>NW_027332213.1:10035000-12435000 GCF_041222505.1 Epargyreus clarus
ATGCATCTGTAATTTAATTAATCTGGACTTCAAATGCATCATAAAAAAATCGGCAGTAGCCATTAAACATCAGGTGGATTGTACATACTCGCTTTTCTTTTCTAAAAAAATATTAAAAAGTGGAGTGAATCAATAGGTGTTTTTCAATTAATCAAATTTATGTAGGTAAATGTTACGCATTTAATTTTTCAATAAATTATAATAGGTAATTAATTATGTATTAAAATTATTTATGTATGTTTAAATACCTGTTTTTATCCGGCTTTCCTAAAAGTGTTAATAGTTTTCTAATTATACAAACTATAAATAAATTCTAAACTTCTAAAATAAGATGATATACAATTATAATAATAATAGTTGCAAAGTATATTAAAAATTAAATGACACCTCCGATATAATATATAATAGCAATACCCAATACCAAATAAGAAATAGAGTTCGAGTTAAATAAGTCAAAACAGACTGCCATTTTACTTTTTATTTTTTATGGTAAGTTTAAAGTTAAAAGTAATATATAATTAAATAGTATATAATCAATATTAAAATTCAATGAAATAATTATGCCCAGTTTTTTGAAAACCAAATAATTATATATTACACAAAGAAAATAAAATATTAATATACCTACTAGATAACTACTTATAAACAAGCATTTTATCCAAAAGCTATAAATATAACCATAAATCATTTTTGATATACCTATATCTTGAGAACATGTTGACAGAATTATTAGGTTTATCTCGAATTAAATTATAGATAGGTATGTTAGTATCGCGTGGTACGTACCTATCTTATATTTAAAAGGTCAAATTGAATAAAACACGAGACCCTAGAAATGAGATTCGATGCACAACAAATTGATAAATTAACAAGTCATTGGCATACCTAATCAAAGCCTAATGAATGTCACTTTGAAAATATTTCGTATTCAGTGATTATTTGTAAATTTGGAGGAAGTCGAAGCTAAATTAAGCAGTTTAAATTTAAATTATCCGTTTGATTGCATCCCGACTAATTTTAATTAGTTATTTCAATTAATTACTGCGTAAACTACTGGTAACAATTTATTTCATATGGTGTTGCGATTAAGCTGAAATTTAAGGTTTTTAAAAGATCCTAAAATATTGTCAGTTAAGCACAAAAAATGATGTAATGATCTATAATTGTAAAGTAGTATCATTTATTATACACTTTGCAGTAAATACATAATATCAGCATTATCCAAAGATTAAACAAAAATTTGAAAACGGAAACGGGATTTCTGTCTAAAACGAGGTCGGACGTCGCTTGCAGTGATGCGGAACCCTAACGTATAGACGAATGTACTGTTTGCTAAAATAAACTTAGAAGTGGCATTAAAGAAAAGTGTGAATCATAAACATTTTTACATCTGAAGCGTATCGAGAGAGCCGGCAGATGTCGCCCATCAATAAGGTGGACACGTAAAAAGTCCCATAATCAAAGCCGATGTGGCATCGTAACGAGCTCGTAGCTCAGTAAAATTATATAAAATGGCCTATAATCGACTTGTTTTTGTTTTAAATGCGACTATTTTCGTGATTTGTGGCCAATGCTAGATTATAAAGATGAGCGGAACGACGGAGGCGCGACTCTTTGACCGCGACGGATATATGGTGGCAGGTGCTTACGGTGCGTTGCCAAACATCTCGATTTTGGCGAGACGGCTCGATTTATATCTACCTAGGTATTTAAACCAGATACATAGCATCGGAAATCGAAACCGCAATTTAGACTGTAATTATTTTTAAGAATTAAATCTTTAAAAATAATGAGTTTTTAAATTCGTCTTTTAACTAAATGTAGATTCGTTCAGATACATGAGTGAATTAAGATTTTAAAATAAAATGATGCACATAATTAACACTTAGTAAAATTAATTTAAACAGAATCAATAATCAAATTTAGTATTTAACGTTCAATCAAATGCTCTACCAGTTAACATCATAACAGAGATAATAAATTTTCTAATTAAACTGTAGATATTTTTTTGGTAAATAAGTAACACGTTACTTTGTAAATATTTATATTTTGGCGCCAGTTTTATATAAACACATGCAATTTTATAAAATCACGCTTTAGTAGAAATATAATCTGGCAACGCTGACACCACGTGTGCTGGAAATAAAACTGACCGACATGGCACTACGAAGACATTTATTTGCCATAGAATCAATTTGGCTACTTTTGACTAGTAATAAAAGCTTAACCAGAATGTATTTTAGTGCTTTTATAACTACTACTAATTTTGCAGAGATTTTCTTTATGTTAGTACATTCCTAGTTATGTTCCGTATAGGGGCTTTAGAATTAATAAAATTTATTGGTTTTACTGCTTCGTAACAATGATTTTTGTTTAGATGCTAATGACATAGGTATAAAACAATTATGCCTAAATATTTTTTTGTTTAAATATATTAATAAGTAGGTAGGTACATACCTACCGAAAATGGATTAAAGAAATGTAGAGCCCAAGTCTATAAAAGACATTGGTAAACAATTTTAGTAACTGTAGTATTTTTAATTGTAGCTTAATAGTAATAAAATAAAAATAAATAAATATATACATAACATCATAATAAATAAAAAAAAAATAATATGGACAATTTTGAAAGAAATAATAATATTTATTTATATTTCAAAGTGTACCTATATTTTTTATTTAAATTTATATACATTACTAACCTACCAAATTAAAACTTAACACCTACTTAAACCATTCGGTACATTTTCATTAGATACAGTTATTTTTTTTTTATGTACACTTGTCTCTATACTTAGGTCAAAACATTTATCTAAAAATATAATATCTACTAGATAAACCAATCTATTACACTGAAACAACATAGGTACTATAGTTTAATTCATAATTAGGTGTCCAAAATGTACACAAAGGTGTTAACCTGTCAAGAAAAAACGTTTCAAATGGTAGTTTCTTATTTTTGATGATATTAAAGTAATACAACAATAATAAAATAATAATCTAAATAAATTAAGATTAATTCATATTTTCTAATATTTATATTCCTTCAATTTCGTTCCATACAGTAATAATAATAAAAAACAAGGTACCTATATGGTAGAAAATTAAAATGTAATAATGGTAATACAATCGGAATCCAAAACATTTCTTGTGTCGTCATTTTTAAGTTCCGTAGCTGATATTATTCATATTCGTTTTCGTTTTCATAGCGCGTTTGTTAAATTGTGTATAGTTGTTAAAGTTTTCGTTTTTTAGTTGAATTTGTTAAAGTTTTTATTTTTTTATTTTTCTTGTTAATTTTGACAGTGATATTTCTTTGTTTACATTTTGGACACTTAATTATGAATCAGACTGTAGCTCACGATCATAGATTAGTAAAGATACTTTGCCGCCTAGAAATGAATGAAGCCACAAACGGCTTATTTGTAAGTTCTTTTTTTGAATTCTTGACAAATAAAAACATTTGTAGAGAAAATTTACGAATAAATAACTAATACTGCGTAATTTATATAATATATAAATAATTATATCAAATATTTTAGGGACATTTTAGCACGGAGACGTGGCAAAACTTTTTTACGGAACTATTTCAATTGTCAAAACTAGTTACGTTTTCTTGTTAGGAGTGAGTAATCTTTACTAATCTATGCTCACAATAAACAAAATCCAAAACTAGAAGCTATTCTTCAAACCGACGGCGGCGTGGTCGAGCGTGTCACATGTGTGCGGGGCGCAGCGCGCATGCGCGAACCAACATGGCTGCCGGCGCCCGCCAATCAGAACGCGCGACAATACACGATAAGCGCCCTTAACTATTGATTGGAACCGCGTTACTAATTGCGGATTGATTTGGCCTTTTATTTTAAGTAATTAATAGGATTAGGATGGGCAGGTTGTTTTTGATTAGTATAAAATGTTTTTGAGCTAGGTAGATACATTTTAAAAGTAAGTTTTAATTTCCGGGTAAATTTTTGAAAAAAAAAAACAAATGGCTTCAATTTTAATTTATAGCTCTTTCGTATCAAATTATGTATTATGTAGGTAATAATCTTTAGTGATCGAAGGTAATAATACATACGTCATTAAAATAAGATGTATTTCGAATAATTTTAAAAATTAATGTAATCGTATTTAGGTAGGTAAGCTTTTTTATCTAAGTAGATAAAATAAAAGTTATTTCTATTAGATGAAGGCTACGTGTAAATAATAAATTCAAGTGAATTAGTTTAATAATATGGTATAGGGGAGAACAGGGTAATGAGAGCCTATTAAGGGAAGGTTTTAATAAAAATCACGTTAGTTGAGATATTTGTATTTTTTTATTATAAACTCTTACCATCATTATTAGAGGATATTTTAATCACAGTCATAATCAACTACAGACATGTAATAAGCTACAATTAGCGATTTACTAAAAAAGTCAGTCGCTCCCATTACCCGATAAATGCGGCTAATGAGAGCCCATTTAACGCTCATATGGGAAATGGGAGCCATTATAATTACTCTTAAAGAAAAAAAATAACAAAACGTACTAGGCATGAGATCTAGTTATTACAATAATCAATATAATATAAAACTCTTGGTAACAAGTTAAAACAAAACAAATTCAAACTAAACGGAGATAAAATATGAAAATATTAACTGAAAGCAAAAGTCCCGATTTTAAGGATCCAAACAAAATGCACAAATATAAGTATCTGGACTATCACTGCCAGAACACTCCTTATGGGCCCAGTTGCCGCAACTTCTGCATCGGTACCACATCTCTCCACTTTTTCCAGTATCTAAACAAATTGCACATAAATTATCCTCTTCAGAATATTCTGACTCATCATCGCATATAGCATTTTCGTCAATTGATGAGTCTTCATTATCACTTTGAAACAAAAACTTTGTTGCCTTTCTTATCCTTGTGTTTCTGGTTTTAATCTTCTTACTTTTAAGCTCTTTATCTTTGGTATTTTTCTTCTTAATACATTTGCCTTTGGTACATTTTCCCTTGATACAATTTTCTTTACCGCAGTTTCCTTTATTTTTCTTAATTGCTTTTGTCTTATTCTCCTTTTCAGTTCTTTTCCTCTTCTTTTCTTCAAATATTGCTTTCATTGGAGTGCTTGTTATTATTTCAGAATGCTGTTTGTTCTTCAACGGTCTTTTGTTTTGAGATATGAGTTGTTGAGGCAGTGGGCTGACAATGGAAACAGCATGAGCAAAGTCAATATTAGATGGAGTTGCGATAGATGTGACGGTATGTGTCTCCGAAATTGCTGGCAGTTCTGGTGTTGAATATGATGTGGATGGAATTGGAACCGGGGTTACAGCAGCTTCCCTCTCAATAATTTCCGGTTCAAATTGTAGATCACTTAAAATAGATGGACTTGTTGCAGGGCAAGCATATGGTTGCCCAGTTTGATGTGATGTTGATGGCATATGAGGGACATTAGTTGGCTGCTGTTGTGCGTCAGCAACTGGCACAGATGATCTAGATTCCTCATCTATGAAGTCTTCATCACAAAAAACTCCAGGATTCAGAGGATATATTCCCGTTGCTTTAAAGCTCGATACTCCTTTTTCTATAGAAGCAACTCTAGTATAAGCTTTATTAAACAGTCCAGCAATGTCGTAAGGAGTAATTTTTACCAAATTTCTTGATTTTATATACAAGTTGCATTCTTTGTTATAAGCTGTTTTAAGCGGGGAATAAAACGCAACGTCAAGGGGCTGTAGACGGTGGGATGAATGTGGAGGAATGGTTAGCATTATGACATGGTTCTCTTTTGCCAATTCCCAAGCTTCGAGAGTAGCATGACTGTTATGATTGTCCAATATTAGCAATACGGGTGTTTCAGCAGAAGGCTTGGTGTGTTTAATAAAATGACGAAGCCATAAAACAAATATCTTTTCGTTAGTCCAGCCATTGTGTGAACACGTGTAAATGGCTCCAACTGGTCCATCTTTCTCGAGTTGTGGTGAGTGACGTTGACGGGGAAATATAAAAAGCGGAGGAACGAACGATCCAGAGGCACTTACAGCACATATAACAGTGACCGTCTTACCTCTTTCCCATGACGTTATAGACCCGACGCGTTTTTGTCCTTTGGGAGCTATAATTTTTTCAGTCTCTTGGACGGTCGTTATTCCAGTCTCGTCTACGTTGTAAATCATTTGAGGTTCGAAGTTATGTTGCTCCATTAATTTCTCCAAGTTATTGAATAAAAGCGTTATCTCAGTCTTATTAAATCCTAGGATTCGGTTGATGCTTATGGCTTCAGGCTTTCTAATACTCAAATCTTGATGACGGTGTAAAAATCCAGCCAGCCAATCTTTTCCTGCAGTCTGATTGACTTGGTTAAACCGTTTCTCAATACCTAGTTGCTTAGCTACACTATAACATACTTTGCGAAACTGTTCTCTTGTCAAACCATAAAATTTGCTTGACATAGTCCGAAGGTGGTTAGCCAGTATTTCTTCTTGGGCAACATTAAATACAGTACGTCTTCCCAGCTTAGGCGAGTTTTTGTAGCTACTGTCGTCGGCTTTCGCTAAATTGTATCGCTTCTTAAGAGTGCTATAAGGAATACCAGTTTGTTGCGATACTTTGTACACCGAAATTCCTCCTCTTTTGAGAATAGATACCGCATTTTCTAATGAATCCACTGTCCAAGAAGCTTTTGTGGTTGTCCGAGTTCTTTTACGTGGCATCTAAAAGAAAAAAATAAGCATTTATATCTCTGAACTAAATGGGGTAATGGGAGCGATGTCGGGTAATAAGAGCCTAACTAGGCTACCATTAGCCGCTGACGACCATTTTGAAAAGTAATAACATAAATATGTAATTGTATTCTCAATCACAATTCAACTATTTGCTCTTGTTAGTTAACGAATCTGGCGATATAATAAGCATAACTACAATAAAATAAGATTATGTTTTCATGCTTACCTTGATCCAGGCAATTTGCAATTTCTTGTAAGCGTGGAGCGAAAAACACACAACCGTCCCTCGTGACTATACGAATGGCACTAACGGTTCGAGCGCGTCAGGCGAAGTTTGCCGATTGTTGACGGAAGTAGCCGAGTACCTACGAACGCGCGTTTGTGGCTGCGTTCCGTTCAAACACCATAGCTCCCATTGCCCGACCGCTCTCAATACCCCGCGTTCCCCTACATACATACATGTTATCCAAACTAATTGAAAAATGCATTTAATATGGTACTTAGGTAGGTAGGTATGAGCGCTATGTTAAAAGGGTTCACTTATATAATAAAATACCTACTTATAAAATACAAACAAAACATTCAATTACAGTAGTAAGTAGGTTCTTATCATAAACCAGTTATGCTATCTAAGTTTGTTGCATACATATGCAGGGTGAAGTGGTACTTTAGTAAATTTTGTTACTGTTATTAAAATGAGGTATTATAAAAATCGTGGTATATTATATTTACCTACTTATAACACATTCAAACCTCGTTGCTGATTTAATTGATATATTCTCTTGCTCTCTGAATGAATTTACAAAAACGACACTGTATGTACTGTGCTATTTTGTTAAAAATTAAGGAACCACACTATCGCTTTGGGAAGGACCTGTAATGATATGTGTTTGTGTGAAATAAATAAATAAAACTTTAGTAAAAAGCGGAAAAATGTATCTACATTTCAATGTAATTAAACGTACAAATATATCGAATATACTTCTTATTATAACATTTATAGCAGTTATACGTTTAATTAATAGTCATTGAAAAATCACCAAATACCTATATTAGGTGCTATTACCATTATTTATTCACCGACCAATCTTGATTAAGTAATTATAAAAAAGACAAAAATAAAAACTCCACCAACCTACGCATAACTTGATATATTTTTACAAAAACATTGTTGCATTGTATACAAAATATGCAAAGAGGCCTGTCCGATACAGCACTCAAACCTTTTCCATTTTAAGCGACGCCATTTTTGATTTTTTACCCTTAGCCGTTATCTTCAGAATGAGTTGTGGGTATACGGTCGATATCATACGTCGATATGTTATAAAGAATCTCTCTCACACACACACATACAACTAAACATATCACGCACACATAACTAATGTGAAATATATATTTTTAGTTAGTAGTCCATTATTACTCAAAGGTATGTTATTTTGAATTAGTCACTTGGTACAAAGAGAAAGCTTGCTAAAAAGCAGGGTTAGACTCTAAATTTTTTTATAGGTTAAAATGCTCACTGCCTCATAGACTAGATTTATTTTCAAAATCACCCGAATAAAAGGTGCTACAAATGGGTAGCAGTTGTGATCTATTAAATAATAATAATAACATTCCATACTATAAAAATACAAGAAAATACCATGCAATATTGACAAAAATGCAGTGATTTTCAAATAAAAACTTTTTATGACCTATCTTCTAAATACTTAGCTTTTCATGCCCCATGTTTTGACTTACCTGTATTATATTTCCTACGGACATGAAACTTTTGTACTACCTACAAGCTAGTAAAATAGTAGTAGCCGAGTAGTGAGATTGATACAGGAGACAGTAAATGGTTGATGATGAGGTACATTATTTAGTACCTTTAGCATTCAACTAATTGATTTTAAAGGTTTTTTATGTACTTCAGTAATTAACGATTGCACTCGATTGAAAGGCTTAATGTTTCCGATTGGTGCAACTCATTACCTTAAACGCCATTTAAGAACTGGAATACGTTCTTAATTAACTGTAGGTAAATTAATTTGTGAGGCTTTATTCTGAATTAATTAACATTTGATAGCCTATTAGGTAATTCTTGAAATTATTAACGTACTAACACTTGATGTATTAAATTGTAGAGTCACTTTAATGCAACGGCCTCCATTGCTTCATGTGCGAAATATTATTTTAAATTATTTAATTATATTAGGCGTTATACCTAGCATACATTTTTCGTAAAAAAATAACACTGTATAAAAATCATGTAAAGTTTGTTTTTATTTGACTTATTTCAAAAATATATAAACAAAACCAAATATCATGATCAATTTCAATAAAATAGTTTTTTTGGCGTATCTTTTTTATAGATGACAATAAAGTTCCTTTCATAGTAAATTATATATAACAAAATATTTTACTCAATTATTAATAAGCTTAAACACTAATAACGCTACAAGCAACAAAGCTAAAAATACTAAAAAGAATAAACTCTACTAAAATAATAATTGACTATTGACATCACTTTTTTGCCTTAATAAATAAGACTTAAATATTTCCTCTTTTTATTTTATTATTAGGTACCTATAGTAAGAATAAGACATCTTTTATAACATATTAAACTATGTTGAAATTAAGTATAACTAAATACCTTCATAAGAATATCAACTTTGGCACCGGTATACGGCATTTGTAACATTTATCAATCTTTTTCACCCGTTCAGATCTGCAAGTATCATGGTACATTCACCTAATCCGATGGCCATTCAAGCTGAAATACAACATTCGATGCGCATAAATTTGTATTCGCTTACAAAAACAACGAAAATATACGAGCACACATAAGCGGTCTTAATTGCTATTGTAGATCACGGTAAATGCTCTGTACTATTATTTGGATTATAAACATAACGAATCCATTAATTACATTAGGTAAAAACAAATATTTTAGGGAGGTAATTGTGTTTTTATTAGCTAAATAAACGTGTTTATTTTGGATTAATAGTCGTATAAAAATAAATAAAGGTAGATACGTGAACATGATTTAACGTATTTAATTGTAATGAGTAACGATACATTTGATTAGTAAATATTAAAGAAATATTTCAAATCAAACTACAAATTAAGTATATATATTTCTCAACAGACTATGTGTAGCCTGTCTTGTTGCATTACAAACAATGTAATGCCTTTCTAACAATGAAAATTTATCTCATTTTCCCATAATTAAGCTCCTCAATTGACAATAAACTCGTATTTATTGCATTTTAATCAATAAAAGTCATTGAAACTTGATAGAAGAGCAGATAGTAGCATTGTCTCCATGCGTATACATCATCATACAATCATAAGTATAAAATTAAAGTACAATTATGTTTCAATTGGCGTCATAGTGATATGCGAGGTACAAAGCATTCAAGATAAACGGTAATTAATTAGTAGGTACTGTTACAATTGCTTGTTTCCACGCGTTCCCGGCAATAAATACCTATTATGTATTGCTTTGTTCAACCATCGAGAAAATATTAAAAGTTGTCCTTAGGTACTTATCTGTGAAGATTTTCTATTTGAGTAATTGTTTCAATATATTTTATGAGTATAAATATACATATCTAACACCTATTAATTAATTATATCCACTAATGCTTATAAAAATATCATTATAGAAAATGTAGATATACATAATAATCTTAATTGTTCCTTGAGCATTTTGAACTTTGCACAATATTTTTTTTCAGTATATATTACGTTAATCAGTTTATCTTAGTTATATCCCTAAATTGTCTTTTAATCTATTTTAATTAATAGTTTCTGCCTGCTACGACATAAAAAAATCATATAAATTAAATTTATTATCTGCAAATTTATATGTATTAAATATTTATATTTTGAAATAAAGTAAGAATACTTACCTACCTCTTCCAAATATAAATATGACCTAACCTAATGTAACTGTTCGTAGATTAGAAATAAGTGCACGTTTTCATTATTTTTTTGTCCAAATAACTCACAAATGTATAGAAGCTTTTTTATTTACCGTAAAATATTGTTAGTTATTCTATATTGGAAATTCGAAAGCTTTAAATGAATGCATCACTTGCATCAAAACTTTCGGATTTCTATAAACAAATCGAATCCGTACGATTTACTTGTAAACTCTCGAAATAGACGCCACCCCTGCTTTATAGTACGTACGTATGTGTTGCGCATGTATCTCTGCCGGAACAAAGGACTTTCAGTACGATTGATAATAGATTTTCCATTTCCAGATTGGATGAGCCCCTTCGACCGCGTGGTCTGCGGTGAGTTCAATGGTATTTATCGTTTCAATTTTATTTTCTTTTAGTTTTAAGTATTTTTAGTTCAACCTTTACACATGCGCTTAAATCCAATTACAGATATAAACAATTTGGATCGTCTGAACAAAAATAGCTGCGAGCGTAGTAAATCAATTTTCGAAGAACTTTAAGCTCATGTGTAAACGATGTTTTATTACATGCCTTCCGTACAATTTAGTTGCAATTATTAATTGGACATGCTTTGTCGAATTATTGCAATTGATTGATTTTTTTACTGACATAAAGGTTAGTTGTAAACATTTACCTAAACGGATTTGTTATGAGATGCCTACTGTTACAATGTTTTATACCTATATCTCTTATACCATCTTAGTTTATAATAGCTTACATTGTATATTATAGTGTTGTATAAAAATCATAGGTAAAAATGATATCGAATTTCTATATCAGAATCTGAGCATGATATCTACTTGATGCTAAGTGGCTACGGCCTCCCATGGACAACCCCAGATAAAATAAAGAGTCCTGCCTGATGTCACCATCAGATGTGTTGCTATTCCTGAAGAGTATATCTCCCTTATCACACCCTTCGAACTGTGTGGCGGTGATGTCCGAAGTCAAATTACAATGGATCCTACCACCTTCAAATATTTGAATAGTTAACAAACAAGCCGTGTTTTACTACCGTTAAGGTGATCTACGTTTTGTGTCTTCGGTTTATTTATTTGCAACTTGTTATGGTTGTTTTCGAACAATGAAGGATTGTTTTCACATTGCAAAAAGCGTTTGCAAAAAATGTTCGGAAAGGGTTTAAAAAGTGTGTATTGAATGCGAACTTTCTCTGAGAACAATAGACAAATAGATATCAATAGCTTGAATACCGTAAACCGAGAAAATTAAGGTAGCTTCATAAGAAATAAATATTTGATAGGGTTCCGTCATATAATAGCAATATTTTGTGTAGATTGACCTAAGTACGCTTTGCCCTTATTTTCATATTACAACTGATGTCTCACCGAACGTTGGAAGAATGGAAAGAAACTGGAATTTTAGTAGGAGTTTCGTCAACAGCTCGTATTTAATTTTAATTTATATTCTGTTCAATATAACTAGTTATTTATTGAAATATAAATGTCAGCCAGAATATATTTATTTTCTCATATATATATATATCATCAAATACTTGTAGATTGAAGAAAATCACACTTCATTTTAGGTAAGTAGATAAATAGATACCGAAAATATACCTTACGAAACATTTTAAAAGGTTTTTAGATTGCACGAAAGATTCCAAAAAAACTCATAGATGTTCGGGACTTTCACCATTCACTGAAAAGAACTACAAAGGGTTCACGGCAATAGGGTTGTGCAAATTCTCTTTTGTCCAAAATAGCGATCCTTTGTGCTTACGAGGTGTTTACAAATAAGGTATAAGTCAAAGGGTTTTAAATCACAGTGTCGAAAGCTTTTAAAACAAGCTTAGAACAGGGCCCATTGTTTTGTTGGCACGCTCGCAAATTGCTTTATTACTCAACGTTTGCGGCTGTTCTGCGAAAGTCGATATCGCCAAAATCGCAGTCAAAACATCGTTTGTTATCATATGGCATTCCGTACACGGGCGTAAGGTCCCGGGTCAGACGCGCGTAATGTATGCGCATCTGTGAGATTTGTATATTCAGATACGTTTTCATAAAACTGTCACACTGGATACATTTATTGTTATAGAATGCGTTCAGAGCACCGCTGGATTAATATTCCTTTATCATTAAAACCCGTTCGAGATTAAACAAACAAAACAGATTACATTTTCGAGCATACAAAAGTTGTTTTACGGCGCCATAATAATTAAGAGGTAATCACTGTCAATCGTAACGCGTTATGAGTCGAGCTAGAAAAAATTGTCTGCGAACAATAACAGCTGAGAATTGACCATAAAGTGGCGACCTTGCGGCAATAAAAATTTAACGAGTCAAGCCCGTGGCGCAGTGTAGTATAAACATAGCCAGATTCGTGACTGTCATAGAAACAGCTGGCTCGACATGTGCGGCGACACAGGCCGACGTAGCGTTTGTCGTAAAAATTTAAAGTGTAGGAGAAGTAATAATCTCTGATTTATGACTTATATCAAGGTCATTACATTAAATATGTGCTAGAAAGCGTCTTTTTTAGCATATTTATAATATATGAGTTTTTCTAAAGTATAAAATCGACATCTACATTTATGAAAGTCACATATCTTATTTATTTTTTACATTCATTCGTTACCTACTTAGTTATATGTAGAGTATTTGAATTATTAACCTAATTATAAAATTGACAGCCGTAATTAATGTAAATCTATAATATCCTTAACATTATTTAAGCGTCATAATTTTTTGCCGAATTTTAATTAAATTATTGTGCAGAACAGATTAATAATTGTATAGAGCTTAAGTTCTATTTTTACTCACACTTCGTAGTAGGTAGTTGAATCGGATGTAATCGAGATAAACAAACGCTATATCCATGGCCGTGAAAACGAATGATATCTCAGTACACTTGCGTCTGTGTGTAAACATTGCGTATAGAAAAATACTGAATGTCAATGTCAGGTTGTTTGTATTCGCCGAATTAGATTAACACTTATCTAAAGCCGAACATTAGGATTTCCGGTATCGGTACCGTACACACAAACAGATTAATGCATAAACAGACCTAAAGAACACGTCTAAATTCATCATTTGATTGAATTTCTTTTAGCATACGAGTCACTCTTCAGTGTGGCTGTTTGGCGTTTTCCATAGGATAGTCGAAATAAAAGGTACATACAAAAATATAAAATATTGTTTCATAACAACGTACGGGTATGTAAAGATTTAAAATTAATAATATTTTTTAACGGAGAAGAAAAAAGTAAGGAAATGCACACTCTACATATCATGTAACTGTTCTGCAAACAAGTCTTAAAAGTGTGTCAATTCTACCAACCTAAACTTCTCAAGCCGAGAGTATACTATCCCAGAAACCCCGGAAAAATAGGGGAAAATGGAAAGGGGGAAGAAAAGAGTTCACTCAAAAGATTTGTAGCACGGAGTTCCGCCTTGATACTACCTACATATCTAATGTAAGCACGCCTATCTAGATTTGTCGTTCAAGGCTACGCTTGTTGTTGCTATTACGCGTACCTATTACGCAACACACTATTTTTAGCGTGGACTAAAAAATGCAATAGGGTTGTCGACCTCTTCAATTGATATGCCATGCAGTGTTCACAGTATGGCCGAGACATCCTATTAGCGAATTAGAAACTGTTCCCGGCGCCTTCCTTATGTGTTTTCTATATTTGCAATTGTAATAATTCTAGCAACACTGCTTCTAATTTAACTCTGTACTAATATAAAAGATAAATTCTATAATTATGTTAAGATATGAATAACGCTGGCATTTTTGTAACAACCTTACATTCTGTTGATATATTCTTATACTGATATTAACGCAAGTAAGAAAATATTATTTTACGTAGGTTATAATTATTGTAAATTGAAAATATAGTCTTATATTTTCCAAACTACAATTCTAAAAATATATGAAAGATATATAAGATGGTATGTATACAAATTAATAGCCAAAAAAGTCTTCATCGTGCCATAAAGAAATAAAACTTATGATCTCTTCCTAATCTCTAATATAATTAAAAACATGAAAATTTTCCATGAATTTAGACTTCCATTCACTAGTAAAAAATGGAAAAAAGCTCTAAAACAGATTTAACATAATTAGGTATACACAAAAATTATAATAAATGTATATTAGAATTAATGTGACGCTAATGTTTCGAATTAAATTTTGTAGGATTTCTAAGATAATTAAAAATCTAGAACTATTTGTCAAAACTATGTTCGAAGCACGAACATAGTTCTGACAAATAGTTCTAGATTTGTTTTATAATGTAAGTACTCGTAGGTATATTCCAGTGCCCGTTATTAATAACCTATCCAATGGTTTTGCCTACTAAAATTGACCTTTAATAATTTCTTCATCCTAGACATTGTCATATTTCGATCTTTGGTACGTAAAAAATCGATAAATTTGTTGTGAATAACGGACGTCAGTAGGTATGGACCAAATACGTCTTGTACTAGTAACCACGACTTTTATAGCGCTGTATGAAAGAATCTCGTACGGAGATGTAAACAGATGTAGCTACATACCAGAATAACGTTATATCTCAGTTATGTTTATGGAATTTTTAGCATTCCTTCGTCTGAGCTTCGTAGCTGTTGGTAGTAGCAAGTGCTTCCTTTCCGCCTTACATAAGGTTAGCTTTTAATGATTTATTTATTACTGTGATGAATGAATAAAAATGTAATTTAATTTTTAATATTACACAGATTTCTTTTTTACGAGCGTTTTATATGTAAAAAATATAGTATATAAATATCTAAATATTGTTTATTTTTTATCTAAATATAAAAATTCCTATAGGCAAATAGGAAATTTAACTACAGTTTGTTTTGATGCTGACTACTCATTATCATTGACATGTAGATTCTTAATATATTAGGTTTTATATGCCATGTCAGATGAAAAAAAGATGAGTGGATAAATTATTCCTACTGAACCCATTTTTTATGATGACAATATTTTTATAGTAGGTATACATACATATACCTCATTATAATATGTAGTATGAAATATAATGTCGTGAAAAATTAAGTCGTTGACCGGACGATGGATATAATAACGGTATTATTCTAGTCGGTAAATACCTAATCTTAAATGTATGATTTAATTTTCGTGAATTACTGGATATACATTTTTGTAAATCATTCTTTACAATTAAAACCAAGCTACAATGAATTATTTAATATTATTAAGATTTTTAATTTTATTGTATTTTTTTTTTATTTCCTTAAAAATTGTTTTAGTATTTTTTCTGATCAGGGCTTACATAATTGTAGTTAACTATATACGAATAAGTACACTAGGTATACGAAATTAGGTATAGTAAAACTTTCTAAAAATACAACTGAAACAAATGTAACAATTTGAACAATAGACAATTAGCGCGTTACTTCTAATACTTAAAAAGTCTATTTATATTATACATTGTACGTACCTAAACATGAACAGAATATGGAAACATACGTTACTTTGCAATTATAATTCGTATCCTGTTGTCATAAAATTTCATATTTATTGCAGAAAATTAATTATGTAATTTGTATGTCGTTAAAATTTTAATTTATACATATCTGGATATTCGCCTTATAAGAAACGTTTCTAACGGAAATGGTGAAACGCTTTTGCAGACGCTTTTGAATGGAATGAACGGAACGAATGGAACGCATAGGCTCGTAGTCTTACATCAGATAAAGTTCCTTGCATTTATCACATATACCTATTTCTGTAAGTATTTTGGTCTAAATTACGTCTTTTTCACCTTCAATTGGGCTTGAATTACGTTAAAAAAATATTAACTTTTTATTTACGAATAGCTAAAAGGTTTTAACGAGGTTGAGTAGTACAGATTTAAAAATATTAGCAACATCAGCTATTATCTGTTACATTTTTCAAGATGATCAGCCTCATAAATCTTTGATAAACTTTCATTTATGTTCTTATGTTATGTTTAATAATTCTATTTCTACCCACTTACGCTACTGCTCATCTCTATCGCGGTATACCTATTTTAACTGTGCGATATGCGCCGCCTATCATATTAGAAGAACGTTAGATACATGTTGCACGGTTTAAAATCTATAATACATTAGTAAGATAAAATGTTTTATTCTGTGTACAGCCACTACCGGCCACTGGACATTTATATGGGCAGTCTCCCGCCACCCCTATTTAAAATGCTGGCGGCTTGCCTTCACCTATGAATTCATCAATATTATAATCGATCTGACGAATGTAAAGTGCATTTGTTTTGAATTTTGTTTGTCCTCAACTCTTACTATAAACATAATTGTGATTCGTATTAATATGTCCAGCGTGAATTGTCATCGCAGACAGAATTTACATGTTTCAATTGTTGCTTCACCCGATTCCAAGTAAAATGACAATAAGTTACATTAAGTGAATAAGAGAATATTCCAAGAAGGATGCATGTCAAAATTTTCCAGTCACATCTTGCATTAATAATATTTTACCAGAAATGTCGTTATTCATTCGTTTAAATTTAAATATTGTATAAAAATATTTAAATTATAAAAAGAAACTGTGCGTTGTATTTATGAAGCCATAATTTTATTCCTCATGTACTTTTAATTCTTTGTTGTATTCCATAAAGCAATGGAGCAATTTATTATATTTACCAATGATGAAATTAACATGTTCATATAGAGCCTACACCTTGCAAATTGAAAACAAAGTTGTAAGGAAAAGGCGTATGAAATATGTAGGATACTATAAAATATAGCAATCAGGTTATGAAAATATAGAAAAGCCCCTTAACATAGAGTGTGCCTATTGTTTTGTAAATAATGACTGCAGAAGTATATAGAATTTGTCTAAAGACGATCGAACTTTAAAAGCTCACTCAGTTTACTTTAGGTATCAACTTCACCCTTGCCAAATTCGTTATGTTAATTTTCATACTGCCATGGCGTCTGCCAGATCTCTATTTCAAATTTATTTTATCTGTCTGTTATGGGCAGAATTTTAGGTACTAATGCTAATTTCGTAGTTGCAGACAATTTATAGAACGAAATTTACGCTAAATTGTTAAAGCGTATCAGCCATGGACGTATAAAGTTCCCAATTTATGTGCTTGTTCAAAGTAATAGACCGAACAGAAGTTGTTAGCTTAGGATCCTGCGAGCCAGCTCGGGGAGTTTGATCTGACGTTTGTTTCACACAACGTAAATAGGGCGAAATCACTGGTCCGAAAGTCTACACATTATGAAACTTAGACGCCTGGCCGGCTTGATAGCGGCACATACGTAATGGTTTAGGTGTCGATTGCTCTCAAAGGGATTAAATGAAATGCGTGCAATTTATATCTCTATTAACGTTGAGTATTGTTTACACACGTCGACCGCGGCCTCGGGGGCCGAACGCCGACGCTTGTGAAAACATTCGCGCCAGATTAAAGGTAGACCTGGCTATGTGTACCAATATAACCTGACCCGCGTCGTTCCAGTTCATGTTTGAGGAAAGCGTTCCACTTGCGAAGGTCAACAGCGCCTGGTCGTTTTAAGTTTGTTTACATCAGGCTCAGCGTTTCTTACCAGTTTGCATAACTAGAGGGTAGTCTCAATAAAAACAAATTGGCACTCGCTCACCAGAGTTGAGCATTACACACGTACGAGGAAGCTGGGCGACACGCCCGGAGGTGATTTACTGGCTTTTCACGTAGTTGCGATGCTGGTCGTAAACAAAATAAATGTAGAGCGAAGTATGGACACACCACTCGCCACTGCGCCATAACAACACCTATTACAAAACTACTAATTCTACCAGTTCAGTAAATGGGAGTCATATAGCTGACAGATATTGTTATCACTTAATTTCACTTTCGACGGCACGAATAAAAATTTTCTAACCGCATAAATTTTTATTTACTTACGCCAGTTTATTCTACATCGAAGTGAATTATGCGATTAAATTCAATAATTGTGTCAATAAAAGAAATTACAGTTTCTAGTGCCATTACGTGCAGTTTAATGTAATAGTGTTATAGCCTTTTAAATACCTTTTTAAAAGCTAGTTTTATTTTGGATTTCAAATAGTTTCTTTTTAAGTGGATTTGTTCCGATCTGTATACAATCAAGATGTTCACCTTTAAAAATTCCTTCAATGCCAATTAACGTGACGTTATTGCCGTTTCCAAGTAACTGTTGTATGTTAATTACGGTTACTACAGTAACTGAATACGATATACTTTTACGTACCTAATGTTGCTACATAAAGTGTGGTACTCAAAAATGAGTCTTAGCAATGGACTTCTAAATACAAGTTGTATTTTGAGTTATCTGGTGTATTAAATAACGTCCTTCGGAGGCGAATAAATTGTTCGATAAAGGAACGGCATTATATTACAAGCGGTGGGTTCTATGCGACGCATGCGCATTAATCTGTGAGATAGAATCGGGGAATGCCACGTAAATCTGAGATACACATCTTGATATACTGACAGTACATTTTCACCTTGTGGTTGGCGGACACAACACAAAGGTTAAAGGATAGGTATGTATTACATATGAGTAATTTTCCTTTTATTTTCCTTTTTAAATGACACGCTGAAAAAGAAATAAAGTATTCTATCAATTCGGAGAACTTAGTGATAGTACGTGAATGAATTGTGGTAGAAAAATGAGATCATCCTAATGAGTATGCGATCCTAGTACCTACTTATAGAGAAAACATATCATTATACATTAAATATTGTCACAGATATTAAGTAGTGAATAACGAGACTAAAGAGATAACTAAAGACTAAAGTAAAGTAAAGTAAAGTAAGTAAAGTAAGTGGTAGTGGACTAAAGAGATTGAAGCCATATTTTTTCACTAGAAATATGTATAAAATAAAAAAATATGTTTATCCGATAAAATACTTTTCACAAAAAACGATATTTTAATTTAAATTAATTGAAGATTCATTATTTTAATAAAAAATAACTAAAACATAAATTATATTTTTATATGAAAGAAACCTAGTATAGAAATTAAAGGTCAGTCACTTAGCGTGAGTTTATTTTGTCATAAGCCACTAAACATTAAGCAGCACAATTAATAAGTGGCTTACGAAAATTAAATTAGTAAGCACCTACTTCTTAATCATTTTAATGCATGTAGTCATCGAACAATGGGGTTTTAACTAAATTTAAGTAAACAAATGCAAGAACTTTACGACTTCACACTGTTTTATAGTTCTCGGGTCGCGCGAAGTAATTATAAGCTGTTCTATAATGAGGTATAATTCGTGTGACATTGTAATTTAACGCTTACTTCGGTGTGCCTTCGTGTGCGTGTACCCTTATTTTGCACGTGTGTGTGCTTAATACTCCATGTAGCACTTTCTGTTTTTTTTTTAATTCAAAATATAACATAAAAAAACAATTATTTTATATAAAATGAGATTTAAATAGCAAAACTACAATAAATGCTTTTACGACGCTTTTTCAGGACAGTTATTTTAATTAAAAAAAAATAAGAACCCCTACTTACTCAAGAGGTTAGTCAGTACATTTCTTTTTATTTTGATAAAATAACTACAGTTTAAAAATACATATACTGAATATTCGCAAAGATTTTCGACGTAAACTTTTTCGACAAAATCGTTATAACGGAAAATTTATTTTCTTATATCAATGTAA
Organism: Epargyreus clarus; assembly: GCF_041222505.1. Taxonomy (NCBI): domain Eukaryota; kingdom Metazoa; phylum Arthropoda; class Insecta; order Lepidoptera; family Hesperiidae; genus Epargyreus; species Epargyreus clarus. The sequence goes on from NW_027332213.1 coordinate 10,055,300, forward strand.
CTGAGTAGGTACTTTTATTGCTATTTTCGTCTCTATGTTATGTTGCTTTTTTCTAAATATACTTATATGAAAAGGTTTTGTAGATATAAATATGTAATATGTACCTACTATTAAAATTAAAATATCTATTCCTATATCGCGTATTAAATAAACATGAAGTAAGTAGGTTTATTCTCCTTTACTTTCAGAAAATACACTACAAAATATTATAACATGCAGAACCACGTCCAATTAAGTCGACGTACCTGTAATTTAATTGCCGCTTATAAGTAATTAAATTGTAATTTTATTGTAGAGAAGCTTAATTGTGCGATCCAAGAATTTTTGACGCGTTCTCCTTTTGAGGTTGACCGACTCGTTTGAAAGCTACCCACTCTTAGTAAACTTTTAGGGTTCCGTGTAGTTCCGATAAATATTATAAGAAAGTAATAACTTAAATTTATTGTTATTGAAAGGATTTATTTCTTCTGAATATTACCTACGAGTATATTCGAACGATAATCGTATTTATACTAAAATTAGATCTAGAAATACTTTGATATGGGTACTCCTTACACTAACAAAACTTTTCTTTCATAGAAATGTATCTGCTCTTTAGACCTCCTCAATGGACTTATAAAGGTCCAATATCAATCTAATATATTGTAGACGTTCTTTGGACTATACAGGCATTTAAGTTTTCTTTCACAAGTTTTTACTTTACTTTATTTTGATTTTCGATATTAATAGTTATAAAATGTAAAAGTAAACTAATAATAAGAAAATAAAAATAACCTTTATTTTGATAAAATATAAAATATACCGGATGAGGTTATTTATTTACTACAAGAAAAATATAACGGTTTTTACCTACAGAACCCGCTTTCGACACACAAAACGTTCTTATCTGAAGTTTTCTTTCTGAGCAATAATAATTAATACAAGTTAATGGCTTTATCTAAAGGGCTACATTGGCTTGTCTCACCATCGGGCCTGATTTATAGATTTAATCTAGACTTACTCGTAGCGCGTAGGTTTTATAAATACAGGTTTTATGGAAATCAAGCGTGGGGAATTATAATTGGGGATTGTAATTACTGGACTAACATAACCACCCATGGCGTGCTTGGCTATCATATGTTCACATTGAGGTCTAATAAAACGCTTATTTTTATTTTTTCGTATTTGTTTAACGGTAGCTACGTAGGTCGACGTTTATGAACAGAAATTGCTCGCTTATGTAAATTAATAGAACGAAAAAGGGACACTGTTCTGTTAGAAATTGATAAGTTTCAATTAATGTCCGTTTTAAGACCTTTTAGAGTACCTGTGGTGAGGATATGTAACCAAAAGGTACAGAGTTAAAATAGGATAAAAGTGTATATTCTTATTTTATAATAATATCTAAATATTTTGTTACTGTATAAAACGCTGTACATTTCAGTCCCTTTAAAGTTTTTGAACCGAAGTGTCTTTACTTTACATTATTTTAAAAATTGCTTTAGATATACATACTGTTACCTATACATCCCAACCTTAACTCAATACTATGACAAAATCCACTTTTTGGGGTAGACATCTTGTGTAAAAATGACTTACGTTGCATTAAATAAATATTTTCTTTAGACTTAACCGTAATATTTTACCCAGCATTTGATATGATAATAAATCGTTCACATCAAAGCGATCAATGAACGGAAAAAACAATATTTCCGTTAAATGTTTCATCAGATCTGTCCAGCGCGGAAGCTTCTCTTACGGCTCAATCTTATAAATAGTTGCTAACATCTGTAGTAGGAACACTCGTTCGATAATCGATAAAATAAACAGTTTAACATGAATGGAGTTTCTACCCACGCTTGCAACAGAACCTTAGTAATTAAAACCATTTAGCTTTAACATACTAGAGATTTTACTATTTTTATTATCATGTTTCTTAGTATTTGCCGACCGGAAAGCGGCTACGATAAATGTCATACTAATATTTACATAATTTATACCGAGATGGTACTACGTATGGATATGCAGCTTTCAACGTGCCGAACAGCAAATTTTGCGTGTAGCCACGATATAAACATATTCAGATGTCAGCTTTGATATGTAACTTCGTAACAACAAACTACAATGTTTAACGTACTTGTATACCTTGTAACGGATGTCTGATTGTAGAGAAAAAAGACATTAAATGTTACAAATTTCAAATTCCTTATAGTCACTTTTACGAACTGTCAAGCCCAACCCTTGTAGCCAATTTCAAAAACACGAGGTGTCAAATCTGAATTGTAATGGCAATAAAACCCACCGGATTGATATAATTTCATAATGCGCTTGCAGCCCTTAGCATTCGAGCGGCATAGCGTAATGTATGTTAGAGGGTTCTGAAGGCATCCAGGGGCTTTAGGGATCTAGGGGCGCAGGGTGCGTCTGACATTGAAGTAGTGCCAATAACAGAGGTATAAATAGCGGGGGCCGGCGGTACGAAGGGCGTTACATCGGAACGAGATCAGAATATTTTGTTGGGTTGCTCGATATCGTCCCAAACAACGGATTACAATGCGGGAAGCCTTGCCGATACCGATCTCGCTACTTGATCAATTGTAGAGGCAAACAAATTTATTGCATCTACGTGCGAATATATTTGATTATTTCGGTTAAATACCTTTTGTTGCTTTATGTTCCTATGTACCTATTTTGCTCTTATTTCAATAAACATTTGTTTTCATCTTTTCAATTCGATAGTTATAAAGGCTTAAAACTACAGCTTTTAGCTTCCATGCAAGTATCTTTCCTCTGATAATCGAATTCTTTGTATGTTAATAAGAAACACATTCAATTGAAAACCAGTTCCTTATCACATTATGCGTATAACCATCGATCTTCCTAAATAATTTCAAATGTAAAACTTGACCAACTAGTTCAGAGGTGGCGTTGGAATTAGTACCAAAAAAGACATAATAGGAGCCATAAATTCTCCCCTAAGAAACGAACACCCTCGAAGTAGACAAAAATTACCAGAATAAATTGGAATGGTAGTGGCAGCCGATAAAACATTCAGTTTATGGGGTGTCATATTTACATTCGGAAATATATCGATGTGGGAATGTACTTACCTATTACTTGGCAACGGTGGACAATATGCTTCCATTCTTTACCATCTAAATTTGTTTTAACCCCCTCAATGGGCACTAGCCCTAAGCTAGCTTGGTTCGTAAACAAGTTTACACGTTGCGAGGGGTCGCGTAGATCCTTTTTAACCCTGCTTTGCGATATTTTTATTACAGAAAATATTTGTCAGAGTACTCTTAGAAACAATAAATGATGAAAGTTTTTAATTTTGATTAATTTTAATTTCCTTTTTTAAATATTTTTGATACCTGGTCAATGGGAAACTTATGTATGGTTATAGTCGAATATATTATTTAAATAGACTCAGCCCAACAGAAGGACAATAACGGATCGACAAATACGCAGTGAAAACGTGCAAAATCAGAATGTATAAATAACAAAATGTCGGCGGATTACGCGGAAGGTTGTTTGTTCATTACGTAAAAGTTGTTAGGTGTAGGCACAATCTGCTAATCCAATCACGGAAGCACTTCAATTACGCTAAGCTTGTTTATGTGCGTAAGGGTGCTAATCGATTGCCAATAAATAAGACTCGTACCTATCGCTTACGGCGTAATTTTATTCACCCCGCGGACAAAGTTACCTACGAGACTGACACGACGACACACCGAAAGAATTTAAAAATTGTGTGTTCGGAACGTAGGTTAGAGCGGTCCAAACGGCACGACCACTGATTCCGGATGTCAGTAACTTCGCATGTCCATAACCCCATGCAAACGCGTTACGTTCAGCTATATTTATACGAAACAGGCGCGAAAACACCCCTTAAATTGTGGCTCAAGATTAGTCGGCGCAATTCCGCCGCGTTACGGGAATAGCGATGCTACCAAATAAAATGTTTAGGGTCATTTTGGCCGACAACGAGCGTAGCCCAGCTCTCCCAAACGCCGATAGGCCTATTTTACCCCACGCCCCGAGGGGAGCTATATGGCTACGCGGCTATCATAAATTTTTGGCCGCAAATTTGCAATCCTATCTTTTTGGCCCGGTGAGGGAGGCTTAACATTAACATAACTGTATGCCCAGCAATTTACCGTGTAGCTTTATGAATATCTACCTGAAATGCCGTCCGATAGAGATCCTCTTTAATTCCACGCTTTTACGGACTTAACATAAAAGAGAAATATGTTATTACTGGTGTACGGCCGAGCGTAAATAATACACGATCCTATTTAATCTACGTATAATTTTTACGAATGACTACAGAGTTTTTAACTCGAAATTCGAGTCGTTGTATATTAATGCGTTGATTTAGCTTTCAGAGATGGTCATGAGATATTGTTTGAGTTTTCTTCTTGGTGGCGGATTAATTTTTAATTATAATTGCGTCGTAGCAAAATGGCGGCGTTCAGCGAAGAACGCGGTCTGAATGCGTGAGAGACGCGATTTAATCACTGGCCTTATAACGAGGGGCGGGAAGGGAGAATATTAAACGCATTCTTGAATTATAAGGGCCCCTTAATTGCGCTTAGATATCTTCTCCTTTATTACAATTTGTATGAACTTATTTCAATGGGCTTCGTATATATTGCTGAATGGGGCACGATATCTCTGAAAACGTAATCATAGCAGACAAAGGGAGACATTTTTTAATTATAATAGGTTTAATGAAAGTCTTAAAGACATTAAACGGAACTCAATTAACGGAAAATATTAAGAAGAAACGAATGCCAATCAGGTTGTGTTGCGGACAACATTAAAAGCCTTATTACGTAGCTACAGTCATCCAAGTAAAACATAATGCGGCCATATTGTAGTTTACAAGGACATAAAGGCGCATACCCCCCATTCACCGCTTAAGGGCACATTACACCCTTGGAATAGGGCTCTCGTAATTAAAACGCTCTAAAGTGACAATTATGAAGTCTGACTGAACGACGTCTCCAGAGGAATGTTCATAGAATGTGACGACATACAGGTGCATATCTTAATTATATTTATATAGGTACATTTATGTCTTCACCAGCGTGCTACGCACTTACTTTTATCAATAAGGCCATCGTATTAAAACAGAAACGAAATAAATAAATCAAACGTTTTTTACGACCTGCGATTGTAATCGAAACTTAACATTTTCGAGTACTTTTACTGCCGAAAATAACACAAAAATTGTTCTAAATATCTTGTCTCTTATCTTTCATACCAAACTTTCTCACTGGCGCCAATAATTTTTAATTGCGGCTACCAATAAAGGAATTATCTGCGGTCGAGGCTACACATCAATCCCGCCCGCATTAAGTTTCAATTACGAGAATTTATGCGATCAAGTAGATACATAGTAGTGGCTGTCCATAAATTGTGCAGTTGAATTAATAAATGCACAATAGAGGGACTAACTGCCGCTGTCGGTGGTACCGCCTGCGTCGCTGGAACGCACTGGAAAATTTAATTTGCATGCAACCCCATGGACTAACCCTTCAGGCTTGTTCCGTTAATTCGTTATTTGTCGAACCGGCCGCAACTGTGATCTACTCTGCTGTAACAATGTTCCGTTTTAGAAAGTAGTCGCTACAATATTACGTAGAGAAATTCTAGCTTAATTTGTATTTTACTGAGAAGGGTATAAAATTTCGCTCTAGATTATTTGAGCCATAATGCATTTCTAAATAAAGAAAATGCAATTAATATAAGATTATTATACCGATTCCAATGAATGATTGCGAAATCTAATATAAAGGCTAGATTATGACGATATGTGTGGCAGAGCTTTCGCCAAACTAGACCGACGTAGCGGACTCAGTTCTGACTGTATACCTGTATTTGGGTGATTTATTTTGATTTATATTCTAGGTATATTTGTACAGACTTTTCAGAGGCGTACCAGCTTAGTCTTCAGGGGTAGCGGCGCCTCATCTGTGGCGGACCTCAGGTAAGAATATCTAATCCTATCTGGGGTTGATTTCAGATGTTCATGTGCGTCAGTAGACACTTACCATCAGATGGACTGCATGCTCGTCTGCTACTCCTATGTTATAAAAAAAATAGTTCTTCCTTACGTAGGGAACCTAGTATGGGAGAATATACAATAGTATAAATAACTTCAAATATTATTTTTTTCTGGCATTTTACTGTTAATACAATTCTTCAATAGTTTAATCCTTACCTCCTTACATTACTCATATTTTTAACTTAAAAATACACTATTTAGTGCTTAAAGTCCCCATAGCTGTAAACAAATAAATAAATATCAGTTCAACGTATGCAGGGTTGCAGCTGCTCCAGTGATTAGGCGGTCCATTCTGATGAGAAATATCTGCGGTCAATATGTCGCACATTAATATGCATGAGCAACCGCTACGTGCAGAAGAATATTAATATTTTAATGTGAGCTTGGAAATTCTTGCTATGTGCAACTCGCTACGTAGGAATTGTGCTCGTGGGAGATGCTTTATGTCGTCTCACATTTTAAATACTTCTATTTTTTTAAATAGTATATCTTCAGTTATAGCAATCATACTTAGATGATTAAGGCCTGTTATTGACAATTAATCTACTTATGCCTTTTTTGTCTACTAGATATCAAAAATAAAAGCTATTAAATATTAAGAGTAGTATGAAGATATAGTCAAATGAGAACCATTGCTAGACACCATGTTTGTAATCTATTCTTGCACATTAGGTACATAGTAAAGCGACTTAAGAAAAGAAAAATAATAGTTACCTACCTAATACTAATACCTAATGCTAATACATTTTTTTGCAAACAACTGCCACTAAAAAGTTTGCTTACCTTAAAAATATTAAATAAAAGCAATACGACTCGTAACGATGCTCAAATTTAAGATGCTCATCACTCGGATAATAAACCTGTAAGAATACGAGCAATATTACCTAGACAACATTTTTCATAGATAAAAGCTGCCATTTTACGCGAGAGCACTCTACGTAGGTACATTAGGGAGTCAATCCTGATACATTGGCAAGTTAGGGAGGGCGGAGTTAAATTATAAAATATAACAAAGCGTTCCTCCCTTTTGTTTTTTTAAATATCTGTGGAACGGGGCGCGAGCATCCTGTGCGGTATTCAAATTTGGAAGCCTGCAGGGGAGGCTAATTCGATTTAAATTACGTTACGATATTACGTTCCGTAAAATATAGCCGATATAAACAAGAGGGTTAGGGGGAAGGTGCTCTATCATGCCGTAATTGTATTAGCTTGTAATTATTCAATACACATATGTTTTATAATCCATTTTAAATTACATAGAATACAAATTGCACGGTTAAATTAAAATGAATTTGGATTAAATATAATACGTCAGATAAATGTTTGTACACAATACCTATCGGTCAAGTATGACAATGTAAATCAGACAATATCTTATGATATGATCTAACCTTCTTCGTTATAAAGAATCTAAGTTGTTTTTGTTTTTTTTTATATATATATAATTACTACAACTTACGGCCGTTATTATTTTTCAATCCATCCAATGTTTGGCTTCCCAAAGATTTTTGACTATTACACGTAACAAAAATTTTCAAATTTCGATCATTGGTTAGCAAAATTTGTATTGAATTATTAATATTAATAATAAAGGGCGAATTATTAAAATTATGAATCTTAAAATTCATAAAAGATTCCAGCTCTATATTATTTTTTACGACTACTTGACATTAGGTGAACTCCGCACCCGTTTGCTACTTTTGATACTTGGAAAATGTCTATAAAACCTTAAAATATTCCTAATCGTGTCTTAATATCTCTGTTTCCGGTCAAAAACTTTTACGACTTTGAGAGCGACGGTGTTATCGTTACACTTTCGCACTATTTTATTAGACAGGTGTATATTTTATCGTCTTCCGAACATAAAACAACACATAAATGCTATTATTCCAAACGAGTCCTACATAAATCTTCACAATAAACGAGTCGAAACGTAACGAATGTTAATAAAGATATAATAATAAATATCGCAGGGAAAACCTTTTGGGATACGAATCAAGCCAAGGGTAGGAAAATTGCGAGAGTCCCAGAGGAGGTGCGGGAGCGACAGCTGTGCCGCCTAATGTCCTTTCTATTTATCTACATTGGGATGGGCTATATAGATAAATCTTTCATAACTTTCATATTGAAAGCTATCCCTTTAGCACAGTCATATCTCCCTTAGTGTATATAATTTGATACAACGTATGTGATAAAATGAAAAAGAATTAGTTATGAGTATCTACGAGTAGTATGTCCTGTTGTCCAAATTCGCTAACATCGCAAATTATCCTTTTTTTTTCAAATATTCAAGTGACAAGCTCATTAATACCGACGAATTAATAAAAACAATGGAAATCAGTTATAAGTAAAAGAGAAAAAGCTTCTTATAGTTTTGAAATAAGACAAGACAATAGTACGTTTTCTAATTCATTCGCCTCTTCTCAGTAGTAGCAGACTGTATCGACGATTTATTATGATTGTTTCAGAAGCTATAAGGAAGAAAGATTTTTTATTTAACGTCTGATTGCTTTGTGGAGGAGTATGTATAGTAGCTACGAGATTTGCATTTCGCTATCTTATCCAAAATTCATCTGACATGATATTTGTATGCATATCTGCAGAGCTTTACGAGCTTACGAAGCGTGCCAAAGCCATAGCAAATACCAAGGATATTTTTCTATATATCCGCACGAAATATCCGGCGTAGTTTGATTTATAAGCTATAAAACTATTCAACAAGCACAAAACGAATTAATGCTATGCTATTCGATTGCGTACAGACTTGCTATTTCGTAAGCGACGACAATCTCTACAATCTCTGTTTTATGATGGAGACCTCGTAAATGTCTATTAATATGAATGGGCTCCAATTACTTTTATGATTCGCGTTTTGTTGAGAGATGTTCTAAAAAAAGTTTACGATCTTCCGCGCCCCTGGTCTGTTTGATTTTATATCCTTCGTATAGGGTGTGAGCCGCCGAAGGAATATCGAAGCGTGGACAATTGTAACAGACAGCAGATGGCACATGAATCGTCTCATCAAATAACAGTTTTGTGCCCTTCTATCGAACGGACCTACTTGTGTGATCTTAACGCAGATGATGTCAACATCCATGACAGACATAACTCTGTGTTTCATATTTATGTGTATAGAGCTAAATATATCCCAGTTTGCGTCGTGCACATATTTCGCCATGTCATTCGTTGTAGGCGACATATGAACAAGTTAATAAATTACTTTTAAGACTGAGAAACACTTAAAGTTCTTTGTCAGATAAACGTGATAATTCAAGAATGAAGGAAAATTAAACAAATTTTAATTTAAAACGTGCTGTATATTGAGCGAAATTAAGGTAAAAGCGAGTGCTTGATAAATATCCGCTTCTCGAAACATAACGTTGAAGTAATTACGGTATAAAGTTCCTTGTGAACCGGCGAAAGGATTTATGCTACTTTGTTTCTTTATGCCCTCCATTTATATTTACCGAGAACTTATTAAATCTATAACCATTTCTACATACTACATTTGAATAAGTCTTACTGCAAGTTAAAATAAGCAATAGCAACGAGAGATTGCAAAATAACATGTTACAATCTCGGGAACGGCTTATTGTTCATAATGTTTGAATTATTCCCAATAGGAGAGTCGGAAATAAGCTCTCAAACGCGTAAAACAAACAGAATCGGCATCGGAACATCTGAAACGTACAATAATACCCATTGAGTGAATCAGAATGCGTCGATCTGAACGACTATGGTCCAATAACGGAGTGCTTACTTCCTGTGGTGTGTGCCAACGGGCCGGTGCGTCTATCACATCGTATGACTCGTTGAATGCGTCTTACTCCACTTTTATCGGTCGTATCAGTCATAAAATGCTAATGAACGACCGTTTCGGACCAAACATCCGAGCTGAAGATTCATATGACGGTATAAAACGTAACCCGAAGTCGACACTTCGTTGGAAACGTAGTCGTAACGCTCTATGCGCTTTCAAAACATCGCGCGTAACTCGACCGTCTGAATGGCCGCTAAGATAGCCCGATGTTTTTAAAAGCTCTTTTATTGTGTGACCGATATATATGTCTACACGAAGAAACGCTCGCCGACGATTTGTTTCCCGATCTTCGACTTTACGTCCGAGGAATACAGTTTTAATAAAAACGTCGTCGCTACCACTGAAGTCACTCAACACTTCACGCTGGAATATATTTAACGACAACTATATACCTGCCTATGTTTATAATTAAATAAATTACTGTAAGTGCGCTGTTACCTTAGATCTATTTGACATTTTATTATGAAATAAATTTTTACAATGGCTGAATAAAAAATATCTAAAATTAATCAAAAGTGTAGATGTAGATATGAGCTTGCTCGCACGCGTTTATTTTTACAGTAAAATCGCGTGCTCGCTTTGAATTTGTTAATATTCGGTATATTCGGCCTAAATTATTTAAGTTTGAAGTATTCGGTTGTGTTAGGTTAGTTCCGATGGACCGATAAAAAGATACGTTATGTACATAATTGAAATCACCTTTCATAAAAACCGTGATAATGTTAGTAATATAATAGGCGTTAATGTATTTGGTTATCTATTTATTGGGCATTAGGAACGTTACTGTCAGTTGGTAATGGTTACAAAACTATACACGGCAAAGAAGTAGCTGCTTTTTTATAAATATATGCAAATATGTGTGACTACACCTAAACAGGTTTGTAAGGTCAATTAAACTGTCTAATTTTGGATCTGCCATATACAGAGATCATTCATCATACATCCTGTGTTATTGAATATTTTAATGGTATTATTTAAAAATATATACATCAAATTTATATTTTTCTTTACTTGGGTGTTGTGGTTATTAGTTGGTTAATTAATTATTTTTTTAGCACGAACTTACGCTACTTCGGATATTATTAAAAAAATATATTGTTAAGACCTGAAATAACAATTCAAAGTCAATAAATCTGATATGTAGTCATACATCTGTTATTGTTAATTCAATTATGATTTCATCATAAATAACAAAATCACTACCTCCTTAGCTAACAGGCAATAATGTCTGTAAAATATCCATCAAAGTCACTCAAACAATATTTAGCTACTTCAAAATCGTACGCGACACATAATACGGAGCGTAACATTTTTTTTCTGAAACCCCGAGCGTTATCGGTGACTGATGGAGTCATTTTCAAAAATAAAACGGCCCTCTCTGACAGGAACGTACGACCACTTTACATTAATATATTATCGGAATGGTGCTTTCTTAGCTGAAGATACTCACGTAGTTACACTTTTAGTTTAGTAGATTTATCTTAACACAAATATGTAGGTACTTACAAATGTTTAAATAAAATGAAGTACGATCTTAACGCAGCTATTTGAACTTAAACATCCTGTTATGGTATTAACAAGCTCTCTAATGTGCCTAAAAGTTGATGATGAAAAACGAATGCTGTATGAGGCAATTGTTTCCGGTCGAAATTGTTGAGATTTGATTCTAAGAAACATTTTGGTAATGTTAAATAAAGACACGTTTATTTAATCTCATCCTCAATAACATCTTTAGATTCGCAGTAACCATTACGAAAGGTCGTTTTGTGCCGATGGTATCAAATAATGCCTTTTGTAAACTATGAACTCGCATCTTTAGTTCTTAAGCAAGACTATTTTAACCTATTGGTTTTCAAACATTAAAATGTTATTAACCACGCACATTCCATCCACAAATAAATAAAGCAGCCATAACTTTCGAAAGGCTAATTGAATAGCAACATTACTCCATTTGACATAAAATGGAGTTATTTTCGAAACAAAAACAAATTATCTCCAGAGTTGTTTAATTAAAACATCAGAAAGCGAAATTAATTATTCTTGGACTGCAGTGGGCGGTAGTGCTGCATGTTTATTTGTGCCTAACGTGTGTATTTCAGGAGCTAGAGAGGGAAATCCTCGCTCAAAATCCACTATTAAAAACGGTTACGGTAAACTAAAGTATCAACCTTACGGCTCCGGAATAAGTGTGTTACTCTGTGGAGCTTAGGACGTTTTTCTAGGTCGTGTGCATGAACATCCTGTGCAAACTTTGTACAATTACAGTCTGGGATTTGGTGTTTGCCTCTGTTTAATTATAACTGGCACTGCAATCCAAATGTCTGTGGCCATTACGCCGCTATACTCCTAGTTGGTTAGAACTGTTTCGTTTATGATGCTTAGTTTGCTTTTAAAAGCTCTATGTTCATTTCTTTACTCTAAGCACAACAGTTTCGTAACCGGCTCCAAAATATTTAAGAAAATACTTAAGTAGGTACGTAATAATGAAGACTATTAAGTCAAATATATGTCCAGTTCGTTAAACATTGAAAGAATTCGTTTCAAAGATGCATTATTATGCTCAAGTCCGAAGGGATGCACCCGTGAATCATACAATGCATTTAATGTGTCTGCATACTCTGCCTTCATTGGCCATTCCGCACACATTACACGACTCTACCGTGCATGCAAACTGCTCTACCATCTCTACATGCAAACCCGTTCGCTGACTACTAAGAACAGCTTTATGGCCGAGACAATGATCTACGCTTTTTGAGATATCGCGTGAAGTAAATGTAGTTGATGATTCCGTTTAAACGAAAGTAAGCATATTATCTTGATGAGTCATAAAAATCTTTTTTTTTTAATATCACTATCATGAGTCAATTTTTATTTTTTGCTTATTTCATTTATCATTGCTACAGAAATCCTAGGCATTTTAAAAGCGTGACCTTTGATTAAATGACATTTATATAAAAAAATAACTACAGGAATTTACAGCATAATTGCCTTTATGATAGTCTTTAAGACAAGTAGTGATAACAATGTGATAAAAGTGTACGTAAATAGGTGCTACAACTTTAATTATACAATAATAATTGAATAGTACCTACTTATTATCGAATTAATCGAACTAAAGGTTAATGATTGTGGCCGTAAGTATAAACATTTAACTGTGAGTATTTTCATGTTTTTTTTTAATAATAAAATATAGGAGTAGCAGACGAGCATGCAGTCCACCTGATGGTAAGTGGCTACTGGCCGCCCATGGACATCTGTTATCAGATAAGATTAAATATTTCTACTTGAGGTCGGCCACAGATGCGCCGCTACCCCTGAGGACTAAGCTGGAACGCCTCGGAAAAGTCTGTCTCCCTTACCACACCATACCGTACCGTAACGTAGGTACGATTACGTTTGAGTTTAAACACAAATACATATGAAGATTTTTTTGAAAAGTTTAAAAAACAAAATGTACTTCTGTGAGGATCTAAAAAATATACAGCACTACCTTAAGTCGGCTATATCTAAACTGAAAAAGTGTCGCCATTACTACATCCTTTAAACCAGAACACACCAATTCTTCTACAGCTGCTGCTACAGGACACGATTAGATGCAGAGGTTGTGCTACAGGAATCGAAACACGATCGTCTCCACCTTTATAAATTATGTTTGTAATTGTTTCCGATGCCTACGCGTAAGATTAATACTTGCAAGTTATATTAGTATTCACTAATATAAATGTAACTTAGTTAGAAGCAAATAATATAACTTAGACTTCCTTATCCAATTCTGAGACTGGTTTCTGATTAATGCGACGCCATTGTTAGTTATTTACCTATCTAGTCACAGCACAAGTTGTGCATACAAAACAAAGAATGCATCAGTATCTATGCATTACACAACACTGCGTTGTTTTCAGGGCGGCTTGCAGTTCTATTGAATTTCAACCTTAACTTACTATAAGTAAAGTTTAGGTGACGCAAACTCGCTTATTGAATAAACTTGTACTTTAAAACTTGCGTACGACTTTGTGTCGACGCCATAGAAGAACGAGGTATGCAGACCGATATTATTAATTAAAATATTCAGAATTAATTATATGCTAAATTTATGTTCAATAAAAGTTGAATAACTAAACTGATCAACGTTATGATGCAATGTAGTTGCAGTTAATATAAAGGGCGTATTAAGGGAATTATATGACATCGAGTGCATTAGAATTTAGATGTCATTAAAGTTTGCGCAATAATAACTGTGTATTAGGCACAGAAATTATTAGATACGATGAATTTATTCTCTGAGATAATACCTATAACCAGAGTAAAGTTAAACGCGCCTATGCTTAGTAGCCCTGATCGAAGCGCTATTCCCTATTGTATAGTCCGCACCAAACTGCTAGTCCGCTCTGAAATTGTTGCCCACAATTACAAGCATATATTCCGTCAACGTAAGAGCATATTGACGCAGCTATGTACCCTTGGGCGAGAGCGGGCAGCGGTCCCGCTAATATCTACAATTTACTATTCGACGCCACTCGTTTCTGTATTCAGAGCGGACTAGCAGTTTGGCGCGGACTGTACCTGAGTAACTAATACTCGTTATTTCCAATTACCTATTAAAAGAACCAACTACCTATAAATCACATATTACTCATACTATACATACATGAGTCTGTTTCATTTATTTTATTTATTAGTTGATTTAATACACTAGACTCAAAGACAAGAATGGAATGAGTATTTACTTCAGCACAGCTTTCTATGAGACACGCGAAAGATACCTTAATTTTATTTTATGTACCTATTTACTGCGACAGGTGCATGCCACCAACATATCTATATATTCTATAATAATAATATGTCTGTGTACACGTGAGGTATCTATGGGGACTAATTTCGGTAAAGCAATCCCATACGATATTAATTAGTCTATATTTTTTAAATATTTTCACGAACCCAACAGACATTCTAGACATAAATAATATCTGTGGCCTCAGCTACACTTTATGCAGAACACGAATAGGTATCTAAAATTTATGCCGTAATGGAAACATTCATGCTAATTAAATCGAATATAATGTGCCATTCGAGATAATGAGTGACCCGTCTATCTCGGATAAAGTCATCAATTTCAATATTAGTTGTCATAATACACAATGTATAATGTTCATATAATAAATAGTGTTTATAGCCACAATAAATGTGCAATGATCGGCAATTCAATGTTCCACTGTTTCTGGATAAAAGCCGATTATAAAATTACGCGCGACCGTTTATTTTATTTAATTTTTATCAAGCACGATAACTTTTTTGTTTATGTTATAATTGACACGATAAATAAGACAATGTCTCTTTAGTTTTGTGTTATAGTTACGTCTTTTATTCGAACAGTAATTGTGAATATTGCACATTTACTTAAAAATTGTACCTACTGCCTCACTGACAGACAACACACTATAGAATTTATATAACGTAGATCAGCATTTTTTAAAAAGCATGCCCTATTGGAAATAAATATGGGATCGAACCCACAAAATTTTACATATCTTTACTCAATTCATTAATTATGTATTTTACTTTGATATTTAGACACTTACGTAAATTACATAATAAATCATTATTTTAGACCGTTTTAACCATATTTTGGTTATTTTTAACAACTTAGTAGGTACCCAATTAAACAATGTTATTGCAATGAGGAGGATTTGTAACAAAATCAAAACATTTTAATGGCACGAAAGGTATTTATTATACAATACATATACAAGGAAATTTTGTATTTATTTAAAGTACCCATATTAACCCGTATCATACATTATAAAAAAATCTAAAAAATATAAATAATGCTGTTGATGTAAATACCTATTGTTATATTAGCGATAACAAAGTTTTTTATTTAAGTTTTCTGGTAGTTAATATATTGAATTGTTGTAATTTTATCTGTTACACCTCCGAATTACATATTGAAGCATAAATACATAATAACGCAGATAATGCAAGATATGCTGTAGATATTACTACAGAAAAAGCTTAAGTTTTAGCCTTACAATGGCTTACGTAATTTTAATTAAAAACTTCGGCTATTTTAAAAACGAAACCTGTTCTCAAAAAACTGAGCCGGCGCTATAAGATATGAGATCTTTATTACTCAAATTGCAACCGAAACGTGTAATAGAGAACATTCTTTCGTAATAAGGAAAATGTTATTGTTAAATTGTGGCGATACCGCAGGTAGTTTCATACACCTTTAATGTGTTTAAAGTTTTGTCTACCTGTTTATCAATTTAACTGGAATTATTATGAATCAAAATATAAAGATAGGTATTTATATACTAAAATTTTCAACGCAACACGTTTTACCAACCATTTACCTAACAGTAACCCAAAAGCGACATTATTGAGACGATAAAATATTCGTAGTAAGGGAGGATATGCGAGGCGTTCCATTTTAGTCCTCATAGGTCTGGGGCTGACCTTTGGTAGGAGTTCAATTTCAATCCTATCTGGAGGTTATTAGATATGTTCATGAGCGTTACGGGCGACATCAAATGGATTTTACGTTCATTTTCCATCCTTATATTATAAAAATGACTGTTACTACGTAAACTACGACTACGACTATTTTACTACTTGAACAACGATAAACTGTATTCCAAATGGCAGTTATGGAAATTAGCGGTACCAAACAAACACTGTCGTAGTAACATCAGTGCAATAATAAAAATATGAATATTAAAGCCATTAAGTGCATTTCTATGGGCATTTTATACTCATTGGACGAAGTTGCCATATTTTAGCTAACAAAGTAGGATGACCTTACAACAGCACTTCAGTTTTTTTATAAAACAGAAATAGCGGGCAAACAGTCCACTATGACAAATGGCCATAGGCACCCACGGACATCTGGCATTAACGTAAATACGTAAATATTCAAATACATTTGAACCTGAAAACTTGTATTAGAACTATTAGATGTACTCGTATGTATATAAATGTGTTGCTACCTCTGAGGACTAAGTTATAAGGGTCTGTAAAATGTAAAGATTAGTTACTAGTTTACTAGTTACTATAGGTTTTTTTTAAATCTACTTAACACTGCTATGATAAGGCAGAAATAAGTAAGCAAGGCGATAGTTTTAAAAGGGCAACCATTAAGCATGCTATCGTTTTTACAAATTGCCTAGGATATGGCGCTTTTAAATTAATATGAGTATTGTAAAGAAACAGTACATTTATTGCTTTCAAAGTATATTAAAAGAGCTTAAAGTTTAGCTTAAACTTGTATGTGTTTACTTTTACTATTTACTAATATTAGATGTATTTCCCAGACGCAAATATTGTTAGGGAGCATGTAGTGAAGGCGGAGGGGCGTTGACCCTTTGTGCTCTAAATCAGGTTGTCTGAGGTCGTTAGTTCGTATGCGCGTCCGCCTGTGGCTCGCCACTGACTCCTCTGTGGGATCGTTCATCACATATTGCAATTTAGTTCTAACAAAACTATACATAGGAAAGGAAAGGAAGTAAATGTATTAGAACAATGTTGGGACTACACGCAGATGTGAAATATAGATGGTTCATCCATCTAATCCGATTAAGCCCGATAAAATGGAAATAAGGGCAAAAACTAGGATTATTAACTCGTAACTTCTTATAAGTGATCGAAGCTCGTAACAATATAAAAACCGCATTTATTTAACTTTGGTAAAATTTACTTTTATGCATTTTATTGTCTTTTGTAACTTATTTTCAGGAATCCTTGTAATAATAATAAATCACGCGTGTTGCATACATTATAATGGCATGTCATAGAGTATATTACTTTGAATATACTGAGCATAATCAGCGAATATTATGATCGGCACGTACTTACGTCATTGACGCACGTTGGTGATAATAGCAAACATGTACCTATGTACAGAAAGTACATAGATTTATGTACTTTAAATTTGTACTTATATAGGTAAACTTTTTTATATTAAATTACTTAATTTTCAAATGCTTCAATTACTAGGACTAAACTATTTTGTTATTTTGCGTTAAATTGCAGTAGCTTTAACCATACTTAGTATTACATATATTGCCAAACATCCATTTGATACTGTATCTATTAGGTAAATACAAATATGAAATTTGAAAGCGACAGAAATTACGAGAATATGCACTTTACGCTTACGCTTATTTTATGCAAACAAACATATTTGTACATTACTCAACATGTAGTTTGTACAATTCTCCACTCGTCCCCACTTTTCTGTTGGAGATGAATAAATCGTGACGTCAGCGAAGCGCAGATCAAAGATCGCAGTGCTACAATTCGCCTCTGTTCATATTGAATTGCACTAGGGATGTCACTGTGAGAAAAAATCTCAACGGATTACAGCTCGTCCGGTTAGTGTTGAAGGAAGAACCCTTTGTGGTCCGGTCCGATTCCGAAGGCATCACGACGATACTCATGTCTACTTAATAATGGCAGTGTTAACCGCTTCTGTGTTAGTGTCCTTACCGGATCTTCTCAGTAGAGGTCGCGTTCCGATCCGGTACAAATACAAATACCGATACTTACAAATTGTCAGGTACAATATTTTTCTTAAACTACTTTAAGAAAAATATTGTACCTGACAATTTGTAAGTGCCGTCGTTGGCCTATACAAAATAAATATATGTCATTTTATTTCATTTCATGTCTAAAGGGTACGGACAACCTGTGATGGGTGCATTTTCGGGACCACCAGAACCAGTTTTGGGACTTTTTCAAATTCTATACCCGCATGTGTATTGTGCCTTAAGATAAATTACATTAAAATAAGAATAAATTAAGACCCCATAATTTTAACTTTCCACGCGAAGTTATTAAGCAATTACTCCCAAAAATCTTTTTAGTAGAATACATAGAGGAATATTTCAACCAGTTAACCCAAAAGCAAACCAAAGCAGTATGCCAATAAATTAGCAGTAATAGATGTTGACATGCGTAAATGAAGCAATTTATCACATATTCAATTGTATTATTGTGATTCGATAATTTTCAATTAATAGGTCCACAACTTTGTAACGAATGTTGAACTGACATCATTTGGAAGGTCGTGGCAACTTGTTTATTTAGTTATGTGATAACCCTATCTTCAAGGCAATGTCCTTTGCCGACCGGAGCACAGAACAACATTGTGATGATTTAACTGGAGCTCACAATGAGCAAAAATAGTCCCTTCCGACTCTACTTGAAATATTAGCTTCGTACTCGAATAAATTCTCATATCTATATGAACTTACAGCCCTTTTCCTGTTTCCGCTGCCGTCTCTTTTGTATGCAATAATTTAGTGGATAACAAAACATATTCTTATAATAAATGCATATAATCTGCAGATAAAATAAAGTTCTATCATTCTAAAAAAGATAAATTTACTGTGTTCTGATTTTGTTATGCAAAACATGGATTGGGGGATCTTTAGGGTGTTCGCCGTATGGCGAAGAAAATAGACAGATTTAACTACTTCCTGAAAAAGACAGCATCACTTCAAGTATTATTGAGCTTTTATCTCCTCGCAATTGGTTTATTATTTCATAACATAAAATGAATATAGACATTTTTAAAAGTGCAAATTTACAGGTGTTGTAACGTCGGAAGAAAGTTGAAAAAGAAATTTTTCATAATTATGGCAATAGTAGTTTCATATAATAGGATGTAATATGTACCTACCTACAACATACGTTTTAAAACTGTTTGTACGCAAACTTAAGCTGAAAATGTAAAGTAATTTGAAATTTATTACGTACATAGTAGATTTAATGTAATAGTAATTATAATCTTACAAAGAATACCCGACAAACACTACACTTCATAAACCGTAAAACAAGCAGGTACTTCCCAATCGATTCATTTCAGATGAATTTACGGTTACATAAAACTTCTCTCTCGGTGATAACAAACACTTAAAATGTTAGAATAATGGCCTCTGAAACCGCGGGTAACCGTGATCTTGAATAATTATGTGAGTGAGTTTAAGTTTATGTCTATTTACAAGATATATTTTATACGCTGTGCTTTACTTTCTCTATCAAAATACTGATACTTTAGAGGTTATATTCAAATCGGCGACTTAATTACAATAATTCTGGGATTTATAATTTTGTACTGTTAATGTTTACTATATAACTTCTTAAAATACACATAAATCATACGTCATTATTGATAAATAAATAAATAACAATAGATGAGGTGTTTTTAATATGTGTTTTTAATGTGACTTTTTTCATTATTGCGCCCTGATTTAGTAAATAATTCCCGATCTGTCAAATATATAAATCCTAATGAAATTACGAATAAAATTAATACGAGTATTTTCCCACTAAGCTATTTTTATTAATGATTATCAGTTATCCAATAAATTATGTACTTACTATGTTTAAGTAATAAATATCTAATGCTACCATAGAAGCTATTGCCTTGCCTGCTGACTGAGTCCCGTAGCATGGAATCAAGTAGGTGAAGCTGTCTCCTGCTGAGCCAATTGTTTAAGATTATAATATACGAGTCATAGTTACATATTCTAATTTGTTCAACGACAGTAAACATATTTTGTTAAAAATTTATCCCTTTGGTTTAGAAATAAAAATACAAACATGAGAGACAAAGGATGAATTAGGTTTTGCTTATCACGAACAAAATGGCTTTAGTGAAACTTTATAGAATTATCTAGTAGAGATTAGGACCATGATAGGTGGGTAGTAAGAAGCTTTTACTGCATTCATTAATCTTTGTAATTTGTTACTTTACTTGTATTCGTTGAAATATATTCACAAAAATATAGCAAAAATGTTATTTAAATTCATTAAAATAGGTATATTTCATTAACATTTTTCCTCATATGAATTGTTTATCTCAAACCAAAATGTTATTTATTATTAGTCATTTCCTTGCTTAACAAACTAAAATGAGCTACTTAATAAATAACCCGCGAAGTAAACTCGAAAGGAAACCACAAATCAAAACACCGGTAACGTCAAACACGCTCGGAAAATTGCTTCACCAAGCTTATTTTCCAAATTTCGATCACGAACTATTTTAAGATGGCGTCACGAACTTGCCCGAGGGTGACCGATTATTCACGAATGACCCGGCAGTAAAATTTGCTTGGACATCCGCTCATAACTCCGGGCATTTAATAGCATAATACAAGCCTAGCCTAATATCTATTAGTCTATCATTCTACTTAACAATATTATCCTATAAAAACTGAATACAACTTTGTTGTTTCCTTTATTGCATTTGATTAACCCAATGACTTAAGAAACGTATTAATATTTGCCATATATGGGGATAATGTTACTACGGCAATAAACGACTGGTATTGAAATTAAAATTAATGAAATACCAATTAAGTACGTATTAAAACCGATATTAAAATTCTGATATTAATACCTACGTAGAAATTGTAGCGGTCAGTCATAACCGGTTCTTGATGAAAAGATAATTGTTTCTATTTTATATTCACATATATATTTTATGAGTAGAAAAAGCAAACGGACTAGCGGTCCACCTGATTTTTAATGGATATAGCAGCCCATAGATAGGGCTAAGGCCAAATACCTTATAGAATTTTTGATCTTACAACACCCTTAAAAAGTACGGCGTTTGCCGACTCGATCGAACTATGGAGAGTTCTATTTATTATCTTTAGGTACACCTTATATTTCAATTTGTTTACATTATTTTACAATTGTAACATATCGGTTTTTTATCAGTTGGTCGCAACTACAGATATTTTTAATTAAACAATTTCTACAACAAGTTCTGATCTTACCGGGTCTATAAATAACCATCTTACTAAGTAACATTCTCTTGTATTTCACGCCGAGCCCTTAATATTCCTCTCCAGCGGAGGTACATTAATCAAAGGCATTGTAGAACTGGTTTAGTACAAAGGTGGTCAAGTTTATACAAAGTTAAATAAAATAATAAATAAGCAAGAACATTATGTGAGATTTATTTAGAAGAAAAAATACTGTAAGGAGGTCTTGTCGCAGTATGTTTATAGTCGCCCCGGTCGCGGTGTCGGCCCACAATATATGGCTCTAAACTCTAATTAATGCTACGCCTTCGTTCTTCGAGATATATTATTGTGCGGCTGGAACCTTTTAACATGCTTTTTGTAACTTCGAGATTAGAAATAAATAATTGCTGCCTTCCCTGCCTTTTATCTTGTGAGTTATCTCGATTCGAAATATAAAATGGTTTTAAGAAATACCTACAGATCTTCTTAATTAAACGGAGTTGGGATTAAAAAAACAATGGAACTTGATGTCTGTATCCTGTGCATTTCGATCTATATCAGTTTGTGGAATTAAATTTTAAATAAATACAAAAAGCGATACTTTTTATATGGCAAGTACGGGTAGAGAAGCTCCCGGAACAATACCTACGGTGAGAATAATGGAACACAGCTGACAGGAGGTGCCCTAACGCCCGTTGTCATGGCAACGCTGTGAAGGGTGGCCAACCTGCCTCGCTAACGTGTTGCGAGTAGTAACAAAAGCAGCAAAAGTTACCCCTCCGCGCAAGCTGATTTAGACTCTACATTGGACACGAGAGAGATCAATTCCAAATAAAAACGTGCAGTGGTTACGATCTTACATTAATATAATTGGACAATCGGGACGCCTGCATTGTATTTTGGGTTCCATCTTTGCTTTTTAAAATTAGAATGTCTATCGCTATCTCCTTTCTGCGCATCACAATTCTAAATTTGCTCTCTTCTAACCACACTCCTGTAATTATTCCATTCTCTATTTATGTCATTTTAAACAGTTTTTAGTTTTCTGTAATAAGCATGGGCAGTAAATGTTGTTGCGGCAGTAAAAATGCAGTTACGAAAATTTATGGCTCATATAAAATGTATCTCTTTAGGTTGAATCATATTATTTATACATCGCACATAATAAAAATTTGGGAAAATGACGTTTAAACGTTTTCAAGTTCAGCGTAACTTGGTTAGTTGCGTTTTAATTGACAGGATGTTGTTTTGTAAAATGCGTCCTTTGTTCTCGAGTTAAATGAGCAATTAAACTAAGTTAACCACCTGTCAGTGATAAATTAAAATAACAAATGTTCGAGGCACTCGCTTGCATTCATTTCAATTTAATTAAAAATACCAATTGCACTGAGTAACTAACGAATTTATTTGAACGAATAATCTTCAAGTATATTATTTATAAGTAAACATTTTATGATCAAACAAACAAATCTATCTTTTAAAACATTAGGATTCCCGTGTTATCGATTACATGGACAATCAATAAATAACGTAGATACGCTGAGCTAAAATACTAAAAATAAATACCTCTAATTTTAATGTGTGACTGACAGCGGTTTAACCGAGGACTTTTCGCACGTCATATTACGATAATGACCGTATATTTTTAGACACACATATATAAGTTCCTAAGTAAAAACTGAGTGTGAAAACAATGTGAAATTAAATTATTTATTGTTTAAAATATTTTTTGTATAATTATATACAATCTAAAAATGTAATTTTAAACAAAAAATAACACATATTAATTATAAAGAATATACAATTTACTTAAAATAAATGATTAATCTAATTAAAGCGGCAATAATAATACATTAATTATTATTAATGATTACATACACCAAATTGAGTGCATTATAGTTATCTACGCAAAAATAATAAGTGAATGCGTATTTCATTTCAGTGAATTAATTAATCTTAAAACCTACCTGAAGGTTAACCCAGTGTCTTACTGTAAGCGAATAAAGTGTTTAAAGTGACTAAGGAATATTCCATGTTCACTTTAAACTTTTATTTCCTGTATAATAATATTATTATGCAGAAAATAAAAGCTAACATTTAATAATAATTTCTTTAAAAATGTATTTCTATTATAAAAGAAATGTTAACCTAATTGGAAATCCAGCATAAATTTTCAAGTAAATCCTGTAACTGTATTACACGTAGGTCATGAGAATAACCTCGTTTATCGTATAACAGTTACTCTCTAGCGGTTGTAGAATCGTCTAAGGTTCGGTGTAAGGCACATTCCAGGCGACTCGGTTGGTCCGCTATCAATTTTATACACGTTCGGAGCCTATTTATCTTGTCTTATTTATTGGCTGACTCAAAAACCTGTTTGGGACCCAATCTGGGGCCGCCATTTACTATGTGGAACGGGCCTTATACGCTTATGTAGGGTACCTGCCCACGGAAAGGATAAAGAATAGTTATGGTAGAGATGGCTAAGAACCTACATATATAACTACGTTTAAACGTTAGATATGACTTATAATCAGAGATTGTCTAATTATTTGTTTATTAATCGATATCTGATCGACATTTTTTCAATTAGATACTAATAATGGGCCTAGTAAGTCAGATGTAGTCTCTTTACACCTTGTTATAGTAACTCGATAGAAAATACTCGGCTGATTCCTTTGAAATTTTGGTAAAAGTAAAAACGAATAAAACTCGATACTCGGTTACTACATATAAATCGTACTCGACCACTTATGAATAAATCGCTTTTGGTACCTATACTAATATTAAGATATAAAGATAATATTAATAATCAATCTGAAATTTTATTTCTTCTTTTTTACATCGATATATTAAGATATAAAGGTAATATTAATAATCAATCTGAAATTTTATTTCTTCTTTTTTACATCGATGACAATAAAGGGTTGAAACTTTCACAGGTTCCAAGAAAAGGAAGGGTCCAAACAGAAAGACACACCTTACAAAGCATTAGAAAGTTGCGCAACCCTTCTTTGCTCAACCCTGAGTTTTTTGTTCAGATATCTTTTTAGAAAGCGTTCTATTGTTAGTTCGTGGACCATTAACTGTCCTTAACCCTTTCTGTTACTTTTTTAGAAAACATACCTACGTGTTTTTATAGCGAGGGTCAAACAACGGCTTGTTTGTTCACAAAAATATTTAACTGCGACGTCGTTAACAATTTTTTTACCCTCAATTCTAAACCTATAAAATTCGGTATTTGATCTACTTTGAGGCTGGTCTCAGTAGCGAATGACTCTAAAATTAACTTTAGTGCTGCAATAAAATATTAATGAGCTATTAAAATCTAAGATGGTATAAAAGTGAAATTTAATGGCTTGCTCGAAGCCTTCGCCGTGCAAATCCAACCGCGAGATGCAGCTCGATGATATATGGCGGCAATAAATTGATTTTACGAATCTAAATTTGCATTTGCCTGAATTTGTTTATTATAAATATGCCATTGCATACTTTTTATGTTGCAAAAAGTTTTATGATTTAAATTGAATTTTCTTTTGTTTTCAGGTCCAAATGGATGTCCACGGCGGCGAGGACGACAGACCTACACAAGGTTCCAGACACTAGAACTAGAGAAGGAGTTCCACTTCAATCACTACCTGACGCGCCGACGTAGGATAGAAATAGCGCACGCCCTTTGTCTGACAGAACGACAGATAAAGATCTGGTTCCAGAACCGACGCATGAAATTAAAGAAGGAGCTGCGCGCAGTGAAAGAAATAAACGAACAAGCTCGCAGGGAGAGAGAGGAGCAGGACCGAATGAAGCAGCAGCAACAGGAAAAGCAGGCCAAACTAGAGGGCCAGCACCACGGCCATCACGTGACCCATCACCATGACCCCATGAAAATGCCCATCGACAAGGGCTCCAGCGACATCCTCAAAGTGAACAAGGTGCCGACGTAAATCGCCTGCACCGCGCAGGAAATCCTGACTGATACTGTACCATATAGTGTGAATACATGAATGGAAGTGTTGCGTCCATACGGACCGCGGGCACCGTTAGTCGTCTCGTATCCACTAGTTTTATGTTTTGCGGCTGATTTAGTAGAAGTGACGCCTCGTTGTGGAGGCGTTCTGTGACTTTTATTGTATTAATGTTCCTTTAGTGCGAAGGACTTGCCTCGTGTCGTTCGCTGGTGGACAGGCTGGTGATGTGCTTTAAGCATTTATTTTGTTGCCATAACCACACCATGTATTGCAATAATATTTTACTAAACTTTACAAAAGCGTTAGTATCGCTCTAAGATTTAAATAGAAGCCCGAGTGAATTTCGGTATTGTTAGTTAAGATTTTAAATCTGTGAATCTCATAGTATTTATTGCTACCACTTACTTTAATTCATTATGTTATATTTTTTATTAATAGATATTATATTATGTACATTTTGATGTATATTTTATTATTTGTCCGCTGTTAGCGGGCCAGTTATGTTTTAAGGTCACATTTTTTTATGATTGTAAAATTGTTGTATTTTATCGGTTGATTTCAAAAGAGTTACTTTTATTATTTAACCAGATTGTGATTCACTTCCGTAGTTAAGTCCTTGCATTGTTGTTTGGTTTAAATCTTTATTTTGATAGCGTAATATTATCAACAAAATATTATATAACTATTTCATACATTAATAATTCCATAAGGGCGTTAAACGTATGTCTGTAACAATATACGTATCGAAGTACAATTGCGAATAGGAATTTGTCTTAGTGAGTGTTGTTTTTGTACTATCTTCAGAAGTACTAATTGTATTGTGAGGTATTTTTTGATAAAAATCTTAAAATAATTCGAGTCCAAAATCGAAAATAGATTGGAGGAGAGTTATTATGATAATTGAATCGGAACCGCATATGACATGCTGTTCATGTGAAAATTCCCAGTCATCTGATGTTCAAAATTATATACGTAACAATGATACATATAATAACAATAATGTGACTAAAATAAATTTTACATGTAATTTTAAAGTTGCGTAGCTTAAGTGTAATATACATAGATAATATTATGATAGGTTTGACTTTATATGAAGTATTGCTAAGAAACTAGTTACACCAGCTTCGTGGTATGACGGTGGATTGACAATGGTCGCGCCATTTTTCCCCACCTGAAAATATGCAGTTCTATCTTCTCCGTTTCTGAAAACGATCAAACGACTATTCAAAATGACGAATAGGGTATTGTTAGTGAAAAACTCTTAATAAACCTAATGTTTCCGATCAAAAGGTTGAACAATACATAAAAAAAAATACGCGGAAATATTACAAGGAAACTAAATGTGGGATTTGATCGAATTGATGCAAACGAGCAATTTCATTAACAGGATAACAGCGTCGTATTCCATTTGCTTACAATTCCATATTGTGCCAAAATATATTAAAATAATTTAGCATCGTATTTAAATTTGTTTTTACATTTGCATCGCCACTTGAACAAACATCTCCAATTCTCGCTTGAATCATGCACTATTTATTTATAATTGAATCAAAATTAGAACGTTTAAAATTAGTGTTGATAGTCACCATTATACGTAAATTAATGTCAGGGTAGAATTAATAAAAGTAATAAATTAATATGTGTATGAGAATTCTAAGTCTTCGCTTAATTTTGATAAATCATCTCTCAATAGGTATCTGTCCACTGTATTCAGTCGAATATTATTAATATTATATATCCGTAGCAGTGTTAATCTTAAATTTAAATTAATGTCGTGATATCATTAGCACAAGATGAAGTCCTGTGTAGTTGTAAGAGTTCAACAAGTACATTTTATCTTATTCAAGAATGTCCATAATTCTAATAATTTAAAATCGATATTCTTATTAAATGCTACTTTCTACCTTCTTTATATTAAAGCAATAATTAGAGACATGAATAAAATCATTGTAACTTTTTATTAACATTGTTCATGTTACTTACATGGTACATTAAAATGAAATAAAAACTTATTTTCTACTGTCTAAGTAACTGTCTACGCGACTAATTACATAAACTAAAAACTCATAAAACATTATTTTGATTAGAATTTTACATTTTTATTGACGACATTCGATATTAAAAAGCAATATCGAAGACTCGATATGTGCAATAATATACCTATTGGTTACGTTTGCATTGATCAGACGTCGTGTAACTAAAAATAAGGTTGTCATTAGGAATAGTCCTTAACCCATCTTATTTTATGAGAATCGAGGATTAAAATTGAACAAAATGTACTTAAGTAACTTCGATATAAGTAGGCTTTATAAATTATAATGCATTAGTTAATGGATATCGTAGACACAATAATTAAGCGTAAAACAAACTCGGCGGTGAAGTATTTGATAAAACGCTTAAACCTATTTAGTAACGTAATTATTGTATCGTGATTAAATATTATATTGCTTCTGTGAACAAAGAGGACGTACACACGAACCTTAGGAAGTAGGGATGTGCCGGATACACGTATCTACCCGTTTTTGATATATATACGTTTTCGTATCCGTGGTTATACGTCTCTATGAATAAAAATAAATCCATAATTGAAAATACTCTACAGTACTCTACAATTATTATATACTAAAGTTGATTTAGTTTCTGGACGGTTATACACAATGTACTTGTTTCTAAACAAAAATAAGTTATAAAGTGACCAGATCCGTTTCGGTAGGTATCCGTAGATTACCGTTCAATAAATATAGTACTTCCACGGATCAACTAAGATGATCCGGCACATAACTATTAATTAAAACATATAAACGCTACGTGTGTATACGAGTTGCGACAAAATTGTTATTTTTACATTGCATACTATTTTATACCGCGTTTCGTTAATAAGTCGCTTTAATGGTTGTTCCTTTCGTTTTAATGGGACTGTGCAAAATTAGAATTCGTTTTACTTAATAGCAACATACTCATTGACTACTGGTTCTATTAAGTTTCGCCATAAGCAATAGCTGAAACTTATATCTATATAACTAATAAATATTTGTACGTATGTACGTCCAATGATTTATGTCAGGTTCTTTATTGTTTCTGCCTCGTAAAGATCTGTAGATAATTCACGTGAAACAATGAGCAATTTGCTAAATATATTATATACGTCCTCCATCCGTAATGCTGTCTTGCCATATTGCTAGTGTTTCGTAGGCTATAGGTATTATCGTTAATACCTAGCTGATTTAGATTTCAATATTTATTTTACTTTAAATATTAACGCCATTCAGAATAATCCCTCCTTTATACTTCTTTATATTTGTGTTATTGTATCCCAGTTGTTTCGATTTAAAATTTATAAGTTGTTTAATTTTTACTTACATATTGTTACGTTATTTACGCCTTTTCATTGCGTTAACAAGACTTCCGATCTGTTAGGTTATAATTTTAAACGATCAATTTATATCTTAATATTAATATAGCTATGTATGTATGTACCTATATCTATATTTTTGAAAATAGTTATTAAATTGTCTTAAAATTAAGTAACTGTAAATAGTTGTGAAAGTTTATGTGGCGAATTATTTTTTGTTCATGTTTCCGTTTTATGTTACGTATTTATGTAATTAGAAGTTTCGTACTGGTTTCACTCGACTACGTGACCAAGACCTTTTGGTTTGTTAAAAAATGTCATTTATATTCATTTATATAGATAAAAACTTTAAAAATAGGTATTATTTTCCTTCGGTAGTATTCCGGCTCTACCTATTTTTAATGAGTTTTATCTTAATATCACCTCCACAAAAAATAATGCTAAAAATAAAAACGAAATCGCCCACAAGTTTTAATTACAAGTTCTATGTATTTCAAACAAATTAACGGGGAACTTTACTGATGTAGGTACATAAGTTGATTTACAGTTGAACAGATTTGCGGTTACCCGAAGGTCTTCAATGTGGTCTAGTGCACAAGTACGATACATCCTGACTGTGTCGTGGTAAAATAAAATAAGCAAAATAGTTGGGTGATTGTATATGAAGCCCGCATTCAATATTGTAATATTAATTTCGAAAATTCAAAAGAATAAAGAGTTAATAAAATGTATGGCTATTTAATTTGCGTACCCTAATTTATGAAAAATATTTATTACTTTTATTTCTATTATCCTAATCTCCTTAAAGGTTTTAAAATATTTTTTCTATTTTGATTACAACACTTTTCACTTTTCAATTACTGCAAGTGAGGCCTTATTTATTCTACATATAGGTTTACCTTCCTGTTCCACAACCTTTTACTAACTAAAACAATCATTCATGCCAATCAAAGTAATTATGGATTACCTTTTTATTAATAAATGTTTAATACGTTATATGCAACAGTCTCTTCTACTTACTTATACATAAAATTAAAATAGGTAGGTAGATGTTAATACACTAAAATCAATTTTAAAAAGTGATAAAGCATTCACTTGAATAGTAATTATTGATGTCAGATGAGTATAAGAAACAAAAGTATAAATTATATCTACATAGAAACACATAATCACCGTTTAAGAAGGAACTCTAACTCTTTGTGGAGACTTTACGTAGTAGGTACTACATAGTTAGTTTTATTAGCAAAACTAACTATGTAGTACCTACTATTACCAGACAGTTAGAATAGCAGACATTATATTACCAGACAGTTAGAATAATAAAACAATGTTTCAATGATTTTGTATGTAATATACGAGTATAAGTACGAGTATAATAATCATAAATAGGCTCCTACTCATTTATTTATCTACCCAAAATATACTCGTTCGTACTCCTAATTATTTTCTGGAGCATATTTTTAATAAGATACAGGATAGTTTCAGGAACATAAATTGAAATAAAAATTCATTTTTATATCTAATACTGAACGGTACTACCTACGAAGCCAGTTTCTTGTCCATTTGCCCATCTGTCTAGCCTTTTTTTAAAGGATTGTTTCTTTAGAACTGGCATTTATTGCGTGGTCGCTTCATATTTCCATAATAAATTACTATATTAGGTAAATACTTTGGAGTCTCCATACATGCAAACGTTTTTATTTTTCGCTAAATCGAAAATACTGTAATAGGTACCTCTAAAAAAAATTCGAACTTAGTGTGGAGTAGGTATAATTGCCTCGGGTTCGCTTAAAGAATCCCGATATAAAAAAACACATTTGCGAATAAAGACAACGTGAAAAAATTGGTAAAAACTCTGACGTGAAAATTACATTATTTTTGATTAACGGTGCTGTGTTCTAGTTTGTAAAGTATGATTAGGGCGAGATATAGGTACAAGGTATCAATTTTAGTACTGAAGGGTTTTTGTGGCCATGCACATATGGGTAACCTTAAGTGCGATCGCTCTATCGCTTTGATAAAATAGGTTCATCTGACGGCAGTGGCTATTAACATAAAGTTTCTTGATTCTTTTCCTATTTCTCTATTATGAAAAAGACAAACATATATTGTGTGGTCAGGAAAGCCCTCAATCAACGAACCGTGAACTAGACTCCCTCATACTTATGAGGTACTGAGGCAACTTCGAATATAATATTGAAATATAATCTTTTTATACTCCCTGCGACAACAATTACTAAGATCTTACATACCTAGAGACACCCTTAGCACTATGTTTAGGTCATAGATTAGTAAAGATACTTCGCCGCCTTGAAATTGAATGAAGCCACAAACGGCTTATTAGTAAGTTCTTTTTTTACATTCTTGACAAATAAAAACATTTTTAGAGAAAATTTACGAATAAATAACTAATACTGCGTAATTTACATAATAAATAAACAATTATTTCAAATATTTTAGGGACATTTTAGCACGGAGACGTGGCAAAACTTTTCTCCCCAACTATTTCAATTCTCAAAACCGGGTACATTTTCTTGTTAGGAGTGAGTAATCTTTACTAATCTATGGTTTAGGTATAAAAATCATGGCCGCACTCCAAGGCAAATATATCAATATATCAAATCCAGAATCAGTATCTCGAACCTTAGTGTATTCAAAATATCACACAACATGTTTTGCTAGTGACCTGAAATTTTGCCACTTGAAACTACTTATTTTTTCGGGTGTCTCATGTCAGGACCTATTTAAAACAATATTAATTCCCACCGTAACTAACATTCACACTGTCGGCAAGTCATCCTTACAGCCGTCCCTGTCTCATAATTCACGATAAAAAAGAAAGCCATCGCCCCGAATAGTTAAATGCCCCTAAATACCAATAACGTTTGTCGGAGCCCCGCCAAAAACAAACCATGAGTTATATCCATAATGTAATGTATTCTACCATTCCGCCATTTTCCATTCTCCACAGACACTGGTGCTGTCAAATAAATTTCAGACCTACGGAATTCACAATAGGTGGGATCGTTCTGTATTGGATTGAAAATCGCATAACAATCCACTCCCTTTTTAAAGTAAAAGCTACGCGAAACGACGTGAAGTCTCAAGCGATTTTGCACTTAAATCAATAAACAATTTTTTGCACCGACCTTTCAAGCTACCTTTGCCTTATAGTTTTTGCTGGTAGTTTTTCGAGTGCCCTATCTTTTTACATTACCTTTATGGCGCCTGATATCTCATGGTGTGATCGTAGCAAATTCTAATGACACTTAAGAATCGCTTTTATCTACCAAAACAAATCTATTGCTATAACATTTATCAATTACGAAATAATTCCTTTGACCTTTACGATTTTGTAAGTCGTTGTATAGCTGAATTGGGAACAAAAATTCAGGAACATTATGCCGTTTATATTATAATCCTATTTGTTGGGAGACGATTAAACGGTGATGCGTTGCTTTGATGGCCCAGACTGGACCAATTTCATGGTCTAACGCTCTCTCCCTGCACCAAAAACGTATTACGTGTAAAATTCAGATTGCTATGACAAATATATCAGGATAGACATCAACTAAAGGATACAAATGAACGAAATAATTATTAAAATATGAATTAATTCATTTTAAAAGTTAGTTTAATTGTTGCTATTTATTTTACATAAAACATGTGTTATAATAAGAAGATAAGGTACCTATTTTCATATTAACTCAATTTTAATCTTCTATTTCGCTTACTTGCTGACTACCTACTAACATTTAATACAGCTAATGAAATTATTGGGTACAACTGAATTAAAAATATTTTATCATGAAGCATTCCAATTTTCATGGAAAAGCGATACGTAATACAACCCCTGAATTGAACATGGCGACTGCGATCCGCTTGCAAACTATTCCGGATACGATAGAAAACTCCATTCTTTTATTTTATTTCGCTTTTGTTTTTATTCGATCAGGGAAATTGTTTCCATTCTGTATGTAAAGTTTTGATTGGAAGATCGTTGTAAATGGATATGGCTGGTAATTTTTCAAAGGGAAGCTGTTTACTCAGAATAGAGTGAGGCTAACAGATTGCTCTATTTTTCATGGGCAATTCGATGTAGTGGAATCAAGTCGTGCATGCAAGTGGGTCGGAGTTAGGTTTTAGAAATGTAATTTGGAATTCGTAGCTTAACTTGCAGTTCCTCTCTTTAAATTTATTGTTTTGCCTCAAATTGATATTAATTTGGTGCTTAAAACATCAGCTAGTTAGATACCTATGTACTATTCAAGATTCTATGAAAATTGTATTTACGTGTAAGTAGTGGTATTATAATAGTGAAAATGCTTCATAAAAATTAAAAGCTTTTATACGAATATATGTCTCTATTGGTGTAAAGTCGTGTCTTTTCTTAATTTAAAGTGGTATTTTTTTCAATTTTAGAATCCCTAGAAACTATTAAAGCTATTCTTTCTATATACTGTACCTACCTATCTATTCCCATATGTTTAATGATTTTTGATAGTAATTTGTACAACACCTTAAACAAGTAAGTAGAAAAGACATTTGTATATCGCTATATAAGATTTTTAGTCGTCTACCAATGAATCAAGCTTAATAAACGCAAGAAAGACGTAACACTCAAAAACAGTGCACAAAACCCTGTAGGTAAATGACCACTACGAACGTAGCTAGGTACCTCAAACTATATGATTGAAGTATCTATAAAATTTTACGTCCATAATAACATAACGTACAAGAATCACCAGTTCATGATGCCGCCATTGCAAACTTCACACAAACGTATCCACGTTTATGATCCCGAAGTACCCACTACACTACAGCCTGTGTTTAGTTGAGGATGTAATTGTCTGGGCCTGAATTTCGCTAGAAATTTTGCATTCCATAACAATAAGGTGGGTGGCTGTGGCTTTTGAAATGTTCGTGAAATTGTTAGAATCTTTTACGAGGAGAAATTCGCCTTAATGCTGACGTTACATCTATGTAACTAACTACTTTTGTACATTTTTAAGAAATACTAGGAACTTTATCTTTATATTTATCTTTATTTGCTATGTTATTTTACATTACTACCTAGTGTTACTACTTAGGTATAGTCGAATTGGTAACTACCTACCTTCCGCAATATATATAAAATCATTTTTTAAATAATATAGGTTCAAATAAAAATGAAATATCCAAAATGTGAGTGATAAAGAAACAATTTGTAATATAAATTTCTGGTAAATTATAATGACCAAGCAGTACCTAAGTACCTATCTACTACAATATGTTACAAATAACTAAGGTCTGTTACTCTAGAGGATAATAAGCTACATATTTAAAGATTTATAGCTAAGTTATAGAAGTAGTATAGAAGTAGTGTATTACTTACAATGATTGCCTCGTAGAGATCACTTCTTTAGCAGTACAGTTGTAAGGCAATCTGTAAACTACATACACGTCATTTTCATGTCGTAGGTACCTACGTATATTGCACAAATGAAGTTGTTTCTTAATAATAGGCATTGTGCATGTAATTCACTTTTTATCCATAGGTATATTTAACAAATCTAAATAGAATAAGACTTCCTCCTACAGATAAGGTATACCTATTAAACTTGTTGTAGCAACGTAAAGTACGTTGGAATTGGAATGCGTCATACCGATAAGTTAATTAAGATTTCTTGTAAGATAATCCATAATTACCTCTTATGAGATTTCCTTTTATGTTTTGTATTTACGTCAGGACAAACCGTTCTTTTTAAGCTCTAGCACCTGGTAGGTTGACACCAGATGACACAAGATGATCATAAAATACTAATAACGTTATTCCCCACAACAATCTTATCTAATTGTTTTACAGAATCGACTACCGACACTATAGTAAAATGACGCTATAAAATTTATTATCCTATTTTATAGCTTAAGATTTATTTATTATATAAATCATCAACGCAATATGTTAGGTTCAAATGCTAACATTTGCAATTACTTACAAAGTAACGATATCTCTTGAATTCTGTATATAAGTGTCTTATTGTAATTTATCACTAATCGTATTCCTACCTATAGGTATCTTTTATATTAATAGCTTCTTTTTTAGCTTATGCAATAAAGTAGCTCCTACGTACATAAAATTACAAAATAATAATTATTTATGTACAAGCAGTGTTATACCTTTGCCCTTTTCAACCCCTTAGAGTTCGAATCTCAAACTGAAAATCTTGCTTTTTTAAACACTTTAGAACAAAAAATCACTAAAATAATTTTCACGATAAAACTTTACCATCCCCTTGGATAATGATGTAAATATAACTGCTATAGATGGAATAAAATTATATTGCAAAATCACTTTGCGCAGATATAATATAATCCGAATAAATTATTTTATTCACGTTTATTAATTTTCCCATTGATAAAAGAATGAGTACATTGCCTATCTAGTAAGATATCCGTATAGGTATTTCTTAAGCAACGCTTCAAATTTACAGTCAGATTCATCCATGCAATTTTAAATTCACAAGTAAGCAAGTTGAGATCAAAACAATAGTATAAAGTGATGCGAAACTGTGACCTCGTCCCAGAGCTATGACTGCGTCACTGCAGTAGGTAACTATCGATTGAACTCACTTGTCTGTTAGCCACCCTTCGTTGGGAAAGCTCCTAATACTAAGTAGATTTCAGGTATTAAGGTACTTACTTAACCCAACGTAACAAATTAGTATAAATATTTCTTGGCTTGGCTTTGTTTTTTTTGGTTGGGTTTTTGGTATACCTATACCTAATTTGGTTGAATTAATTAACTGTAAATATATACTGTTATGATTTCGTTGTATTAGATCGGAAACCAATAGTTTAGCTTCGTGAAGTCCTTTTTACATTATGTTCAAATAGGTGATGGTTATTGGATACCTATATCTGTCAAGATACAATACTTAAAAATACTTTTTAATTATTATGATGTTAAAAGAGTGTAGATATCTCAGTCAAATGTAGGAAACTACTTTATGGAAACCTACTGAAACCTTCAGTTTATGGAAACCATTCAATATAATATATCAATACTGTGTAATCCAATAAAGTTTATAAGACAACAATATAACAATATCCGAAAAAACCGATTGATACATAAAATACAAAAACGGTTAACTTTATTTTGGTAGATTGAATCCGAATGCAAACTGCACAGGAAATGCTAGAGCTTACCTCCTGGTCGGTAGCTCGCTTTGCGACTGCGCGAAAACTTGCTAATAGTCACATTGATTTTGCAGATAGCAGCCAGGTCGGAACCCACCTCCCCAACTAACTACATCAACGATCCGTTATTCCCCGCCACTCGAAAAACGTCTCTATTGTCGCTTTAAAATTATGTGCCCAAATTATGGCAAATCAATAAGGTTGTGCCCAAATAAAAAATAATATATCGTTATAAAGTTATTTAGTTCATCTATAGCTTGATATGGCCTTTGATATGGAGTCTATAGATCATGCAGTCCATCTGATGTTTAGTGGTAACTTTTATAGGCAGCTATAATAATCTCGAAATACAACAGAAATCATACCTGAACATTGGCACCCAGTGAGATCTAAAATGGTAGTTACCTAAGTTAAAATTAAAGATAAAACCTCTACTTCTACCTATTTTAACCGTAGACATACCTAATCAACGTTTAGTAGAATAAAAATAGTGACTATAGCCGAACAAAAACTTTTACACCCCTTGAAATCTGAAATTCTAATAGAAAATAAAAATCTCAACTTTCGTCTATTTCTAGATATCTTAATACTTGAGAGTAGCAGTGCATCTGTAAGTGATTTCATCTAATAAGATTATTACCCCACCCACGTCACTAACTTATGAACTATCAAATACATTGACGTAATCAATTTGTGTAGCAGGTTTAATGATAGCGTTAGTTTTATGAGTCTTATAACGAACAAACCAATATGAGTCGAAAAATATGTCGCATCGCATCGAAACACAAACTTATTTTTATGGACATTTGGACATCATTATGAAATAAAAGTATTTTTACAGAAATACATAAATCTTAGATATTCACAAAACCGGAAAGCCGATATTGTATGGTGTCAGTACCCCCTACCATGAGTTTTCAAAACATGACACAATTTTACGTTACGTTTACTCAATCCATTATTCTGTTCCGTTTGCTTCAGCAGACTGAGTAAACGTAACAATAAGTAAGTGCTCTAGTCTGTTTGTCTACCTCACATGTTCGCAAAAAAGAGCAATAAAGCGCCATTTTGTCAATTTAGATATTTAATGTTACGTTACTGACACTTTAATTCTGATACAATCCGCTAGGGGCGCTGATTGGAAATTGTATGGGCAAATACGTAAACAAATACCAAAACAGTCATATTTGTCAAAACGTAAAAACTCATGGTACCTACAGTTCAAATGACTTTACATCAATACGTGGAGAATAAATCGAAACGAAACATGAGTCTTCCAGGCTCAAAGTGCAAGTTACAAGGAAAGTCTATGGTCCACTAAAGTAAACACAGTAAACAAGCACGACATCTAAGAACACTTAAATATCAATTTCAACACCCGGCAATGTTCCATTAACCGGACATCAACTAACGAAGGTTGAACACATAAATTGTGACCAATTTAATTGGATAGTTACGTAACAGATGGATGTTGGAGCAATATTGGAGCGTTGTACGAAACAACGCGTAAGTTACAACTAGTTCTATCCGCTAATCCTCTAGAGAAAATTCGTTTCAACTTAAGTCTGCAATTAAAAGTAGAGTCGAGTAGTTAGGCAAGTTGAAAGTAGCAGACGTGTCAAGTTGCAGGTATAGTGGAGTATTCGCATGTACAACTTATCTCGCAAGTTACAATACTTTGTAACTGCATGTACTCCATAACTGAGGCAAATGCCTTTCTAGTCATGTCTGATGTCAAATAAGAATTGTTAATTAGAGTAATCAGGGAAGTTTCAACAAATGCATAGTTAAAACTATACCTATTGGAACGTTATCTACACCTATAACCTCGAATGTCACCAAGAATTGTAAACCTTAATCTTCCTGAAAAAGTATATCAAATTATTTAAGTCAAAACTATAAAGCCATATAGCAGAAGATCATTTTTATATGTTAACAAGTCTAACTGAAGCTGTATTCGTATCTGCACCTACTTTTCTAACGATTTTACACGCACTAACTAATAAGATAATAATATCGAGTAAGAACTTTTATAAGATCTGTCTAACTTATTTTATTTGGTACCAATATTTTAACTTATACCATCTTATATTTAGACATTAAATTTTATATTCATGTTTGCACTATTACATACAGAAATTATTATATTGAAAAAAAAAACTATCGATCATAAGAAAGTAGTGTAAACGGGGCATCAAAGTGGACTGCCAAAACCAAGTGAACTGTGACATTACGTCGCTCCCCTCTTTAATCTTCTTTTTTGCTTACAGTAAAGAGTGACGAAGCGGATCTTGTTAGGTTGGTCTCCAAATTCAGTAGTGTGTTGAAGGGTGCGAGCGTTGTGCAGGTAAGCTACGGATGTGTGAAGCTGCACCACCGCTATCTGTACCGAGTTATAGGATAGTGGGACAGTTATACAGAAAATCAGCCAATGACTATATCGAGGCAAAGGGAATATTTATTCTATTTCCACAGATTTATAATGCGAGGGTTATTAAATATTTCATTCACATTTTTATGACTTACCACAGAAGTAACATGAACACTTAAAAGGATAATTATTGAAATTGTTCGTTTATAATTGTATGATAAATTAAGATAAGATAAGAGTATTTATGTTATTAAGTACAACAGCCATAAACGTAAACTGCAAGTTTTGCACTAAACCATTCATTAAGGTAAAAAAGTTATTATAACAAATTACGCAGTTAATAACACTGACAATTTTATTAACTTTGTTAAAAATCATGAATAGATATCTAAATTAAATATGAAATTTAGAAACTCCAAGACGAATACTTAATACGACATGAACAAGTAGGTAGAATGAGGGTTTTTTGAAAAATAATATCATCATCTTAAAGGAATTTTCCTAATAGGTTTTGGCAGCTTGTATCTTAAACAAATAATAACTCGAAATGTTACCATGTTATTGATATGAATAGATAGGTAGGTATTCAAAAAACAAATTTCGGATAGCAAAAATTACCTAAAAGAAATAAAATTTAACTCACAAAAGTTGTACCTGAGTAAGGAGCATATTTATTCAATAACATTGCATAACTTAAACTATAACTTTTCGAGGCGATTGTACAGAACGAGGGTCCGTTCATCGAACGAGTTCGGAACTCGGCTCCAGAAAGTCGTAACTCGACTCGTCTGTACCGAACAGAGTACTATTTCGCTGTACGAAATATATCCGAATTCACTTTTACGTGCTTCCACCTTGCGATCTTTTACTTTTGAGTTTACACAAAACACTTGAACACAAGACCGGAACGTAGCAAGTCTCGGAATTGCCAGCTCTTATACGACTTTTGAACACGAACAGTAAACAGCCTTATCTCGCCTGTAGCAAGGTGATTTAGTATAATTACAAAGATAGCGGTAGATGCCTTTTGTTATAATTTTCCAGCCTGGCTCACGAGCGTTTTCCCGCGCAAACTCATGAAAATGGGGGCCATTTTGTAATGTGCCTTGTTTTTTGATAAGGGTATTAAAATAACGGCGTATTCGGACGGCTT
Source organism: Epargyreus clarus (assembly GCF_041222505.1). NCBI lineage: Eukaryota > Metazoa > Arthropoda > Insecta > Lepidoptera > Hesperiidae > Epargyreus > Epargyreus clarus. Next base: position 10,094,948 of record NW_027332213.1, read on the forward strand.
TTACTCTATACAATGTATTTACGTAGGCATTAGGTTCGTATCTACGTGAGCTCCCATTTTGACTGCTAATTTTGCAGATGTTAATTAATTTTTACTTTCGATTAATACGCCGAGTGTTATGTGTATAAAATTTAAATATTACTAACAGTTGATTAAATAGGATCACGTTATACAAAAAATAACCGGATTTCCAACAAAAATAAAAGTAAAATTACGTCGGACTTAAATGTTGCCTTATTCGAATTCGAGAAAATTACACGTAAACCGCTACAAATGTCCGAAAGACCTAAACGATAAGTACAAAAACAAGAACTACAATAATCATAAAAATATAACTGACACACATTACCTGTAACGCGCCATTTTCCTGTTATAAATAAAAAAGCGTAATTCGTATTCTACTTAGCATACGGCGGCGCGATAAACCGTACCGTATCCTATAGGTGGGTAATTTTTCTGAGCTTTTCCTTCGACGGAACCCGTACACATTTTGCGTACAAAGGCACCGAGTTTTTGTGTAGCTAGTATTAATATCGCGATAATGCAAATTCCGCCGGTTTACGGCCGCCAGGCTCGTTTCAGAGGCCATTACTGAAAATTCGGCAAGGTTTCGACTCGAGAGAGCTTAACATGTATTTTCGCAGGGTTTCAAACACCTTTTTAATATTGATAAATGGTCAGATTCTTGTTGGTAAATAATAAAATTAGGATCGTAAGAACAAATGGTATTTTTTAACTCAATAATCTTTTATAACATAAAGATTTTTAGAAAAAGTAAGTTTCTAACTATTACTCGTATCTATGGGCCTACATTTTTTTTTTTATTTACACTTCGTACTATTTTTCTTTCAATTTATTTTATAAACATAACGAATAATTCTAGAGATATGATAATTGCATAGGAAGCAACTAAAATAATACCTACCTACCTAATGCAAATTATATAAAAAATGCAAATTAACTCCATATAAAAAATATTTTGCAGCTTTCTACACGTATCTAAAGCGACCTCTGGGAATATTCGTACTCAGCGACGTCGAGTGTTTCACATACCTTAGATAAAGACAATTTCTAAATTTAGGTATGCCAAATAATTTCAGGTAGTAGATACACCAGGAAAGGGACACAATTTTCAAGCTTCGTAGTTTTGTGATGTTATTTTTTAAACTAATTTAGTCCTTACTTTCGTAGATTACCTACTTGTAGTCAGTAAGAATAATAGTAGGTACCTATACCTTTTTCTTTTCGTGGGGGAAACCTTCAAAAGGTACCCGACGACGTGGGAGCGACCACGGGTTATGTGGGATTTTTACCGCACTAAAACCCCCCCCGTGGCCGTCCTCAGCGCTTGTTGGAGAACTCCGAGATCTCCAACGGAACACAACCGGATTCCTCCAAGCGCGATACCCGGATTGGGCTCAGCCCTGGGGGAGCGTTCGCCCCTCCCACAACATCTGGAGATTACGACGGTATGCGACCACACATACCGCCGTCCTTCCCGGGGTAGCATACTGTACGGTTCGAGCTCCCACTCTTGCCATCGTAGCGAAATTTCATGCGGACTATCGTCCTTCCAAGGACAAATTATGTAATCGATACCAATGGATCATTCGATAATCATTGGACAGTTTTCGTTAAACGTTAAAATTTCTATCAATGCGATTATATCAAAAATCACTATCTACAGTTACCTTCATTTACATTTGAACTCCTTACCGAGCACCAGTTAATAGAGTATTCAAATTAGAAAATCTCTGAAAGTCGTAAGAGCTCTAAGGTAAGAAATTCTCAAAAATTCAACTCGCTTTAAAATAAAAGTCGGTAGGTACTATGACGTCAACACACTATAACGTATTCTATTCAATTGCGCGGAAAATCGGCGAGATTTTAGCGGCCCACCCGCCCATTGCATGACCCATCCTTTTTGCTCTTTTGAAAATATTGGAGGCGTGAGTGAGATAGAATATAAAGTTAAAGTAATTGAGGGTAATATCAGAATAGTTTCAGTCTAGACGGGCGAAAGTTGTAAGTTGCAAATTACAAGCGTTATACTGCGCTGGTTAAAATATATTGTAATGGTACTTTAGCTCACGCTTACTTAAATTTATGTGGCCCGGGATTGTGTGGGGACGTTTCAGTTCCAGCAATTTGTGAACTACCCTGGAATACTTGTTCGAGATCGGGTACATCCCGGATTCCTTGAGAATTGTTGGGAAACTTTTAGTACATTTACGTTCTGTCATCTGTGTAATGTTTTGTCAAGGGACGCACTTATTAGTGTTTTATGTTTAGTGATAATACTGTGTCCCTAATACTAGCATATTTGACTAAGTGATAAGTGAGTAGGTACATACGAAAGAATTTAAAGTATCCAACGTGAAAAGGGTAGTAGATACCAGGATCTTCATTGTGACCAGTTTTCGGCTTCATGAGACCACCAATATTACCTCCCCAGAAACAAACCACGTGAGTAATATCTGCTAGTCCGCTCTGAAGTTTAGCAGTTCTTAACGCTTAATACGCTCCGTCATCCCGTTTAATACGCCTAATTCGTAACTGGCCCAACGAACGTTCGATGGTGGTAAAGCAAATATAGAGAGACTGACTGTTCTGGCTGTGCCAATTCTGATGGGTCAGAAAAGTTACGTTTGCTAGTAATTGGTAAGGTTAAAAATCCACGTTGCTTTAAAAACGTAAGTTTGCTCCCTGTAACTTATGATGCACAATCTCGACCGGCATTCGTTTCATCGACTGGTTAAAATCTTTGGATGAACACTTCCAGATTAAAAACTAGACGCATAATTATATTCACTGACAATTGTCCCGCTCATCCGAAAGGTGTTCAACTCAAAGGATATCAAGCTTGTTTACTTACCGCCAAATCCAACAAGAAAATTACAACCGATGGATCAAGATCCTTACACTATGTATTTAGGTATATTAAATTAGAACATAATAATAGTAATATAATACTAGTATTTTTAATTTTTCCTTTTCCCGCTTAATACGTTTTCTCGCTTAAGACGCATTTTTGGTTGGGTCCCTACGAAATCGTCTTAAACGGGTTTTACTGTATATTGCTAATTTTAAAGCTTGTATAAAATAGCGTTAAAATCTATTTTTAACGAAATTATTTCAATTATTTCGTATCTACCACCCATAATTATACTCAAATCTATATAAGACTAAACTTCTATCTGCGGTCACAGATGCATTACAACCTCTGAGGACTGCTTAAGTTAGAATTAAGCAGTAATAGAAGGGGCGGTGGTTGCTTAAGTAGAATGCGTGAAATCATTTTTGCGTCACTCACCTACATGCAAGTTGAAAGTAAAATGTTGTGTTATTACAAAACTAACAACCAAATTGGTAGAACCGTTTTTAGGAACTACGTACTGTTGGCTAAAGTACCTAAATGTAATAATTTCTTACATCATCGAAATTCGTTAATTCTCATGAGATTACCAGCCAATATTACGTATTGAATAAAAATTGATTAAGTACGTAAAATAAATCTACATCAGATAAACATGGTGAAATTCAGTTCGCGTGCGAAACAAAATACATAAAATGTAAGCACCTTCTTAGTAAACGCAGTGCGGTAGGGACCTAAAGCTCGATTTCCTTAACAAAATTGTTATGTAATCAGATTTTGATGACTTCCGCTTAATAATGTACACAAAAGCCATAAAATAATCTTGTAATAGGTACCTACAATAAGTAACTCCCTATGAATTAGGTACTTACCTACCTGTAATCGCATTATATGTGCTTACTTGTAAGTAATTACTTGTTGTTAAGTTGTAAATACGCACATTTTATGCACTTATAGATGTGAAACATCTATAGCCGCACGTAAAACCGATTTCTGGCGTGGCGACGCATGCCGTGGCGACGCGGCGCCACGCTATACGATGGTATATATATACAGTCTATATGCAGTAGTGTGTACGGCGCGTCGCCATGCGCAAAAATCGTAATATTTTATTTTATCATTATGACATATTTAGTTCCTATCACAATATGTTCTTTTCTGCATATTACTTTTACAAAATAATGTCGATGTTTCACATCTGCCAGGCGTCCCGTGACGGCTCACATTGTTTTTCTTATAGGTATTATAATATATAGGTAAGCTATTGAATTAAAAACACTATGAGTACCATATTGGAGATATTAGGCAATACTTCATATTTTCATAATGCCCTATGTATTATCTACTTATATTTCATTGCCATCGTTTGTTTATATATCGTTCATAAATCATAGAATATTAACAATCATAAATATCGAAATATATCCAACAAATCAATTTCATTCTCTATTAGAGCAGTACATTGGAGTATGTTCCAGGGCTCTCCCAATTATAAGACACCTTCCCATCAAAGAGACAAAAAACAGTAATCAAATATCATGAACCTACTTTAATTGCGCTCATTTATTTAAAAATATTTTTTTTGAAATACCTGTCATCTATATATCTATGTTTGACGGTGGTAGAACCCTTTGTGGTTCGACTGCGGCGGCAACACCGCCACACCTATTTCTACCTAATAACAGCAGTGTTAGGCGCTGCTGTGTTCCGTTATGAAGGGTGTGGGTAAGGGAGACTGACTTCCGAGGCGTTCCAGCTTAGTCCTCAGGGGTAGCGGCGCATCTGTGGCCGACCTCAGGTAGGAATATCTAATCCTATCTGGGGTTGATTACTGATGTCCATGGGCGGCAGTAGCCACTTACCATCAGGTGGACTGCAAGCTCGTCTGCTACTCCTATATTATAAAAAAAAATCTAATTGAGTAGGTGACATTTAATCACAAAGTAACTTAACATTTACGGCCAACTTGAAAACAAATAAAGGCAGTGACAGATTGACTGCATTCACCTGGCAAACCTTTATGCCCCTATAAACCAGCACAAGCACCCATAAAAGCATTATTGCCTATTAATTTCACACCACATTAGCGAAACCCACAATAAAACTTTAACATTTTAGTCATGCGACAGCAATTCGTATTTTGTGTTAAGCGCCATCTTTTGGCGGCAAACGGAATCAACGCCAGAAAAGATTATAGCATCTATACAACGGAGTTTTACGACGTCGTAAAAGTATGCCGTAAAACCTAAGGGCACGCACGCCCTCTGTTAATCGTTCAGAAACCGATATTGCGGCGAGGCCTCCAGATAGATTGCTTGAACGTTGAATAACTTCTCGACGTTTGTCTATTTATGACCATACCGATTGCATGAGTATTTATGTGCCAACCATTAGAGGTAGGTATATTACGTCTAATAGTAGGTAGGTACGTTCTTACTTATCGTAGTTATTAGAGAACTGAGTATCAATGAATTTTTAGTAATATTAAAAGTATGTCGTACCTTGGGTAATTTTAAATGCCTTTATTGAACCCAAAACTAGTTTAAGATAATATCCGGATGTATTACTATGTACTATTGCTGTATATGCTACGGTGTTAGTCTACGTCCAACCCCAGGTTTTCAACATCTACTTAAAAGCTTAGAATTGAACAAATATTTCATTAAAGAAGTAAGGAAAATAAATGTAATTTTCTTCTATAATCATACATGCTTGGTGTAAGTGTTAGGTAACCAGGCAATAAGTAAAGTTTTAGTAGAGTCACAAAGTCATCCTATAGACTCTAAAACTAAAAAGAAAAGGTATCCCAACTAAAACAAAATCCAGTTTTTCCTTCAAAGAAACAAACAAAAGAAGTACCGTAAAATACGTAACAATTTTATTTCAGCACCCTCGCAATCGTTAAGGTTTTATTGACTCCAAACTGCGTGACTTTAAAAATATACAAATTTATGGTCACTCAAACTGGAAACGATTATTCAACACGTCGTAACCAATTTTATTGCTCGAATGTAAACAAAGCATCAATTTGGACATATTGGACCCTTTTTTCTTAATATCAATGAACATATTACGTGAATGGACAATAAAACAGTATAGGTGCTTTAATATGAGGCTATAAAATACCAGACCATTGTACGTTGTGAACGTAAATTGATTTTACACCTATGATAGCGATAAAGCCATAAAATTTAGTGTTTTGTATAATATAATAGCGTAATGAAATCAGTTGTAATTTTATAGAGGATATTTAAAAATATGGAGAAGTTCTATAAATATTTATTCTCTTAAATTGATTTATATATAAATACTTTCAAAGTTTCAATGAGGATTACATTAAAAGTGCATCGTTTATGAAAATTTTATTTCATTTCCTATAATAGAGCACGTACTTATAGCTAACAAGTTTAAAATAACTATTGAATGTAAATCGTCATCTCTAAGCTTGGGTACTCTTATATCTTAAATATTATTCATTTTTAAGTTGTACTACAATGTATTTCCATATTTTTTATTCAAACACACGTATTTGCTAAAACCACAACAATTAGATATGTAAGATATTAATCATGTAAGTTAGAACTTAGAACGAGTATAAGTAAAATATTTTTGGATGTAAGCAAATAATATTATTGTAATAATTATAATCAATGACTTACCTATTAGATTTACAAATTGATACAATTAATTTAATTACAAGGAAACATAAACGTGCGTACTTATTTATATTACTTTTAATTTTTTTTTAAATCAATCAGGTCAAAATGTTTCATATAGTAAAAAGCTTTAATTACTATTACAACTGTATTATTATTATTATTTCTATAACATTCAGCTATATTACACCTGTAAGCTCTACAATGATTATAAACGCTTTATAATCATTGTAGAGCGACAGGTAGAGCACGCAAGTGCAACAGAGCTAGCAGCCTCTAGCGATAGGGCCTGTAACCATACGGTGAGCTCAAGCTCGAGCCAGCTATGCGAGTATTTAATGCGCGCGCAAGCCCACAGATGGCATTATAACCAATCCCCAGATAACGAAATCACTACTAAGCTAGAGGCTAACTTGTCGTTGTAAATTAATATTGTATACATAGATGGTGCTGTAACCAGCCTTTGAATGTGTTGTGTTTCCTTAGTAACTTGTGTATGAACGTACAACAAAATGTATATTTTTAATAATGCGCAAATGCTGCATATTCACTGTAAGTTATTATTGTTTTTAATAGTAATTTTGTTGTATGCCAATAATTTATATACATTCTGCTCTACAATGTTTTAATTAAGTACGTTGAAGTTAGTTATTTTAAGGTGATTAATTATATTTTTAGCTGTTATTCCGTTACTATAGTACCTACCTGCAAGCATGATAGTAGTAGGAGTAGTCGGTAAATCCTATTAATTTTCAAATAGATTGGTCTAGAAGTTGATAGAATTGGTGTTTAAGGTAACAATAACTTATTAGTCCTAATAAAATTTGTATGTATAAATTTACTTACACTTGCATTTGCCTATTAATATACTAAAATATTATCTGTAAACTGTATGACCATCGACCTTGCATCGGCATTGATCACTTACCATTAAGCACTCTACATGCCCGTTTATTGATTCAGTTTTATAAAAATATTCAAATAAATATTAACCTAAAATAACCTTGTATAAAGAGCCCTTCTACCTTAATGTAGCAATATGGTAATGATTAACAATTCTATTTTTACATAAAATTATGATAATATATCAGATATTATATAAAAATACACGAAAAATACATATTATCTGACATAAAATAAAATAACTATGACAAAATTATCTACATTTTAATGTTTACTTTACTTACCACATTGGTTTCTTTTAACAATAGGTTCATCCGGTATAGGATTTTCCACGATTTCTTTCAAGTACCTGCATTAATTTTTGATATCACTCTCACATTAAAATAATAAATAATGATCTTTATGAGTAGTTACAACACAACACTTTGAGCATAAGTCAAAAACTGACTAAATCATATTTTGTGGATTTCAAAGTAAAAAATACCGACTAACGGTAAATTGTTAACAATGGAAGGGTTTATTTTATTATACAATTTAGTTTTATTATCTAGGCATTCTTTGAAAACGCCGCGATGTAACAAGCCCCAGTAATGACCAATACTACTCCGTACAATTAACATAAATACTTACAGAGGTTTTTTATTGTTTTAGATGCGGTTCCAGGCACGTCGGTAAAAGGTGAGAAAATAAAATTCAATTAGAGTTGGTGATTTTTTATTTGTTAGACGATTCACTGGCCAGACTTAATGTTAGTGGATAAAATGTTGTATTATTAATATATTTCTTAAGCAGTACTTAATTGTGTAGAAAATAATGTTTGTTCTGCTAATCATTGCGTAATTCCACAAAAATAATTAATCAACACACCGATACATTTTTATAAGAATAGGTAGCTTCTGATATTCTTAAATACCAAAGACAAATTTTCATACAAAGAAATTATTCCCATCGAGCATCGAATTCGGTACACTCGGAAAAATACTTGCATAATCATTCCGTTCTTTAGTCACTTTCATTAGTGTTAGTGCTTAAGCCTGAGTGCTTGAGTGCTTGAGATACATTTAATTTTTTATATACTACATATTTATACCTAAACGATGAAGCATACGAGCTACCTGATGGAAAGCAGTCACCGTCGCCTATGAAGCTAGGAGAGCTATTTTTACACCTTTTTTGAAGAGCTCCATGACATAGTGCACCGGGAATACCCTAGGAGGACGTTAATTCCACATCTTGCACGTCCGTGGCAAAAACATCCGTATTATGTTTAAGCATTAACTTTGAAATAATTGTGTGTTATACATTGTATGTTAACATAACAAAATACACACTCCTCAAAATGTTTTTCTTTTTTTTATAAAATTATCGTTGATCAAATGCAGCATTTTTATGGTTAAATCATATAAATTGAGTAGGTATGTCAGAATGGTCACTAGTAGGTAGGTACTTCCTTTTTAATTTTAAGAAATAATCTTAAATATCCGTGAATAAATCTTACCCGTTAATTTAGTTATTAATTTTGAATACATTCCATACTTTTCTTAAGTGAAACAATTGCAAGTCTCTTCCCAAGTTTTCAAGACTAACGTTTAGTACCTACTCGTATATCTTTTGTTTTAAATTTGACGAGAAATGAAATTTGCCAATAGATAACTTAAATGAAATCGTCATACTTATCGTCGCTAAAGATTGTTTTATGTATAACGTATGTATTCTGAAATACCTGATATAGGAGGCTGGAGCCAGCAGTTATCTGGCCGCGACATCTAGCGGAGCCCGACAATTTTTATCGGCTGATTAAATCGTTCAGCTACCCCTTTATGGCTACAACGTGAATATTTCCTCTTGTTTGTTTTCGGATGGACAGGGAGATAGCGCCAGTAGGTGTTTCTAGTGCTTATCAGCACATTATATCTGGATCATGTTATTTTTGCTTCAGTAAATAAGTGTGTTTATTTCATCTCGTGTCATAACTTTGTGATTGGACTTGGTTGCTGTTGAGATTGAGCTCTGAAACTTGGCTGGATAGAGTTGTTCTTTCTACTTATTGTTTACAGGAACAGAAGCATTTGTTGTATTTCAATGCAATGTTATTAATGTACCTTATACCTGCTAACTTATTAATAATTCCTTCCAATGAGTTTATTAAGAATTTTCCAAATAATATTATTACGTGATTATATGTACACGTCATAGAACTCTGGCTATATGTTTTGCCTTAACTTATTGATGTCGTATAAACTATTATTATACAATAATATGTGCCTTATACTTTTTCACTGATTTGTATTTAATGAAAAAGGCTTTTGGAATAAACAATACATTAATAATACGATAAGGGAAACCCATTATACATGCTTTAATTACTACATTAAAACAACTCGGTAATTAGCTATTAAGAATTCAACTCGAAGTGGTTAGTATCTCGGTAATAATTTTCGATTCATCTGAATGTAGATATCGGAAAAATCTTAATTCACGCTAAGATTTCTGTAGGATGCTTTATGTAAAGTAAAGGTGCGTATATATAGCGAATCGAAGTCAAAGCGATATTTCCTAAAGAGGTTTTAAGAGTTCTTTAAGAATCACATAAGAATTGCTATCATTGTTAGGTACTTCTTTGTGAAATCTGTTATCTGATTCTAATTAGAATAGTCCTACTTGAGGTCAAGAATTTATAGTTATTCATTGGAGAGTGGGCTGGAGTGTCCCATGAAAGTAAATTTTAATATATCACTAGATCATGAATCATTCAACATGGTTCAAATATTAATATTTATTATAATACCGATGTCATATAAATTATATTACTCGTAAAATACTTTCAGTTACTTCGGCGTGCTCTTTGAATTCTTTTCTGTTTGCACAAGTTTTAAGGATGCTATATGCAGTAGAAACTAGCAGACAGGTTATCAAAATAATAACATTGAAACACTACCTTAATTATAACTATATTTACATAGATATTGGTATAAAAATCACGTTATAATACAGTGAAATGAGTTATCATTAAAATTTGAACAAGCTTCATAACAAATAAATAAAGAAACAATATAATTATAACAGAAATAATTATTTCGAATTATTATAATTACATATATTATAATTAGTTACTTTTACTTTTTCTTATTGTACCTTTATTTAAATAATTGTGACCTCATATTTACCTCAGACCTCAGATTTAAAGTTAAGTCCATGACTGCCATGTCCATCTTTTAAAAAAATAAATAAAACTTTACATATTCATAGTTTCTTTGTAAAAAAAATAACTTTTTTAAAATTACAGCTAGTCATAGCTATTATAGGGCCCTGCCAATAAAGGAATTTGATGCAAAGAGTTTTCTTCACAGACCTACAAGTCTGTGGTTTTCCTAATACAATATTCCAGAGAAGTGGAACTAAAGCTTTTAAAAATGCGTTCGATATTCAAATTTTTAACGCATAACTTAAAATAATTTGAACCTTTGGAATGCCAATGAAAAGGTTTCGTTTAATTAGCTTTTAGTAAATACCTAGAAGGGCACGTCATACTGGAATATTAATTAAGTAAATTGTATACTTTTGTATACTTTTAAAATAGAACCCCTTATGGTTGGACTCTAACCAAAGCGCTTCTGGATTCTGGTTTGAAGATATTGAAAAGAAAAAAAAAGTTTTGGTTCGTACCTAAGGCAGAAAAACTTACACAAGACGTTCCAACTTAATCCTCAAATTACCAATCCCACTGTGATAAAGATTGTGACTTAGGTCTTCTCTCAGTGTGAGTGGTGTTAAGGTCATACTCCCCCACATTGAATAGATGTGGATTTGTAGACTTCACATGGCAGAACTTTTCTTAACGAAATCTCCGTAGTTTTCCCCGCGACATTTTCCTTCACCGTTAAACCAAAGGTTGTTTTAAAGTGTCATCAAAAACTTTACGATTAATGGTTATTGTTTAAAAACAATGTTTCCGTTTCCACATACATGTATGATAGTAGTATCTACCGGACCCATGAGTATCCACAGTATATAGTTTATGCTGCAGTCGCAACTCACAGTAACCAGTGTCCGCCATTACTGTGTACCCGTGGATTTACGACCAATTAAAATCTATATCGGGGAGCCAATTAAACGGATTTGGTTTATTGGTATTGGCGGCAGAGTTTATCGTATCGACGGCAATTGGACCGGTTCAAATTATTTACTGGCCACTTTAATTACTATATACAAAATATATATACTTATTAGGTTACCTTGATTTCTATACATATACGTTATTAAGCTACATTGTTTTTTTGTAATTAAATAGAGACAGAATTATCTTTGCTCTATTACGACAGCAACTAATTCTACCTAAAAGTGGTTGCGATATTTTCATTTAAAATTAAATATCAATCCGGGGGCAGCAGCACGTAATTATGTTACAACCTCAGATTTAGGAGATGCTTCAGTTTGCATTAAAAAATATAGGTATACTTCAAGCTTTAATTTTTGTTTTTGTATAAAGAAATTTAAAAAAAATATTTATATAAGTTAACTCGTATGTAAGTTAACTGTTGAAATAGAAACGAAGTGTACATGAAACAGGACCTACGTTTTATATTATTATTTTATTAAAGACTAACTCACTAAGTCGACTAAAGCAAAGATAGCCGACTTTTTAAAAACCAGGCAAACAAAATCTAATTAGACAAAATTAACTATAAAATCAAATAAATTCCAATTTAAAATTGATTTGTTTAATATTGCAACTTCGTTATTAAACTTTGAATTAAAAATTTAAATTTAGATGTTTTAGGTAAATCTAAATAATCTTTGTGACTTCCATTACCATGGCTCATGTATTGCAATTCAGTTATAAGAATATTCGCGAAGAACCTTGTAATAACCATAACAATAATCATTATTTCAATTAATTTTCATGCAATTAATTATCTAGACTGCAATTTGTATTAATTAGATATGTATTCATCCTATAATTAAAACAAAAGTCTGCAATAAATTCGTATTAAACTGTTATGCGTAAATAAATTATTTGCTAAGTAAAAAAGAAATCAACTTTAACCCTATATAATATATTTTTCTTTTATTATTATTTTATTTATAATATTTTTTTTATTTTCATAAATCTCAACTTGTTTTGATTATTTTAGGCAAAGAGTCATAAACAAATACTCAATTAGAAATAAATATCGCTTGTTCTAACTGTGAAAGGTATCATAAACAATATTATTAACTTACCATCTTATTTTTCTACATACAATTGTAGTTTAGTATCTATTATATAAGTAGTTTTCTCAACTTATAGTTATAACAAACGAATGAAAAATTTTAAGTCTGAAAGTATGATTTAGGTAAATACGTATAGAAAATTTTATATCTATTTCTAACATAAACAATTATCGTGCTGTACTAACCCAGGCCTGACTCCTGACTCTTCTTAAATTACACTTTTTTATTCATACTTTTTTATTTTCTTAATATTGTACATACTTTTGATTGATTTACTTGAGAATTCCAATGCATTTCTTATCAATCCTATACTTTGCTAAAGCTTACTCTACAACTCTACCACTACACACTTAAGAACTTTAACACTTCTATACAGTAGAAAATCAAAATAATACTTTATGAAATAAACTTTAGAACCTTTTAGATTATGATACCCTTGTAGATATCTTACATATGAGGTGACTGTCTTAATCTTCTGGAGGGTGCACGTGTTCAACGTATCTGTGATAGACTTCTTTACCCTTTGTATGAGTTTTAATGTTTTTACAAAAATGACTGTTTCTATATTTGTTTACGAATTTCCCATACATTTCCAACCCATACATTTCCAATCAGTTCTGATACGGACTGTATCTAGGAGCTAAGAGCGTTGATTGGAAATGTATGGGCAAATACGTAAACAAATAAAAAACAGTCATTTTTGTATAAACGTAAAGACTCCTACTAATGGTTCTGGTCGAACCTCTGATATGTATAGAGTTATTGATAGATGTCCATGGGCAACAGTGCTAGCATCACCAGGTCGACTGCATAAAAAAGCCATAAAATTATAAAATGAAGAACAAGTACCCTTACCACGTGTTTTTACGTTTTGACAAATATGACTGTTTTGTTTTTTGTTTACGTATTGGTTTATACAATGTCCAAGTTCTGACACAATCCGCTAGGGGCGCTGAAACGTAAAAACTCATGGTAATGGTACAGAACATACTGTAGCTCGATTAAGGTAGAGTTATCCTTGTTATATAGAAACGTCCAATACTTATACCTACACAAGTAGGTAAGGTGATAACTATGTAATAGATAACGTTACAGGGTATGTATTAATCGACTTTAATGAATGTACGAGATCCTGTTTAGATAGTTTAATGGTGGTTCTTATCAATGAACAGTAAAATACTACTAAAATTTATGCTTGTACCACAACTAAATTTTAAAATTAAGTAGGTATTTTAATTTTAATTAAGTATATTAGTACGTAGGTTTATTTATTTTGAATTAATTTATTTGCTTTAAATATTTTCATATTTTATTCATTATCATATTATTTAAATATTTTCATAATTCATTCTATATCTTTCTAAAATATATGTTATTGGAAGATATAATTAAAAATGGGAAAGTATCCCTATGATATTACACAGGATTTTCTACTTCATTGTTCAGAAATAGATCGAGCACAAATTTGTTTACTCTGGTAGCATGTCCCGTGATAAGGAAGAATACAAGCGAAATCACGCTTGTCAGGAAATCATATGACATTTCATAGTACCATATCAAATCGCAGTCCTATAATGCTCTGATCAACCCGATGTGGGGAATACCGCACTGACATCTCTAAGGCGTGTAGGATTTTTTACAGTGTTTATCTACTCCGGTTCTTCATTTGTATCAGACGTTAAATTTGTTAAAGTTTTAACCAAAATGCATCCGTTTATCATTAATTCACTTAACGTTCCATTTTATTTTCACTACAATACAATACAAGTAACCGAGAGCTAATTAAATTAATCGTGGAAACATTCCAATCTCCATCCATAGGCCGTTCAGGGTCAATACAACAAATTTTCAATTACCCTTACTGCTCGCAAATTTAGCTTGAATGTAAATTATTTGAGCGTGTGCATTATAAATATAATTGTAGGTGTTTGAAGGCGGAGTGCGAGCGACCAATGGGAGAGATCCGCGCGCCGTGGGCGGGACTCGTGGAGAGACGAATGTTTTACCCGCGAAGCCTCCGACGAGGCAACACTGCCTTGATCTCACTGCAACTTCCTATGCTTATGAGATGTAACAGTATTTGAGTATAAAAAAATTCGAAATGATATGTCATAATCGACTCTATAAAAATGTACAGCAATGATCTTTATGATGAAAAGATTAGTATGAATATTTATTAATATTACGTTATGACCGTTTCTTATGACCTCTTATAACCTTTGTATTAATTTACCTTTATTAATTTGCATAATTATTATGTTCATATTTTTTAAATTTATAATTATTTAATGAATAAAATGGGAATCTATTAAAATAATGACTCATTTTTTTATATCTTTATAAGTATTCTTATTACTTATTAATATTATTATCGTATACATTTCATATGAATATAAAGCTAACATTGCGACATCAATGGACAATATTGTTAGAAAACTTCTCACATAATAATGTTTAAAAGTAGTTATTGAGACCCGTCGCCCTTTCTCAGGTTATCTGAAAAATAAAGAAACAAATACATGATAATCTTTATTATAGAATAATTTCATTATTTAAATAATGTTGCTACAATAAAAGCAGGTAAGTATGTACTAATACAGTAATTATAATAATATAAATGCTCTTTAATTTAAATAAAAACTGAATATAATTATGCAACATTATAATATTTAATTCTACTAGAAAAAAATAAGTTAGCGTATGCATTTATGCATCTACATAGGTAATAAAGAATTCCTATAATGTACAATATCGTAAATCTCAATATTAAAACTAAAGACAAAATCAAATGACAATCTGACATCTGACAATATCAGAATTATTGTAAGGTGTAACTTGATACACCTATACCGACACAGACGTTTAGAGCCACCAAATGACTCATAAAATTGCTTAAATATCCCCAACAGAACAATTTATAGTCACAAACGTCGTTTAGATCATAAAAGCGTCGAGTACGGCAATTCCCTCAGACCGGGAGACGACAAACACTCTCATGTCAATCATTTACGTCAAACAAAATATAAAAATCAATTTACAACGACATTCAAACCATTATGCGGTAGTGGAGACCGCTTCATTACCACTCACGGTGGCAATAACAGAACTTGTATAGCGCATACAATGACCCCAATGATTTAATGTACGTATATGTCTCAATAAGTAATAATACTTTGTTCATTGTTAATTCGTACCATTCCGAGCCTCGGAACAATAAATTTGCGATTAGGTATAAAGCATAAATGTGTCTAGCGAGATTTATTCACTAGGGTAGCCATTTTGACTTCGTTCCCTTGCCATTTACCTGGAGTGCAGTATTGTAATATTTCGACGTCGTTTAAAGTCGACCACAATGTAGACGCAAAAAACTACACATTGTGTCTAATATGCGCTCTGCTCATCGATAATGGATGTGCATGGTTGCTTTTGTTATCACCGGCGAGGTGCAGTGGAATTTGAAAATCGCCATTGGTAGATGCGAGTTTTTTTAGTGCGAAACCAATTATTTCAGAGCTGAGCCTGTGTGCGTTGCGCCCATTTTGAGACGAAAGGACCTTGAAACGGTAGGCTATTATTAAGCTATCAGATAAACCATATCGAATCGAATAATCGCTTAATAATAATTAGAAAGGTATACTTCAAAAACTTCACCTGGATAAAAGCGACGTTTCTTAATTACTTTGTCTCTCAACTCATTAAAGCTCCATTCTCCGATCGATCGATCGTGAAGAAGTTG
Organism: Epargyreus clarus; assembly: GCF_041222505.1. Classification (NCBI taxonomy): domain Eukaryota; kingdom Metazoa; phylum Arthropoda; class Insecta; order Lepidoptera; family Hesperiidae; genus Epargyreus; species Epargyreus clarus. Next base: position 10,111,332 of record NW_027332213.1, read on the forward strand.
ATTTGTTTCTAAATATCCAAGCAGTTAATAGGTAGGAGGCAATCGCTAACGTCAAATAAATAGAACTTTCGGTACAAACAAAGAGTATCCGCTACAGTCCCACTGATCATTTTATTACATCTAAACGACCATAGACCTATACTTGAGTTTCAACGTATTCTTTATGGGACCATTAATATTTTTTCCATGTCATATTTATGGAGTCCCGAAAAGCGGACCCAAGCAGGTGGTCTCTACTTAATCAAGACGTTACCGAAAATAAAAAACCTGTAGCTATATTTCGTGTTTTGCCTGAATTATAGTTTTGTTCATCGTAAGTTATGGGTAGGGATAGGGTGTTATTCTTAGTTATTTATATAAGACACTTTAATGCGATGGGAAAGACGTATGACGCAATGAATATATTAGCAGTAAAGTACCGATATCTGCTGGAACCAGCCGTACGCAATAAAGTAGTCTCCCGACATGTTAATAACGGGGACTAATATAAATTTAATAGAAACGTACCGGTAATGAAATGCAAATGGATAAGAAAAGGATTGCTAGGGTACTGTGATGTCGACAGCATTTGAGATTGTTCTCAACTCCCTAAATATTTCATGTTTGTGTCTATGCCGTATCAAAATCTACTCAACAAATTTCATTCAAATATTAAGGTACACTAATACTTAAACTAAGAGAAGAGATATATAAATAGCAACAAAAAATACATATTTTACTTTAAGATACTTGTACCGATTATAAATTAAAATTATAACGTTTATTTTTAGTAATAAATCTTAAGAAATCCTAAATTCAAAATATAGGTACCAACTTACTAATTAAGTAAGCAATTAAGATAATTTCATACATTATACTAAATTAAAAATAACAAAAAATATAAAAGGTAACCTACTTAATCTAATATCCTAATCTAGACGTTTTTTGCATATTACAGAGGCTGATTTTTAGTATTTTTGTATAGAGTAGAAGTACCAAAATACAACTTATTTAGAATAGGAGTATACTTTTGCTAATTGAAAATGTTAAGGACTAGGTTGGAAAACACTGTGGTAAATGGAATGCGTCAACCTTTGAAGCAAACACTAATTTGGCACAAATTTATTTACATAATTTAATTACCAAAATGACATGTAACTCGCCGATTGAGAATGTCTGTTGCTTGTAGCACCTGAAATCAATACCAAATAGGATTTGTATTGAACCTGAGGTTGATCATAGATGCGATACTAACCTGCAGGTTAAGTCAACTTAACCTGTAGAACAGAGCATTACCAAACATGTACACCAAAATACCTACATTAATGCAGAATTGGACATGGGAGGAGCCTCTACCATAAAACCATGTAGAGCTCTACCCTTAGAACCTAAATATAGATGTAAAAACATTCGCACGGTTCGTCTGTACCCAACTTAATAATGGAATAAGCTGTAAATATTTCAGAGAGATCGCAACTCGGATACCGCTTGATTTAGCCATCCAGCCTTCGAGATTTGTTAGCACGACCGACTTGTTTACGAAACTACCTACGTACTTAACATGCCAGTGCTAGAGTTGTCGGGCGTATTTTGCGACTGAGAGAGACATCAGTTTCAGTGCTGCGTTTCCTATTTTAAGAACGTATTTGCATTTAGGAAATTCGCTTTTGAGATTGCTACGAATGATGTGTCTTTCAATATTGCAATATTTCAGAGAAGGTACTATTATGTCATTTAAATATATAACAGTATAATAATAATAACTTTTAAATTTTAATTTTATAATGTGCTGCTACAAATGACGATCGTCATTTTATGTGAATATTTTTACTTATAAAGGTGGTACAATAAAATATTTAATTTTCAGTCTTATTCTAAAAACTTTTATAAGGCACACCGAAAATACAATTACGGTTATTTCTTTTTCCAAAATATATAAATTGCCCCCCGAGTGACCTGGCTGAAACATTATAAAACTAAATAATATTCAAGTACTTATAGGTTTTTCAGATATAAACAGGCACACAAAATGGAGGATAAATAAAGAGCTAAAACATTTTTTCTTAAAAAAACATGGTACAGCCTTTTCTTAAAATAGAAAATATTTCATTGTAACTGAAGACGCCGGTAACGTTAAGCCTTTAAATATACTTTCTTTAATTTCCACAAGCGATTTAAAAAGCAATCCCGTGTCTTCCTCGCCGAGTCTAATCTACTCGACTACGAGCCGAAACAAAAAAGTCCCTCCGTTGGAAAGTTTTATCCGACACGGAGGGCAAAAGGGGCGAGGGCTAACAAAAGATAAAAGAGATATATAAGTGGCCCTCGGCAGCGCCATCAAGTCGTTACAACAGCAGTAAAATATTTCAAATTGTGCCCAATGCCGCGGAAAGCGGAAGTTACGCATTTGGTCCGCAGGGTCCCAGACCTACCCGCCGTTACCGCTCACTATAATTATAATTTTTCACATTCGATTCTCTAATTTTTTTATCATTCATACTGATGTACGAGTTACAAACTCCTTTGTGGTAAAACGCGTTCTAAAACAGTCAAAATCAACGACGTAGCCACAATTCTATTGCAGATTTTTTTGATTTAATGCCTATTTATGTGAAGCATCCTAATTACATCACTCACAAAAAAACTTAAAATACTCAAAACTTACTTAAAATACTTAATTAAACTGTATTCATTTTATATCTTATAATTATTCGTAATTATTCTACAAATACAAGATAATATTTGAGATAATTCTATTGTATTTTGTCTGAACACAAATAATTGTAGATATTTGCGTGAGAAAATCTGTGTATTTTTATTTAACTGTATCTAAGAGTGTTTGTAGTGTGTACCTCTATACATCACATTTAATTTAAATGCTACTAGACTATGTATAATTTACGAGATTTGCGTAGTAAAAGTGAGTTACTTCATATATTCAATATATTCTACGATTTCCACGTAATACACTTGATAAACCTAAATGAACATAGGTAGATAGATTCATATACCTATCGACATATAAATCTTAAATGTCTAAATAAACTAACTTCTTATCGTAAAGTAGCATATTAAGATAAATAATGCAGTTAATTCGACATATTTATATTTTTGTACGACCACATCTTGAATCATATTAAATTAATTGCCTATATTTTTTACAACAGATAACTAAGCCCGCATTTTATAACCGCGTTTATTGGTAAATAAAATCGTTTTGTATGTGCATATAAACAATATGTCAAATAACAATTCTATTAATTGAATTTAATACCGGCTCATTATCGCAATTCCATGTGAACATTTCCGAATCGTAAAATCGCAATCACTGTAACAATAAACAGTAATTTACTTCATCATTGTGTATGTTCATGGATGCACATATATGAATATTAATTTCATTTTCCGATCCACACTGACCGTTCCCATGAAGGACAATAGATTACAATTAGATGCAAATATTATTTGAATGTACCATTAACGGTACGAAGGGCTAGAGGGTGGAGGGTCAGCGATGCAAATATGGTAAGTTGTTAAATTTCCCCTGTGTCCCCGTATGAAGCCATAACTCCCATTTTAAAGCTTATATTTACGGATAGAGCTCCAATAGTCCGAGTGTATCAAATATAGAGATATTCGTGTTTAACGGAGCGGCGGTAGTTACACGCATGGGTGCGCTTGGACGATGGTCCGTGCGCCATTCTACGTATCCTATATATTTGTTTCGGTCTGTCTCGTACTCCAAATGGACGTAGGTATAATTCTAATATAGATACCGATTTAGTTTATGTTAATATCTTGTATTTCGAAATATGATTGAGATAATTTCAATATGTAGTAGAAGCCGTTATACATCGTTATTACAAATCACAATCACCTTGTGAATTGCTTACTACTTAAAAAAAGCAAATTTCAAATCTACGACTAAAATTCATCAATACAACTCATTAAATAAGTTTGATTGAGTCAAGAATTGAGTCAAGAGTTGAGTCAAGAGTTGAGTCAAGAATATTTAGAACATGGTAGTTCATAGAAAAGTTGACAAGTTCTAGTAAGAAAGATTTCTATATGATTTTGCGTGTACCTAGATGGCGTTACTTGTATAAAGTAATAAATATATTCTCATTTAATAAAATTATACCATATAAAATTAGTCATACTTTAATCTTTTCAAGTGCATTTTGTACATTAATTAATTCAGCAAAAAGCAGCATTTACCTTTAATTAAGCGTTCGTAGGTGTAAAAAAACAACCGTTTAGATAAAGAAAATAAATTATATTTAATTTAATTACTATAATAAATATTATTTAAGTATAAAAAGATTTTCGCAAATTACTCATAATTAAAGTGTGCATAATTACTTTTTAATTACCAAAACACATTTCGCATTACTATTATTATACGTGTATTTAACGAGTAGGTACCTAAAATGGATATAATATGAATAATAAATAAAGTATATAAATAATAAGTAATAATATTATACTATTAAGAATTTTTAATTCCCATTTCATTTTCTAGGTGTATGCCAAAAATATAGTTGTTAATATCTTACAATTTTATTTTATAATAATAATAATAAAATAATAATAAGTTATCGAAAAAAATCCAGCTACTTTCTAATAGATGTTTGTCCTTGAATAATTATAATAGTATAATAATAAGTTATCGAAAAAAAAACAACTAATTTTAACTAGATGTTTGTCCTTTTCAACAGTCATTCACCACAAGATCCGAACCTTGTTATCAGGTATATCTTGTTATCATAAATTCCGTATTCCACCAACATTATGCATTGAAATTTTCTTCGGATGTTCACGCGAAAATTATTCCAAGTAGGCGTTCCCTTTGACGTTTATTCGCTTGTTGAATAATGCTTTATTTTTATGACTTTACGTAACAACGGAACATCGGCCTCATAGAACTACTTCGCATATGCCAAATAGGATTACTCGCAAATATTCGGCAAACCTACGGAAACACATCTACACGTTCATCAAAAAACTTTTATTGAGCGACGAGTGTTCTAAATATTTTTATGCAATATAAAGAATATCCTTGGTTGCTTTTAGAAATAAAATTGTATGTCTATTATTTTATAAGTAGGTACATCTTAATACAAATAAGGTAATATAAGCGAAACCCTTTTTAAGCTTACAGTAAGTTATATTTAATATTAACTAATAGCGAATAGGTCGGTACCAAAATTAATGTAACAATCCAAAGTTTACTAACTACTACTAATTTTATGTACCTATATAATATTTCATTAAAATATTTTCAACTCCATGCAATTTTTACTCCATGCGAGTGAATATTCGTAGTAAAGGAAAGGTAAAATAAATATATGTTTAGGATCCCTTTGCGGAGAGACATTGATATTGAAATAAGGTAGGCGTAGGTCGTTCGATGGATGCTACACCCCGCTTTATCGATAGTTACTTCATCTATAAGACAATACAGGATCAGGATACTTTTCCTTTTCTCCGGATGTCGTACGCATATATTTTCTAAGAAAGTGCTGGCCGGACTGATATGTCATTTTCCTTCAGTATTTTCTCGAAAAATATAAGGGCATTCAAAATAATGTTATTTAGCTAATGAATCAGCTAATTTTCAACATTAAAAATAACAAGAACCTTTTGCTAAAATCACAAATGATAAGAAATAGGCACGATTGCACGAAAGATTAATAATTTTCAAATTATTATTGTACTATGATAAATATTTTATCAGTGCAAAGCAAACTGTTTGTTTGTATTTCTACCTATCAATAATCTTTTGGATACCAGGTCTTTTAATGGTTTACTTTAAAATATTTTAAAGTACAATGCCAAACACTTACAGTCCACATACTCGTACGCGCACTGTGGAATCGTTCACACATTTCAAGCGAATCACAATGTTTACCGATGTTGTGCCTATCGGGCTGTTTGAACAGAATTTAACTGCTTGTGGAAATATTGTTATGAGTTGACAGCAAATAAACCCGAACTGTAGTGAAATATACTGCTATAGTGAAATGTTACCAGCAATATTGTCCGTTTGTCCTTATGTTACCCGAATAATGAATTAGTGTTACCCTTTTGATAGTCAACGTGAAAATTTATAGCTCATGAAAAAAAATCGTTTTCCTTAGATAGATAGTCTTCAAATATTGCGGATACAAATGAGTCTAAACAATTATTGAAATATATTAATAAATACATCATAATACAATTTTGTAAAAACATTGCGTGACGGTTCATTTAATGTTGAAAAATTAATTGAACCAAACATATTAAACATTTTTTAAATGTTAAAAAATACAGTAAGATGAAATCATGTAATCATAAAATATCGACCATAACTGTAGTTCGCGTGACGATACGCTATTAATGTAAAATATCGGGTAGTTATATTTTGATAATAGTTGAACAGGAGACTATTTTAAAAATAGAATTGCGTTATCAGATCGATTTATGCCCAGTACTTTAACTTTTTAATTATTTGTTTATATCGAAATGTTAGGTTTGTCTGTAAAATACTGCAGACAGCAGAAAATTGTTACTTAGTTGTAATAAGAGAACAACGAACAAATAACCGTTAAGTTTCCACGATCAAATTATATGAAACACGTCGAAACTAGCAAGAAATAGCAATAAACGTTAGGGCGAAACAATTTACGCCCACGAATACGTAAGTTACATAACGATACGCGAACCAAATACGCTTTTGGCAATAACTGGGCAACATTCTAACAATTTAATGTGGCATAAACAATACAAATACTGGTACTGGCTGGTTGTACGCGCCTCCGGCATATGGAGCCGCGTACATGCCATATTTATTGTGTATGGTATTGTGGTGCGATCGTTACCGTATATCTGGAAGTGGGGGCGTATAGGGGTGCCCTATCATGAATCCCGATACGCACCGACCAACGTAGAGAGAGCTACGCGACAATGATAATATATCTCAGGTTGATATATCTCGGTGAGGGTCGGTTGTTTTTGGTAACGTCGTAAAAGGGTTCGTTGATTGGACAGGGACTCTCGTGGGCCTCTCTGACCCGTGTGCCTTGTTAATGGGTTTAATCGTCCCCGTAGTCCGTCTCAGCAATTTATGTTTCATTTTCGATCTCGTTATGCAAGCCGGATTATGCGCACATGCGACCCCCAATTCGAAACGTAATGGTGATGGTGCGATATGTAAATTTGTAATGTTTCACCTCGATAATTTGTTAAGCTTGTCTCTGTTTAACCCTTAAAATACATCAATAATATATTTCACCTGTTAATTTCTCTAGTCATTTAGTCACCTCTTTTATTTGGCTACAATTGTTATCTTTACACCACCAAATAAAAAAAGTATTATTAATACTCTCTGTTCAATGTTTGTAACATTTACGTACTAAAATGCTTATCAATAATAAATTAAAATTGTAAGTTAAATAAAACAGTTAATACCAAGCCATTAAAACAAAACAAACAAAATCTCAATTGCCATCATATACCAGCAATCCTAATATTAACGTTAGTATCCGTTATAATACAGGTGCGGCTTTTATCAGAATTTAAAATAGGGATTAACACACAGCTAGGCGTAGCGTATCGCACCACCAGCCCGCTCGGATTTCACCGGATCCGACTGGATTTAACCGGATTAATTCGGCTCGGCGGCATTGCCTGCGCTTTGTCGCGATATCGAATTGTTTATTTTACGTTTTAAACTGCCGCCGGATATCTGTTTTCATTACGTTAGATAGAAACTGTTGTTTTGTATAGAGTGCTGAACCTTTATTATTGTAATGGTTTTTGTTATCAGACTTTATTTCATTTTCATATTAAAAGGATGCACGTTACGTGATTGTTTCTCATACTTTTAATAAGAAGTCCTGGTTAATTAATTATAAGGCCTTATTCCATAAGTTTACCTACTAATATTCTGGTATAAAATATTAACATTGCAAACCATATTTTGACGAGTCAAAATATGGTTTGCAATGTTAATATTTAAGAAATCCGAGGATTTCTTCAAGTTAAAGCATGATATGAACAAAATAACGAAATGAAACCAATATAGATACATAAAACTTCGGCACACAATCTTCTGAATCCGGCCCCCGCTGCGACGTAGACCCGCTACGGCGTAGCACTAACATATAATCCTTTTCGCTACAATAGCAATTTCAAACTTCCTTAGGGGCTTCGGATAATCTTTCTTTATATCGAGCTACAAGCAGTAGCTACGAATGTTTTTTGTCCCATTCCCACACATTCGATTCGAACAGGTTGAAGAAAGATGGAAATAACTGTTTGAAGAAGGCGCTCTACTTCTCAATAAAAAGGGGAGAGCGGTAATGTGTATTTAAATTTTGGTTCAAGTGTAATAATTCTGTTTTTTAATTTAATTTCTGATGGCACTCTAAATCTTAGGGTGAGAGGGAAATAAATCTCGCTGCACGTAATCTTCAATAAGTATTTTATTATCGTTTCCGAATGGGGCTTAAAACACAATGCGTTTTTATACAATCGTAAATAAGTAACTTTTTATTAAATACATTATTTAATAAAGGAATTTAAAACATAAGAAGTAAATCTAAAACCTTGAAATTGTACATAATTTGGCTTTACGCTATTAGTAAGACTGTGAAGTTAAATATGTCAATGATGTAATCATAAATATGATGTCTATAAAACAACAACTTAGCTGTTGGAAGCTAACAAAAAGAAATTACCTATTCTCAATACAACTTCATTAAAATTATTACTACAAGTATTGCAAAAAATGTAATTCTAAGTCCGCGGCACGAAACCCTAAGAGCTCCTAAAATAATCTATATCAATTCTCTTATTAATTCGGGAGTGGAAAAGCGTTACTTTCATAGCTATTTTAATGGGTAATTTTCATAAACAAAGTTGGGAATCCGGGGGCGAGAGGGGCGCGCGGGGAGGGTTGGCGCGGGTTCCTTTTCCAAGATAGAAAACAGCTCCAGCGCTCGTATAATGGGTTTTTGGAATGGCGTCGTCCGTCTTGGCCCCCAGCTCCCTTACCCCCTTTCTCCCCTCGGCGAGAAAGGATGAATTCTTATTTCCTCATCTTAGGCGTCCGGTGCGAACCCTCCATGTAGATTGCCTTTTTCTCCTAGAACCTCTGTATAACATAACAATGGCTTGTTTTCAATTTTGTTTCGTTTCTCGGTTTCTTAATGCAATATGTTATGTTACGTTTTTTGTGTTATCGGACTGTTTGTCACGCATTGCGTTCGAAAAGTGGTTATTTTTGTAGCTGTAGGTTTCATTTTTCGCTGTTTTGTCGTCATCTGAAACAATAAGAATTAGCTATTATAAAAAAAAGTCCTACACATAAGTACGTTCTCTTTTGTCTATTATAATTTATATTACATTGTGGCAAAAGTGTTTGGAGTTTAGAACAAACTTATAGATGATTCAAAAATTCTTTATAGATACGTTTTCAGTGCCAAAATCTAATTTATATGATCCATTTAGTTAACGATAATGAGAAACACATGTTAATCTGATATCGATTCTATTTCCTAATGAATACGGACTATAAGTAATAATGCAACGCAGGACAGCGGTCATAATCATAATATATTTTAGATGCACAAGCGACTGCATTCATGAAGTGCAATGCGAGCCAAAAATACTTTGATACTTTGCCAAAACACGCAAAACATACGCGTAAACCATACGACGGAGATATAGATCCATTTTTAATGTAATTAAATAAAGTAATATTGGGAACAACAATATCTATTTATAAAACATCTACATAACGATACCTTAATTCGCAAATGATCCAAATCCACTTTTTGACAATTTTTTAATTTTATTTATTTTGGTGGTAAATGGCGTTGAACGATATCAAAATAAATAAAAAAAAAACATTTGGAAAAAAGTGGAGTTGGCTGATAATCTAGGAGGCGATAATTTAAATACCTAATAAGGTAGATACTGTTGTACGATTGATATTTAAACGATAAATTTACTTTTTATGTACATTTGTTCCTGTTTTATTTATACCATCACTACCCTTACTTCACTAGAGAGGATCTTTTATATTGTTTCACTAGATTTATTCTTGTTAAAAAATAATTCACTATCTATTCAGTGAATTATTTCTTAAAAATAAGTTAAACAGGAAAATAGATTTTACTTTGGTTTTTAAAACAAAATTCGTACAATTTCTTATAAACCTTTCTTGTAGAAATAAGCCAATAAATAATAAATCTTCTTTAAAAGTTTTAATTCTTAAGACATAGGAACTTTCGCTCTAGTTCTTATACTGAAAATTTACATTAAAAAACTCGAACACACATTTAGTCTCAGAAAATCGGGGCGCATTTGCGTGAATGTTTCGCGAAAACACTTAATGACGCAACCGATGTTATTTGACCTGAGCCTCCTTAATACGGCACTTTCGTCGTCTTTCGCAAATTGTAAGGGGTGGGGCGAATGCCGGAGCGATTATCTAGCAATCATAGCAGTTGTCTGAAATGAGAACTTTCCCTTAAAAGGATAAACAAGTAACGTGTGCGCGGAACTGCCGAGCAAACACGCAAAATTTATATTTTAACGTGGCTTTCTCTTATGAGGAAGATACAGGCGGTTCCTTTAGTATTAGATACACTATATAAATTTATGAAATAACTTTTAGATTGAGTTCATAGTTTAAGCTCAAATTAATCAAATGACATTTCAATCACTTATTTAAATCACATTATCACTTATTTTAAATATAGCAAAAATCATCCTAAATGTACGATGGTTTTATAAAGCTGTTTTTCTTTACCTTAAATTCTTTACACGTTTTCAACTAATGTACCTACTAGTACTTATCACATACAGGTTAATAATGAAGACAGATATCTTAAAGAAATAAAAGACAATCTAAAAATTTCACTGGTACAATCGTACAAAATATGAAAATAAATTTTGAATCAAGAAAATAAAAGAAGCTGTCTCCCCATCCTATGCATTATTCCAAAACGTTCATAGCAACGTTGCATCACCGAAATTGCTTCGGTATCTCCAATAAATGTTTAAAGCCTGCTAGCAAGCATGTGTTTTATAGCTTTTATGGCTTGTTATTTTAATTTTGTGAGCTTTTTCTTTCGATATTACGAGATATACGAGTTTAAGCTCTCGTTCTTGGTTCCTATTAAAAAAATAAGCGTTTGCTGTAAAATATGAGACGATGCTTATTTTTATTAAAAGGTATTTACATTGATATGGTTTGATGGTAAAATATTCCAAACGCATTAAATGGTTATTTATTTTTATTGCAACCAAATCATATGGCTAATGGTAAATATATAAAAACCTGCAGATAATTTTTTGAAAAGCCTCCTCTGGATATAAAATTAATTAATCCAAATTAGTAATCGACACCAATTTAGCCTAGAGATATAAAAATAAGCAATAAAGATTTTTTCTTCGTTTCTAAAATGGCCGTCTAAAACAAAACACAGGAGAGGCCAATCAAATCCCGTATGTTTATCTTTTCACACAATTTGGAGCCTCATAAATATGTTGAACGGAGTTACAATAGAGTGGGATGTAGACTCCGCGCCCCGTGAGCCGCCTACCACGGGATTTATGCTTATCTCGGTCATAAAGCGGTGTTAATGCATATAAACATATCAAGCGAAAGAAAAGGAAAACCTATAGCTTTACTAGTTCTGAGATTCTCCATAGAAGATAATTATAAATTAATGTATGATTGTAAATATGGTTTAAGTATAAATAAGGCTTAAAATAATAATCAGAGAAAAATATTAGTGGTATGTATTCGAAATAAAAGTGAATAACTTAGATATTTGTCAATTTTTTTTATTCTGGTTAAAAGCTAACTACTTCTAAATAGTTTAATAATTTCTTATATGTCAAACAAAAATATTTAGTTAGATATTATTTTTAAAAGGCATTTTAGATAACGTAAGTAGGTAATAAGTAGGTATATTTTAATACTAACGCTGACTAAAACAGCAAACTAAGTTACCGCATCTATTATTATTATCAATAAATATATATCCCGAAAACAATCCACCGAAGCAATTTCTTCTATGAACCGCAACATTGACTCAACCCTCCTAATGAAGGACGCACGAAATAACACAGTGCAGGCGGTCGTAATGACCGCGAGGCTCCCATTCCGCAATTAAGATTGGCGACGTCTTATGTAGTTTATCCGAAAATACGTGCCTCGGGTCATTATTGGCTGTAAATGACATTTATAGAACTGTTTGTTTTCTTGCAATCGTTGTATTAATTTCCGTGTAATTTAATGAAAATCCTTTAATGTGTACCTGCAATCTAATAACAGTCATGGTTATTTTATGAAATTTGCTTTGTTGTCATTTTTTGTACAGCATAATGTGTTTTATACCATATAACTGTTTTCTTTGTAACATTATATTCTTTATTATATTTTTGTCTTAAAAATATTTTTTCCAACTTAAACAATTAATAATTATTGCATTTACATTAATTACGAATATTAATTAATTTAGGTTTATCGTTTCAACATTTTTCGTTTCGTATATTATTGCAGTTAATAGGCAATTGCTTTTAAAACCCCACACTGTTAAGCCAATATCGTAATTACAATTAATTTTATTGTTATTATTCCAAATTATTCAGCTACCACAAATGTTACATTAGGTATGGTAAGGATTTTATATGAAGTTGCTTATTCAAGTACATTTCCTAATTGTTTTAATATTACTTCTATTGTTTATGTTGGAAAAAACATCTTGTTATCTTTTTAGGGTCAGATATATCAAACATTCAACCAGAAACCTAGAAAAGAGGAGAATGGCAGATTTAACAAACCCGTGTCACTTCAAAAGTTAACAAGTAGAATTCAGTGGATATCGTGAGTACCTAATAAGGGGCATAGAGGAGGCTCCGGTCCGGCACGTCGGCTTTATGGCCCGTTAGTGCTACTGAAATCAATAAAAGTACCAGAATGTACTGCACATGCGCAAAACCGCCCTCAAAGTACAGACCTCGCACTGACTCAGCTACATTCATTTTATAGCCACTTGTATTTGTGTCTATCACCACTTTACTCTTTACTGTTGACGGAGTAAAAAGAGGGAAAAAATTAATTGGCAGGTCCGTAAATACCGGTAGCGGTATCAGAGGGTTGGATAAGAGCTAGTAATTGAATGTTTTATAGCACTAAAGAGATTACGGTAAATTGTATTTATGACTTTAATTTATTACCATTTATTTTAATTTTATTTCAATAATTATTGTATTATTGTAAGTCACCTAAAAAGTAAAACTATAGTACCTATATTCTCATTTTTGTTAGGTACATTATTCCTAAGTAAGTTATAAGTCTTATAAAATACTTTATTTAAAAGTGTTAAACAATTAACAAAACTACAGACATTTTACTACAAGACTTAGCATTCAAAATTATTTATCACCCAACCATTTTACCATCTATGGGAAGTTACATTGAGAATCGATTAAAATAACTATTTTATTTAGTGTCCACACAAAACGTATAGTCTCTATATAATGTACCTACTGTAGTCTCATGCTGTGACTAATGGTCGGATGCTTTCACAATTCCATATGACTTCAAATTAAATTTATAATAGAATAAAGATATTTCGCCCCGCCCGCCGACCGGCATACTTAGATTCTTAGCATAAATACGTCTATGTTTAAATTTACCGATTAAGTTATTTATCCGGCCCATTATTTTGTTTGATAACATCATTCGGAATTTTAATTAAGTTCGGATACTTTTTTGTTATGTGATTTACAACGCCCAGTTTTGGGAGCTTAATCTAAAAACGAATTAATTATAAAACGAGAAAATGTAAGCCGAGTTCTTCTAACTGTAGATTTACAGTAAATATACCTAAGCTATATTTACTCATAAGATACTTAGTAAGTATTAGAGTAGACAAATATTTTATCACTTTGATATTACATGATCACTTCTGTACCTACCATAGTACCCAAAGTTATACTTCCTTCTTATTTGGTATAAAAGAGATAGAAAAATGACTTATAGATTACCTGATTTTAAATCACTAACGCCCTTAGAAATCAGTAAACAACTTCAAACAAAACAGGTAACACGCTCGAGCAATTTATTTACGGATTGAGTGACGACTATAAAAAGATTTATAGTAGACATTTACGATACTTTTATGAAGTGGCAACCCATCAGCGATTCATTTTTATTGAATCACAACAGTAACCAATTTTCCGGCCATCAGGATCGCGACGACAAAGCTGATATGCCGTTTAACGACATGACAATTAATTAAAAAGGCATAAACGCCAGTTTTATATACGGGGAGACTATAAAGACTAACTTTTATACGTCGTAAACGCGATTGTCTGAAGACCCGGGGACTCCGATACTGTACCGTGGGCTTCACTTGTTATACTAATATCGGGTAAGCGTCAGGCGATGAAGTAAAATATCACTAAAGAATGTAAAGGATAACCTCTGCAATCCAAATCAAATTTGGTACTTAATTTTTTTCTCGTTCAAGTCAATAATAACATTTAGTGGTACTAAGTTTCTTTCAGTAATACTATCTATAATCTTATTTCGGTAGTCTACGAAGGGATTATTATACTAACGATAATGAGTATTTATTTAGCAAGATTTTACCATCCTCGCGTAACTATAATAAAATATGATGTTCTCAACATACTTGTTTATTTAAAGTTATAATTTATTTAAAATAAATACTACTTTTTAATTCTTGAAATACTAAATTGTACCTATGTGGATGTATGTACCTATTACAAGTAGATACAAATTTGTTTGTCAACTCTGTATTTATTATTATACATTTTGTTAGAATACTGACCGTTGTACAACTCTTTTCATCACATTACTTGATGGTGGTGAGGCAAGTCATTTAGAGGGAAGACCGGTGTTCTTCCAAAAGTACTTAAGGGAATATAAAAAGCCAAAGAGGTTTGAGTGGACCTTTATTAGACGATCTTAGTATCTTTTTGATTTCTGTGGCAAATTAAAACAAGTTTTGTAGTGGAATTGAGTAGGTGTCTACGTGTGGGCTAAAATAATATGGTTTTAGGTACCTATATCTTAAACATTCAAGTTATAGGTAGATTTATTCGATCTAAATAATCAAGTGCTGTGACGATGTACTTTCCTGTTATTTTTTTACATCGAATGATTACATTTAATTGAAAATGTACTAAATATTCATCAGATTTCAAAAAATATAAAATAGGTAGTAAATAGGGATTTGTACTAGCGGATATGTTCACCTAACTTTAATCATTTTACTTCTTCATTTATTAAAAACATCTCCGTATTTTCGATATTAGGTAGGTACCATAACAAAACTTTGTTCTATCCACAAGTAAATAATTGTGTTCGCGTTCAAAACATAATACTAAATCACACAAGTACACGAACAACGCAAACAACGCATTAAAGATCAGGACTAGATGTCTCGGGAGGGGAATAAAAAAGATTTATTCGTTCTAAAGGAAAGCTTTGAATGAAAATAGTATTTTTAAATAAAGCACAAGAGAAGTTCTGGGCCATTTGAGGCGGGTTATTGTACCTCTATCAGAGGCTATTGTAAAGCTACGTATTTGACACTGTGATTTAAGAGGCTCTTATTTTAATCTAATGCTTTATCATTGTCTATGTTATAGGCAACACATCTGAGTGTTTTACAAAAGATAAGTTAGTGACTTATAAACACTAAACGAAAACTAAAAAATATGTAATTACTTGCTGTAGTTACAAATATTGGTTTGAATTGTGAAACTTTGTTAAATTACTTTATATATGGTCAGAAACATGATCAATTAATTGGTAGTAGGCACAGGTAATATATTCATTTGTTAGATTAATACCTATACCTATCATAGCAACCATAGAAGCATAATGAAAATTTAAACTTTATACCTTTTACGATTCAAGAGATAGAGCCCCGTGACAGACACACAGACGAACAGACAGATAGAGGAGGCTTAGTAATAGCGTTCCACTTTTTACCCTTTGGGTACGGAACCCAAAAACCCAACAGTATTCTTTGGTAGATTTATATTGGGTAGGTACCTACATAGACAGATACAATATAAATTTGTGTTACGAATTAAATAGGTCTACTTATTTGTAGAAGCAGTACGTCAGCCCCTACATCCCCTGGGTGGCGCGGGGTATACGCAAACACAGGAAACGGATCTGGCGAAGTTTCCTAACCGGGGGAGATCGGGTGTTTGTATAGGGTAACTTAATGTAGGTATAAGAAATTGGGGATGCGGATATAATGGGAGAAATGACGCGTTTCTTCTTGGTTAATGTTCCAAGTTTAATCTAGATGAACCTCGTAGTGGTTTTTTTTATTTGGATTCAAAGAATACTTGAAACTTTACATTTTTCTAATATTAGGTATGTGCCTATCTACATTCACGTAATACTAAGAAGTTACAAACTGGTCTTTTAAAATATCTGATTTAAATAGGTAATCAGGCAAGCCCATGAAAATCTGCACATAACTGGACAAGAGGTACAGTTCTTGAAGATAAAATATTAACTCTACAAATATGTACACCTTACCACACCCTTACAACTAACATAATATTAATTATAGTTTATTAGGGGTAAATATAAATACCAAGCTACTGAGCAATGAAGAGTTCTGCCAGCTATACTTTGTTACTGATTATCTATTAATTATCTTTATAGTTGGTACTTAGCCTCATCCTACCAGTCTCATATAATTGATATGTTAACCACAATGTTTAAAATCACTTTATTGGCAATATACGCATAAATAAGTTAGGGGTAACTCTCATAAACGTTAAGGCATTCAAGATTCCTTATTTTCCTTCTAAAATTCCACTATATTGCAAAAATAATATACAAAAATAAGCTGTACTTTATGTTATTAAGTTATTCTACAATTAATGAGATCTTGTACTAAATCATATAAAAACATTTTAAAAATATATTCGACCAAACATAGAGTTGTCCGTGACCGAAGTATTAGTAATTAATGCAAAAAAAATATCTCGATATGTTCTTATACCTATAGATTACTATAGGTACATATTCTAAATTACAATTTTTTAAAGTAAAGCTATGGTTTGTATCTAACATCTGCCGGTACCTAATACCAATATTAGATATAGCAAACAATATAAAAATGAATAAATAAAATTCTGCACACGAGCACAATCTAAATAATTATAATTTAATATTACGATCATATTATTATGATCTATACCGACAATATCTTGCGTTACTTAAACTTCATATTCCGAGCAGGCATTGTCAACCCTAAGCACATAATAATGTTGGAGCGTTATACGAAAAGAGAACATTAGTGAGTGTTCTGCAATATCGACGTGCGACGGCTGCGGCCCGCTATTGCGGCCTTTATTAAAACTAAATTTCGTACCACAAAATGTCCACAAACTTGCTACGATTGTACGAATCTTGCAAAATTCGAATCTCGTTTTGTCTTTAGATAGTTTTGTTATGGATGAAATTACTTTGTTCAATTTTAACAGTTGTGTTGTGAATGTAGGGCAGCGGCCAAATTTGATTTATTTCTAAAGAGATATCTACTTATGAATATGAATATGCACATAGATTAGTATCTACCTATTAAAATTTAGCCATATTTAGGTATAAAAAGATATATTTACACCAGTATTTAGTTGTGCCTGTATGGTTCTACACATCTTGCTAACTTACAAATTTACAAAATGAATGTCTTATATTTTACTTTACACCAATTGATACAAAAATATTCCATAACCTTACACGAAAAAATGACAATGATGATATTCTATGGTAACATAACCAGAAAACCAATCATAAGAGCGGCAATAATACCGAAGTTCTCTCTCAATCAATTTGCTCAGCAGTTTCAGGAAATTTCTACTGAAGGGAAGTTCCAATTGAATCAGACTCACAATATCAGTAGGTACAATATGTCCGTAGTACACGGCGCGCGGCAGTGAAGCGATGATTTCGGTACATTTGCCTCGACCGTAACGACGCTTGGAATCGTCTTGATGGACGCTATGAATGAGCTCTCACAACATAAAGAAATCCCCTTAAAAAGGGTAGCGTGGGGTGGAATAACAGAAAACAGCGGTTTCCAAACTGTTTGGTTTGTTACTTTGTATTTTAATGGCTGTGTCCTTAATTTCTTAATCAAAAAGTAATTAAGTAGATACCAATGAGTAAATAGTAAAGGAAACATTAAGTTAACGGCGAGGTTTCAAGAAAATATGTCTTTATAGTAGATGTAGTTACAAGGTATTTATTGGGCCCACCAACATAAAGATAACAGCCGTAGGCATACCTTATGAGGGTATATAACATTGATAATACCGTAATAGGAACTACCGTAAAATAAAATAACTGAAACAAGGTACAGCTTGAATAAAAACAGTTTTATTATATAACTCATTAATTAAATGAAAACTGCTACAGTTAAGATATAAACCTTAGCATAAGGGAAGAAAAGTGCAAAGGAGTCTAGAAAGTTTTGGAAAAACAAAATAAAGAAAAACGTTGGTAAGAGGAGTAACTTAAAAACATATAGAATTTATGAAAATTGCAAATAGCTTTTATATTGAATACTACATAAATAAAATATTTTGAATCCTTAGTAACTCACTATTCGTACCCATACAAGTAATGATGACACCAATCAACGACGTAAGGAAACTTTCATTTAAATTATGTCTTATCTAATAAGTAAGATTGAGCACCACTGTAAAGACAGTAGTTTGCGACGTCTCGCCGAAGCCGGCTAAGCCGGGGGTGGGTTTCATTACGGCGAGCTAGATACGCCGGATTTCAGCTTAATCATCAAATAAAATAAATGCAACTGCTACTGCAACATCAACACCCATTTTTTAAGATGCACTTTCATAATTTTATTCATATTTATTTTACTTACTAGCTTCGTGTTCCTTCGCAGTGTTACCTTAACTGACAAAATATTTTTTGCCTCGAATATTTTTTTGTAAAATTGAAAAATTATATTGATACTAATAGTATCTTAAGATCAGTTTACGTTTCTTACAAATGTTCACTTTATTGCAAATTGTACAGCAATAAAAACTACATTCAACTTTATGCGCAGTGCGTAGTATGCATGAATAAATGCAATTTCACACTGCGTGCCAGTAACAGTCTGTTGAAATATTTATCATTAAAATAAATAATAATCCTAAAATAGAGGAGAAGTAGAAAGATAAGTAGATAATGTATTTATCAAAGCTTACCTACAAGTAGCTATGCATATTGCATATGCATAAAATGTCTTTACCTACATTCCTAAGAATTTCCCAACGCAGACAGTAAGTAAACAACAACTGCTTCCTTTGCATGTTTTGTGAAATAAACAACAAACTATCGAAGGAACATTACCGTCCGTTTCTTTAGATTTACAGAGACAAAACAAGCAAAAATATATCTTCGGGTTCCGCAGTAAATCGGCACAGTTGCTTTCAGAGCGTATTTCTGACCTCTCCCCCCACACCCTGGGAGGGGAGCAAACAAAACAAGTTTTTTCCTACTCGGATGAATAAATAAGACAAGGGTCGTTCGCGAGGGGCTATCCCCACTTGTAAAATCGGCGTTTGTTAGATTTTGAATGTTTTAATCCTTTCGATCCGAATCTCGTTGGGTACTTCTGAATAATTGGACTCTACTAACGAAGCTGCATTCCCGACGCCATTTCAAATGCATTAACAGTAATTAAGAACTGTCTTCCCATTTCTTTTCCACTTTCTTGAGTTTCTTCTTGAATTTTATTTAAATTTCCTTTTACTTTTTAAATGTATTAAAAATATCTTTCTTAAAGAGTGGACTAATCAAATTTGTAATGATAAGACATCATTTGCATATACTTAAATAAGCCTGATTAATTGCATGAAACTGAATAATTAATTAGACATTGCATTAATGAAGACTGCACAACTTCATTGCAATATTTTATACAATTATTTTTAAAATATGAACATAACCATATACCTACGTGCAAATAAATAATTTCATACAACATAAACGAATAAAATAATTGCATTAAGAGTACTTGGGTATTTTCAGCACTTTTTACACCGGAGTTTACGGAGCAGCTGTACAAAAATAACATTTTTTTCTACTAAATCATTTATAACACTGTCGGTCAGTTAGTGTAGGTACCTATCTGTCAATTTACAAACTTAAAATAAAATCTTTACTTCATTTCGTTCCTTCATTTTTTTTTCATTACTCCGTAACATAACAATGAATATGTAATAACAAAACAACAGAATAACCTTTTCAACTATGCACATAATTTTGTTTTGAGATCGATAGTGCCGGGCATCGCGACGGTTCCCGGTGACCCCCGGCGATGAAACTAACGACCCGAGGATCAACATAAGAGCTATAAGATATGCTGGGAAAACTAGTGTGTGACCCTCCAGGGACCCGTACAGCCTTTCGGGTCTAAGGAAATGGGTTCTGCGATCCGCTTAGACGGATCTACCAACTGTGCCAGTGAATAAACAACTAAAAGTTAACCCTTACAATGCTTAAAACATAATACAATAGTCTTTTGCACAACGACTCAAAATTGTAATAACAAGTTCCCGTTCATTTGTGCAAAAACTTACCTGTTCCTTTTATGGTTCATAAAGGATTGCATTGTACTAACGAGGTAATAATTAGAATTGACAATACCCCCTCAAAGTGAAATATAGTGATTTGGTACCAAGATAACATTTTGTTTCACAGCATGTGATCTGTGCCGCAGGTACCTAAGTTGTGGCCTGTATTTTACCTACTGGACTTATTTTCCAAATACTAAAATATCCTTTATAAAAAAATCGGTACATTCCTAACATCTATTCTTTTACAAAACAATAATAGCAAGAACAGTTACTATCCAAGTACTATTTAATTAGATAAAATTCAAATATTCGGCACCAATAAATCAAAATATTATTGCTAAATACCACGTTTATGTCACTGCAACTTAAATTATCATTAGGGCGGTTCTAACAACAGTTATCGTTGCTTTGCCGTGTCCTGATTCGAAACATGTGGTGAGGGAGAAACGTTTATGAGGCATTCCACCATAGCCCTCAGGAATAACAATGCTTCAATGGCTAACTTTGAAGATAATTTCGACGTTCGGAATATAAGTAATATTGTGTTCATGGGCACAGTAACTTACCCAGAAACGGTCTGAATTCTAGTTTGTTATTTCAATTTCATAAAAAGATAACACTTTCGTGATCTCTGATTCAATACTGATGACAGTACCGCCGTTATTTTCCGCGCACCACTTCGTGATAGTGCAACAAAAACAAAGGAATATTTTATTGCGCAATTCCACGAACAGGTTGCGTATATTCCAATTGGGGTGGCAGTTCGTAGCGTGTATAATTGCCGGGACCGAGCAACACGTCACCGGGATAGCCGCGTATATCCCGGTAATTGGAGCGCAACCCGGGATTCCACTTTATTGCGAATAAACTACTCCCGTACTGCTGCTGTTCTTGCGCGCTGGTGCAATTCACAAGTTGATCCACTTACAAAAGTGGTATTTTTATGTGAAGTTAAGTGGTCTATTCCAAGCTGGAGTTTTTCAGAAATACGTTGCTACTCTTCACGATCAAGCTGAAACACCTCTTGTATATGGGTTAATTACAATTTAATATATCTTTTCAGCGAGAATATGAGAGTGCTACTCTGCTTTATTATTGTAATAATAAAGCCGATATAGGTGGTAGATTGATGCTTATGTAAATTGGTTATTTGCATACAGCTGTCAAGTAAAGTTCCTATCATATCCACAAGGGTTACTATAAATTTTAGATAACCACCCTATATTTAAGCTACCGCTAAGCTTGCTATAAATTAAAGGGCAGTGACTATATACATATCAGAAGGAATACATAATAGTTTTCTAGTTTTTACAAAAAAAAATGATACACATTTCGAATTGTAAAGTAAAAATAAACGAATGAAGACTAAAGTCTCTTATGACTTTCACCGGAGTTTAGAATCAGTATCTACGAGTATTTGTGAAATCTACCGGTTGAACTAGCGATCGTTCTCATTACAGAAAGTGTTTCCAAACGATTCGTAACAAGACGTCTCATTTCTATATGTTTATCTAGGATGCTAGAATTGAATTTAATCGTTTAATTTGTTAAAGGGGCTTTATTCTGTGACTTATATTTTTTGGACTTATTATATTAGGATTAGGTTAGGTTAGGATGGAATAAAAATATTGATGGCATTTATCTACTATTGTGTTAGTAATAACCCCTCATCTGTCTATAAAAATGTAACTATATCATCCTTCATTATCAACTCTATTATCTTAATGGGTACCTACTACTACCTAATACTTTAATAACTTGATCAACACGGTAATACTTATGTAAGATCTTAAACTTACTTCTGTAAATCTAACTTACAGATGTAAGTTAAACCTACACTGAAAACAATAAACAATCTTTTTAATTCACTCCTATAGCGTGGTTCTATCAACAAAATGGAAACAAGTAATTAATTTAAAAAATCAAAAACCCGACTGCAACAAAAAGGCTGAAGTAGAATTTCCAAAAGCAGTGAAATAGGCATTTCATTATTTTTATCCAGAATGCCAAATACAAAGTTTCATAGTAGGTGCCTGCTTCAAATACAAAAGATGTTTAAACAATATTATCCTATTTTATCCTCGTAGTGTTAATTTACGCTATATAAAGAACCTATGTGTAAAATTCCAGCACGCTTAAGTTCAGCGGTTTCCCTTTGCGTTGATCTCTGGCACCTCGATGTGTATATACGAGTATATATGTACTAGCTGACCCAGCAAACGTTGTGTTGCCATATAAATAAAAAAAAATGTTAAGGATGAACAACCCTTATCACTTAGGTGTAAAAAAAAAAGATAGTGGCCGATTCTCAGGCCTACTGAATATGTATATAAAATTTGGTGAAAATCGGTGAAGCCGTTTCGGAGGAGTACGGTAACTAACACGAGAATTTTATATATAAGATATATTATATAATGTATATGTAATCTCCTCTTAATTTCCTTTTTGACACCCTACTCGATAGGTTTGGTTAACTTTTTTTAAAACGTGTTACTATTTTGCGAAAAAATTCACCATTTACGGTCTATAAAATATATAACTTCAGTAATTCAAAGTTTCGGTCATTATTTTACCTCGTTAGAGGTAGCATTTCATTATTTTTATCCAAAAAGCCTGATACAACATGTCATAGTGTTTGCTTCAAAATTGAAGATTGTTCAAATGAACTTTTAACCCTTATTTTACCCTCTACGGGGTTGATTTTTCGGAGGGGGATAAATTAGTGCGTCCTTGTTCTTAAATAGAAAGCCAAATATAAAATTTTATAGTAGTTTCTTCAAAATTACAGAATTTCAAAAAAACTGTTTTCTCCTATTTTACCCTCTTAAGGGTAGAATTTTCAAAAGGCCTTTCTTAGTACTTATTGACGCTGTATAGAGAACCTATGTGCAAAATTTCAGAACTGTAAGGTCCTTGGTTTAGGCTGTACGTTGATTTCTGAAAAATGAAAAAGTCATTTAGTTAGTCAGTCAGTCAGTCACCTTACTGTTTTATATATATACAAATATGTTTTTATAATCTCCGTTTAATTTCCTTTCATTTGATACCCTACTCGATAGGTTCCGTTAACTTTTTTTTTTAAATGTCTTACTATTTCGCGCCAAAAATCCGCCATTTTGATTTTTTTTTACTAACACCTATCTAAGGACACTCGGGTCATTGAAACATATATAATGACACTTTAACTGTTGAAATTCATCCAGCCGTTTGTTAGATCGGATCAAATAAAGAAAGACAAACATACAAGATACGCGCGAAAAACATAACCCTTCCTTGGCAGTCGGGTAACATAACAAAAAGAAAATAAACAACGAAGTGTTTTCAAAAGCGAGAGAAAAATAACATCGCCCGCTAGAACTCGGTAGACTGAATAATTGGCTGCACTCTCTTCCTTCCCCCTTCCTTTGTTTGACTTTCATTCCATTTCCTCCTACATCTATATTTTTGTTAGCCGTTGAAATGTCACTACAGTATTTCAGAATACTTTTTAATATTGTTAAATCTTCTATAATATTACGATTTGTAATAAATAATGAACTTGTGCCCGTTACGAAACTTTTTTCAACTTTTCATTCATAACAAAACTCTTAAGTATGGTCTGTAAATCTACAAATACATAATTATGTTAGCTTATTTAGCTTTCACTACTTAACACACTTAGATATGAAGAAAAACATTTTGACTGAAAAAAATATTTGATATTTTCTTTGCAAAATTTTGAAAAACGACAATAAATAAAAAAGTAACACTTATTAGGTTTCTATATTTTAAGACCAGCCAATTGTAGAAAAACACAAATCTTGCTATGAATACAGACTTTAATACCAAATCACTGCTTATCAATCACAGATAAGTATAGGTATCTCACCGCCTTGTAATTGAAGAAAGACAATTAAATGACTTATACGGCTGACTATTATGTAAGCCATTTGGCAATGGCTGTCATGTTGTAATTACGCGGAACAATGCCAACATGCGCAGTTCAGACACGAAAACCAAGAAAAAGTGCGGAGAAATATCGTTTCATTCGTAAATGATCTAAAAACTACATTTTTTTAATATTTTTCAAACACGAAAATAGATGACAGTGACAATTTCAATTGTCAAAACCCTTTTACATTTTCTTGTTAGGAGTGAGTAATCTTTACTAATCTTTATTATCAATAAATTATTGCTCAAGTAGCTATATAAACTTAAGTATCAAGGAATAAATTTATTGATAAGCTATCTTAGATAAGCTCCTACTTATAGCCTAGGTACTCCTACTTCCGTAAGATATCTAAGTTATTAAAGATTTGAACGTAGTAATGTATTCACAAGATAGACATCCGGAGGGTTAGGTATGCAATGAATACAAATTAATATGCATTGAATATTCCAACTAATTAGTTTGTCTGACTTTGACTTTGCATTCCGTGTACAAAGTCAAAGTGTTGTATGTTCAAATAAAATATAACTTCCAAAATAAGTTTATGAATTTAGTTTATTATGGCTTTTATTACAAACATAATATGCATGTTAGTAATAAATAAATTATTACAATACAACACGTGCATAAAACGCGACGAAACAACATTGAGTCTCAGTTAAAAAATAAAGGTAAGCTAAAATTTATTTGTAATGGCCGTTATACAACCGAGATGATATTACAAGAAAATACACTCCCCGATCAAGAAATCCTTGAACGTTTTTTCAAAACTGTCTTTGAACGGGCGGTAAGGGATTTTAAGGCCGAGGGTGGTCTAAAAGTCCATAATCGGTTCACGTTGTTCAGTTCAACGTGCAGTGGTACGGGACTTTTGGACCGCGGCTTTCTCATATAGAGTTGTCAAGGGCGGGGACTAGTGATGAATTGGAAACATTCTAAGCGGGAGGGGGGCAGGGGGGACTTTTTTGAGGGGGGCTTTGTTCGGAGGAGAGAGGGGTGCGGGGAGGCCAAGGGGGTTGATTAATGGTCCCCGCTAGAGGGAGCCATGTTCATTATACCGACGGAACGATGTGTTACTTGCCTACTAATATATTTTGCTTTCGGTGGCTTAGGCCTAACGCGCGGTATGTTATTAGATCATTATTTTAGACATTTTTATTCCTTCCGGAGATGAAAAATTATATCTCTATAATTACAACTCTTGCACCGTAATCATTTAGTTATTTAAGCTGCGTAGGTACATATTGGTTATCGACGGTAATGGATTTTATGACTCCATTCTATAAACGTTATATTATAGTTTTTACTGACTGTTAAATTACTTCGAAAAAAAGAATGCTTAATGAAGTTATTACTTATAGGCATTATTTTTTAACAATATAAAGTATAGTTAGGCAACCATATCGTTTAGAGATTTTATTTTTATATCGTTTTTTCATGTTCATAGCTCCAAGTCATTAGTTGGTAGATATCTGAGCTAAAATAAAATGTCTACATACCAATGAATCGCAAGGGAAATAAATACATACTAAAAGGCAAAATCCGTTTTATATATTTACTGAATTCGAGATTATCAATTATAGCTTGCGAGACCGATAACTTGGACTGGATCCATGAATAGTTAAAAAGGTAGAGCGCTTCGGGGTGTAACACCGATTTTTCTACGCTTCATATCATATTTTTACAGGTATTTTTCTAAAATTATTTAAAAAATATTCTGCTTATATGCCTATAAACGGTAAAATATTTTTTTTACCTATCTTATTAGGCATGTATTTCTTTATCAACAAAATCCAAAATCAAACTTTGAAATAATTTTATTTACCTACAGTCCGTTAATACTATCACTGCGCTTATAACAAACCTACTTAATTTTTATTTTTGCCTAATTTTGCTTATTGTATTTGTACTGATATAAGGATCCCGTACTGAAAGGGTAAAAAACGGACCTAATTTATTACCAAGCATCCGTGTGCGTCTTTCCGTCGGTCCGTGCACTACAATAGTTTAGGTGGGTATTATGATTTTATTGATGTCGAATAACTTTCTCATACTAAATTAATGATAGGTAAATATAAATATGAAGCAGTTACTACTAACTACATCTGCAGTTACCCAGCCATATCTGAAAGGATATTAAGTGTAAACGTTACCATGCACACGCACACGTAAGCACAATAACGTTAAGCAAACAACAAGAAACCGACTTGAGTATTCCATTCGCACGCAGCGCTTAAAATAGAAACAATGGCCCCATTAAAAATCCGCTCAAGGATATTTTCCGAGCGTATCCCGTAGCTCGCATAAATCCCCAGCTTTCCGCCGAAGCTATTTCCAAAGAAGCGTTTTCTATTCCGAACCGTGCACCCGTTTTTCTTAGACTCCCATTATAAGGGGGAACAGCTCCCCCGTACCTCCCCGCCCAAAAGTAGAGGTTAAGTCGACGTATAGGCCGTTATGAAAGTTTATAAGTAGAATGGATGATAATTATAAGGCTTTATGTATGGGGCGTGCTTTTTAAACGATATCACCTGCTAGCGAGGATTCTCGGCGCTTAAAGCAAATACGAGCCTACGTAATAACTACCTACCTACTGTTATTACCATTGAGTGTGTGCTTAATCTTTTGTGTTTTCACTCCTCATTAAAATGTAAAATTTCATAGTCAGTGATGTTTTACCTTAGTTTTAATGTACCTTTATTTATCTATCATGAAACACTAGGTAGCAATTCATTAAGTTTACAGACTCGAGTAAGTTTTACCTACTCTGTGTAGTTTCACTAAATAGCGTTTTAATAACTAATAGGATTATACGCAATGGAATAATTAGTATCAACTTAAACTTCGTTTTTGATAAAATATTGAAATCACAGGTATCTATTCTTTTTTTTTTTTTAAATATGCTGTAATCGTTGGGTAGGATATTACCCAACGATTGAGTTATGCGACTTTGTCTATCCGCAATAATTATCAAAATCTCCTTGATTTTTTTCTCACTAGTTCAAAATTCCTTAGAAGTGAGGAGAGAAGTGAGAAATAGCATTTAGTAGTTATCTATCCGAACGCATCGCAACAACACCGCAAAGTTCGAAATACGCCAACTCTATTTACATGTAAATACTTTGAAAAAGTAATTTGCGCGCGGCGTCGCTCCGCCCTCGAGATTGCGAAAACGCGCATTAAGCTTCTTCCAGGTGATGCATGATAACTGTTATAGCCGAATATAATTTTCTCAGGCCCGCAGCGCCCCCTTAATCCCCGCAAAAGCCTTCCGAATTATTCCTACAGATATTTACGGTTTCGTGAATAAATAAAATTATGAACGCTTGTATACGGGGATCTAACTAAGTCGACTGTTTGTTTATTATTATGCCTATATTAAGTTGTTTATCTTTTTAATGGTCAGCCAGAGTTATATGGGTCGAGGCGATTTATGCCGTGTAGGATAAGACGTGGATAAAAAGGAATGTCGGGACTCGGCTCTGATGCCACGCTGAGATTGGATTTTTAAATTTAGATGTGATATTGTTCTCTTATTTCTTTTTCGTTTACGCGACATCGGAATAATCACGTGAATAATGTTTCGATTTGTTTTATTTCTCTTCGTTTAAATGATAACCGAGATTAAAAACGTCTAATAATCGTACATCTTCTTACTCAGCTTAAGCAATACTAAAGTTTTATTTTATTTGTTTTATAACTGTAATAAATTGTACTTTGTTAATTATAATTTGTGATGTATTTAATACTAATTTAATTTGCAAGTAATAGGTGGAAGATACTCAGATGTTTTGCAGTGAAACTTATTTTAATTATCTTTACACTTTTGGTTAGGTTAATTACCTACTTGTGAAATATTTATATACAGCAGCTAAATAGTTACACATTACGAATATCTTACATACAGGATTCAATATTTAATTTATCAATTCAATAGTTTTAAAAATTATTAAAACAAAGCTACCTGCCTGCACAAAATGGGCTTAAAGTGACCCTTTCCGTTCAAAATCTTAAACAATACTTTTACGAACAAAACGGTATATTGTGCAATGTATTGTTGTAAACAATAGACAAAGACGCAATAGAAAACTAAACCCTTTTATTGTCCAAGAAAACAAGTGACACAACCCTTCCATTGAAAAGACAGACTTTTGTCACGCTATCCGTTATTTTTGCACAAACCGTAAAATTTTCTAAGAAATTGTTAAACAAAGAACGGGTTACTTACCTACCTTTAACGAATTTTAGTTACAAAAATGTTTCGCAGTTAGGATTAAAAGATAGATACCTAACTAGGTGATTTTGTAAATTAAATTAATACGTAAAAATGCCATTGAATTTGCCTTTGTTTCAGATTACAACATCTTCATTCATATCATTATTACACCCACGACGTCAACTAGGTAAGTACCTATTTGTTTAATGTTACACCGTAATGTAATTTAACCAATTATATAGTCACTCATTAATATAATTAACTAACTCGATCCAAATGTCTTAAAACTATATTAAGATATAGGTACATATCTACCTATCTAAGTATAAAAATAGTATATCCGTCCGTATAATAGTATATCTTAATCTAAAAAGAAAAACTCCAAATAACAGTAAATTCTCAGAAATTTTGTGTCATTTAAGTCTCGTTATCCGATTCCACTTTTTAATATAGCATCATCATTTTCAAACTTGGACTATAAAATAATCGTCATAGATTCTCACGTCAATCATCCGTCACAACAGTTGGGAAGCGTGGAAGTCATAAAGTTGAGTGCAACGACCTCATTGCAGACCCTACCCAAGGTCGTGCTAGTAAAATGTTTATGGTCTATAAAAGCTCCGTCTGAACAGTGTCTGTGTGTCAAGGACTCGAGACAAATACGAGTACTATTGACCGTTTATAACGAAATATTTACGTCTCTATGACATCCTTTTGCTACTTGAAACAGATGTTTGCGATTCGCAATTGTTTTTTTGTGTCTTTTGCAAAAAGATTGTTTATGTCAAGATTTTTTTGCTAACTGACTTTTTAGAAGCATCTACAAGTTTTGTTTTACTTTAAAATGCCATAAAACGAATGTCCATGTACATGTACAAACGAAGGGTACATGTCGGCCTACAAATGTGCTACTATTAAAATATTATAGCGATGTACATAGAGCCTAAACAATAAGAATTATTTAAGAGGTATAAGAATTCATGTCCACGAAGAAAGGATCCCTAAATATAAAATCACGGCAGTTCTCAAAGAAAAGCAATATTGGATACGCAAGTGTCTAATGACAATTTGATGCCGACGGAGTGGCGCGCTCGTAAAAAATCACTAGAAATGATCCAATTTTGATTAAAAAATCACGCGATCTCACCCTAACCGTGTACAGATGGAAACTTTGGAATGATTTAAAAGTTTTAATAACGGAATTCTAGTGAAATGACATTATACTTTCAAATTAGGAGTGAAAATTTAATTTAAAAGAGAGACAACTCGCCGCTCGAGGGGCGAATGAGATCCGGCATCGTAAAAATGTACAAGCTCTTCTTTCAGAGTTTCTTTTCAGGCTGCAAAATTTATGCCGCTTAAATCTCTCCGAGGAAAATTAGAAGGGGCCTGTATTTATTAAAGGAGATGGTTCGCACTCGTTAGAGGAATTTTAATCGGCCAAGTTTTCCTTATGAATGCGGCATTCGGCCGGAGTTTCGAGTTATCTTTTATTAGATTTTAGGGCTTCTAATTAGTCTCGTTGAATGTGCGGGAATGAAATCTTAAATGTGGTCTTGCAGTATCGTTTTTGTCGTCACAGAACGCCTTATCGTCGGGAACGTGACTTCGGGAACGTCTGTCTCTAGTGATAACTGTTACAAGGGTACCAAGTTATTTTAATTATAGGTATTTAAACCACTTGGGATGTTAGTAAAAATCGTAATTAAATTTAATTAGTAAGTAAATTTACTTACGAGTAGTGATCATGCTCATACGCATACCTACTGCTCATAAAAAAAAAATTAGTCAACTCTACTAATTTGTCAGAATTCTGGGTGTCGAAAACACATAATGTCCTTTGTCATTTACCACTTTAGGTATTGAATTGAATTATCTGCTTATTCGAAATCAAAGTAATACCTACCAGTTGCTTTAAGGGTGGAGGGATATATATTAAAGAAATCTTAATACCTCCTAGAGCACCCCCATTGAAAATTTTGATAGGTACTTGGTCAGCATGATAGACATTGGCCTAAATCTTTCTGATTTCCTCTTTGAAACACGAACCAAGCAGTGGGAAAGTAATATGTTGATGGTGGTCATTACGATATAACTTTAATAAAATATGTTTTCTCCTGCGTTCCACCTTGGGATACCCTTGTAATCAGAACAAAGCATCGCCAAACCGGTGCTGAAGACAAAACAAGAATGAATATTTACAATATTAATTCATATTTAGGTACAGAAATTTCGTAAATATTAAATCCCAAGTTCGTAATTAGACTCAACAAACACTGAAAACAAACTAACAAGGGCGAATGTGAATACGAATGCGATATGGCGTTATAATTTCACATTAAACGGGCGCCCGCACAAGCTCGTCCGCGTTTCAAAGCATTTTCATGTATCGCTAATTAAAATACGCTGTCGCCACCGTAACGAGCCGCGGTCGCTATACACACTCCGAAATTCGTATTCAACCTTATGAAATTTAAATTTTGTCTACCCATCATTTTCAATATTAAATCCCGGAGTGCAGAGCGCACGATTTGTGAAAACCACACACGAAGCTCCGGTCTTTTAATGACCCATTTATAGCAATTAACGCGCTCCTTTTAAAAGCATAACATTGTAAAAGTATTATTAATATAATATGTCTCTCGAGATGCGATGTAGGTATGATAAATAAAGCCTAAGTATTAGGGTACCTATTTAGGTAATTCGAAATCTTAATAATAGGACTCAGCATAGACTGCTATCCTAGGCCCATATTTTTGAAATATTAAGCACTCGTCTCTTGTGACGTCCTTTAGAAGAAAGAAGTGTTTTTTTTTATAAATACTCCTACGTACGTTGTAATAAAATAGTAAAATATACTTTTTGTAGTAGGTACATTAGATAGTGGTATCATCCAACATTTACGGATTTTGACGTATTTGGTAAGAATTTTACATAAAGTTGATTTAAAATTAGGGCTTGTTACAAATGTAACGGCTCTACAAATAATAACTCATAAAACAATTAACAAAACTGACCTTAACTTGTATTGAGAGGTCATCATAAATTCCTATGAATTTGAAATTAATCAAATTGGTAACTTTAATAAAATTGATTAAACATGACTTAACCCTAACATACATTTGTAAATAACTACCTAAATCAATCCTCGTCACAACTTCTTGAACTAACAAGCTAACCTATAGAATGTTTACTGAGCAATTAAAAACTTAATGGCTCATTCACACTGAAGTAACGCCGCTTTATAACCTATTAACCAACCGTTTGCCCATAAAGTTGACACCAAGTCAACCCGTAAAAGTTCTTACAGGTACTTAACTAATAATTTATTTCTCACTAAGTGTCAATACGAAATGATTCTGCTAAATTATCTTTGCTAAGTAAATTTTGCTTATTTTTGTTTAGTTTCAGTGCTTTTTTATATAATGCTATACTACTGCTATAGAAATTGGTCAATTAAAAATATATAAACATATTAATATACATAATTAATGATTTTTGTTTATATAGATAAGCGTTTTAATAAAATTATGATTATTTGAAGTAGAAGTAATTCGTCAAGTTTATTCGTATATCATTTTGCATAAAAATGAAGGGGATATATGTAAATAAATAAATAATGTAAGACGCCATTTGATTCAACAATTAATGTAATGTTTTATAGATTATTACATTGAATAAACTTACGTAGTAATAAAAAAGTTATCAACCTTCAACCAAATAAGTTACATCATAAATTATACACGATAATTGAGCTACTTATTCAAACAATCGTAAATGCCATACTAAACGTGATTTAATTGTCTGATTATGATATTTGATTTCCAATTCTCTGCCTTTATGTTTAATATCTGTCAAGAAAATGATTTAAACTTACAATATTGTCTTAAATCGAAATCACATTCGGTTTATTAGCAATAAAAATAAGTTATTAGCACTCAGAGATGTTGTTATATTATTGTCATTATATTTTATAACTACCGATTCATAACATAATGCATACATTTATAGATATATGAATATTCAATTTGTTGTTTCCATAAACTTGAATTAGTTATTTATGGAGGAATTATTTTTTTATTAAATTAACCTGTGAACCGATCTGTTACAAAATTATGAATAACATAGTGAAGCATAGTAATTAAAGTTGTTGTTGTATTGTAAAAATCTACATCATACAACAAGTTTCTATGAAAAATTAATCACAAATTCCTTGCCATTCTTGAGGACTAAGATGGTACTTCATATACATATAAATCCGCCAGTATTCACACCCTTTCAAAGACCCAGAACTGCCCTGGTACCAAGGTGGTACCTTTGCGGTCAAATCATACTGGATGTACCAGCGTTCAAATTATTCGGTTCAAATTGTCTACCATACTAATATAATAAAATAAAACTCGCAATTAACTGAACCATTTCCATAAGAAGGCGTAAACCTAATTATAACGCCTTGCTTTATGAACTTTTATTGCACATTAATTAAGTAAAATAGGTCCAAAAAATAAAGCAACTTTTACAAAGGGCATTTAGGAAATTTGACGACATGCTAATAAAGCGTAGGTAATGTTAATTAAACATATTTGGTAACCTTTAAGTAATTTTAATCGGCCACATGAGGTTTTAATAG
This sequence comes from Epargyreus clarus, assembly GCF_041222505.1. Lineage (NCBI taxonomy): Eukaryota > Metazoa > Arthropoda > Insecta > Lepidoptera > Hesperiidae > Epargyreus > Epargyreus clarus. The sequence goes on from NW_027332213.1 coordinate 10,144,740, forward strand.
GCAATTCTCTTGTAGTGGAGCATTTGTGATGAATAATAGAGACGCGTTATCGTTTTAGGGGTTTGTTCCTAAGTACTCTAACGCTATGAGTTTACATAATTCTGTGTAGCCCTAGAGACACCTTACAGCTATATTTGTTCCCAGCAATAATAACTTTTGAAACAGTAATAGAACAATAGTTCAGAGGTACGAAATTTAGCTTTTCACTTTGCAGACCTAATATTAAGTACGTGCTATGACAAAATAAAAAAAAACATCGTAAGATTTATGAGGTATGGAGGATAAAGTTGTCCAAAGTGCTTGGAATTTGTTATCCTGTACGTGGTTGGTTTGGTAAATAACTTAAACACTTGTTAATTTTCAAACAGACCAAAGCACACCATTAAAAAGTAGGTACAAAATGTTGTTTTAATGGGTCATCACATCACATGAGTATTAAAAAGCAAGCTTTATTGAACATTTCAATAAGCCACAGTTTGTAACATCGCTACAATCACGATAGGCATAATGTATCGATTACAACTTCTATGAATTACTTTTATTATTATTTTATTTTTTACAGTATCATATTCATGGCTATAAAACCCGAATGGAGATCCTTTCCATCTCCATAACGCTTACAGACGTTTACTTTCATTAGAATTAGGCTGAACACACCTAAGTATCAGTTTATCTGCTTCTATCGATAACAATAAAAATTACAGCCATCCTTACAATTTAGTAAACCGCCGATACATTCATAGAATTGTTATTGTACAAGGCATAGCTCGGGTATACCGGCCTTAGAAATACGGTCGAACGGCCCCATAACGAATGGGAATGACCCCATTAGGGCACCTTTTAACGTATTAAATCGAAACTTATCGGCGGACCTGTCGTCGGGCTGACCCAGGGGTTAGGCTTATCAGGGATACCACTCACTTCGGTGAACGGAGAACTACGAGGGATAGCTTTCCACATTTATTTTTGAAATACACCCAAAAGATATAATGATGGTATAGTGCAGCACTAGTTGATACACTCTATTTTGTCTGCGGTTATGGACATTTTAAATTTCTTTAAATGACGCTACGTACGCGTTAGTATATGTATAAACAAAACTATGAATTTCATAAACATGGTAAATTTAAATTTAAATTTACCATATTTAAACTGGATCATCTTGAACTGTACACCTAATAAAATAATTCAGTCCATTATGTAATGGTTTATCTACCAAAATTTGACATTTAACAATTTCTCTCCACTAGAAATTGACAATTTTCAATTAGAAATCTTAGGCAAAAATTTGATAAATTTGATCATTAGTAGTAACAGGCGATAATGGTGCAGGATATTAGATAGTTGTAGGACTACATGCATGCCTTCATTTAATATATTATTATAATTGATATACTTATAAAGTAAAGTGAGTATACCTAATAGGGTAGACGGTTGGTTAGTTCGTATAACATTTAGATAGTACTCTTGACTATAATGTGGGTTGGGACAAGGTAGAGCTATTTACGAGTATTATTCCATTTTAACTATGTAGAGTAGACCAAAATAGTATAAAGTTGACTTCGTAATCTATTTATCAATATTATTAATATAATAGAATTATTATAAAACTGTAATAAAACATTAGTACAAGTTCATCTAAAAATATATAAACTTCATCGGCTTGACAATATCTAAATGAAAACAAAAAAAAAAAATTCATTGAATGACTTTAATAAACTTCTTTTCTTACTAAAATAAAACCTTCTGAAATGTGGATTACATACATACTTATTATATTCCTTCATTTCCTAAATTTCAAAATTTTTGTTACTCCGTATAAAGTAATTTTCCTATTCCTATTTTTTAATACCCCTATTGTTTATATAAATCTGCTTTGACCAAAAATTATAACAATGTTATTAGTTAACCCGAACGCCACAAAGGGTTCGTATCTGAGCAGGCTGCACAGCGTAGAAGCCTTCCTGACAACGTAGTTCAAGCGTGTACTACGAGATGGAGCTACTATGAACGAAATGAAATATATCTCTTTTCAGAGTATTTAACTTATATCTCAAATGTTAACAATGATTCAGACTTTCAAACCAATTTTTAACTAAAATAATTATAAAGCGTTACCCCATATTGGTCAATTTACCCATTTACACAATACGAATTTTATTCTAAAAATGAACTTCAGACTATTTGCAAATAATTGTTAATTAATTGCTCTTACTAAAGCAAATAATTCTTAATAATACTTAACATATCTAATGTTGTTGCTAACAATAGTTAGGTACAAGGGTCCATAATTTAAACCCCCAACGTAGGATCTTAAAAAACGCAGCAAAACATGCACAATACAACTCATACATTCCACTTAAAACCGACGGTCACACACCGCCCCTATCACAGTCGCCATTCCACATAACTGCTAAATTGGCACCACATAAATCCTACTGTTTAATTTAATCAACGCCCGCGTAATTCGTCTGTATGTCTGCAACCGACCAGTGAAACGTGGCCCCTGGATTTTAAAACATTTTACCCACACGCGATGCTAAATAACAGTGGACAGTAAAATCTGGCAATTCATTTTACATTGGTTAAAGGTCACCATATAATTATTAAATAATGTGAGAACATCACTACTTCGTTACAGTTGCACTTGAGTCGTTAATTTGATTAAATATTAACGGACGATGGCACTAATGGCTGATAAATTAAATACGGTTTTGTGAATGTCATTAACCTCAATTATAATTATGTAAAATATTATCGTTACGTAGGGTATCTGAAACGATAAACATTCAAAGGAATGTTTTACTAAAATTTCAAAATAAAGCCAAGAATTTTAATTGAAAATAAACAATATCGTTAATTAGGTAAATAACAGATACGTACACATTGTAATACTTTAGGTAGGTAATAACATCAGTACAATAATAACAATATAAGATATACGTAATTTTATTGAACTTTATAGTGACTATGTCTAGTCATACCTAGTATGTCTCAACTTATTCAGTCTGTTTATTTTAATTTTGTGTAAATGCCTACCACATACTGTCGCCTTCGCCCAGGGTTGACTGGCAGAGAATGCCATTAAGCATTAAGTTCTCCCTTGTTACCCTTGGTTTAAGGTTAAAATTAAATAAAGAATTTTGAAGTGTTCCTATAAAAGTTCATACCTGGATGATTACTACATACCGAATTATTATGTAGGAGGTGGGTAATGGGTATTTAAGATTTATGAAAAGTTATTTGTTGTGTCTATTTACATTGTTCACAGCATAACATTGATTTAGTTCATTACTTCAATGAAAATATCATTAAGAATTGAAATTCAAAATGGCGTCGCATAGGGTGACACCCTCGCGTCCCGTCGGAAACGTTATTTATAATCTGTGTGAGTTATTGCTCCATTTCCATTATGGGTGACAAGATAATGGGATATAAAAGTTATAAGTATTCGTTGTTGTTTATATTTCTTGATTGTGTTATTTTTAGGTGCAAGGTTAGCTTTCAATTAAAGGTACTTTACCTTGTATTGAATTATCCTGAAATTCAAAGTACCTACCTAAATATTGTTTATTAGAATATATATAGAACTAATAGTGTTTTATAGTGATACTGTATAATTTTATAGTGTTTTATAGTTTTACTCTATAATATTAGTCTGCAGAGAATTAATGATTTTATCTCTACCATAGATTAGTAAATATTACTAACTCCTAACAAGAAAATGTAATCAGTTTTGAGAATTGAAATAGTTGCACTAAAAAGTTTTGCCACGTCTCCGTGCTAAAATGGCCCAAAAATATTTGAAATACTTATTTATTTATTATGTAAATTACGCAGTATTACTTATTTATTCAAAATTTTTCTCTAAAATGTTTTTATTTTTAAAGAATTCAAAAAAATAACTGACAAACCAGCCTTTAGTGGCTTCATTCAATTTCAATGCGGCGAAGTATTTTTACTAATCTATGGTCTCTACCTAGAAAACAATAGTAATATAAGTAATAGACCCTTCATAATTCGACCGTAGCTGCAGCTATCCCCACATTATATTCATAATATTACTTCTAGTCTAAAACTAAAAAGACTTACACGAGGCGCTCCAGGTAAGACCAATCAAGGGTAACAATGCATCTGGGTCAGGCCACAGGATGGGATTTCGAGCCTAGATTGTTAAAATATATTTTCTATATCTTGAAATTCAAAACAAGCCTTAATTACAATAAATAAAATATCCAGCATCTACTTACCCCGACTCCCTTGTGTAATATACTAAATAGTAGTAAAGTATTTGCCTAACACAATAGAAAAGTAAATAGAGCCACTAAGGCAACAAAGGAGCGTTCGAACGTAGTAATGAGCGCGGGCAGCCAAGAGGAACGCAATGTCTGAGAGCTTGATACTTCCGCGCCATTTACCTCTTTGTTGCTTTGCTGTCGCGGGCACGCAGGGTGTAAGATGAAGTGCTTCTTACTCTATTCGGTTCTGAATGCTGTAAATAGTTCAGTTAAGTTATAAAGTTAAAAATATTTGGTAAGTGCCTAAATTGATTAACAAAGTACAGTATTGTAAGGTTTTTAAATTGAACTACTATTTAACCTGTCTCAAGTGTTTAATTTTCAAAAATCTTTTCTTACTATTTAACCACGGTATAAAAGGAATTCCTATAAATTATTTGCTTAACACAATAGAAAAGTAAATAGAGCCACTAAGGCAACAAAGGAGCGTTCGAACGAAGTAATGAGCGCGGGCAGCCAAGAGGAACGCAATGTCTGAGAGCTTGATACTTCCGCGCCATTTACCTCTTTGTTACTCTTCTGTCGCGGGCACGCAGGGTGTAAGATGAAGTGCTTCTTACTCTATTCGGTTCTGAATGCTGTAAATAGTTCAGTTAAGTTATTGGGTATTTAGACCCCCTGTTTAATCTTTTGGATTCCAAACCCTCTGTTATATAAAGAACTTCTGTTTTAAATTGTTCAGGTAGGTAGATACCTACTTCTTAACTTATCGATTTAAGGCGTAGGCACATTGTCTGTCAATTACTTTGAATTAATTAAGTGCATACTTACTCAAAAACAAAGATAAAAAGAAACAGAAAAGAAATATCCGAGAGCAGCATAATTCATAGCTTTTTGAAACTTATTTAAGTTTACCATTTTCTCTATTTATTAAAATTATTTAGTAAGTGATTAAGATTAGTTGTATAGTCATGATTAAAAAAGAGTAAGCCTGGAGCCAACCCCGACAATTTATCTAGGTATATGTAGAGAGGTACTATATCTATTTTAGTCCACAGTCCGATAGCAATAATTCTAGCCGGTGCCAAGCCCGCGCAGGGCTGAACAAAGCGCCCAGCGAAGCGAGTCCCGATTTATTTATCACCGCGATATCTGACGCAGTAAAAATGTCAACGTTCGCCCGATGCTCGCCCGCCTATCGCGCACTATCGCCGGCGGTACAACCTCGCCTCTATCGTGAATTACGCGGCGCGGATGATTCAAGCTGCGATCTTGATACTATTAGCGACTTAGTTGCTTGCATCTGTGTGCTGTTGCTCTATAATCTATTCAAGTGTATTCATTCCATTATAGTATTTTAGCTTGTGAAGAGCATATATGTTCAGGATAATGTTATTCTACTTACTTTCAGGAAAAACAGCTAATACCTACCTATACCTTGTGATACATTTTGTGTCAAAATACTATACTAAAAGATTGCAATAAACAATTATTTAAGTATCTAAGTAGGTACATAAATAAACGGAATACTTAAATAATAATTAAAGGTAGTTTGAAGGTAAGGAAAACCATTTCCGTACGGAAACACTAATAATACTTGGTATTAAGTACCTACGTATCATTTGACTTAATTATCTACCGATAAAATTTACAATTATGAATGAATCATTTTGCTTAAATTATATACCTGGCTAATGATTAATATAGGCAGATAGAATTTCACGATACAAATAAGTACATACTTACTTATTTCTTTACGAGCAATCAAGCAGAAAATTACAATACCATTACGCATTAATTAGACCTTGTCGGTAAACTAGTAACTTATTGTCACACTATCCATACAATACATATTGCCTAATTAAAAACGCCTACAAGGTGGATTTGAATTAAAACTCATAAACTAATTAGTGTTGGGCGTGTGAGGAATGATGTAAACTAATTACAGTGGAACCGCCGACCAATTACAGCTGCTGATTTATCAGGGCTGGCAGATCAAATAATTAAAAACGCGCACGGTAGATGGCGTAGCGATATATTGCCATTGCGCTTAAGTTACTGGTGTAATGCATCTGGATGTTGGATTACAAACATGTTGGACTGTCTAATTTATAGTAAAGTCTACGTGATTTAACTGTGGTAGCAATACTGGCTCTTATTTCTGACTTATCGCGCTACGTTCAAATTCGTTACTGAGATGTTTTAATTTGAAGAATGGTAGTGAGCAGGTCCGATTTTCTTACCTCAGTTGCTCTCAAATGAAGGATCTATGATCAGCGATGTGGCAACGCATCTATGATCAGCTTCAGGTACAACCACTGGTGCCTATATATGGACGACATTGGTTACAGTTGTCCACTGCATCCTCGTTTGTTACTTCAATCCTATAAAATATAAATAAAAGCAATTTGTTTTTGGACACACCTTAAACGGAACCTTAAATGAACTGGAATTTTATTTAAGGTAAAGCGCATTGCACGATTTTAAAAATACGCATATTTTAACAAATATCTACAAGCAGATTGTTCAATCAAAATTGGACAATCAAATAATTAAAAACACGCCGGTAGATGGCGCAATATCAGTGAATTGTGAACGTTCGTATTCAATTTGTGGAATAAATCGAACGGGCATCAATACAAAGTGCGATACGTGTTCGTTTTACAATGCAACTGGAACTTTACAGCTGATTCGTGACATTCAATAAAAAATCACGGAATTTTTCATCGAAACCCAGCTGTAGCATATTGATAAAAACTATTGTTCTAACAACGATTGTACATACATTTATGAATATATCTTTACCAATAGCTTTTCCTGCGGAAGATTAAAACGGAAACTTTACAATTTCGGATTTACAATACATTGCATTATATGCATATTAAATATATACTTAATATGTTAAGTGTGACCCCACAGTCCGCTTTGATACCCGTAATGGTCTGTCGATTCGATTCCTGGCCAAGCAAACATTTAAATATGGATTTAGATATATATTCAGAGTCTTGGTATCTAAGTATGTACATGGATTCTATGTACCCGTATCATAGAAACAACAATATCAATTTGTGTTCAACATTTGATATACCTCGTGTCGACATCTATATCTAAACAATTTGTAGATAGGAAAATACCACAAAAATTTGGAATCCTTGTTCAACCATTCATTCTTGTGAAAGTTTAAAATCCGCATGTAGGTTAAGGAAGTGGCGTAATCTAAAAACTATTTCAACAATACTGCACCTATATAACAATAAGTAATACCTACTGCAAAAGCAAAAAAACGTGAATTTATATTATTTATAATCCTAATTATCAACATGGGACCACGACAGCCATACTAAACCATCTCAATATATAATCGCACATACAGCGAGCAATATCTTCACATATGTTTATGAGTTGATACTAATTGACGACACAGCAAGAGATCTGATGAATGCTGATGTATTCAGCAACGCTCCAACATATTTTGTGCGCATCTTTATACATATTTAAATAAAAGTAATCGTCTGTCAGTTATTCTATTCAACTTTTTAACTCGTTTTACACTCATTTTATCTTTAGTCTTAATATCCGGTGTAAGTTGTTAGATTAGATAGATATGGAAGCAAAGATATGTACCTATATCGGGCGAACCAATTTTGTCAAAATTTTCACGAGAGGGTTATGTAGAAAATATGTAGGTACACTTACACACTTAGGTAAGTACATGTTTTAAATAGCAGTGATAGCCTAGTGGTTAAGAAACGCGGCCTCTCGATCGAGGGGTCCGAGGTTCAAATCCCAGGCCCGCACCTCTGATTTTCAAATTTATGTGCGTATTAGAAATTAATTATCACTTGCTTAAAACGGTGAAGGAAAACATCGTGAGGAAACCTGCATACCTGAGAGATTAAAAAAAAAATCTTAAAGGTATGTGAAGTCTACCAATACGCATTGGCCAGCGCGGTGGACTATGGCCTAATCCTTCTCATTCTGAGAGGAGACCCGTGCCCAGCAGTGGGACAGTAATGGGTTGATGATGATGTTTTAAACATCTCAGGATTTAAGAAAGGCTATTCAGATGCATCTTAACCCTACATTAAGATCCTTAAGGTAAGGACCCTATTCTGCATGAAGCCGATAAAATATAAATAAGTGTCCCCGGATGACAGTCACCCCATCAGATGGACACAGGTACATTTTATAAAAAAGCAAGCTTCTTCCAAAATCACGTTATATCTGTTTTTTTCTTCGTGTCCAAAATCGCACGCACGCAAAGCCGGGATTAGAGAATATAGTTAATATAAATTGCATGCATTGAATAAACATTCTGTTTTTGATATGAAACGCAGCCTACTCGAAGGGCTTTTCTCACGACGAAGTATCTAAGCACAACCATAAGCAACTACATGCGTATTACATAATAACTGCATTCATTTTTCTTTTATATTTAACTTATAATTTAAAATTTTTAATGAACAATTTGCATAGAAAAGTATGATCTATTTGTATGACAGTTTATAAAATATTATTCATTGTTAGATACGTATTACTATACCTATAATGTTTTATTAAAATATGCTATAAGAAGTATTGCACTAATTACACTGATATCAACTATATTACACAGAAGATATTATAATCAATTATTTACTCTTATTTTCAGACATTTAGCCAAATATATTTTATTATCTAGGCGACCTAGCATAAATATTTATAATTCGCGAACACCCTTGGAAATGAGGCGTTTAATAATCGGATACAATATATCTCTGCATCTAGGTCATCTACTTTAAAATATAATTTAATTATTTCTGTGATATTTATTTTATTAGTTAGATCATTACTTTGCGAAATCGTTAAAATGTTGACTTTTAGATTGTCAATTACCCTAAAGTAATTTTATTATTTAGATAAGATATAATTAATTTCGATTGATTTCATTTTTACGTATTAGAACAGGCGGGTAATATAAAATATAACAATATAAACCACGCGAGGCAGTGATCGGCGTAGGCGTACCGAATACCGTTCTAACACCCAGAGGCTTAAATCACTCAGAACTCTATATAAAAAGTTATTTTATCATGAATGTAAGCAATGAAAATGATACGTGTAGACTAGTGTAGTGTACATATTACCACATACCTAAAATGTATAATACATTAAGGTTTAATAATAAGGTTAATAGGTAAATAAATCAAGTACATAACCAAATCACTAGGTAGGTAGATACTTGTATTACGTGTCTAATTTTTCATAATGTATTTATTATATGCAAATTAAGCAACTCAGTAATATTAAGCAGGTAAGTAGCATGTGAAATGTCGCAATTTAATATTTAACGGCATAGTAACTGTTGGCCTCGAAAGTAAATATAACAGACGGTCTTGAGTGTTATGGATTTATGTGTAAGTGAAGTACTGCTTTTTGATCAGTCTGCACTCAGCTCAGGGCATTGACCCTCTTTATTAATCATTTCTATAGCGCTATTAAAGTTAATAAGTCTGGTTTATTGTAAGGTTTACAAGTAACATAAATACCTACCTCTGTCAGCTGGTAAAAATTATTTCCATATTTAACCATATTATTGCCTAAAATATGGGAAAAAATAATATCTTAAGTGTGGTTTCATATTATATAAAATATTTAAATTCCACGATTTATTATTTTAAAATTTACAACAGATCTTAAATGTGTCATCTGGTTAGAGATGAGTTTATATTTGTGAACTAACTTGTGACGCCTATATTTCTCCTTCTATGTTATGTTACTTATACCACTTTCAAAAACTTCATGATAACTATACATACTTGCCACTGTAATAACCATATGATATTGGTTGTATAATGATTAGCTCCCGGGTACGACCAAGCCATGAATTTATTTCGATGTCCAAGTATTTTAATTATGTGTCTGTACGTCATCAAAACACTTTTATACGTCCATAGCAGTAAAATATTTTAACAAAGAAACAGCTGTTGATAACACCATTATCTTTCACAATTACCCATATCTTTGCTATTTTATGTAGCACTTTTGAGACCACGAATAATTTTTGTAAACATAAATTTTGAGCTAATGATCTAGCTACTAACTTTAAGGACTTAGCGACTTCCTTCCCTGTACTTAAACTGAAAAAAACTCGCGTAACTACATACCTTATACAAGTTATTGGCAATACTGCTCAGCAACGCAACGTTACCATATCCGTCGAACGAAAATAATTGCCTACACCTTGACAAATGCCAATTAATTTTATCACTACAAGACACCACGCTACACGCCATAATAATAAGGTGCAAGAAACTTTAAATATATGCCATCGTTTTTCTTTCAGTCCCAAAAGGTCATATATTCGAGTTTTTCATTCGGAACAATGAAATATGTTACATAAAGGAACATAAAATGGGGTTATGAATCTCGTCAGCCTTCTGTACGTCGATAGCAATCTGGAAAGAATTATGTGTTTTGTAATATTCAATAAGGTTTTGTAATGTATCGTGTTTAACATTTGTCTGTCCATTTGCGCAATTACTTCTTAAAGTACTTCAGCTTAACGGTGCCTACATGGAAAGCAGGCAACTTCGGTCGTATATTTTTAAGCCCATAAATGTTTCAAGTCGGGAACAGTAGACTGTGGTCGGGAACTTGTGCACTGCGGTGAAACTTACGGGACGTCCGCAATAAGCCAAACCGAGGTTCCCGAACTCCACATCTCGCCTGAATTTCAAACACAATGGTAACCTATGTAAAGTACCTAGTACATACGCTTTGTAAGTACATAATTAATAATCATATTTTATATTGTCTAATTTATTCTGCCTTGAAGGGTGAGATGGACAGATCTAGGCATGACAAATTCTGAACATGTCATTTATTACCGACTTAGTTTTTTGTGGCTATTATAAAGGTCAATAAAGTCAAGTTAAATCAGGTGATCATCGCGATTTTTTTACTTTTTCCAATACTATAAAAATTATTTCATTATAAATATTTAGCTACCTACATATTTTTGAGTAGGTACTAAAATATTCATTGACTATGTTATTATAACGGATGTTATTAAACGGATTATAAAAAGTCTGAAACGATTAATTTTTCTACTGGTGCTTAAAAATAATTACTTCTTTTATATTTTATCAACGTTTACAATTTACAATAAATTGTAGCTGACCCATCCTTGCAGTGGTCTTGGGTTTTAGCCTTCTAAATCTACAGCACAGGTAGAACCAAGCCTAAACACGATCAACCACAAACTAGTATTCCCAAGCGGCACATCTGCCATAGAGATGTTCCACATCCACATTGTATGTATTCGAGAATTTGGAAAACGCTATAGTGGCCGGCATAAACAACGCGGGTGTTCCAAACTTATTTGCATTTACACGGGCCGAGTAATTGCAGTGCGCTTCGGGGAGAACTTTAATTAAACTTTAGTGTCTTACGCGAGATACACACTTCAAGTGGCTAATAAGAAAAGTTTAAACTTATATCCTGGTATGAAGTTTGTGGAGCTAAGAAAGACAGCTGTGGTGATATTAGTTATAAGTGCAACTACTTAACGCGGAATTTATTAACAATAACATCGTTAAACGATACTATCTTCTGCTATAAAACACTTGATAAATATTATTTTTGTGCTAGTTAAAATGATACGAGCTCTAATACGGAATTAATAAACTATTTGACACCACGCAAAGTATCTAATTTATTTTATATAAATGGCATTTTTATGAATTTAAACGTCGTATCGATAACCATTTGAAATGGTAATCGATTCGATTCGGTGCAATCATTTTTGTTTTTTATTGGGGAGAAGACCGTATCACCGTTATCACCGTGTAGACTATTATCAAAAAATACAGAAGTAAGCTTATTAAAATGTAAATAATTAATTATAATTATTGTAATAAAACTTAAAATAATATGCTATAGATAGATCTTACTATTTTTGTACGAGTAGATCTAACTATATTTGTGAGATTTAGCAGCAAAAAACTTTACTAAATACAATAATTTCAACAATGACTGCCGTTTTTATACACTTTATTTTTGTAATCTTTTTTAAATATTTGTTTATGTAAGTATCTATTTGAAATCTGACTGACACTAGCTAATCTTGGAAACACTTACACTGACATTGATGATACTTTACATACACATTTACAATATTTAGGTCCACAATTCCTACAAACAAAACATATGAATGGTTTTCACGGTAACGCCACTGTACCTAGTAAGATCGTCATAAATAAAACATGAAAAGTAAAAATAATGCAGATAACACACATTAGCGCTGAAAGCATTCTAATTGATGTAGAGCCGCAAGCTTGCATAAACCGGTTATTTATTTTCATTTATAGTAAGCTCGTAATAAATATCACCTCACATTTTAGATTTCCTAGTTGAATTCAGTTCGTGATTCTGATTCACCAGTATAACGCTGATGTATACTGACATATTTGCGAGGGATGTGGACGCAAATTGAAAATTATGGGTTGACGCTTAGCTCCGTAACGAGAGTACTGAACTTTTGTGTGTATCGTTATATATTTGTGTATAGGTAAGGGAGAAAGGGCGCTTGGATATCTTCTTGTATGGTTAAAGGACGAAGGTTCTTGTTAAAAATCCTTCATAATTAATTTATGATATGATGAAATAATAAGATCTCTACATTTTATCCATAAATTATGTATGTGATAGGTCTGTGAAATAAATAATTAATCAAAATAATTATATTTATTAATGTTACAAATAATAATATATCTTTTTAAGTAAACGCCACATAAGGTATTTAAAAAAAAAACATCTTTTACTTAACCTTAATAAAGTACCTATAACCAATTTTATAACAAAACGAAATTAATCAAGTACAGAACTTTTAAAGCGACAAAAACAACATCTTTTTGTGCCTTAAATAAGTAGGTTGTGCATTTCTCTATAAATACCTACTCACACATCAAATTGTTAAAAAGAGTTTACACAACGCTACTAGAATTTTCTCACGTTTCCTCGTACTACTTCAAGGTTAGATGGAAATGATAAGCATACACGTTTTGACATTTAAAGCAGAGATACAACTTGTCCACTTAGGTCATGACTTATGTACGTGGTTTTCATCATAACAACCCACTTAATAGGTAAACTAGAGATATGGTACTTTCTGTATATCGTATAATATACATATTAAACAGTTGTCCCTTTATGCATAACATGTTTAGCTACTCGTACGAAGAATTCATAACTTCGACGCCTACTTATGTTTTCCCGTAATTTTGGATTAAAACGGTTTAAGAATTTTATCATCGAGTTACCGAGCTTTGTTTTACGTAATGTAGCAAATACACATGCTACCTGTTCGATGTAAACACCTGAAGCTAAGCTTGAAGAATAAAGAATTACTATGTTACAACTAGATATTGACATTACTTACCAACAGGTAGCTAGGTCCTACTAATATTACTATGAACAAGTATTAGTACTAGAAACGCATTCTTCACTTCATGAATCATGACCATCAGATTTGAACATTTCAAATTATGATCATACAAATTTAACACCAGTTTGTGACAACTCATTAAATTTTCGATATAATAATGAAATGCAAACGCAGAACAAAGTAAATATGTACTTTATATTTTTATTGAAAAAAAATACAATTTATTTTTATCGTATAAATGGACATGAAAAATAACTTTGAAGATAGGTAAATGATGAAAACTATAATACTGCGAATATTCTGTACATAAGGGCAGGAAAAACATTAAATAAAGGAAACACGTGCTCGTGTAAGCTCGTTATCCTACAATCATAAATTTTATAAGTTTTAATACACGCTAGGCTGTGGACCAAGTTTATAACTCGTAGCGTATAAAGCAGCTGATATTTTTTCTTGTTCCCAGAGTTATAGAGAGATGCCTTTGATAATAATTATTATTCACTCTAAACCATGATAACATACTATAAGCAAAATAAACATAAAAAATACTTCTAAAAGGTTTTATTTTACATTGCCAAATTTTCCTACTATTATAACAATTTTAAACCTGATAAATAGGTAGTAGTGCTTGTCGTTAAGACCTAGTAATTTATTTCAATTTTGGGTTGTAATAAATCAAATCATTTTTTTTTAATTCAAAATAGGTACCTACTTTGCAGAGCACTTTTTGAATGTCAATACAACTACCATCATTTCTCAAAGTGTTTCGTTATGGGGAAGAAGTGGTGAAAGAAATTTCATATCACGCATTGTTTTGTATTGTATCAGTTTGATTGATATTATTATTACTTAATATTATATTAATATTATTATTATTAATTAATAGTTATCTAATTCAAATGAAATAATCATTAATTTAAACGCTAAAGCTTTCATCTTACACATCGCTAATAGCGTGTTTCACGCATGGCCATTACTTTGCCTAGTTTCTTTGCTTTATCTGTATAATTGATAAGATTTATAATTTCTAGAAATTGAATTTTGAAATTTTAACGTTTAATAATAATAGTCAAAAAATTTAAAACGGCAGCGCTTGTAACATACTCCATCTCGTAACGTATGTTCATAATGTTCGCTGAATTCTGCACTTAATATTCATTTAAGGAGCAGATCAAAGAGAAAACGCATATAAATGTATGCCGGAATAACAAAGGACTTGTATGAAACTCAAACGATGCGAGGTGAAGAAATAATTACAAGTTCGTGACGTGAAGAAAGGATTAGAACTTAACGACTTTGATGTCGATGGACTCGGAATTTAATGGATTCAGCAAATGTTAGCGTTTACGAATTTATTTTATAGTAGAGTATACTAAAGTACATACTCCTGGAATTACAATAAACTTCCTAGCGGTATATAATGGGAGACAAATTGTAATGTAGGTACTAATAATGTGCATACGTACCTATAACAAGTTTGAATAAAGGAAGTAAATAGACATGTCGTCATCATTACATTTTCTTATTCAAACAAGGAAGAAAGTATATTACAAGAAAAGATATAGAAACGAAAGAAAGGTAGTGCGATAGTCTAAAAATGTACGTTTAAAATAATATACCTATGAAAATATAGGCAATATCGTTGTACTGCGATGTAATTTGCTCAAGGGTGTGGTTCACTTGAGATTACAGTGGTCGTGTTCGTTATTAGGTATTGTGCCCTCCGGCTTGAATCTTTCATTTTTGTCGTAATAATTCGTAATTCATGCATTGATTATTACTTTGAACCTGTTTATGCCGAAAATCAATTTTAATTTACGCTTTATATTTTGTCCTAATTAGTCTTGTTTATAGCAATTGATTAGTCTACCAGTAACATTTATTTTTAAGTTTTATTATTATCAAAATCTTACACACATAGTAATGTTAATGTAAGTGTAACGATTAAATAATTTGTCTTAGGAAAAGTCTTATTTTTCAAACCTTCAGGTTTCATAAATCTTGGCAAATATTGATAAGGACTGCGCAATAAAGCACAACTCAAGCATGTAGATACATGTACAACAGCATGGAGCTTCACAGATTGCAATAAAACAGCCTTAAGTAGGAAAGCTAGCATCCTCACATTCGCAACTGGCTTATCGCAACAATGCACAATTAGATATACGTAAGTTGCTTCAATAGGGTTTGCGCCTATCTTTGCGTGGGCAAACATCAAGGTAGGTACTCTTTCATAAGTTTTGCTAACAAACCCCTTTGTGAACCCGGAGTAATGGCCGACGCGACAGTAAAGCATGTCCGTTCGCACTATTTACAACGGAACGAGTTATATCCATGAGTAATGGAAGTTATGTAGCCGGCTACATTATTCCGTACTAAATCTCCCGTAGTGTCGCGTTTACTATTTAAATGTATTCATCCCAGAGTTTATCCGGGCGTCATGTGGCGTGCGCCTTTTGCGTGGCGAGACGTATGAATAATATTCGTATAAGCCATTCCCATATCCTAGGCGCTAGTTAGACGCTCGCTGGCAATATATTGATGGAAATGTAAAGCTTCGCCCTTTAAATTAATTGCTCGTGGATACTTAGTAACCTTATAATTCAAAAAAACGATAAGAAAGTGTTCATTATAACTTTTAAATTTCCTCAAGAAATTACTTTACAGACTGTACTAAAATGTTTTATCTGAAGATCTTGTTAATAAATATACCTAAATATGTACGATAAATAACGATAAACGGAAGCTCATCGAGTTCTAGTATTTTATAATCGGTAGTAAGTATATTAATACAGCAAAACCTACTAATAATATTCAATCCAATGCATATATGCATACCAGCATATACCAGCATACCCATTTAATCATTTAAGAACTTACCTATATATTTTTTTTACACTTGTCTACCATCCGTTCATATACTCTACTAAACTAAATTAACTTCCACTATGAATCAGCTACAAAGATTAAAATTTCAGCAGCGGAATGTAGAGCATTGTATGTATGTATGTACTACCAGCTTCCATACATTAGGTAGAAGGTTAGTATAATTTAAGATTTCATTCATTCTGTGAGTCAATTGACCTGTACTTTAAAATAGAATACCTTTAGGTATTTTGTCAGACGCGGTGAATGCGACGCTGAATAATGCAAATGGTCGGTTGCATTTTACAAGCGATTAGCATGCCTATCAACTGAAATGGAATGCTGCATTAGCATTAAGGTTTAATTAGTCATTGATTAATGTTTTATTTGCCTTTCACGTACCCAGCATCGGGGGCAGTGGGACAATAGCACATGTCGAGGTATAAAGCACTAGAAGGTACAGACTAACGCACTTACGAGTATGTGCTAGGGTGTGAGGTTAAGCTTGCGTCATACGATGGTCAAAGAATTTAAATAAGTAGATTCCTGTGACTGCTTCCTTGAGCTTTCTTACGTAATTTTGCTTTAGTACTTCAACTATGTTGCTAAGCTGTTTTGTTTATAAAACTAAAAGTAAAATGACATACTTGCTATTTACATTTTTCACATACGTAAATATGTACAATTCAGAATGTAAAGGTATAGGTATTTCTATTATACCGTAGTAAAAATTTATAAATGCGTAATGCAGGAACTTGCGTGGTCAATCCCCGACTATACAGACGGCCTAAACGAAGAATTAAGAACAAAATAGAAAAAACGTGGACCAATAAATATACATACCAACTTAAGAAAGGAAAACCATAATCCTTGAAACTATACAAAGACACTTAAATTTTACTAATTTTTAAGAATTGACGAATTTTGTGGTAAAGGTCTGACATTTAAAAAGTCAACTTCATTAAAAATATGTTAAAAAGAACCAGTAGGTACCTATAATCGGGTAATCAACAATTAATTAAAGCGGTATTATGCATAATGAAAGACTGTATCGTTACCCGATCGCTCATGTGCTACTTATAGTACCTACCGACATCCAAGACCGACTTTTACACCTCCATTCACGTATAAATTACCGTTTTACAAAAACAAGTGGCAAAGCGTCAAATGTTCAATAAGATAATATGGGTTCCGCCAGAATATTTTACGCTTCAAATTTATTTTTCTTCCAATAATTAATTTCTTTCCATAGACTAAGAAATTTATTAAGACAGACATAAATGTGATGTTATTTATTAGGTATCTAAATAATAAAATTCCAGTTTTTTTTTTTCGAGGAACTAATTTAAGACCCCTCGTCGTATAAAAACATGTAGTTACTATCATACGTACTGCAATATGTAATGAAAAAACTTGTAATAGATACCTACCTACTTGCATGGTAAGAATAGTAGACCAGTGTGGGTCGATTGAAGAGGTACCACCGCCACATTGCGTAAAGCAGTTCTGAGGTTTGGTGTGGCAATCAACTGAGCTCTCAGGAGCGGTAACGCATCTACCATCTGCTTCAGGTAGACCTTATAAGATATCCATAGGCGACAGTGATCACTTACTATCAGATGGACGGACAGCAAGCTCCTTCACTATTCCATTCCCTTATAAAAAGGGAAATCAAATACCTAAAAGAAACAGAATAAATACCTAGCCATAAAAAAACTGAAATCAATCAAGCCATCCAATTAATCCAATTTTATTTATTAATATTTTTATTGATAACATTCATGATACGGAACCCTACTACCACGATGAGTACAATCCGCAAGCCAGGACGAGTTTCCCGTTAAGTCGCTCTGTAACTCGATGCGGTGAATCAAAAGAAGTGGAAGCATCCCAGAAATTTCTTTACACGTCTGCGCATCAATTCATGCCTTCGGGTAAAACAACAACAACATTATATTAGGTACATTATATTATTTATTATGTTTGCTTAAATGAAGGTTTCTAAGGAAGGTTTTAATATAGGTAACTGAAATAGATCTTGTTATTTTCCGAGATGAATACCCAGAATATGGGGTTCCTCATAGTTACATCTTAAAGATATGTATTTTTAATGTTACGAAAACAATAATTAAATTCTAATATAGAAATTTCGCGATAAATGAATGCGTACTCCCTTTGTACCATATATGTCGTTAATTATATAGGTATTATAAATTTACTAGTCAAGATTATGTACCTATACCCACATTTATATTCGATTTAACATTTTAAACATTTGGCTAATTCCGTTGCTTAGTAGGTATTTTATAAGAGACGTATCTACCGAATTATAAATAGTCTGATTTAGATCGTTATTTAAATTTAAAACAAAATATACGATTTTTTACAAGCACCAGTAGCCTTCAGACAGTCGACGCGATAAATTATTTTTTACTCCTCAAGACAGTTACAGGTGCGCAAAATTCCAATTTAGCGATATATGGGAATATTATTCAACAATTGAGACACCTCTTGCAAAAAAACGACCACTTATAATTACTTGGTCGAACCTTACACGGAATTATCGGTCCTTGTAGTTATCCCATTGATTTGACCATAAATTTCACCAACGCGACCATTAATTCCCCCCACTACCAAAGCCAGTGATCGGTAGTCCTTTGTGCCTAGACTAAATAATGTATCATTGGCCAATAAGGCTGACAATTGAATTCTCTGAATATTTTGCCGTTCAAACTAAGTTTATTTACCTAACCTTTAGAACAATGTAAAAGGTAAATAGTAACCATCTTTCTGAGATGTCAGCGATGCAAAGTATTAGGTAGTTATCAAAGTTATACCCCTAACCCTGATGGAAAAAAATCCAGATTAAATAAAAGTATAGTAGAACAGATTGTAAAACACTAACTCTAATGGAGCTTACCTAATGGTAGGTAATGTATAGCCAGTGGCACCTTCATCACACCTGTTTCTGCCTAATAATGGCATTGTTAAGCGCTGGTGTGTTTTAGTTTGAACGCTCTGGTAAGGGAGGCATAATTATTCAAGACAACCCAATTTAACAGGGGTAGTAATACAGATGTCCATAGGCAGCAGTAGACACTTACCATTAGGTGGATTGACAAAAAAAACGATGGGTCCTGATGGGACACAATGACAAATAGAAAACACCCAGACATAAACAAATATGTATTTACCCAGAACCTTAAACTTGACAGACTGGTGACAATATCAATGTAGTACCTACTGTTCAGATTATTTAAAGTAATTATTATAATGTATAGAAATACTATCGCAAAAAGAAAAATATCTACATTCCTTAACACATAACATGGATCTATTTTAAATTATATCTGAATAATGTGCATATTAAGGTAGTTTAAAATTATTTGTAGTAATTAATCTTGTCTTAAATTACAAATTTAAGCAGCGAATAATTTTATTCGGTTTTTTGCTTCTACTGCGTATTATAGCTACCTACCCACTTAAGCTATGTAGTGCAGCGGTCAGCAACCTTTTTGGTACTCGTAGTACGGGCCACATCGTAGCTACATTAAGTAATGGCGGAATTCGGAAGTATTTACCTAGCTCTAATTATGACCACAAAAATGACGTCATGTAGAATCACAAACGTCTCTGAAAATTGAAGGCGAATAAAAACGACACCCAGATCCGCGGGCTGACACATCAGATCCGCGGGCCGCAATGCCTAAGAAAACCCACGGACCGCAAGGAGTGGATCGCGGGCCACATGCAGCCCACGGGCCGCAGGTTGCCGATCGCTGCTATAGTGTCTGATAACATTCAATGTAGGTGCGTTCCCAATACCTAATATGTCCAAGGCATCTTGCAGGCACAAAAACTTTTATTTATCATCTTGAATATGTATAAAGCAATAACTTAAAGCGTTTTCTTAAAACAGTTCATTATATTCGGATATTATGTTAATTCGTTTCGTAATAACTCTTCCCATATGAGAAACTCCGTAGCACTTCTTTTATTTAGGTACAGGTTTTCAATACGAAATAAATAATATAATGTTAATGGAATAGGTACATTTGTTTACTTTATCTTATTTATAGTATTTTTTTCACCTGTATCGTGGGTATCATTTGACATTTTCTAGACTTACCCATTTAATACAGACCACACAAAAGTGGCGTTCCCTGTCTAAGTTTCTATTTCCTAATAGGTATGTAAAGCAACAATGTAACATGTTTTCTAGACAAGCCTGTTGGCATCCAAGCTTCCTTTTACCATCAAGTGAGATCTCAAACGCTTACATATAGATGAGTAATTACTCACAATGAAAATGAATATAGGTATTTATAGGAAAGTAACGACCAATTAAAAATAATACCATCTACATACAGGTCCTTATCTAAGTTAGGTATTTTATTGCGTAAAATATATTTTTTATATTCAATATTAAAAAGTTATAGTAGTTTATCTGCGGTGGTGTTTTGTCCTTTCACGATATCAAAAAATCACAGCGACATACCGAGCAAAAGTCTTTGATACGAATATCACCAACCATAGCTCACGTTAGTGGAAACGGTTCAGAACAAAAAGGGTTGCAAATGAACGCGGCGTAAAGTTTAAAGTTAAAAGAGCGAAGTTGGCGCATTGTCAGAGGCTGGCACTGTGTTGTGCCATAAAGCAGGCGTCCGGTGTTATTTAGAGCGCTCCAACTTCGCGCCGGGCACTGCTTGCACGACGCAAATTAGGGCTTTTTAATAAACGCTTGCTTTTTTAATTAACGCTTTAAAAAGCAATGATGTAGTGGTTCGGAACTCGGCCTCTTACGTTATCGAATCCCAAACTCTCACCACTCGGTTTTGCAGGAGAACACATGAAGGAGAACATTGTGTTGAAACCCGCCTAATAGTTTGGTAAAAAAATGCTCAATTTGCGTCTACCAATTCAGATTTGGCCCACATAGTAGACTAAGGCCTAAATACTTCGCACATTGAGAACAGATCCCTGCCCACCTGTGGGACACCTTTGAATTTAAGATAAAATGCGATTTATAGATATAAATACTGTAATTGTGCATTTGAGACATACAAAAGACAAACAACAGTTGTACCTATATAAAACTTTAATTCTCTGTCACTTTTCTACGATTTAAACACTATTTTTAACACTCTTTAAAAACAATCATAAAAGCTATTGTTTCAAGCAAGCTGGTAGGCTTCATGTTTTTTCAATGTGCATAAGCTGTCACCAATAAAATACAAGCTCGGCCGTACGCGCCGTGCATACTGGAAGGCTTAAGGGCCAAGCCTTTTTTGTTTCCTAGAAATATTCAACTCAAAACTTTATTATAAATTATAACTGGCATCCGCCATTAGAATTCTAACAATTTGGATTATAAATACGCACCATATTTCGGGCACTATTTTCTGAAAATCAATTACAATAATTATTTTTACAAATCGAATAGGACACTACTGCTATGGTCACCAATGCTTGGAACAGCCCCCTTTGTAAGATAGGCTTACACGTTTGTTACCCAGATAGTTCTAAATACATCTAGGACATAATTGGGCTACTCTGCTGTTACAGTATAGATATAGGTTACACAGCAGCGCTTCCACACTTGAATCACAAGCTCTATCTCCTTTTAGCATACTAAACGGCGAAAAACACTAATCAAAGTCGAATCTTCAAAAGAACTATAAATAGGTATGTTACCGTGTATCAGGTAACATTTTTTCTTCGCAGAAAACAAAACTGTCGACCATTATAACGCCTACCATTGGCAAAAAAACTACTGAAGAACTTTTGCACGATGATAAACTGGTTTGCCAACACGCAAGGAAGAAGCAACGTAATTCGTCATTTTCTGTCCCTTTCCCCCTTTGATAGCTCAGCTTCGAACGAAAGAGACAAGAACAGAGAACCCATTAAACCGGTGACGCAAGTTTTATTTATTTCTTAACTTGTTGTGGACACATAAAGCATTTTCGATAAAACGTATGCAGTTTGAACTGTAGGTAATTGCTTTGCCGTCGTACTTGAATAATTACACTGTCAAGAACTTTAAATTGATATGATTCCATTTGGCTTATGTTTAAAAGCAATTTAAAAAGTAAAACATTTAGTTATTTTTACATTATATTATGGGATCTATTAATATTAAATAATGTATTGACATTTGTAATTAACTTAACCTACTCTATGTGATATAATGTACGGTTAATGTACGAGGTTTATGACACATCCGTTGTTTCCCTTAATATTAACTTGCCATGTCCTAAATGTTATATCTGGTCTACCTACGTGTTTTTCAAACCTTAAAAATAACATCTAACATAAATAGGTAATTATTATAAGTAAAAAATATCTACTAAGAACACGGACGGACTTTTCCGCTCGTTTTTATTTAAAAAAGAAAACATTTCTTATTGTAGACAAGTAAATAGATAAGCGGGTTTGCTTTATAATCACCTACATTCACAAAATGAAATAAAATATTACATAATTAGGTAATTAATTATTCTTAAGTAACGATATACGAGTATTTCGACTAAACATTATCATTTTAAAATGTCGCGCAATAGCCCCTATCTAGATCAAGTGATCCGGTTACTTAACACATTAAAAAGATTAAGTAACACCATTTGTTTTATAAAAAAAAACTTCACGGATTTTATATTTTTTTCTGATATATTTTCTTTAGAAAATAAAATACTTATCTATGTAGGTATAGTAAGCGCCAAACTGCTAGGCCGCTCTGAAGTTGTTGCGAGCAGGTGTAGTCATACAATTTGCTATGACGACGCTATTCATTTCTATATTCAGAGCGGACTAGCAGTTTCACGTGGACTATATACCAAGTATATTTTATTGTTCAAAAAAATATATATTTTTTAAATTTAAATTTTAATATTTTTTTTTTGCAATTTATTTCATTTTTAATATTATGTTATTTTATAGGTCTGCTACTGGCATAATATTCATGAACTTTAAAGAAAAGAAAAAAAAAACAAATAGAACGCACGAAAAACAATTGAACGTTAGCTGTTCCTAATTTTACTGCGCAATTAGTCTTCGTTTTATTGCAACTTTGCAGATCGGTCAGTGTTTTTACTGCTGTGCAGTGTTATTATCCGTTGTTAAGTTAAGTACAGAAAAAATATTTAACAGGTGTTTACCTCTGGAGTGATTTGGTAAGTTAATATTTCTAATAAATATGACCTTATAAAAAGACAGTTATTTTTAAAGAGAACAACACTTTTAATTTATGTGTGTAGATTAGGTATCGTTCTTTACATTTTTATTTAATTTCATTATTAAAGAGTAACGCAAAAAATTGTAGCGGAAAACTTGAACTATCGTAAATTAAATTTTAACAAAAAAAAGGATTGAAAAATTTTGTTGGAGCTTTTAAATATGATCAGAAACAAAATTGTTTTATTTATACAATCACAATTGTAATGTAAAAGTAGCTTTTAAATTAAAATGTTCTTATTTGCTATAATAAGTCTTTATTCTAGTTTTCGTAGAAGTTTATCAGGTCGTAGAACCATCTAGCTACTATAGTGCCACTGGAAAGCGTAACCACTAAGCGCTTTTGTAGGCGTTTTAAAGACTCTTTAAAGTTTATCCAAGTAGCAAGTATCTACCTAGTATCTACTAATCAAATTTTAAATAACACCAAAAGTAAATTATATCAATGTCTTTATTTATACATTGAACTTTAATATGTTTTCTACTAGCCTTTACAAAAAAAAACTAATTATTATACAAAGTAGACTGTAATTTAATACAAGCGTTTATAAAATGACACTCTTAAATTAAAATCTACAAAAAAATAATGAAAGCATATTAGTTCGATCACTAATTACCTAAGTAAATGTACAATTTCCTCCTTTATATTACTTTGTTTACAATTAGTTTCTAGAACAGACATTGGAGGTAGTAACACGGGCTCCACATAAATCGAGCATCGGATTCCAAGGCGGCTCTCAATCATGGCAATACCAGATACAGTGCGCGTTATCAATTAGAACTACTTAACCACTTTACTTTTACCTACGAGCAAACATTTAGCTCACAAACATAGACCGTTTTGCTAGAATTTAAGGTTCATATTTGTGTTCATAGTGTTTATTTGGTTGTCGGGTGATGGGGAAGGTTTGCTCGCTTGGGGCACGTAGCGCGTAATAAATAAGGACAGAAAGTTAGTACGCCGTGAGCAGAGCTTGTACCTTATCTCTACAGTGTGCTAGGCCGAGTAACTCTACACCAAGTTTTGGTGTAGAGGAAACTCAGAATCTTGAAAGTGTACATAAATGGATATCTTGGAAGGTGGTTTCCTTAGATAACTCTATGGGGAAATTATGGGTAACACATAATATGGCGCGGATTTATAGGGAAAGTTTTGTACAGCAAACGTCACGAAATTCCTTTATTATGTCACAAAATGCTGAAAAATATGTTCATGAAAGTATTCAGTATTAAGGCATTCTTATGAATTATGTATAAATAAGCAATACTGGCTTAGGGAAGAAAACTGTAACTGATGGTGTATTATAATAGTATTTCGAACTCCGACGCACAGAAGCGTGCAAGAAACATAGCCACTGGTCATCTATCCATCTTCCGACCACGCGAGAAACAATTACATGCTAAGGGGGTATTTAACAATAACAACTAGTTATACTATAAATTATAACAAACAACTGAATGCAAATACTAAACAACGCACATTTTTTTACAAAAGTTAAGTTCTTGTACATTGGTGTAGGACCTACATTGTAGGTATTAGGTACCTACACTACTAAATTCTGGAGATGTCACTGTTACGATATAAAATTATCGTGTAGTGTAAATAAAATGATATATGCTGGGAGGAAATAAACCAGGAATAACAACAAATAAAATTATAAAACAATAAAATGAACTTCCGCAAGAAATCCCCAAGAATTACGAATCATTTGTTTACTTCCCCAACTAACAACATGGCAGTTTACAAACGCGGTATTCTATAAAAATGTCTTAGAAAACTTATAGATGGGTGCTGGCGTTATTTTTAATGGGCCCGCGACTATTCTTATACTTCGGGGCATGGGAATATGGAGCTTGTGAGCGTTATTTTTAAAGGTGATATTTGTGTGGCGGATTGTTTGGCAAGCACTAGGGCGCCGGGTTGGGGCTGATTTATATTGGAGCAATGCAGTGGAGTAGTGTGCAGTTAGTATTGATTTCCATTCGTGATGCCCCTCCCCCCGTGCATCTCGCCTCACGCACTGAACAATGGCATAAGGCCAAGTGGCCTGCACCCGATTATATTAAAAGTTACTTAGTTAAAATACTATCACTATTTATTTTATTTAATAGAAACCTTAACGCCTTAACGGTCAACGCTTCCCTTCTGATAAATATTACGATATGTGTTAAACTATGTTTACCTTATCATATAGGTACCCAGTACCTACCTGTTCTATTATATTTGTTTATTATACACCGATGTTTTGGTTTTGAAATTTTAATAATTACCTACACATGAGAAATTGAAATTGTTATAATCGTAAGCTATAAGAAAAATATTTTCCTACTTAACAAAAATCAAACACTAAACTAATTTTTAAATTTATTTACAAAAAAGATTTTAAAGAACATTATAACATCGTAAAGATTATTTCGAGATCAGTATCTCTTTGCAATGAACATCACGGAATAAAAACTGAATAATGGATGAGGTTTAATAGGTTCAAGGTTAATTCCCTTGCCTCTACCCTGACGAGTAATTGCAGGCAATGAATGCAATGTCAAGTTCTATTCTGAATACATTATTTCCAATTAACTTCATGCTGTATTTGTGACTAAAATGGCACATCTTCAAGTTTTTGTTCTTTGTAAAGTAAAGGGGCAAAAAAGTTCAAAATAGTTCGTTTTGTTAACCTTACTATCTAAGGCGTGTCTTTATTTTTATGTAATTACCCTATTTTAGTAGTAAATAGGTAACATTCTTTGTAAGGTATTTAGACCAATTTAGCTATTTAGTCGTTTAGCTGTTCCCGGTATAAGACATGGCTGCAGACATAAACCGGTTTAGAAAAGATCAGGTATTCTAAAACCAAATACAACAATTTAAATTCATTTTAATGTTAAATAATTTTACTTTTTATATCTAGTATCATTTAATTGCGTTTCGGATAATTTTCATTGTTTTAACGTTAATTGGCTTTTGGGTCAGCGATATTATGACAAATGCAATGTTGAAAACTAGGTAAAACGATAACTGTCAATTTACGCCTCATCAGGCCAGTACTGCAACTCAATTCTTAGTTATTCCTAATACCTATACCTCCCTATGATCTTAGAATATGTTAAGTGGTTATTTTGCAACCGAAAACACTGCAATTTTTATGTATTGTATGTATATATATTATGCAGAATTGTATATAGAGTACGTCCCTACTCACTCTCCTTCACTTTGCCTAATAGTCATTACGCATTAGAAGTGTTCGTGGTCTATATCGTGATGATAAATGTGGAGTGCGGCCTCGACCAACCGACACACTCCCTGTGGGTCAATGACCGCCATTTCGGTTATGAAACGTACGTCACCACAGGGTTACGTAAACTACTCGTAGATATGTAGTTATAAAAGCTATGTTCACTCTAGTCACCAAGATTTAACGGTTTAGAGGTAATTTTTAATGAAGTTTAAATTAAAATCTTTAATAAAGTCACGCTATAATCATTATAGATGTAAGAAAGAACATATATCAATGTTATGAGATAATTAATATACCCACCTACCTAAAGATATCCTAATAGATAGAACTTATATGACAGGAAAATAAGCTATATGTATGCTAAGTATGTACGGATTTTGGTATAATACGTACCTTATCGTAAATAAGTAATATCGTAAAATATCGTAATATACGTTACTTATCGTAAAATATAGTAAAGCAAACATTCCATAACACCTATAATACATGACCTAGTTTGTACTTTTTTATATTGTTCAATAACCTTTGCACAATAAACGAATAAAATTAAAAGGTATTACTACAAACGTATGTAGCTCTAATATGGGCATATATGTAGGTATATTTTTAACAAACACATATTATGTAGGTAAATCTTTAACAAAGTCACGCTATAATGATTATAGAAGTAAGAAAGAACATATATCAATGTTATGAGCTAATTGATATACCTACCCATTACCCATACACGAATAAAACGACTTAATACGAGTAGATAAGTCTTAAACGACCTAAAGATAGCCCAATAGATAGAACTTATATTACATGTAAATAAGCTATAGTTATGTAGGTATGTATTTTTGGTACATTATATACTTATTATAAATATAGTAGAGCAAAAATTCCATAACACATGACCTAGTTTGTACTTTTTTATATTGTTCAATAACCTTTGCACAATAAACGAATAAAATTAATAGGTATTACTACAAACGTATGTAGCTTTAATATGGGCATATATGTAGGTATATTTTTAACGAAAGTATGTTAAAAGCAGTGTACGCTAACCGTCAAACTACGAGGCAATTTATATCGTTGGTCGATGTATTCGTTACGTTCTTTATTTGTGAGTGGTTCGTCTTAGAATTCACATAATATACTAAATCTTTCGGTTTTATATCTATAGCCCCAAGATTTAAATAACTAACGGAATAATTTGTACAGTCTGATATATTCATTGTTTTATTGTGCCTAATACGTTTTTATGTTAGTGTTAAAACTATTAATACGTGTAGAAAAGTGGGTAGAATTTTACAAATTTCTTGACGCAAAGGTGAGAAAACGAAGTCTTAATGTCTATGCACCTATAATTGAAGATTTATTTATTAACCTATTACTATTCTACAAAATATGTAAATGCTATCAAATTGAAAAAGATTTAGCCCGTAGTTCGCTACCTGCCAAATACGAATATATTGGGTGATCTTAGACACATTTGGAAAAGTGATTTTAATAATTTTAGCGAAATCCCCCTTAACTAAATGATTGCTGATATGATTCCTGATAGGTAAGAAATTACTTTGTCAAATTAGAAATAGAACCAGCTTGTATTTAACTAGTATATCAGTCTTACCTACTTTACTGGGCTATCAGCTTGTATTTAAGGGGGAGGCAATTTATAAAATCGGGCACTCAAATGTCTACGTAAGAGTCCATACTATTACCTAATTAAGACACAGTATTCGATAAAACAGGTATATATATTATA
Organism: Epargyreus clarus; assembly: GCF_041222505.1. Lineage (NCBI taxonomy): Eukaryota > Metazoa > Arthropoda > Insecta > Lepidoptera > Hesperiidae > Epargyreus > Epargyreus clarus. Next base: position 10,173,486 of record NW_027332213.1, read on the forward strand.
ATTATGCCGGTAGGTATGATATGTCGATGCCAGGGAAATACAGATATCATTGGAATAACCATGTATTTTATTATAAATACATAAAATATCTGCACACTTACCAATAATTTGAGTAAGTTATAATATAGCATAAAATCTTTTGTAAAAGGACCATTAGCATTGATGATAAAGCATTATTATCTCCCAGTTACATATGCAAAAATTATTTTAGTACGATAAATCCGCCATCTGAATACTAAAAGTAACTCATGATAAAGCAAATTTATATAAGGCGAAGTGATAATTTTGCGTCCAATAAATTGAAGGCTCCTTCAATTTGTTTTTGCTTGGTCAAGAGAGTTATGCATGCGTCGTCTGGGTATCTCTTTCGACATACATAATATACAAGAAACTTGAATTATATCGAAAACATCGACAACATCCGAAAGTGGATTTATTTACTAAAGAGAAAGCATTGGTGCAGTCTTCCGGGTTCAGTATATAGGTGAGGTGGTAAATAAATACATTGCGTGAGACATCGAATTCTTATCGTGTATTCGAAAGATTTATTGGGAGCTTTCGAGGCACGATTTATCGAGCTACAAGGAACCCGTTCCGTGCCTACCTACTTGCCTCAGTAAATAATGCTCCACCGAAATTAATGGTGTTCTTTCTTTAAATAGATGACTAAATACCGCGGCTCACGTTATCTCAGTTAGTCTGTTGTTTATATTGGACGGCTTACGTAATCTAAGCTTTTGGCTCCATTAAGACTCGCCCCTACTAGCATAAAACGTTCGAAGCACGATATTTTCATAATTTGTTTAACATAAATCTGAATGACTGCGCATTAAACGACTTTTACACGTTTTTAACTGTTGAATGACGATTTAAAATAAACATTTTTTCATGTTACCCCGAAAAAAGTAGTCTTTAAGTACTAGTACTGTGTGTCGCCCTTAAGTACCTGTACCTAAGGACTACTTAGAGAATTACGTAGCTGCTCTACGTTGATTTATAAATTGCATGTTGGATGTGTAAAATCTAAAATCTAAATTTTAAAGCCCAATTTATTAAATTATTGTTTGTTTTAGATTCTCAATTTTACTTAATCTTTGTAGAATTATGTATAAAGTTTAAATATTATGATTAGCTTAGTCCACTAAGCTCATCACTAATATAATAATGTATAATGTATGATCTTAAACTCGATCTTAAAAAATAGTAATCACCTACATGTAACAATAGTAGGGGCGCGTGATAGAATTCAGCTTTTTAGTTTTTGTGTTGTATAGAGGCAATGTCAAAACATTAAACAGAGAACACTGATTCAAACAATTAATGGGAGTCAAAATTAAACAGCCTTGAGTAGCACTTTGGTTTTCTAAATGCTTCATTCAACGAAAGATACGCGTCAACATGTGCCCGAATTGAAAAGTTATTTCTGGATATACAAAAATATAAATATCAGAGGAAACCCGTAACTTTCAAGAAAATTACGAGTTGAAAGGTTATTATTTATTGAATATTTATTTCAACAAATTGTTCAGAGCTGACGAAAGAGTAATACCGTTTTCCTTAGAATGATGACACATTATATTGAATCATTCATCTCTACATTTTATTTGTAGGGAAAAATAAATTTATAATCTTTGTCCAAACTGTTCGCAAGCTGAATTTCATAGATTTCTATATCTAGTATATGTACTTATGTATAATTTAGTTTAATAAGTATTTATAATTTTATAAGCTAGCAATAAACAGTACCTATAATAAGTAAAGCCAGCAATATAATTTGTATTTTACACCTATAAATTATATGATAACTTAAAAATTAGATAGGTAGAACATAAAATCTATCTCGGCATCCGAAATAAAGCTATGGCTATAGTATCTATCCTAGTAGGCAGGTAAATTATGCATTAAAAAGATAGGATTTGTATCCATTTCTATGAAGTAGGTACATGTAGGAACATCCAGAGGCCCGTGTATTGTTTTAGGTGCGTGCAAAACCGAGCCCATAGATATAAACACTGCAATACAGATAATGTACGCAGCGCAGAGATGTGGTACGACACCGAAATCCACTTACCCCTTACAGTGGGCCCGCGGTATCACGCTAGGTGTTTACAAGAAGGGCTCAATTTATTCGTTCATTACCGCCAAGCGGGGGATCGTACGCAATTTTAGGATAATGGCCGAATACCACTCATAGACATACTTAAATAAACATTTAGGGCCTGCGGTCACATCTAAAGAGGTGCTTGGTAGTTTACGTAATCATTTGTAGTTCTATACTCAGCTTTGTATTTAAATATTTTAAGGACCTATTTTTAATATTTTTTAGTCCTAAAAGGATTGTGAAATTTAAGTAATTTTTTTATCTATGGAATAAGCATGAAAAATGAGACGTTGATAAATTTGCGGTTTGTTATAACATTGATAAATGTCATGTAAAAAGCTTTTACGTTTAAATCAAAAATACCTAAACATTTAAATTAAGCGTTATTTATACTGCGATACTGATTGAAACTGAACTTATTAAACCAATGCAAAATATATTCGATTGACCCTTGAAATAAGCAAAACTTTTAACATTAAATTTCTACAATCGTAAAACGAATCGACGGCGAATCGATTAATCCGGCAAAACGCGAACACGAAAGGTTAACGAAACAAAAACGTGAGAAACACCACGATTTTATCCGGTGCAATCAACGGCTAGTTAAAAATGAATCGCCCCTCGCAACAACTGTTATAAAACAAATCGTATGAGAAATAACGTTCACTTCGATATTCACACTTCCACAGTCTAAGAAAATTCGAATAAAATCTTCTAAGAAGAAACAGTACTCCAACATTTCTTATAGAACTGTTCCATAACTGTGGTCATTAACGAATCGGTGGCTATAAAATTCTACGCAATCATACGAGCCTCTCACACCAGGTATCGAATTGAATGTAGCGTGTAATTCAATAATAGCCTCCCAAGACCGGCGGCACTAACAGTCCAGCTTCAACAATTATAATTATGTAATCACCAATTGGTCACAGAGAGATTGACCTTTTATCGAGAAATCGCGATGTCATAGTACTTGTATTTTGAATAGAGTTAAAAACCGAAGTTCAAATCCATAAAACTTTCGAACGGTACAATTAGAACGTAATTATAGTTTAATTTTTTTTAACCGATTCCAGAAACAATATCCTCGTATCTCAATCGATATATTACTGATGAATGGGAGCCGATAAAAATAAAAATTGAACTGGCCTTTGTTAAGTGTCAATTTTTATGTTCTATAATGAATACCACTTCGTTTACGTAGCTACGATAACACTTTGGCAAAAATGTGTTATGTCGATCTTATCTTACGTAATATTCGTGTGATAATGCTTTTGAAAAGTATCTACAAGTACATGCATAGTGTTTGCGCGATACTTACCTATGGTTACATACGCTTTCAAAGAATTTGTTAGTAAAGACATCTCCTTTACGATAATGTTCGATTTTCTATTAAACTTGAAAGCGTTCCACGTCCCACATTCTTATCTCAAATGTTCTACGACATACTTTTCCAAAGTTTCCCGGCGCGAGCTTTCAGGCAGCCGCGTATAAAGCTCTATTCACACATGGCGAGAGATAAGGCAGCTTTCACACCATTAAGCCGCGCGCTGGAGCCCGGGGCTTTTCCAGATTAGATTATACACTCGATTTATGATGTCATTAAAGCTTTGATAATTACTCGGGACAGGCTGCGTAGGCGAGACGCGGGGGGCGGTGAGGGGGTGCGAACGGAGAGGGGGGTGCTTGTACTGTTTGATTGGATTCCTGGTACTGCGAGGGTTAAGGGATTAAAGTTATGGAGATTAGTTCGCCGCCCGCGGCCGCGCGCACTTCGTTTATGTTAAAAGGTCTATAGAGATGTGTGCGGATAAGAGATTGGTTATTGCCAATTGTGATAGCGAGCAGGTTTTAATTTCGTTCCGGGCACGATCGCAAGCGTATGTAAATAAAACTCTGATTGGGTACGAGAGCAATTAGAATTGCTTGCGTACTGCGCTCTGAATTCAAATTACTGATCCCTTACAAGTAGATACACGCTGAAAGATACCAACAACATACACATTTAATAAAACTCACATTCTCTACAATAAAATACATTTGTAAAAGAAATTTACCTACCTTTACCTAAAGTATTAAAGATACAGACAATTGTTAACATTACTTAACATTTAAAAAACAACGTAAAGGTAGAAACAGTATCCACCTACTTCCTACATAAACCGTGAATAGATGAACAAAGTATCCAATATAACAGGCATACGTAGGTATAGCATTTTGTAATAATATGTAAAGTTGTAACAAAAGACCCATTCTAATAGGTGTAGGTTACCTTATATTGATGATATTTGAGACATAAGTGTCTATCATACACATTAATACTCCATAGAGAGCGATCATTATAAATTTAGGAACATAAAGGATTGGTTCCCTTAAAATTGATGCGGGTACCTAAACATAACGTTATATTAACTCTGAAAGGGGCCACGCGGGCCCATCTTAAAGCTTCATCTTATAAATTATTATAAATTGTACTAAAAGGGATCAATTTCACCTCTTTCCCTCACCTTAATAATGTAATGCAAGCAATTATGGCCGTTATATATAACAACTTACAGGTAATTTTCCGATGTATCCTGTTGCGTTTGTATGAAAAGTGTGTATTTCCTCGGAACAAAAGCTGTTAAGACGACTTCCAGCAAAGCCTTATCTATTATGCCTGCATATTTCCCTTGCCGCTTAGAGCAAAGTAAGCGAGAAATTGTTTTCCGTACATAAGACCGTTTCAAGGAGCATTGTTATTATTTACTGTTAGCAGCTCCTGTTTAATATTTTAAAGTTACGTACTATTACAAAGGATATTGATAAAACTACTCTAGCATAACACGTATTTTATAACTTTAATAAATAAAGTTACAGTTAAGTAACATTTCGTAAAAAATCTTGCAACAGAACTCCCGTATGAACATAGAGTGAATCGCTCCAAATTCATTAATAAGGAGATAAATAGGGGATGAAAGCTTGTTAGAAATGAAATAATAATACAATCCTTATAATTTGAAAACTAAAATACTTTTGCGGGCCTCAAACCATAGGACCATACACCATAGGTACCTACGCCCGGCAGATAAAAATGAAACGTATCTGAAACATGTTCGTACATTTGAAAAGTTATTCCCCATATGCACAAAATTAAAAGTTTCGACTAGTAACACTCTATTAGAACTGGGCTATAATTCAAGCAGACCCGCCATCAGGCCTAAGCGTTCGTCCGCGAATGGCCCTTCTATTAAGTGTAATGAGCCGTCCCGGGCGACTCTCAACTATAGATGTTACATTTCACGAGCGCTACGCAAGCTATACTACGCTACGCTAGTGTAAAAATATAGTAATCGTCGTTTAAAATTATTTTTTTATGTCTTAATTTTCTTACCAATTAGCGAATAGTAAATCTAAGCTCAAAAATATCCGAGTTAAAAGTGCTACAATAATTTTATAAAAACATGCTGATAAAATTAAAAAACCTTATAAGAAAGTATAACCAGCAATGTAATTTATTAATTTGAACCACGGTGACTCCAAGGGGCAAGCAATAGTAGGTACGTAGATAACAATAACAAGAATGTAACAATAAACGCATTTCTCAATTTCCTTCACACGAATTTAATCTCGATATCGTCTTCAGTAAACTCAAATATAATTTTCTAGGAAATATCCTTAGATAATATTTGCGTTTATAGTAAACTGCATTTGTTGTTTATAACCTATTGTATGCTATTAGGTGAAGATAGTCCGCTTTTCATGTTCGTATGAAGTTGACTTACGCATGGGAGGATGTTATGGGACTATCGTATGTAAATAAATGGAACAAAGGAGACAGAATAATTTTGTTACCGTAATAGGTGTATAACTAAATAATATATTTGATTTAAAAATATCTATTTAAAAGTATAGTAAATAAATCGTAAAGGAAAGGTAAACCTTTGAATTAGATTTTTATTTAGATTTTGGTAGCTAGCTTCTTATTAATTGGAGATTGTTCTATTATGTATCTACTATTTTACAGACTAAAGAGATTATTTAATAATTCTACTCATAAGAAATATATCATAAAAAAATTAAGTACCCTGATTTTAAGGCCTCTATGACATAATGTATAGCCACCTACGACGAAGCATTGCTTATAAATATGTAGCAAGTGTTAATAGGGAATACGGAAGCATTTACGGTCCTACAGGGCTTATAGGATTGAGATCGTATTTCATTAAAGGGGCTATTAGGCTCGATTAGTGCCCTCATAAAGGACACATTAAAAGTGACGCGATCGTAAGTCCCATCGCATTTGGCAACTGTATTGTGATCCCGATACGTCGAACAAACGCGTGATAATGATGGTTCGCTGTACTTCTTGTTATCGTAGCCACATTTGACGCTTGTCATAATAATATGTTAACTTCAATTAATTTAACTTTTTGAGACGCTTAATAGAATAACCCATTAGTGCGGTTTAAAAGCGATATAAATTTCCATTGTAGAGCAGTTTGCTATTTTTTTATTTGGAAAATAAGTACATAGTTACATGACCTTTAATCAAGTATGGTAAATTAAAAAAATATATATAATAAATATAGTTCAAAAAACTAAAAAACACGCTTTTATGATAAAATTAACTAAAAAGTAGAAAATCTAAATGAATCTAGGAATCAATTAAGGAACAGTAAATAGTATAATTGTGAAATAAATCTACAAAGTTTGAACGAAATCTGGCCGTTTAAAGTGGGTCAAAATCGCGCCCAAAGAAGTCGGTTACAAACATACAAACAAACATACAGGTGAAGCTAATAAAAAGCGTGTAAAAATTAGGATATTTTAATTAAAAATACCCATTTACAAAATTATAAGCTCTATACTCAGAAACGTTCATGAACAAAAATCAACTTTTTAATTTAGATTTCGCTACCGGGTCCATGTGTTTATATTATACATTTCTTGACGCGTTTTATGTCACCTATTAAACAAGGAATCACAGAACTATGATCATAGAAACCCTTATTCAATCCAATAAATAATATTTTTAACGTTCAACGATGTAGAGTAAAATCTCATTGCGTTTGCGTTTTACAAGTACCTACCGGTGTTCTAGAAAACATTAGCTAAAAGGTTATTATGTCCATAAATACAATGATATCATCCTTTTATACAACAAAGCATAATCCACTTAGCTAAGATATTACGAAGCATCGAAATCAGCGTGCATACATCGCAAAGCCCCGGGCTACTGATAGCGGCCGGTCAAAATAGGCGATAATTATGAAATGTGGTGCCCATTGTCGCCCATTAGACAGCTTGTGGCTTTGCTAGATATGCAAATGTATTTAGGTGCGTGGAAACTTAATAAATTGGCTTATTTTAATATTAAAAGTTTTATGTAAAATATTCTTGTTAATCCTCATAGTTTTCTACTCATATCTAGCGATTAAGCAAACCGTTTTGTACTTACAATGGTATGTTTGTTTGCATTGTAGATTCCAACCGACGCAGATATTTCATTTAAACGATTTTACAATTACAACAATAACGTATTTAAATTAAACATTACACTCGAGTATTTTTAGGTATCATATAGGTATGACTTAATACCTATTGTGCTATTGTGGTCCACATTATTGCAAAAATATAACAAAACTGATGTAGACACCGCGAACAAAACTCTCACACTGAGTGCAAAATGCATTAAACTATCTCTCAAAATATTCTTTGTATGACAGCCCATAATTCACCTGCAGAAATATCTGTGACAAAACGTCCATAACGATTATTACCGCTATTAAAGCGAATGTACCCAAACAATAGGAGAAAGACTTTCTTTAAGCAACGCTTAAGGTGTAATTATTTTCAACGCTTTGTTTTTTAACAGGCCTAATGGCGCAGAACACCTTTCTTCCTTGTAACATTCTTACCGAGGTACTTTTTAGTGGTTTACGGTGCAATAAAATTGCTCGGACAAGGGCAAACATTGCGGGATTCCGATTATATTCGCAACACAACAGAAAGGTGGTATTGAATCTTTTCAAAATCGCATTTTTACGCCGTTTCCGTTTTCAAGGACATTATTTTCGTTGCGCAAGTTAACCCATTTAAAATTTCAAAACAACTCAGTTCTTTGTTAGGGACCGTAAGGGTTATTTTAATACTACAACAAAAACGGTTTTTTAATTTTTTTACAACGTTGCAAACAATCTTCTGCGAACGCGGCTCCGAACAAAAGCCTAGTGTTTTGTTGTAGTTCTTTGTTTTGTTTCACTAAACTTAAATATACGTTTTGAGGCTATTGTGTTAGAGCCTGTGTGTTGAGAAGATTTTAGTCTCGAAAAAATCTTTCCAGTGGGCACTTGCCTTAGAATAAGTATGTAGACCGTGTCAAGTTCATCATAAGATTATCCTTTGCAAAATAAAATGACATAATATAGATTAAGTGCAAGTGATCAATCACCAATACTTCATTAAATTGGGTAAGTACGATAAAATTGTTATTCTCAGTTATGTTCATATTCATAAGACAATATTAGTGTCGCAATGGGTTAATAATTTCTTAGGCATCGATAGTGCGAACACCTAATAACTTATTTGAATAATGTAATGGATAATAATAGCCATTTAATAGATACTACAGCAATTTCCTGTATAATAATATTAATCATTAGAGCTTAATAGTGTAAACTGCTAATTTAAAATTCAATATTATCATTAAATTTATTTTAGTAGGTTCCAAGCTATGTTAGTGAATAAAATATGTCAAACAATGCAGATGTCTGAAGGTGTTCTTAAACACGCTATTAATTATATGAATCTGTTCATAATTTACTTAAATAAATATAAAACGGTAGAGTCACTGCATATATTACTCCGTCATACTAATTTTAAAGCGGCATTCCAAAGTCCATATCAAATTTAAGCAAAGCAAATACCATTTTTATAAATAGTAAAAATTATAACTAGGTACCTATATCACCTAAACGTTAGAAGACAAGATGGCTGCATTCCAACGTTGCCCGGCATAAAGTTCTACCTGGGTTCTTAAAACCATCCAACTGTAATAGAAATAAAGTAAGAAATCGCTTGCGCATAGATTACTTCGAAAACTGGAGAGAATAGAGAAGCTTTTGCGCTTTACGTATAGAGGAATAAGGTAGAGAATGTTTTTCCTTGCATCGGTAGAGTCAGTCGCGGTATCTCGTCGGTTGTAACTCAACCTCGTGTCCGCAGATAGCAGGCCCAACGCCCACCTAAACTTAATACCACATAACTCACAGTAGAATAAATTATTGCCAGCTTATTCTTGTTTGTCGAGCTCCTTTTTCTCTAGGTGATACCTATTTAAAGGCGCAAGGAATAATAGCACTGCTCGGACTGGAGATAGATGATCTACAGACTATTTATTCGAGTGAGGGTAATGTATTTACTTACACAATGAAACATTCAAAAGACACGGTGGTAGTGTTTACCATACAGGTATTTCTGTTCGATCGTGGATTAAAAAATACTCGTATGCAGATAACTAAATGAATAACTTAAATTTATTCTCGGTCTGTGTGTTGGTGAACTTATTTTTAAGTATGTTAATATTATTTTCAATTAATTACCAAATTACCTATTGCCATGGGACATGTGTAGGGAAATATATTTTGTTATGATTTTTAAACGTTAATTTGATTCATTGATTTATAATTTACATATTATGGGTACTCTAATTGTACCATCTAATTTGAGTAATATTTTGATCGAGCACACAATTTTTAGAACTCTTCATAAATGTAGAGATACGAGAGACTAGGCGGTAGGTTAAACTGAAGGTTACAGACAGAATTCTTAAGTAGTTCGGTGTGGATATGCAAATTGGATTTTTTTCCTCTGATAAATTATACATACCACCTATCTACCCACATGATTACAATAATTTAAATGGAATTTATAGGTATATATGATAATTTATTGATATTTTCTGTATATTCTAAGATGTAGGCAGAAAACCGATAAAGAAGCCAAAGCATTACTTTGACTATTAAATAAATTAACAATTATTCAGTTACCAAAACCAAACCAAATGTAACATTGTTTAAAATTTTATAGTTAGGTAACTGTCTAAAAAATTGAACCTATAAATTCACATCTCGTAGCACGTGTCGTACCTATAATATAATAAAAATAAATTAAACGTAATGCTAGAGGCATGCACAACACAATATAATTAAAAAGATTTTTCTTCATTGTTATAACAATAACTCAACCAATACAAAGTAAAACCCATATATCGACTACTTACCAAGACAGAGCACAGGACTGAAAAAAAGCAATAGGTCCTGCGTATGTAAAATCAAATCACCGCAGTGCATATCATTCAATCAGACGCATCCGCTAAGTGCTAAGAGGTTCCTTTTTTACTCGATCGTGAGTGGGCAACGATACCAAGGGCTTTTATCTCAACGTGATGTAAACCCTGTCACGACACGACAGCGGACGTGACCGAAATACAAGGCGATTTATTTCGGACCTTAAATAACCAGTGTTTCGATTCAGTGGAATTTTTTATTTTTAAAATTATACACCCAACTGCCTGCATTAATATCCACGTCACCGGCGTATCTTATTACGCGTCTATGTATCACGGTGTACAGATTTATTGATGCTGCGTCTTTCCACCTGGGTTTCCTTGGCTGTTTGCCAGTCGATGGTCCTTGCACTGATGTTCCGGTTTGAAGGACAAGACATCCCAGACAATATAGCCGTGTATGGATGCATACATCGATTTAAAGTCTAGATAAGAGACGCGTACAAGTAGGTAAATCATAAATATTCTATTGTTTATGCAATGATATTTACTTAAAAGAATAACTCTATGAAAGTTATTGTACATTTCTGGTATCACTTCATATTGTAGAATATTAATATAGATTAGGTATCAACTATTTTGTCCAGATAAGCGATCCATTAATTATTATATAATATTTTCAAGATTGGTATATTTAAGCTAATACGTTTTTGTAGTCTTTATCATATTTTTTACATAGGCACCACCACCACTTAGCTTATAATAAATGTGGAAACTGTTTTATTTTTGTTTAAAAGACGTGGTAATGCAGATATACCAATATAACGCATTTTAGTTTTCAGGTACTCAGATTACGTCTATGAATCTACAAATGCTTATACCTATATTCGAAATATTAAGAACCTACATACACCTAACCTTTTTACACCTAAGTAGGTACACAGCAAAATATTCCTACATAAGACCGGCTCTATTCAAACATGCCAAAATCGAGTACACAACACAATATACATAAGATAGGTAGGCTCTATCTAAAGTGTACCAGTCTAACATTTAGTACACTCCCTGGCGGTGGTTGGAAATACTTCCAAGTTCTAAATTTATCGCCACTACGAAGAATGTATCGACGACAAGCGACGATAAAGCAGCGAAGCGCGAACTTCAACACGGAAACTAGATTTGCTCGCGTGTAGATCGCTATCTTGATCAGAAAGAGTAGGTACCTTACCACTTAGTATCTCTAGTAATCTACACGGTAACAAACTTATAGCAAAATATGTATTTCAAAGTTAGTGATTTTGTTCTTTTTAAGCTATTGCATAGCTTTTATCGCGGGCTTTGAGCGCGGCGACCGAATCGAGAAATTCCGTAACGAAAATAAGTAACACCTTTCAACAACTCGGTTGCCTGGAGACTTGATATCCAACTATCAAGTCTCCAGGCAACCGAGTTGTTGACTGTCAATAGAAAAATATGGATATAATTGAATAAAGTATTATTTTACATTCCTTATTATTTTATTTGATATTGGCGACGAGATGTCGAATGAACTAAAAAACAATAAGGAAATACGAGCCACATTACGTGGGTTAATGAAACGAACCGAAAATTACATTTCGGGAATAGAAAAAATTGACATTGAAGAAATAAATATACGACTGAATTCTTTACAAGAAAATTTGAACAAATTCTACGCGATTCAAGAAAAAATTGAATGGCTTACAGAAGAAGAAAATTTAGAAGAGGAAATAAAATACAGGTACGAATTTGAAGAAATATATACAAAGCTAAAATTTAAATTTTTGAATGTACAAAAAGAAAATAATCGGCTAATACCTGAATGTTCTTTTATATCAGCAAGAGCGGAAGTTGCGGAAATGCTATGCAATAGCTTTACCGCGGCAGTCTCCGAGTGCCACACGTATTTTTTTTTTTATAAAACACAAGTAGTAAATTTATTTTGTTCAGCTAAATTACAGCTGTTTTAAGGGCTGCTGTATTCTGATTTGTTTGCACCTTATACTACATAGGTATATTAATTTTCTGGTTGTTTTGAAAACTATCCATATATTTTTTTTCCGGCCTATACAATATGTGAACACTGACTTGACAAAATTTAAGATTTAATTTGAACATAATGTACCTATCTATTAATCCATGGACCTTTAATTTTTTTATTTAATTTTTCTGGTCATGACGGGTATTAAAAAATATGTTCAAGTTCATGGCTATAAAATGTTAAGTTTGTAAAATTAAATTATTTCATTCAAACTATTTTATTATACTACTTTAGTATATATATAATTTTTCTACTGAACAATATGTACCTACTCTACATACATACATACATTACAGTAGAGAAATTGTTATCTGAACATTCCATTTCATTTACCAATAACAACAGAGCTGATAATAAAGCTTATGAATAGTTTCAAATAACTCACTCGTTCCGAGTAATAACAAGGCGAATGCAATGCAATCACATGCGCCAGCGCAGTTGATTCAACGACATTTAAGACACTGTACAATGCGCTCAGATATCTGAAAATACATAACGTTCAAAAACAAAACCTTCACAAGGATACGTAGAGTCTAAATTAAAACAAAAACATTATTTTCTTACGACTTATTGGTTGAGATAAAATCAACAGATTTATAAGACTGAACGATGTGTAGAATATTGTTTTCGATCCTGACATCGGTGCTTAATGTCTTTGTTGCAAGATTCCACTGCAAGAGTTATAGAAACAATGTTGCACGACCCCTAATACAATATTCACCTAAACTTATCGAATTGTTTATTACAATGATCTTTCAGGTATCTCGATACAACGTTTTATCCAATTTATATCTACGCAACAAATACAACTCTACTTGACTTTGTCATCGAACGGCTGGAGCATTGGATGAGTAATAAAATTAATAAAAATTAGTAGACAACTCGTTCCTCATAAAAATGCCGTAAATTAGGTTATAAAACCAGCTGTATATAAAACTAAGGCGTTAAATGATGAACGATTAAATAATAAGCCACCGCGCACTCGTAAAACAAAGATTAACATACAGTTACGGGTGTAAATAGCCTATAACTTTGATTTTTACGACTAAATAATCGTAAAGGAACCCTGGTAGTACGGCCGATTTGAAACGTCGAATGTTTTCTTGGGAAAATTCAAAGATGTTCGTGTTCTAAATTCAGTCGGATTTTAATCGCGGACAATGCAAACGGGAGGCCCGGTCTGATGCACTTTTATTTTACGACGCACTCGTAACATAAAACGCGGAACGTCTCAACAACGGTTAAGAGGCCATTAGTAAGAAAAGGATGCCAATACATCCCTACGGTCGGTCTTTTTCGTGTAGTCTCAGTGTATTTTTTATACGTTATACAGAGTGTTTGAAGTTACACAAGATTTTTTCTATGAAAGCTTACGTTCTATACAAACACATGGTTTTTATGAGATGAATGGATTAAATTACTTTAGTGTTTTAGTTTCATTGTCATTACCATTATTTAGTGAATAAATATTTAAAAGTTTACTATAAATTAAGTTTTAAGTTTTCCAGAGATGAAAACTATTGTTAGGAAATAGGGACGTAAATTGCAGTTAGATATAATGCAGGCACTTGCGAAAACTTAAGCTCAAATATAGCGTAATTATTTTCAGGTCTAAAATACCCTTTGTCGTTCGCGGTGTCCGAGCCTCGAATGTAGAGTAATTAAACAGCTGAAATTTTAACTGTATCTAGTATAAATTTAATAAGGATGGGCAATTACGAGCGCCGGCTGGTTGTTTAGGTTTGGCCAAAAACCAAAATGAGGTCTGCGGAGGTACATTCTCGTATATTCATGGAGGCTTGGAGGTAAATTGGAACCCGAGTTTCGGTCGTATTGCGGTCACTAGCTGGACGTCCTGCGTAGAATACCTATATATATGCATGCACATACCTATTTATAGATACCTGTAGGAATATATAAAGGGGTAGCCTTTAGTCATGAATAGGTACTGTCTTAACACAATATTTTGTGTACTTACCTAATGTGTCATTGTAGAGTTTTATATTTAAAAGATTTAATTAGAAGGAACAGATGCCCTTTTCCCATAATTGATATTATGTTAATTATTTATCAATACTAGAATTGTTATTATGATTAACGTTGGTACTCGTAACAGCTGATTCTATTCTTTTTTTAATAATTCAAACCTTATTTAATCACTCACTGTAGTGTAGGTACTTAATTTACCAATCTACTGATCATATTATAGCAGGCACCTATATATTTTTAAATTGGATTATTACCTTTATATCTATACTTAAAGAGCACATAAGTATGTACCTATGTAAGTACCTATATCTTGGCGTTAGCACTTACATAGAAGTTACAGTTCAGCGAGGTTACGCTAAATTAGTTAGTTACGGTTATATATTTGCGTGCAAGTCTAAGCCTTAGGCTGAATTAACGACCGAGCGCAATCACGACACTGAAGAAATAGAGTTATTGCTGATTAATTCGACCGTATAAAGCTGCGATAGTCAGATCCTGATCGTGCTTTACTAAGTTATTATTTATTGCCTATTATAAAATAGGTCGTTAGTCGTTATGTGAAGTATAAAAAAGTACCTATATCAGGTAAGGAGGTCACTATTACACGTAGATAAGTAGGTAAATAATTATATGTATGTGTGTCTACCTATTATAAATTGATTTTCACGTGCCCTTGGTCCAATAAAGATTATAGAGTTATTTCTAAGTAACTTACTATTTAAATACGTACATCGTACATATAACTTTAGCATCAGGTCTATTTGCTCAAAATTACCCAAGTTTTTGATTTCATGCGAAAGATAAATGTCTCAACATTTAATGATATCTGTAGGTAGTGCCTATATTAAAAAAAAGGTAAAAGTACATAATTCTTACACCAATCCATTGTAAATATTTTTAAAACCACCTTAGTTGCTAGAACTTTCTGAAAATAACTACAGCCCACATTTTAATTGAATAGCGGAACCGAGATTCCTTCGAATGGCGGGTAAACGTCGTGAATCGCCCGATAATAATGAAAGTGATGGCAGTGACGCCATCAGTGTATGAAGCGCCCGTTTCGGCTACATAAACAGCCCGTATACCACATAACCGTATTAAAAGTAACCATTCCCACAACCTTAGCGTAAAGATATAGAGTTTAAAATCAAATACAGTGAGTATCACTAAAATAGGTCATCCCGTACAGTTCCCCTCTCCCCGAGGCGGGAGGGGCGCGCGCGGACGGCTTACATGGACCGAAACAAAATGGCCGACTTTTTGTCACAGCTGATTCGATCATTGTTAGCTTTGGCCGCGACGGGCATGGACGTTCATAGTGAGTTATTGTTTGGTGCTACAGCTTCTTAGATACCGACGTTTTTGTTTTTTTCCACATCTTAGGTTAGAAATTCTTGAATATGCCTTTTTTAATCATTAAATTTTAGCATGATGCTCGCCTTACAATGCTAATCAGTTAATCACACATTTGAAATAACTTATTTTTCAATTATTATATAATTTTTATGATAAGTATGAAATTTCTATAAAAAAAAAATATAACTCTAAAATGTCTATCCATTTAATCATACCTAGGCTTTCTTTCTCATATGAAACAAAGAAACAGCGCAAGGATGTAATACCATAAATTATAGGTAGGTATTTCCTAATAGACTTTCCTACCTAAAACAGGCATTTCTAATGAAAAGAAATCTAAAAGGCTAATTTTAAAAAAATGTAGTTGTAGGACTTACAACTCCTATAGGTAAGGTAATAGATATGTAGGTAGGTACTTATTTAATGTTGTAGTTGCTAGAATATTAACTTAACTACCTACCTACCAACGTAATTATTATTAATATAGGATTATTATTATTAATATAGGAACATCTGTTTATAAGATATTTTTTATCTTTACAATGAAAATAATTAATCATTAAAATTACTCAAATATAGATATGTAATGTCAATCAATCTTCTTTCGATTAACATATCTAAAACTTCGTATTTACTACTCTCACCCAAAAATAAAAAAAATGAAAAAGACATTAATTTATACATTAATAATCAAATGTTACAACAAAAAGATAATGAAAATTACTTTGGATTAATAATAGATAAGCAAACTTACATGGAAACCTCACATAAAAAATATTAAAGAAAAAAATTACAAAATTAACTGGTGCCTTGCGTAATATTGTAAATTGTCTTCCCAAAAAAATACGTATCAATATCTATAATTCTCTAGTCAAACCACACTTAGACTACTTAATAGTAGTATGGGGAAATGCAGCTCCAACAAACCTTAAAGAACTCCAAATAGCCCAAAACAAACTAATAAAAGTTTTATTTCACTATGATTACCTTACAAAAAACTATATACAGAAAGAAAGTTACTAAATCTAAAACAACTATATACATTTAAAATTTTAATATTAATACACAAGATTATAAAGAAGGAAATACGTTCGGAAATAACTTTTGTTAAAAACTGTCAAATTCATACTAAATTACTAAGAAATGCAGATAACATCAACCTTCCCGTTTCTACAACTAAGTAAATATGGGTCAAAAAACATAACGCCTGAAGGGCCCAAATTATACAATACGTTACCTAAATCCATAAAAAACAATAAAAATATAAATAAATTTAAAAAGGAAGCACTAGCGCACGTCATTAAAAATATTGAAATTTAAATAGAGTAACTCATCATGTATTTATAAGCACGCTTACTGAAGTTATCTTACTGTATTAGCTTAAGTTTGTCTTATAAGTGAAATTTTGTTATTTCTTTAGACAATAAAATTCTTTAAACCTAACCTAAACCTAATGTCTAAAATACATTTTGTTCACGTATCTACGTACCTACCTACAAAATATTATCTGTAACGGGTTGCCGATCTAATTGACAGTTTTTATTAGTTAACTTTTTCTAAAAATATTTTTTATTAGGTATCTAAACAAGGGAGCAAAAGCATATCTAACCAAATACTTAAATAGTATTGTTTTGCATAGTCTGCTTTAAATTACCTATAAGCTTGCAAATTCAACTCACCACAATGTATTTAAAAAAGAAATATTATTGTTTACATTTTGGACACCTAATTCTGAATCAGACTATACTTATATATGTAAGTACGGAATCCGGCTAGCGCTATGTAAGCCCAACTTATTTTCCGGTGACGCTACTCGGATATTTTCAGCCGACGACGCTGCGTCGACCGGCGCCGACTGTTCTTTTTCCTTTTTCCACTACCATTTATACGGATAATTACTAGATATTACTTTGAGAAGCTACAACAAAAACTTTATTGTTTCGACGAGACCGGTAGAAGAATTTGGTAGGTTGTAGGCAATTTGGTAGAATATTTAATAGAACCGTTAATTGCTTATTTACAGCCCAATCGGTATAGGTTTTGGCCTTCTATATTGACTTTAGTTCTATTCGGACATTTAAAGTAATAGGATACTTGAACGGTGAAGGAAAACATCAACAATGGCACATACCTAATAATGTTCTCAAAATTTACTATTATTTATCCGTTGTTATCGGAGAACTATGTCTACCACGTTTCCCCTTCTAAGAGAATAATGATATTTTAATAATAGATCATTAATATATTTCTCTGAGTAATTTTTAAAGGTATTCTTACGGTGCTACAGAAATTTATCCAACTCTATTTTGGTAAGACCTTGTGTGTCTGTCACAGGAGACCATGATAAATTTCAAGTTTCAAGGTCGGCAATCTTGTTTTAATGACTGACCCACTTCAACTAAAGGGTTGTATAATTTCAAATGGTGGTCCGCTTGCGGAACTACATAATTCATTAATATGCGATTACGTAATTACACGTCTTTAATTGCTTAATGCTTGTAGAGAATTGTAATTATCTACGTAGATAGGCATCTACCTATCTAAATGTAAATTATTTTGTAATAGTCGTTTTTATAATCATAGTTTTTATTTAAATCATATTATGGGAATTAAGACATCGGGTTCAATTAGGCACCTACGTCAACGTTTATTTGGCGTTATTTTAATTGCACTTAAAGCAGCCACAAAGTTATAAAATTAGGTATGGTAAAATATCTATGTACCCAAAGCTAAAAATATACAACAGAACTACTTAGATACATTATTGCAATTTGGTGGATCAGCTAATTTTAATTTAGGTCTCTACGTACCTAACAAATACCTTTCTATAAAGCAAAAATACATAAAATAATTCTCGCTTTCATACATTGTTAGATACATTGTTTAATGCAAAAGATCACAGCAGCGAACTTCAGAAAATAGAACAAGGAAATGGCGCACGATATTAATTTTCATTGAATGCAAGCTCGCGCGACCGGCGGCATACTAAGCCACTAAACAATGGCGGTGGTCCACACAAAATTATTACACTCGCTACTATTGTATCTTCGAGACGCGTATCTACTTTATTTCAGCTCCATTACCGCCGATAGCTTTCCTAGTGTATGTAAAACACATTCAAATAGGAGTGGGATGTAGCGCTCGACTGTAAATCGACGGAGACTGCTGTTGTAAGGGAGGGAAATTCGTCTAAGATTTCTTGGGAACACGTTCATTCCTTTTATTGCAGACGTAAAATGCAAAATACTTACTTATACTACATGCAAAATGTAAACGAAAGCTTTTATTTTTATTGTTAGTAATTCAATGGTAAAGTAAATATTAACCCACGTGCTTCGAAGAATATACGGTATCCGCTTCACTGAATTTAAAATGTGATACATTGTTCGTTAATTCAACTAATCACCCACGCGGCGATCGGATTCTTAATCGTTGGTGGGATCAATAGAGTATAGTTTGATTATATAATAGCATACCATCATGATATCGAGGCACTCAATAAAACAATCACGCGATTACTGGCCTCAGAGCGTTGGTGTGAAAACAAACAGTGCGCGGGAGTTGAATGCTAACACGCAGCGGCGCCTGCGCACGTGCCGCGTCTGATATCCGTCGAAACATTTATTTTTATTTACACTTTATGTCCGGGGTGCGTGGCGGACCGACGCCGACGACGGAGAAATGGCCCAACATCGCCGCTGAATGATTAGTAGTATGTTTTTATTTTTTGCTTTACTGAAATCTTACGGCATAGTACCCACAATCAGTAGATGAGGGTAGAATCTTACCGAAATAAATGGTTCGCTGATAGAAATATCTGGCTGACAACCCACATTCTTGTAGAAGGGCGTTCAATCAAACAACTCAGAAGGCGCTAAATAGAGACAAGGATGGATTTCTCTTGAATCTATTTTCGTTTTTATTAACCCCATGGACGGCAATATAAAGGACAAAAGACTGTAGACAAATGGTGTACCGCCAAAGGATTCATATTTTTACGGTTAAGCTATTGTATCAGTTTGCACAATTTGTACAAAACGGTAAAGTAAAGGGTGCAATAAAATCTGTCACTACAAGACAAAGGAAAGACTCTACCTGTACTTTTTTCTACGATAGTTGGGTTTAACATTTTGCAGCAAATTGCTTTTTACATGTTAATTGCAAATACTTATTTTTAGAGACAATTGCAATTGTATATATATTCCAAAGATGATTATACTCTACCGTCTGTTACAAGTTAACAGAAGGTAGAGTATAATATTTTCTTCTAAATAAACCTAACTACTTATTTGGTATAATGTATGTTTCCTATTAATAGACAAGACAGATAGTCATAAATTTATTAATCTTAAAAAATATCAACAAAACAATTACCTATCTACTTACCTATAATATGTCATACATACGGTTTTTCCAAGGCAAGCCCTTGAAAACAGCCTATTGAGCGTTGTACAAAAGATGTTATTCTGCGTGCCGGTATCTCGCTATGTATTAATTGGAAGCTGTAGGGTATCAATTAAATGTTTTAATACGAAATATTACTCAACTTTTCTCAGTAGCTTGTATATATAACTGCACTATATATCTTAATAGACAGACGATTGCCCACATTAAAAATAATCAAAAAATCTATATTTTTAATCTTATGCCTATGATAGGCTCCTAGTATTTTAGGAGTACCGATCAGTTATATTGCCTATGAGTAAGCCTACTTGCACCTATTTTTATTATAAATCTCTTAACTTTAAAACTCGGTATAATACAGTTTATATTACGATACCATTTACGGTACTTAGGTAGGTATGTGAGAGACGTTATCTCGAATATTAACATTGAAGATGAAATAAAACCCATGTTTGGCTGAATTTGAATGAGTTTGTTTAGGAACGTGTAGAATAAGCGGTTGGTGGGTGTTACTGCTTTAATAGTCACTCAGTAAGGGATGTTATGACGTATTTAGGTTCAACCTTTAGTAGCTATGGACCTTCGATAATTGGTAAATAATTCGACTTAGTATACAGAATCTAAATAGGTACCAATGTATCTAAACCGTTACTAATTCACTAGAATTTTGCCAATTATTTTTATTTCTATCTATTTGCGCAATGTTATGCAATTGCTCCAGCCCTAATATACCTAATATACTCGTACCTACCCATCATTGAGCTCTCATTAGGACAGTACGGCTCCAACAGGGAACCGGCGCCGGCAGTACGACATCCACACCTATTTTGCCACACCGACACGACACATGAGCGCATGACTCTTAATTATTTAGCTTAAGTGAAGAATAAATAAATATGAACTAATACTTATATAAATGAATAAATATGAACTAATACACATGGAAGCTTAGGTGCGTATGTACACAATTTAATATTTTATATGCTAGGTATAAAGATGCCGGCACGACGCCATTGTCGTTGCCGTGCCGGTGTCGTACCGTCTCAATGAAGAAGAGTCTTAATAGGAACTACTTATGCAAACAAAACGAATAATGTAGTTATTGCTACTATCAGCGACAATACATCATGAAATCAACAGCGACAATGTTATTTATTGGTCGAGTTTGCTTAAACAACAATAACCTACTGTTGATGACCGACCGACAGATGTAAACAAACTCTATTAGTGCAGATGCAATTAATCAAAAGGTCAATAGGATAATTGTTGTTATAAAGGAACAAATCATATGTTTGTTGCATAAATCTAAAGCTATATTATCATTGACGGCAATGATTAGAGTTGCCATATTTTTAGATTCCAGGGATAGATACCTACAACTGGGAATAGATAATTCTTTAATTTTTTACAAGCATGTAGCGGAATTTACAAAGATTATTTTATTACCTATGCTTTATGCACGCAATTCTAAGTACCTACTTGCCTATTATGTATAATCCTACCTATTTAATTTATATAAAATAAAAAAGGATTAGCTAACTACTTACAGTTATGTAGATGAAATATTATCTATCTATTTTTTAAATGTAACTTTGTAGATAAATTTGCCATCACATACAAATGACTGTTCATGTTCTATTAATTTGTTAAATTCAACAGCATAACTTTTGACGCTTTTGCTCAATTTTACTTAAAACATTTCTTCATTTACAAGTGAGTCCTACCCTCCTATGTATTCACTATTAAGTCATTAGGTACATAGATTATGAAAGAAAAAATGTTTGCATATAAGTCTGCACATTTTCCCAAAGAAATTATCATGTTCTCTACGAATATGTTCAATGCAACAGCAAAACGTAAATATATTTAATTCAATATCCTGTCTTTATATTAAATCATGGCATCCCTATCTCCGACACTCATAATCTGCACAGAGGAGCCGCAAAGCAATTGAGTTATGACTCGTCTGATACACGCTTCCATAATAAATTCTTTTTAACCTCTGTCCTTCGCTTTTATCTGCTTGATAAGCTTGCTTGCACTCCGTTGAAGTATCGTTGCTATGACAAATGTTGCCTTTGTTTAAAGTCAAGCTATCATTGTTGTTAAACTAGAATTATCCGGAATATTGGGGCCCGAAATTTTGTACCTAATTATGTAAACTGACTTTTATGTAACTATCCATCATTAACTAAAGGAAACACCTTAGAGTCCAAAGGTAATAGGTAGGCATAGATTAGTAAAGATTACTCTCTCCTAACAAGAAAATGTACCCAGTTTTGACAACTGAAATAGTTGCGTAAAAAAGTTTTGCCATGTCCTAAAATGTCCCTAAAATATTTGAAATAATTATTTATAAATTACGTAAATTACGCAGTATTAGTTATTTATTCGTAAATGTTCTCTAAAAATGTTTTTATTTGTCAAGAATTAAAAAAAAGAACTTACTAAAATAAGCCGTTTGTGTCTTCATTCAATTTCAAGGCGGCGAAGTATCTTTACTAATCTATGTAGGTAGGTTAAAATTAACAAAAAACGCTTAAGAATTTTGTTTAATGTACCGATGGTTATTTAAAATGGTTATTCTTGGATCAATTTTACGAACGCCAACGACGAGACCCAGCACGTGATTCAGAATTTAAATTGCCCAATCAATTTTTTTATTTGGTTGCAGACTGTAACTGGCTACAGTTCTGCTTAGGTCTCGTCTTATTATCTGTGTAAATTGATCATAAGTGTACCTTTATAATTTTTATTATCTTAACATAATACCTACATACCTTAGCGGTAGGTAAGTATACCTATATGTAGGTACCTGATCTAAATGGATAATTATTAGATTGTTATGTAGGTATGTAGAGATAATGTATTTACGAAGGAAGTTCCTATTAAACAAAGGATTTCAGCTGGAAAAAAATAAATTACCTACCTAGGTTACCCTAACTTTTTATTGATCGGTACCTAAGTACCTACTCAAGGACGTGTACACTGTAGCATTATTTTTGTGTTCAAACAGGGTAATTTATAGATTTTTACATAATTTTAAATATATAGAGCGCGCATGACTTGTGGTAGCGCCACCGCCACTCTTTTTATAAGTATTCTAGCACTAGATGTCTTTTGTGGTGCTGTGTTCTGATCTGAAGATGTACATATCTACCTACTTATGGTGTTCTATTCTAAATTACCATGATCCTAGTAATATCCTTAGGTTACTGTGTATGTAGGTAATTGGCTAGTATAAATATGAAGTAGGTACCTATTGTTAAAAAAATAATAAATACGTACCTAGTAGGTACTACTTCATACTTCATACTTGAGACAGATAGGTCCTATATATATAAAATTTAATCACTTTGGTAGTAAATACAAAGTTCTACAGATAAACAACGCCGCTCCATCACAGCTGCGATGATTGTTCTACTTTGTTCTGATCTAAAGACTTATTGCCTACATTTAAGAGCTAACATAATTATATTCTAACTTTGGTACCCACCGCTTATAAAAATGAAAAACAAATGTAGAGATAGTATTTGTTAACTTCATAAATTATTTTGTCCATTTAGACTCTATGTAGAGACATAATTTATCTCAAAAATTTGCCATTCTTATTACTCTTTTTAACTCAAAAGATTGTATTCTACCTACTTACAGTAGGTAGAATACAATCTTAATCTTAAGACCTAGTCAAGTATATTTAAGGTTGAACAATTTTTTTCATGACAATATAGTTTTTTGAATGCCTAGTTAGGTAGGTAGACCTACGAATTAATAATTATTGAACTGTTCGTGCAATTCAATGCGTACAATTCAGTATACAAATTATACTAATTGCCCACCACATTTAGAAATACATAAATATTTAATTTAAATTGAATAAACAGCAGAAAACACTCAAATATTTGTATTAAAGCACAAACATTTCCACTTACACGCCATTTCATCTTTTACGGTAGGTGTAAAAGAGATAAACATATACAAATCGTCGTCGGTCGTCATCGTAGCATCGTAATGGCGGACGAATGCCGTTTACGATACATTTAATCGATTTTCGTAAACATTACACTCTATATTTAACACAAATTTACCTACACATTGCTAATCAACACTTTTCTTATACTTTTAAAGTGAAATACAATAAATTATTGCTTTAAAATAAACACAATCACATTAGCTGTTCGTCACACAGCGCAGCTATCGGTCGCCATATTCATCGTGGTATCCAGGGTCGGATTGTGAAACATAAAATTTTATTATCGGTCGTTGTTTTATAAAACGATATTTAGTGTGATTTTAACTGCCAGTAGTGCCAGTTCACATTAATACACTTTTATTATTTTTTTATATTTTGAGAGTTAAAGCAATTTAGTTATTTATATAAAAAATATAAAGTAGAGACTTGAAAAATTCACCAAATTTGATAAATAAACGACACAGAAAACGATAATTTATGAGTTACTTATGATATATAATTTTCATAATTGTAAATCTTTATTTGTTAATTGGCCGATTTGTTTTGTAGTAATTATCATGAGAAAAGTGTGTGGAAGATATTTAGCACTCATTAAAAATATAAAATATTTAAAGAGTGTATCTATCGGAATTGAAAAAAAAAACACTTAATTCGGTATAAAAAATACCTATATATATGTATACCTATGTATATTGTTTTCCAAGATTGTTCATTAACTAATAGTTATACTATAGTTGGGTGTCGGTTTCGTGATTTTGTCTTATAATGAGAATCAAGGTAGCGAAAAGTAACTGAGAGAGAATTTTTATTTATAAAAAAATAAAATGGTTCAGGCAACATAAGTAATACATACTATTTTCATAAATTTAAACAAAATCGTGAACAATACATTTACTAAAATAACAGAAAGCAGCTGCAGAATAAAACGATAATTTTTAAAATTATACAATATTAATGTGTTACCAATTACGTCCCTGAACATGCACGCTCCGCCCATTACAAGCAACAAAAGTTGGCGCGGCGTTCCTTCAAAACATCTCGTTGGAGGCCATTTTGACGACCGCGTTAAACAGAGATAACGATACGCAGTTTGCATACGTTAAAGTGAGATAGTTATGTGAAGTAAGTCTAGTTTTAATGTAGGGAAAGTGCGTGGAGACAGTATTATTTTCTACGAAGTGTGCATTGGAGCGGTAGATCCCTCGTGAGTAAGGTCGTGGTTAAATTGTATCTCTTGTACTATATTAAAATAATCTAATTATTTTGAAATAATCTATATAATTCCTTTTTGTTAACTACTTTCGCCACATTATTATCATTTTTATTCAATGTTTATCACTTAACCGTGTCGCTTAGTTATGTATATTTTCTTACCTAATATTTACATACATTCCATAGCTTAAAAAATAGCTGTTATTCATTTTCCATTTTCAATGTTCTGTCCATCAGTGATTTTTTAAAATAAGTTATTTGCTTACGTAATATGTGTTAAAGAGATGTGAATTCTACTTTGTGGACAATAGAGTTGAGTTTTTATTAATTGTCTCTTTTTCCATAAATTGAGTGTTAAAATTACGTTATCTAAAATTACTAAAATAGTACTTTCGCGTACCTACATTTTATTATTTTCTTCTTTTTTATAATATCTCTTAATATATCACTCAAAACATAAAATGATCAATAAGGAGAGGTAAAGCTTAGAAAACCAACGACATTTTCTTAAATTTTCATTTTGCTATGAAAAACTACAAATCACATAGAATGATCCTTATGTAATAGCCATTTTATTTTATGAGAAATCCTCAAATCCACATTTACGACACCTCCATTCATTCGACACTTGTGAAAGTGTCGTAAAACCTCTAGCCGCCATCAAATGACGTCGAGTGAGGTACCCGACATCGTGGTTCAAGCCGCCGCCGCGAGATGGCGCTGTACTCAGTGCTACTAAACCGAGACCATAAAAATAAATCTTATTGTTATGGCGAAAATAAAACGCTTGTCGTCAATTTAAACATCATTTCACTGTGTAGTAAGATTTATTTTATGATTAACAAGTGTCTTGATGAATTTATACTGTCGAATGATGAATAACGTAATAAAACTCTCTTTTACGAGCCAGTTACAACGTTGCTATTGACAGTTAAGATATTTTTGCATGTGATTTATTTAATATGACAATAAACAGTTAAAATAATTTACAGCAAACATTGAGCTATTTTATTGACGTATAGCGGTGATAAGTAACTCCAATGGACAATTAACAACTTTGTAATATTGTTTTGAATATGACATTCATAATGTTATGGATTTTTTATCTTAACGTACTTAAGTTATCAACGTCCAAAGCATTTTATATTATCAAGAAACTTTTATGAATTAAAAAAATACTTGCAGTGAAGTTATGTCCTCTTGCACTATTCCAGTACCTACCTATACCATGCATTACATTAATTCCCCAAACTTTCACAAGATGGCGGTATTCTTTGAAACACACTAGAAGGAATTATCTGTGTGAAAGTTTTTGGTTTTAAGATTGTAACACAAGTGTTTAATTAGTCATGTACCTGTAAATTTTTAGTGTTTGAAGCTGACATCCTCCTCTCCATCTTATTTTCTTAGCACTCCAAAAGGTGCAAGTACCTGCAACGATGATGATACTTACGGAAATTTAACAACAGATGGAGCTTTTTCATAGAGCTTTCTAAACGTAGAGCAATATCCATTAATAAATATTATACGGGGTAGTTAGAATTCAAAATTTTAGATTATACCTATTTTTTTTTAATTTTTCCTAAAAGTTTAAACTGTCAATGTTACAAAAATAGATTTTTTTTATATTTAAGCCTAGCGTTAAAGCAGACGGACTACTTGATGGAAAGTAGTCACCGTCGCCTATTTTTGCCTAACACCAGAAAAATTGATGCATAGTTGGCTGTGAAGGAAAGCTCTTTATGAACCTCATTTGAAGAGCCCTATGTAAAAGCGGAAATAGATACCTAGGTACTTCAAAAAGTTAATTCATACATTCAAGGAAGGCGCTGTCCACGTCTTGCACGTTTAAGTGAATAGGAAATAAAGACAGGCAACTCTGTTTCCCTGCGTAGGTTCTTATTAATTTACCAGTCTCTATCGTGCTCAGCCAAAAGCCAGGGCTAGGGCAAAACCTTTCAGCTATTGAGCTGTGGATATGTAATGTAAATAACTCATAAGTCGCAAGCTATGAATATTTATCTTTTTTAAACCACTTTAGTCACTAACACACATTGTACAATATTCTACTTGTATATCATTTATTTCCGAGCAGATATCTGAGCCATGATCCTGAAGATTTCACTCGCAGATACAGTAGGTACTTACCTATCTATGTATGTACCTACTCGTATTTTAATTATAGTAGGTACATAATTGGGTCTACTGCCCATTTTATACGTAAATGAAGTCTTTTCTATAATTCTACAATTGTTTGTACAAAAACAGTTGTAATTAGTTAAAATAATATTTCTTTTGTTGACGAAACTAGCTTAGAAGTTTAATTTCTTTTTAGTATAGGCTAATGAAGTTTATACGGTAGTACATTTCATCGTGGTTTGACTCCAGAAGCGTCTCCGTCTTTTGCTGCCCTTTAACAACAGTGTTCAGCGCTTCTGTGTGATTTGGCCGCAGCAATGAAGAAACAATGACACCTCGTAAAAAAATCTCTCCCAGTCCATAGTCTTCAGGAACAGCAGATAGGACTCCACCTATTATTATCTAGGGTTGATTATCTACGGATGAACAAGGGCGGCAGTAGTCATCTACCATCAGGTGGTGTTTAGCAAGTCGTATTGGGTTTATAGGGCTGTGATTTTAACTTCAAACAGGTTTTACCTTCAAAAGTAACAGAACTTATTGCGCGCACCACCACTATACTTATGTAGAGTTTTTGACCTTAGAGTGGTATAAAAATACTAAGAATTATTTTACTTAAGCGTAATGCAAAGCTTTTGTGATCGATAGTGATTCCTGCTGTTTGGAGTTATAATCTTCATACAATACCTCCAAACAGAGCTTTAGCTTAGATATTCGAAGCATAAGGTAGACTCTACAGTCTATATAGCTACTTACCTATGTGTATTTGCACCTGCAACAAAGTATCTACAAAGGTACATACCAATTTATTACATAACAGGTTATGATTGCAATAAACACATTATTATTTTTATTAGACAGCATGTCTGCTGATCTCATTATCTCTCTTTCCACGATAGGACTTATTGTCCGTGCATTTTCTTCTATGAAACCATGAAAAGATAGATAACTTATACCTTCAGCTACGAACTGAAAAATATAAAATATTGTTAGTATAATCTTAGTTAAGGTTTGGTGTTAGTGTTATGGAAATTAGGTCTGGTGAACATCTGATTAACATAAAACGCTGAGCATTAACATCCATAATGCATTTTCAATTTGTCTCTCAGCGGGATTTTTACTAAGAAAGGTGATCGATAAATTTAGAAACACTTATTAAATTTATACATTTATTTTACTAGCTCACTGTTCACAAGTTGATGTTTTTAACGTAGATAAGTAACCTCTGTCGTACATGGACTGTAATCAATAAAGTTTGAGACAGGGTTGGAGACCCACTTAAAGTTGGCCACAGATTCTTTACAAGCCTTAAGGTCTTAGATGGCATACCTCATAGGTAAAAAGGAGATACCTAAGTTATTAATTTAAAATCTTAAAAACCTCTAGTTACCTACCTACGTATCTTGAAAGATGATAGAGTTCTTCGTAATTTGAACGCAGTTGACATTTGTTTTATTTTATCATTGGACTGTGTGTAACTGTTAGGTACTATTCTGATTTACAAAGATAAATTATTATGCATATTTACCCTACAAGATAGAATTTAAAGCCTTTTGACGATCACCTCTGGCTTTTGAAGTAAACTATGTAGGTACGGATTATAAATTGATTATCACTTACTGTATCAGTGAAGAAAAAATCGTGAGGAAGCCTGCATACCTTGACCAGTGCGGTATACTATGACCTAATCCATTCTGGCATATTCCATTCTAACAACTTTTGAGAGGAGACCCGTACCTAACAGTAGAACAGAAATGGGAACAAAAATAACGACTATGATGCTAGGTAGGTAATTGGATTATTACTTAATTAATTCAATGAATTTTATTTTAAACTTTTATTTACTTACCTATTTAGAATTTCAACACTGGGCATTAGTAGTCACCTGCAAGTCTACATATTAAGAATAGATCTGGGATACTCTGGTAGATATAACCGGCTTATAAATTATTTTCTAACTATACCTCACGTATAAATAGACGGATAGGTAATGATATATTTGTTGACAGCAGCGTAGTAGCTTATTATTTTATTCTGATAACTGAAAGTGACTTCTGTGTAGAAAACGTAGTAGTTATACGACTTAATAATAACCTTCCTCTGAAGTGGACACGTGATAATCATAAACCTACTCAAAACACGTTAGAATTGAATTCACTTCGGCGGCCACTATCAAAGCGGTCCATTATAAACACATTGATTGATATGAATCACATAGTCAGCAATAAACCCATGAGGCTCGATAAAAAGGAAAATTACAGTCATAAAACCGCAGTAATCGAGTCGGCGCAGACATCTAGACGCGGCCGCACACACTGGCAACATTGTTATATCCTCGTACGATGAAGACATAAACTATCAACTACTCCTTTATCTCTATTAAGCGGGTGATACTTTAAACAAGTCAATAATGGTTCAATAAACGTCTAAGGAACGGCATAATAACAAACCGCGCTCGTCGGCCGGTGCCTCCATAAAGTTTCGAATTTATATCGAGGTTTAGCCCGGAGGCGTATACGAAATAATCTGAGCGGTGTTTACTGAGAGTTCTACAAACGGCGCAATTCACGTGACGTTTACGAGCGTTCGAGTGGTAGTAAAAATCGTGTTTACGAGAGCGCGTGCCTGCGCAGGCGCCGCGAATATCGCGCCATCTGTCGCCTGAATGCGAATGAGGTGCATGCGCTGATAAGCGTTACGGTGATAACATCGCTACCGAGGTTTTTTGTTTGAGTATCGATGTTTCTTGTATAAATAATTTAACAGGTTAGACATAAGTATTCGAATTGGTAATTAAACGCCTATCTATGAAAAACCTAATAGGTATAAAAAGGGTGGTAAAATGTCAGATGTTTTCTTGTTTTCTTATTTTAATTCATATAATGCAATGACAAATGCAAAATACGTATTATAAAATAATAACCATCACTTAAGGAGTATAAGATAAAATAAATATGTAGGTATAATATTGAGGTTCATAAAATGGTAGAGCCATTTGTTGTGCGACCACGACAGCATTGCCACAAAATGCATTTCCGCCTTACTAAGCCTAGTTCCTTGCCAGTGGCTACCATTGCTTTTTAACTAGCTTTAGGGATTAATTAATAATTTAGACGACTGTCAAAATATGCTTGGTGACTTTTTAGTTGCTTATGCCTCTACAAAACGCGTTTACAATCGACTGTTGGCAGATTTTTTAAATAAATCAAACAGGTACCCCTTGTCGGGCATTTAATAAAAAATTTGAGGCTCGCTCGGTAGATGGTTCAGCGACTGTCCAGTAAGCGATAAGGTAGCCTGTTCATCTCGAATCCAATCTGTAATAAGTGCTTATAGAAAATGATGACCATAGTGTTTACTCTGCTGTTTTCTTCTTTTAAATTTAAGGCAGGCTTATTTAGGTAACTTATTTACCTACCTGTACTCTAACTTAGTCTACATTAGTTGTAATAGCGACGCATCTATGGTCGACTAGATATAGGCCACATATTTTGTTCGTTTTAGGTAGAGTCTGTTACAACGGCTGCCCATAAGGATGAGTCTCAGTAGTAGCCACTAAAACCAGGTAGAGATCACTCACCTTTACCTTGATAAATTTAAGCTGCAAAACTGTAGAGCTCTTTCCAAATCGCAGTTTCAGAAAGAGTATCAATTTTTGCAATACGTAACCAGTACCTAGATACGATGAAGTATGATGTAGGTACTGTAGGTACTTATGAAATATTTTTACTACCTATCTCACTTAGACAACAGTTGAATGAGTGATTGTAAGTTTTGAAGGTGGTAGAACCCTTTGTGATTCGACTCCGGCGGCACCACCGCCACACCTATTTCTGCCTAATAATAGCAGTGCTAGGCGCTGCTGTGTTCCGTTTTGAAGGGTGTGGTAAGGGACACATACTTTTTCGAAGCGTTTCAGCTTAGTCCTCAGGGGTAGCAGCGCATCTGTGGCCGACCTCAGGTAGGAATATCTATTCCTATCTGGGGTTGATTACAGACGTCCATGCGCGGCAGTAGCCACTTACCATCAGGTGGACTGCATGCTCGTCTGTTACTCCTATATTATAAAAAAAAAGTAACATGTTATTTAAGTAGCTATCTACTTAATAAAACTTTAACATTAACTGACAAAGAATATCTAGCTGTCGTAGGAGTGTTACCTGTCTACTTACAGCCAAAATCAGTATTTCTAGGATCATGAAGT
The DNA here is from genome assembly GCF_041222505.1 of Epargyreus clarus. NCBI lineage: Eukaryota > Metazoa > Arthropoda > Insecta > Lepidoptera > Hesperiidae > Epargyreus > Epargyreus clarus. Next base: position 10,205,192 of record NW_027332213.1, read on the forward strand.
TTAACGCGATATTCTTAAAAATTTTTAACATAAAACATTTTCACGAATGAATGTTGTTGCACAGTAATTTTACGTAATCTCAACTCAATACACTGTAAGAAAAATTCTAAAATCCATCCATGCTTACGTCTTCTCCACCCTACTCTGTGTAGATCGTAAGACTCTTATTAGATATTTATTAGCAATGCATTCCATTATGAAACTTATCTAATTAGAATCTTATTGATAGTCATGCTGTTGTAATATTATCGTATTTCGTTGGTTCCAAGACTATGAGGGGAATGCAAAGGTATTTGCGCCTATGGTTAAACATTAACTATTACTCAGTTTATCGACATGTATGAGTAAGATACCGGTAGGTATGTAGATTTTTGTCTGGGCTTCATGAAGCTTCACGACTTCATGACATGTAGCTTCATAACTTTTTGAGGTTCGTGATACTTACTCGTATTATTCATTTTCCACTCAATGGAGACTTAAATTATTACATTAATATTGAGTAAGCAAGTACTAGATAACATACCTACCTAACAGGCAAAGGTTACTAATGCTTTAAGCCTGAATCTGCTCTATCTGTTAACAATTCTAGAGTTTAGGGTGGCCACGATCTATCCAGCTGCACTGTTGCTTAAGAAATATAAAGATTGGAGGCTGACGTGTACACATCGATACTACGGAGAAAATGCCTGATATAATTTGTTGGTTGCAAAGATATTCGTCACTGTCACATGGACCACTTTAGTCACCAAGGAATCCAAGGCATTGACTTCAGGTAGAACCCCTGCTCTACATGGAATTGATTACAGATTTCCATTGAAATTGAAATTATTTTAGGTTCTTAGGTAGAAATGTAATCCTACTCAATTATATGAGGGATCGTATGATCGGTGGTATTACCTACAATAGGTAAATAAAAATTAAATTGTCCTCAGAACACTTTGGTAGAGTTTGGATTGTGTTCATACATAATTTAGGTAATGGTAAGCGGTAGACAATTATAGGTATGATGATGATAGGTAGATATTTAAAACATAGGTACGCAGGAGTTGTTTAAGAGCGTAAGGGTTTTTTTTAAGTTATTAGTAGTTGAGTTCTTATGTAGGTAGGTATGTATCTTTGAGTTTGCTTCGTCTTAAACAGCAAGCTATCAATTAAAAATAACAAAACTAAGTTTAATTTAACAAAAAAGTAATTCCATTAAAATATTACGGTACTTTTGCATCTTTTAAATCCTGATTTATATAGGTACAGGTAGATAGATAGGTAAGTAATATATAACGACTTACCCAGATATTTTAATTAATTTTTAAATATCAAACAGCTTACAACACATCACAAATCAAATCGATAACTACGCCGCAATCTAGATTTTTATAAGGCAAAAAAACCAGCACAGGAAATGACATCTAGTTTTAAATTGACCAATTACGCGCCATAAAATATCGACGGCTAACCCGGGCTTTTATCGGCAAATATTTGTTTAAACAGTGTGCAATAAAAATGCGACCGTGTCTCCTGGTAGGCTCTCGCCATTCATTCGTTTGATGACTTCATTTGGACGCAACTGCTTTTGCGATAATGCGCCATTGTTTACCCTTCGATAGTGTGGCTTGTCTGCACGCGCCTTACTGTAGACAGAGACGGCTATACGTCACCCTGCGCCGTCTGCCCTACACGCGTTCTACAAATAGTTCACCGTCCCACTTCGGAGATCGACGCTACGTTTAGCGCGAGCGAGACGGAAACACCACTCGTAAAAACAGGTAGTAGAAGAAATAATAATCATCTTTACGACTTCTCACTCTATTCAGCACCTTGTTACGATACTGCGCGCTCATTGTGGCCCGACCGAGGAGTGGTTGTAAAATCTTTTCTTTACTGGCCCGTTTCACTAATTGTACGTTTATGAGTTTACGACTTTTGCGGCTTAACTTTTCAGTGGCAACATCATTATTGAGCTTTTGTTGGTGTTTTTTGCTTATTATCAGAGCGGAGCACCTTAGGCGGGAAAAAAATATTAAGTAGTATAGTATCATTATCATTTATCATTTTTGAGATTATCAAAAATTTACTAACAATCTCAAGTCGTCGAATCGTCGTCGGCAGAGATAAGAGAGTTGCAGAAGTCAAGTAGTGTTGATAAGTTTCGGTGAGGCGAGAGGCTCGCCACGTGTTTCAGGAGTAGTGATAAGAGAGGGAAAAGAGAGCGTAACTGATAATATTTATAGTGATTAGCGAAAAGGGGACGGAACGTACGGTGGTGTTGCGATCGCAGGCGGGCGCGGGGCGGCGCGCGTGGCCGCTTCGCTCAGGCGCCCAGCAGTAGACTGCGTGAGCCGAGCCGCGCCGGTCGTCCGGCACCCAGTCGCGCTCCCGCCGCACGCGATCTCAAACTTCGCTCGCGACACACGCACGTCTCCGCACATGTCCACTGAAAACTGAAACGAAACTAACCGCTCGCACGTGACGCGCGAGACGAGCCGTCGCCGCACGCGGGACCGCTTAAAAACTCGTAAAACCCGCGGCACGCGCCTCGCACTCGTAAAATAATCGTAAAAAGTAAACACGCGTCGACCGGCCTTTATCGCCGACGAAGCCCATTATGACGCTCGAGTGACGTTTAATAGCCAATAAAATTAATAAAGTCAATATTCACTCGGTCCACATTCGGAGTGACGGCGGAGGTCGCGTTATCACGGCGCGGGGGGCCGCGATGACATAAGTGTTCCCTGACTGAGTGACGTTAGTGTCGGTGACCGTTCACGATGAACTCCTACTTCGAGCAGGGTGGCTTTTACGGAGCGCACGGCGTGCACCAGGGTGGCGGCGGTGGCGACCAGTATCGAGGGTTTCCCCTGGGGTTGACGTACGCCCAGCCTCATGCTCTGCACCAGCCGCGGCCGCAGGACTCGCCCTACGATGCCTCGGTGGCAGCTGCGTGTAAGCTTTACGCGGGAGAGCAACAATATGCTAAGGCAGACTGCTCCAAGGCTGGCAGTGAACAACAGAATGGTTATGGAGGCAAGGAAGCCTGGGGCTCCAGCTTGGGGGCACTCGTGAGGCCCGCAGCTTGCACCCCTGAAGCTCGGTACAGCGAATCGTCGAGCCCCGGTCGAGCCCTCCCCTGGGGAAATCAATGCGCTCTTCCAGGAGCAGCAGCCGCAGCACAACCAGTTCAACACCAACCCACCAATCACACCTTCTACCCTTGGATGGCCATAGCAGGTAAGTCAATTTTATAAATACCCTTTCTCTTATCCAGTATGATCTAATAAGCTCTACCAAAATGACACAAAAAGAAAAATCGCAAACACGACGTTTTTATACAATTTATTAATCACTTAGGTAGTGTAACAATAATATTTTGTTAATCAAACGTAATGATTACAAAACTTTTTAACGTAGAAAAGAAAAGAAGGAAGAAACTAATTAACGGTACACAACCCAAAACCACCGTAGAAATACTTTCCAATAGTAGAGGCTCTAAAATGTTGCTTGGCCCAATTGGATTATTACATGACTTGAGCAAAAACCTGAATTCAATAAGTCTTATTTGAGTTAGCAGACCATATTAACGCCAGTGAAATGAAATAATTACTGCCATTCTTTTTTTTTATTGTTATTAGGGGTAATGTAATTTGGCATACATTTTATTTCCAGTAGTTAAATTTTTTTAGGAGGTACATAGGTACTAAAAATCTAAAGTTATTACGGTTATCTATATGATATATCTTACTTAACATATTTCGTTAATGTTACTGGACATTAAAAGTCACCTAAAATGAATACAAAATAGTAGATGTTTAATAGGTGCTTTAATATTATTTAATACTTTAAAACGAATTTAAAGCAGAGGAGTCCTTTACACTTTAAAATAAAATTTGTCTGACTCATTATTTGTAGCTATAAATTGACTTGTTTGTACAGTTTTGTATGATATTAAATTACTTATTTTATTATAAGTCTCGCATTTATCATAAAATTGATTAATGCTCTGTCTTATTGTTGAGAAAAAGAAGTCATAATAATAAATATACAGCAAGATAATATTAATTAGTGGAATGAAATAGACAGTAATTTTCAATTTATGTGAATAAACATTTCAAAGATAATTTCATATTTTTTTCCACTGGAGGTGTGGTTATTTCCACATTTATCTTTACGAGTTGATTGACTTACGAGCCCTGATAATGTATATTGTCATTATAAATATTTATTTTATGACTATAAAAATATCAGTTAAGGACAAATGCAATGAAAGTTCAGTAAAAAATATTTTTATATGAAATGGATCTTAATTTATAGACTACATTTTATTAGGTTCCAGAGTTATAATTGCTTACATAAGGGCAAAGTGCATCAGGCGATGCATTATTGAAATTCAATATTCCATTTAAATTGATATACAGGGTTATCACTTTTCTAGATAAAAAATGTATTAGCATAATCCAACTTGGTTTCATTCGTCATATAAACGATAATACGAGTAGGTACAGAATTGGGTAGATACCTAGATGCAAAATAAAATTCTTTTTAATTTTAATATGTTGTGTTATTATTTACTAATAAATTATAAATAACGTCATTCTAATCAACTGCCGAAGCACCCCAATAGCACTTATATCTGTTTTGTTACAGTAGTAATAAGTGCTACTGTATTCTGGTTCGAAGGGTGTGGTAAAGCGAAAAACTTAGACGAGTAGCCCTCAGGGGTAGCAACCTCATTGAGAACTCCACTTTTCTTGTAATTACAGATGTCCGTTCCATAGTGAGTATGAATTGCAACATGGACTGCTTTCTTTTTTTTGATTTAAAAATATGATCAAAGTGTTTAGTGTGTATGTATACAAATAATAATTACCATTTTACTGAATACTGTAATAACGTTTCATACAACAATCATATTAATAAAAAAAATAGTTTTAATAATACATAATTAAACGAATTTTAACAGGGAAAATTATTTAATCTCGTTTCAAAATACGTAATAATACAAAGTCTACATAAGCAACTTAAATGCAAATCAGAAATAAATAAAACTTCACATGAGAGTCTCGCTAATCATAAAGTTTATTTTAATAATATTAAAATCCCAGAATAATTTTAGTATTTATTTCGGATGCACCATGCATGGGTTACTGCATGCACAGCAGCATTTTAGCGCTTCTCGGCTCGGAGCGCCCGCGCCGCAACGCCCGCCCGGGTCAACGGCCCGATCTAGTTTGGGCGCATTATTATTAACTAAAGCCTCACCACACAACAGATGACTTCTAATGACTTGATCGTAATCACTGGATGCTGGAAGGAAACTGAAAAAAGTCAGAAGTTTAGAAGAAAATTAATTTTAACTGAAATTACCAAATTATAGCATTAATTGCTATATTTTCTACAGATGATTCTACAGCAACGAGAAGATAATTTCAAATTCTGGTCACTGTGATAGCGTATTAAATAAAGGTTTTGTAGGATTTAACAATTTTATATGTAATATCCTCTTGTAATTTTAACTACTTCCTAACTCTGAATAAGTTTATCGTAATACCCAATTAATCATTCTAATAGTTTAACAAAGTACTAAGCAGAATCTTATAAGAGAGATATAATAATTATGACTTAAACGAAATAAGAGTTTAAATCACATTGTATTACTATCTTAATTTATGTTATCATAAAAGATAATAATTTATGCATACAAGCTCCTAAACGACTACTACTACTACTACTGAATAGGTAATAATTAAAAAGGATATTAGCTCCTATAGGACATAAATGTGTTTCTTGTTGGAAACAGAGTACTGAGCTTAAATATTTGAAATTGAACTCGAGACGCTACAATTTGTTACGTAGAAGTGGCAAAGGAGCATGCATTACACCAATTGTCTCCTGACGTCCATTGATATCTATAATGAATCCCAGACCGAGTGATAGTTCTTGAGATCGGCCACAGATGTGTTACTATCTCTAAGAACTAACTTTGAACACTGGTTAAGTGTCTGTCCCTTACCACATTACGTCACAAAAGATTATCCTTGTAATTAACACGCGCGTGTGGTCCGACCCCCATAACTCATGCGACTTGATAAAATTAAGTAAGTCGGCCTAAAAAATAAAACTAACTAAAATAAGTAGTCAAACTGTCGGCCATATTTCACTCGGGTTCACGCAACGCCCGCGAAAACAATACAAGGCCGCGGTCGTGGGCCGCATGACCGGCTGGAAGTTGCGACTCGCCGCACCTACTCGCACTTTGATCAAATATACCTAGATATATCATATACGTCAAAATAAAAATGCAGTACCCGTCTGTGTGGACATAGATTAGTAAAGATTACTCACTCCTAACAATAAAATGTAACTAGTTTGGGTAATAGAAATTGTCACCGTCATCTATTTTTGTGTTTGAAAAATATTTAAAAAAATAGTTTTTAGAACATTTACCAGTTTTGCATCACTTAACTGCATATGTCGGCATTGTTCTGCGTAAATTACACCGTGACAGTCGGAGACGTAATGGGAAAGCAGTCAGCCATTTTACGTATGTGTCTGCACTTTGTGGCTTCCTTCAATTACAAGGCTACTATATATGCTATATTTTTACTAATCTATGGTTTTAGAAACGCCAATTCAAAGTTTAAAGTCATTAAAATGTTTGGCTCTGATTTAGAAATTGTTAGTAACTATGGCTTAATTTTGTACCATAGGTACAATAAAAAAAGAAAACCAAAACGTCTTGTATTTTGTTAAATCTTTGGTAGTTGCATATATCAAAGTTCTACTGATTATTGACTAAGTTTAACTGCCTGTTAAGATTTTGAAATGCCGCTACTTGCATTGCTTATTTTAGCATTATAATTAAAAAACTCGTTAATAATTTATTTGTCTCTATTAAGTTTTCAAAATAAAGTTGCATCGTTTGCTTGTAATTTGGATACGCCTTTCCTTATCTAGTGTTTATTTACGACACTTCAATTAATAAAATAAAAACGGACATTAGCAAAATTAATAAAGAAATAAATTTTGTAAACCAGTTTTACGGATACGTACCTGCATTTCGAACATTTATCGGCAAAAAGTAATTATGTAGATGCACGAATTACGAAATCAGAAAAAAGTTAGCGGCAAAAATATCTATCAGTGTTGCGATAAAAAAATGAAATATCCAAACCTAAGTAGATAAGTCGATGTATAAAATCGCGCTTATGATATACGTATTTTTTTGTTCAATCTTGAATCATGCGCTTATTATCTAAGCTACAAACAATACATTATTCAAGGAAAATATAGTTCTATTTTCCACATAAATTTTTGCAAGAAAAAATAATAGAACAGGACACATTTTTTGCATTTGTTTCTAATTCAAAACAACATTCGATGAAGTTATTTAATCATTAATCTATTTCCTTCAAAGTAATTGTGTGCGGTTTGAGATTCAGTCTACTTTATTTATGGCTCTACGGGCATTTAGGGTTCCTTAGTAAAATGACAAAACAAAAAATATGCGATAATGTTTAAATTTAATTAATGAATATTTGTCGTATTATTTTGAAGATTTCAGGAGGATAAATAAAAAATATATATTTATTAATAATTCAGATACCTATGTACAGATTTTTAAAATATGATTGTGTGAAAAACTTTGATGTCTTCCTACCGTTATTAGCGAAAAAAATCAAAAGAAGTACCATGATTTTCTTTTCAACTTTTCTTGAAAATATATTAAACAAGCTAGTGATAAGGTATGGTAGGTATACTAGGTAGGTAGGTACTATGGTAAGTACCTACTAAGATTATTTTTTGCACTAAATGTGCCTCTTTCCATCAAAGTAGTCAATGATTACTTTGACTTGGAACACTACAATTTTCTATTTTTTTTGATTTAAAACGGAACTCGGTAGGCACCATGATTTTACGCTTAACCGGTTTTATACTTTTTCTGTCTTGTATGCGAGCTTTGAATAAGTAATTAGATAGATAAATCTTAAAACACAGATTAGAATGAATTTAATTTTATTAATGTAAGGATCTGGTTGTCTATAAATTGTGAAACTTATTAAATGATGTTAAAACAATATTTCGTATTTTTGATAAATACACAACAATTTAAACTGATACCTATCATTTCAATTATCTTTTTTGTCATATATCAACATAGATAATCATCTTAAGCTAAGTATTAGTGGCAAAAGTAACTTCAAAAATTGGTATTTGTATAAAATGCAGAAGGGTATTGAAATCAAAACAATTAGCGTCGAATATTACTTCAACCATAACATGATCGCATTGTACCTGTGCATGTAGCCACAATAATTTCGCTTCAACCCAGCGTCTAACCTGACCCTATAATTTCTAAACAGGTTCCCAAATTGGCGACTGAATTTCGCTTGAGGCTGAATATTTTAAATGCTCCTTTATTAAAGGGAAATGAGATATTGTAATCACTACCTAGTTGCTTACTTGAACATATTCTGTACTCTTTCATTTTGCCTGTTTTTTTAAGTAGAATTCAAAAAGAGCGTTTGTTTCAATTGGTCGATTGTTAGGAGTTGTAGGGAAGACAATATATTGCCTATTTATACACAAAAGTTGTTTATAATTCAATAATTTCCCCACTTAATATAGTTACAAGGGAATATTCTTGATAATATATGCTATGAATTCATAATGATTTTTCATGTTCGTATAACAGCAACATAATGATCGCAAAGTTGGGTCCAATTATCCAAAACGTGCGATAATGTAGTCGGTTAAGCGAATAGACCATGAGCTTATATGTTACCTCCTTACTCTGGGTTTACCTGATATGCTTAGATTGATCAATTTTATGTAAAACTGTCAGGACGTTTAGGATAAAGGATAGTCGATAAAAAATTTCTACTGTAAAAATTCTAATCTAAATATTTTGTGATAGATATTAATTGATATTAGGTACATGGTCAGCAGTCCACGCTCTAAATTTTGGTCTTAAATGTACAAAGAATACAAAAGTCTACACTAGGGCCACCTGAAATGAACCCTACAAATAAACAATATAAAAAGGTAGCGAATAATTACACGTTCGAGTTATATTTGTATACTCATATTATTTTTTCTAAAACATAGTTAAATTACGTTTGTACAGTGAAACTTGGTTAAGTGGGACCTGGATAAGTGAGAAACCTCCATAACTGGAACTCATGCTGAGGTCCCAACACTTTGGCACTGAATTACCTCTGTTAGTGGGACGAGGTAAACCTCTATATCTGGGATTTGTTCTTTCGATTTATCATCATAGTTACCTCTATAACTGAGACAGCGAGTAAATTTTATATGCATAAACCTCTGTAACTGAGATAACATTGTTTGTTTACTCATTCTTATTCTACCCACAAATAAAATACATAAAATTGTATTGTTTTATTAAAACTCATTTACATACATAACACGTTATTTTATTTAATGATCGCACCTGTATAACTGAAATAACCTGTATTCTCACCTCTATTAATGGAACCCTCTGTAAATGAGACAGATATTTATTTATATCTGTATATCTGAGACACTGGGTAAGTGGAATACCTCTATAAGTGAAACGACATTGCAGGTCCCTTGATGTCTCACTTAACCAGGTTTCACTGTATTAAATTAGGTAACAAAAAATACTGCTAGAAAATTACCAAACCTATGCAAAAGAGTCAACACGTGCGGAACCACGCGCGTATGTTTTGAAATAGAGTAAGGTAGGTACTCTATATTTTCTATTAGATATTGTGAAATTCCCTTTTTCTCCATAAAACAGATTTTAATAGATTCCGTCGGCGGACCCATAGCTCCATTGTGAGTACAAAATGCGGGCGTATCCGCGTACAGTACAGCCTGAGAGTTGCCAAGAAGGTTGCTCTACATTGCACTTTGTAATGAACTTTGGACGGTCTGTGAATTACAATCAAAATGATTTGAATAAGCGTAAATAGGTACATATAAAACATTATTTACAGTTTAATAATAATATAAATATAGTTTAATTTTTATTTAAATCAATGTTATCCAAGTGATAATCGAAAATTGATAAAATTATATTTCTGTAAAATAAATCCCTAAAACGAAGAAGGTACTAAAAATATATGTTTAATACAATAGAATTTTACAAAAATAGACTTACCACATAAAATAAATGTAGCAAAACAAACAAATTTTATTTATAAATTACTGTAGCGTGAAAGAAAACACAATATTTCTAATTCAAGAATTTATACAAAATAAACTACGACTCTACGTAGAGTCAGTTTGAAGCATCTGACGTTAGAATGCGGGCGCCTCCGTGAGTCATGGGCTTCAGTCGGAGCTTGCTCTACTTATTACTTGTTTACGTGTAGTATGATAAATGTTTGCTTTAAAATTAAGGACTTTCTTCATGCAATACCTTGTTAAATCGTAACATAAGTTATAATATTTTTCTTCGGTATAATTTACAATGTTATAATTGTATATTTTGCGTTTAATTTTTTTTTAATTAAAAAAAAAACAATCGTGAAATGTCAATTAAAAGTAGCCATAGCTACTTAAAACAAAGAATTTGAAGTTTGATAATGAGTAGACATGAGTTGATGAGTCTGTACCTACTGTCGCCCGCCAAGGAGCTTGCTCTACTTCACAGGATAAGTCGAACATGCAACACTATGTAAAGTCTAAACTATATTCAATTAGTACTTTACTGATTATAGATGTATATTAGGTACCTATTTCATAAATGGTTTAATTTTATAATTTACAAAAAAAATCTTAAGTATTTTACTAACGATGTCTACTTTATCTTATCAAAAATATTCGTTAAGTTCGATAATATTTTTATATGTATTTAATGAATTTATTTTTATCGTGTAATCTACGTTACATACCATTGGACTACACATTACTGTGAAGGTAAACATGTATGAGTGTGTATACAACTATGTATCTATGTACATACCAAGTACCTACATAGAGAAGTGGAAGATATTTCTGAGTTAGAGAATGCGAACGCGTCCGTGAGTGACGAGCTTTGCCAACAAGTGTGCTCTACCAGCTCTACTACGTTATGCTTACGTTTGCAGCATCACGATGCAGAACAGTCGATGTGAGAATTATTGCTCTATATGCACTTGTACTAGAAACTTGCACTGAGTAATATACGACCTTTATGTTATAGATAAAATATTTTTTTATATTTCCTTCGTAAAGTTCATAGATACATTTTAAATCGTGCATTACAAAAATACAATTTCGTTCCCTGTTGTTGATTAACTATAATTATTTCTTAGTAGGTATATAGTATTAAATTAAGTATTGTTTCGTAGGTAGGTTTATACGTACTGCCCGATGATATTATTGGAAACTACTTATATTTAGAACTGTTCAATTCGAAAAGTCTATTCTAAAATGCCATACAATAAAACAAAACAAAGTAGTGTTTCTTTAAACTGAGTAATTTATTCTTGCGTCACTTGTAAAGAAAGAATTACCCCGAACAGTCACTAAGCGTGCGACCTTGAATAATAACAGTTCATAAAAGATTGTACCCGGACTCAATAGAAACGTTGTAATGGTTCTCCAAATTGGTTCGTCCGTCCACCGCACACAATCAAAACAAACACCCGATACACACAAAAATAACATAATAGCCCCGTAACAGTCGCAGCCCATAAACTAATAATGGGGGAGATATGTTTTATGGCTTTCAAGTTTTGAATACGCTTAAGTTTTTTAACTTTTAGTTAAGCGAAAATCGCGTACCGGCAAGCACGTTCGTTGTGTAACGGTTATTGCGTTCGGAGATTTTTGATGTAAAATTAGACCAATATTCCAAATTTAAAATGTGTAGATTGACGGGTCGGTTGCATTATAGCGGAGGAGGTGCGCATACGCATGTTTCCCGCCTGTTCGCGGCGCGCCGGCGGCCATCTTGGATAAGGATCGATCATAGGTGTACAGCTGTGAAGTGATAAATATGAATCCCGACAGCTAAGTGTGCGTGAACTTTCTTTTTGTGTGCATCCTTGGACGTCGACGAATCTTCGAGACATCCTTTCTGTGGACGATCTGGAAAATAAAAACAATGTTAAGCCTATAATAATTTATAGGTACTTATTAATAGAACTAAGTACAACGTGAAGTAGTCATAAAATTGTTGTTCGCTAAATTTATTGTGAAATTGTCGTATAACATAAAAATATTATGTTCTGTTCTTATTTATAAAATAATATTGTAGTAGGTAGTTAATATAATATTGTTTACATAATATGTAGGCATATGGCCTCTGAATTCCCATAAATTAAGAGAATGATTTTATCTCGACATTGATTTTATTTAAATGACGCAATAAAATAAATTATCTTCGTGTTCATCGCACACTGAAGTACTTTAATAATAAACACAAGAAAGAATCTTCATTACAGATTAAATGTACCAAATCAGGTGTTTTTGTAGGAAATAACTTATGAAATTAAATAACAATAAAATTTAGAACACAAAATTTTCTCGTTGTATAACTTGTGCTACACATCGGCATTAAGGTAAATCTTACCTTAAGTATTAAAAAAAGGAATGAGTCCTAAAAATCGTAACAAAATAGTAAACTAGCAAAACAAACTAAATTTCGTATATTTTGCTAATACGATATACGATATCACGTGGGCATCTCTTTCATATTTACGTTCTAACCGTGTGCTATATTTGACATGGACTGTGCCGCGTACAATAATAAGCTTATAAATAAACATGATAAAAGATTTCGTTCATTTTTATTAATTTACATAAATCTCTTCCAGTTATTTTGTATCATCAAATAATCAAATGAAAGCTACCTTACCGTCCATAGTTTGACCCGGACGATGTTATTACGCGTTGCATTGAAAATCATTGGTTATCTCCAATCGTGACTTTCCATCGAGATGCAATTGTTTCAATGCTACTTTGTGTTTGCTGAGAACTTCTACTTTTAGTTTTTTTTGGGATTGTTAAAATAAAATCAGGTTTTACTTAACACATCAAAAATGATTGCACTCACCTAGGCACTGAAAAAGTGACCATTACTATTAAAAACATGTCTCCTTGTGGCATTACCATCCACTCTTATTTCGAATGAATATATGAAACTTCTTTGAGTAAATGATTTATTCATTAACAATAATTTTTAAAAGGTTAACAATCATACCTGCGTAAATTTACCATTCACGTCAAAATAAGAAAAAACAATTATTCTATACATCTAAGATCACCTGTACTTCTTAAGACCAAAAGTAAATTACAAAGGAAACGCCGCCATCATTCATTAGCTACATGCCACCAAATTACAAAAACTGTACCTTCAAACAAGACGCACACACTCGCCTACACGTGTAGGGAGTGGTGTCGTATTATGCATCGTATTAATAAGCGGGGAGTATAGGTAAAAAAGTATTATTACACACTACATGTCGGCCGGCCGCGGGAGGTTTTTAGGCTATCCGGCCATTGCAAGGTGTGTCGGGAGCTATACTGTTGCTTTTATCCTATAAACATTAAACTTCTAGCATTGTATTCGTAGGTATTAGGTAGGTTTAATTGGTATTATATCAATCAAATATATGATTTGTAGAGTTTAAACATTATATTCCTGTATTATTTAAGTTAATTATGATTTAATCTGTTAACAACAATATAAATTTAAACAAAAAAACAATTTAACACTATTTAAAATAAAATAAAACTAATACAATTAACACTAAAATTTTATAAATAAAATAAATGCGCCAAATCGCTGCCCCGTGGAAGTGTACCCAAGATACTAGCAGCATTACCTCGCTGAATTGACAAACTAATTTGTTGACCGAGGCAAGATCCAGCTCCGAGTTTAAAATAGACATTATTAATAGAATAAAATCAAATCACAAATATTATAAAAAAAAGTTCATGAACATATCTAGGTAGTAGTTAAATTCGAAAATTAAATTGAAAATATTAATGAAACTTCATGAGAACGAAATTGTAAATGTGTAATTTAAATCTAGCTTTAGTAGAAAATATCACGACGAATTTCAGAATCACCACAGATAGAATCGTTTCACTTATGTAGAGTAGGTAACCTGAAATTAAAATTGTTCATAATGCTACTTTAATAATCCCGTAGAGTCTCTCATTATGTAAACCTCAACGATCATACTAAAGGGCAGTTGGAAAAATCAAGACTGGTAATATAACAAAGTAATTACAGTTAATTAAACTATCATAAATAATTGCACAGCAATTCCGTCGTACCGGTCCTTAAATACAGCGTGTAAATAAAAACATTGTAAAATATTACATTGTAATACTTTGTTTATGTCTAAGCACTATTTTTTAAATTTTATTTACAATTGTTTCTTTTTTTAAAAGTAGGAATGATATGTTATATGTCGTATAAATAAAGCGTTTAATTTGTTGAAAATGAATAATAAATATTTTTTGTTTAGATATAAAATAAAATGAACAAACAAAAATGTACAAGAAGAAAATCATAATCTTTATACTCACATTCATATCAATATACCTATGTGTAGAAGTCTAAAAAACCCAACTAATTTCACTACTTTCCTGAGTAGGCAGGCAGTTACATGTCCATAAAAAATCCGCAATTATTAATGCTTAAAAGACAACATCGAAATGACTTAATCAAAAATCCGAATTTTCCGTAAATTCGCTTTGCTCGTTTTTTAATGACGTGAATATCTTTCGAGTCGACTTCGCGAAATTACCGCTTCGCTCCGCATACGCGTCGGTCCTTAGTACAGAATACTGCTTGGTGATTAATAATTTTGCACGATTCCTCGCTCACCACTGTCAGACAACGCAAAATATCGAGGATAATACAAAAACTTAAGAGTACCTCTGTCTAATTAACCATCAATTTGCATACAAGTTTCGTACTTGGAAATCGCTACCGAAAAATAAATATAACAATTAGGCATACATTGTTCAGATAAACTGATTAGGTATTAAGTTAAAACTTAATACAAATATTTTATTCCCTTACATATATTATTTACCTGGTTGATATACGTAATGTTCCCTTTAATTTGGACTTACTTACAACTCAGGCGAATATCTGAGCGGTAGCACGCATCTGTGAATCCGGCTTGAGGTAGAACTCCTGTTTCATATGGAATTAATTACAGACGTCCATGAGCAGCAGCGACCACTTACCATCAGGTTGACTGCACGCTCGATTGTCACTTCAATCTTATAAAGAAATAAATATAAACCTTACATATTATATTCATATCTATTCTATCAAAATCTACTAAAAGTGTGTAAAAGTGCAAAGGTACGTAACATTATAAAATATTGCGTCCTAATAAACTTTATGCTTACATCGTTTTAGTGAAATTGCATCAGCTAATTTTTGCGGGCGCTAACCCGTTCTTAGTAAACTATTAAACCATATTTAATTCCACATAAACAGCGTACGGTAACATACACTGCGAATAAATAACTCCGCTACACTAGCCTTTCATCCGATGCAAAAATCCCATTTTTCCGCACACCAATCTAATATTTATTCCTTCTACCTTAAGGATAATTTTCATAAACACCTTTCCGCAGATGGCGTGTTTTATTAAAAATGCCTTGAACCTTTTGTGGAGGGAATAAGGGTAGTTATTGTGGAAGCGTTTAGGATATTTTGATATTATTTCGCTGATATAGGGTGCTTCGTGCCGAAACTAGCGTTCTACAGAACAATGTGTCTTCTTTTAAACTAAGTCGGTTAATCGTGTTGGTCCCAGTGCAGGTCTCACATAAAACAGGCTAGTATTTCGTTGTCTCCATTGTTTCCACAGTAACTCGTGCAGATCTTTGATTATCGCCAATTAGCCAGCAATTCTAACTTCAACGCGTTTTTCTCTACTCAGGTAATTTTCGTTTTTACAAAGTTATGCATGATTTCTAACATATTTATCACAATAAGAGTCATTAACTTTATTATTGCGTTAAGATAATCCTATAGTTAATTGTTTGATTGTTTCGATTTACTCAACAGTAAACCTGTACTTACCAATGCCTTATAAATATGTGCACAAAATATAATAAGATTTTATCTGTAGATATGCTTCTTTCTACACCTGTAACATGTGTCTACTTGACAGATATTTTATTTATACGACCATTAAAATATTAAAAAGCAAGAATTACCCTGAGAATGTCTTAAGTGGTAAAGTCGCTACTTTTTAATTATTCTTAGTCAATCACAACTGTTTAGAGTCCGTATCAAATCTGTTCAATCAGTCACGGCACTCAAAAATTTGATTCGGCACTCGTTATAACGATCAATAAACTTTATCACACTATACCGGTAGGAATCTTGATAATTATCCTACTATAAAATTTTATGGACGCACCGTTTGTAAGTGTTTTATAGGCTAGTATGGGTGAAAGTCTGACTAATATTTTAATACCTGTATGGCAATTTTTTTATGTTCCGTAATTCTGTATAACGTAAAGAATGGCATTCGTTATAGAATAGTTAATTGCGCTCGAATACTACGAAACTGTTACAACCATTATAAAATTGAAATATTCACGGCGGGAATCGAACAGAAAGCTTGCGCCGGCGCCGATCACATGATGTATGGGGCCCCTCCACATACTTCACTAATATGCCCTTCCAGTGTGAGGGACACCGTGTGAAATATACCTGTCCCATTCGAACCCATTGTAACGAACTTTAAAAACTCATTAAAAGTTAAACATTTTGATAAGATAGCTACATAATTTTGTTCACGTTACATTGCTTGGGAATGGTTCTGACACATTTTTTAAAAGAAGTGTAATAATCATTGAATTTTATTATTTTTTCCGGGGATTACCTAATTTATTATTAATTTAAAAATGCATACTTTTAGATACTTGTGCGCCATTACTTACTTTCGTTTAATTGTTAATTTTTATACACATCTATGATCTACGTAAACTATCCATTGTTAGAGCTAGACAGCAATACTAATCAATATACGTACTTTGATGAAAATATCTCATAATATCCAAAAGACTGCCTTTGCGATGCATGCGGGTAAAAAAACTGACGTTTCTATTAGAGAGCCCACTTTTTCACCACGGCCCGCAACCAGGAACACAATCGTAAATTATAATTTATTAACCCACAGGATTGAGTTATCCATGGCCTATCTATGTCGGCGTCCTTTAACATTGTAATTTCGGTGGGCTTAGTGCAGTAGTGGTATCCGATCGTAACGGACGTTTTAAGTGCAAAGTCCAGTGCCATACATCCACAGCAGTGAGAGGAATGCCAATCGTTATGCATATGGCGTAAGAATTGTTAAAGCGTGACCTACCACAGTTGAATTTGATGGCGGCGTTCCATCAAAGTGTTCGAAGCATGCGATTCGGTGCACGTACTGCCAATTTACGCACCGTAATCAGCGATGTTGTCATCCGTCGCCGATGAAGAAAGTTCCTAGCTGCAAACTTCCAAGACATTCTAGGCCATGCATCTATAAGGATCTAAGCTGCAACTACGACTTAAGGTTTGACTAATCGTGAATCTGCATACGGATATAGACTGTAATATGCGAAGTTTGATTTAAAAATAGACGATTTGCTTTTACTTTTTCACACGCATCACGGGAGATGTGTTTGACTGTCCGCGCACGAATGTTGGAATCATCGGCGCTCACGCAGAATTCTAATGAGAATTTCCTTCTGCATTGCACTTGCGATACATAAAACATTATGCGGTTCCCCGTCATGTTTACAACGGAAAATACGGTCGCGGGTTGTGTGTTAAGCGTAGTTTTATAATGTGTTTTAAATTAGCTATGTGAAAATATAAATCTGTGATCGTATTGTTAGAGTGTGACTTGTTAGAAGTGATATTTTAAAGATGATGTACGTGATAGGGTAGACGATGAGACGTGCATTGTATTTGTAGAGGATAAGAAGGATGGTCTGAAATGTGTCAGTAATTTTATAAGGTCAAAGCCCGGAGATATTATAAATGCGAGCGCACGGTTTTGGCGCGCCGCGGAAATATGTCTCCACAAACAAGTAAAACCAAACACGGTCTTCAGTTTTGAGTTAGGAGGGAAGCAAGAATCCGCTCCCGCATATTAATGCAAACTGGTAAAAATAACTCGCGCCATTATCGTCTATAATGATAGGAATAATGGGATTACTTTCAGAGCGTAAAGCGTTCTTTTTGCAGTAACGTGTGTTGTATATTACATTGATAAAAACGTTAATAAGTCATAAGTGACCAATTTTCTATTATAAGCTTTGAGTCACGCGGCCACGATATTATTGTAGCTTTGTTGTAATACATAGGTTATACAATACACATTTATTTTATGATACCTTTTAACAATTGTGTTTCTGTGATTAGGCGTTCATTGTTATAAAATAATTATTGCTCAAAAATATTCTACTATTGCATTATAGGTATATATGCACACCTTAGTTAATTGTTGAACAGTTACATTATCTTTTTATAAATTGCTACTCAATACTGATGTTAGGAATATTTAATATATCAATTAGGTTAAACAAGATCAGTTACGTTCTTGCCAAAGTTTGTGATCCATTAGTAATAGCGTGTAGACGATATAAATATACCTAAGCAGAAAGTTAATTCGCATGAAAAGTCCTGCCCGCCATACACGTGTTTAATCAAACACACATACATATGTTACACCTTTACTTATCAATCGAGCGGGTTCACTCAAAATTATGGTGCAGTGACTAGTGACCAGTTATTATGTTCGAGTTTTGCTGATGTCTGTTGTAAGGCCTGGTTCACACTACGAGTATGCTAAAACTCGAATGAAAGCAAAATACGGTGAAGTGTTATTGCTCCCTTTTGTGTGGTGTGGTTGCCTACTGACTTGACTTATAGAGTTAAGATGAGTGGTATATATATTTTACATAAATATCTACTTGTTCTAGTTTTGCCTACCTAAGATCGACATTTACCTACTTCAGCCTAACTACTAGAAATTGTCAAAGTAAAAACAATACAGTCATTGTGTCTCTATATTTCATGATTGAAAATAAATCGAGTTTTATTTACTGCAACAATTTTTCCACAGTCTGTTTTTTGCTACAGTAGGTATATTATGAACGTAACTTTACATGTCCACTGGTCTAATAAAAGTCCTACTACAATTTATATGGAAACATGACATTACATGATTTCTATCAGACTGTCATTTGCTGTATGATGGCTTCACTAACCCATGTTTAATACAATGTTTTAAATTAAAAGCAATGCATTTCTAGTATCTACTACTATTTTACAGGTAATTTATCCACTGAAAATAATTTACCTAATAATATAGGTCCCTTTACATTGTTTTACAGATGCCTACTGATAACTTGGCTATTTAAAAATAAAAATATTAGAACATCGCGAGGAAAATTATATTGCTATGAGAACATTTTCTAAATCTATATGAAGGTACATATTTGACTTCCTTGATTTATTGTATTAGACCTTTATATCTATATTATGAGAAATTGTTCAGGACGTAAAACAAATTTAACTTTATTTATCATTAACAATAGTCGATCAACTTCATTCTCGTTACATTATTATTTTGTAGTTGTAGTGGTACGTAAAATATTATTGAAACTAGTTCAAAAGCACTTTTAAAAGTTAGGTGTTGTTCTTATAAAGTCATTGGGTCACAGCTGATTTTACGTTCAAACTTAGTTTCAGTACAAGCTGTAGGGGTGCGCCGCCCCTTCCGTTTCACTGACCCTGAGCGGGGCAACTTAGAATTATTTCTTGTGTAATCGATTAGCCACAATCAAAGTTAGCCTCTACAATTTACCTGGCTTTATGAAATCTTTATGTATGCTTTGATATATAATTTAAACTTATACATAATCAAGTTACGCTCATCCAAGTTAATATAAATATTTAAGTAAAGGTAAAAATCAATAAATCGATCATTTTTTCGTTTTTTAAGTGACATGTAAAGTGCTTTGATTGCTCATTAAATAGGTCCAAATGTTTTATAGAGGTTTTAACGTATTTAATTAATAGCAATTTTGAGGTACCCGTGTTATTCAGTTTCCTCATAAAATAAAAATATTGACTACTGAAATAGCTTAGACCTACCCTTTTAATAAAACTTTTAATCAAATAACTCAGGTCGTAATTAGGTCACACATTTATATGCTCTGATAGACAGGCATAGTTTGCAAAAACACTACCCCTAGTATTCCCCACCCTTTCGCCGTAGTTAAAAAAGTAACAATTAGTAGCAAAGGCAAATTAGCGCAACCTCCGCCCTTCCGGTTGCTTGACCTTATTTGAACTGTAATTTAGATTATTGGGGGTTAATCGATTATAGCCATTATAACAGTTGCGATTTGCGAAAAGTTTTAGGCGCGTGATTCATCAACGTGATCGCAGCGATTTTGCTGCGTGTGAGAAACGGTAAACACGCGGCTTTTTAATGAGGTGAGAAAATCTGTAACAATTGTATTGAATGAATACAACGGATACCTAAGTAGCGTTTACGCGTCAAACTCGCTGTTAATACGCAACGGGATCGCTGCGATGCCGTGCAAGTTACCACGTAAGAAAGTCATTAGTGCCCGTTAGTAAAATTGTGCCCCAAATTAGGCCTTGATGTAAATATCTTAATAGGTTCACTGCTAACTCGGTAGGTACTATCATACAATGTATATAAAGGTACCTTTCTAGGTTACCTACTATCAAGTTACTCATAATTTACTATGGCTGAAGTATACCCTTATCATTTAATTGCAAGTTTGCACCACCTAGAGCTCTAACATTTTATGTTATTTTTTAATAGTTTACGTATCTAACTAGAATTAAAGACACAAATTGGTATAATAATGTAGTTTTTACACCAATTCTAATGTTTGTCGTATCTTACTTCCTTCTATAAATTTACAAATTTACGTGTGCAAAAAAATTGCAAGCAGTTTTCGCGCAAGGTAACTCAACAGAATTAAACTAATTCGTACAATTGTTTACGATTTACCAAAAATACCAATTGTAACATATGATGTGACGCAATCGAGCAGCTGATCCTATAAAATATGTTGTAAACAGAGCCGCAATAAAAAGGGACCGGCGGTGTCGCCACGCGACGCCCACACCGGGACAAATCCACGGAAATTAATAATCATTTAGTTATTTTTCTTATAATAAAATTTGAACTAATTAAATAGCTAAATTTTAATTTTTTTTTTATAATTTGGACGTGTGAAATATTGACCCGTCATTATATTTTTCTTTAAAAATAATCCCCTTTTGAACTTTTGCATATAAAACTTATTCGATCATTTAATAATATTTCTCAAAATTTAAATCTCAAGTATGATTTTTATGAATTGTTTGTTAAATTTATTTGATAATTTTATGTTAATTTATATCGTAAAATTTTAATATGCTTTAATAAAAACAAAATATTGTCCACCTTGCCGAAATCATTTAAATCGATTTGTATGGATATCGCTCGTAAAATTATTAAAAAAATTGTCTCGATACCAGCCTTTGCCAGTGGCCGCCTTAGCTAAGTCGTAAACTGTTCGTCTTAACTGCAGCGTACCCACATTGTGACGTTTATACCGAGTCGGCAGGTGTGAACATTATCTTAATTCAGCTACCGAACCGATCGAGGGCTTTGCTTTGCACTTTAATACGCGAATTAACGCCTTTGCAAATCACCCGCGCGATACTCGACAAAATATTGCACCTAAATATTTTTTCGTTTTTTTAAGTGACATGTAGAGTGCTTTTATTTACTTAACATGCCATTCATGGACACTTATTAGTGTCTAAAATATTGAGAGTTAATAATCGATATAAAAATGTTAACAAAATAAAGTTTTTTACTTTCATATTTATAACTTAAGTGGTGCAATATTTCAAAGATTGTAAATTTGAATATACATACGACTGGTTATAAAGTCATACTGAAATATATTAAAGTAGTACTCGTATGTAGGTCTACTGAACATAAAAAATATCGTTCATAACTCGGAATGAAAAACCCATTAATTCTCCCTTCGTTTTAAATAATTCGTTACATCTTAAAATGGATCAATTTATTTTCAGGGAATAAATAGACTTCTGCGAACCATTTAAAGGAATGGTTAATTTATTTAAATTACCCGATGTCATTAATTCACTAAAATTGGCAAGGAAGTAGCATTACCAGGTGCTTTAGGAATGTTACGATAAAATAAGTTACTACAACAATTCAATTTATCTTTATGCTTAAATAATTGCAATGAAGTAGGTACCTAGGCTATAATTAATTTTATGTAATTAACTTCGCTCCTATTTAAGTTGTTAAGACAAGGGAAATAAGGATATTTTCCTGCTCAAAATTCATACATACATGTACAGGTCATACATTCATTATAATTTGGTATATAAATGCAAATAAAAACATTTTTTGTCTTAACAGCTGAGATGATTAAAAAAACATGTATTTTTAATGTACCTGTGTCATTGACAAATATATGGATAATGTAAAGAAATTTCATTAACTACATAAAGGCAATTGACCAAACTAAGAAATTTTGTAAATTTTCGTTACGTCTGATTCCAGGTTTTGTACAAGGTAATCAATAGTGCAATGAATAATTGAGATAACTGCTTTACATGTCAGTGGCTTATTTATATAACACTAATATATTACCTACCAGGTGTATCTAATTACTGTTCGATTAAATACTACACATTACTAAGCCGAAACTAATGACAAAGCGTTGTGCAATTTTTGTTACCAAAACCAAATTCTTTACAAAATTTTAAGTTGCAAATTAGTAACGCACTTTTTACAACACCGCTTAGAAAATAGGATAATGAAGTTGTAAAAGAAAAGAACTCTTTCTATACAAACTATGCGGTCAAAGCCAATAAAATTTTTAGTTCTCAGGTATATCTATTGTTTTCAGATACCGTTGAAAGCTTAACTGTATTATGGTTAAAAGAAAATTGCATAATTTTTACGGTACTAGCTCATTGTTGACTGTGAATGGATTTTTTAGGAGTTAAAGAACAGGATTTTTTTCTAAAACTTTTTCAAAAATCTCAGAAATGGCAGCTACTTGTGACTTTAGATATACTAAATCATTCTACCAAGAACAAATTCACCTTCGTAACTTCAATTTAATAAATAAATCCAAGATACTAAATACCTCATGTACGTTTTAAAATTTTGCCAGCAAATAAATTCTTCGAATTTTTCCGCCCGCATATCTACTTGTTATTAAAAAGTATGTTATTGTGAATCAATAATTATTTTTATAGTGCATACCTTTTACTATAGCAGCTATCGTCGATAAATATTCTCAGTATGGTATGTTAATAAATTCATTTAATCATGACATTATGAATGAGTGCGACAGGTGCGTTTAGACTATGCTTGTAACCCGATTCGACTCATAAAGAATTTATATTTGTGTCATAAAACGGATGATAAAAAGGTTTAAATCGAAAGTTATAAAACAGCATATCTTCTTATTTGGTAACTATTGATATATTTCCTTATATATACTGTAGGTTGCCCCTTGTCGTGGCTGCACCTTTAAAAAACTATTCTATACAAGTTTCATTTTTTGTCCTATGGGGATCAAACTGTAGGTTTGATGCTAAAATACTTAATTATAAACATGTATAAAATATTTACAACTAAGTTTATAAAAGAGTTTAATGTTGACATACGTATATTTATTGGGACTTCTTACTACATAAACCAACGCGACTCTACCTATAGTCCTACACCCTTATATATGATATTAGTAGGTATATAAAATACCTGAAAACTAACAGACGGCGCAGTAGAGTTTTTGTGCAGATCTCGTTATCTTGGAAGATTGAAATTGTAATCGATTACCACTATTACCACCGTAATTGTATGTTAATGCCATCATAAATAATGATTTGCGATCAACAATAATTATTAAGATAATAAGTAAAAACGTTTTCCTGTCTGACTGCGATTTTTTCTAACATTCAAGGCGTCGTCGGTCCCTTTTCATTTAATACCTACGACATTAGATCGCGTTTTAATATTGCTATTTAGTAATTTTCATAACAATCAACAATATGGAAATTATTATAGTTGCGCTATTAGCAATATGACAGATCGTGTCACCCTTTCGAGTAAATTCCTCATAATATGAATAATAGTTTTAGCCGTTGAACTTGCTATAAGTTATGTAAATAAATGTAACTACATGAGATCTTAAACACGCAATATAAAGTGCAATTACTACGGGAAGTCTCATTGTTGTAAAAGATACTAATTTTTAGAAGAGTATTTTTAAGTAATGTTGATGTGAAGAGAGCTCCCGATAGTATTATGTAGGTATAAATAGTATTATGTAAAGATTTTATTCTTTCAAGAATAAAATCTTTTACACCAAATGGTGATTAAATGTTGGATACAATTTGAACCTATACATTTTTAATTTAGCCACCTATATATTTATTTCGGGTTTTTTTTTTTAATTTTATGATATAGGTACGTATAGGTATAGGTACGTATAGGTACGTACGGTTTACAAAAAAGTGACTATGAATTTTCACGAAAATTTATTATATTAAAGAACAATTTATACTCAATATGACAAATAAAATAATGTATAGCGTACCTACGCCGCTACCTACAGCTTATAAAAAGCGGAAATTCGACGACAGAGTAACGACTTCAGCGATGCAACCGGAAACATAACCACATCGTGTGGGCCGTTGGTACAAACATTTATTGAAATATGACATACATGGAAATGTTCTAAATATAAGTGATAGGTATCTACCGTGGCTTTTTTAATTCCGAGAATAAGTGAATATATGCCTGAATATTTATCTGTTGGTTACTTATAGTTACGGGACTAAACATGTTCTTTTTTAATAATTTGTTTTATTGTAATACCTTTTAATACCTGTAGGTAGGTAGATACACTTAACATCTTGTCATTTTTCAAGTAATTGGATATAAAATTCTTAAATTGCATTCATATAATATTCAATGTGTACTACCCAAGTGAAGCCATTCACTACTTAGTGTTGACGCAATTTTTTTCCTCAGCAAGTTACTTTTGGTTCCTCATAAGTTCTATAATAGGTACCCGTTAGATATTGTCATAGGAAATCGCGTGTTGAAACGAGAACTTCTAGTATATTTGCTCATAATGAGCGACTAACCTAAAAATGCTAATCAAGCTGCTATCGAGTCACGTGGCCGTGGGCCGCGACTCTTCGTCAATTCGGGTGTGTGCACAGTGCTTAGATACCGATGGTAACTATTGCAACAATTTACTAAGATGCTTATACCTAAATAACTATATGGTTTCCTCCAATAAAAACGATTTAGATAAATATTTGAATAACAAGAAAAAATGTTTTTAGGCTTTTAAACAAAAAGGACAGCAGGTCTGTGCTTTTAAACAAAATAGACATTGATATTAATATTTGCTTATAAAATAAACACAATATAAAACTTTGTTATTTAGTACTTTGAAATTTTAATGTGACTTTATTTTCTTACCAATAAAACGTAATATGAGCTTTCTCTTACCAAAACGTATAATGAAGTCCCTTGTAACATTATTTAAATTACTGTGAAATAAATTCACAATCAGCAATTTTATGATACCTCGTAGGTACAAATTAATCGGTATGCAATCGGCTAGCAGCTGGTAACAGGTCGCACTGTGTCCCACCCATCGGAAGAACGCTGCACGTCATAAATCTCATGTCGCCATTGTTCCGCCAATGTCAAAGATCAGCAATTTGCCATTGTGATGCCGGAGGCGACATTTTACCTTATACTAAATTGGCGTGTACCTACAATTAAAATTATATTTTT
Source organism: Epargyreus clarus (assembly GCF_041222505.1). NCBI lineage: Eukaryota > Metazoa > Arthropoda > Insecta > Lepidoptera > Hesperiidae > Epargyreus > Epargyreus clarus. Next base: position 10,231,036 of record NW_027332213.1, read on the forward strand.
AGAGCTGAGAATAAAATTGTGAAACGGTTGGGTGCAGTTTGAGACTTAAGTTTATTCCTTTATTAATACCACGTTATAAATAATAGTCATTTACTTAACACAATTTAGCTAAAAAATAGTAAAGCGAGCGTTAACAAAATGCTTCCTTTTCAAAACTATGCACTTGTTTCAATATTTTTATGTAATTTCTTCTCTTCATTAAAAATTATGTTAGACCTTTCTGAATAAAGTACCACTATTTCATCTACATATTTTAACTGTGAATCAGTTTAACGTTTCGGTCTATTAACAAGGCATGGACGGTAAAATGAATGAGACATGAGACATTCTGTTTTAGTTGTCTTACTGTACTTCAGTAGTTATTATATGAAACAGACTTAGATTATATAGACTTATACGTATTACCTAAAATTAGTTTAACCTATTAGCCTGTTCCAAGCTTTTACCCCGTGACCAGCAGTAGGACAAAAAAAGCGTTACAGCCCTTATAATAGTTTACTTCCTTAAATTTCTTTGCATAATTCAATATCCAAACCTAGTGTAGACTTGAGAAAGTCCAGTTCGTTATAAGGCCGAGGACTGGTGCCCGAGGGCGGAATTTCGTTCCGCGCACACCGCACACTCACGAATTGATTATAATATTGTTATAAGAAAACCAACCGGCATATTTTCTTTGTTTAAGGGCAAGCAATATTATTATACTTCAAGTTAATAGTAACAATTATCATTTTTTCAAAAATAATTTATTGGACACCTAGTAGATACCTACATACATGTGTGATTATGGGTAGGTACATAATTATTAATATAAACGTTTGATTAATACTACCACGATATAAAATATTATGACTATGTGTCTCAGGTAGGTAGCTATATCACGCAATTATTACATGTCACTTCAATAAATTACATACGATGGTACATAGATCTGACAGATTACGTCAGTAGAAAACACTGATTCAGTTTGTTATAGCCATGTAACAACAAGCAATTACAACCAATAAACGTTCAACGTAAAAGTAATGGACGATAAAAATCATAAAACACACTTTATTGCGTTTTTGAAGATCATAAGCTAAAGGTTACTTCTATTTTTAACCGACTTCCTGAAAGAAAGGTTTTAAGTTATTTTATTTTGTCAGAAAATAGTGCGTGGATTTAAACAATATTATCAAAATTAAAATTGAATAGATCGATAATTTACACATAATTTAAATAAGCGAAAACGCCTGTAGTTTTATAATACGAAAGAATAACATAATAAATAGCGTCATATAAAACGTATAGTGATGTTTACAAGCTTCAAAACATCGCGGAACTTTTCACAGTCGTCCATAAATAGGTCGTTACATAGACTCAGTGGCCATTACGGATGATATCACACTCAAATGTAACGTCGTAACGTTCGGCCGAATCATCGACCGTCCAAATCGCGAACAAGTTCAAGGACCCAATAAAAATATAGGTACCCACGTGGGTACGCACATTACAACTCGTAAAGAGTTATTACACGATAATAATATCTTTGACACTACTTTTGTATACGTTCGCGGTTCGCTCGTAAATTGGTTTTTTGTTCACAATAATCGAAGTTAGTAGCGTTTGTGATGTGATGTTGTGTCTATCTTTTGGCCATTATTCGCTGTTTATAAATATGGTTTTATTGCGTTATTATTTTTAAATACATTGCGAGAATAAGAAGCTACGTCAGGTTATGTAATTATTAAGTGTGTTTAAGTCATTTATTTTTATATTGCGATAAGTGATAAAAATATTTGCTAATACGATTATATCTATCATAATACACACATCTACAATTTATTCATTCAATAAATAACAAAAATTAATAAATTTCACTTTATATGCTCATAAACCCACATTTAAATTATCTTTGTTGTGGATTACCCGTAATTAAATACAAGTTGAAATTTAAATTTTAAATCTCTAGTTGGCCGGGAACCAAACCCGGAACCCATTGCGTGTCAAACCGGTTACTGCCGTGCTACGCGGTACATAATGAGTAGGTAATGATGAACTATAGTAACAAAATTACAGTAAGCATATTAAAGTATATCAAGTACCTAATTACTGCCATAAAAATTTCAACATTTTTACGACAGTGGAAAATTCCCACTGTCCTAAAATATTTAATGACCAGTTTGTTCTGTAAAGAATAATCAAAATTGTTTCTTTTACACGACTATGCACTCATATAGTTCTTTAGAAACTCCTTCACATTTACCTAGAGAAATAATGGCCTGTCTACGTTAGTCTAGACTTTATTATTTATTCCTATATGTAACCCTTCTAAAATATAAAAATAATAAAAAACAAGGCATTCATCAAATTCTTATGTTCACTTGTGTATAATATTATGGTCATTACAATATTCTGCTCGCAAGTTACACATAACTTTTGATTCGGGCACCTACAGTACGATTACAATCTAAGATTCCTACAGCGTGAAACTAAATACCCTAATATTAATTAACTTAATTATGTTGTTCTTAGTCAATTATGCTGCATTTATGTTACTTTTATGGACGTGAATTTTATTTTTGTATTTCACTAATAAAGGAGATAAATTTAATTTAAGTGCCTCCTTAAAGTTTTTATAGGGTTCTTGATTGTTTTCGAATACATTAACTGAGCATGTATCATATATTTTGAAGTCATTACTATATTAATATATTCATATAAATCTTGAAAAAAATATATCGATAACTTAGCATTATCCTAAACTCTTTTTTACTTACTATTTACTGAATAAGTTGCATTTTTAACGAAATATTCTTGAGTGAAGAAATATCTTTTATGTACTTAACTACCTACCTAAATTTCAAAAGTTATGATAATAAAATGTAAGTTAAGATATTCTTGTCAAAAGATACCTATTAGATACTACTGCCTTGTTAAATAATTGTATGATGTATCCGTAATGTAACATAAATACTATTACAACATACTAAATTACATGAATGAAAATGCAACAATTCTAGTCAATGCAGTTCTGTGTTAAATGCGCCATTATGATTTACTGGTGTTGCGGCGCAGATCTGTGTTTGCATCTCCTCTCTAATTTATTGTATCCTGGTACAATGTGTAAGCTTTAAGCACATTTTATCTTAGAATTTAGATTTAAAAAATGTAAAAAAGCTGTATAAACGTCTCACAAGTTCACACGTTGTTAAATTCAGTGCCTATGAACTTTGCTGTAACCTAAAGTTTTATATAATTTTTTCAATAAACTAAATAAGATGTTTTTTAAATAGTGCTTATAACACATTTAATTAATTTATGACTTTAGGTAATCACATTACGTGTTATAATTAAATCACATTAGCAATATTATTTAAAGCTAAAATATATTTGTGTAAAAAAAATAATTTATAGAGCCTGTCGATACGTCAATTAAATTGTGTAATATTAATTCTAGGATGCCTAAATTTATTTACCTACCATTTAGGTAGGTTTTTTACAACCTAATCAGGAAATGTATTATAGATCTATATTTTTTAATTTCCTATTCATTTTAACATCCTGGTAATAAAAACTTATTGCTTACATATTTCCGTAATTAGCAATATTGTAGATTTTACTTAGATATTTATGTCACAGGTAGTCTTATTTACTACACAAAGTTTGCATTTTATAATATATTAGGTTTGTTTTTTAATATATTCCAAAACAGAAAATATTATATAAAAATAAGTGGTCAAGTTGTTTTAAAAGCAGTTGGGTAAATCCTACAAATGATTTATTACTCAAGCTTCACAGTATCCGGTTTAATGTTGTTAATTACTACTAATAAATTCATTTTGATGTAATTAAATTCAATTAAGAATTATTACGGCACAACTTTTAGAATTATTAATATCAAAATGCGAATGTAATGCAGGAATATGTAATGAAAGATAAAATATTGTTGGTACTTTTGTGAAACCCTTTATAACAGATGTTTGGTTTCCCATCGAGAAATGAGACGATATTTTTCTTACTTGTTATTGTATGTTATGTACTATAATATGTTACTTTGTAAGATATATTATATGAAACCAACCTCAACCTCATATGAGGTTGAGGTTGGTTTCCTCATATTTGTAAGTTTAGGAAATGAATTATAAAATCACTTTGTTATTGTAGTATTATGGATAAATAAGTAACGGTTTCAGTATTTTTAATATTCTAATGTGTTAAATAAAGATATGCGTTGCTTGTGTTTTATTTACCTTTAAGAAAATTCACTCATAAGAGACTTCATTAGGTGGAGTAGATGGGTACTTTAATTTTAGCTTTCTGATTTCCACGAAGTCCAAAACTCCAGCGTAAACAGACTCGGTAAACAATGTAATTCCATTGCTTTCGGAATTACCCTAAAGGAATCGATTAATCGGACAATACGTTTTTAATGTTGAACCCAAATGAAAGAGCGGGTTTTCGGGAGAAAGGTGCACGATCAGGCACTTGAGGATAACAATATAATAATTCATGTGAATAAAGGGTTATCAGAGCGAGCGAGGTGGCCGGCAAATTGTGCCAGGCCTCTCTACATCACTAGCTGCGATACTGTCGTGTTACACGCTATGTGATCCATAGTTTCGGCTGTGATATGTGATGTTGTTGCCAAAATCTAATATTAACGAGGAAATAAATATATTATGAGTGAGTACAACTGTATTTTTGTTACAGAATGTTACAGAAATATCGTTTGATTATACTCCACACGAATTGTTATCGCATTACGTACATTCTTAATAATAATGGTATTAATTGTTCTTAATGATAAATATTGTTGCCTTAAATTGATTTAAATAGATATAAAGTAAAAGTACAGATGATAAAAAACAACTTGATTTATACCTATTTTAGTTATGTAGAGTTCACCTACTCTAAGATTTTCCTCAAACAGGTCCAATGATTTACGTAAATCGTCGGTATGATAAAACTTTGTTCCAGTTAATCTTCTATAATAAGTAACGAAAATGACGTATGACACGTGTATTCGTACTGCCATAACGCACGCAATGTGTATAAAGACGTGAACAATACCTACACCGATATGTATGTTACGTATACTCCTATTCGGTAATAGACGGATGGAACAATAACTCTTGTAGATAAGGGCTGTGCCTTACATTTGAAGTTCAAGACTTTTTAAGGTTAAGTTTGTCGTGTTACTGAATAATAAAGTAATACTAATCGTAGAGCCATTCGATTACGGTTATTATCGTTGGGTTTCCAAAACTATGCCATCTAAATTATTATCGATAGTAATTTCCTTTACCGTGTTTTGCAGGGCGTTTTTGGTACAAAGTATTTATGTCGGTATTGAATTTGTTGCAATAATTATCTTTATTAAGTTGTTCCCAAATGGGTACCTAAATGTTAGAGTAAAATGTATTAAAGAACATTCACAGTCCGCATTAAGATTCTTTGCATTGTAGATGGGTACAATGAACAAATACACAAAGGTTTGGTCCAAGAAGATTGATCTTGGGACATTAAAACCACCCGAATACCAATGTTTTTTTTTTATAATATAAGAGTAGCAGACGAGCATGCAGTCCACCTGATGGTACGTGGCTACTGTCGCCTATGGACATCTGTAATCAACCCCAGATAGGATTAGATATTCCTACCTGAGGTCGGCCACAGATGCGCCGCTACCCCTGAGGGCTAAGCTGGAACGCCTCGGAAAAGTCTGTCTCCCTAACCACACCCTTCAAACCGGAACACAGCAGCGCCTAACACTGCTGTTATTAGGTAGAAATAGGTGTGGCGGTGGTGCCGCCAGAGTCGAACCACAAAGGGTTCTACCACCTTCAAAATGTGCTATGCGGATTGTCAATCTAAGAACATTTCATGACAATAGCCCTTACTTCTTACGAATTATAGCTTTACAGGGCTCTTTCTTCAAAGTAAGGTAGGAGTTTACTCTTAAGCAAATTGCTCCAAAAATGAACAGCTCCAATGCAAAACAATCACAGCAACAACAGCTTCTTAAAAGTACAAAACTTCTGTACATAGTGTTTGCTCTCAATTGCTTTACGAAAAGCTGTGCAACAATCGATCGATCGGTAATTGCAGTGGTATTTCCCGTAGGTCAGAGCTGTCGGCTCTCATATAATTACGGGCATAGTAATATAGAGGTACGTAACCAAACCTGTGTAGGCCCTCCAACCTACTTTTTTGTTTCGGCTTTGGCAATGTATAACGGTATCATTATTCAAAGCTGGTTGTGGTTTAAATAATTGCACGGGAAAGCTCGGTTTGTTATTACGTAGGTACCTATGCATCTATTAGATTAGGCATATATAAAATTGAAATATATTGTCATTAAACTTTCATATACATATCACGTACCTACGTAACTTTTCTATACATATAACATTTAACGTATCTACCTATTTGAAGTATGTACCTACCTATATAAATGTTGCTTTATCAAATTCAATCAATGGCGAAAGTCTGAGACTGAAACAATGTATTTTATGACTATGATATACATACATTTCAGATTTTTTAGAAAAGTGCATTCCGGAATATAAAATAACGCGACTCGGGAATCAAAACAGATTTAGGATATTTAATTGTAGAAAGGTACCGTATTTACAATTGAAATAAAATGTGCAACATTTATCGGTCTCCATAAACCAGTATATGATCGTTGATCAACTGTTACGTTAGGCGAGAAAGTAAAAGACCAGAAGATACAAAGCATGAACAATAGTGGTGTGCTGTAACCGACCTTGCCATCGCAATAAATTGCCTCGTTGTGACATGCAAATCTCCACTAACCGCTCATGATTTATATCTTCACCAACGAATACGGAGCGAACAGTTTACTTGCAAGCACCTAACTTCTGTCGCACTTGAAGGAGGCAAGCGATAAACGATTAACTGATTCTCTACAGTGAGAATATAGCGTCATATGTAGCTAATGTAGCACTTAACAGAAGAAATACGCTATTGGCTGAAATAGTGAAAATACATTTTTATATCACTGAGACTTCTTTAGTGATTAATTTGTAACTCAAATGTAAAATATTCCGTCTACACATACGAACATTTTGCATTTTTCTCAATATATTTTGAAAAGCACCTTCCGATTTTATTAGGTAACTGTACAGAGGTTTTAGATCTATACGTAAACCAAAACTTCTTGTTTGAATTCTTGTTGCTATAGTAAAAATATTACTCGTTTTGTTAAAAACTCACTTTCCTTCAACTGCTAACGTTTTGTAGTGAAACAAGTGCCTTATTATGGATCAGTCGCTACTATGTTTCGTAATAGAAAAGCTGCTAACGTAAATTGTTTTGCCTGTTTTTGATAATGGAATTCGAATCGGTATGTTCCTTCGCCGTTACATTCCTTGGTGCGAGGTTTTCTTATGACTCGTTGAAAGAAAAAATCAAATGTTTGTAAAAGACGGCATTCTTGCATACGTATATCGCAAGTTAACATTACATCAGTGAGCGATTAAAAATGTTTTTATTCGATGAAACTTTGCGAATATTTAAGTATAGGTGCCTATGAGTTTGTGTAGTTATTTAGTTATAGTCCACGTCAAATTGCTAGTCCGTTCTGAAGTTGTTGCGAGCAGGTGTACTCATACAATTTTCTATGTTCATTTCTATATTCAGAGCGGACGAGCAGTTTTACGCGGACTATACCTATTACCTACTGTAGTTTATTTTTTGGATATACCTATAATACAATCTAAGGAATGTTGAAGTCTACATTTATGGCATAAGTTAACACATTATGAAATCCAACCTAAATAGTTTAGGTGCAACAAAAAATATAGGTTAAATCATTAGTTCTTAAGTAACTATTCTATTAAATTCATTCCTACATTTGATACCGCATTAGTGCATTGGTAATTTTGGATTATTAGCCGATGTTGTAACTTCGGTATGTTTTCTTTTGAACAGTTGCTAACTGAAATATTTAACGTGTTTTTAATCATGGAAATGGAAATAATGGAATGGAATTTTTGTGTGATATATTTTAGACAAAAGTCTGACAAATAGGGAACCTCTTTTTTAGTAGACAGGTATTTAGTTACCTACCTACTTTATGGTTGAAAATAGATGTGGTACTAACAATTAATTTATTTAATTTGAATGTATTCAATTACGTATGCCATAGATTAGTTCCTTGTTCGATTTCTTATGTTGTTTGCACTGTAAAACTCAGCGGGCGATCGTGCGCAGGCGCCGCTTTACAACGTTCCTATTGGCCCTCGAGCGACAGGGCTGCCAATCTACAAATAACAAGCCAAGACCAGACCGCTATTATAATTTAATTGGAGCCTTTCAATTATTCCAGACTACTTTAAAAACTGCAACATTGTGCTATTTTTTCTTTTTAATCATCGCATGCAACTTGGAAGATGTGAAAAATGCATGAAACGTTTAGTAGGAAATACCTAGTTTTCCTGAACTGGCTGACAGCTGACTGTTTTTATAATAAATTTGACTTTTATAAGTTAATTGTATAAGAAACGTAACTTTCCAAATACCCACAATGTATGCGAGCTATGCGCTTTAAATGGTCGCAGTTTAAATTGTATCTATCAAGGTTATCCGTGGATAGTATCGAACGCAAAGAATTCGCAACATTGTGTGAATATGTGCTAAAAGTGGAGCATTTATCAATACATCCAGCGCAAAGCGAGTAGTTTATTCGCATTAAATCATACCAGTCATAAATCGCACAAACCCGTTCTGCAGCTTATCAAAACAATACGCAGACACACTTCGAGTTGCATGTACCAAAACGTCTTCTTGGCGACCTTCAACTACACACACTTAAACTTATCACGTAAACCACAAGGTCCTATTTCCGTTGTCATTCACCCGACAGGTAATGCCTTTTAGAAACGCGTCCGGATCATTTCAAAATTAAGCCTCAAGAGTATGATAAATTTTCATAAATCAGATGTTATTTATTGGAGTATAGACTTTAAGGTGTTGCCAATTGGTTTATATCGGTTTTATAGGATTTGCTTACTTATGACATTTCTTAGGTGCAGATTCCGCGAAATAATGGAACCCTCGGGTTTCGTAATGATACAGCAGGATGTAGAAATAAAAAGAAATATTGTGTTATTATAGATGTCGGTGGATAATGGTTCTCGAATTTAATTTGGGCCGTAAATCGTGTCTCGTACTCTGCTATGATAATCGATAGCTTACTTGCCCGGTTACTCCAGACCTAGCTACTTATTACTCATACAGACTCTATTTTGTAACACATTCTCGGGTACTGATCGAAAGGCCTACTTCGCCGTGAATTATATTCGCAACCCGCTAACTAGTATTTGCAGTTGCTGATAAGAGATAGCCGGTGTGGTGTTTTCACACAATTAATTTTCAATAAATAACGATATAAAATTAGTTGCCAGTCGTCGACGCCCCGTGTGGCGTGCGCATCGCGTCGACCCATCGGACCCACCGCTTCGATACTCGACTCTTTGACATGTGTTGCCGCAAACTTGATGATGTACGGTCTTCGTACCTTTTTTAATTCACTCGACTGCACTACAACGCCCTTATTGCTTATTAAACTGTTTAATGTTGTATCGCAAATGCCACGTTGTGGTGGTAAAAACACGATAATCGCAACAAAGTGGACATTTAGTTCAATTAGTTACACGAGATAGGTGGACAGATAGCGCTGTTAGACAATTTATGTTTAATATTTATTTAGATAGGCGGCTATTATTGTGCTACGCGTTTATTACGAAAATAGACTGTTGATGTTGACTCGACCTAGCCAAGTGTGTGTTTTGAGTTGACTGATTAATGTTGAGATGAATAATTAAATGGCGAGCGGTAATGTGATGGGAGAGTGCCCGTTGAAGCGTCCAACAAACTATCGCAATAGAAAATATGTCGTCGAGAGTTAAGTTCAATTAAAACCTACCATATTATTACACGTGTAATCATGAATGCATAGCAGGCTACGCCGAGGTATGCATGCGAGCCTTATATCTGTAACGTAGGAGATTACGATCTACATAATTGTGCAAAATATTGCCGTCCGTCCGTCTGTCTTCTTGCATGTAGATTTCAGAGATACCGCACCTTTGTAGTGAGCGCTCGATTTTCTTTGTTTAAATTTTGGTGTGAACTGCTTTCCTGTTTCCGATACGAAATTCATTGTACCTTAATACTTGTATTTGATACTATATAGAGGACGTTGATTAAAGGTTTTGTTAGAAGTACGTACTCGTACTAGTAACGTATATCTATATTCTTTTTCACGAAACGGTCAGCAAACGATCTTGCATCTAAGTGTTTGTAATTGGTCACTGTCAACTCCACATATGTCTGAAGTTCGACATGCAGTTGGTCGCAGATGCTTAGCTACACTGAGAGCTATGTTAGAATGCGCCATGTAAGTGGCTCCACCTTGCGAAATCCTTCAAACCAGAACACCGCAGGGCTTAACATTGATGATATGAGGCCGAAACAGTATTACTATAATAATTCATCTTATATGTATGTTATGAAATAGTCATGTGGTAACGGCCCACAAATGATTAATTTGATGTTGGTTATTTTTTTTAAGTACAATTTAATAAGTTAGGTATAGTGAGTAGTCTTCAGGGTCGCAACTACTTAAGCAAACTCCATTTAACCTATATTCAGTTCTACAACATAGTAATCAATTATCGAGTGACCAAGTTTGTAACAGTAATACCTACCACATATCTACCTGCATAGTCTCTATAGAAGTAAGCTTTTTTTTTAATATGGGAATAGCAGACGAGCATGCAGTCCACCTGAAAGTACTCTGTAAACAACCCAAGATAGGATTCGATATTCCTACCTGAGGCCGGCCACAGATGCGCCGCTTCCCCTGAGGACTAAGCTGGAACGCCTCGGAAAAGTATGTCTCCCTTACCACATCCTTCAAAACCAGAACACAGCATCGCTTAACACTGCTCAGCTGTTATGAGGCAGAAATAGGTATGGCGGTGGTGCCACCGGAGTTGAACCACAAAGGGTTCTACCTACTATCAAAAGTTTCTCAAATCTAAAATTCCAACAAAGGAAGCAGAAGAAAGTCAAACAGTTATAAAGACGGCGGATAATTGAACTCATTAAGTTATTTATATCCCCACATATGGTACGGAATCGATCGAATTGCCATAATTTACTTGCAATTTACTGAAAGGTCACTCACAGGAGGGTATTGTACTACATTGTTTTAGTAAATCCAATATTATCTCATATCTTTACTTAGGAACAGACTAGTCTGTAGGCATCTACTGATTTACGATTTTGAAAATCAATACAGGGGTTATGCACCAAACACTAAATGTAAAATGATGATGAAATTAAGTTTTCTGTTTGGTCCGGGTTCTTTTTATTAGATTGGAAACGCTGTTGGCGTCTCTATTGCCTATTGGAATCTGTGACTAACGCCATATAAAACCACTTTTACCAAAAGACGATCAGAGAAGCACTCCTGAGGTTACTACTGAAGAATTGCCTCAGTGACCTTTTCACCGAAACGTTACACTGAAATGGGTGTGGAGGTAGGTAATACCTACCTGCTCGGTCGAATGTTGTTGGCTCAATCACCTTTTTTATAATATAGGAGTAGCAGACGAGCATGCAGTGCACCTGATGGTATGTGGCTACTGCCGCCCACATCTGTAATCAACCCCAGATAGGATTAGATATTCCTACCTGAGGTCGGACACAGATGCGCCGCTACCCCTGAGGACTAAGCTGGAACGCCTCGGAACAGTACCTTATTAATGGGTGTGTGTGTCTTTGTATGGTTCTTTGGAACCCATCAAAATTCTAGTGTTGTATTCTAGAAGCTTTAAGTGTTGTAAGCTCCAAGCTTCAAAACGTAAATTTAGAACTCTACCTAGTTAACTTTCATTTACACAAAGGACTTTCAATTTGATTTGAATTCCTGTTAGGTTTATTTAATACTAGCTGACCCGGCAGACTTTGTACCGCCTCAAAATGTATTTATCATATATATTTCATATAAAATATAGCCTATGTTACTCGTAGCTTTCAAATGGTGAAAGAATTTTTAAAATCGGTCCAGTAGTTTTCGAGCCTATTCATTACAAACAAACAAACAAAGTTTTCCCCTTTATAATATTAGTGTAGATAATTTTAAGGTCAATTTCAATATAAGTATATGGTAGAAATATGTATTATCAAATGCATTTAAATAAACTTCAAACAATTAATAAACATCTGTCAGTTGATTTGTCAAATTTATTTTAGTATAATGAAGGATAACAATAAATAATTAGATGCAAAACATTTTAAAATATTCGAGAATGGAGATAACAATGGGACTAGTGTCGGTACACCACCACCACTTACAAACCTGTTTTAGTTCACGGCTACCGTTAGCAAATATATAAATTCAAAAACAATTTATTTCTTTTTTAACATATTTTATTAAAAGAAAAGATTCCTACACATACCAAAATGGTATTGTAGTGTCATAAAAACCATTTCTAGGCACCAAGTGTCTAAGTACCTCAGTCTAGGTACTTAGACTTCATCTTTTATTAAAACCATTAATAATTTTTAAAAATTGTCATAATATTACCTATTCATGACTTGCTGTTGGTAATATTATATTTTTGGTATTAATAAAAACAATATTTCAATGATAGCATTAATTTACATATTTGTTTATATAAATTATATTTATTCATGTAGTTAAGTAATAGGTATATTTATTATGTCCATAGACATTCGTGTAATGATTGCGTAATTTTAATTAATCTTAAAAATAAACCTTGACGTTCATTGAAACCTATCATTAGACATAATTACGGCTTTCTATACGCGATCTGACTACTTATGTGTGTGTAATGATAGCTACAGCACAGTGATTTTACATACGTGTAACTACCCATGCCTCGCCGGAATACGAACATGGAACCCTGCATATAACAGTACCCTTACCATGAGTTTTTACGTTTTGACAAATATGACTGTTTTGGTATTTGTTTACGTATTTGCCCATACAAATTCCAATTAGCACCCTTAGCGGATTGTATCAGAACTGTAGTGTCAGTAACGTAACATTAAATGTTTAAATTGACAAAATGGCGCTTTATGTTTTGTCCCTCTTTTTTGTGAACATGTGAGATAGATAAAAAGACTTGAGCACTTATTGTTCCGTTTACTCAGTGTACTGAAGCAAACGGAACAGAATAATTGATTGAGTAAACGTAACGTAAAATTGTGGGATGTTTTGAAAACTCATGGTAAGGGTACAGACTGATATCTTAATCACTGAGTTACCCACGTTATAATAAATAAACACATATAAAAATATAATCGTATCATGAAACATAATATATTATTATGTTGACCTTACATGGTCCACATCCACGGCCAGCTCTAAGATGATGTTATTTAAGATGAAATCAATTTTATTGAGATTTATTCTGTGAACATGCTTCGAATCGATTTAGTCTTTGTCTATAAATTATCAGCTTAGAATTCGGCTGATGATTAATGTGAATGTTTAACCAAATAATGTTGAGGCTAACATTTTTAATTTACTCTTCCTGTTTAGACGATAATTCTGTATAACCTACTCATTAATATGTGTTATTATTCTATTATATTAATGTATTAATGTTATTATTGTATTGTATTATATTTCTTTTATTTTATAAAAATAATCATAATCTTAATTTACAAAATAAGGTACAATAGGTGTTTAGACAAAGTATATAATCCTCTTATTTTGCCTTTAAGGCGTGCAAATATATAGTCAGGTATGACAATTAACAAAATTTTAAATATACAAGCCATTAATATTTTATTATAAAATAGGAAACGATCATGTACCTATTCTACTTCATGATAGGTAACTACTGCACATGGACAGATGCCCATTACAGATGTAAACTGACATCTTACCTGAGCTCTCTCACAGATGCATTGCTACCAGAGAACTGAGTTGGAATACCTCGTGTATGTCCCTTTAAACTAGAACCCCGCAGAGTTTGAAGGTTCGGAGCTTAGAGCTGGGCATTTCTAAAGTAAATAATAGAAAAGTTTATTCGCGAGTTACACACACTATATCACATCTCACACACTACGAGTATCTCTCTCTCTCTCTTATTATTACAGATCAATTATTAATTATATTATACTGTCTGTCTGTTACTCTAAAATACCAACTATCTTATAACGTGATATTAGTATTGTTTGATTTTTCTATCGATACCAAAAATATGACAGCTAGTTTTGTCTGCCCATTAGTAACTACTATGATATCATAAGTGAAGTATCTATATAAGTATATTATACTTAGTTAGATACGGCATTTCATGACGTGTTTATTACGAGAAGTCGTAAATTATAAGCTAGCGAAGCAGAAAATAGAAATTGACTGCATCAAAGATTCCCTTTCTAACACATAGTAGCCGTCAACTTATAATGTGGTGAATAAATTAATATCTTAACGTAGGTACTAGTCCGTAAAAAGAAAGTTTCTTGTAGAACTCTTGCAAAGTTCCAAAAGACGTGGTAGAGCAGAGTAAACGCTAGTAGAGTTCTAATTGTTATAATCATTCAGTCTTGCTTGAGGTTAATTATAAATGTTTATTAAAACAGTCATCAATAGCATGTTGAAAACAAATTCGAAGAGCTACATTAAAACAAAACAAAAACAAATAATAAGTGACCCGGGAATCGAATCCTGAACCTCAAACATGTAGACTTAATCCATTTTAACCATTTTTCACATTAAAATAAAATATTCACAAAGCCTTTAACACATGAAATATATGTAGGTATATGTTTACGTTGTCGTGTTACATGTAGATTGTAGAGTAAGCATCATATAAGGCGACCTCTAATTAGACCACCGACTGCGACCCTCCGGTAAGTGAACTGTTACTTACATAAATTACGCATTGACTGTAATTAGATGGCTTCTAGAAAAAACTCGGATAAAAACATCGCCTTGTATAAGAGTAAATAACCTAGTATTTATTTAAATAATTCTCACCTCTACATCCTTAATTACTGCCTATTTAAAGTAATCACATAGCAATAGAATAATTACAACACTAAAAGCATTCAAAGGTAATATAACATCATAATAATGCTTCACGCGTATTTGTTCAACTTGCTTATTAATGAAAACGAAAAATATATTTCGCCAAGTAGAGCCAACTTCAATACAACACACCGATACAAGAGCGAGCAGTTCGATGTTTCTATCTCTTTCCCCCGCATCTTTAAACACTAAAAAGCTCCATAGATGGCACTAAAATCGCTGCAACAGCTTCAAGCGGCCACTAGTGTCGCCATCTAGCGTCGAATAACCGAACTTTTATAGCACGTTTATCGAAGAGGGCTCTTCGGCAGCTCGTAAACGATTTTATGAGCGCAACTCTAGTCTCGATATTACCCGACCGAGTACGGTTGGGAATGCAATATTCGGTGCTCCTGTTGAGCGGCGGAGTATTCAATTCAACCGGTGTTCATGGGCGCTTTTATGTGCGATTCAAGGTGCGATTGGATGGCGTGCTCGAGCGTTTATTTGGCTTTATTGTTGGGCTTTGTTTATGTGATTGCTGTTTAACCAACTACGGGGTTTTACATGCTTTTGTTATGATTATTATGTTGTTGCGAATAATGAAGAGGATCGCTCACTAACTGTTATTTGCGGGAAATATTTAACGACTCGTTTTTATAATGAAACTGAGCATTGTTTTCTGTGTGTACGTACACCCACGTTGCTTATTGGAAAGTTATAATTTGTTTTCAAACGTAGTAGGCGGCTACAAAGTTTGAATTAGATAGGTACGTACCCAACTCAATAACCATTTATCAGTGATTTATGTTTGAGTTTTCCCCAAAACGTAGCCGTGAAAAAGGCAAATCATAAATAAGATCCGATTCAAATTTGTAGAAGATGCTATCGGTATGATTTGTAGGCTCGCACCCGAGAGCGTTTGTCTAGTGATGCGCTAATTGCCTTTACATTTATCGATAAATACATATATTTGGAAACACGTAATTATTGGTATTAAAAATAATTAATTCACTTTAGAGTAATAATCAATAAACAATAAAAGCCGTGTGTATTTTAAATTAAGAAATAGTAATTTATTGTTTTTCTTAATTATATACATAAGGGATGTTTCATGGTATATTAAGGTATCTTAAAAAATGTAGTAGCAAATGAATATGATGTCCTCGCAATGTTGAGTGGCCACTGCCTCCAACGACGCCTGCCTTAAATTAAAAGTAGGATCAAATGGACTTGAAAGTTGTTTACAATTACGTTGCTATTCCCAAGAAGTATCTAAGTTTCAAACAGTTCACATGTATTATTCACACCTCCAAATCATTTTTTTAGTAGAATCTTATAACACGCTACTTTGAATCGACTTTTGAGTGTCACATCACTAATTTATTATTTTGTTGCGTTGTAAGCTTTTATTATTTTATTGGGTCCGCCAACGTATAAAGCATGGCGTAACAAAAATTATTCCTTAATAAGTTTGGGATTTAAACTGATTTTGAGATAAATAGGCTACTGAATCCTACTGAAAGCAATCTCGTTGTTTAAATATTAAGTTCAGAGATTTTTTACTTACCTACTTTTACTTTTCTTAGGTATATAAATTTAAAGATATTTTGATTACATAATAACTTTAAAGGAATATTTGAACATTTTAAAGAAGTTTTTTTTTTAATCTATTTTTTAGATATGATGTAGGAAAAACAATTGGTAACTTATTTGTTATCTACAAATAAGTTACCAATTGTTTTTCCTAACAATGGTTTATTATAAGACCCCAGTGCAAGCTGTAGGTAAATACCCATTCAAGAAAACATCTTTAAATATCTGTAAAATAAATAGGAATTTTCGCAGCCAGTTTGTTATTCGCTAGATAGAGGCTGTTACGAATTTAAATGAGCCGAATAAACATAGGCGCTTCTATATAATAGATAACCGGAAACTGCCGAAAATGGCCCCAGTCTGGCACGACGCAACGTTGCGATGACCGAAACATGAGCGATAAATAATCATTAATTTAAATTCGATACTCACACGCACTAGCGATACGCCAATGATTTAAAGCCGTAAAATATTTGTTATGCCTAATTCAAACAGTGTAGAGAGCCTTAATAGAAATTATAATAGTGAGGAATCCGTATACGGATATCTCCTGTTAAAAAGTATTTGTGTGGTCTGATTAGAATGATAATAAGCAAGCTTTTATTTACTGTTATTCCGTTTGATTTCATCACATTAATCATTCATTGTATCTACCTACGGACACATAAAGAAAAATAATGTTTTAATGCCACCGTGTTTTTTCGTTTCGCGGGATTTGTTACCTGTTCGGATATCTACTCCATCTGTGTGCCACATAATATATTAAACACCCAATGACATTACGTGCCACCCTGAAGGCAACAAATTACAACTGATTTGACCGACAAACATTTTTTGTGTATGCCACATACCCCAAACAATGGTTTATCTGTCCTAAATGTGATTTAACAGGTAATTTTCCAAATAGATTACTTCTAAACAGAGCCAGATTTATGTTTGGACATAATGTAAATAGGTAGGTGAGCATCAGAATGAGGAACTACATTTATTTTCATTTACCACCATTTGTATCGCGGCTCCACGTGGAGATTACGTGATTTAACAAAGGGAGTGCTATAAATCTGTAAGGCCTGTCTTAGTAGGCTTTGTGGGCATTTTTGATATGTGCCTTTAAAAGCTTTTTTCTGTATTTAGATGAGAGTTCATTGTGTAATTCATTAGAGTGAGGGTAGGTCGCCGCAGAGCAGTGCCGCCCGCGGTCGATATCGAGAGATAACGCGCTATTTATTGCCGACCAATGAGATGTCCAACAAGGACGTGATATTTAAAATGGCTCACGAATTAGCTGCTACAAATAAGAGCGGAGTATAACGAGTGCCAATGAGTCTACAATTTGTTAACACTTGTACCAAGTCAATGCTTAATTTTGATTACATATAACTTTTTGTTCTATTAAATTATATTTATAATGTTTACTAAATTTTATTAAAAACATATTCATTAATATAGATATGGTAAATTATTATATGACATAATTAGGTATATATTTTTACATACCATCCATAACAATATCGGGCTTTATATTGTACCAAAAAAAACAAGTCTACCTACAAGATATACATACATACAATTCATTGGAAGATTCTTTTATTATAAAACAATTTCCGAAAGGTAGGATGGTCACAGGCTTAACAGGATCCTTTTGCCTGATTAACTAATTCAGTACAAAAATTGTTTGAACGCTGATAAAATGTAGTAAGACCACATGTTAATTCTATGAATTTTGACTGCCATCTAAAGCTAGCTAAGCGGACAAAAAGTGATACGTGTAGGTACATCGTTCTTGTATTTATCGCGTTACTCATCATTTCAATTCATTAGCAGTCTGATCACGTGTGAGCCATCATTCGCTTTTACAAATGACTAGACAGTCCTGTGGTAATGCTGAGGTGTGATTTTGATTGCACACCGGCTTCATAATAAATTAGCGCCGGCTATCTATTACTATTTGCTTTAATTTTGATTTAGCTGTTTTAAAAGCGTAGTTATTTATGATTTATTTACCTTTGATTAACGGAAGATACATAATTATTTCTAAAAAAATAGTTAATATGAGGGTAGGTACTTATAATTCAATTATTTTTATTTTAAACTACCTCAAAAATAACTACGTATTTAATTGGAGTATTTATTTATTAGTATTATAATATATTATCTGTATTTTATTTGCTTATTATAATTGAGGTTATTTTAGCAGTGTTACTTTGTAATGTTAGTCTCGGTAAGTTCACAATATTTTTATATTTGCTAAACACTAGTGGGTGGTCCCATAAACTCGTAGTCGCATTGTCTATTCTTGAATCGAACTTGCGATTTGCATCGACAACCTACTCGGCATACATATTCGCCAAGATAGGTAAGTAATTAGCACTCATGTCGATATCGATATTCTCATCAGGCGCTTCATTAGCTACCTACCGCTTCCGTTGTCTATGAATGTTTAAAAAATGACTAGGCCGTATTAAAAATGGCTGTATTTTTTTGTTTGTTTTTGGTTACAAAAAAGCGCTTTTGTATTGGATTTAATAAAGTAGCAAGTCAATACTTTACACTGCGGAGCAAACGTACTGACCTGACCGACCGCCAGCCGGGTAATACGTCACGGCTAGACAGTTGCCCCCTCCCCTGCTCCCACAGCTCCAGCTCAGTGTTAGACGGAGATGTCTGTATAACAAATAATGTTCGAGCGATAAAGATGGCATGAGATCGTAAAACATGGCGCATAGCGCCCCTTGATTTATTGTGGAGTGTGCCAAAGTTCGAATTTTATGTGTGCGTGACGTTCTTTCCAATTTTATACTGTGTAAATCTTTAATAAGGAACAAATCAAAAAATTTCATCCCATTTATTCACGTACGTACATAAATTTTAAAATTATTCATAGTAAATTTGAGCATGATAGCAATAAATATTTGACCCTGTTTCATAATTTTGCAGTCGTATAAATTTAAATTGACCTCATACATTAATTTCAACTGCCATAGCCATCGATTGTCTGTAACAGAGAACAAAGTAGTACGTACTATCTAAATTTGGTACGAAACTGGTAGTATGGGTAGTAACATAGATACAGCTGTTGTAACTATCTAACAATCTAACAATGTTCCAGTGGGAACAGATAGAGCATTGATATCTATGGACCAACACGCTGACTAATAAATGTTTAAACCCTTGTCCTTAATATAAACTAAGTAATTTTATACCCACCAATAATGTCTAACAAATAAAATGAATGTGAAAGTCATTTTGTTTCTTGCACTTTCAAGGGTTTCCTGATCAACTAATCATAAATTTTCATATATGCAGTTTTCTAAATACAGATTAACATAGAAGTCGAAAAAAAAAACAATAAAAAAAGACAAAAAAACTTACAAAGCTCGAGGAAATAATGAAAAATAATAATAATATGTTGGCTATTTTTTTACAAATGATATTACTAGCAAAAATCGAAATAAAAGTAGAATCAAGTAAATCCGCAAGCAAAGCTAGTAAAAACGGATAATAAATTCAAACAAGCCATTAAGAAAGGTTCTAAGTTTTTGAATAGAGTGACTGAGTCGCGTGTCGTTGGAATTCATTTGCGTTGCATTAAATATGCTTTACGACTATTACTAGAAGTGGAGTTTTCAGTAAAAACTGATTTATCTGCAATGTTCGCAACTGTTCATGCAATTTGTTTATGTCACTGTCTTTAATCTAATTGCGGTTTTATTCATGTTGCCTAGAGTTTCTTTTATTAGTTAAAGATCTAAGACTGTTGTGTATTTCAATATAAGTACAACGATATGTAGGTGTTTAGATATCGTTATATCAATTATCCAATTAAAGCTTTGAATACCTTTACGTGATTGAAAACAATAGGTATGATTTTTTGCAATGTAACGCTAATTTATATTCTACGGAATTAGCTATTAACCATTGATGATGACGTGAATGATTGACAAACATAGCCTTATTGTTTATGGAACCTGTAATTAAAAAACTGCAGTTAAGACGCAAGTAATAAACTCTGAAAAAAATAAAAAAGTCCTTTTTTATTTTATGTAGAGACGACATTGAGTATCTATTGTTGTATAGTTTACAACTACATTTTCTCTGGGTTACGCCGCTGTATGCTTATAAGACGCCCCTAACGTTGCGTAACATGAACTTTATTGCTTCGTATAAAATATGAAAAGTCGTCCTCATTAAGCGGTTGTTAGATGGGAGCGGAATGAGTAATTTGCTAAGTAAAATGTATGACGTGTACGGTGGTGCCGTAAAGTTCTCTGTTCCTCGCTAGGTGGTCCTTACTCATAGTGGTGTAATTTATTGGGCGACCCGGCAAGCTCGCACATATTCGGTAACATCTGTCAGGATACTATTTATCTCGGAGGAATTTACTCCGATTGTTACGTAACGGGACGTTCTGTACATCTAGATATGTATATTGTGCGTATCCATTGACGCTTCAATTGAGATAGGGCCTTTGTTGCTATGCAGAAAGCAATTATTAGAAAAGGATTTTTGGAGTGAAAACTTCTTTAGCGGCGTAGTACACATTTTGTGATGGGTAAAAATGTTAAAGTCGCGTCAGGACACGTGGCCTGACCAAAACTTCGTAAGACGGCAAAGCAAACTACAAAAGCCCAGATGTCATTCGTGACAGCATAAATATAAATATTTATGTTTGAATTCCTTGCAAAATGAGCACAATAGGAACTTAAACAACACGCTTATAAAATCACAAATGTGTTAAAAATCTTTTATTAGCATTCTTAACACAAAGACATATTTATGAAAATCATAGGTACTCGGACATCCCTATGTCCCTACATACACCTAACTAAAATATTTCAACTGTCCAACCATCTATCGTTGGTAAAAATAAAGAACAAAAATATGAGCGCCGAAATTCGCAGTAAAATTTTTTGACCGCACCATAATTATAATTGGTGACAAATTGAGCGTGATAGTAGGTGTGTTACGAGCGAGCATTGTTCATCCGATGACAAATAATGGCAGATAATACCACACTATCGGGTGTTTCGCGTGAATTTAGCACTATGTTGCGAGCCAATATTCCACTTGATAATAAACACGACTCATAAACCTATACGTATCACAATTGTAGCTCTATTCGCTTATTTTTAAGTTAATTGCAAATGTATTGATAATGTTTTAATAAGATAGCCACGTAATAAGTTATTGTGTTCCTTAAGTTATTAATAACACAAGTTGATAGGTGTGGAGTTATGTGTGACATTGTTAAGATAAAATGTTAATGCTTACTGGTTTTTATAGACACTTATTTTACAGCTGTGTTTATAGAGTTCCTGGTTTTCTTTGCCAATTATCACTTAGCACCTACACATGAACTCTTGCAATTCTTTACACGACACAATTACCTTCATCAACATCATCAACAACCCATTATCGTCCCACTGCTGGGCACGGGTCTCTTCTCAGAATGAGAAGGATTAGGCCATAGTCCACCGCGTTGGTCAAGTGCGTATTGGTAGACTTCACATACCTTTGAGAATTTTTTTATAAATCTCTCAGGTATGCAGGTTTCCTCACGATGTTTTCCTTTACCGTTTAAGCAAGTGATAATTAGTTTCTAATACGCACATAATTTTGAAAAATCAGTGGTGGCCTGGGATTTAAACCTCGGACCTTCGATCGAGAGGCCGAGTTTCTTAACCAGTAGGCTATCACAATTACCTACCTACTGTAAAAGGCAAAATCGAACGGATAAAATCAATTCAGGATAAAGGTTATTGAAATATTTGAAGATCGGAAGCTATGAGGAGGCATAAAAAGATATGCCGCTAATCGGTTTCGCATTGCGATTGGCGGAAAATATCTGATGTAATGGAATTCTCTGGCGGAAATATTAACTACTGTACGCTTCTACTATAAACCACACATTATTGCAGAAGTGCGGTAAAAAAAATCAATAGCTGTAGGTACCTAGATATTTAATTCGCTTAAGCAGCGGTCACCATCGGTCTGATACGCGGAGGGTTCCGGGTTTGAACCCCGGTCAGTCAAATCATCATCATCATCATCATCAACAACCCATTACTGTCCCACTGCTGGGCACGGGTCTCCTCTGAGAATGAGAAGAATTAGGCCATAGTCCACCGCGCTGGCCAAGTGCCTATTGGTAGACTTTACATACCTTTGAGATTTTTTTTTTATAAATCTCTCAGGTATGTAGGTTTCCTCACGATGTTTTCCTTCACCGTTTAGCAAGTGATAATTAGTTTCTAATACTCACATAACTTTGAAAAATCTTTCTTCGTATCTTTGTTACATCCATGTGCTCATAACTCAGGGAATCTCAGTATGGAGCTATGAGCGTAGACAGCATTAGGTATAATCTATCAACAAGTCTGGTTCTTATAACCAGTTCTTTATCCCATACTAAACCAGTATTACTTCCTAAAAGTTTCCTGGACAGTCTTGGTTTTAAATAACCGATAATGTCTATATCACTTGGCACAGAGCCTATTGCTGTCAATGAGTGAATTAACTAATTCGTAATGAACTCAGTACGCAATTTATTTTCAATAGAAATGTAGTGGCGTTATAAACGGTACCTACTCCAAATAAATATATGGGCGGCAATGTTTGAAGTTATTTAGCGATATTCAAAATACAGAAGGCCGGACAGCGCATTAAAATTTTATGTGCCATGGGTTTTTGGATGAATAATTCTATTATTTAAACAGCATAGCACCAAATATAAAACATGGGTGGCCAATAAATGCGGAGTCAAATTTATTGTTCCTGATATTAATATAAAGTAGTATTTAATAGTATGTTAGTTTTTGTTATTGAATTTGGTTTGGTATTCCCACATGGATCGGCAATAACACGTGAACTATTGAGGGTCCAAGATTCGAAGTCGGGCCAGGTAGATATCACAATATCGAATTTATAATAATATGACTACTCCTCTGAGTCTGTATTTGTAATTCCGTAAGCCCGACGCAATAAGCTTAAAATTTTACTTTTGTAAACTTATTTAAAAATATAAATAATTCCTTTAAAAATTTTAGCTAGCGATGTAGATCACTTATAATTATTTCAAGCCTACTATACATTGCGTAATAAAGCAAAATTTACAAACGAGCAAACTTTGAACGTCACGTTAAGACTGTTCACGGTAAGTCGTGACTCTCGTGACTGAAGCCCGATCTGACAAACGTTAGGTGCTTGAGCAAGACCTCCAACAGTTAGTTTTATCTCCGACTGCGTTCGTAAGTCTATCTAGATCGAAATATTGGCTCCAATTGTTTGGTGCAAACATTGGTTGTTATTTGTGGCGACTACTGTTTGATATATGTCTGTTTTGGTGGATATGATTGGATTAGGCCTTGAACGTATTCAGTTGAAAGTACCATATATGTACCTATATAGTACTATAAAGGTACATGTACTTACTACAATCTAAACTCCGCACAAATGTATTTTTTCATTCACTAAAATGAATGACTACAGAGCCCTTAATTATGCATACTTCGACACGCACTTTTTAATATCAAAATATTCATAATACACATGTAGTAAGTTCCCGAAATAAAATATCGCGCACGAGTCTGCGTAAAATAATACGTACGCATCAATCTCTTATATTAGTACGGAGCTCGGCGGAACAACATAAAAACTTCCTCAACTTTCCTATACGAGGCAGTAAATCTCGCGTTTTTTAATAGATAAATAGGGCCTCGCACAAACGAGCAATATCGCATTATTTGGCCCTCCCTCAGGAAAGGCCCTCCTGATAAAGCCACCTTACCTCACACCCTTCATGTTAATGTACTCCGCCAGACGGTGACAACCATTTTTTGGCCCACTTGGTTACATTATGGAAGCTATAAAGAGTATTTCAAATTATATTTTCCGTGTCCATTAAAAGGAGATGTGCCCGTCTCGCCGTTATTTAAAAGTAACTTTTGCTGTTGAAGCAAATTTTGTACACGATTATAATTCATTTTTAAATTATTCACCGTACGCCTAAGTAACCGTAACTTGACGGAAATTTATACCTTTTTGTTAATGTTAAAACAGGTAGCTGTTAATTTAAAAAAGTAGTTTACGAAACAACAATTGTCCGCCGTTGTCGGTCTTTAGGCGGCACAAAAGTTAGCTCACCGTGCAAGGTAATAAAATGTTCAAAACTTCGAAAAAATATGCCGTCATAAACAAAGCGCTTCGGATGCAAAGTTAGATAAAGAACATCTCACACACCTGAGCTAGAAAATTGCTTTTTTCTAAGCGCCGCCAGTTTTTTACGCAACTTTCTCCAAGAATAAAAGAAGTTTCGTGGAAGAACTTTCTTATTTTTTTTCTGAGCGGACGTTGAGGCGTAAATCATATCTGGATCCGTATGATATGACGGGTCGCAAATGCAAGAAATGTGGGGACAATAAAAATATTGTGACACGTTTTTGGGAACAATTGTTTCGGCCTTTTTGTTTTGGTGAAAGCTTTTTAGGCGAACAAAGGTTAAAATGTTGTTTTGTGCTAGCCAGTTTGTAAAATTTCACGGCTATGGCGAGGTCAATTTATCCTTATTTTAGCGTTAGGTGCTGTAACTTATTACCACAAACGCATAAAACAGCGGACCCTTATCACAACTAGTTAAAAACTAATTACCGGGGTGACACCACCTTTCCATAAATCTAGCGGCTCCACCGAATTGCCTTGACAAAAGTTATTTTTAAGAAAAATCCCTTGAGGCTGCTCCACCTCGCCCCGCGCTCCTCCCGCCTTCAGAGGAATTTATCACGATTTATATTCATGGCATAACAACGTGAGCCAGTTTAGGGCGATACCGTTTAAATTACAAACTGCTAAATAAAACTTGTCTAGTTGTACAATATTTATGTGTGGAAACATTTGAATCATCTGTTCTGTAAACCTTGCACGAATTGTGGCCTCTTGATTTGAAATGTTTGCTACGTTTTCTACTCAAATGGCTATCTTAGAAGCTATCGTAACGTAACACATATGTCGAGAAACTCTTACCGTGTTTTAATTGTAACTGTTTAAATAGATATGAAACATTTTGTATAGAATGAGATGAAACAATATTTAAGTAAATTTATGTAATATTTAATTTAAAACTTCAGTCTGGTTATAAAAAGCGTTGATAGTCCCAGAAGTACGAATTTTTAGAATTTAGGTCTCCCACGCGTCCTCTTTATGAAGCCTATATGCCTGAGTGTTTCACAAACTTTTATACACCGCCAGCAAAAGCAATAGGCTAATGAATTAGACAATTCGAAAATAATACACTAAAGTAGAGGACAGTTGAGAGATACTCGTAGCTAGTCTCAGTACAAAACCATTTCGTGCCCATCCCTTGAATTGCATTAAGCACACATACATTAATTAACTAAGTAAGGGGCACATTAATCAAGGATCCTTTACAGTTCGCCGCGTGGTACACGTAAATCGGGCACCATATGGCTCCGAATGTTTCAAACAGCGACGGTAACTCTTGGACGGAACTACAAATCAAATGTGGTTTAGCGCCGGAAGCGCTTAGTGTCGCTACGGCAACTGTTTAAGGGTCATTACTTATTGGGTAGATACCTGGTTTGATTTGAGGGTGCAGTGATAAATTCTGACCTTACTGGGATGTGAGTTGAAAATAGAAGTATAAGCTGTGTAGTTAAAGAAGTAGATTCCTTATTATAATACTCCTTTTGTTTATTTTACATGAAGTCCTACGATTAAATTATTTGGTTTCTTTAATTTTTAATTAAGTCTATTGATTGTGTACCTACACAGTTTATTACTTTTCTTAATGCATACCAGAATAAATCGGTGATTTCAACAAGCCAATTTCCTAATATATAATTTAGTTCTGATTTTTATGATACTTTATAAAACCCTTCATTCTAAAATATTGATAACAGTAGAGCAGAGTTAAGATTTTAGTTATTTAATGTTATACTCTTTACCATCGTCTTTGTAATTTATGTTTGATTTATTTTATAAATGAAGAGGAATTAGATGCCGACCATATAAAATTTGCCACTATTTTATATAGGTGCATATTAGGTACATAATACTTAAATGAGAATACACAATAGTCATATCTAATTACTATTTTAGAAATGTTTTAAATCAAATGACACTGCCTCTACTGTTAAATATCGGAAAGATATTAGCTCGAGTTTGAAGGGGTGTACTAGCAGGGCACCGTTGGGGGTGGTTCTACCATAATTGATGAGGTTCTTAGCTCAGCAGGGAAGCGTGGAATTATCATTGCGCCACGACACTTCGGTACAAGCCCTCATTAATTTGTGATTAGCCCGCAGTTAGAAGACTTGTGGAGGCTTTCTTCTAATTAGATAACCAGCTTCTTTTAGGGGTTCGAGGAAGGAAATGTGTGCATTTTTTGGGATTCCATTTTGTTTGTAGCTATAGTGATGTCACTGATGTAGGCTTACCATTAGTAATATAGGATAACCATTAGATGTTTAAGTGCCAAACTTGCATGTATATCATCTTATGAAAAGTGGTTACTGCCGCCCATGAATATTTGTGTACGTTGGTTGGTCCCTCTAATGATAAATTTCTCTTCTCAGTTTTTATTGTTTTATATTTTTAGTACAAATTTTCGCCATGGAACTTAGTGCTACCCAAAGGAAGTTCCGTCAAAAAAAATAGTCTAATATCTTAAAACTCAACGCATCCCCAATAAATATCTTAAGCATCGTTTACCCGGAATGAGGCAAAAACGTTATTCCCCCATACTGTTTATTTAAAGGTGGATTTGTACGATATTTATTCTCATACGCATGCTTGGGGGAATCCGTTTCTTATCAAACGGAAGTTTAAAATGTTGTTCAAAGTTTAGTTGTTTGTTGGTTTGATTATGGACCATTAAACTTATAAAAATGTACTATGTCATCTAAATTATTACATATTTTACACTTTGATTGTTACCAACATAAAAAGAAGTTCGACATCTTCTTTTTAATATATCACAAGATATTAGTAATCAGACTATACTATAACATTAGCCTCACGTTATCATTCTGGTTAATACTAAACTGCCAGCTCTATAGGTACTTTCTTTATATAAGTATATGAATTTCATTACTTTTTCATTTAAATTACTGACCTAAACCTCATTATAATTACGATAAAATATATATATCACATCTTATTGTTCCTATTATTACGGAAATGCCAGCTAAACGTAACATATACGAATTTTGCTTAAATTTGTTACTCCCTTGTGTCATCAATATTTCTCCAGCTAAGTGGTCTCGCTAAGAAAACCTACATATTAGATTAATTCGGTTAGAGGGGGTTCGGAGCCAATTTGTCTGATTGCTGCCGATACCGATGTCAATTTAGTTGAGTTACCTATGTATCTTGGTATGGGTTTACAATAAATTCAGACCCCATTCTTACGTCCCTATCAATAAATATTTGCGCATGATCAATCCAATAAAGTTGCACAGTTGAATTATTTTTTATTTATTTAGACTTGCTAAATGGATTGTGTAGGGGTGTATTTTACATTGTCCGAAGTCTTCAAGTAGAAAAAATAAATAGCAAACATTTCTTAAGCAAATTGAAACATAATCGCTAGGTGTAATATTTTTACGCAACAGTGATAGCTGCAAAATTCAATAAAAAAGTGTCACCATAGGTATATTCTATTTTAAAGAAATTATAGAAAAATATAAGAGATTGCTGCGTTTTGTTTCCGATACTGATTCCGCCTAGCCATTTCTAAGGGAGGCTTGAGAAATCAAAACATTTTTCATAAGATCTCCAAAATATTGACTGCACGTACCATTACCCACGTAAAGTGCTATTTACAGCGGAAAAGGTGGAACTCGTAAAATAATCAAGTAGCACCTCATAGACTGTAGGGCAAATTGTTAATTAGAAAGGTTACGTATCCCGACCCCACCGGCCATTACCATCAACCGGTACACGCCTCTTTCGGGTAAACGCACCAAATCTCGACGAGGGGAAAAATCAAACAGTAAATATCGGAAAGCAATCCGAGGTGATTCTATTAGATTGAGTTAAGTTAAGCAGGCTTTAAGGCCCTTAGGCTTAGTTTGTGGACGGCGAGATTTATATGGTGGCGCCTAGAGTTTAAAGCTAGATTTCAGGTTAAGTGTACGTTTTCTTTATCATTTTTATATACAGGGTTTATCAAAATCGGCCTCGTAAATCATTTCAGCATTATTCGCTAATCCTTATAGTTTGGGATTTCACCCTGAACACCCGTTTGAAAAATTCACCCTGTATTGGAAAAAAATACCTAATATTATGCATCATAGTAGAAGACTTTTCTTAAGATGAAATTCTTTAATTTTTTTTAAATTGTAATACCTATGTGTAAGAAATGAGTTACATAGAATGGAAAGATATATTTTATTAATTTGAAATCATATGCAGCCAATTAAAATTTACAAGCATTACTATCCCACAAACTTACAAAAGACCAAATTAGTGTTAAGAAAAGGCACAAAGGTTTCGCATACGTAAGTTGTTTCTTCGCGTGCCTGAGATGAATCTGCCACTGCGAGCTCGAGGTGTCTCTATCTAAATAGATCTCATGCAATGAGACCCTCGCCTTTTCACACTTCGCACTCTTAATTGGCACTTAGATATTATACTGTACTCAGTTTGTTATTCCAATGGGTAGAATTCAATGAACGAGAGGTTAAACGTTTAAAGGCGTTGTAGGTATTAAATTACTAGGTAATTCTATTCCTGCAATTTATCGCTCAAATTATGTTGGGACAAAGATAAATCATATACTTGCTTATAATCTGCAGTAATTGACGTCAATTAAGGTTTATTCCTGCCTATAAAATTCTAATATCATAATCTCTTAATATAAAATACATTTAGCTACGCTTCAACTTTTTAAATTGTAATCATTATTTTCATACTATATATTTTTTTAACTTAATGCAAATTATCTAAACCAAATAGGTCTTACTCTAGTCACATAAATCCTTGTTATTATATCTTAACTATGTTAACTTGGTAGGTAGAGTTCTACGTATGATCTGACTAGTTTCATCAGCAAGTTGATCGACACTTTCAAAGTGACATAGTCCTCTCCCTTTTATTTTTAAGTTCTCTATTCTTTGCTTCCATACTGGCTCTGGTTAGTTCTTCAAAATCCTGGCGCAGTCTGTAAAATCTTTATTATAGAACTTAATATTAAATATAGTTAACTTTTAAATTCCTTACTTATATTTTAATTTAATATGGCCAAAAGGTATGCAGAAAGCTCTACTACGATCCCGAACGGGTTGCGAGTAACTCCTCGATCGAGATAAGCCGTCACATTCAAGATATTTAAATCGATTTTCCCCAATTTTCCGCGGGCGGGTGCGAGAGAGGCCCAAGTAGAATTGCCACATTGTCAATATTTGCAGGATTTTCCTATTAATACGGGCGCTTTACGTTTTCCGTGCAGGAACTTTTCATTTGGGACATTTTTGTCGGATAAATATTGAAACTCTATATTAAATAATATATTGTTTAAATTATTCCTATGTTTAAATTATTGGTTACAATAAAGATAAATTCATTACAATTCACTCCAACAATTAAGGTATCTAAATCCTCGTAAATATGTTAAAATTACTTCATGTCAATTCTCTTCAAGAAGTGTTGCAAATGTAATAGGCGAGGGTGACTGCTTTCCACCAGGTAGCTCGACTGCCTTATCGTTAGGTATAAATATAAAAATATCAATATATTTATTACTTTATTATTTCAGTTAAAAAAAACCAATCAAGTATCTACTTCAATTGTAAATTCTAGGTAGTTAACTAAATAAGTTACAGCAAAGATATCTTCAAAATTTCAGATGAAATATGTGAGATTTTCGTTTTATCCTCCCAAACACTGAACCCGTGGTATCACTAGGCCCGGGTCTATTTATCCCGTGTCGCGGCGGGACCGGCCGCTATTGTTCGCCAAATGAACTGCCGCTGTACTGTACAGTCTGAACACCATGCTTACACTGTGTTCGGGACCCGGATTCGAATTCGATACCTGTTTGTTTATGAGCTCTGTATATGTCAACTTTACATGATAACTTTACATACGAACTATGAATCGAAGTTTATTTGTAAGAAAAACTATCAGAATATTTTATTTAAGAGCATTAGCCGTTACTGATGTCCAGGTAAAGAACTGTGCTTAACTTTAAAGCTGATAGATTTTATCGTCCTACAGCTGGGCACGGGTCTCCTCTCAAATTGACAAGGGTTAGGCCATAGACGCACTGGCCAATTGCGAATGGTAAACTTCACATATCTTTGATATAATTTTAAACATCTCTCAGCTATTCAGGCTTCCTCACGTTACTTTATACATAATAGGGACATACGTTTGAGAAATAAATTTTCAGCTATCGAATATTCCAGGACGACTCCGTTTTCTATCTAATATTATAAAAAATCTAAAGAGCTATATGAACAATTATATCTAAAAGTCAATGGCACTTGTATCGACCCTCTGGAACCCTTTAAATACTCTTTAATTAAGGAGTTTCGCGTATTTCTCCCAACCGGAACCTATTTGTTGGGCCGCTATTTAAAACATTCGCCTTCTGTTTACATAGATCAGATACGTTCAACAAAGGCTTTTGTAATTAAGAAAGATATTTTAAGTTGCCGCCGGCTTGCCTTTATACGCGGAATGAATCTACTGGATTAAGTGCGTTTCAAGTTTTGTTAGATGTGCGGTGGGTTCCCAAGGGATATACATCTTTGTTTTAGCCAATTAAAAAGGTTAAGAATTAGTTTAGTATCACTCTATATCGATAATGTTGATGTAGTTTGTATTAAATATCTATAATATCAATACAAAATCATAACAAATATTGTTACCTATATGGTATCTCCTTACGCACTCGTAATAACGTTCATAAATTTTCACCTTTTGTATTAAAACATGGGAATACATACCCTCCATTGGACCAATATCCCAAAGATGGATGTAACACGCAACGCAGTATATTCGAACAGCTCACAAAAATAAATTTCCCGGTCCAACCCCAATTTAGGAGTGCATTATTTTCGCTTTCACAGACATCCGATACAATTAAAATCTTCTTTAATTAAGGGATGGCGATGAATCATTTGCACGTGGCGCACAGTTTTCCATGCGTGCTCGAAGTAACAGAACGACTTAGCTAAATCAGGGCTTAAGGGAAAATCGCTCATCCCATACACACGTAAAGCTCAATTTTGGTACTGATTTCGATCGTGTTTAAGACAGGTCTATGTTTTCCGGTATCTCTTTTCACGTTGTCGCTGTTTCGTTATTTACCCGTACGTGAGGGATGCCGGCAATAAATAGGTGCGCACAAACATATTTGACGTTTACAAATACCTCCCAAATTGGTTTCCTTGGTGTGACTGGCTATTATTACAAGCTTTGTTTATTTATTACGTTACTGTGGTAGCTTGTATCAATGTTAGGGGGTAAGTTTGTTAGGGGATGCTTTATATTACTTTCTTATCATGTTAAGCCAGTAGCATAATTATGTACCTACGTAGGTACTTAGAAGAATATTAATTTCGTGAGCCGATTTTATAACGAGCTAAAAAAATAGTTATATAACTGTTGAGCCACTCAAAGCAGACGCGAGTTTATTTTAAAACATGCATTTAGCATAAACACAAGTTTATAATTTTAGAATACTCGTACAACACAAAGAACCGAGTACATCGTTTATGTTTACAATGCGTCTTGACTGAAAGGAATTGCGGCCGTCGCGCGATTTACGATTCCCTTGTTAGTTGCGTTCTCGCAAATAACTTATTTAGTCTATGATTCAACTGATTGCAGCAATAAAACTGTATTAGTAAAAATTAAAATTCATTTCGAATGTTCCCACGCATTTTAGATGTCAGGTTAATCAGCGGGTATGAATAAATATGTTTGAGAGTCAGTGGCTGAAAATTGGCGGAAAAAAATAGATCATGGTGCAAACGAGGTGCGACTCGCAATCCGGGCGTGCCGGGTGTCCGGGCGTCCGCCGGGGGTTGTAATTCAAGTGACAAATATCGAAGGCCACAATTCATATTTCTGCTATCTCGGCGCTTGTGTCGCCATCTGTGCCGCAGGGACGCTCGCCATTGGTTCTCCATCAACCGACGGTATGATCTATTTTTGTTGGGAATAAAACATTGTTTTTTCCTTCGGGAAATGTTTTATAAGTATTTTTAGGGTCGGTACGTGACGTGTTATTTCGAGCGGTTTAGGGGGATCCGTTTATGTGGTAACGAAAAAGTCCATTAGAAATTGTATCGGGAGTGTCTTTCTATCAGATAACGAATATTGATGGTGATTTGAGCAATAAAAATAATTTTCGGTGAAAACAAAGTGCAGTTAATCTTTCCATGATTTAAATTTCATAGTCGGAAACTGTATAGTCGGAAAATAGTATTGTGTGCACAGCGCATACATTATCGAGATCGAATTTCACGTGCCCATATAATTTTAAGCTCGTAAAGCCCGAACAATAATTCACTGGGAGCATTTGCGGAAAATGCATTTTATTGTTAAAACGTGAATTTTATTTATCGTCGACAACCCGTGGTGGGTTGCAGTGGGCTGGAGGGGGTTGATTTGCAGTAGCTGCGCATCGAAGCCACCCTTTGGCACGGATTATTTATACTAAAGGTAATTTCCCGGGTTCATTATTGGGAAATGCAACATTTGTGCATTTCACGGGTTGTCATTTGCAGTTCATTAAAAATAAACTTCGACCGCAATGTATTCGGCCAATATATTCCCGATTTTATGACGTTCTGCCGCTCGGCTTTATTATCTGTGACACTGACAAAAATATATGCTAATTGCTATTTTATTGCTATTTTAAACCATGTTAATTACGTCGGTGCAGATAATATACCTCTTTATTTGATTTGTATTCCATCGTCCTTCATCCGTCATCGATTCAGTTTATCAGTAGCGGCAACTACAGCGCTCGCAGTATTTGACTTTTGGTGCACGTGTAGATTAGAAACATTGATCTGAAACAGAAAAGCGATTGCTATGGGCTACGACACGATAAGTCACATTAACCAGGGAATGTAAATTGTCTACTTAGCAGTACATGAGTCATACAATTAAGTGTATATTTCATCTTATGGTGTAGCTTTAGCACGCGCTAAGGCCCTTCCGGCGCGATAGTCATCACGAGGCGTTGCCACAGATCGTAACGCCTCAACAACATTACGCCATTTAATTGCAAATGCTACTTGTTTATTGCCTCTACGCTCTTGTAATACATTTACCCTTTGTTAGAGGAACGTGCCATTCGACATTTGTCTGCATTATTCTTATAAAACATGTAGTAGGTTGGGTACTTAATTACTTATCTAACCACAATATATTTAAGTGTAATTGAGTTAATTGTCTTTCGATGAAGACGGAAATATATTTCAAAAATCAAATATCACAAATTATTTTCTAATCTTACTATTAAGTAATTAAAACAATACGTATAGTAGATAATCCTTGCTACATTTAAGCAAGAATTCCTTCATCTGTCGCTATTTAGTGCAATGGACGAAAGTAAACAGAATAAAAGGGGAGCGCAAAGAAAAAAGGGGAAGCTCTTTTAAAAGCTATTTAGCTCCAATCCCTAGATAGCGTCTACCGCAACGGCTGGACCGTTTTTTCCGCTGAAAGCCAATTTGGAATGAATCACAGTAACAGTGGCGAGCATCTGTGCTAATTTACCTACGGGCCGACAGTCTAATGCGAGTCGTTCGCTCGTAAATATCGAATCGCGACCGAGCGCCGAATATCGAAAGCCGGCATTAGTCGGATACAGCTAATACACACGGGGGTACGTGCGATAAATTATCGCATGTTCATTTGGCCTCCGATGTTTAATCTGTCCGGCGATACTGAACGGCCCCCGGCTATTTTGAATTTCGAATAGATAGGAAATTTTAAGATTATGTACGCAATACAATATGTGTCATATTCTGTAGTATATCCTGTACCCTTCGTATGAGCTTTTACGTTTTTACAAATATTACTGTTTTTGTATTTGTTTACGTATTTGCCCATACATTCCCAATCAGCGCCCCTAGTGGACTGTATCAGCACATTTAGTTCTATATTTTTTATTTTGTTTGTCTCAAATTTACATTCAGTTATGATAATCTCAACTTGTCACTATTATTTATAACATTTATTTTATCAAGCTTTAAATTATTAATACGAATAATGGGGAAAATTTTGGCATGAAATTTAGTTCCGTACATAAACATTTCGGCTTGTAAAGTTTTGCTAAAGCTGTATTTTATTAATTCTAGAGTTCGGCAAGTCAGCGGTTGTGTTCGTAAATATTTTGGTGTTGTTGCTATAAATATTGAGACAGAACACGAACGTGCTTTACTAAATTGAACTGTGACAATCGTATCTGTCTCTACGATCGACGTACCGACTCTACATCGGCCCTAGAGGCAATATTAACATCGTCGCTACTGTTCGCTATGTATGCGTAATGTACTATTGCGTTTAGGTACTGTTTATACCTAAATTCAACGTTGAAGATTTTGTATTAGCACAATTATGGAACATGATGAAATATTATACTATGTTTGCGAATATTATTTACATTCACTGTATTGTTACGATGTGTTGGGATATGGTTTAATTTATTAAAACATCGTATAAAATATGTGTAATAATTAAAGTGAATGACGTATAAAAAAATACATAAAAATATAGCACCTGGCGGTTTTACCATACATATAGAGACGTTTTCTAAACAGCCACAGCGTTGACAAAAGAGAGCCTTATAGTTATAAGAGGTATATGTACAAAGAGATGCAAAAGTAGATTTAGAATTAATAAATTGATTTTATGAACATAATACCTACATATTTTTAATGGACATTTATAAGCAAATATTTAATTTAAATTGTTTTTTGTTTCAGGTACGCATTTCGATTTCTCTAAACTTTATTAAGCTGTATTCGATCATCTAAAACTGTAAGTACAAAAAGGGTCCTCATAAAAATCACACACTTTATCACGGATGCCTTATCAAAGGTCTTTGATATGCAATAATGGGGGCAATGTATCAAACTAGCTATCTAACTTAACGCAATTTGAAGTATGGCGGCTCTTAAGGCGCTGCCACCCCCCAAAAAGAGCCGGTGGGGGAGGATGGGGCTTCCTTATCGCAGAAATGCAGCCACTACCCCCGTTTACCTTAAGATCTTTAATATTAAATAATATACTACAGTTAAAGCCGCCTCAGATATATGACCTTACTATGTTTTATTGTTTCGAACAAAAACCTTTAGTATGAGAATTGATTTGTTTTTTTTTTTTTACTTTAAGGAGATTTGTATTAGCATTCTAAAATATTTTTATATTGATACGAACGATATTGCACCTAATTAGAAAATTTAAAAAAGTGTCTGCTCATAATATGTCATGAGAGCCTCCGAAAAATGTAAATATTTATTGGACAAATTCTTTCATTATTTTTTATACACTTTAAATATATTATATATACGTAGGTAATGCATATTTAAATAATATCGCTAGTTATATGCTTATCGCTAGTTAGGTACATAAAGGTCAAATTAAATTTAAACATTAAGTATTTAACAAAGACTTTCATTAAAAAATAATTACGGCTCGAACCACTCCGGGAATGAACTCGATTGTATCTCTCAGGCCGTGTCTATTTATTTTATTGATAGACGCGTCATTATGTAGTGGCAGAGTGAGTTAATTAAAAGCGTGAGTGAGTGCATTCCGAGGTTGGAGCAAACGTTCATAAAACAAGCGGCCATCTAACTAAATTATTTAACGTCTTCATTCCCCGTGGCGCACGCAGGTTGCATGCCGGCACGCGGATGCTAAGATACATGGACTTTGCATGGAAGTTCCTGTATAACCCTGTACATAAATATATTTGCATTCTTATATGTTTGATATAGTTCTGTAAAAACTAGACGGGGTGATAGAAAATTTTGTTGTATACAGTTTTGTTAGTGCGGGATGGAGAATTGAGCGATAATATATAAATTGATATTTGTTTATATAACACTAGCCGACCAAGCAAACTTTGTACCGCCTCAATAGCTCTTTATTAAAAATATTTCATATAAAATATAACCTATGTTACTCGTGGATAATGTAGCTTTCGCATGGTGTAAGAATTTTTAAAATCGGTCTAGTGGTTTTTGAGCCTATTCATTACAATCAAACAAACAAAGTTTTCCCCTTTATAATATTAGTATAGATAAAAATAGCAAACGAGCATTTAGTCCTCCTGGTAAGTGGCCACAACTGACTAAGCACATCTGTTATCAACTCTACATAGGAGTCCTATCTTAGTTCAGCCACAGATACATGCCCAATCGTGAGGATTGAGTTCCCTTCGTGTCTACACCTCAACAAGCTCTTCAAAACCCACGATAAACACTATTAACTTATTGGATTCTTAAAGTTGGATCCAACCTTTAAAAATGACTCAAGCTTATAAGTGAAACAATAGTATGGTAATACATATAGAACGTTAAAAATACTATGGATGTTTTTATATCTTTCTTTCATATCTTCGAAATTGGGGAGAAAGGGACTTCCCAGCCAGTTCCAATGTAGGGACAATACAACCCATACGTACAGCTCATAAAGTCATAATTCTTAGTCCGTTGTAACCATCAAATGTAATGCGTGTTCATTCGCCATTTCGGCATGTCATAAAACACTTTAAAACATTGCATTTTATTTCTGTTTTTGTACCGGTGAAATGGCCAGTCGGTTTAAATGCAAAGTAGGTAAACACATTTATTTTAAATGAATGCAGTTTAGTTAAACAATTGCTTCATTAACGGTTGCAAAGAAAATATAGGTACGAGTACATTCGTTCATAAAATTATTTTTATGTTCATTTGGAAACATGAAACAACTTTTGTTAATGTTAATGAAGAGATAAAATTCAAAGAATTTTTGATGCCTTTTTATGGAATTATTAACAATACACATGTATTTGTATAAATTTTAAAATATATCATGTATCTAAAGATATAATCAGTAGCCAAATCAACCACTGTATGTGATATTTAGGCGTTAGTAACTTTGATGTACAAAAAAATATGTGACTTAAGTATTACTAATGCAATTAATTTTAGAATGCCTAAAAGTGGCAATAATTTAATACAATAGCACAAAACAAAATTTCTTTAGGTAATACAGTAAAATACCTTTACTGCGAGTACTGAGTACAAGTATCTATTACCAAATCATTACTCTTGTTGGCCATTACTCTCATTTCGCTGTCTCTTAGCTCATTTTAAACGAGTGTACTAATGAATAGGCGTACAAGCAGTACTAGATCAAAAGTTCGGCTGGCACATAACATTACTATTACCGGTATTATTTTGTAGTCCGTAGGGTCGCCATAAACAATCAGGGCTTGTGGTGAAGGCGCGTGGGCGAGTGAACTACGATGCGGTCGCCATATTGTTTTCTAATGACTCAATGCAGTGTAGTTCATTATATTTTAAATTCGCTTATAAACTTTGTCCTATTTACTGAACTAGAGCATACAATTACAATAATATCCCTATGAATTGAGTACCGCCTACGTTGTACTGCCCTTTTTAAATATGAAATGTACCTTATTCTTATAGGAATTGGAGGAATGATACAAAATTTGATAAAAATAAAACAGCATGGAATACAGAAACTCTTCCTCGACAGAACTTATGTGAAACAAATAAATATTAAGTTTGTGACATTTTAAATTTTATGCAAATAGTCTTAAAAAAACAATATGGATACATAAAGCAAATACCTAAATAAGGTTAAGAATATATCTGTTAATATACACCGTTTTTAAAAACACTCCGTCTTAGCCCAAACGTGTGATTGTACAAAAAATTATTTGTAGGTACAATAACCAAAAATTAGAGCATAATTAGGTGTTACAGGTCAAACAGACAGATATATTACCCCGATTGGCTACCCGCTATCTCGGCGGCATGTCGCCTGTTACTCAAATTAATATTTATGGTCGGCACAATGAAGTTTCACCGCAGTTTGCCTAAGTAGGTATCCCCAACGTATATGACAAATATCTTGCCAAGATAGGGGAAATCTTGCTTAATTTAACTAATGGACTAATATACTATCATCCGTAATATGGGCCGTAATTTGCGGAATAACTTGATTTGTGTTATTTGTTCTGTACACACGATTCTCTTCGGTCTAATAAAAGTTTTTGAACTATAACCTAAATGATTTGTGTTTCATTTAGTATGGCAGCGGTAAAATATTGCTATAAGTAGGTATATTATTCAAAAGAAGTAAAGTTTGCATTATATACTCGTTTATTCAGAACTTGTTTAAGAATTTTTGAACGCATAAACATAATACAAACATAAATATTAACAAAACATTTGTAATACTCTTAATTAGTCGACGTATTTACAGACTTATATAGAGTAATATATTATTGTCTGAACTTTACATCAAAATGTACGTATGTAGCAAAGACACGTGGCCACAAGATATACCTACAGTACGCTCCCGAGACGCTGCTAATGAAGTTTTATTGAACAGTTACGAACAAAAAATTCTATGTTAGTAGATTGCTAAATCTAGAAAGTATGTAAGGATTTTACAAATTTGTATTACTTAATACAAATTTTACTTGAAATCTATACTTATAAAGTGAACCAATTTATTAAGAAATAAAGAGTAGATACAATAAGGGTAATTTGGTGACTAGCATATTCATAGGTTAGGATAAGCGCACACAGCGGTGAACAGTTTTACAGTTTTACACCAATATCGGTAGATAAAAAACCCAACATAAGTGTACCGTTAAGAATAAAAATGTATAAAAATATAAATAAATACAACTTTCACGCAGATATAAAATGTAAATATTTTTTTCTTTCTATATTTTGGCATGTAGCAAGCAAGTAAGCCCAACTTCCTTCCTTCAAGTAGCATTCATCAATTCTTCCAAAGCTAAACAGTTTTGTCTATATCCCCGGGCCAATAACAGAGGGATTTCATAAGTTATAGTCCGCTGAGAACGTTTAAGTTTCGCCGCTCGAACAAAACGTGCTTCGATACCGTACAGCTATATCCGAAGTTATTGCCAGTGTATTCATTTGTAAACCACTCAAGATTCTCATGGTACATGAAAACAAGATGCACTTGTTGCTAATTAAACTCAAGTGCTCGGAGAATTATTTACAGACTACCATCCGTTAAGATTGCATCTTTATCGACGAAACATTGAATAACAAAGATACGTTTGATCTAGTAGCCAATAGTTGCGATTACGTGCAACGAATTGTATTGTATTCAATTAGTTATACAATACAATTTTTATTGTGATCCTCCCTT
Source organism: Epargyreus clarus (assembly GCF_041222505.1). NCBI lineage: Eukaryota > Metazoa > Arthropoda > Insecta > Lepidoptera > Hesperiidae > Epargyreus > Epargyreus clarus. The sequence goes on from NW_027332213.1 coordinate 10,271,099, forward strand.
TGTTCCGATGGTTAATGATCCCATTCTTCTTTCTGTAGATAAGATAAAGAAGTTTACTTTCGGAACTGCAAAGTGTGGTCTTTCTGGGGGGAGGGTAAAAGTATGAAATACCTACATAATACGGTACGGTAGCACATATTGATTACTACCACAAAGATTTTAATATGAATATTATGACTCTTTCCTACTCAAAAGTTTATTATTTTTTTTTAGTATTTACCCTTAGGCTCTTGCGATTCATTTACGAAATCGCCGAATTGGTCTCATAAAGAGCTCTATAAAATTGACTGTTGTAATTTTAAAGTTGATTACAGAGGGGGTTATTGATAACAATTTTTGCCGAGTAAACAGAGCGTCGTATTGTACGGATCGGACGATTCGCTCGCGGGCGAGGGAGTGAGGGGGTTTCCACCCTCTACAAAATTATGTACGACGAACTGGGACTAATATATCACGGGGAGGACGTGCCAGACTAAGGAGACGGGGTATTATGGGGTGGGCCGGCGGAATACTTAAGAACCCCGGTGACACCCCATTAAAACACACGTACTGCATTTTTGGGTAGACGGTTTAATTTGCGGCCATAACTTAGAAGTGCAAAGGGTTGTAAGATTTCTGAGTAATTTTTATTTGATAAAATTTTCAGTTTTTATTCCGGTATGGAGACAGAAAAATGAATTCGGTAAATGTGTTTTAAGGGAAGTGTTAAAAATTCAGGTTCATAAAGGCTCCAATAGCTGGTTCTTATTACTAATAATCGTAGATAACTTTTATTTGGATTTTATTAACATAATGACAATTGTTATACACATCTCTACATTTATAGTCAACTGACCTACATTCATTTTCAAGGCGATTTAATGAAGGTATTTTTTATTTATTATATATCATCGATATTTTTTACTGATAAATCAAAAATAATAATTTATATATACTGTTAGTAATTGCTTATTTTAATTAATTGTCAATATTTACAATATCTTTTTGGTTTCAAGCATTTAAATATATCATACATTTAAGAGGTAAGTAAATCTTAAATTAAGGATAATGTACAATTTATAAAACTAAATGAAAAGTCATAATAATTATTTATTTGTCTGTGTGGTTATTCAGTACCCGGAACCACCACGCGAGCATAATAACCAGAAATCAAAATTTATAGCCATCTGCTTTGATACAATTCAGTGTGCTAGAAGGAATCACGTTGTTTATCGTCCAATACTTTCATCGGCTGCCCGCTAGAGCTGGGTGCATAAATATTTCAGCGTGAATATGATATTGCTCGAATGCAGCTTAAACGGTTGCAACCGGCTGATATTACGACGAAACGAGGCGTGAAACACACGGCGCTCTCAGAACGCATCCGGAATCATAATTCCAAAATAACTTCCATCCGCTCCCCTCCCTACCGCCCTCTTCGCTTCTACACTTTTTTGGATAAAGTGGAATCCCCGTCCCACCGTTAATTCCCAAGATAGACATAATTTGGAATTGGATCCATCTATCCTGCGTACCTACGAACAAAAATAAGTTAGCGCGGTGTACACGGTCGATTTATGTGGGCGAAAACAAAGCGGCAACCGTATTGGATAAGTTCCGTATCTGTACGATCGTTGTTTTATTCCCTGTTAACGTATCCGGAAAATTCTGAGGTTAGCCATAGGTAGGTATTATTAAATTGTATTAATCAAAAAATATCGATCCAGTTAAGTAAAATTTAAAGATGGGAATTTACAATATCATAAGTAGAATTAAAATTATGCAGCATTTACACATGTACCCATATTTGGGTCATCTAGCGTTGTCTTATTCAAATGGCTTAGTCGCAGAGGTTAGTTAGAATTCAAAGGGATCTTTAATAGGCCTCAGTCATAGGTACTTATGTCTTAAATGCTTATAACCCCATTTTATCTGCTGATATTTAAATACTATAACGATTACTATAAATACTTTACCCTAATAATATATACCTAATTGATTTTTATTACCTACAAGTTGTAACAATATTATTATCATTCGATATGATTCCTTAACAAAGATTATAGCGGAAAGAATTCATACAATATGCTGTATAGTAGTCATTTACAAACAACAAGCACTTCATACAACGAGCGATCTTTACGTTTACAGCTCGTAAAATGAGCCGTAAACTCGAGCACGCCCATTCATAAAACGAGCTCTGTATTTAATTAATTTAATGCTTAATTTAATGCTTAATGAAATAAAATAAAACCTCAGAATATTTTTTGTCCTCATAATGTTTAACCTGTAATCTGTATTGGAGCAGCGTGGTGGAGGCATCATCCAGTTTTGGGAAATTTTAGTACAAAACATATTGCATCCAAATTGTTGTTACTAACTGAACTAGTATCAGAATGTCCATTTATTAATTTTCTCCGCCAAGTTACGTGCACGGAATGATGTCCCCAATATGAGATAATACTACATACTCGTAGTACGTAACTAAGGGTAGGGGAATGTCCTAATTTTTAATTTTATTTACGAAAAAGAAGTCTGATGTTGTGCAGACGTTCCAAAGTTGAACAATTTGAAATAATACAAACATTTTTTATTTCACCTTTGACACTTCAATCCAATTTCTTTTCCTGTATCCTGCCCTCGGGATGGGGGAAGAATTTGTCCTTATAATTGCTATTTTGAATTTATTTGCCCCTTCTTCATATTTATACACCTGTCCCATAAGACTCCCATTTTTATGAGCGTCTTGAAACAGGGTTTTAATTATTCGGTTGTTAATTATAATTAATAAAATTCATTATTTTAAATTAGAATAACATCCTAAAGTTGTATGTACTGCAGTCTCATAAAACATATCAACGAATTAAAATGCACTATCTAATTAGTTAAATATAAATGTAATTAATTAAAGATATTTAATTAGGATAACGATCTATAAAAAGTTTATTTTTACTGATATACACTTGAATACATTTTCATATTTAATATAACTTTTTATTTTTTGCGTTATAAGACTGCTTGGCGTGCTTGCTTGCGAGACGTGCTTTCTATCGGGTCCCGTAAAATTATAGTAATTATATCAATAGATAGATAATATATTGAAACGAATTATTACTATTTTGATGTTTATGTAAATAAACATTAGCTTAAATAACCTCTCTTCCTTTGGGAAGTCGGTTAAAAAATATCAATTATTTTGAGGTTACATAACCGTTAAAAAATATTTAAATGAGTATGTTAAAACCTGCATAACAAACAATATTAATCGCCTATATAATTAAATATTTCATTTATATACATACGTACCTATATCAATTATAAACATCATTATATTAAATAATAGTATCAATTATACTTAAAAGATTCACATCGTCTTAGTTCCAGCGAACATCAAATCGAAAAACATGGAATGCGTCTGAAGTTGACTCGTTCGACGGCCATGGAGGTCGGCCTAGCGATTCTTTTTATAGCCAACTAAGAAAATTGCCTCATTAATCTTAAAGATAAATGGCAGACCGTATTAGGCCATCTTATCAGTACGAAACGAATGAAAGTGTGGATACCTACTTCTTTATCACTGGCAACATCCCTTAGATCTCCATCAATCTACTGCTTTCCAATAAAATAATCCTATAGTTGTTTTCATTGTTCCCTATCTATTGGTAGCCTTGTATATTAGAAACTAGCTGACCCGGCAAACTTTGTACCGTCTCAAAATCTATTGATCAAATATATTTCATATAAAATATAGTCTATGTTATTCGTGGATAAGGTAGCTTTCGAATGGTGAAAGAATTTTTAAAATCGGCCCAGTAGTTTTTGAGCCTATTCATTACAATCATATTAGTATAGATTAAGATTCATTAGACAACTTTCAGTTTCTATTTTCATATAATGATCATTATTACATTATTTATGAATAGGCCCAAAGTATTGTAAATATAAAACTGTTGCGTTTTCTAGTGAAGCGTTTTTATGGTAGTGATTAGTTTAGAATTCCGTCGCAACATTCCTTAAAATAAAAATATAAATAAAAATCGTAAGAAGAGGGGACCATGCTAATTTTAGTCCCGATAGTGCCTAATATAGGTATAACAAAGTCATATGTATTTTATTTTATTTTCGACAAATGAAGTTAACTCTGAAACATGTTTATTTCGCTTTTCAGTATATTTATTATCGATCGATCAGTATTTATTATCGATTCAAAAATATTTGAAAAAGGTATCTACTTTAATCTTATTTACGCCTAAGGTATGAATTTAAAAATTTCGGTTAAATTAATATTCACTACACTTCATTATGAGTAAAAAGCAAATAATAACAAAAACATCTCCATATTTTCATCTAAACGAAATTATATCTATCAATTCAGGGTACATACTTTAAAAAAATAGTAACCTACTGAGTATTAAACGCACTTTTAGTGGAGTTCGTACAAGACCAGAATCCGCTTTCCGTATTCAATCATTTGGGCTGTTCGAAATTTATCCGTTGGGAAAATACAAATGAGTGGTTGTCTAGTGAGGCGATAAATCGTGTCGATGTCTCGGCGTGTCGCGCGTCGGGTTAAAAGCTCGATAACCGAACGCACACACCTACCCGCGCCAACAATAACTCCGCTCTTTGTTTTATTTCCACGACCCGTCGGTCCCGACCAGATATCCGCCAAGTATTTTATGCATAAAAATATCGATATATAATTGCTTCATTACGTCCCTGTGTTGGTGAGTAAAATATGTGGGAGTCGCACACAGGTGGCTCCTTAAACGATATTTTTATTAAACCGAATTTGGATTTTTATCGAGCTAATTAGGACACGATTAAGTAACGTACCGTAAACTTATTTAATGTACTTTTATTTCTTAAGTTCAGATATAATCTGGTGGCGACATTTAATTGGCAGCTGTTTTTTGGTTAATGAAATGAAATGAACATACAAGATGTTCGGTGCAGTATTATTTTTCAGCGTTGCGCGTATAATTTTGAGCCATTTTTAAATATCATGATACTAAAGAAATTCGTCCTTTTAGATGCAATAATGCATGCAAATAAAATATAACAAAAAAAAAAGTTAAAATAGCAAGAAAAAAATGATTCACCAAATTGTGATCGCTCAAGCGATATTGTTCCTTTATATTATTCCTTTGTATATTTTTATACCGAATCTCTTTATATATGAGTACCATATTTTTGCTATTAAGGCGGACTCTACATTTCTTACAAAAAAGTGATTGTTGAAATTCTCTCGTTGCTTTTTTATTTAAAAATTTTTAAATGGCATTAAAAATATAATTAAATTTCAGAGCACCCTGTATCTCATGTTCCGAATGCAGTCGCGTTCTGGTGTCTGTCGGGTCTGCAGTGTCGCTATCGTTGTATCGCCTGTGCCACGCCGTTTGCTTTATGGTGCCAGCTTCGGTGTAATATTTCATGGGGATCGCACGCCATGATTCATTCCGAGCCACTTTTTAACTTTTCGAATCTGCCTTTAATGAAGGAACGCAGATAATAGAATCCAACGATGAGGATGTTACGACAATTAGGTACTTTACGATCAATTAGAGTGCGTTATCGAAAGTGATTTTATTAGCACCAAAGATATGTATATTTTCTATATATATCGCGAAAGAAACGTATCGAAATATGTTTTGATATTTTATTGAGCTTTATATGCGCTTCTATGTGCGCCCTAACTATATGCGTGTCTTATATGGAGTAAAATATTACAAATAGCGGAAAAGTAATATCCTTACAATTTTTATGACATTTTTATTACCATTTTATTTCATACTTAATTTGAATGAACTTCATTCGTTATTATGTATAATGGATTATTAAAACGTTTACGCAAACTAGTCTATACCTTTACACCTATTTAAATGAAGCATAATGATGTAAAAAGCGTCGTAGCGACATACCAGCTTGGAGGCTCGGAATTGAAACGGCCGCGCCTGTGCCGCTCGTCAGTTATAATTGGCTGACTTGTCGACCGAGTCGTTGCGATTTTTTTTCCTTTTCTGCCTACACCGACATTACTCTTCGTCTCCCGCGAGAGACGTAAATTGCGTACATAGAGGCCCTGGAAACAAGCATTGATGTGACGTATGAATACACGAACATGTTATGTTTTATTAAAATTCAAATTTCGAGTGGAGTTTCCTAACGGGAACGCGTCAGTTTCAATTACGCACTTAGAATTAGATACGTTATTCTGCGTGTTTTGAATTTTGAATTAGTGCTACAAAAGTTGATGCTACAATTTCGTAAAAGTTTGTTTCTCTCGATTTATGTAACAGTTCTAATTTTGACAATACAGGATGTTGTACACCATATTCCAAATTCTTCTAATGTGGTCGTATTATGATACTTGTAAGAAAATTTGCGTTATTATGTTTTGTTATACCTAATCGGTAAAATTAGGTTAATTACGAGTAGTTTTTCTTCCAATAAATATTGTTTGTAATGTGAGCTAATTTATAAGCACTTTCTACATGAATTTTATATTTTCTGCAGTTAAAAAGCGCGAAACAAGTATAAATTCACAGCTACAGCGAGAAAACGGCGCATAAATAAATATTTTCACAAAAAGCTTTGTTCGAAGCGCTCATTGTCCAGGAACTAACTTAGGGATGGCAATTCTTTCCGAAAAAGAATGATTCCAAAATCGATTCGAATTGAAGTGCAGTAAATCGATTCATAAAAAAATCCAGGCCAAAACAATCGATACTCGAAAAATCGTTTTTCGATCTTTTCAGCTAAAAAGGGCGAACTTTTTTGAAAAGGTGATAAAATAGCATCAGGGCCAAACAACCACTGAAATACGTAGGTATCCGTCAGCCAAACAACTTCTAAAACATCGACATTAGATTTTCTAGGATAAAAGATCGTTTTACTGAATCGATCCATTACTGGAGATCTATTGCAGTAATCGATTTTTTGCCCAAAACATCGATTATTCGATTAACCGATCTCAAATCGCCATCCCTCAACTAGCTGGACCGCGGGAATCTTTACATAATTCATAACCGTTTATGCATATCGACACAATTGACACGTGTTACACTTTGTTCACTAAACGATTGTTTTTTTTTTTATGTTTCTATTTGTTTTATGTGGATGCGGTTACCAGTTTTTTCTTTGTTTAGGTTTGTCTTATATTCGCGGTGAAGTAATAGGTATGTTTAATACATAAATGGAAGGACATAGAAATGATAATAATACCCAAATAATTTCTACGGATCTTACCAATTACAATGAACGATTACATTCTATAATATCTTTACCTGTCAAAAAATCTATAAACTTCTCTTCTCTTATACAAACTCTTAGAAAATATTTATAAATGGGTAAACAATATTATTAAAATTATTAGATAACTATAAGAATACATATTGTACATTGTATATATTGTCGGTAGATAAGTTTGTTGTCGGTAAGTTATATATGTGCCCTACCAATAAAAATTGTAAAATTACAGTCTTTTTATATATTCTCCAAATTCAGGGACAAAAACTGTATATAGTAAAAAGTTACCATGACTTTTTTTATAAGTAGCTTTGTATATAGGTACTAGCAGACCAGGCTAACGTTGTGTTGCCATATAAATAAAAAATGTTAAGGGTGAATAATCCTTATCACTTAGGGGTATGAAAAATAGATAGTAGCCGATTCTCGGATCTACTGAATATGCATATAAAACTTGGTAAAAATCGGTAAATCAATTTCGGAAGAGTACGGTAACTAACATTGTGACACGAGAATTTTATATATAATATATATCGCTAGTTAATATATAGCTGTATAGTGTGTAGATACATTTATGATCGAACATAGTGCACTCTTCCCCTACAATTTTTGCAAGCAAGATCATTATTTACCAAAAAGAGCTTAACTTAAGCCTCATTAAATAGCTTCTTACTTGCGAATAAGCCAAAAAACTCCTTCTGGAGGTGCGGCAATTATACCAGGAATACAAGTAAAATAATTATACAAGTCTTATGAATGTCTCTTTACCTTTTAAGTTATGCTAAGTTTTCGATTGTCTTCACTTGAACAACTTTTTAAATGCTAGGTAATGGGCTAGGTAATTGCTACATTAAAATAGTTAGGTACAATTAATGTCCCACTGTTGGGCAAAGGTTTCTTTCAGTTTTTCTATTCATGTATAATGCTCTATGATATTCCAGTATAAGTGTAAATACACATTGAAGAACTTTGGCTTTAATGATATTTACAAGTTTATATACCTAACTTGTAGGTAAATATTGTAAGTGTTGTTTTCATCTTATTTTAAAACTGTAGTTCGAGGGATAGTTTAAGAAAAGTAGGTAAATTATCTACATTACCTACACATTACCATATGAACGAAACTTTTATTGCATTATTTATTCATTTGGCACAAATAAAATTAAAACAACCCCATACATTTTAAGTGTTAAATTTTCACGCGGTAGTCTTTTCTGTTAACTTTGCAAACTTTAGTTTTCACTTGATACGGCAGCCACCTAATTAGTTACTGCCACTTTTCTTTTAAAAGAAGTTTCTTTGTTTTGTTAAGATTTCACTTTGCATATTAGACGCTTTATTATCTTATATATAAAATTCTCGTGTCACAATGTTAGTTACCGTACTCCTCCGAAACGGCTTCACCGATTTTCACCAAATTTTATATGCATATTCAGTAGGTCTGAGAATCGGCTACTATCTATTTTTCATAACCCTAAGTGGTAAGGGTTGTTCACCCTTAACATTTTTTATTTATATGGCAACACAACGTTAGTTTCAGCCGGGTCAGTTAGTTTTGATATAAGATTTTAAAAAGTTAGAATGGGACGAAATACCTATATACCGTTATTGGTTTTTGTTACGTGTTTCGTCATCTCATCGCTATTAATTTGAAGCTTAGGAAGAATACTATTTATTATGTCTGTTATTGATATCTATAAAACAGTGTTCGAAAAAATAAACAAAGTATACTTATACTGAAATAGTTACAATCTTATCCCCTCGGATACAAAGATAATTACTTCATAAATATAACAGCGTTGTCAACTCATAGGAGCTTATCATATCACACGCTTGACCCCACCTCACCTTTAACTGATTTGCACTGTGATACCACTACCAGTGCATAAAGACCCCCTACGATGTTTAAAAGCTTAAGGAAATTTCCTAGTTCCATGTCTCAAAGTTAACTGGATGGTCCATAATAAGGAGTTTGTAGAAGTTGTGACAGATTGCTAGCAAAGACAGCGGCAATCAATTACGGACTGATGTTTAATTGTTAATTGGTACCTAATTGAACTGATAAAGATATCTTGTATGTTCCATTTTTACTTAGATACAACAATGTCTTATTTGATGTACCTACCAACCTACGTAGATACTTTAATACTAACTTATTACTTATAATATAAACTTTTTACGTACATATGTATTTTTCGCGGTCTAATTTTTAAAGTAATATGTAATTGCACCTTTCTCGTAATACATAACTAACAATATTAGTGTATACCCTAAAAATAGGTACAGTTAAAGTGATTAGCATATGCAATTATTTTTTAATGTTCCACTAAAGAACCTACCTCCTTAATATGGTAATAGGTATTCTGCAAAGCTTCAATGTGATTGCGGGTAGATAATAAAACCCAATTTAAATTCAGCCTGAGATATCTTTGGAGTTTTCTGATCCGTCACGCTTACCGATAATAAATCTACTTACTTCCCTCCCTAGCATAAATAAGGTCGGATCTTGTTAAAAGTTGTGGTAAGAAAAAGTGGTGGATTTTCCGGTATTTTTAAACCGGGACGCTCCCCTAAGAAGGCTTCCTGTTTCATAAATATGTAGATATGCGTTCAGGTGGGCTAAGCGACCAAATTTAGCGCACCAATTTATCGTAATAGAAACATTGTAAATACGGGAGCATCTTTGCGTGAGCCTAAATAGATTTGTGGCCTGGCGTGCTTTGGCATAAGTAGCTTAAAACCGTTCTGTGTATATTGAGCCTATAAACGGTTTAACAATATCGAGTAATGACTTTCTGGTTGTTTATATTTGTTGTCATAAATATATTAGAAAAGTATTTTTATGTAGAGTCTTATCTTAAATATGGACATAGATACCTACTAAATATAACAGGGATATGCTTCTATTTTAAGAAACATAATTAATTATAATGAGTATTACAATCAAAATAATACGTAATGTATTGCCTAGTCTTAACTCTATTAATCTTCATTATTAAATATTATAAAGTTTATTTGCTCAAATCAAGTCTACAAAATACGACTTTAAAAAGCTATTAATAATAGTCAACTTTGCTTACATGTGGCTTATAAATCCATAATAATTTCAACACTTAATTTAGCATGATCGCATATTTTAAAATAAGCGCTTTGCATACTTTATATCTGTATCCATACATACCTTGGTAGAGCAGAAGCAATCTCATTAGAAGCAAAACAGATAATGCAATTATCTCATTACTCATTAATTACTCAATGCATACGATATCTGTTATCACACGCTCTCTTTAGCATAAATTGTAATTTATGCGCTTGCCAATATAATTGAGGATAAATTATAGAGCTCAAAATACGTGATATCTAAATTAAGATTACATTTCTGGGGAGTCAAATTAGTCATTATATTTATTGTATCTCCGTACAAATGTATGTAGTTAATATTAAACAGGATTATATTCTCAATTTCTGAGGATTTACGAAATTATACCATACCAAAAAACTAATTTATTTTTAATCACTATTTTAATAATATAAAGTAAGTATTATTATATAATTTAGAAGATACGTAGCTAATGTACCTAATTTGTGTAACATTGTTTTAAACCACCATAAATAATGGTAAACTGGTAGACAATGTACGAATAAATTCCCATTGATAAGTTTATTACATTCAATGTCAAGAATTAGAATAAACTATATAAAAAAACACGTATGTTATACCTAAATTCAATATACAAGTTTAGTGAACGTAACAACTTTTATCAGTTACGTATTCAATTAATTCTATTTTTGCCTTTGCCTTACGCATTTACGCTACACGATCGAGCCACATATCACTCACCACTCCATCCAAATCCACATTATCTCATTCACACGTTACATGATTCTAAAACGTAAGTGTTAAGCGCAATACGGTCAACAGAGTCGTGGCACAATACGCTCGAAGATTAGCCTCTTACTATCTTTGTACTATCAATGCTCTATCTGCATTCTTTCTTGCATACTTTTGTTATGCATATGTTTGATTCATGTTTTTATTTTATTTATTATTTTGTTACGTTTTTATTAGGTGCTTTTATACATGTTTAGGTCATTAATCTAAGATTATTGTCGTAGGTATGGATTGACTGCGAGTGGATGGATGATAACAAAATAAATTCTACATATCTGAATTGATCTGATCATAAAGCTTGGAGATAAAGTGGAACTTAAGTTAGGCTTACATAGTTAGTTTTAATGACTCCTGACAACGAGGGTCTTATTTTAGAGGTGAGGAGATAGAAAATTGATCTTGAATAGTAGCCTGTTTTAGTATATTTAGGAGTTAGGGACAAAATTGCTTACCTATGCATAAGTATAATATCATTCTAATTAAACTATGACGTAACTATAAAACGTAACCATAATTTACGTGTGTTTAAAATTATTTATTTATTGGGCAAACTCTACACAGGTGTTAAAAGCATATTACAGGTAACAAACAGGCGCTAAGCCGCGTACTGAGCCGTGGCGTAAAATGGTCGAAGATTAGCCGCTCAACGGACTTTATGGAATTAATGCCTCATTGCAGGCTATACCTTTATTACTTTAATAGGTTTCTTAGGCACTTACTCGTATTATAACTGCGGTGTACTTCTAAATCGACTAACTACTTTAATAATAATGTTATTCTATGTCTCTACGCATAATAAAAATCGTATTAACGTCATAATCGTATAAAAGTTTATAAAGAATATATAAGTAATTACAAATATTTACAATGAAACAAAAACATGATAAAAACAACAGACATTGTATAAAAACGCTCACAAATTTAATGCGGTATTCAAAAATACAGAACTAAAAGTTCTCTATTTTATTTTTATTTTTAAAGGCTTAGTAAAATCATATTTCTTGTGCTATTTTAACCTCTGAATAAAATGATAGAATGTGACAAATCATTCCGTTTTTATAATTGTTTTAAAGTGTAATATGAAAATTACGTATTTCTTTTTAAATCAATTTAATTAATTGCTATTATCTCACTCAACCATAATAAAAGTAAGGATGTAACCGGAAGGCTTGTTTTGAATACTAGTTAAGTAATTTCATCTCATAAACATAATTTATAATCATAAATATTTTCTTTTATTTCACTATTCATTCAATATTCATTCTTATCTTGTCCATCAAATGGTAAATCCATACTCGTATATAATGGAGTGTCACAGGCCATAAATAAATTAAGCTCTAAGAATTTCTTACCTAACGCAACTTGACATCATTTATTGGGTATTTATATAAAAAACCGGTTTAGTATTAAACCACCATACGTGCACGTAAGGCGTGCCAAGTTTTTCTTCGAACCTAATCAATAATGTGAAGAGGTATTGAAAAGCGAGCAAGTGGTAACAGCGTTCACACACGCCACCTTTATTCTCTTATCGCGGTTGTGAAAATGTTTTATCATGGCAACCGTTTTAGGCATAACGTGGCAATTGATTTCTGATTTCTATTACACCTATGTTTTGTCTTATGAATAAATCATAACCACAAAATTATTTTTTTAACTATGTTGGTGTCCAATTTCGGTAACATTTTAGGATGTCAATTGCTCTACCTACGATAAGAATACATTACCTAATATTTGAGATTTCTAATAACCTAAACTTGTACTTTAAAATATTATGTAATAATACGTTACATTCATTTTCTAAAATATTGCTCTTAAGGTCTTAGCTTTAAAATATTTTTTGATAACATAGAAGGTAGAGCTGTGATGCTACAGTTGGAAATGCTTATTTAAGAAAAAGATAACTTTGATAAAATCACATAATATTCCAAATATTATTATAGGTACGATACTTACAAAATGTTTAATAGCTAAAACCGTTAATTAGGTTTTGGCTTCAAAAGAGTAGGTGTATAGTAGGAGATATCTATGATTGCCAGAATAAGGTAGGTAGAGTTGTATTACTATCTTGAGACCTGCTAATTAATGGGAAAAAATTGTTGCGTAAGGTCCAAAGGCAATTATTGTAGTGTTAAGGCATTCTGAGGTAATCCTGCTTAGGCAATGTAACGCAAAGTTTGACAATATCCGTGACGTACCGCGCCGTCCGGTTTACGTTTTCGTTAATTCTGCGTACACCCGGACCGCTCGAATTTGCATTTTGCACGCGTGATAAGTGGCCCGGATTACACAGGATTCCCACCTACAGCCTCTGTTTGTTCTGAAATAAAGGGCTGTTAAACTTTTTTCATGGTAATTTGGGTCACCTTCACAAGTAACGATCGTTGTAAATTTGTTTAAGTAGGCTTAGGTCCGGCCCCTTTGTTTGAATTAATACGATCATGTTTAGCTAATTTCCTAGCCTCTTTCTTGGTAATACGGAAGAATAAGTAAGACCAGTTTATGGTTTGTGGTTCATTATTAATTCTACAAGGCGATGTCGTAAGAACTTATATGCCTACATAAATTGCATGGAAATATGATGTCCAGTCAGCGGAATTGTCGGAAGTGGGTGGTATTTTTCCATTGCGTGATTAATGCAAGCCACTACGAATCCCGGCTGACTTCCAAAATTTTCACGATAAATCTTTGCTTTTTCGTTTCACTTCTTTTGCTGGAGGAAGACTTGGCAGCGTATTTTATCTCTGTAATGCAAGCTTTGCTCTGTGAGTAAATAGTTAGCAAATGCAGAGATACTTAAAGAATATCTCGGTGCTTTAGGAGTATGTAAGATAGTGTAACATACCTACTTGGAATGTGGAATAAAATATTTGTAATGGTCATGTTAAACGAAACGAAATATATTTTTATATTTTAACGTTATTCAAAGACTAGGTAAGTTAACAAGTTCCTATTGGAAAATGTTAATTATAACCGATTAAAATACATGGCGCTATAATTAAATAAAAATGCTCTGCACATTGTTCTGGTAAGCTATTCAGGTTTTAATTGCAATTTACCTATCTTAATGACTATTTCATATGCATAAATATCTAAATTGCAGTTCTAAAAACGTGACTTAGTATTTAGGATTAAAAACAAAAATGTGCAAATAAAGTAGGTAGATAAAATCGTCTCTACCTACTCTCTATCTATTTAATTCAAATAAAATTATTACTTAAAGAATATTATGATGTCATAATGCTTTTACTAAAGAAAAAGGTGGTAAAATGTAAAAGATTCTTTCACATTTCAAGGATCAGTAAGGGACATGCAAACTTTCTCAGTGCATTTTCTCTGACACTCACGAATGATTGTCAACTTGTGAAGTCTGGGATGCAGTTTGAACTTAAAGTTGAGTGCGATATTGTGAAACTTGCGGAGTGAAACGGAATATTGAATATAAATGATTACCTAAGTAGGTAGTATGTAAGTACGTAAGTAAGTAAGTATGTAAGTAAGTATGTAGGAACCTACCTATACAGAGCTTAGAAAATGTATTCATCTACTTTTCATCCATAAGTTACCAAAGACAAAGTGCAGTAAGTAAATAGAAAAATACAATTATGTTCAAGGATAGGATAACAGCCAAACTTATAGAAAATTTGACAATCATTGTCTTTCTAGTAGGTGCATGTTACATCCTAATTGGCAAGATTAATTTTAGTAAAAGCACCAACTAAAATTATTTCTAGTTTCAACTTGGTATGAGGGCTATTGAATATCATTTGTCGTTAGAATATTCTATTCAAACTAAAGGAGACTTCGGTATAACCTTAAAATATAGGCTGGGCTCTTGTGCGCATGCGTGAAGTCCCGTCGGAAGCGCGCCGGTAAAGTTTTATCAGAGTTTCCATTTAAAAACAGATAAATAAGACAAAATAGACACAAATATTTAATAAATTTTGGAAACCTATACTTTAAGTTAATATATATATTTAAATATCTATAGGAATAAAATATTTTCTTTCTAATTTTACTTTTCATATTGGTATAAAATATTGAGGTTAATAAATTATAATTTATACCTAGATAGCTAACTGAATCATCTATGTTTATATATTTACCAAACAATAAGACACACATTAGATAATTCTACATATTTACATAATTAATTCAATTAAAATAAATATAATACTTGTCACATTACATTCCTATCTGTTTATTGCCGTCCTAGAGATACAATATGCTATTTTGCATAACTAAATACTTGAAGATATGTAATTAAAACTTTATTACCTGTTATTAATTGGCTTATAAAAATACTGGTGCTGATTTTAGAAGAAATCTTATTAAAATACTCACTGTAATTTTAAATTTATTAGGTATTTATTAAATACTTAGATAATAATTATTGTATTATCTTAATATGTTATGTCTGCATATCATTTGTTTATAACATATTTTATTTATAGTTTGTATCCCAATTAATAAATAATATACGTTTGTTATTGAAAACAGACTACAAACAAAGCACAACACTGACTGAACATAGCTATGGGCTGCTCGAGTTGGCGTCCTTTTGAATCTGTACTGTTTTTTCACCAATTTTACTTTAAAAACTTTCAATTTCGTTTCAATATTAATAAAACACGTAATAACCACTGCGTTTACACTAAGTTTTAACCATTTAGTTGACAATTTACAAGAAAAACTCACAAAAACAATACGGAAAGCGCTGACCGCGTCTTTCGCATTAGTTCGGACAGAGGGCAGCACAGTCGCGTCATTCAATATGGCGATGGTTTCGAGCGCGCTGATTGGTCACCGCTCGCTACGGCATGAAGTTGGCTCGGATGAGTGAGCGAGTTAGATTTATGTGATGTTTTGGCGCCGATGAAAGACGGAAAATGTGTTGGAAGGATAGTACATTTGTATGCCGGCGACGTTCCAGACCGGTTTTGTCAGAGGCGTTTACGAAGTGTGCGTATGTGCGGCTATATGCCGAGGGCAGGTAGAACTCGCTACCCACCTAAGTATTTGTAATGATGGATCGGAACGCCGAGAGCTCTGCTCTGAATGAATTAAAAACTAAATCCTTAATGTTAATTTCTTTCTTTGCAGGTAAGGAGGCGAAGTTGCCGACTTTAAGATGGAATATCAAGTAAGATTAGCGTCTACTAAGAATCTCGTCTGTACAAAACTCTAAGCGCAAGAGCATGGTTTGTATATGGGCAAGAAATGAAATTCCAAAGTTGTAAATATTACATTGATACCTACTCATTTCTTTTATAGATCGGTATTTATAGGTTAATTAAAAAGGTACTCTTTAAAATAAATATTTTTAAAAGTGGCAGCACCGCCGTCGCTTATATTTCCATCTAATGATAAGATGGATAGAGGTGTAAACTGCTGTGTTCTAATTTTAGGGCGGTGTAGTGTAGGGTGCCTTCAAGAGCAGTAACACATTAATGATAGAACTTAGAAATAATTATTTTTCTATTATAGGCTGGTTACAGATGTCCACGACATGAAGTATGTTTTATAAAGTAATAGTACACTTTAAAATATATACCTACGAACCTACCTAATATTAGGCTAGATACCCACTACTTGAATTTTTTTTTTATATATTTGACGGGTTTTACCTCAAATCTAACCATGTGAAGGAACTCTACATATTTAACACAAAAACGTATAGGTATAAAATATATCATTGCGTGAAAGTCCATTAAAATTGGTTTAGCTGTTTACAATAGGTATTATGCTGTAATGTTTATTATATTTATGTAATACCTATAAGGTAAGTAGACATTTGTTTAGTTATGATTTTCCCGTAGGAATATCTAAATGATAAAGATAAATAGATAGGTATTATGAAATAGGGAATAGAGACTTAAGTTTACATATTAATATGTTATTACCTATATGTGAATATAGTAAATAATCCAAGTAGGTACATAGAGATAAAATATATCTTTATATATATGCTTAATGGTAAATTTATTGCGCGTTGATTTAATTCGGAATGTTTTGTCTATCTATTAATTTTATTAGGCAGTTAGGCAGGTATCAATATTAGGTATGTTAATGATTACATTCATAGCCGCCTACGTCTCGACGCGGTTACGCTACGGCTATTTCTGATTACCAAAGGTTAAAGTTTAATTTTAGCTCGATAAACTGATGAATGAAGGCACGAATTTAGCTGCTTTGCAAGAATAATGGCACAAGTAAAAAAGGTAATTTTCCAGGAGAGCCAGTTTAAAATTAAACAATGATTTTGTTTCGAAATCTTTTATTTAAATGAGAATTAAAATAGTGATAAATACAATTATAAGTAGTTATGTATATATTATAACCAGTACTGTACTGTTAGGACACATTAAAATAAGAAATATTTAACAGAAAAATGAATTTTGAGTTGTACCATTATTCTTGCAAAGCAGCGATATATTTTCACAGACCACACCCAAAGAACGAAGCGTCGGAAGTGATAATATGTAACGCTGAGAATATGTTCCGAGCCCAATAGCCTTAGATACATTTATTTTGTCGCGTAACTAGCAATAAATATGCTAATTCAACACTATAACGTCCGTATGTCGCCTAGCCTCCGCCATCGAGAGAGTGAAAAAGATATCACAAAATTGCACAGCGCACTGCTCTTTTCAGTCATACAGCCTTCAAGTGACATCGTGGGAAAGGTTGCCCTGTTTCTTTTGGACGAGGGTTGTATATTTTGTTCCCCGATTTATAGAGTTACGACCTTTTGGCGTCAGTCCGCAGTTTTATCGACCTATGGCGACTACTAACCCAATAAATTTTGGTGTTTCGCAGTGAATCCGTTCGTGAACGAATGCATCGTCCTAGATACGATTGGATAGGATTTGACTTAATCGATGCTTTTATGCATTATGGTATTAAATATGAGGCTGATGTTGTAATTTACTAGGTACTTAATACTAATCAATAAGACAGAGTGCCTAGTTCTGAAAAAAATCTACAAAGTTGAAGGAAGGAATGTGGTAGATACATGCATATTAGAGGTACCTGCTACTCGTATCTGCGTTTTTCAGACCACGTTGCACGTACAATTTTGTGATGAAAGTTTGGTTTACTTCTACATACCTAACTGAAAGTATCTAGTTTGTTTTCTGAATAAACATCATATTATTTCTTGGCAAACACTACCTGTATAAATACTGTCCTGAACTCTATAAAAAGGCTAGTATTTCTGTAGGTAGTAAATGAGCTAGCAGTGTGTAGGTGTTTAGTTGCTATTCCGGACCGAAAGGTTATGAAACTGCAGATATGCAACCTTTCCGTATTCTTTGACCTTTGAATCCCGTCTGCTCGAATACATTGTAATAGTTGTATAAAGTTGTTAGTATAATGACTTTAAATGCTTTTAATATTGTCGTCTTACCTACATATGTGGCAATCATCTCGTTCTTCAAGAGTTGTAATGCATCTGTGTTCGGTTTCTGATAGAATCTCTGTTCTATTTGAAGTTGGTTTCAGATGTCTATGATGACCACTTACCATGAGGTTGCATGCTCATTTGATGAAAAATGTATCTCCATTTACTAATATTTTCAAGAAAATTATTGAAGATCGTCCTACACCTATATTAATTTGATATCAAATTAAAGTAGATATAAATTTCAAATATCCTAATCGGTTCACAAAACTTAATTAAAGAATAAATCAAAGATACAACTTCATTCGCAAAATGAAAACAATCAGAGGCAATATTTAATTGATGGACAAACCTTAATTAACTTGTAGTTCGCCGGAGCGGCCCAAAGCTCCTCAGATAAAAGAAGCCATCTGCATTTCGGTATTCAAATTATTTTCCAAACGTGTTCTCCGTTCTAACTAACGACCCAATAACAAAATCGTTGTGTCACGCTCACTCCTGCGCACATGTGGCTTGCGAGAGCAGTTTAACCCTTCATCTCGGAATGCCAGCAACGAAAGGGTAATGTGGCATCCGAACTCATATGGAGTCGAATAAAACGGAACAAAAAGATCACATCACAAAAGTTTGCCTAAACTAACCTCGTTAAGAGATTTCTGGATAAAAGAATACCGTTTTTCAGTATCGTCACGATTGTCCCGCTGATCGGATAGCTCGATCGCTGGTACGCTATCTACTGACATTTTTAAAACTTTTATCAATAGTTACTTAGTTTGTAGTGATGTAACGGTTCATTGTATCGGTGCAAGGAGAAAGTCCGTTTTGTTAAGACGAACAAAAGGTATGCCTTTTTTAAATCCTTGCGCAAGAGAGAGTAGCTTTTGTTGAAATAAAAAGCTTTTGTATTCAAAAGAACGGGCCAGTCAACGGCTTAAAGTTTTTTTAGTGTTGGTATAACTTTGTCGTAGAATGCATGTGTCGAGTGAAAATGTAGTCAGATATTTATAGTTTAAAAGTGCTTACCTATCTATCTAGTTCTATTTTGAAGCGGAACGTTATCTTGGTCTACGAAGTTTTGCGGTTAAGGTAATTTATCTTATTTATTCCGATTGCCTCCAAATTTACGAATGGCATTTCAAAAGTTTATTGGTACCTATTTGTCGTTAACATTAATCAGCTTTATTGAACTATTTGTGAAGCGTTGTTTTATGGCTTCCCTTTCGAATTGGGTTCGTTGAAAACGATTGCATTCATTTCGTTGTTTCTGTTGTTTATTAAAACTTCACTGATTGTTGAAGCGGAACCCGTAATGATGGACGTGGAAATTTACTGAACAAAACGAAACGTGAGTGGGAACGGTTGAATTTAATCTCACTGCCATGTACGGGTGTATATCCCGCGTACACGTTACCGTACGAATTAGGTACGATGTACGATGTATGTGAATGTTTTTTGTTGTTTTATATTACCCCACAATACGTAACAGTGTTAGACAGTTTAGACGCAAAAACATAAAACGCTTTAACGCGCCACTGTTGCTGCATTGTGGAATTTTTTGCGCAAAGTAGGTACGCGCTATACTGTTTCTAGATTGTCTTAAAGTTAAGCAGTAAATATAACATTAAAGGTAAATATACAGTACAAAATGTAATATGTAAAGTTACACGCAGATGTGTTGTTACATATTTACGTATAAGGTCAAAGATAATCCTCTCATATACCAAAGTAAATAGGTACCGTAGCTTGCCTGCATTCTGGTTTGACAGCTGATGTAGACAAGCTGCTAAATGTTAAAGAAAAAATAGGTGTGAACAATAAAGAGATCTACCTACAACATGTAAAAGACGAATAGGGTAAGTCCTATGAATTTACATGTATTCATCGTTGATCTTTTGTTTATATTATTAAGCACCCAGTGGCTACTAAAACCAGCCGGGAACATGTTGAGTCTACGCACATGTAGACAAAAGGAGGAGACGCTTAATTAAACTAGCGAAGCGGGGCAAGCGAAACGTAAGCATTTAATTTATATCCCTGCAGTAAACTCCGCGAGCTCTTCCTCACTACTGTAAGTCTATAAGCGGAGCGGATGTGTCTCTTAGGTCAACTATCGAGCGGATGTTTTACCGACTTTTTTATAAAGATTTTTTTTTAGGTAGGTATATGGTACTTTATATTTTTTAATTTATACCCCTTCAGAAAACTCCGCGATCTCTTCCTCACTACTGTAAGTCTATAAGCGGAGCGGATGTGTCACTTAGGTCAAACTTCTATCGAGCGGATGTTTTACCAACTTTTTTAATACAGACGTATTTTTTCTGTTCTACATAAGCAGAACTATGAATCAGTTCTTTCTAAAAATATTTACGTACTTCTGTATATAACCAAAAAGAGTGGAATAGCGTGGTAGAGCTTTTCATAGATGTGGGTTTTTAAAGGTTCATTAACAAAATGCGAATGTCGCTTATAATCGTGAGTATTTCGCAATTTAGTGAACACTTAGGTATTTCAGAAAAAATCATAACATCTTTTGCATTTTTGATAAGGAGGTACTTATATCTATATTTTTGTTGAAATAAAAGCACAATAACGCTTTTATTTACTGTTACGATTCCGTAAAGAATTCTCTACTTCATTTTAAGTATTGTTCCTTATAATTACAAAATAATATTTTACTAATCAGTATCTTTTAATACTTTTTTTTGTTTTTCAGTAGGTAAATATTTTATCTATTTACCATCCAATAACATTGTTTATTTCAACGCCTTCGCTTACGACTTGCGCGGTGCTAATTCCGTTGTATCTCGCTAAGGAAAAACGCGCCTTAGCTGAACTACGGCTAGAATAAACTATTTTAATTACGAGTTACGGTCGCCAATGACTTGGTAAACAATTAAATGCGCGTAATTGATTATATAAAGGGACCCGCCGCCTACTTTAAAATTTCTGGTTCATTTGTTCTACTGAATAATTTATGTGTTGCCTACACATTTTCTTTTTCATGCGTAACTAAACGCTGTATTAAATCTTGGGACATTATATCTATGTACACAAGTAATGTGTTACTGATATAAGTATTGTAATGTATATGCTATCTAGGCGTCCCAGAAAATGAAATATATTTAAAATTGGTAACCTACAAAATATAAAACTAATAAACGAGGAAGATATCCATATATGAAGCTGTATTAGGTATATTATGTTGTGCTAGAAATCTGTACTTGCATTCATATAAGCCGTAGAGACGCTTAATAAGGCACAGCAAGACAGTACAACGCAATTGAAACAGACATAAAATATTGCAAATGTAATGAAATTTTCCTTTAAATCTCCCGACAAAGCATATCGGTAATGTTTGATTACGGCGGTCCGAAATATTACGTTCGTTAGCGCGCAATATTAGCCCCTAAGGGGTCCTTTAGTAGCCACTTCAATAGGTAACCAAGTTTACCATCTTGATTTCCCAACAGCCGAATTTGATAGCTCGCAAGATATGGAAATTGAACCATTCCATTGCCTCCATGATCTCGGGCGATGATAGTCGGCTATCTTCGCAGCCATTCCCATCGTAAATGAGAACCAATTAAAAATCTTCGACCAACGTTTAGATAGTGTCTCTTTGTCTCTTATTTATTTTTGTGTGATTGGAAAGTAGCTGTGCACTAGTGAGGTTTTAATTGAACGGTCTTAGGAAACTGTTGTTATATATAAATTACAAAAGTAAATAAATAATTCAAATCCCATTGGAAATAGGTTTGGTAATGGAACTATATAAATAAATACAAATTAGGTTTGTATTTTTTTAGTTACCTAATATATTGGCTTATTAAATGTTTGTAATAAAAATAAACTAAGTTGAATGCACAAATTGCGATATCGCTGTTTCTGTATAGGAACAGTGTCACGCTCCTATATTCCGATGGGGTGAGATGAGGCAGAGTAACTTAGATGGGGTGTTCCAACTTAGTAGTAACAGTTAGAAACGCATCTGTGAGCAATTTTAAAAACATTGTCATACTTGGAGTACTTACCCACATTGATAGTAAGCATATATTATTAGTATACCAGGGTACATCTTATCACGTTCCCAGCGGCACAGATTTTTCTGTACTTTCCATTACTGCGTTACGAGTTGTTTTAAACCTCGTCCTATACCCGACATTGTGACGGCACGAGGCGTATTCAATCCCACCGCCCGAAGGAGACTAAAATCCTTTTTTTGGCGCCAAATAAGATAAAATGGACGGCTTTTGTCTTGATTATTATTAACAATGAGTTGATTAACCTAGATCTGCCACCGCCCTTGGTCAAATTAGTTAGTTTAGATTCTATGGGTAAAATAAAATGTGGGATCTAATGCACCTCGGACCGCACTGAAAAATGGCAGGTTTCGATATAATTTAGTGATGGGAAAATAAATATCGATTTTATTTTATTGTTTTTATTTATCAACGTTATGGACAGAATGAATACAAAAAAGGGAAAAGTTATGAATGTTTTTCATTGAAACATTTCAGACAATAAGGTTTTTTGCAAACAGTGCATTCCGTGAGATTTTTTTTTGGTTTTTTTGTCTGCCTCACGACATGTCAAGAATGTACGGACTTTTTCGTAGCATCCGACACATCTCTTCTTCTTTGGACCCTTATCGAGATGATGTGCTTTCTTTGCAGTGGATTCTGAAAAGTAGGAGCGAGTAGATTAGGGTAAAGAGTAATCGGCATACTCGGTAACGATTTTGCCTACGTTTCCTATATCAATAATGTAGCTACTTAACTTTTGTTTGAACCATAACAGGAAACGTAATTATCTATAATGTAATTTCTTACTATACGGATATACGCCTAGCCTGCCAAGTCTCACTACTGGACTTTCACCTAGACAGAGTATATTTGTGACTTACCTGTTTTTGAAGTATCTTCCTGTATTCTGATTTTGGCTCAGATTTTTCAACCGGTTTTTCTTCATCTTCCTCCATAATCAACTTTTTTCGACAACGTTTCGACATGATAATTTTCAACACAAAGACAGCGGTCCTACTTCGTCGCGTGCGCAGCCTCGACGGCGTTGCACAACACTAACCACGTGAAGCTAGCGTGGGGTGCGGTACGAGGTGCGTGGGGAAACGAGGCGTTCGCAACCTCGTTCCGCACTGTGTTAGCATTATTATTTGTTCAGTGCGGCACGAGGTCTAACAAACCCGACATTAGGTTGGTGTACCATAGAACTAGGAATCAGTAGCACATCACAAACATATAGTTATCACTCTCCTACACTGAACCAGACGGAAGTTATGCCTCTCGCACCACAGAGAAGTTAAAGTTTTTTCTTACCGCTATAACGACCAGACATGGACGAGGTGTTTTAAGCCGCGTTCCGCAGCTAACGTGTTATACCTGTCACGACTTGCATAGCTGTCACCATACGCGCCTAACAGTTAGAGCTTTTCGGGTTTACCTAACGAAGCAACAAATTCTTGTGTGGTTCTACGATTGTAGAAAATTTTAGGTACATAAAGAATCTCAAGCGCAGGTCCTACACCTGCACCACTTTCTGTTCCGAATACTTCAGTAAAATAAATCAGCAGAAACAGCGACTGGACTATCACATAATAAAGTTCCAAGCCTAACGAGTCAACCCTACAGCGTCAGGTACCTGAATACCTGTGGATCCTACCTATCCGCCCCTTCTTAATTAAGTCCATACTAGGCGCACAACAATGGCGGTTGGCGATGCACTGCGAGATATTCAAATATGTCTAAGGCATTATATCGCCATTTATAGCGATACCTCGTAGGGATTGAATTCGACTGAACATACAGCTAAACTGTTCATTGGGAAATAAACACTTCTTAGACTGCCTTTTCTGCTGCAGTTATTAGAAGCATGTAGATATTCTGCATACGTTTACATTTAAATAAAAGCTATTATTTCCGTTAGTAAGCCGTAACTGTAGAAGCCTGAAATAATTGTGTGTGTTTTTGTATCTAATCTCTTAAGGTAGGAACTACGATCATGTTTCCACAATTAAGTTGACATTTCTTATTTTCATTTGGAAATCTTGATTTTTGTCGTGAGTTAAACCCACTACTATTTTAGACTAAAATAAAAGCGATATTAAATATGGCCATATTTTTGACACACAATTTTTAAATTAGTTTTAATAATAATTAGATATATCGTGTAATTTAAATATAGTAGGTGTGTCATTGAAAAACGTACCTAACCAATGTTTCCAATACATATATTTTATATTTAAACTCTGCGCATCTAACATTTAAGTTCATTTACATCTAAATACCGTAGTAGTAGAGTATTGGTACTAGTGCCTTCGTACTTACAAGATGTAACATACTTAAAAAAACGCTCTACACTCACAGCCCCACACTAGGATTCCCTGTATCGTGGGTGCTATGGACGCACACAGAAACAAATACACAAACACCCAGACCCAGAGATAGAAATCTAAATTCATCATTTCGTAATCTGGCCGGGGATCGAATCCGAGACCCTCTGTGCGTCAGACCGGCATGGTGACCGCTCCGCCACGCGGGTCGTGAAATACTTAAACCTTATAAAACTTGTAAATGGTTAACTTGACATGGTTAGTTTTTCCTGCGTTCAACTTTACTCCCTATTGGGACATCGATCCCGTTTCCTAGCCAGTCTGGCGCTACATGCAATCGTATTTCACCTGTTTTGTAAAAACTTCCACTTGTAAATGTATGGAGTTTGAATAAACAATATGCTAAAACCAAAAAACTGAAGCGATGACAGGTTTAATTTGAGTTCTTTCAGTTATTTTATAACAGTTTCGTTAGATATACGAGTGAATAATTGCCATAAAATAAATGGTGACAATTCCGTTTTTGATAACATTAATTCTAGTATTATCGGTAAATTTATTTTATTTATTTATTTTACACAAACACAGCTATCATTACATGTAGCAACATGTATATCTTTCAACAAACTAATAGGTGTAGAATTAAGGTTAATATAATAAAGGTTTAGAATATTGATGGCTAGTATTAATTTTAGTTTTCGTATAGGTATTAGATATTTAGTTTTATATGAAATAGGTAGAGATCCCCATGTACGTACCTATCTATAATTTCCTCGATATACAAACAGCAAGCGCTACATTTTATGGACAGGTCTAAAATGCAACTTTTCTTCTAGTTCGTTTATACTGTTATCCAAATAACCTTAATTCTTATATAGAATATATATTTACATAAAAATTAAAGGCGATAAATACTTACAAATAGTTTTAAAAACTGCATAGTACCTAGCATCAATGTAGCATTAACAACAGCATAACTCGTTCAACTTTATTCATTGTTTAGTTTATTTTATTTAGTAGCATATACAAGTAATTCTCGAGCGTTCCAGATGAGCTAACAAAACGTGCGCATCCTTTTTTAATTTCAACAACTCCAGTTTTTATTATGCATTGGTCGGTACTTTAGTACGTACATTGGTAATAAAACCACTTGTCTAATTTGTTTATATTCTGTGCTTGTGCTCAGTATATACAATTTATGGCTAGATACGATGTTTGTTCAACTGAAAAATGTAATGTGCATATTGCAATGACTACTGCAGATACGAGTATGTTTACATTTTTTCACTATCACGCCCCATTTTTTATCAGCTGTTTTATATTTATGCTCTATATCGTTTTCATGTTCGACTAACAAATGACTTGTGATTCATTATACGATCCATATTTTGAAGTAAAAAATAGTTTAATGGATAAAAAGTCTGCCTTTTTTAAACTAGGTATTTATAAGTAGGTAGCAAGGCAGATGCGTTTGCGATATAAAAAGGGAATAACGCGAGCTGACTTGATTAATTCTGTAAAGGAAACTTGTGTTACCAGCGCACTAAGCTTGGACGAAAGTTGTTTAATCAGTAATGCCTTGTGAAGAAGTGAAAAGAAATGATGAGTTTTATACTTTGTATTTGAAAAACATAGAGAATATAGTGTTAAGTAATCACTTAAGGATTTCCACAGAATTAATTTTACAAAGACATTTTTCATCATTCATTTTTTGTTTAAAAGTTGTAAAAGTACCTACTGAAACCTTCTCTAGCTCATAGTAAAAGAAGTTAAAGTTTTAATAATCGCTGATATGACGTAGATGCCTATGTACGTTAGGCAATGCATCGTTTTTATTTCAATAATCCTCAAATATTTCTTGTTTTCTGTAGTAGATAAAGCGGCGTTCCACAAATGAATAGTTCGGAATAGTGAGCAATTGTTACCGGGGTTATACTTTGGATCGCAAACCGTTTACCGGCGTAGCGTTATGAGTCGCTTTGTGCTCCCAACATCTAATCTGCGATGCACCGACCTGGGGTCATGTGGCAATTGCTACGAAAACCATGTTATAGAGGCTTGCATGGACAAACTTTTATATTTCTTTTGATATATTCTGAAGTCAGCTTTGTTAAATGTTACCTATTAAAGTACTAGACCAATTGCAACCTTTTTAAAATATATTGTCAAAGTGTAGTTGGATTATCTCGGTAATATGTCTCTTCCCATACCTTTTAAGCCGGAACAAAGCAGCGCTTAGAACTGTTTTTATAGGGAAAAAATAGGTGTGGCTGTGATGCCTCCAGATGCCTACCTTAACGTCATTTGTGATGTACCTCAAAAATACGATTGCAATTCTACTCCCTAAGACTCAGTCGGAGCGTTAAAATAGAGTGAAGAACTAATGTTCATTTACGTTGATATATTCAAAGTTATAAAGTAGTTTTTGTGTCATTTTTGCATTAGCTATCCCGAATATAACGGAAAAGCTGCAACATTACAGCCAACCTCCATTTCTATATCAGTTAAAGTTCCCGAACAAGCATCATACTCACGTTTTAGTTTCCAATTCAGATCATTCTCAATTCCTGCGAGCACAGAAATCAATTCCACCTGGGGAGCAAAGGCATTTGAATTTTCAAGCGCGCCACGAAACGAGGTCTTCAAATCGTACGTTAAAAGGAATAAATGGGCGGTCTCAGTTTACCAGGTGACAATCTGATCGCGAAAGAAATAGTCCAGTTTTACATATGGTCGAGGTAAAAGTACGATACTCTCAGGACCTGCCGCATAAATTGGCCCGTTCGTGATGCAGTGCCTCGTTGAATATGTATAGATGCGCTCCCTTCCGTGCTTCTCATTTTACTAATAGATTTCTCTTTGATTAAATTTGTATACGTTTTATTCATACGGCCGAAGCCACTATTGTTGGTAGTCGGCCGTTTAAATCACTGGTTACGGCCTGTAGTGTTTTGTTTCGTAGATATGTGCTACGATGTTTTCGTTGGCGAAAATAATATTCGCCGGACTGCATATACGAGTATTCCTTAGCTTTATTCTGTGGGCTGTTCAGAGTAACTTATTCTTATCTTAATGAACGATTTTTTTTAATCTGACAATCAAACTCCGCCCCGTCTTCATAGTATTTTCTTTTCACTACTATTTTTCCTTTGTCCATCTATATTTTCGTTTTAGTAGAATGCCTTTGGAAGCAAGACTGTTGTATTTTATAAATATAATTATAGAAACTGAATATTTTTAATATTTACTATATTATAGGATATTATATTATATAATATAGGAACTTACAACATAGCAGTTATTATGAAATAACAGAGAAACTCTCGTTAAAAATGTATCTACTTACTATGCGTCCTACATACCACGATAAAGAAATAGGAAACATTAGCTACAATATATCTTTATACCTCGTATTAATTTTATACTGATATATCTTATATAAACATACGTAGATGTTTGGCCGTAACCCTTTGGTA
This sequence comes from Epargyreus clarus, assembly GCF_041222505.1. NCBI lineage: Eukaryota > Metazoa > Arthropoda > Insecta > Lepidoptera > Hesperiidae > Epargyreus > Epargyreus clarus. The sequence goes on from NW_027332213.1 coordinate 10,299,442, forward strand.
TTTAGTGGCGGTGCGAGCCATACGTCGAGAATCAGATATTTATAATGTCTTTATTAAGACAAGCTGTCGGATGAGCTCACGCCCGCTTATTATTATAATTTAGACGATTGCCCAAAGCTCCTCCGGTCAAATGAAGTCATCATAAAACATATGCACGTTTTAATGCCAATATCAATTTATTTAGAGACATTTCTTTACTGGTAAATGTAAAATAATGATGTAAATATACTCTATATATCATCGATAAACGTGCACCGTACGTTTATCGATGAAAGTTCTTAACGGAACTTGATTAAAAATAATGTTTACAGCTATAACTTATAAAGGTAATAGCTATATCTCACTCGGTTGATATATGACAAAGTTTGGACCACAAATCACTAAGGTATTAGATATGCAAGAATGCAAGTGGAGATTTCGTGATGTGAAGCCATGACGGCCTCTTCATGTTTATAAAATGTTTGTACTTTTTGCCAGGCGACCAACACGTGAGCGGCTCCTCAAACAGAATAACGAAGTGGAAATTAAAAACTTTTTTTGACTTATAAAACTATTCATTTAGAACTAGCTTTTTTTTGCGGGCGAAGTTGCGAAATATGCTGTAGAAACCTTATTACTTAATTTTCATTTAGGAATATGTCGTAATATAAATGAAAATTCTAGACTTTCCACAATTTTTTCTATGCATACCAGTACATATATTTTAAAAACCTAACCGAATTTTATATCGATGTCTTTAAAATTTACGTGTAGTTATTTGAGATTTTCAAACGAGTAGCTTACATTATAGGTATATTTAGTAGAAAATAACTTTGTGAACGTCAACAAGTTGTCGATGATCTGTAAGTTATTATGGTATAGGTGTTGAAAAGAAGTAGTAATACAAATTCCGTAGGCTTGCATCTTTTACAATAAATTACAATTAATAAGTAACGTTTATTTTACATAAACATCCAGTGAAATACGTAGACGGGCCATCTGATGGGAAACGAATTTTTTTCGAAATTTGGTACTTTTCCGAAACATCGTATATCATACGCTGTTAATAATATTAGAAGCTTAATTAAGTTGATAAAAATGGGCACAATTTGTTTTCTATACAAATTTAACATGTACATCCAACATGTAGGTATACATGCTACAGAGATAAAACATAAATCCCAGAGCGTAATTCTCATTATATATTCAAACTTAATTAACAGTAGGTACGCCGCGATGATACGCGTTACCCGACTTCCGTAAAGAGCCACTAATCTCACGAATGGAAATATTTATGAACGCCTTACCTCATTAGAGACATTAAAAGTTTCCAAGTCATAACGACGGCTCTTACCTACCGAGCTACCGACGCTCATTGTTCATTCAAAGTGCGTATATTGTTCCAGTTAAATTTGTAGGCAGCTCTGAAAAAGTGTCAATTCATCATAGCAAAGCCCCGGGCTCGAGACCGGAGTCCCCCATATAAATCTCACTTCCATACTTTCGCGCGGGGAACGACTGCTTTATGAGATCCTTAAGGCTGTATGGATTTGGGAAAATATTTCCTCTGCGTGCTAGCCCTCGACAAATGAAGGAGCATTGGGCACATTAGAATGTGTGAAAGGGCCCATAGGCGCTTTTATTGTTATACCGAGCAATTCGTTTAAAAGCGAGTGCTAGTAACGTTACTATATACGGAGTGCCTTTTTACTAATATTTATTGCAACCTCTTCGGTTTGGGAAAATTTTTAGTGCCGGTCGAGCTAATGTCTAAGTGAATTACTTTTTGTGGTTGCACGCAAGTCGCTTTTTTCGACTTATGGTAATTAGATTTTGGACTTTACCCATAAATTGTTTAGACACTTTTGTTATTATGATACATTACAATGACTCTTGAGTTCGAAAATCTTAAAAGGTATATAAGGATTGGTATAATAATTTATATACTCTGATAATTATATACCCCGTCACCGTTAAGCTGAGTATCATGAAAGTTTTCACATGTAACCTTTTTTTAATGGAGAAATTTTTTATCAACATTGCCATAATTGTGTTGCTGTATCTATGGCATTGTAGCATATTTATACTAATAAACAGCTATGAAATATGTAAAACTATCAATTTTATATTAATAGGGCTAAATAAATACTTATACATACCTACTTCTATCTGCTTTTGCTAGTAGGTACGCAGCATATTTGAGAACCCTTCCGTAGGTTGGAGATGTTACAAAAACAACAAATTTTACATATTTATGTAGCTCTACATCGTAAGTGAACCAGCCTACATATATACACATGAAAACTAACCCACTACGACTAGTGAGTTGTATTTACTGGCATTGAAAGGTGTCATAAATAGCCTGAAGGCCTCCAGCTAAATTGCTCCGCAGTCTTAACTTGCCAGTTACATAATCGTAATTGAAATGGGCGTAGGTATTCATTTATATTCGTACCTAAGCACATAAAGTGCAGTGCGTGAGGGCAGCGGCCGCGCCTCATTAGAACTAGCCCCTCCACCCGCCTCCCTCCACAAACCTGCGCTTGCGCATGATGACCTAACTTTACAGAAAAACTACTTAATTCAAATATTCATTCTTAAATTGTTATTTAAGTAAATAATAGTAGGTACCATTTCCATATCTAAATATACCTCAAGTACAAATTAAAGAATTCGTCACGCTGCACTGAAAATCTTTGACTACGTGATAACCTATAACAGATTACCTGGGTACTATGGGTATATGTATGAACCAAATATACTTTGTAAAAGAAACAATATTTCTTTCTTCTTCAAAGACTATTGTCAAGATGTAAAATAATGCAAAAGTTAAAATTTGGATATCTATGGATCTTATGAACATAGACCGTTCCGAATGCATCGCACAATAAATGTATGTTGATGATACTCTGTCCATCTGTTTTCTCATGTGCACGCTCACTAGACGAGTCGCGGCGATATTTCCATTGCTCGTATGGAAAATGGACGTTTTAGGACCTTTCTACTTCCACATTCTCCAATACACTTATTGTGTGGTGATCTGATAAACTAAAACAGTTGCTTCAGTTACTTAGCTGCAGTTAAAATTGGTTAAATAAAATCTATAGATGATGCAATAAAAAACGTATACCATTAAATGTATAAGAATCCAGTGAGGAGTCTTACAGAATACACTATCGTTTACCATACTAGGCAATGCACCAGTTACAGATAAATTGGAGGGTTCGTGGGCGATGTGATTTGAATTGAATTAATTATGAGCCCCGGCACTCGCTCACGAACTCCTACAGGAAATGCAAACGAAGTAAAAAAATACGAGATAAAAATATGTTTTCACCGCTATTCTATAGAATAAGTCTTATCTCGATTCAGAGTTCAATGAACCAAGGCGACGCTGCCCCATGGGTGAATCGTGGCCGACGGAACTTATGGGACACAATAACGCATACAGGTGTAGCGAAACCTCGAGCTCGGCACCCCTTCAATAAAGGCACGAACTAAATATTGCAGGGATCCTTAAATTCGTATACTGAAGTGTTAGACAACAAATACGGTCGTTGGTGTTCTGTGTGCAGCGGTCTATAGTATCAATTACAATTTATCCTTCCTATAAATGGAAATCGATAATGACGTAGACACCGAACAGCCCCCGTTGCGGCACAATCGAAATCCAATTATTTCTAAAAGTTCGTTGTCACCGAGATAACGATTGCAACAGAACAAGAGATGGAGTGGAGCGGCTCGTAAATCTGCGCTGGATATTTGCAGCGCGTTCGGAATATGAATTATTCTCGGTGATTGTTCTTGCGACCGCGTCATGGTTCATACATGAAGCGCGAACTAGTTTTTTCGAGGTTCCACAGCGATCATAAATAAAAGCGATTTCGTAAAAATGTCGGATTTTTGCACCGCGCGCCCGTTCTGTTTTTGTTTTACATCTCGAAAATTCTTTCGCTGCTTCTGAAAGTTATCCGTAATATTTATGTTTTAGTTAATTAACATTATCGGGAGTAAGCGGGTTTTGTCGGAATTGGTCGGTCGGGAAAGCGAGCGTCCCGTCCCACGTAGTGCCTGCGGTTCTCCGGCCGAAGATAACCCGAATTTGTTTGGCGAATTTTCGAATCTCTTTTTTATCAATCAGTGGGCTGGTTGGGAGGTAATTGGCAGGACAGGCCGCGGAGCGGGCATAATTGACGGTGCTCTCATTCTGGACTACTCCGTCCGGACATTCGGGGAAACTCTTAATTGGTGTACCTTCTGTGACGTTCAATATCGCCGCACCGATAATAACACCACCAGTTATTAGCTGCTCGTTGCTTTTAATTAGCTGTTGGAGGTTTTGAACATTCCACTGCTATGTTAAACACGCAATGTGTTCCGAGAAAAGTAATGGAAAGGAAAGCAAATAAAATGTGTTATATAGGATAAACAACACATTCAAATTGGATACGAAACACGTTTTCATAGATTGTTTTATTGTTCTCACGTAAGATATTTTACTTCATTAGTCATAATCTCCTGATTAGCTTCGTATATGAGAAGTAAATACAGGTTTAAAGAAACATAGTAAACGTAAAGAAAAGAGAGTGTTTCTTTATATTTTACCTTTGCTTGTTAAATAAATCCACTTAAATAAAAATGTAGAGAAGATAGTGAATTAATCTCCACTAATAAGGTATTGTGAAGGAGCCGTCCTTAAGTCACTAGAAGAACTAAATTTCTTATTGGTTCACAATTAAAGCGTCCTGAAGGTGACCGTCCATCCCTATAGACGTATAAAAACGGCACATTCGCCGAATGCTAACGAGAGCTGCTTCACTGAATTGTGCACCGAAAAAGTTTCCGAGCGATACTTATCAAGTGTTTGAAATGACACAACCGGATTCCATTCTTTTCGACATGTACTTTTTCCGTACGCGAAATAAAACTGACGAATTTCTCAATAAAAGGGAGATGACCAGCGAGTCGTCACGTACTGGGGGTTGAGTGGGTATTTGGAGCGGTGCAGTAAAAACTATTCAGGGGCCATTATTATGGCATTTTTGTCGTCTGACGGGGCTGCGAGTGGTCGCGGCCATTACGGCGCGGTAGTGGCGGGGCGTGGGGCGCGGGGGGGAGGTATGCGCTGCCCCTCCCCGCGCGTTGCCCGCGCCCCCCACCCCCGCGCCATCCATCTTCGATATGCACATAAAGCGAACCGGACCCGTAACGGCAGACCCACATTCCCACTGCTCTTCAATTTATTTATATCTTTATTAATTCTAAACTTGAATTTTAATGTTTGTTCCGAAATTTGCTTTTGAATGTTTGGACACTGTTAGACATTGATCGTATCTTTATGCGCATGCCAAGATAACAATTTCATTAGGAGGATTGACGCCTTATCGGTGGAAGGAAGCGAAATACTTAGTTGATAACCCTTATCTCCTAAATTGATGATGTAAGAGCGTATAAGAATATTGTTACACTTAACATTATTAAAATGTAGAGCTCTACTTTACGTTAAAAAAGTAGGGTTGAACATGATGAGAATAGTCGCTAACATTATGTAAGTTGCTAACTATATTTTATGTGGCATAGCAATAAAGTAAGCAACTTTAAAACAGGTGCGTAGTATTTGTAGGCTAAGTGCGTAGTGTAGTGGTCGTAACTACACAAAAACAGTAGGTAGCAAATATCTGCCATCCTCAGATGTACTCGTAGCAAATTGAAACGACTGTGCCGTCCGTTTATTATAGCGAGTGTCATTTATTGATTATTAAATAGCGTCGTTAATTTTTAGTACTTAATAAACATTGAGTTATTGACTTCAAGTTCCTCTATTAAGGACTGAATATAATAAATATTTGTTGAATAATTTATATTATTTTAAATATTTCAGACATTAAAATTAATTTATTATGTCGTCAATTTTATATTGCCTATTAGGCAGGTGAATATTTTCTATGTAGTACATAGATTTTTTTCGAGTTTTTATAATATTAAAAATACCAACTCGTAAAAATACGAGTAGGTAACTTGAGATGTATCAATCGCCATTTTGTTAACGGAATATTTCGCTTATAATGAGAGTAATAACCAAAATGTCCATAGTATCTGAAAGTACAAGAAATTTCATTAAAACGCACCTGTGCTTAACTGGATAGCCATGTGTCCTATAAAACATGGACGAGTCGGGTGAGGCCGCGCAGAATGATCCTTTTAATGAAGTGACTGCAGTCAACTCGATAGCAGGACAACGTCTGTAGCGACCTTAATTAACGGTGTAGGGGTGGGCTCGCTGGGACATTTTTTTTTTATAGAATTTTCTTTTTAACTGTGCACTGTTACGACTATGTTTGAAATTGCTGTAAGAGATTGAAGGTAAATAAGATATAGGATTTTTTCGAATAATTTCATGGAAAACTTAATACCTACGTAATTAATTTAATTTAAACTTAATACGTACGTAATTACAAATAAATATGAAGGTATATTCAGAATTTTCTAATATTCGCATATTTATTGAATTATCTAATAATTCAACCGGTTAATTACTAGATTTGGTTGCACCACAAGTGTAATATAATTTCATTTTATTTTGGAAAAATATAAAAAAAAAATTAAAATTTCACTTCTGATCCCCTAGGACCCAAGTGTAAAACTAAAACTAGTGTCGATTTAGATTTGATTTTAAAACTCCTAAAAATCGTAATCTTTTTAAGGTAGGTCTTTAATATTTAAAGTACTTATAATTAATTAATAGGAAAAGTGTCATGAATATAAGCTACATATTTTAAGTGTAGGTATGCGCCAGACGCCAGTACGCTCGTCAAGCTGTCGTCCTGCATTGTCGTGATAGAATGCGGTTCACAGCCGAAGTTTTCTATTGATATGCTAATTCATATGGTTATTAACTCGTACTCAAAATAAACAAAACAACAATGTATTTATTTATGCCTAATTTAATTTGATTGGACGATTTTAACGTGGGTTTAACTTGGAAAAATAAATAACGTATTTGTTATATTTTAACGTTTACACAAATAAATAAATTAATCAAAGAATCAAAGAATAGGTAAACCAATGGGTTTAGAATGCTTCAAGTCCTTTAATAGAATCGAATGAAATATTGCACATTAATCGAATCGAATCAAAACAAATTGTAATTTAAGTAGGTAGGTAAAATGCTGCTGTATAAATTAAGGTAAGCAGCTCTTCAAAACGTATAATAAATTGTTCATATGCGTTCCATGGTGTTTAGCTGACAAATTAGCTACAGGTAATAAATTGAGATTGCGCCTGCCTACAATCTCGACCATCTGACATATAGATATCTATCTGTTAGTTAGTTAGTGTAATTTGCAATTGCCTTTGTGTTAATTGATCCCACCGTGGCGTCGGTTACGATAATTGACAATAAATTGTTCCGCACATTAATCTGTACATCAAATTACCTTTAGTAATAATGGCGTATTGGGACCAATATTGGCCGATTGATCCATTCGATTCAATATAGATAACATGTAGAATCAATGATTGGACGAAAATGGTTCGCCGTTTACCTATAACCTTGACTTTAGCTTTTTACTAGTAGTATCACAGATACGTTGAGTTCCCTTTGGACTATGGAACACCTCATATTGTCATTATCGTTATTATAACGTAAAAGTAAGTGGTGTTGATGCCGGTGCTCATAGTCGAACCTTTAAAGGTCTTTCCCACTTACTGTATGATTATAAGGAAATTACTTTAATTATTATCATTACTTTCTTTTTACTTTACCTAATAACACCAATCAATCAGCAATTAACGATAGCGAACAGAAATAACAAAATGTAAGCTTCGTTCCTTTTTAAGACACCTCCTGATCATTTTGCCTTATAAAAATATAATTGGCAAATTTCCCCGCATACTTCCATCCTTTTTTCAAATTCATTACCTATTTCCCCAGATAGTAATCTTGCAAACACACATCCAAACACGCCTAAGAACGTCAGGCACGCACTAATTAACGTTCAACGTGAAACTTCGCTGTTGCCGCACCAATCAACCATGATCTGCGGTACTTCATACATCTACCCCTTTTTGTCTTATAGCCCAAGTTCAGAAAGGGAACGGTGGGTCTTACTAAAGTGGTCGCCTCGTAATTGCGTGTCTAACGTTCTCTACACGTAACATGGCCTTTTATTAGGTGGAAATTCTGTATACGGTACTACATTCAAGCTTCTGTTGGAGAGTTATGAAGTACCTCGTGACTATTTACGACTCCAAATTTTGTGCATTTTGCTTGATTTATAACCTTCCTTCGCTTATAAAAAGTAAGCACGTGTAGGCTACCTCTTCTTTAATGAAATTTCCTGAATGTATTCGGGAATTTATGATCAAATGTTAAGTAATATATTAATTTGCCTATTCACTTGGAAATGTAATTGAAATATAAACATTGAACATATGTACATCAAATTTACTTGATGGTTATATTAATATATCTCTACATAATCTGTCTATATACATATAATATACTACTGTCCCTTATATTGAATAGAAAAAAATATCCTAACTTACCCATAATTAAATAGAAAACATTAATAAGACAATTCTGCTTTTTCATCTGAACATTATCGTAATTTTGTATCGATAAGGTTATCTATGTCAATAATCGATGGTTATTTATTAAAGTTTAATTAGTGTCAACAAGTAGGTGTAGATGCGCTTTATAATTACAACTTGTGTAAAAAATGTCTCTTGAATATCAACTTAATGTAACAAGCTAAGGCGTAGATAACAACGACTTTAATAGTTTAATACTAAATTACGTACCAATTATTCCTTGAAGGTCAATTTATTCTTCCAAACTATCTTCCAAACGACTTGAACATAAAACCAACTGGAACGCTTAACTCGATTCCGACTAGCGACATTTCATACCATGCAATACATATTCAGTTTTTTTATTTAAATTCGTTTTGTTTCATACGAATCGATGATTTATGCACTGCGCATCTAACTCAATGAGGCTTGATGCGACTGATGTACTGTCATGATGCAAGACGGTCGTGAATGTCTACATTATGGCTCGAGCATTGTTTATTGCCCCGTTTAGCGCCTTTGACACGGCATGAATTTTTAAAAGGCTCAAATGATCAATGATTCTATTTCAGTGCTAAACAGCACAATGTTTTTATGTTTCATTGAGATTATTTTTTTGAATATGAAATTTACGATTATTTTAATAAATTGTTGTATCTCATCCATTACATATTTACACTGTATATTGTACATTTAGATTTATAATTTGAAACCTTATATAGACTGGAACATTTCCATTTATGTCTATATGTTTCTTCTCCTTAATTGAACACTTGGTATACCAACTATGAAAACTAAGTTTGATATATATTTATATGAAAGAAAAACGTATCTTTCATATTTAATACATCTCAACGACAATGTAAAGCTGCCATTTAAACTACAGAGTTCAGATCTTAAAGCGAGTTTTCAAACGCACTCAGGCAATTCAGCATTACTTTGTATTAATTCTTGTTTCGCGTACACATAGGTACATACGTTTATACATAGTTAGGAGCCCGGCATTGTTCGCTAACAAGCCCGTGTAACCGCGCCCTGGCACGACAGCGAAACCTGTGCTAAACAACGGAAAGTATTTATAGTAATAAATATAGCTGAATTTATTGCTAACTATGTTGCATTGTTTTAATAAATTGATACCGGATTTTTGAGTTTTATGTTAATTTGGTTTCCGTTACTTGATCTTAGTATCGGTTGGTATAAATCAATAAGAAAGGGTTAGAGTTGTGTGACATTCATCTGTGGCGTAGCTCTATCACACTTATTGTTACTTGTTTTGAAGGTGGTAGAACCCTTTGTGATTCGACTCCGGCGGCACCACCGCCACACCTATTTCTACCTAATAACAGCAGCGTTAGGCGCTGCTGTGTTCCGTTTTGAAGGGTGTGGTAAGGGAGACAGACTTTTCCGAGGCGTTCCAGCTTAGTCCTCAGGGGTAGCGGCGCATCTTTGGCCGACCTCAGGTTGGAATATCTAATCCTATCTGGGGTTGATTACAGATGTCCATCGGCGGCAGTAGCCACTTACCATCAGATGGACTGCATGCTCCACAACAACCTTCTAACAGCAGTAACGCTGAAGTTGTCACACTCACTTTTTGGAACTACATCACATTCACCTTGTACGACGAATTTGTTATCAGTATCAGGTAGAGTCCTTCAGTTCCAGATGTCCAAGAAAGTTCATGCTTCACTTATATACTACTTTCAAAGAATTACACTTCTAGGTCATTTTAGTACGTAATTTTTATTCAAGCTTATAGTTCACCATATGTAGAATATAATGCGTGTTTATAAATAATGTATATATCTACGGTAACCAAAAGAAAATAAAGGTACTTAACAACGAAATGCGACAAACAGTTAGATGAATAATAAATGAGGAAATATTTTCGTAAATGTAATTTACATATGCCAGTTGATATTCATTCATTAACATTGCATGTGGGTGTCAAAATGGAATTAATTCCACTTGATTACGTATGAAACATGCATATAAAACCTTCAATACTGTTTTATTTAACTACTAGCCTGGTATTGGCTATTTAAATAGGCATTATTTATGAATACAACTTCGTTCTTTGGAAAGATCAAGCTGTATCTTCGGCTCCAAGTTTCCGATTTTTTACAAATTATTTCTGAAAAGCTTCCCTGGCAGATGATCTAAGAAATTTGAAACAAATTTTCAAAATATGACTTTTATTTCCAAAAAAATCAGCATGTTTAAACAAACAATATATTTAGCTTTAATATTTTAGTGCCAAACCTATGACCGTCACAGTAAAACACAGACTGCATCGCGATTTGTCATGTTTGAAAAGAACAAACTTTCTTTATCCAAGAAACAGTTTTATCCGAACAATAGACTAACAATATCGAATTTTAGAAAGCTGGCCGTCCGTTGCGCAACTTTCTCCCTTTATCCCGAGCACAAAGGTAAGAAAAAGTTGTATATGCCATACAGTTTTTTATGATTTGCCATAATAATGTGCAGGTCACAAAACGTAGTCTTTTCAACTTGGCAGACTTTCTACAAAGTTTTTTTAAACGACTTTGTTTATGGTTAAAAATCGCCTCTGAATAGGTTTTATGGCGCAATAAATATTTGCGTTGGAACTAGTGATTCACGTTTTACAAATAGTGCAAACTATTTGTGTAATTAGTTGCTGCAATTTCTAATTTTACCGACTGGCCTGGCGCAGTTGGTTCGCTCAGCCACACTTAGGGTTCAGCATTCGGTTCCCAAACAGGCCGACAGTTCGTGATGAACTTAGTTATTCATTCTTGTATTATTTCAGCTTACTGATCGCCCATCATTAAATGGACACTTGCTCTCGTGTATATTTGTAAACAACTCTAAATGCCCCATGCTTCCTACCAGTGGTCTATACTTAGATGAATTTGCTACCCACCAACTTATACCCGGTAACTTGGAAAAATGACTTTCAGTATATTTTCCTTCGTACATCTTCCACGTCAGAATACAGCTTACACTGCTGTGAGGCAACAATTCCGCAACGTTTAAAGAAAAATCTAAATTCATACTATGGTTGGTTTTACTGCTCTTACCTAATATAGTACCAAAAGTTTCCGAAATCGCTTTATCATTCGCCAAACATTTACAAACCACCAATCAATTATTTTTACATCACAATCGTATTCAATACATATAACACGTCATAGATTAACCAGATACGCATCTACGCAGGCGTGTAGTTAGGCGTTAAATCGTACCGAGCGACGTTTACGAGCATATTGGCGGCATGCTGGGTGCAACATGCTACGGCTATCAGTTACCGTCCACGGCTAATTCACTGTGACAAATTAACAACGGCTAAATTCTGCCTCCCCAATGAAGGTTTGTACATATGTAACTACCGCTGATATGTGTTATCCGTAGATCGATGGCGTGCTAAAGGTGGAATTGAATAAGCATACCTTTTGAGCTGTGATAGACCTCTCATTAAAAAATAAATAATAAAAAAATACTACCTACCACCTACTGAGTAGGTATAATAATCAGTAAGTACATAATGAAGATCGAACTATTAGATTATATTTTACATGTGTTCGCATATAATTACTGCTATATGAATAAATTTCATATTTTATTTCGATTCTATAATAACAGGATTTTAATACTCATATTGGCAAAGGCAAAAGTATAACATACGAGCCATCCAAATGTAGACTTTAAATCAATTCCCTTTTCGCTCCTACAATTCCTACATAGCTTTTATCAATGCATATTTAAAGTAACCGTTCACATATGGGAGCTGGGCGAGCCAATTAAAACTGGATCGTGACAGTCTAAATAAAAGCAATAACACATACTTGTATAGCGAAGGAATAGGAAGGGTCTTCGTGCTCGAATAAAGCGTTCTGAGAGCATTGTTATTGTCTCTACATCTTAGGCCGTGTACACGATTGCGAAAGTTGGACAAAATCGGTCGTAATGTCGTAGGTGTGTGAGTAAAGTTGAGTCACTGCAATTATGAATACTTCAGTCATGACTTTCTGATATTGAAAGTGAAGTTAGGTTATGTGCGTAGTGGACCCGCCCTTCATACCTACTGAAAATGAACAATAATTATACAGACAATGTTGATAGCGACGACAGTAATGTCTTTCAAAGACCAATCTACGATTTCGGGTGAAAATAAAGGTAGCATTTACGTGTCCTATATGTACCGATGTATATGTGTTAGTGTGATAATATGATTATTGTAGGTACAGCTGAATTTTCTATGTAAAAGAAGTAAATAAAGAAGTAAAAACAGTCGCAAAATCGCACGTGACTAGATCGTGCATCAATGCAAATTTATTCCTCTGTTCAAAGCCTAAGCGCTATGCATGCCTAGAATAGACCTATTGTAGGGCTTAGACAGGAATAGAACAGATACGACATTGGAGATGTAGTGGGGTGGCGTGTTTTGTATTCTAACTGGGCACACTAACTATTCCAGTAGATCTATCTACTGGTGCACTTAATTGGAGAACAGTTTTGTTTTATGTGCTTTTAAATTAATAGAAGGCGCACAGGTTTCATTAGTTTCTAACGGTGGGGTATTTTAATTGGGGGAAATAAATAAATGTTTGTGTACTACGAAATATTTTAATACGGTTAAGATTTTAAGTTGCAATTTACATTTCACGGCTCGTGTTTTAATTTATATAAGTAAATTTTATATAACTTTAAACGTTAAATATATATAAGTTTTAAATATTGCCCTTGCTTGCAGATTACATCTTACATTAATAAGATGATTATCAAATAGTGTGACGTCACACTGAATGCTGGCAGATTTGCGAAATTATAATTTATTATTTAGTGATAATAGATATTAACATCATTATCTATTGTAAGAAAAATGCGGTTAGGGAAGTATAATGTTACTAAACTATGCGTTTAAGAAAGGGTTAGGTGAGGGCAAACTTGATTACAAAGGTTTGTAAGACCCTTGCAGTAAGTTAATCAAAATGTGAGGCTGAACTATTTAGAACCCGCAACGGTTTATGGAAGGGTCCCTGATGCCCTCTACCGGAGGTAATATTAATTACAATTGCAATTTCGCAATTTGATGCAGCCTGTAAATCAGTTGAATTTCCTTTACCTTGGGGAACTCAAAGGGAAAAAACGACTTGTTTAAGCAAAGGGTGGGGAAATCTTATCCAATGATATCTTTTGGATATTTGCACCTTTCTGGGCTACCTTCCAATAATTTTATGAGATAAATAATAATCATTAAAATTACAGTCATTAGGTAAGAGAATTTTATTATTAATTGTCATTTCCTTTTTACACGTTACCCGTAACGAAGTATTTTATTATTAATTGTCATTTCCTTTTTACACGTTACCCGTATAATTTTATTAGTTTGGCCTGTTTTTACTCTTACACTTTCACGTGTTCGTTCATAACAAATTCATAATTGTGATTAACGAACGTTGATTAACTCATCAGGAAGCGCTTTTACGTAGGTAGGTCTACTAAATATTAAATAAAATGTTGACTGAGGCATTCTGCATTTATGATGCAGTTGGGCGGGCCTAACGTCGTAGAGATGAAATATTATCTTCATGCGCGCTGTTTGTCTCTGACTTAGCCAGTGTATGTATACTAAATTGCTTGTATTTGATGCACAAATAGCTTAATAAATATATTAAAGACATTTTGTATCGCATAATAAGCTGTTTCAGTCACAAATTACCATTATGACTGCAGTGGTTAATATTCACATTGTTTATGATATAGGTATATTTTTATTAACCAACTTACTTTATGCATTGTTTTACATAATACGAAACGTAGTTAACTATGTATTATATAAAAAAATGTGTTTATAATAGAGTTATAATAGGTTTTTATATACATGTCGAACCAGCCAAAATCAATATCAACATATTCTATTCAAAGTAGACTTCTTACAAAACTCCTTTCAGGAAGGATCGAAGGACCCTTAAAACTTTTGGATCAATCAATCAATCATTTATTTGCATGAATTATATACATTTCTTACAATAGTACAATTCTTCTACACTATTTTCCGCCCAGCAAAGCATGAGGAACCTGGAGTCTATTTTTTTTATCTCTTTGTTGTCTCTTGGTATACCAAGATAGTTATAAATAACATTAAATGTTGCTCTCTGTGCTATTGTAGCACCACAGAATGGCTGTGTACATCTACGTACATAGCTGCAAAAGAAGTTTCTCTACCTAGAACCACCCAAACGTTGGCGGTCGCGTTATCGTCAATCTATGTCCATTGCCCGCTGACGTAATGACACAGCTAACAAACTTAACTGATCGTAGGAGCTATTGCACAGCCACACACGTTTCTCATGTGCTACGAAGCCATGTTGATTTATCTCGTATTTCTGTACGTTTCAAACTTTTATCACTTTGCTGCTTTCGTGTACCTACTTAATACATTTCTTCGATAATATTCAACAATGTGTTCTGGTAGAATAATCCATTGAAAAATATGTTAATGCATTTTTTCAGAAAAAAATCTACGTATTCTAGAAAATTTTCTTCATTTGTTGGATTAGTTGATTATGCTTTTTTAGATATTTGAATGAAATATGCATTCAAAAGATGTTATTAAGTCCTCTTTACTTTATATTTTCTCTTCATAAACCATCCGTCGTAGACACCTGGTTATGCATTTATGCAGTAATAATAGTCTATCATATTTTATACGCACAACGCTCGCTAGGTTCATTCAGGCTGTATTTTCGCAACAATATATTGATATTTCTGAATACAGTAGTGATTGCCAATATTTCCCCGTCAGCTCCTGTTTCATATTTTCAAGCGGATACAGCGCTGTAAACAAATCAGTCAACAACTGAATCCAGCAGTTAGACATTTGACTGATATAAAGAGTCGCCAAACTAAAAAATAGCTGTTGTTTCCACAACAAATTCCGCCTGTTTGGCCGCTTTTCGCGGGGCGGTGTTATTCGCATAAATCGAGCGAAAACGCCAAATTGCTGCAATAGCTCACCGCTCTCAACTAAAAATTGCGATGTTCTGACAAACAAATATTGCATGAGTACTGGTTGTTTAGTTCTGTTTTTATTGTTTTATAACTTCATTTCAGTGACTGTCAGCCTGGCTAACTGCGCACACCTAATTGCGTGGATGCTGTTTGTTCTAGTATACACGAAAAGTGTATTTTTGATGGCGTTTTTGATCACGTCACATCATATATTTGTTTATATTCACGCACCCTTTATATAAGTATACGTACTGAAAGCTTATTTCATTATTAATTTCCAATTAAATTTCAAACGACATCACTATAATTTCGTAACTCCATAGGAATTAAGAGCTACATTGTGTACGGTAGTCCTTTGTTTACTATACATTCCCATTTTGCGCCACCCAAATGTTGGTATTCCGTATTAATCCCTCAAAGCTGCAGCGAGAACGCTGATAAACTGCGAAACTAATGCCGCGCGATTGCATTACGACGTGAACTTTTCCAGTACTGCTGCGGAAATCGAATGCAAACAAAAAGAGCGCAAAATATCGCCTAGTTTTTCAGCGCACGACCATTTTCGAACATCTGATAATGATTTTTAGGATCCGGTTATCTAACGAAATTTATTGGTTTTGTTTGTTAGGTTCAATTGCGATTGGGATAATGAATCAGTTGGATTTATTTGGATGGGCCGTAGCTTAAATTAGGTATCTGCATTGCACCATATCTCAATTAAAAATGTTTTACTCCAACCACAATAACAATTTAGATAATAAGTTCTATTCAGGCTGGCTGTTAGTACATATAAATAGAAGGTTTGTTTTTTAGATAATTTATTTAAATGGCGTGATTCTATCGCTATCAAAGAATTCCATCAGCTTTTACATATAAGGACAGAAAAAACTAGGTGCGACACGAATTAAGGGCGTAATGCAAAGTAATTGCGTTACCGTTCATCACCGTTCCTATAAACAGAAGTAACATGTTTCTCTTTTATCTACCGTTTTAGGCTTTATTACTTCCAGAATCACGTACGAACGTAGTTTATATTGCATACGGGATTCTCTTATGATGATTTAGTAGTGCGCGCGACACACGATGGATTTACCGCGCCATGAACGGATTATGTGGGCGAACGCAAACACGGGGCAGTGACGCCATGTTGTGATTTATAACGGACTTTTGATTCGAATTTCGAAAGTGGATTAAATTCAAAATATTTTAAGCTACACGAATGTGCGAAAGGATGTTGTGGTTTGCGAAACATGGCACTTAAAAGTATGACAGTTAGCATTATTTGGATGCTGTATCTATTTACATGAGAAGACATTAAAGCGATTAACGACGGAGAAAAGCCTGATGTAGCAGTTTCTTAAAATTTGGGCCAACATACAATTTCTATAATGATATTCTTTCAAAATCATTTCATTCTTTTTGATGACACTCATTCATTTTTAACACTATGTACCTAACACCCTGAAATACTCTACTCTTATTCCAAACCTTATTAGAGAAGGTTTAATTCATTCAATTTTTTCGTCCTGAGCGGTTACATGTAGCCAGTAAAAGATACCATTTTTAGAGAGCTCATTTTAATATGAATTGCTTGCTTAAATATTCCAAATAATCTAAAATATTCTGAAAATAAGAACATAAACCTTCCTCCGCTTTGATCATGACATATGTGGGTGTGCACAAGTATGGACGCACAATACCTATATGGTGATATATTGCAAGATTTTGATTTACGCTTTAAAGATACTATAGAATTTATGTGCACGAAATGGGTAGGTAATAGATTGGTAAATTTTCTAGCGTTCGAGTATTTCTAGCTCATAAAATACTTCAATTAAGTCTTCGGAAAGTAATTTATGTTTGAACAACTTCAATGAAAACTCAATTATTACCCTATAAGTTAGTGAGCTGATAACAAAAATATTATATTCAAAATTAACTAACTGAATTTCGTTCATGGTAGATGCTCGTTATATTTTTTAAAAGCCATGAGTTTTCCAAACTAAGTAGCAATAAATATAATTCAAGTTTGTATTTGTTCGTCTCGGAACAGTTTTTTATTTCGCGGTAGCTCATACACGTTCAAGATAATAATCAAGTTGCTTCTTTATAAGGTGCGAAACCCTTAGTGGGTGAGTGCAACTGGCCTTACCGGTTCTTTTCATATCTAAGAGTAGGGCTGTAAGGACAATGATTTAATTGTTTTTATATTGCATTAATTGTCAGATTATATACATACCACAAGAACATGCTCAGAACTTGTAGAACGCAAGACTGGACTTTTTAAACACGATCATTATCTGATTCATTAAATGGTGAAGCAAATATTTAAGTCGTCCAAAATTCTCACATGAACACAAAAAGATACAATACTACACTAGGTTCAGTTTTCTGGTACAAGTATGTTCAAATAAATATAAAGCGCATACAACGAAATCCATTTTGAAAGCTGCAGACTAGTATTTTCCTTCCTGAAGTAGTGCGATGTTTCGACCAATGAACAACATTAGTCGTCTCTATTTTTGCTACGTTTTGCCTACGCTCACTTGCTCGTTACGGAGATAGGGGGCCGATACATCGCAATTACTCTCCCGCAATCTCGGCAGCATATTTGTTAATAAACCTGGCAATACTTCCAATGTTTCCCCAGTAATTTTTCTTTTGTCGGAGATAAATATGATAAACAATATATCATGTACGCCCATTTCCTCGCCGCTACAAAACAACGGA
This sequence comes from Epargyreus clarus, assembly GCF_041222505.1. Classification (NCBI taxonomy): domain Eukaryota; kingdom Metazoa; phylum Arthropoda; class Insecta; order Lepidoptera; family Hesperiidae; genus Epargyreus; species Epargyreus clarus. Next base: position 10,317,724 of record NW_027332213.1, read on the forward strand.
CAACCGGGGGGTGGATGGAAAATTATGACAAATCATGCATTAAACATAGGGAATAAATGTTTTCTTATCACGTACCTATTCTGTTTTGATATTAGTTTTCCTTTATCTTTATTGACACAGGTTTTTGGAGGGAACGTTTTATGGGATGTTGTTGCGTGACAGGACGATTGTGGATACATGTTTATGTCTTGATACGGCACAAATGATTTCAGCATTTTACCGCTCTGTTGCGTACCTACTGTATTTTGCCGCTTTGATACTCTTGTATTTATTGCGTGCTGACACAGTATTTTGTAAATTATTATGCTGAAATTTATTGCGTTTCCATGACGTAATTGACTCGTTCGATTACGTTCTGTATCGTTTATCTCAGTATGTTTGTACAGAATTAATTCTATAAGGTAAAAAATACACACAGCCAAACATTGTAGATGGCACTATACCTAGCAGTCGTAACTTCTTTTATTTTCTTAATCCTTCTGACTTAATAAGCCAAGTCCAACGACTTATTTAAAACGATATCTCTTAATAGTTCCTATCTAATTAATAAGTATAAATCAAAACACAAAACAAATCTACCACACCGCTATAGTATAAAAGGAAATTATTTTAGAGTCTCTAGAAAAAGGTTTAAGTAGTTATTGAATTGAAATGCTTATACGACGGGGCTTCCTTTTGTTTGTACAGAAATAATTCCTGGTTGAAACTGTGATGTCTCAGCGCAGTGTTCAGACTGCAAATCTTGAATATTTATTTCAAATGCAGACAAAATCTCAGCGCAATCCCTGCCTCAACGACGTAACTTGCATTAAGGGATTGTGCACACTGCGCAAGAATGTCTATTTTGATTTTTTTTTTATTTGAAAACAAAAACTTTATTTTAAAATAAATCCAAATTTATGCGTTAGGAACCACTGCTATTTCTCCAACACATCGTTTGAATGTAAATAATGAATATTGTAACACACTTGTCAGGCTTGTACAAGATTAATATAATGATATCCTGAAACATTGTGTATAAAATTCACTATATTTTATTCCTTCTCACTATTTGTCTTCCTAACTAATAGTAAGAACAAAAATACGCATTAGTGTGTTCATAATAGAAAAGTAAATAAATAATTGTAGATCCCTTACATCTCCCTTCAAACGAGTTTCCCGGTAATGTTGAGCGAGTATGTACCGTCAGAGAAATAATATTTTTAAATAAGAGAATTGTATATTTCACTATTTTATTAAGAGCAAACATAGCAGTTTAGAAATTGTCAATGATTTTAAAATTAAAATTAAACCCTTTCAATGTATTTATTTGTATAAATTCCATGTGCCATTGTATACGCTTCCTAACAAAGATTTAAGCCGGTCGTCAGCCTCCGCTGCGGTTTCTTTGCTAAACTCTAAACTTATCTTACAGTAACGCCCAACTTGAATACCTCCAGACTCTTGCAGGTGACTTTGCTAGATCTTTTAACCGTATAAGATTTTCGGCGCATTTATCCCGAGGATTTCAACTTGGGGTATTCTTAATGCCCGCATTTAGGGTTAAGTGGAGTTCCTTTAATACAATTTCGTATTGTGTACTTCTGGTTATACCTATTTATGTTTGTGTATGGTTTACGTATGAAGTATGTATCGTAAGGAAAGATTTGTGGAGTTAGATTAAGGATTTAGAATTTTGAGGGTGGTATGTATTCTTCTATTTCGGTATTTGAAGAGAAAGCAGTTTTTTTTATAAAGTATTACTAATTTTTTTGGTCAGTTCAGTTTGGCACGGTACCTACCTTCACCTATAGGTAGTGGTAAGCATTTTATTTACAAATATGTTCAATTCTTCTCCACGAACTTATTTTAACTTCTGGAAACATAAAGCGATAAAGTCTAAACACTCAATAAAGTTGTTAACTTTTACAATGTGCTCAGTAATCGTAATAAAGTCGAGCAATTTTAAATAAAGCACAATTGATTCTATCAGCTGTGTCAACAGTCTTTTTGTAGCGATTCCATATAAAAGACTATCAATATAACAACCCACGTCCGACCATGCAACTTGCAGCTCTGGTATTATTTCAATTGGTATTTTATTATATTCATTGCAAGTAAGGTTTGCAGACTGGAGTCACGACTCGTTGAATTAAATTGGCTTAGATGTCCTTATTTTTGTATATGTCCTGAAAGGCTTACGGTTTACGAAATTAATTTAGACGATCACGTTTTGTATCTATTAAGAGATTGGATTACATTATATAAACTATCATTATGGGATGTTTATAATTAATGTGAAAGTTTTATTAAATCTTAGTAAATAAGTAAATTCTGACCCATTATTTACATTTAAAATTAAATACAGCTTGGGAAGGTGCCTACTAGCTTTCACATAAAATAATGTTCAAAATGTATAACATGCATTGATTAAAGATAAATATTAAAAAATATTTGTCAATAAGATAAACCAACTAACCCTTTTCTTTTGTAATCAATCTATATTTCGAAAAATAGAATCACTTGTGTATAGCTGACTTTTTTGCTACCACTGCTTTCCTGATAGTTCAGTAATAACATGAAATCGAGAAGATTATTATCGGGTGTAGTATGATTCGCTTTTATGTACGTACATACGCTAAATCGCAAATTGTTGGTTCTCTTGAACGAACACTTTACTCTCCCATCGACTCACGTACAAACTATTACTAGAAAATTCTTATTTCATACAATCCACGTGATCTTTATTGATAGGTTGCTACGATTGAAAATTGAATGGGTCGTATGTCATTGTGAGTTATAACATCCATGTATTAACGACTCACTTTAAAGGATAAATAAGTGCTCATTCCAATAATTTTACGATGATCTGAAAGTACTTAAATTAATGCTTTGTGGTTTCAATCCAAAAAAGTACATTTATACAGATTTGTTTTATTAATATTTAATTTTATAACTCAACGTCCATTTTGCAACCTTTAAATCGCGTTATTAACGAGATAATTCGTAATTTTTACGATTTTGAAGAATTTCCGGTTTATAGGATTCTTATCTGACTATACTAGGTTGGCGATTAACCTAAGTTGACCCTACACTGCCTTCAGTGAGCCAGGAACTTTCCTAATGAGGTTGCGTGGGTCAGACGTCGTGTGATGCAAGGCTAATACATTTAAGCACATATTACACTTGTATAACGATACAATAATCTGTCATTAAGACTTAAAATAAATCTGAAAGCGTCGAATCAATTAGTACAATAAAGCGCTTACCTACTTTTATAGCGCGATATGCCTTATCTGACCAATTTATTATCATAATAAATTTAAGATTACAATAAAATAGGATGTTTTGGCTACAAATGTCAAAATATAAATCACATCCATTATTCTTTTTTAGTACGCAGCAATAATTTTACACCTTCAGAACAAAACAAGGATTTATCAAAAGCTCCGTGAAATCGGTAAATATTTTAAAGTGAAACTACCGTCCACTTAGTTTTTTATAATCCGCTCATCTCCGTCAGCTTTGTGCCTATTGTTATGGGATTGCATGATTCGCTTTGCTATTTTAAGACAAGACGTAGACTAATCCGAAAGCAGAGATCCCGGCGGCCATAACTCAAACTTTGACAGCTACAAGCTTTGAGCAATATGGCGACCGCGCCACCCAATGAGGCACTGCCCCGTCACAAGCGTTCCGTTTTAAACTCGCGAACATTAATCATGACTGATTTATTAAGGGAGGTGTGACACATTTTATGTTCTATTTTCGAAAACTAACGTTTTTTAAAATGGAGTCCGCGCTTGAGAAGCAACAGCTGCATCTTGTTAGCGTGATTTCAGCGGTTTGCTTTGTGTTTAGATTATTTGCGTGAATGGATATGACCGTGTACTTCAGCATTTAACTATCGTACGCCCCTGCTCAATTTCGAATGAAGTCACTTATTGTTGTTTTGTTATCTTTGAATAGTTTAAATTATACGCTGCATTTCCTCTTACATTTGATATCTGTATTACTGATATTGATTTATCACTTCACTTATTGTTGTAAATGAATCTATCATAAATGTAATATAACGTTTATTCGCAGAATTTCATATAGAAATGCCCCTCCTCGCTTAATGGACTTAGCGCTTCGAGAGGTCTCCGAAATTGATTTTTAAATATCTTTGAACGGCATCCCTTTGAAAAAGAAATATGCTGAGGCTTCGCGTGTCACATACGTCAGGGTTTGGCCTAATCCCGGAGGGACATCCAGTTTTTATTGCTTTCGACCCTGATATATGAGCTAATATTGAACCAATATACTGAAGATCGCTTGTTCCCATTCAAACATCAGAGCCCACCGGCTGTTTGGATCGATAATATATTGAGATTAATACCTATATAATCTGTAAAAGTAAGTAATTGCTATAGCCATATAGGCACTTAATGAATTAAAACCACCAACCTTAATGTATACGAATTTCGGAATAAATAACGTTTACGTCCATATAATGTTAAAGGGCAGGAAGGTTATAATTAATAACAATACTCGATCATGGACAGGTTTTTATCGATTTCGACATGACTATCAAAATTTCGATCTTGGACACCATCATTTAGCAATTTGCATTTACAATACCACTTGGTATTAACTTCTCGAAAACCTGAAGAAATCGGGTTGGAGACGCCATTTTTGCGTGCAAAAATGATAATTTTCTTGGTAAAACGCCTACAAGAATACCCACGCTATTTTCGTGGCATGTCAGTAATTCTTCGCAATTACTTTAATAGCCATCAACTTAATATAATATGCGGTATACATGCATCGGTCGATTTGGTTGGCTGAGTTATTTAAGACGAGAGTAGGTACATACCTATCACGTCCGGGAATACTTGGTATTTATATAAAGGTTACATACATTAAAAAAAAACCTTAATATAAATCTATTCTGTCATTAACATTATATATGGAAGCCAAGTTATAAAACAGTAGGAAAAGGACATGCCAATTATTTCATCCATATTTTGAATCAATTAACGTTAGCTACCTACGTTTCTGATCGTTATAACATCATCACGGGACGAATAAGACTTCTTTTTCTTTGATGACACCAGCGCTTAATAGCGTCGCATATGCGGTTTAAATTGATGCCGTTTTGAGGACATGAGAAGATAAGGCAAAAACTTGCCGACTTCGCCAACGAGAGGTACGAAGCCCCGTGTTTCATTTCCAATCTTTGAGTCAATTAAGCTTTGCCAATTTAAGAGTGTACCGAGTATGCCGCTGTTGCATTATTCATATTGTGTTTTGAGATAACAAGCAGCCTCTTAAGTCGATACACATCTAGTGGACTGATTGGAAGGCAGGGAGTAGATAGCAGGATGCGGGACCATACGCTGAGCGGCACAGCTGGTATTGTGATCGGGTTGGCTCGTGACTGCATATTAATATATAATTTTATAGCTATTATGTTGCAAAATTGAAAAACTTATATGGCGTAAAACAAACTTAATTTGCTCGTAAGGTCACTAATTTTCCTTATTATTGACAATACCTTCTAAATAGTAGGTATCTGTCCTACTTTTTTATACCAATCAAATAATTCTGTAATATAGGTACCTATGACTCAGAAATAATTTTAGGTCACCGAAATAATTTGATCATTACCAGAATATTTTGTATGAAAATTACAACTATGCCAAATATTAGTCCATAAATGTTTCGCAGTAGATAATTAAAACAAGGAATAAGTCATTTAAAGTAAGTATCTACCGAAGCCTTAAACACAAACGCATTTAAATGCACTATCTCGGGATTAGGAATCCTCGTTTTAAAACAATTAATTTCTTTAGGAATGTTTAGCATATTATAATAATTTTAATATTTGCTACACTAAATTGATGAAACGTGCTTATATCTACAGTCATAAACAAATTAATATAAATAAATAGAAAAACAGTTCGCGTGTTAACAACTCTGAGTCGTGTAGGTACGCTGGGAGCGGCCATTATAAATGGACTGTGTTTATATACCTTATAATCGAGCGAGTTGATTCCGAGGACCACCCAAGTCGTAGGTACGTCCTCTTACCTGTACACTTTACACTATACTCAGCTATAGCATATGTGGAAATGCACCCACTTACTCGTACATGTGACGAATATAAGTAGCGACTCTATGTGCGTAAAAACTGAGGCTCACTGAGTACCAATTTTGTAATTTTCGATTCGCGTTACCAATTTGACTTATTACTGCAGTATTCTGGTTGGTCCCGAATATGTAATAACGAATTTCGGCCTCAAGTCGGTCGCGCCCTCGCGCCGATTATTTAAAAAACTTGTTTCAATCGCGAATCAAAATGAGATGATAATGCTCGGTTTCCTTGCGAAATTAAGTTTTAACATGGTAAATATGCCGACATGTGAGCACTTCATTTTTTGATACTTTTTGTGATTATATATTTTTATGAAGTAAATTTATTCGTGTCTTATTATGCTTAACAAGGTCTTAGTAAGGCGGAGAACACATTTTAATATTATAAATAGAACTTCAAATGACATCATAAACATAAGGCGGAAAGTATCATAGACAAAAAGTTGTAAATCCATTGTTTTTGTCATTAAAGTCTTAACGATCCCACAAGGGTAAATAACCGCATCCTCAGCTCCGAAGCCACATGTTTTCTTAGAGAAAAGGAAAAAAAACAATCAGAAGCCACCGATTCTAAAACACAACAGTTGTAAATCACTAGGCAAAAGTTTTACGAATTAGGAACAATTAAAACGTTGAAGCAAACAACAGTTGTTGCGAATGTCCCCCGCAAATGCGGGACCATTGAGAATTACGGACGGTTTACAGGCTATAGATCTTAGTCCAAAATTCTTTACGACTAATATAACTTGCGCAATCCTTTTGTCGCCGGGGGGAACAGGGGGAACTTGGACAAGTTTCTTTTGTTTGCGACACGTGTTGCAAAACGGGTTGGGCCTGACACTTGTTCCGAGAGAATCTTGGGAACGACTCGACTCGATTTCCGTGGAAACGTCTCGGTCTTTTTACTTTTGAAGCTGAATATTTCACGACCAGATTACTTGAAGTTCACACGTTGTTATTTGCGGTATGAGAGATTTCAGAGATTTTATTCGGTTCCTTTTAAGTGCTTTGAATAATGAAGAGGTTTTCTTTTTATCTGTCACTAAAATGTGCGATAAATCAAGTAAATGACTTATTTATTTGGATTTAAAATGCCGCCAATATTCGGATCGGAGGAGCAAATTTTTCATGAGATGTCAGATGAAACGTAACAGGAATTCCTTAAGGGCGACACACCCCCACAATCCCGGAACTTCTCATGCACAGATGACGGTTTACAGATTTGCGACTTACGGAAACATTTGGCGTCATTATATACCTATTAAGGAGAACTCTACACCGCCGCTATACATATTTTTTGCTAGCTACGGACCACTTCTACCATCTTAATGAAGTCATTTGTGTCATGTTTATTGCTTTTATGGCGTACTCTGGATTTTGAGGTGAATTTACAAGGCGCGAATTGACACTGGAAATCGGTGGCGTTAATTAAGCACATGTGTTGTTTAAAGTTGTTTTTTGTACTCTGAGTATAAGAGGGATGAGTACATCAATTTATAAAGTTCCTAATATTCAGTTGAAAATTAATTATTACTTGTTTTAACAGTGCAGAAAAATATTGTGAAGAAAGTTGTATACCTATGAAATCTATAAAAAAAATTGTCAAAGGTATGTAAAGTCTACCAATATGAAATTTTCCAGCGCAGTGGCCTAATCTTTCTCATTCTGAGAGAGACCCGTGTCCAGCAGTGGAACAGTAATGGGTTGATCACAACTTTATACAATACTCAAAATTGAGTCGCTTGAGTCATGTATGTAATAAATTCCACGTATACACATAAGAAGGTACTTCCAGATTTTAATGCTTACCGTTTCCGTGTAAGAGCGAGTTCGTTAATCTCGAATAACTGTAGCTCGACTCGTGACTTCAGAGCGATTGTACCCTTTAATGAATCGATCGAACCACTTTTTAATTAATTACACTGAATTTCGATAAAGTCCAGTTAAACTTTCAGTGCGGACAAGCGTTTAAGTAACTTTTTATTCTTTACAAATATACTTTGTAATCTAATTTATTATTCTTAAATCACGCAATTACCAAATGTACGAGCATGTATTTACTATTGGAGACTAAATATTTTTTTAAATATTCAATCATATCTTAATGTTTTACTTTGAGTATTTAAATATATTAAACTCACGCTAAATAACCGCTAGGGTTAATGTTTTTGATGGTTTATTTACAGTACCATTATAATATTTTACCTTTGTCAAATACTCTTCTTAATAAAAGTATGATACTGAAATGCACAGCTTGAACCGTTGGTTCTTGAAAAATGAGACTTTCCATAGAACATCTTTATATAAATAATAACGGCCCTAAAAAAAAGGGGGGAGTTAGTAATGTCATTGTATTGAAATCACTAAGAATATCACTACCAGAAGGTGGAATAGAAAGGAAGAATAGAAATTCTAGTCTTCTTTCTTCTTGTATCATTGTCCCAATATATATTCTATTGCTATAAAACTAAAATCTATGAAAAGATTGCTTGAACGGAATAAATAATTAGACAAATTATTTAATTAGCAACGGTAGGTCGATTCCATTCCCCTATAGTTGTTTCGACTAATCAACATAAATATTAGTCGACGTAATCTCTTAACCAACGTGCAGTACATAAAAGAAAGGCCTCCGTATTTACGTCGCACCCTCAGAGGCTTTTACGGCTTAGGTAATTAGCGTCACTCAATTAACCACTACTCCGGCTTAAGAATTTTTGTTAATTATTAAAAAGGTTGCACTCAAGTGCCGCTGTACGGTGCCTTAAATTACGGATAAGGGGAGAATGTTTCTACACAATTAAGTAATCCTTCTTAAGATGAAATAACCACATGTAATCTTACGTGCTTTTATATATAAGAGACGTATGTTATGTAAAATATTTCCAGCTTGTCATTTTCCTGTTTCTATAAAAAAGTTTTTTTTATTATAATATTAGATTAAATATTGTGGTAACAACATATTTTTAAAATAAAAACACGTAGGAATAGTTATGTGAAAGTTCCGTCGAAATCTTAGATGTTTCTTCATCTTCATTCATCAACCAGTAAACATCGACAGACTAATTTTCATATTTATATAAAAGTTTAAGTGATCAAAAAGTTCTTTATTTATTTATTAACGAAGATTTAATATACTTTTCTCTATATATCATAGTTCATGTACCAGAAACAGGACGCTATTACGCATTTCTAATGACTCTACATTTTAAAGCTCTTTTTAATAATTCATGAGATTTTAATAACATGATCCTGGTATACGTATATATCATTAAAATATAAAAGTAACGGAAGTACCTACTAACTTTAATTACCTTTATAATTAATTAACTCGAAGGGTTCTTGCAATTTTGAATTTATTTAAATAGACAGTATTCCCATGGGCTAACTCGAACGTTTTTCAATATAAGAGAATAGATAAGCGGATAGAATGCTCCGTGGCCCTTAACATGCCCTGGATCGGAGTACTTGAGATAATTGAGCCATTAAATTGGTTTGTAACCCTTTCACACTGTCGAGAGCGCTCTGGTTTCGTTCCAAAGTCCTTTATTTTTGTATCGACTTCATTCCAGTGCAGGCAATGTGTTGTTTAAGTGGTTATCTTGAGCCGTTCCATTTTGACACGTAATTACGCTTTATCCTTACAGACGAAACAATCTTACGACTAAGTATATAAATGACAACATAATTCTAGTATAGAACGTGCATTTTCTAAAAATGAACAATATTCTTACATAAAACATCTATTAAATAATATTTTCTTGTTATTCATTTATTTTATATATTTCTCACATTCACATCTCAATTAGTTACTTATTTAATTAATCTGCGTTAATTTATAAAAAAAATATTTGTTCGTAATATTTTTTACCCAAAATGTTTCGCAAGTTAAGATCTCCCTTGATTATGAACCAAATGTTCTGGAGGCGGCTTCTTAGATTTTATATCGCTGATTTCGAGTTACACCCAAATTGAAGTCGGAAAGTGTTGGCAGTGACAGCTTAATGTTATAATTAAGGACATATACACGTCTTAAAAGATATCTTTTGAAAAATCTGTGTAGTATTTTACTTTGTTGTTTTTATTTAATGTTTCTTTACTTAATTAGGGCTGTTACTTTAGATTCTTACTAATTATAATGCTTGAGGATTGAATGACTATTTGATGTTTATTTTAATTAATAACTGTTTGAAACGAATGATTGAAGCTTGAGATCTACACTAAAATACACACATCCATAATAAACAACGCATTAAATTGAGTGTATCTCCAACGCAACTTCAAATGATATTGTAAAGGTCTGGTCTGAGGGCTCGGTTGGTACATACTTTATTTAGTGGTCCGTTATATGGTACAAGCGTGGTAGTGTTCTGGTAAAAAAAGATAATATCGCAGCATGCGTCCTTCGAGCTGTACTTAAGTGCACGCACGCAATAAAGGAGATACATAACCACGTCAGTGCTGGGTACATAGGGATGGGACTTTGCAGTTTATTTTATTTTTTATTAAGAAGTAATACTGAACATTGCTTTAGATTAAGTAGTCAATCTTAAATTAAATTAAATTATAAATATAACAGTAGTTTAGATGTCTTCAGGAGATTTTATCTTTATCTGTTCAAAGTCGACAACATAGGCGATATTCGCATAATTAATTTTTTAAGTGCATAGTCTACAGATACAAATTCTACAATGTTTTAAAAAAGTTTACCTACCTACCTTTTATTTTTTTGTGTTATTTTTATATAAACATACGAATTTTCAGTACCTACAATCCTTATTACAATTTGAATCAGCCCTATTAGACTATCTAAAACAAACATTTGATTTGTTATATACCAACATACCTACGGTCTAAGCAATGCAGCATATAAGGACATAAAAGATAAAAAGTTCCCTTAAGGTTAGAAAGCAGCCTTAATTCAAATCGAGTTTTCAAACGGGTTTGGCCACCTCGCAATACTTCATTTTACTTCGTTTTTTATCGATGAGTTAATTACCGCCGTATAATCTTACATGCCAGCCCTATAATGTGGCCGAATTTTCGCAACTCGCGGCCAATGCCTCTTGTTCAGTTATCATTTCTTTCCATCGAGTTCCCGGTATCCAATTCAAAAATATTTAGCATACGGAGGAGGTTCGATGTTGATTAATTGCGCTTTGAATTTTTCGTACACTGTATCGGTAGTACAGTCACGTTTTTTAACATAACCATTCTCTTTTGTACATATATAATCGATTTTTCCGTTTTAATTTATAATTATACTACTCGTATTATTACTACTCACTACTATTACAGTGTTTTCCATGCTAGCCTGATTATAAGTAGGTATATTATGCAATTCTAGGTACGACCCAAATATTTAATTTCCTTTTCTAGGTCTGACTGTTATTATTTATTCTATGTAGGTATACACTACCTCAGTCAATATTTTATGTACAATAATATAATTCTGTCGAGTTTCACGATTACCTATGTTTCTTAATCGACTTTGAAACCAGTATTAATTCCATTGGCGGCGTATAAAAGGCGGGTTGTAGCGCCGTTCATCAATATTGACGGCTGAACGAAATGAAGCTGTCGTCGATGGCAATTGTACCGTCGTTTCAACTAAGCCGTACGACAACCGCGTCCATTCAACATTCAAACGCTTACAGAAATTCTCCAAGACGAAGTCACTTGAAACTTTTTCTCTGCATAGATCAAGAGGCCAATGGCACCTACTTAGTCGATAGACTCTTCATTTTGTATGACAGTAGCATTCAAATACTTTTTTCCTTGTTACAGGAGCAAACGGCCTGAGAAGGCGAGGCAGACAAACCTACACCCGATATCAGACGCTAGAGTTAGAAAAGGAGTTCCACACGAATCACTACCTCACGCGAAGGAGACGTATCGAAATGGCACACGCACTGTGTCTCACGGAACGGCAAATCAAAATATGGTTCCAGAATCGAAGGATGAAACTAAAGAAGGAGATTCAAGCGATAAAGGAGCTAAACGAGCAGGAGAAGCAGGCGCAAGCGCAGAAGGCGGCGGCGGCTGCGGCAGCGGCCGCGGCGGCCGCGCAGGGCCACCCCGAGCACTAGGCGCGCGCCTGCGCATCTTACCCCACAGTGATACTATCGCAGTCCGCCGAACAGTCCCTAGATTTGTGTTTGTAAATTGTTTGTAATTATTTTTCGTTATTTAAGTGTTGTTCGGTTGTTGTGATTATTTTTTAATTAATATATTAGACAAAATACATGTTTTTCGAATTGAAAATGAACAATAAACTGTTAAATGTTAGAATAGAAACGGGTCGTATTATTTTGTGTTTCGGGTTTTGTTTTTGTTGATTTATTGATTTATTTACATATTTTTATTCGCGCTATCGTCGTAGATGTTCGCGTTTGGAAACCAGTGCAATTTGTAGAAATCTCTTCCGTGTAACATAGTGTAGGTGTATCGTAGTGCGTTTAACGGTATGTGCGACCGTGGAGCACCGACTTCGCCGTCGGCGAGACGAACTACATATATTACATTGTACAAATTTAATATGCCTACCAAAGAGACCCGGTCTCGTACCCTTAAAGCTAAGTAAGAGAAAGGTGTAAGTTAAATCTATTACCTGCTATCGTTCGCATCGGACTCATGTGAAGTAATAACCTTCCGCGCCATCTGATCCTTCAATACTCTCGGATAAGTATAGTGTAATCGTGGTCGTGTTCCTGCAGTTTTAATAGTCGGTGAAGTTAAACAAATTGCCATAAATATAAGTAGATAGTTTAGGCTGTAGCGATGTAAATAGTTAGGGTAACGTCTATAATACTGGAAGTGAGCGGTTGACGGTTGCGCCGGCGCCGTGGAATGGGCAGAAAAAGCTACGGGGAGAGTGCGGACAAACGCGGGGCGAGTGCGGGCGCAGCGGAGGGGAGCGGTGCCGCCGGCCACCGAACAGGACTAGGTGAGTTTTTGTCAAAGTCCGCGGCATTATTTATCGAGTGGAGACGGTTGCGAAAAACTGACTCGTCGTCACCAGTCGATGCGCGACGCCATTTTTGAAATCGCCCAAGCGAGACTTCTATGGTATAGCTGTTTTGCAATGTTTTAATTTACTAAGCCATTTTCGAAAACGTCTTTGATCTTTCCCGACCGTCTCCAGCTCGTCGCATCGTGGACAGTGCTCGACCCAAAAAAACCTCAACTCACGTTGTTAAGAAACTTGTCCTTATTATGAATAATTATGATAAGTGAGGGAAAAAGCACTGTCCACGTTCTGTGATTGATTACCCTTTTAAACGATAATGTCAATAGTTAACATTTACAAATGATTAAAGGGTCATAATCGTAATCCGACGGATAGGTGTGAAAGAACAACGAACAAAACGAGGCGCGCCTCGAAAAGGTCTTTATATTTCGTAAGCATGCATAATGACTTCATCGCCTTTACTCTTCGAATGGTCGGTGGGAACGTCTATTAATTAAATTGACTATAGTCTGTTTCATCTCGTATACCAAATATGGTGACGAAAGAGTCAAACAGTCACTAAAAACTGAATTCCTCGAGCCAGCTCGCCGTACGGTCGGTAAAAGAACCACACAAATGCCTTTCGACGTATTTGGTCACGTTATTGATGTTGAGAAATGCTGAATAGCTTCAGGTGTATGTACGTGTTAACTCGTTAAATTGGGATTTAAATCTCATTTCTAAAGATCTCGTAGATGAAAAAACTGGATCACGACGGTGTCGGAGGCGATTTGAAAGCTCAATTTCAGTTATGGCGACAAATACCATCGCTGAGCCTTACAGAAGCATTGTTATGTATTTATGCGGTAAGGCTGTTCATAATCACTAAGAAATCATGTTGTTAATCCACTCGCAAAAAGCAACACGACCGTATTGCAGAATGACACATTTGAATGGCAATACTTTTTCACAATTTATGATAAAAATATAAAATATATTCCACATTCATTTTGCTGTCCGTATTCATTCGCCATTTTTTTGCTCGTCGGTCTAAATCAATTCAACGATAACAGATAATTATTTAGCCCGCTACGAGAAATTATTAGTTGCTCCGGTTCACGTATCGGAGAAGCAAAATTTAGAATGACTTAATTTTAGCGAATATCTTCCACAGTCACCAAATTAAGGTGAATTATCAATTAGGTTCAATCAATTCTATTCGCAATAAATAATATCGTTAATATTCAGACTTTCAATTCAATTAGAGTAGTTTAGCTTGAATAAAACATTATCGAAGTAGATAGAGAACACCAATTGAGAATAATGACTAGTTCAGCGCAATGTTTCTCACTTAATTAATACATACCTTGGGAAAACATAAACGTAACAAAGACAGATGCGTGGACAAAAAGTAAATATATTCGTCGATAATTCGATCATTTTAGCTCTTAGATGCAATGGACGGCAGCACCTAGGCCTTAACGAAGTCGGCTACGTTTTTTTAAACGCCAACAAACCCTAGACAAGTTTTTCAGAAACAATTACGATCATAATTCAACGTAATCGGCCTATATAACTTCATAGACCTTAAAACTTTTTACTGATTAATAAACCCACTCGTTATAGGTTAATCTCCCTTCATTCCTTTGGAATCCATTTATTATCTATTTTATTTTCAAATAAACAATATGAAAGCCAATTTTTACGCCATGTTAAAGAGCAATGCAATTTGAAAACCCGTCCCCACTAATTAATATAACTCGTTCGATTGGCTGAATTTTCATATAATGGCGGTAATCGCTGTAATGTTCGCTGCATACTAGTCAATTAGTTGCACACTTCATGATTAATTTATACATGACCGCTTTTTCTTATTTGGCAGTTTAATTGTTATTCAGCGGCTGTTTCTTATTAAAATATTGCAATTTTATAAGGATCGTGGACCTGTTTGGCGGAAATAAAAGGAGTGAGCGCTGGGCTGCGGGCGGCGACTTGCATATATCATTATATACACGATGGCCGGTCTCGGCAGCTGTATGAGATGAGAGATCTCCTTTCTTATGTGGCGACTCGACGCGCGCCAACTTGCAACGTTCCGCGTTCGACTCACTTTTATTTATTGAACCTCTATATGGAGGCTAATGATAAATTTTATTTAACGCTCAGATTTATTCAAGTTTGATTGAGATTATTATGCTTTATTTTATTGCTGAATAATTAAAATGCTATTCATAATATTAGTTAGTGAATGAGATACGGTGTGCAGATAATTTTTTGCTCTACGTAGAGACGTATAGGTAGATAGACATTACGTAATGCATCGTAAAACTTGTCAGGTATTTGGTTCTGACTATGTGTGTTATTTAGACCATACCCTTAGAAAGATAGTTAGCTAATTCTTACAATTTTTATTTCATTTTCTTGTCGCTACAAAGTAAAGCTTAGGAATGTAAGTCGTAACATAGTAGGTATTTACATGAGACATACGTTCATATTATGATAGTTTAATATCTAAGCAAGACTAAAATGTAATATTAATTTATTTTTACTTTCATAAGCAAAAAATATGACTGTTGAGGTATTAACTTATTGCTCTTATTTTCTATTGAAATGTTTGTCATTTTAATAAGTAAAATATGACGATTGTATAAAAGGTAACATACAATAACTGCTAAATCCTGCCTAGCGTACATAAATCGGTACACACAGGCACAGTACATAGGTCTCGAACCCGGTACATTCGTGCCACGATAGGATCGCGTCCCCTGCCCTCCCGTACACGACTTTACTGTACTTCGGCTCTACCTACTACATGTATTTGTATTTAGCCTAAACCTAGGTCCTAGACCTCTGAGTGAATCGCATGGCTGGATTTTTTTATAATATAGAATTAGCAAACAAGTAGTCCACCAGATGGTAATAATTGACACACATGTGCAACTGTTATCAACTCTAGTTAAAAATCGAATCTTCAACATCGTCCAAATAAACGCTCTAAGTACTAAGTTTAAACCTATAGCACTTACTACTTTAGTGCGTAGGATACTATCTACGAGTACTTAAAAATATTTAGGAATACGGAATCTACCTATATTTAGAACTACTCATTATCATATGGCTTTCATCAACTTACTATCAGGTAGATGTTAGAGTAGTTTGATAATATATTAGTAAATATGCATTTATATACTTATGTATTTACCATCCCAGATCACCTAAGGACTCTTGCTTTTGGGTAAATAATCTACCATATCATAATAGGTCATCAGATGATCACTATAACTTGCTGGAATCCGTCTTCCATTATAAAATTCTAACACTGACTCACATATTCCATATACATAGGAGAAGTCGATGGATCCGGCGTGACTTGTCAAATGAATTTGTTATATAACATAATATATGTTATACCTATATCACTAAGAAAAGGATTTCTGAAATATGAAAACAGCTAACGGTAAACTGGGCAAAAACTGCTCTCTAAATACCATTAACTGCTAAGTAAATATAAATAGGACTGTAAATAAGATACATAGTGCATCGATAGCATCGCTTCACGACTCACTATAGCTCAGTGTCTACATGTCCCCGGCGTCGTCTCCGTACAGTTGCAATCGATAGCGATTGTTTAATTGGCTTTCACGTACGAGGAGTGTAATTATGTGCACATAGGTATATATATACATACATAGACACACACAAATAAGGTTAAGTAGGTATAAATAAATAATTCGGTTTGCACGGACGTTCTTACCACGAACGTACAAGATGTGGAATGAACTTCCTTCTGAAGTATTCTTGTATAAAATTTGCAAAAAAAGCTCTCGTTCAAAGCTGGCGATGCATTGGTGACTCTGCTGGTGTTGCAAATGTCCATGGGCGGCGATAACTAACTACTTTCCACCTGGTAGACACAAGCCTCTTTTCAGTATGAGAAGGGTTGAAATCAATAGTCCACCACGGTGGCCAAATGTGGGTTGGTAGACTTCACACACCTTTAAGAATAGTTTTACATAATTCTGAAGCATGTAGGTTTCCTTACCTTTTCTGTCACGAAGATAGATAATTGATATTCAATACGCACTTAAAGATGTTACATCAATTTACTAGGTAATGTAGGTACTAAACGAGAATGCAGTCCACCTGGCAAGTGGTCACTGCCCTGTGGACATTTGTAATCAATTCCAGATATGGTTGCAATCCTCGACTACAGATGCATTACTACCTGTGGCGACTATGTTGCAAAGGCTCGTGTATAGAGCCTAGAGACAAACAAAGGAGAGCCCTTACCCATACCCTTCAAAAAAGATCCTACTTATAGGTATGTAGTTACTATGTAGTAACTCCTTAAAATTGCTCGTATAAGTCAGAAATAAGTATGGCGAGTAAATAGTTATTTAGGTACATAATATATAACATAAGTTATTTAGTTTCTTTAAGTTTAATTGTGAATTTTACATTTTACATAAATAAGACTTATATCTTGATTTTGAATTTAAATCCTATAGATTAGGATTGAGTGATTTTTAAGAAGCAAAATTTTTTATACTAAGCTATCACTTTTTATACACATATAAGCAAATATTTGAAAATACAATTTATCACTAGAGATAAACTTAGACACGTGTAAAGAACAATAGAGGTACAATGTTTGACCTTTATCCTGTTTCCTTAACCGTACACGTTGTTACCTCAGAACGATCCTTATACAGGTTCGAATCTATTTGATGTTGAAGGTTTGTAACTTTTAACCTTCACATATACCTATGTCACGCTATGTAATAGTTGTTATCCAAAAGCAAATTCTGAAAGAATACATTTTGAATCTTCTTTCGTATTTTTAAGTATTATTCTCTAAAATTATATTTTTGTAAATATATAAAATAGTATGACTAAAAATTTGTGTGTATTTAAGCCGAATACATACGATTTCTCTCTACATATATATATTATTTTATTTTTATTGTTATTCGTTAGACATGAATACTTTCCACGGTGTCTCTATCATCTATATCAAATAATATTACTTAAATTAAAACATTAAAATTAATTACAAAATATGTTATCAAAGAGTTTCCTCCCTATACCCATGGTGTGTTCTATTTTATTTTACTACATTATTTATGGGTGATGTAAACGCTAAAGGCTTAATTGCAATTTTGAACATATAACGTTGTAAACTGAATGAAGTGTCTAACAACCCCATAACTTCTAATGGAATTAACGTCATAAAACCACGCAATCAATTTTATATACCTACCTATATGTTTACGTATCGAAAAGCTACTAACTTGCATTTAAATTATTCAGATAATCATACTTAGATTAGTAAGAAGTTACAACCATTTTTATCAGCCTGTAAATTAGGATACAATGGATTTAATACACATGAATACATCTTAAGATATTTGGAAAAATGATTTCCTTCTATACTTTGCTCTATTTTAATCATGTGCAAAAGCTTAAAATACCATGCTATTTTAGCATAATACCTATATGTAGACTGACAATATTGTAATAACATTTCACATAACCCGCTTTCTGTCCAAAAGTGCACACACCAATCTCATCATTCATCACAAAACAAATCATGTAGTGTCGGGGTGAATCAGTCGGTAGTGTCGGTACACGACCATTTATGACATGCCCCTCACTGTCGCCGAGGGACGTTGTAAAACTGACCAATAAAAGTTCATTATCTATTGGTTGTTCGCGCTTCCAACTTTTATTAGTTTATGGCGCTACTGTGAAACGCCATAAAACGGTGTAGTTGAGCGGATTGGTGACAAATTGCGGTGTTGACTTTACGACTGTGCTCAGTGGCTATTTTATGTTTATTTTATGTACCTTGTAACTGATAGGTTAATATTGTATTAACGACGTTTATTTCAACATAAAGCGTAAATGAACGGATCTGTTTCTTTCATCTTATCTTCATCTTTATTCGTGTGATGAGCTCAATTTGTTTTCAGTAAATAAACGTTTTGTAAATTATACTTGTACCTTCTTTCTTTTTTTATACTGCTACATGTGTATTCTTCCTTCATCGCATATGAGCATAGTAGGTATGTCTCTCTTGTGTGTTCACGGATTTCTTTGGTAAATTCGCCACTTGATAGATTTTGAACTGCCTTTATTTTTCAAAATAAATGTTTTGCTTGTGGGAAACGGCTTAGGGACTATTGCCCTGCAAGTACAAGTTTATGATTAGAGAGCACTCATCTACCTAAGCATTGAAATGTTTACCTACACAACTTATATCATTTTCGAAATGTTGGCGCCACAAAGCTATAAACCTAATAGTGGTCCAAAGTTTACAACATGCCGTTATCACCCTCCAGTAAGCAACCATGCAATTACTATTAATACTTATGATTCTAAAGAGCTGCACAAATTAATTCCACATTTAATACCATAGCATATTTCTTTACCCAATTTCCACTTTACATTCCAAGAAATAAAACCCGTAATTATAATAGCGACAAATTCCAGTGTAATATATTCTACCAAATGAACTGCAAATAAGTGATTGAATTAAACGGACATTTAAGACTGCGTTTCAGGTTGTAATTACAGTCTTACATGGCATTTGATGGGCGTGGCAAGGGCATTATGCAAAATGTAGCCACCGCGATAATGTATAACCTCAGTGAAGCTTTGGATAGGGTTGGTAGATGGATTTTTTCAAAAAGTTATTTTAACACTTTCTAACAAAATAATAGCACATAACATGCAAATAAGAATGCAAAGAAGAAGAAGAATTGAAGGTGGTAGAACCCTTTGTAGTTCGATTCCGGCGGCACCACCGCCACACCTCTTTCTGCCTAATAACAGGAGTGTTAGGCGCTGCTGTGTTCTGTTTTGAAGGGTGTGGTAAGGGAGACATACTTTTCCGAGGCGTTCCAGCTTAGTCCTCAGGGGTAGCGGCGTATCTGTGGCCGACCTCAGGTAGGAATTTCTAAACCCATCTGGGTTTGATTACAGATGTCGATGGGCGGCAGTAGCCACTTACCATCAGGTGGACTGCATGCTCGTCTGCTACTCCTATATTATAAATTAAAAAAATAAGTTGCAATATGATACAATTAGGATGAAAATGTTATTTTTGAAGAAGTAGGTAAAAAAACAAGAAGTCCATCTGATTTAAAGTGTTTAGTTGTGTTCTGTTTTTGCTTAGATACGTGTGTTTACCCAAAAAAAACCCAATCTGATCGGATTCTTTTAGATGCATTGGTATTACTAGAGAATCATAATCAATGCCTCATACCTATAAGGAAGCTATGTGAAACCCGATTGGTGTCAGATCCAACTGGATTTCAGTAGAATTCTCTAAATCGATTTTTACTCTTCCAATATTATACCAGGGGATAATTTCCAATAAGATCGACCATATCGATATTGTTTTTCGTACTAACTTCTGAGTCTTCATTTTTTTAGGTATTTCTTTTTTCTTCTCCTTCTTTCGATAAAACTTGAAAATATTCCCATGTTAGATACATGGGAATATTCAATCTCAAATAAAAAAATAAAAATAACTAAAGAATTTAAAACATCTCTTATAATACCCTAGCACAGTAAATATGCAGATCGAATATTTACCTATCCATAAAGATTACCTTTCACGCAGTAAACCAACCCTAATTCCATGTACCTTCCGATAACTGGCTCTATTTACGCAATACCCTAGCACTTAATTATTGTATTTGAAGCAACAAGGACCCTGTAATCTAACCGGATATTATTTGTAATATGTAGGTATAATTTTAAAGGCGGCCATATTGCTTTTATAATTTTATTGGGCAAATTACAAGTAACTAGCATGGTATTACAAGATTTATCTAATATACAGCTCGGTATTGGTAGTGTTTTTATTTTATATAGTTGATAATTGGTGAGTGTCTTTTAAGTAAGTAAATATATAATTGTAGGTAGTGTGAGGTATATAGCTTATTAAACTTTGTTTATAGATATTCATGATCATGATTGGATTGGTGATGTTGTAAAAGACCATGCAATGAGTATTATTTTATCTATGCCGCTCACAAACTCTAGTTATTGTTACTTCAATTAACCAAATGTCTCGATACCCCTACGTAGGTTCTTAGAAGGCTTTTTTTTAGAAATAGAATTACTTTGTGTAGAAGCTAGAGATGTGCCGAGTCAGGTCGACTCGAGTCAGTACTTACATAAACTCGCATACTCGAGTACCAATAGTGATACTCGAGTACCAGTGATACTCGAATACGGACGATACCTACTCGTACACTACAACTACTACTCGTACAACTAAAAACTTGTTTTTTTTTTGCTCTGCCGTGCTATTGGACTGTATGTTGCAAAGTACTCGAGTACTTTGTGAATACTTTGGACTCGAGTACTGACTCGATTCTTTTTTATATGAGTACTAAAGTACTCGAATACCGATTAGTATTCCATCTCTAGTTATCTATCTAATTTGTCACAGTGGTTGATGAACATCTGAGATCTATATCAAATGGGGTTGTACAAAGTCGCCCACAGATGCATTGCTAGCCCGGATGACTAAGTTGGAACGCCTTGCAAATTCCTTATAACCAGAATTCAGCAATGCATAACACTGCTGTTATAAGGCAAAAATAAGGGGACAGTGGGTGTCAAATTACATATGTTTCACCACCTTTAATCTTCCTATGAATTCGTAAGTAAAAGTATGACGCCCTACTTCTCAGTTCATAAAGTAGGTACCTACTTTAACTCTACATTCAGTAATAAAGTACTTTTAATACATTAATTTAATACATAAATATTTAAAATCAAATGTTTAAATAACAGGTGATAGAAACTTTAGGTATTTTTATTGCTCTTATATTAAGACATTTTATTAAGTTAGCAATACAAATACCTACTCGTATTAAACAAAGATGTTTTACAAAACGAGTTTGGCAACGCTATGCATATTGTAACAGCTTAATTTATTAAACCGGGCTTATGATTTTCATTGGAGGCTTTTTGCGGGGACATAAAAAGTTGTAAATGGGCTTTTAAGCTGTAGGTTGTATGGGTGATTGAGTAACATAATTGTAGTAAGGTTTGCTATTAAAAAGAACTAGTTAGTTGCGGTCTGTCAAGCGAAACAGCTATGCAGGTGGAGTAGTCTGTCACGAAGACATCATTTTCAATGGACTTTCCATCTTAAGTCCTTTTGAATAAGGAGTACGTAACGTGCCTTCGTGAAGTCAAACTGTAGTTTAACTGAAGCGCGTCCAAATGGGAAAAGAGTATAAATTAGAAAAGCCGTAAATTGTCGGAGGTGTTTTAATTGAAATCGTTGATAATTGAGTGCGTAGTGCGTCTTTGCGCATGCGTTCCAGTGATTTATATCAACGCACCTATTTACTGAGCACAGCACGTTTGGACAGCATATCGTACTACTATGCAAATTTGATTGCAAATAAGACTTATTTGAGTACTGGTACTTACTACTTTGTAAGCTTGCGTTTATCCTATCCACTCATCTTAGCTTCTAGATTTTTATGTACCGAATGATTTGCTTACCAAATATCGAAACCTATTTGACAATTTCCCGCCACGAAACATTGTTTAGTTTCGGTCTTTGGTAAAATAAAATTTTATTGATTATTTATTAATAATCGGCATTAATATGGAGCAATAATGGTACGGTAAGTATACTTAATGAGCATGAAGATAAGATAATTATATTCTTCGAAATTGAATTCTGTATGTACGTAGCTGAAATTAAATTACAATTAATCGTAATTCAATTACTAATAATCGTATTAGTAGGTAAAGTTCTTGGGAAAAACACATAGGTGCACTAAACTAAGAGAAATATAGCAGCTTTTATAAGAATTCGAAGATAAATATGAGAGAGAGATAAAATGTATGGAGATAATTATGTCTTGATATCGTAGAATCTTTAAAACTAATGGACTCAATACCTACATGTATGTGTGAATTATATAGTAACCCAAGGGCATGCCCTAGACATATGATCAAGTTAACAAAATCGACATTATGAGTATGATTTCCAGAAAGAGATAGTTAGCAGTGGACATCCCTTAAATAGTAAATCAAGACTAACAAAATGGCTTTTTTCCAAACTGAAAAAATAAGTATGATTCCATGAATGAGCTTTTAAACAATAATTTTAAGCATCTTGATATCAGGAGTTAAACTTCGAGGCATCCAAATATTTCTCAATTATAAATTCAAATAAGATTTTTATCATTACATTGCTATGGCTCTACGGTTCCGTTAATAGTCATTTAAATGTGGATTACGTTACATTACACTAGTATAAACAAAATTATCATTGAATATGTGCCCATTGGAATAATTGATAGGTTGTTAATATTATCTGATCTTGCGTTTGGTCTCCCCTGAAGTTATTAACTTTAAGCTTCGTTACTGGCCATAACATTGTAATTATGACGTCATTAAACTGCTGTCTCACTGCTGGGTTTGAGTCTCTTCATATGACTGAAGCATTTTATTATAAGAATAGAGCAGCAAACGTGTTTGCAATCCACCTGATGGCGACTGCTTCCCATGGACATGTGATTAACCGTGCACATGTATGGACATGTGATCATAGAAGAATTGCTACTTAGGACTAAGAGTATTGTCACATATTAACTCAGTCAGCATCCCTTAAATAATTGGTTCAAAAAATAATTTGGCGTTGGTTAGGTACCAATTCTGGCTTTACTACCGTTAATTATGTACGTTACGTAAAATTTAATTTAAATTTACTTATTTATGACATTTTTTATGTATGTAATTAACTATCTACATAAGCCTATGTAGTAAAAATATAAGTAAATGGTATGTTAGGTTGATAATAAAATACTGAATTGTTTTTTTTATAATTATATTATATACATAATAAATCTATCGAAGTTATCAAGTTATTGAGGTTATCAAGTAAATAACTCTAGGGTTGAACTTTTCCGGGTAAGAACCGAACACACCCCGATCCATCTCCCTAGAGATAGGGTGATCTTTATTTATCTTTTATCCGAAAACTCCTCCAAGGGCTTGTATGTAATTGCAATAGAAAGGGCATGTTTGGATCATATTTTAGCTAAAAATTAATTTAAAAAGCATTAAATAAAGGTTGTTAATTATTTGAATATGAGCCTTATTATATTTATTGTCGTATTTGGTATATAGGCGTTATTGAGAAAACTCAAGTCTCGTAAAATACCCTACTACCATAACTTATTTGGAATTTAAAATATTAAAATACCTAATTATGTTCTGTTTTACCGAGAAAATAAACAATCTTGTTCATCGCACTTATCTTCTTCTTTCTATAAAGTGCTTTTATAAAACCTTATCAGAAATATTTAAAATTTATTTTTCTTTAAACTACGACTGTTACTTAATTTTGTACATTTTAATAACTCATCTACACTAATATTATAAAGAGAAACTTTGTTTGTTTGGTTGTAATGAATAGGCTCAAAAACTACTGGGCCGATTTTAAAAATTCTTTCACCATTCGAAAGCTACATTACCTACGAGTAACATAGGCTATATTTTAAGAATATATTTGATAAATAGATTTTGAGGCGGTACAAAGTTGCCAGGTCAGCTAGTATTTATATAAAGTCAATAATATACTATGTACTGTTTTAAAATATCAATGTTAAAAGTTCCATTCCTAAATAAAATTCAAGTATTCTTAAAAGACCTTTAAATAAGGTCGATGTCAGTATTTCGAGAGTCCAAACTCTATAAGAAGGGGAGGGAAGGGAAGATCTAATAAGAGTGGTGATTTAATGGTATGCGTGTGCGGTACTATGGGAAACTCGATCGTAACTCGAAAGTAAAACGCTTGTAAGATTCTTAACTGAATTTTGCAAAAAATAAATGTGTGCAAGTTTGTAATTTCCAATAGGTACATTTTGCACATAGACACAAAGACGGTTGCAGACCTAATTATATATTTTTAAATTAAAATTAGCTTTTATTTATCGGTTTTGTATTGATATTCATGCTAGTAAAAATACTATATTAATAGGTACTAATGTCATGTATAAGAAAATGTTGATTCCTATAGTTACATATAGATATATTTTTCTGCACTCACTTGTTTTTTGCTTTGTGCTTTACCGAGTTTGTCTATTTATTTTATTGTAAAGCTCCGAATTTTTTTTTAGATTCTAACATATGAGTTTCATTATTACCTTTGCTATTTTCATTGTCATAAGAAGCATACGAGCATACAACAAATCCAAATGAGTTAATATCCATTAACATATTTACCTTACAACATACGCCACCGACGGATGGCATGCCTAAAAAAATTGTAATAAAATATAGTTTTGTCTGCCACGGTCTGTGTCTCTGACTGTCAGAATCTGAAAACTTCAATGTCTGTCTAGATATTCAAAAAATGTGCAACTCAACAGTATTCTCATAACACTTTATAATTTATAACTAAATAAAAACTATTAACTCAATATTTTTTTGTTTTAAATTGATTCAGTATAGGTACCTATACTTATAAGGTACAAGTATACGTACAAGCATGCTACGATATCGAAGCAAGGATAAGATAAACATATTTTGTAGATAGATACCCACTTACTAATTAATACCCAATGTTGCGAACCGTAGACTAGTCCCTAATACTACCTAAATATTTTGCAGTATTTTGAAGAATTACGAAAATATACGTGTCATACCTATTCTTGTTTTGAAAAATTATTTTCTGAAAAGTTGTACCCTGTAACTTCATAGATTTTTGTAAAATATTTTTATATAATTCCAGTATCTACACACAGTGCCTACATTTGAAAACGTTAAAATCTTTAAATTATCCAGTAATTTAAGATTCACAGTTCAAAGTATTTGTTACAAACAATCATAAATATGAGGGTGAGAACCGAGTGAGATTGGAACCGATAGTACCACAGCGGAAAGAGTAAGTACCAACTCAACCAAATAATTGCTATTCTATTCACACCGAGAGGACGATTTATGTCCGGAATTATTTCCTTGTTGTTTTATTCGGGGATTTGTCACTCACCCCCGTTTATAATTACCCCAGATATCGAGTAACTTTTTAGATTGGATTTATGTAAAAGGACTCGGGTTTTGTTTCCGTGGATTAGAACTGTTTTGTGGCCGTAATTGGGTGGATTTTGGCAAATTGCGACATATTTCGGGGTTAATGTTTTGTTGTGGTTAGTTATGACTTATTTTATAAAGATAAAACTATAGTGAATGACTTCAATTAATTTGATTTCGTTTTGCAGATTCGTAAACTTACGTAGATAGGTAAATAGGTAGTAAATAGGGTTGTTCTTCTCCCTCACGTCAAACTTAACTTTTCACATACCTCTAGGTATCTTACAACTTGGATTTAATAATAATTTATAACTAAAAATATTTGGAATTTAACTAAAAGAAATGTTATTGAATTTACCAAAAGTTTGCAATATTGTTAATGGGTAATAATATTATACAGACACAAATTAGGTAAATTGTAAGTAGGTGATACTTATTTGAAAAACATTTTTAAATCCTGACAAAGCAAAACAATGTTGACACAGGTATCAAAAACAAATTTTATTACTCAACATAATCATCAATTTCACAAAATGACATAAATGTACGAGTCAACCCCAGCCAGTATTTTGAACAACAGCAGACATGTTTAGTTCAAACGAAGAAGTTCCGCGGTTTTAACAGAGATGGCGCTGAATACGTTGAACAGCTCCAACACGTAGTGGCGGTTAATAAAGTTGAAATTGTGTTCGTGTCAAGTTTTACGAGTCTTATATTGAATTTTTTTCATATTATATGAATTAAATAATGCTGTAAATTATTCTAAAATATACGCATAAATTAAATTGTCACGAGGATTGTAAAGAAAAAGCAATAGAAATATGGAAGTTACATTTGAAATCAAATTTGGCAACGTTATCCAAATGTCGGGAATACGGAAAGCTTGCAAAGCCAACGATTATTTTAGCTACGAATGTACCTTTCATCCATGTTGCTTCACAGAATTAATGACAATTTTTAAGTAATTAAGAATACAGAATATTCTCTACTTTGGTAAAATAAACCTAGACAGTGCTAACTTAATCTATTTTTTATAGATTAAGAAATTATAATATCGTAACATCATTATCAGCAGACAAATTAATAATGTTCTAACTTAAACGCTATGTACGCATTTACTCTGATTTACTCTGATACATAAATACATAAATAACTGCCACAGAATAACCCGACGTGTATTCAAAGAAAAGTAATCATTCCACAAGTCCACTACAAATAAACGCGCGCTACACTAGCGGCATCGCTTGAGCTCGTAAAACATCTATTTTACGACGTGACGACCTCAATGGCTCATAAAAAAGTTCAGCGATTTACTCACAGATGGCGCTACGTGTAGTTTGAACGATGCGCCATCTACAGTCATCAGTGCTGAGTTATTTTATGCTTGTTCCTCGAGAGGTTATGGTTTTATTTTATTGGGATAGCTATAAAGTTACGATCTGAGGCTTTCGCCCCTGGAATATGGAGATATCGGAGGGCGAATGGTCGTATAAGACAAGAGAGTGACTTTTATTGTTTGTAAATTGGTTGTAAAATTATGAGTTCGGTCGTATTGTGCGTAATCACGGCGATCAGCTGTTATTTTATGGGATAAATCACTTTATTACCGCAAGTGATGTTTTACGAGGCTATAAAGCTTCATTCAAATTGGTCTAGTCGTCATAATAATGTGTTGCGTACATTTTGTTAATTGGTAATTTTATTAAGTATCTACTTATAGCGACTGTCTTATGTTTGAATGGTTAACTTCTGTTTTAAATTTTGGCTAGTCAATTATTTATTCATAATTAGTAACGGGCCCTTAGACCAGTCAATTTATTTGCGTAACCTTATGATATGGCTATTAAATAAAAATGTCGATTTTTTTTCACATTAATTTATATGAACTTTATTAGATTAAATTCAGATTTAAAACACTATATTGTATAGTTTAATAATAATGAATTAATGCCTAAACTAACTTTATACCCATTCATTCGTTAAATTATTATGATTCTCAAAGTATTGATCGCTGACCGCTACTCGCTACTAGATGGCGTTGTACGACCCACAATAATGCAATAGTTATACTTTAAGAAAAAATATGTATGTTTTAACTTATAAGTTTCGTTATTATAACTAATAATATTTATATATTTATGTTATATATACGTATACCGAGAGTGAAGTACCTAAGTAAGTATTTAAATAAATAGGTACGTACTAGGTACCTTCAAACTTAAATAAAAGTTAGAGCCATATTTTCACTTTTTAATTTTAATAAAAACTGTTTAAAAAGTAATTAAATATTATGCACTCCACATAATTATCTCACACTACTACCGTTCTCCTCGATTAAACGTTGCCGACTAATTATTTGTTTTACGACAACTTTACGATTATCGTCATCGTTAAGTTGACGTTTACGATCGGTTAACACCTCGCCCTGCGATTGTGTTCTCAGATTTACGGACTTGTGCAACCACGTTACGCGATAAGCGATACATTTTGTCACTTATGGGAAATGATTATGGTTATTTAAAGAATTTATAATCTATAATGATTTAGCTTAATAAAGTAAGTGGTCATTATCCAATTACTATCATATACAAATAAATATGGTTGCAACAAGCAGTTGGAAGATATATTGTAGTATTAGTATTAGTTTTATGCTATTGTAGTAGTTAATTCCACCTCGCTGCTTCAATGTAAATTGGCGTTGAAAGAATAGAAAAAGAATTGGCAAAAATAAATAATAATATTAACGGTTTTTTAAACAATTATATTTAAAAAACCGTTTTCTGTGTGGTGTAGCTGAAGTATCTAATGAATTGTAATCCATATTAATGCATATCCATTAATATGGATTACAATTCATTAGATACTTCAGCTAGTCTTTATTAGGTACTATTGGCTAACATGTCTTATCCTAACTTTACTCACTCGCTTCTCGTTTGTCGCTGACAGTGAGACGCATAGCGAACTTTTAGTGGCACTTCAAATTAATTTTGTAAACACATAAACCGAGTTATAGTTCGTTCGGCCCGTTCAAAGATTCGAGTGAATCACTTGTTAAGATTATTTTGTTTACATTATTTGTGTGTAGTGTGTACATTAATAAATTATTCCTGCAACGTTTACTGCGGTTAAATTGTCTACGATATTATATATTATGAATTTTACGGTTTTTTGTATTGAAATATTGCGCTAATAGCTTAACAATTTCTATATTTTCAACTGTGGAGATAGTAGAACTCTCCGTATTTCGACTTTGGAGGCATACCTAACTAACACATGTAGTTTTTCCTATCATAATAACATCAGTTAAGTTATGTTGTAATCCTGGTGTGAAGGGCTTGGTAAGGGACACTTATTAGTTATGAGTTCTTTTAACTGAGTCCTTAAAGATAGAAACGCATGTATCGCCGACCTCAACTATGACTTTAATCCTATTTGATGTAATTAGAACTGCGTAAAGGTGGCATTGGCCACTTACCAACAGGTGGACTACATTCTCTAGCTACTTCAGTAATTAGAAAAAAATAAATTAAATTTATATCTTGTATATAAAATTCTCGTGTCACAATGTTAGTTACCGGACTCCTGCGAAACGGCTTTACCGATTTTTACCAAATTTTATATGCATATTCAGTAGGTCTGAGAATCGGGTACTATCTATTTTTCATACTCCTAAGTGATCAGGGTTGTTCACCCTTAATATTTTTTTATTTATATGGAAACACGTTTTCCGGGTCAGCTAGTATCATTATACAATCACTTTCGTTTAAGAGTCCAATGTAGGAAGGTAATCCGAGTTACAGAACAAGATTTCTAATGTAATTTTAACCAAACGTGAAAGTTAGTACCAACTGACCTTGCCGGTTAAACTAGAAGAAGACACAAGATGTAAGACAGAGACGGGTGGTAGAGGAGCCGTAATTTATGGGATGCACATTTGGAATTAACAGCGGCGTATAAAAAGTTATTTCCTGGTTTAGTTATGGAATCCATTAATTGTATTTCTAGTTATACTGACCTTTTTATTAATTTTATATTATTTTAATAATATATTAATAGTTTCATTAAATATAAGCTTCTAAAATATATTTTATACATAGGCATTGTAGGATTCAACTAAACAAACAGACTGTAGGTAATTCATATTGATGGAATACTGAACATACTTGACAGTTGAACTCAGTAAGTATTGAATTATGGGATTGATATTAGATAGAGTCTGTCTCTACTCTCTATTAGCTAATTATTTAAAGCTACGTATTTGAAAGACCTAAATATTTATGTTCTCCATATCAATTTGGTAATCAGTTCATACTAGATTTATACAGTATCATCAACGAGTCATAAATAAAGGAATTAATAAAATCCATACGAGTTTCCGAATAAAAAGCTGCGGATTAAAATAAAAATAAAGTGGACATGTTTTTCGCGACCGTACCGCCTATCGCTATGAGTAAGTTATGGCCGCGGTAGGGTGAGTTACACCCTGCTTAGGTCACGTGGCCCGAGAGGGATGGGGCCATATAAATAATAATAGGCGCGAGCGGGACAGATGATCTTGGGGCGGTAAGTTATCTTCGTTTCATTCAACCCACACTCGCAAAGCTCGAACGTCCGTATAGATCAATAAAACTACTTTATCTCTTTTTGGCATATCCCTATCCCGTCGGCGACTTCCTAGAACGGTACCATGCTTGTCATGCTTTCACCGTTAAAAAGAAATTTCTAAGCAAACTTTAGCGCTATAAACTTTAAAAAGAGAACAAAAAGAAAGACAATTAAAAACAAAAGCGTCACGCCGGATTATGAACAAAAGTTGAGAGGGTATTGTTCATTCATTCTTTTATTGAGTTTCAAAAAACGAACGTTTAACGGTTCGGTCGTTACGCAAACGTTTTACCCCTATTTACAAAGGTGACCATAAAATATTATGGAACCTATTAAGAAGCCACAGGTAGACCCTGGTACAGTTTACTACGGCGTTTGAGTCTGACTGCTAGTTCGCACGAAAATAATTGAAGTTTTTAATTCCGTTGCTAGTGATAGTTTCAGTATGAAGTGCTGTTACATGATGTAAAGTTTAATTTACGAACGCGAACGACAAAGTAAGTGCGAATTTTCTTCTCTAAATCAAAAATATTAAGATTTAAGGACATCCTCAGTTTTCAAGCCACGTTCGTTTCGAGTATTGTATAAATAACCTACGATAACTTTCTTTGTAAGTATAATAAATATCATATTGAACTATTTGTGTAATATTTGAGCTAGAGTGCATACCAATCAAAGTCATTAATCCGAGGTAGAGACAACGTGCTACTCCTGAGCACTATAATTACAGATTTTTATGAATGGTAGAGATGGGATCCCTGATTCTCAGATGGACTTAATTCTTGTATGCTGTAAAAACGTCTAAACAAATAAAATAAGTACCCATACCTACAGTGAAAGTTTTCCCAAGCGTTACAATAGATTTTGACAGTTTCTACTACTTACCTGTCATTAAGAACAGTAAAACGCAATAGAGTTGACATTTTTATGACGCAGTTAGTGATGCGCCGTTTCGTCGACATTGATCTACGCGCGATATCGACGAATTAACATTGAAATGTGTCTAAATTTATGCATTATCGAACGATTTCCCAACACATCTCTATTATGCGGCACTGTGAATAACGTGAGAGCTATATTTTTACCGATTTTATGACTTTGACATACATATAAATTTTAGCTAGTTTTACAATTCATTTGGACAGTCACTTATAGACATTTGTCATTTGATGTTTGGGTTATATTTAAGATTAACTTTATAGTGAATTTTAATTAAGTTTAAGATCAATCGTTTTTAATCATTATCAAGCTGTCAACACATCATTTTACAGGAAAAATATTGAGAAGGGATTGGTTATAAGGTGTTCTGTCTATCATCATTCTAATAATTAGGTATATCGGACATTCTATTTTAAAATGTAGAAAAATATAAAGCAATTGAAATTAAAAATATGCAATAATACTGTTCTGTTCAATTCTAATAGCAAAATATTTAAAAATAATAAGTAGAATTCACAATAATCTTTTACTTGACAAAAGTTTACCCCTATCAACAACTTTGATACAACCCTTAACGAGAGAGGGTGGAAGCGCTCGTTTTTAAGGGCTGATACTGTGGCGTAATTTGGACGACCGCCTTCCGGTATCACCTAATAAAGTAATTACTCGGGTTACACCGCCTCCGTGCTCTCAGTAGTAGAGTTCACAAAATAATTGTATTGTAGAGTCGGACTTGGGTACACGGTAACAGTGTCTCCTTACCTACTTTTTATGTTTCGGTTTGGTATAAATTAGTATTGTATCGTTTAATATTAAAAATATTTAATCTGTTAATGTGTCAAGTTAAACGCAGTCTGTATCCTATATTTTAGTGATATCAAATAGGTAGTAACAACCTCTGTAGGTGATATTGATCTGAAATAACCAGAACGTAACTTGGTGCTTATCTATCTGTGTCTTTTCAATACTCTGTATTTATGATATTTCTGTAATTTAAGGGCTTCAAACGGTTACATAATATTATTTATATGGGTGTGACATAGATAGCCAGATCTAAGTTTAGTAACGCACAATTCCGTAATTTGGATTAATGTAACCTATCTCGAGGTACCACCTAATAATGTGATTACACTGCGCTCAATCTTCGTTCAATCTCCGCCCTCTACTAGATTGGGTACAATCTACAAAACGACCATCGAATTATCTCAAAATTTGTATGAAAAAGATTAGGTAATTATATTTAACATAATTGATTTGTAATAACATCAAATTGAAAGATTTCTGATTATTCCAATTTACTTACGTGTGTATTAAAATTTAGTGTAACTTTATACAAATTAAACATCGTGAGGGAAGTTTGCCTCATTTTTCAAAAGCTTTTCAATGGTGTGTGAAGTCTATCATTTTGGTTATTTGGCAAACACTAGCTTTCCACATTATGAATATGAAATTCAGGTGTCAGATATTAACGAGTTAACATGATTATAGACATAAAAACATCCAGTTTCATTTTATTTGTTTTTATTCGCTACTTTTCGAGAAAGCTACAAACCAATTTTCACTTAATGAATTCAATCCCACTGTAAATTTAATATATAAATTCTTATCGTAATATTTACGACATGTTAAAGTTAATAAATCGATGAGCGTTATTTGTATACGACGCTTAAAAATTAAATTAAATCTTGATAAAACTATATTTTAATTAACTTCCGTCTGCTGAATTTATGAAGCATACGAGCCCTTCACCTGACCACATTAAAATAAAAGAATAATAAAAATAGTTTACTAGTGCGTACGAACGCCTCGCCCACCTCATTAGATGTTTTTAACTAGTTAAAAGCATATCTGTGGTTATAAATTATATATTATCTAATTACGATTTTACTGAGTCGCGACGCGTACTTACGTATACTGTTAACGTATAATGTTAACTTAAGTAACAAGTTATAAAATAAATAAAAACTGTAAGGAATTAGATAATAGGCGTTTTTAATTATTTCATTTTCGTCGAAGCGTCGACGTACGGTCAGTAATGGACGGTGGTTATTTTTTATGAGCGTTTCCGTGTGATTTTATTACCATCCTCACACTTAGTCAAGTTTGACTTTGTTTTAAGCTTTAGGACAATAATCAACATCACAAAATCACAATGAAGCTACGTAGTGAAGTAGGTATGCTTAATAGAATTGTGGGAAAATACCCATTCCCAGCAGTAGGACAAAAATCGGTTTAAAGCCAGTTTCAGGATACTTTGTTACTTATAGGTACGTATTATACAAATTATACCAATCAGCACTAGGACAAATGATATAGGAGTATGTTTTAATAATTTTAAATCTTAAAATGGAAGACCATGATTACCCCATACTTTTATTATATAACTTTAACCATTCCACCCAATTTGTTATCCGGCCTCATTTTTATTTCGGCGAAATCAAGTTAATTCTTCAATATCCATTTTTCTTGTCTCCCCTACTTTATCTTGGAGATCAAGATTCGTGACAAAACTGGGAATGTCCCATAAAGTATCTAGGTGTGTGCCACGTTCATATAGAGCGTGTGTGAAAAAAGCGAGAAATATCACATCTTTGTAGGAGTAATAGCTTTTTAAGTGTAATTTAAGTTCGTGGTGGTATAACATGCGTTACGTAGTTTAAAGAGATAGTCCCGAAGAAGATTTAAAGTTTGACTAAGGACATACTCGTATGTTATCTTTCATGATCTGTTTTCTGTACATATTAGGTCTGAAAACTCCTTATTTGGAAGTCATCGCATTGATGCATTCTACATAAAATCTATAGATTATATACTTACGTCATTAATATTTCTTAGTACGAGATTTAGTTGCACACGTACACCTCCAATGACCTACATGCTCATGATCTCGATCAATTTATGCATCGGATATGATCCGTCGATTTTTTGTTCATAGTAATTCAATTAGGTTTATTTTATTTTATTTTTTATGGGTGCATTTAAAATATTAGTTACAGTATAAACTAAACAAAAACCTTTTAAAATTTCTCCACAGCGCAAAAATTTAGCAAGTTAAGAATGCAAAGAACAGTAACGTAGGTATCATTGCTCTCATGCTCACATCGGTATCAAACAAAAGTTTGGTCACGCTTAATGCCTTTACGACTGCCGGGGGTGACATAAAGAAAATGAAAAACATTTTGTATTATTCTTGTTGCGCTCTTGTCCCGCCTAACTTCAACGACCCTCCGTAGGCTGGACGCAAACTTGCAGATTTTAATTGCGACTCATCTTACTTATTTTTACTTTGCTGGATTTACTTGTAGGAGATGTGATATTATTTGCATATTTTTGTGGGTAATACAACTCTGAAAACTTCGTTGTTCATAGCCAGGAAAATAGGATAGAAATAAATTCATCATACTTGATCTCATTAGACACGTTTAAATGACAGCCTTATGATGACGTATAATCATTATATGATAAAACCGCTAAATTTTCGTATGAGATCTACACACTATGCAATATCTTGATTGTGCTTATTGTTTATAGAAAAGAATGCTATGAAAAGATGCTGGATATATATTATTATGTCATGTAAATATTGTTTATTTCATCTTAAATTTGAAAATACTAGTAATTTTTAGAAGTTCGTGTAAGCAAAACAAGTAATTTTATTAATACTGCGATATTGCACAAATACGAATAGATATAATAATGTGTAATATGTATTCGGTATCTACATTCGTGATGATGTAGCCGCCCTTATTATCTCCTCTCCTTGCCAGCGGCTTCTGTTTAGACAAATATCTTCAGAAACTAGTTACGTGTTCCGACTTTAATATTAGTAGCTTTTTAATATTTATCACCTGCCGTGATCAATCTCTGTCGCAGCTAAGATGCATGTCTTATGGTTTTATTAAAATAGGAAAATAATTCTATTTTGTCCTGCTTTCTTTATTTGTTTTTTTTTATATTTTTATTTGATCGGCTACGTTTGGCGCCTCATCCTGTTAAAGGCACCTTTAATGCATAATCCTAACTAATCAATTACTAAAAGATTATGAAAAAATATCATGATTCATGGAAACAGCAATTGTGGGTACCTAATGCCGTTTGTGGATACTTATAATCGACCCTAAGTGAGATGAAAGTCTATTCAGAATTCGAAAACAGATGCGTTACTATTTCTGAAGATATTTTCATGTCTAACTTAATTTTTACTTCTACGATATACGCCTACATTGACACTTTGTAATGATTGCCACAACATAACTTTCGCTTCTGTTACGTGAACGAGAAAGCTTGATTCCAGTGTGTTCATAGTATACAGAATGGTATATTTTCATGAAGAACGTTACTAGAATATATTCTGCCGTTCACATAATCGCACACGCTCGGTGAGACGAACCCGCGATACGCTATAAAGTTGTCAACTGAAACTATTTCTGTGCTGTTTGTTTTCCTTTTGACAAATAGCGTCTCGTGCCGGCGCCATCTTGCGGCATTCCATTGAACAACTGTATATAAGTACAGATAGTGTTATTCATAAGATTGTCTCATTCTGTAAAACTTGGGTATAGTGTGTTAATTGCGTATTGAATTAACTGTAGAGCGTTTCGTAAATTTTAATCATGGACACATACATACGTACAAAGAAGAGAAACACCCAGAACGAAATTTATAATTTAAAAATATATTTCCAAAATCCTACTAATCAAAATATAAATCAATACTATTAAGACATCTGCTTGTCGCTAAATTTATTATTTTATTAATAAAACTTTAAATTAAATACAATTCATTTATTCTTAGAAAGTTATTAATACGAAAGATAATCGAGATTATAATAATAGACACATATGAGTTAATGCATGCGAAGTAACATTTCAGTCCTATGCAATCATAATTAAGTTAATTACGCGTTGAATCCAATTTAATTATGGCACAAAGGAATTATATATGAACACAAAGATTTTGTTTTCTCCTTTGCTTATAATGCCTACTGCTAAAATGTAAGTAAATACGGGTACCTACGTACATTTTATGATCTTACGAGGTGTGGAAGGTACATACCTATGTGTATTTTATTTACATTTCCAAAAACATTTTAATACAAGGTCTCTTTATTAAAAGGCTTCTTAACTAGCCAAAACTGTTTAAAAAATAGGAATGTATTTTAAACAAGGCAAAATTTTATACTGAAACTCGAGGACATCTTTTAAACGCGAGAAGTATAAGTTTAGGAGACAATTCTTTACCCATCTCCGAAACTCGCTAGGTTTTACGAAGTATAAAGCATATTTCATAAATATTATATATCGCGGTCACATAACTCAGTCCGCGTCCCGGCTTCGCTCGTTCTTCGTCGTGTGTGGCTCGCGACTCCTCCATGCTGCCTTCCTTACAATTTTGCTCTAATACATACTCACTTATAAGAGAATCTGGTCCCTTAAGGCACAACAGAAAGGTTTGAATTCCATTGCCCAAATCTAAGCAGTTATGGTCTTTTATCTAACATTAATAACTAAAGCCTTAGACAAATGTGATCTATGATAAACGTGATTTCGGTAACGAGCTCCGCTGACGTTGATCTATGGTCACGATTGTTATTTTTCTTAGGAAATAGAGGGAAAAAATAAAAAGTGTGAACACAGCGCTTCACTAAATAACAGTGATGAAAAATAGTTTATTGTGAGATCACGTGATTCGTGGCAATAAAGATCACGTCCCAGGAGTAATCTACTCTCCGAGAAATTGTTTATTTTTTTGCTCTCCTACAGATTCTCTGTGAAGGCTAGCGTTTTGCCCTTGTTAAGAAATTATGTCGAAACAAAGTGTAAATATTAGATTTAATTTAATTGTGTTGCTGTTGTATAAAATATCACTGTAATAGGTACAGTGTTAAAATGTTAAGTTTGGTATAAGTCATTTCAGTTGTATTTTAAAATTACATATACAATATCTGATATATTAAAACATATGTTTCAATGAGTTAAATTATACTAAAACGTGCTTTCAAAGCTGATAGGGCTATATTTTTGTATTAATAATTATCAATTTTGATACTATTAAACTCAAATGGACGTAGTAATCACTCGGTCTTATCTAGATTTCTAGTAAGTAAGCTGCATTAAAAACTATAATTACCAATTAAAGACACTCACTACCTTGTTAATAGCTACTAAACATTGTATGAGCTATTTAAAACTAGCCACTAGTACACTTTATCAAAGGAGTTTGAATTAAAACCACATATAAATTACTTTGGCGAGTGAAATACGATTTTCTAAAAAGTATTTCAGTTGGCACGTAAATAGTTCTAATTTTGGCAGCCATTGCGTTTAATTTCCTCGCTGAAAATTGTGTACAAATAGGCATGTAGAAACTTTGTGAGTTCGCTAATTATATAGCCACTGATGCAGGAATATGAACCTATTTTTCTAATTTTAACTGTCATATCTACACATAGTTTTAATAATATTTAACGAAAGTCTAATAGGAAACGGGTTTCATATCGTAGATAGGTTCACGGCTTTCTCTACCAACTAAGCTGGAACGCTTCATAGGTATCTTTTCCCATCGTTTAGCAACAACGGAAGCACTGACACTATAAAGAAATAACAAATAATCATAGTTAATTAAACGAAAGAAATTTATTACAAGTAACGGATTATTCATAAAATTAATAGCGCCTACACCTCGAGTCCGTATCATGTGCACCAACTATGACAGATTATGCATACGAAGCCGCTGTATAAATTGCAGTGGTGCCAACTCAATCTCATCTTATTTCCTTGGCATCGACGCAGACAACCCACTGATTTATACCAACGTACCAACCTACAAAAGTTCTCGGATTAAATAGTTTTTCTCGTTTCAATATTTGGCAACAAAATATTTTTCTAATTTTTTTTCTTTGCGCGCTTTCAAGCACTGAACAATATTTCAAGGCGGCGTACACTTAAATATTCTTCTCCATTGTGTCGACGTTTAATGTACTTCTGAAAATTTACGTAGTATCTTGTTTGTTTTGAAGATATTCTAATATACGTAATTCATGTACGGTGATTGCAAAAGTCACCCTTAATTTATGATTCTTGTAATGAAATTTATTATCACTACCCTCTGTTTTTCTCTAGAAATATTTACTTTTGTATTTCTTGTCAAAAATTGATTATAGATTTTGTTTTAATGTCTGTTTTAATCATTATACTCCTAACCATAATTAAATAGATATCTGACTATTATCAAATTTTACAAGAAATTTGTAAATTGAATATCAAAATTATTTTTTCGTGTTCTCATTAAAATCGATATAACGTTGGGTTTAATAACATCCAAGTTAAAAAAGCTTTAGTACGAAACTCAGTCTTGAATTAACACAACTGCGACAAGCAAGTAAAGCCCAGGTTAATCTTCCACCAGTATTTTCAAGTCCGTGTAGGAATTAACCTAATGTTTGAACCAAAAATAGTCGTCCGATGCAGCCCTCACATAGTCTCTAATGGTGACACATTACTTAGTGTTACGGAAATAAATAGCAAGGAAAAAGAAAGAAAGAAAGATTAGGCCTGTGCGTTCGTCGCATTAGTCGTGTCCAAAAATAAAATTAATCTGTACAGTGTGAAAGTTCAGTATGGCGACAAACGACTGTGCGTGCTAACAGTTTCAGTGGTTAAAAAATAGATCTCGAACATATGTTCCTGAGGGGTTGTAAGTGTCTAAGTAAGTGTCTAAGATCTGATAGTTTCTTGTAACTTACCGATGTAATAAGTGACAGACGAACATAAGGTCCGATTTATTTCACGTCCTTGTCGACTATCTGTAACCAATTCCAAACACATGAGTTGTATGAAAAGTCGTTGACTGGTTTTTACCACACATAAGGACTACTATCTACTATAATGTATCATAGTACCATACCATACCATAATACCATACCATACCACCATACCATATAATACCATAATGTACCATAGTATCTATCTATCGTATTTTGTTTATTATTAAAATTATTTTGTCTTTGTAACAAATTTGTGAGCATTTTGTTAAGCAGCACCTCAGTTTTCATTATATGCACTTGACTTCAATTTTATGTCCCACTGTTGGGCTCAGTTATTTCCTTTTAATTGAGGAGAGTAGTATACTAGAGTTAGTAACTCTAAGTTAGAACACCTCGGAAAAGTATGTCTCCCTTCCACACCCTTCAAACCAGAACTGCTGTTATGAGGTGGAAATAGGTGTGGCGGTGGTACCGCCGGAGTCGAACCACAAATGGTTCTACCACCTTCAAAATACAAGAAGTAAATACAAAGTATACAAGAGTAATGTTACTAAACGTGGAACGGTATACGACGAAACCTTTTAAAAATGGCAATAAAAGCAGCAATGTACAGTTCTGTATTTACCAAACTTTTAATGTTATAATCCAAACCTACATCAAATACCTTTTTTCCAAAACATTTATGCGATACGAGTGCAAGCCAAATATTTGAAGTAGGTAACTTTTGGTCGGATTTTTTCCATTGTGTCATGTTTCGCGAAATTTACGCCCAGCTTAAACCGCTCAAAATTTTAGCTTCGCCCGTCCAAAATCCTGATTAATGTGCCAAGCGGGGGCGGATCGAAATTCAACGCGGAAAGCCTTTTTTGTACCCTTTTAATATAAATATTTTTGCGTATGGGTACATTTTTTGTATGTAAAACAATAAAATAGCTGTAATAATTTTTGTATCAAAATACTAGCTGACCCGGCCAACGTTGTGTTGCCATATAAATAAAAAAATGTTAAGTGTGAACAACCCTTATCACTTAAGGGTATGAAAAATAGATAGTAGCCGATTCTCAGACCTACTAAATATGCATATAAAATTTGGTGAAAATCGGTAAAGCCGTTTCGGAGGAGTACGGTAACTAACATTGTGACACGAGATTTTTATTTTTATTATATTAACAGTGAACATTTCACACTCGTAGCTCCACTTGAATTACTCTTCTGTTGGTGCCGTGAATATAAATTATTAGGAATATAACTACAAAGCTACATGTATAATTCATTTGTACACAAATTAGAATTTGTTTCAAATCAGTAATCAAATTAGTTTAGTACATCTTTCAGGATTGAATTGAGTAACCTCTGTAAATGATACCTATCGATAATGACTATTTGACCACGTGGGTAAATAAATGACACTTATCCACAAAGTTATGAAAATGGGACGCCAGAAGTTATATGATAATTATACCGTTTTTCGATCTATTCAGTCATTAACCTATAATGTATCGTAATATTTTACCAATTAGATAAATAACACACCTGCGGACGAATAAAATTATCTCCACATTAGCTGCCGGATTGAAACCTCATCAATAAAAAATAATTTAAGGCGATTGAAGGTTTCCCAATACGCCTCCGACTTTCAAATTCCTCGTTTTTTATGGAACTGAAGTAGATTTGCTATTTGTGTGTGTGTTGTACTTTAGTAAATCGTACAACCGCTTAAGAGTATCTGGGACAAACCTAAACAGAACAGGGGAACCTTAATCGATTACAGTTTCCTTTTCTACCCGAGGAGCTTAATCTTCTTTCCTAAATCGTACGTCAATAAGTGAACAGTCCTTTAAAATCTCCTCACCCGTAGTCACTTACAACTGATGAGGCTATCAGTTGTTCATTGACGCTTCATCGGTTTTAGTGGCACTAAATAAATAAAGCCTATGTCATGTAGTAAGCCTCTAAATGAGATAGCAATAATTCTGAAATAGAAAATTAATTTATTTTCGTAAATAATAAATAATAAGTGAGCAACCATATTTCTACCAATTTTAAAAAAAAACTTATATATAAAATTCTCGGGTCACAATGTTAGTTACCGTTCTCCTCCGACACGGCTTTACCGATTTTCACCAAATTTTATAGATATATATTTTAGATCTGAGAATTGGTTACTATCTATTTTTCATACCTCTAAGTGTTGTTCACCCTTAACATTTTTTTTATTTATATGACAACACAACGTTTGCCGGGTCAGCTAGTAATTTTATAACTTTAATAGATACCTTCCTAACACAAATTTCCAAATTTCAAGAAATTATAAAAACGGATGAGCTATCTTTACGCAATTTAAATCAGGTGCACAGACTTCTACACTACTCAGATTCCTTATAGTGTAGAAGTCAAACGGCAATATATTCTTCGAGCAATGCAAGTTCCCCGTTACAAATGTGTGCAACGACGGTCACATCAATCAACTGGACGACTGATTGTTTGCTCGTAAATCTATTTCTTGGCATTACTAACGTTGGGTTATGAAATGAAACAAACAACTGGTTTGATCTGGTTATTGTTTCCATATAAAAATATCGGTAAACATAAATACAAGAGAATTATTGGTACAGATCTCATTAATAAATTGGTTTTAAAATAAGTTCAAAATTCTATATTTCTTTCTGAAAATACAATTGCTAAACTAAAATTATCTATAATTAACTTATTATACATAATTTAAAAGGAGTAGTTAAACTTATCATTGTACCTATTGTTTCAAATCAAAATCAAATTAAACAAAAAAACATACTCATACAGGATGTTAGCGAAAAAATTCTATGTCTATGCTCAGCACAATGTATAGTATGTACTTGCAAGGAATATTGAATGAAAAATAACCTTTAAAATAAATTACCGACTAAGTGTGCGTGTATTTAGTTAATTAGGCTAAATTTAATAAATATAATACAAAAATGAAAGTACAAGTTTGCCGCTACAAGTTTAGTAATTAAGATTAAATAAAAACTATAAACTCTCAAGGTATCCGACTACAAAAATTGGCTTTTCTTCTTCCGTTCCCAACACACAATTTCATTTCTGCAACCATAAAAAAATATCAATCAGTGTCCTAAAAAAGTTCAATATCACATGATAATAGTAATGGCGCTCACTTGTAGGGTAACATACGTCAGGTAGGGCCCGCATGAGTCGAGTGGGGATGAATTAATAGCGGCACAGGTATGCGGGGTGGGATAGGGTGGGGCCGTACCACATCCACGGTGTAAAAATGGCTCCAAATTCTGTAACAAGAAATACTTAGAAAGTTACAAGAAAACGTTATATTTACAAAAAAGTAAAACAAAAGGACTGTGTTAAAGGATACTGTAGGTAATTGAAGTAATCAAAAGTATGTCTAAGTGGTATCTAAATTAGGTGACCTAGTATTTTCACGATTTTTTTTTTTATTTCTGCCCGATCTAAGGTTGATTTTCACGATCTTTAAAGCATTTTGAACTTTATCACAGTTTTAGAATTTTATGATTCAAATAAGGATACTTAACTAACATATATGATCTTAGATACATTTTTTTTAAACGTTCATTTTATTATAAGTACTTATTTTTTAATTATACAAAGACATGATCTTAGGAAAAGACAATTATTTCGAAATCATAGAATTACATTTATGTGAACGTAGAGATGATATTAATATTTACTCAATTTCAGGAATTATTTATGCTTTCTTTTCCTTAACTTACCTTCGTATTTCGTAACCTTTATTTGAGTTCACATATTCTATTATAATCTTCTTGCGATTAGCATACAAATTAAAAGTATTTACACATTAATCTAATATGCGTTAACGAATGTAATAAAATCCTTGGCGAGAGGGGGTGAATCTGAGACAATTTGCCACTCGCGCCCCTCCGTAAGCCCACCTATATGTCTTTCTTATTGCCAGCTAAATCTCGAATATACAACTAAGATTAATCTCGCTGAAAGAAAGGGTACGGTTACCCTTTGTGATAGAAAGTAACGTAAGACTATGCATATTTCGGTACTTGAAGGGATTAAGTTATGGTTACGCAAGTGTGACTTAAATAGCTGAAACCTATTTCTGAATATACATACATTTGTTGGGCATTTAAAGGAAATGTGGAGAATTCTCTACCTATTTTGGTACAGGTTAATGACCTGTTAGTTTACCATTTCAGAACCCTAAATGATCGCCTTCTGAACTGACCTCTTCAGATTCTTAGAGGTTCCTTCCTACCCATTAAAATCCAGCCAATAAGCTTCCTAACAGAACTTGATAATTTGATGATGACGACGCCACCACCATGAAGCCTTATAATTGAATTATTAAGCGCTACTGACTTAGGTTACACTCCAATAGTATATTATGTATCATCTTTAATTTTGTTCGACATTCGATAAAACTCTTAATGTGAAACTTTTAATAAATTAAATTAATTCGCTATTAAGGATATGTAAAAAACGTCTCAATAAAACTTCTTTGAGTTCTAAAATTTGATTACTTAGATACTATTTTCATCGTGAGAAAAAATTCACAATTCAAAATGCCCAATTGTGATAATTCGCCGATTAAATTCCAAAAGCAGGTTCCAAATCAAACGATTCAAGATACGATACGTTTTGTTTTTTATTCAGATTGCGTATTTGATAGCAAGAATTGAATGATTGCAATGCACTTTAAATGAAGCTCCTTTGGTGCAAAATTATTTATCGGCACTCAATCTGAATCGTAATGTGGAAATATCTTATTGTTGTGATAATAGTCATAGTAAACTTGCAATTACTAAGTTCAGCCACTTTATGTGAAGAGGAAAAGATTTAACTTGCAATATGGTAGGTAGGACTGAAGGTGGTAGAACCCTTTGTGGTTCAACTCCAGCAGCACCACCACCACACCTATTTCTACCTAATAACAGCAGTGTTAGGCGCTGCTGTGTTCCGGTTGGAAGGGTGGGGTAAGGGAGACAGACTTTTCCGAGGCGTTCTAGCTTAGTTCTCAGGGGTAGCGGCGCATCTGTGGCCGACCTCAGGTAGGAATATCTAATCCTATCTGGGGTTGATTACGGATGTCCATGGGTGGCAGTAGCCACTTAC
This sequence comes from Epargyreus clarus, assembly GCF_041222505.1. Taxonomy (NCBI): domain Eukaryota; kingdom Metazoa; phylum Arthropoda; class Insecta; order Lepidoptera; family Hesperiidae; genus Epargyreus; species Epargyreus clarus. The sequence goes on from NW_027332213.1 coordinate 10,362,291, forward strand.
CATCAGGTGGACTGCATGCTAGTCTGCTACTCCCATATTATAAAAAAAAATGTGTTTCTAAAGTTGAGACTTATAGCTAATTTCTTGATCTTTTTCTTTAAACTCAATTATATACAGTTCACCGTTATTTCTAATGACATCAGTTATGAAATGTTTAATAGAAACTGGAGAATCATAAGTATGAGCTTTACGTCGGTAATAAATACAACACTTGACAAAATGCTCTAGCACTTGCGAAAAACGCGATCGATATTCATTATTTCCATGGTAGAATGCTCGCAACCCTTATCAAGGGAAGACGCCCGTTTTTTCTCGGTTTTCCCAAATAATTTATTTAGCGGGCCGCCTTCAATTTATCTCTGTGGGAGCTAATTTTGCGTCGGCCCGGTGGCTGGCTGGCGCATGCTGTAATTCAACAAATTGCGCGTCCTACAGAATTTATGGGCTCTCCCACTTGACGAAGCGCTTGCCTGCCCTTCTTCTATTGTTCTTGTACTCGTACTGGTCAGCTAAAATAGAATAGAATTCAGGATGTACCGAGGTTGTCGACCGCGCTTCGGTTACCTACGAGTGTTATGTCACCGGCGGCAGAGTATCCGTTTTAGAACGGAATTTGAGTTATGTTACTAAAATTTACATTTGCTTCCATCGAATACACTTTCTCGGTTTATCAGTGACTCGTTTACTGTATTAAAGTTTTGCGATTCAATCTTTTCTAAAGTCGTAAATAAATTATTCTACTTACTCATCGTTGCTTACAGAGAAAACCATAAAGTACTTTTTTTTAATCGTCTGTATGAGGCATCCTCCGCAGTGGTAACACATATTGGTATCAATTATTCGGATGGCGTCCTTTTTCTTTATTACTTTTTCGAAGATGGAAGGTAAGCTTTGTACCACTGTGACTTACCTAAAATCTATCTAATAAAACCGACCTATAACGATTTATTACTGCCATTCACAAATGTTACGCTAAAATATTTATATATGTATTACTTTCTTATCTAAAAATTTAATCGAATCTATTTTTTTCAGTGTTCTATTTAATTTTATATCTTAACTGAATATTTAAATATAAAATAATATTATATTTACCTATTTACATGTATTTATACATAATTTATATTTACCCCTAAATAAGCTTCAGTTAAGTCCGCGTATTGATATTAAAACTTGAAGCGAGTTATCTAAAACACTATCTTAAAAATCTCAAATCACTTTGTGAGTTTGGCTTCACTTTAGCTCGCATAGTCAAAAGCCATTTTAAGTTTAAAATCCGAAATGTTATTTTCCTAATACTAAGATCCAAGGCGAGTATAGCAATGTGTTATGTTTCTTTCTGCTGACTGCGGATCGCAGACAGTCGTCCCGCTCGCGCCCGCCGCGACGGATCGCGAGCGTCAGCACTGCGGATCTGTATAGAGTTGTTAATACCACAAATTCAAAATTTTGCTTATTTTTAAAAACTGATTTTATTTTGCTATCATTATTGATATATCTTTTTCCCTCTGCATTTCGAAATTTGCAAGTTGGAACAATTATCAGGTATTTTTATTAATCGGTTGTAGTAAGGATATAAATTGTAAATTGATTCCCATCTCCCTTTTTGTCATAAACGTACGAAAGGCGACCTTACTGTCGCTAGTGCCATCCAAATGAATCGTTTCAATTTTATTGTAAGGTCATATTATCAAAGTGTTGTCATAGCTGCTAACATTCGAAGATCTTACCAATCCTAGTGGTACGTATATGGTACGGTTATCGTTCAGTATTCTTCAGTTTAAAATCAGGGTGTCGTTATTTGTTCAGGCATTATCTATCTACCTACTTACATTTCAAAGGCAGACTTTATTCGAACCCACTTATCGATAGAGCTGATACCTATGTATAGTCAACTTGAGTGACAATGTTCGTTTCGGTTGCAGTTCAATATAGTCCTAAAATATTTTACTTATTCTGAGCTCTAATGTATGTAATAGTCAGCTAGCTTAGTCAGTAATGAGCTAACTTATCTAACTAGAGAACTTATTATTAAAAAAAAACATGAAACTTTATAAAAATATAGTCCTTGTTACGATTTAGAAAAATCTCATATTTTAAAATCCGTATTATATATTTTTTATGTTAAATTTAAAATTAAACTTAAAAAAACATTTTCATCTGCAGTCGGGTAAAAAAGAAGGAAGATCTAGACATGAGGTTTTAATAATAGTTTTAATCACATTATATCAACACCAACACGAACAGTTTATGCCAAATTATATTAACTACAATTCAACGATGTTAAAATAAAGTTCTTCAAATCGAAATCTCAACAAGCGTGATTTAATAAAGAATCACACCTAAATTTACCTGCAAACTCACCTGAGCTACTCTATATGATATCCTTAGTCTTTGTAAATCAGCATATGCAAAGTGGTATAGCAATAAATCTAGCAGCTCTTGCTCGTTCTCGCATCATGTTACATCTTAATTTCAGAGCCGGCTCGTCGGAGCCTGCCTGCCAGAGATACGGCCTTTTATCAAATACGCATTACGCTAGAAATTAACTTAAACTGAAAAAAAAATCGCCTTTCCGTGAGCGTAAGCGATAAATAATACCGAGCTGTTAGAATGCTGAGTTTGTTTTACATACCCATGGGGCTTGCGCGAAATTATTTGCATTTTAGTCCGTTCTTGTTTACAGCGACGTATTTCGAGATATTATTCTAGCTCGCTTAAGATTTCTAAATATTCGAGAAGCTATTATTTGCTACGAATATACCTCTAATCCGCTTGTTCGTTATTCACATGAATACGTTGTCTTATTTATATCGGGCTAAACTTTATTCGAATTTATTATAGAGGAATCTGGCGTTATGCAAACTAGTTCAGTACCGAATAGCCTTGTCCATTGTCGCTTAAAAGAATTATTTGTCCCTGTCACGCTGTAATTATTTTTTTTATAATTGGCATTTTAATTAATTTCGCTTTTCCTTTTGTTTCAGGTGGTCGTCGCGTGTAAACCGTAGTCGATGCTAGGGTAGGTGTCGAGTGTCAAGTGTCGAGTGAAATGTCTAAGAGCGCGCGCCGTGATTGCATTCCGAGATCTCGCACATTTTGTTAGCAATGAAATGTGTTTTGTTTGGATTGTCGAATTGCCGCTTGATTTACTCCACTCGCCCGACACGGTTTGACGTCGCGAGATCAAGATATCAAAGTCGACTGTCGAATAAATTTTTGTACCAGCCCACACGAACGCTTAGGCAATCGACTGCCGAAGATTTATTGTCAAAATTTCCCGTTAGTAACGCTTACCGAGCACACTCCGCGTATCACTATTTCACAAATAAAAGAACCAGTCGCGATATCATCGTCGACTATAAATTATATGAAGCTCGTATGAAAAATACACGTTTTGGAGTCCGCTTATTTATCGCTTAGCTTGAGTTATGTATGCATACGTTATGTTAATCTGGAAATGATATTAAATAGACTCTTCGATTAATATTAATTAGCTCCTGTCATTAAGTTGTGTAACGGATGAAGAAAAATGTGGCGGAGTCATGTAAACCTAGAGATAACGATGGTGGAATGGTCCGGGGCACGTATGGGGTATGGGTAGCGACCTAGGGAGTAGGGAGTGGCGAGAGAAGCGCTATCGAGTTGGTCGATCTGGTATCGGCTCCATCGGTACGGTGGCTGTTCCACACTAGGAATAGGTCGAGTTCCCGCGTTGTTCTGCCCCGTGATATATTGTTCCGCATCTCCCTGTATAAATCTTGAACGCCTGCTGAGGTACACGGCACACGGCCGCTACGCCGCAGCCTGGAGCTTCAAATTGAATTGTGTTTTTATTTATCGTGCGAATTGTGCCCCACTATCGCTCACTTGGAATCGCAGTTTATCTGCCAAAACGCGAGGCTGGATCGATGCGAGTAAATCTCTAAACTTATTGTCACTCAGCCTTGGACGGCGTAAATGATTGTTGAAACGTTTCGAAACCGCATTACGCTGACTTATGTTGACTGTATGAACTAAGTCCCGCAGATAATTCGTACGAAATCATAAAAGTTGTGTCTTTTACATACAAATGTGTTGGGAATGCTACATTGTAATAGGTTAAAAGTACTAAGGTCCTTATAAAATGAAAAAAGATACATAAATGATTTAAGTAGTACATATATACTTCGTGTAGTACCTTTGAACAAAGTATTATTGAAGAACATAAAAGCATTGATCAGAGTGGGGCATATAATTCGTACGGAATGGCCTATAAGGCTTTTTGTATAAGCTTCTGTGAACATGAATGATACTCATGGCATACGGTAGTGCATAGTTCGTGTAAAATGATATATCTTATGTAAATACTGATACTAGTATGAATTTGTAATCGAAATCTGATGTACAATGCGTGTATACGTTTAAAAACAATATACGTAATCATTAGCCTAAGCGGCAAGATATAATAGATTTCTCCTGGCGTGACTATGTTAAATTTATTTATCGTTTTAAGTTTATTGTTTCACTGTCTGCGACTAACGAATAGCGAGTTAAATTAAACGATAAAATACAATATATACATATAATAGCATATTGACGACACTAGCTATTTTAAAAGACAATCGTGTAGGCGGTGTTAACGAAAACAACCAATTATTTTTATTTTTTTATTCACAAGCATTGTTTTAATACAGTTTGTTTATATTATTAATATTATATATGTGTTTCCGCGAAAATATATTTTATAGCGAATCGTTTATTCGTTGGCAGTGGTAATATTTCTTATGTGGTTTTTGTAATCGTACTTATAACTAGAATGTTACATTTCACTGATTAAAAGCCAAGCTTTATTTTTATATATTTTATAAATCCGAGTTTTTTTTTCGGGATTTATTGTTTTGTTATTGTTATAAGCGCACTTGTTAGTATTTTTTTCATTGGAATACATTTATGTCACGCCAGATAACCTATATACGTAATTGCAATGGCTTTAGAATGAAAAATATTCCATTTATTAGTCGATAGCTTAACTTATTCTTAGTGAAATAGCTTACCTATAGTCACTTAAAAATGACAAGAATCAAAACTAGTTGTGCCCAGTATACGAATAGCTAATTAAATTAAGTAATAATATAATTTATTTTAAGATACAGTAGTGGTAATATTTTTGGATTCCTATAAACATATACGTAATTTCTTCTTAATGTAGGATAGTCGAGTAAAATTTGGTCGAGATTCTTTCGATTTCTATTTAGTTATCAACGAATTAAAGTGCCAAATTCATTTTCTATTTATTACGTTTATTATCAGTTTACCTCAGAAAGTTCCTCATTTATTTGCCGACTATTCGAGTTATTATCGAGTTTATTTTTATTCGATTCGAGATATAAGAAAGAATCTTCGTCTAAGTTTTCTTGTATTTACTTTTTGTTAATGATATTGTAAATATGATAAACGTCTTATTTATAAAGCTTCTTATCATTGAATAATGTTGATAAAATTGGATAATTAAATTGATACACTTGTTTTAGACTCACTATTTTCGATTTTATACAAATTAATTTAAATGAAATACCGCAATATTGTTTATTTATTTATTTGAAAAGTGCTCATAAATACCTATAATACGTAATTTTGTCCTTACAAAGCATTTGTCATACGTAAATACTAGGTAGGCCCAATTTATTGTAATGTATCATAATTGATTAATATTAATTAGTAATAAACGAAGAGAAATACTTAAAGTCGAGGGATACTAGTTAAAATGATTTAAATGTTTGTGTTTTATGATTGTAATTGTGTGAAAAGTTGTGTAATATTATACGAGTATATATTACCTATCATTATATATTGAATGGAAAGCGATATTATAATTTTTTGTACAATATCGGCTATAGTGCGAGATGGATCTGCATTAAATAAAAATTCTGTTACTGTAAATTATATCTTTTATTTTAAATCACCCTTATGTTAACAGAGCGCATTTGCCTCTATTAGACATTTAAACGAAATTTAAAGCAAAGAAAACATACAAGTTAATGATGACATTAATCAAATCTTTAGTGATGGCGTAAATGGTGATATGTGATAATATCGAATTAATTGGTAACATAGTATATACTTCTATGAAAGGAAATATCTATACAATAAGGAAGAGGCGGTTCAGTAAAAACTGTGTTCCGTTTAATGTATTAAGTACCGCATATCCACGACACAGTTTTATGTCTTGTTAATGATGGATTGTGTGCAACGGTACAATTTTTTCTACAGTGAAATAGTAGTTAAAACAATAATCCAGTTTAAACCAGAAATAAATCAATTGGAACGATACATGTTTCATAATTAAATGTTATAATGTGTTTATGAATGAAATACTTAGGTACATAATAACATAATTCTTATTCTACCTTATATTCTTATTTACTTTATCCACATCCACATAAATCTATCTATCAAACTTTAAAAAAGAGTTTTGACGGAATTTGTCTGTCACTTTAAATATAATTTCACCATTTAGGTACCAACATATCAATGGTACATCTACCATTTCTTCATAAATTAGTAACCATTATCGTGGTGGACTGCCTATATCTATGTTAATGCTAATTATATTACATAAGAATATGTTGTATGTTTCGTTCGCCGAAATCTGTGGTCTATCAGTCGCCACATTGGGTTTACACTTGTTATTTTAAAACAGACAGTACACGGCCCGCGTGCACGCCGTTGCACGGGGTTTCCATTGTTTTCTATACAGCCTATTCTTATAACGCTACCCTTATCAATTACCTTCTGTAAAAATGCTAATCTAAATGTAGGTGACTGACTGACGTAGTGATCTATCAACGCACCTGGATGGATCGGGCTGAAATTTGGCATACAGGTAGATGTTATGACGTAAGCATCCGCTAAGAAAGGATTTTGATTAGCTCTACCCCCAAGGGGATAAAATAGGGGATGAAAATATTACTTCGTAACGCTAGTGAAGCCGCGGGCAAAAGCTCGTAATTAATATTTCTCTTCACAAATATCTTCACACGTACCTATCTTCATACTGCTAATGATAGGTACCTACTTGACGACCGTTGTTGGCGGAGTGGCCATCATACCTCTCTGAGATGCTGTGTTTCGTCTTTGTGTGTGTCCATAGTACCTACCCACGACACAGAAAAATAGTGTAGAGGTAATAAATTAGCCAGCTTTATTTATTTTAATTAATGTTTTAATGTGTTTAGTCGGTCAAAATTGGCCCATACAAAAAAAAATATCTTTATTTGTATACAAGTTAAAGTGGTTATGCATAAATAGGGAATTTATAGACTTAGGTGCAAAGCTACATTTCACACATGCATATAGACAGACAGGAACATATTGGTATAGTTGTGCGTATGGAATATTAAAATAAAAGTTATATAGTGTAGAGCCTTGGCAGGTACATGGGGCAGCAGTCGCGATGGCGCGCCAAACAGGAAGTGAGGAAGTCAGCATGCGAGGCCGCGGGGTGCGGGGTTCGACTCTCCGTTGGCGGAATTTCGGCACTATTTATTCACTGAATTTTGAATTTATGTCGTGAATATTTTCCGCAGGAAAAAATATATTCATAGCTTTGTTCAAGTGAATTTGACTTGTGTAGGTAGTCATAAGAACTCCAATGTGGGTAGGTATGTCTAAAATAAAACCAAAACTGCACAGTACAGTCTATGTAGAGGTTATTATGTTACGTTATGTACGTATTTTTTGATAAGTTCAAGTGATTTTAACCCTTACCTACCTATAGTGATGTCTATTGGTGAATTTGGTGACAACTTTGTCGTATTTTATCTACAAGAGATACTGTAGACAGTAAGTACATTAATATGATATTAATTTTATATTAAGTGTAGAAATTATCTAATAGTGAATGCTCAGTTAAATCTGTGTGATTTTTTACTTATTAAAGTCACCATTACGGTCTATTGATTACGTTTGTATAACTATCTACTTATTGGTAGTTTCATGAAGAATAAACTAATTAATTATAAAGTTTTTTGCCATGTTTCAACAATTAGCTAAATTAACAAAGTATAAACTAGCTTATACGTTTTAAGATTAAAAACTAGTCTTTATATAATTGAAATTATATTGACAAAATCTCCCTACTATACTATAAAGACATTTAAATTCAAACACGACACTTAAACTAAGCTTCAAGGAAATCAGAAACATATTGGGACACGCACGGCACCCATATAAGGGGATATCTAACATTATTTATGGGTAAGAAACTAAGCTCCATTTTTTATAAAACACCTAAATTTGGCGGTCCGTCTAGGGCCCTCGTAAATCAGGGTGTATTCAGCGGATTACCAGAAGAGTAATGACTCAAGTCCACCTGGTGAAGGACGCCTATTATTTAGCTATTTGCTCGAGCGTTCGCTGCCTACTTTGGATCTTTTGTACGATGTCTCATATTATTTTATATACTTTGAGATATTTTTTGGACCAACATCGAATATCTGATGCGATTAATAAAGATAGGTACTTAGATAGGTATATTCCTATTTTTAAATATAAAATTACTTACGTATTAGGTAGGTACGTCATTTAATAAATACGTTAAGTTTTATGTTTCGTCACCTTTTTGTTGCTATTGCAGTTTTTAGTTATATTTATGGTATTTCATCAACCTTTGAAGGTTGCAGAACCCTTTGTGGTTCGACTCCGGCGGCACCTCCGCCACACCTATTTCCGTCTAATAATAATATAAATAAACAGTGTTAGGCGCTGCTGTTATCCGTTTTGAAGGGTGTAGTAAGGGAGACATACTTTTCCGAGGCGTTCCAGCTTAGTCCTCAGGGGTAGCGGCGCATTTGTGGCCGACCTCAGGTAGGAATATGTAATTCTAACTGGGGTTGATTATAGATGTCCATGGGCGGCAGTAGCCACTTACCATCAGATTGACTGGATGCTCGTCTGCTACTCCCATATTATAAAAAAAACCTATGTTTCCCATTGCATTCTTAAGATCATTACTAAATATATCTAAATATATATCATTACTAAATAATGACAGGGTTCCAAACCTAAACACTAGCACTAAATTAATAAGACAACTTATCAAATTCTATTCAAACCTGGATATGTTGCAACAAATGCCTATTATAAATGTGATTTGTTTTTTTAACCAGGCATAAAAATATTTTTTATAAAACATTAATAAAATAAATTTCCAGATACCTAAATCGTCTCTATCTATAGATACCTAACTAACTAACCTAACCATATCAAATCACATAATATACATTCCAAAACACCAATCACTATAAGAAATTGCGTACTCTAGTAACAAAATCCGGTCAAAAATTAAACCGGGAGGAGATAGTCTTTTATGTTGAAATTAAGGCTACCATGAGAGGCTTATAATTAACGGTCTAATTAGGAACGTGAGACTGCTTACTTTATTAGGTAGCCGGGAGTTTCGTGACGCCACGATGTGCCTGATATCGGATTTTGGTACTAGTTTAATTAGCTATTTTCATGTTACACTGCTTGAGTTTTCTGGTATTCGTAAAGATAAAGGTACAGTTTTTTCGGCCGTGCGACTGGTTCTTTCATTTAATTTATTCATAAAATAAATTAATGTACGTTGGGTAAATTACATTTATATGATTTTAGACTAATATTATCACGGAATTGAGACATTTGAAAATGTAACTGGTAGGTACTTACAATACGTGGTTTTATATAATAGGAAAGCTTGACAATAATTGTAGTCATTTAAATTAATGTATTAAAATTGTGAAATTTGTTGTAGATAAACCTTGCTTGTTTTGTGTATCTATCTGATATACATTTTCACATTACTTTAAAACAATGCAGTGAAGCCTTTGTAACTTTTGTAAACTGCTTTAATGTGTTACCTAATTAAAGGTTAATGTCAAAAAGTTACCAATAAATCATAAATAGAGTTATTATTTTATTTTTTATTTTTTGAAGTTCATACATTCTGCACTGTGATTGACTCAAATAAATTATTACTGCTACAATTATTTACACGTTGATTTTTTCAGACTAGAGACCATATAAGTAAGTTGGAAAAATATGCGTTATAATTAAATCAAATATTAGATCTACATAGGTACTCATACCTAATTTGAAAGCGTATCGTTAAACGTCTGTTTGAAATTGTCTTTGTTTAAATAACAACTATTTACTTACCTATTGCAAAATAATACCTACGAAGTGTGTGGAGGCGTTTTACATGTGATCGCGATTGTTTGTAGATAGTGCAAAACACAAGTAGAGCGACCTACACGAAATTACGTCAAGATCGCATTGCCATGACAATCTCGAAATCGCATGTAAAGGACACTTGTTTGACCACTGTGTTTTAAATGTTCTCGGACCTAGTTTGTCTAGTTTAAATGGATATAAATAATCACAATTTAAATGTTTGTCTGTGATTTAAAAAATAATTGCATTCGCATTTATGCACATTAAACCTTAAAAAGAATATATATTTTTTAATCTGCATGTCGTGTTTCTAAACTTGGAAGCAACTGAATTACGTTGATGGGCCTTTTACGCCGAGATAGGAAACTTTACAAATTACGATATAGGTAAATTATTTTTTTCATCTGAAATTTTAATTATCTGCATACACGGGAAGTTACTTTAAAAAATATATTTTTGTCAGAATTTGCATGAAACCTACGCTGACCTATAAATCTCCATATCTTAATAGATTAATTAACTGTGATAACCTGCCACCTACCCACAATCTTCATGTGTCCATAATCGACAAAGAACATTAAACAACAGGTGAACTCGTTCACAACTTTGTCTGCACTTATTAATAGCCCGTACCAAATGTTTACTCAACAAAATATAAAACAATTTAGCGGTGTATCGTTGAATATTTATCAAGATCGCGTGACATCGCATCGCAGCGTGAGAAAAGGCCCTAACTCCGGGCGAGCGTATAAATTCGAGCGTGTGTCATAAAATAATTTGCTATTGCGTGAAATCTGTGCGCATATAAAGCTATCTGTCTTGCGTGCGCGCATCCATATTTCGCAGCCTCCGGACATATTGAGTTATCTTAATTAGTGGAAGCGAACCCACCACCCAGGCAATCCTGTTTCCATAAGCGCTTGTATGGAAGCACTTAACAGGTCTTTCATACTAGAGCTATTTAGACGCTTATACATGGAGATTTAAAGTAGATAGTTAAAGAGTACATTATATGTATATTAAATAATTGTCTTCGTAATTTAAGCAAAAAATACACTTAAATTGTTCAAAGATTATTGTCCGCTTTGGACATCTGTAAGGATTTAATAACCAGACAAAGTTTGAAAGGTGAAAATGGCGAAAGCCAAAGCGGTAAGGCGAACGCAAATATATATTTTTAAATATATAATTGTATTAGTAACTGAAGTCAGACACAGATGTGTTGCTAATATAAATAATCATGTCAGACGAGTCTCTGCCTTTACCACAACCTTAAGACTAAAACAGTAGTAAAGCTGAACTAATCAGAATCTTTCCACTTATGTTAATGAAAGATGAGTATCTCGTGTTCATATTACATATATTTGAACTACCAAACAAGTTTGGACATCCGTCTTATGATGAACAAGAAATTGTCTATTAAAAATGAGTGTCCTTTGTAAATTGTTTATTACAAAATAAGTCTAATTATCATAATCCATATCGACGATATCCCATTAGAGTTCATATATGGAACGCTAAAGTACCGATCAGCTTTATAAGGCAACGCCAAAAAACGCAATGCAAGAACCCGTGAATCAAGGTGTTATAAACGCTAGTACGAAAGGCCTGTTAGGGCTATCCATACGAACTACTTTTTTATCGTCTAAAAACAGGTCCTACACTAATTCAGCGTATAATTTTCAACTCTTTACCCTACTGCGGGTAATTTACTAGATTAATTAATTGCTGCGTTGAAAGTACATCCATATTCAATTTCCTGTGTGTCTTGTAGTGTTATTTACGAGTTGCCCATGAATAAAACTAAAACGGAAAATTATTTATAGAGTATTGAGTTGTAGATATCGAATTGAGTAATCTTTACCTGTAAGATTTTTTATTTATATTAGACTGATTGTGAAAAAGAATTGTAAAATTTGGCATTAGGTATGTGGCAAATGGAGGTAGCCAGCAAGCATCGATACAACCCAATTACAAATGTTTTTATCAGAAGATTATGCTATTTTAATTTTTACAATAATACCTAACCACTAAATTGAGATTCAAACACGGAATACAAGAATGTGAATTTCGTATCTTGTTTTTTAATTTACCTCTATATGATTAACCAAGAGCTGTATCAATAGCGCTGTAAGTGTAGGACTTTAAGGAAAATTGTTCAATTTAATGTCCGACTCCTTTATTACAATAATTTACAAGTTAAACTGTAGTACCAACTCTTAATTTTTCAGTAAATATCCTGCTATACGAATATATATGGGTATTTCTAAGGATTTCTAAGACTGTAAGAACCTGTAAGTTTCACGTATGGTACGAACATAAATTCGTCTGTCCACAATATCGAGGAGGACAACTCCCGCACAGTCGCTGTATAGATACGAGTATAATATGTGCAGAAGGACCATAATACTATAATAAAATAATACTAAATTATAATCAAGATGGAGTAAAGATTCTTGAGGAATTTAAGCAAAGCAGACTAAATGTGAATTTATGAGATGTTCTGGGTATAGGGAACTTGGTTTTTGATTTAGTCTTATAGCTAGGTACTTACGGTTCGTGTATATTTATGACTTTCAAAACCAACAAATCCTTATGAAGAGTAGCTAACCAGAATTAGTAAGTGATCATAAGCGATATATAAGGCCTACAAACGCTAGAATAAAACACCGAAAATGTATCATACTAAAATATTACGTTGAAAATACCACGACAGGACACCCTTATCTTTCCTTACAAAACTGTCACATGTGGCTACAGAAATTTGGTACCATTCACCCCTTCACATTACTGTACAGAAATTGTATGCACGGTATCCTCTGTACGTATTTGCTCATACGCCGTGGAACGGACATGCGCCGCGAATCGTGCGCGCTCAGCAGATAAGATAAACGCGCAGCGCGTGCGCGGTGCCCCGCCGCGCCCGCTAATTAAGTCTTTAACTTCACTACTCCCTTTTATAGTTTATTTGCTAATAGATTATTGAGAGCCATAAACTTTGATCGCTCGCAGTCCACACGAACACCGTTAAACAACCCGATTAACGCCCGCCGAAGACAACCCATTAGTTTCCCTTCCAGTCTTGCCATCGATACTCCCTTTAGATACACCTGTTTGCGAGTTGTTTTATCAGCAATCACAGTCGTGTGCGAGATATGAGGTTACTTGCAATTCCTTGTCGTATTCGCTTACTTACAAATATTTAGATTTGATGATAAAATAGGGCTTGCATTAAGAGCTGTATAACAAGTAGGTACGATGATTGCAACCCATTTTATGTCCCACTGGTCACGAGTCTCTTATACTACTGAAAGAGGCTTGAAGCTTATTCTAAAAGGAAGATAGTTAAAGGTAAATGTAGGTAAGCGAACACTCCAGTGTGGATACTTTTAAGCTGCTGACAAGGTCCTCGACAAGACAAGTTTCTCGTCTACTATTCAATCAGAACAAACAGGACCTATGGTCTAACTTATCTTCTGAAGTAAATACAGAAACATGCATGAGATTTAGCCGCTACTTAGTACCTAGTAGGTAAGCCTCAGTCGCGATGAATAACATGAAATAACTGATTATTATTTTAAAAAAATTGCCCACTAGCCACTTATAGTTGTATGAGCTTTTTTTATTATTATTCTGTTGTACTCATATCGTCCATTTGTTAAGACTAAAGAATGGTCTTAACGCTCTTAACTATAACAATAAAAAAATAAGTAACGAAATTGATGCAAAACTGTAACGTGGAGCCACAAATCCGTCAAATACTTTTATTTACACAATGCGTCCAGGTAAACAAAAGAATTATTATTTTACCTCAAAACTCTATGACAACAATAATATCAAAAACACTTGTTTAAATGTTTGCAATAACAATGACGAGCGCGACCACGGGCTGTGCTTGTAGACAAAGCCGCTTGTGACCAACTGTCATAAATGCATGATTTACGCAATTACCTCGTAAAGGCGACGATAAATTACTGTTCGCCCCATTATAGAAACGACAACATTACATTTTACACCCAAAAAACTATTTAACATGTAATATTAAGCCTTATTTCCAACTATATAGAAACTGGCGAGTGATTATTTGTACGAAAAGCGCTATGTCGCTTACCATTTTTGAGGCGCAACCATAGTGCCTGATTATTCACAGATATTGTATCAAGTTTTACCACCCGCTAACCTGAGGTGACGCTAAAAAATTCATGACATTAAAATTGTTAATGCAATTTATGGCCGAATTTGCATTTCAGGTGACTTGCTATTGAATTCCGTTTTCATTGTTGCTATTAAAAATCATTTTCGATTCCGTTGACCACGCCTTGAAATTGCAATGTAGTGTGAATTGTATAAACATTAAACGCCCATTCTTCCGAGAATAAAAACCCTCTGTATTGATGTTTGTCTATTTATATGTTTAATTGAATATTATTAGGTACATGTACTTTTAAATTACTGAAATCTTTAAAATTAAAAATAAACATTAAACTGGACTAATGTGACATTTAAGCGGATGTAACTATTTAGATATATAATTATTAGTAGTTATTTCGTAATTGTACCAAAAACAAAGTACTATTAACTTTCAAAAATATGATAATTCCATCGACAATATTTCCTTTCAATTTTCAAGGGGACCTCCCTTGCAAATTGAAAGGTCTAGTAATTACGTTTGGATAAATTTCCCATACTGTCAGATCCAAAATTTCCAAATTCCAAAATCTAACACTCTTATAAAAACGCTTCTTATATCCCTGATATCTTAATATCTCATTGGTTGGTGGATGGTTACTTAAAATATACTCATTGAGACTGTTTATCCCGTAGATGCCTCAATCGAGTCTATCTATACCGGAATCAGTTACTTTATAGGATGCTTACATTTAATTATCAACATAATTAACAGTGAGCGAGCATTTTGTCGGTTCATTGCTATTCCTCTAACGAAAGTATCAACATGACATGTCAAGGCGATCGGCATGAGCAATTGTATAAACGCCATACCTTCCTAATGTCCTGTCAATCATCCTTCTTCCAGCCGATGGTTTTGGAATAACAACTACTTTTTTGTTCTGAGCATCTCGCTGAATACCAAGTTGGTGATGCGTCATCTCCTTCTTTGGAACTGCGCTGTTGTTCCTTTGTAGGGACGTTCAAACTAGCTTAAATTAGCTTTATATGCTTGCTATGGAAACGTTTCATTACCGCAAGTGATGTTTTGAGTATCTTTTCTGGTAGGTACATAGAAAGTCCGAAAATGTTCCTTGCCAAGCAGTTTTCTGAGGAAAAAATACTTAAACTTTAATTCCGGTATGAATTATAATTTCTTTTCTATCTACTTCATCACTTCTTCAATCTTAGACATATATTATTTTTAAGTCATCATACAAACAACAAAACATACAAACAAATTCAAAACCTACTTAAGCTTTATTTTACCATACTACCACACTTACTTTTTAATTTTCTATGCGTCCCTAACGAATAGGTACCAGGGCTATGAGATTCCGACGGCAGCAGAGGCTGACAATATTCTGCCAGGGCATGCAAGTTCGTACAGAGATATGCGGACGCCACGCGTCAGCCGGTCCCTCACGTAGGTCATTACTTCTCTAACAGCTCACACACATCGGAATGAAACTTTGCATATAAAGATAACTTACGAGCCTGTCATTATTTATGTAGGTTGCCGGATTGAAGTTGTGCGAAATCTAAAAAGTTGTCAACGAATACTAATTGTCGAATCAACGATATCTACGTGATGTCCGGCACGTAGGTGGCTACTCGTAGCAGGATTTCGCGAATGTATACTATAGATACGTAATACGTATAGCTGTTGAGTTTTTGGGCTTGACTTTCACAAGGCGTGTTCGCGACATATTTCATTCGACGACGCGATTGGTCTTAAATATGAATTTTGAAGGTCAAACTTTTGGTGGCTCAAATGCAATACCCCTGGCATTTTCAAGTGCAGTTTCTCCAACCACACCGATTTCTACCTTTTGACAACAATGCCCTACTGTACTTAGTCTGGTTTAAAAGGAGTGGATATGTATCGAAGATGAAGTATTTCAACTTCGTCCTTCAATGTAGAATGTCTATCATGTCATTATTATTACGATTTGCGATGATTTCAGAAAAAATGCCCTATATTCTTTGGTTTTGAGCTGACATCAGCTGGACTGAATGCTTTTCTTGCCTTTTTAATTTTGGTATCTAAAATTGCAGTTATTGCCAACCACCGATGATTTACAATACCAACAGAAGTAATAATGATGTGGTATTTGTGATCATAAGAGATAACGTGATAAAATCTATGGGTGTGATGATCATAGATTTATGTTATGTCTTTACACTATTCCACCTCTATTTATATAACACACTATTGAACTTAGGCCTCACCTGAGGTACCTACCTCAACGATCTGTGATAGTCATAGATTTACATTATCTCTTCACACTATTCCAACTCTCTATTTATCAACACTTTTAGACTTAGTCCTGTCCTGAGGTACTTCACTAATCACCAAACCTTCGGCTCTTCGCTTCCAAGTAGTTTTCATCTGGTTATCAGAATATATACATATCTAGTTCCAAAAAAATACGGTGACTTCTATCATAACATAATTATATTGACATTGGAAAAACTGCACATTTCCACACGTGCAAATTCCGTTTTCATTGCAAAAGATCGTAAAAACATCGTAAAACTCTGCGGTAGGGAGCGCCCTTAGATCTGAAGAGCCGATTGATATTGTCCGCGTGATGACTACGTAAAACTAAGTCCACAAAACACACAGTGACCGCTATCAAGTCATGTTAACATTGGCATTGGAAAAACTGCACATTTCCGCACGTGCAAATTCCACTTCCATTGCAAAATATCGTAAAAACATCGTAAAACTCTGCGGTAGGGAGTAAGCTTAGATCTGAAGAATCGATTGATATTGACTACGTGATGACCATGTAAATATAAAGTCATGGTGACCGCTATCACGTCATTTTTACATTCGCATTGGAAAAACTGCACATTTCCGCACGTGCAAATTCTATTTCCATTTCAAAGATCGTAAAAACATCGTAAAACTCTGCTGTAGGGAGCACGCTTAGATCTGGACAGTCGATTGATATTAACCGCGTGATGACCACGTAAAATTAAGCCCACAAAAGACATGGTGGCCGCTATTAGGTCATGTTCACATTGGCATTGGAAAAACTGCACATTTCCGCACGTGCAAATTCCATTTCCATTCCAAAAGATCGTAAAAACATCGTAAAACTCTGCGGTAGGGAGGGCGCTTAGATCTGGGCAGTCGATTGATATTGATAGGTGATCGGTCACGTGCTCGCGGGTGCACAGTGCGACTGTTAATTAATTCGCCGGGTTCTATTCTGGCGCCTGGGTGACGTCACCGTATTGTCTGTGGACCGGCTGGCATATTCGAGAACACGCAATAGGCCGTGGCTTGTTTAACTAAAAACGACAGCTTCGTTAACGTTCGAAAAGATTGCTAAAATCGCTGTTAGTCTTGTCTCAACTAGAGCATGTAGTAAACTCAATTTGAATAGTAAGAATTGGATGCCGTTTGGTGAAAATAATTGGTTTCTAATTGAATTATTATAAAACACACCTATGACTAGTAGGTAACTACTATTATAATACCCGCATGTGACCGTTTTGTAAGTATTAAAACCGTATTTTGTTCATCCGCGTCACATGTATGAACATACCGTATTGCTATAGGTAGGTACAGATGTCATCCAGGTTTGATGCTCGGCCTGGTATGGGTCATGCCTGGTCATTTTAACGAGTTTGTTTTTATTTTCCTCATATGTTTTATACACAATTCAGTTTATCTTAGTGTCGTTTTATTACATAAAAGAATGAAAATATAAAACTTACTACTGAATATCTAATATCTACACAATCATTACAGAGCTACAATCACACACATTTTTAACATGAACAAAATCACACACATAGTTTAATCGAACGAACGACACAGATTCACAGAAAGGTTGAACACCACATAATAATATGTATATGAGGTATATTCAAAAGCCACTAAAATATGCCAATAACCTTTATTTAGTAACAGTATTGTCTTAATAACGATAGGCAGAGCGACACAAACTCCCCACATAAGCCTTAATTAAATAAAATTGAAATGAAAATGCCAAATGGATTTTACGTGCTTTCATTAATGGTTCGTTTCGTATTATTTTCGAACATTTATTATTGTGTGTGTAATGCGTACGATCGTTATTCATGTCCTATTTAATAAGCTGCTTTAAAAACAACATGTTTTCATTACAGCTCGCTCGGATACTAATACTGATTCTGGGATATTTAGTTGGTTTATTTGCATAGTATTGGAATTGGAATAATATATTTACAATGAGTTTGAATAAAGTATACTATACCTAACTTTGACATGCATTTAACAGTTTGTACTTTGACTGCAATGGCATCTGTTACATGACAGGTAGAAAGTAAGAGTACTTACAGGAGGCGAGGAGGAGGATTTGAAGGTGGTAGAACCTTTGTGATTCGACTCCGGCGGCACCACCGTCACACCTATTCCTGCCTCATAACAGCAGTGTCAAGCGCTGCTGTGTTCCGGTTTGAAGGGTATGATAAGGGAGACATACTTTTCCGAAGCGTTCCAGCTTAGTCCTCATGGATAGCGTTGCATCTGTAGCCGACCTCAGGTAGCAATATCTAACCATATCTGGGGTTGATTACAGATGTACATGGGCGGTAGTAGCCACTTACCATCAGGTGGACTGCATGCTCGTCTGCTACTCCTATATAAAAAGTTTCAACTTAGTTTTAGGGGTAAAAACGATCTTCATCTTGGCCGATCTCTGTTCAAATTTTACTCTCTTTAGGATTGAATACATACGGTAGAGATAGAAAGCTACTCTAATGAGCTTCAGATAGGTCTCATGTCCTTTTTGAGCTATATGCAGATTTTCAAGGGCGGCAGTGGCCCTTTGTTCATGTGCCTTCTTTACATAAAAATAGGACATCTTAAGGCATACTCATTTTTAATCAATCGATGTATCTAACAGTTACCTATATCAACGCAATCAATGAGAAGTACTTTATTCTCAAGAAGTAGGTACACGTATACTAACTTGTGTTGTAATTCAAAAGATACTGACCCGTCATAGACGGATAGTCTACTCTGAATACAATATCTTATATATAAAATTCTCGTGTTACAATGTTAGTAACCGTACTGCTCCAAAATAGATGTATCGATTTTCACCAAATTTTATATGCGTATTCAGTAGGTCTGAGAATCGGCTTCTATCTATTTTTCATACCCCTTAGTGATAAGAGTTTTTCTATTTATATGGCAACACAACATTTGCCGGGTCAGCTAGTTATACATATACTTTTGTTTCTTAAGATTGCAGTAGTAAAATTACCTATAGGTATAAAAGGTATTTAAGCGCATTTAGGCGTAGGTGTAAAATCAACTGTTACAAACTTTGTCTGTTAACCAATCATAGATACTTTTGAGATTATGCAAATTAAAATACATACATTTTGGCTTACAAAGTTAGTATTCGTTGTCAACGGTAAAATGAATGTATAGGTACCTACTTATAAAAATAATCTGATTCCCATGAATCATAACGTAATTATCATATTGAAATTTATTTAAATCAATATTGGACCAATAAAAAATGAAACCATTTGAATATATTATTACATTCCAATAATAATGAAACATGTTTAAAAGTAAAATAAGGTATATAAGCAAGATGTCTTAAACTATTTATGTAAATCTTTAGTGTTCTATAATAAATATATCACACGCCCATATATTTTTACAAGTAGGTATTTGACGACCCGCGTAGCGGAGCGGTCCCCATACCAGTCTGACGCGCAGTGGGTCCCGGGTTCGATCACCGGCCAGACAGATATCTAAATGATGAATTTAGATTTCTGTTTCTGGGTCTGGATGTTTGTGTATTTGTCTATGTGTGTGTCCATGGCACCCACGACACAGGGAATCCTAGTGTGGAACTGTGAGTGTAGAATGCGTTTATTATGTTTATTATTTATTTAAGCATTTTTGTTGTTATTAATGACTACTACCATTATTATATTGAAGGACAAGCACATGATTTTATCATCGTTGTCTATGAACAAAGTGAGGAGTCGCCAACGCATCATCGGCTTTAAGGCGAGTTCTCTTTGCACCCTTTTTCAAAAGAGTTTCATCTTTTTTAAAAGTGATTAATTTATCTAAATGAAAACATTACTCTCTGCAGTAGATAAAAATATGTTCTTACGCTTAATGTGCTTAAGTGTGGTCCCGATCCTTTTCGTGTAAGAAACACTCACCTAAAATGTACCAAGAAACGTCAACAATGTAGAATAAACTGAATCAAACGAGATCCAAAAAAAGTCCCTTAAAACCGTACCGTATGTCACTAGGCGTAGCGCTAACAAAAATAAGCGAATGTGTGGAATTATGAACGAACTCGGACCGTATTTAAATTCAGCTCAAGTGTCACCCAGTTGTAGTCGAGTTTTTCTCCTAATCACCTCGCGTTACACTGTTTATAATGCCAGCTTGTTGATATGAATAAATGTCTGTTCATTTTCAAAGAGATAAACGATAAATTTTAAGCGATAAAAGATAAGTCGTACGAAGACCAACAGCATGAAGAGAAAGTTAGTAGAACCTATCGTGGTTCGATTCCTCATCTTTTTCTGCTTAATAACAGCAGTCTTTACCCGAAGCGTTTCAATTTAGTCCTCGAGAGTAGCAATGCATCTGTGGCCGACAGGTAGGACTCCCATCTTATTCGGGGATGACTACATGTCCATGTGCAGCAATAGTCACTTATCATCAGGTACTCAATCCTGAAATCAACATATTGCTTCATAAATATATAAGTATCTTACAACTACGGTATATGTAGCAAATATCGATATAAATTCTAGTACCTACCATGTTTATTTCAATTTATAGCAGCCTAGATATCGGTGTTAAAGGGCATTAAGTTACCAGGCAACTATAGTTAGTAAAGAATTAAGTTAGTAACGTTTTCTCTTATACATTCCTTCCTGGACACACGCCAGGTCCTGCTTAATCTGATGGCCATTTGTATTTAATTTTCATGGATTATTCAATACATAATGTACGTTAATATATTGTCTTTGCACACCAAAAGGTACCGACGTCTTTACTTAAACCGTAGTTGAGTAATTTATTTGCTGTAGGGAATACCAAATGACAACACGCATGTGAATATAAAATAATTTATCTTCTAAATGCAGTCACATTTCACTGTGTGTTATTCTCCCGATTATTCTACATGGGTATTTGAATATTAGAAAGTAATTAGGTAGCTTTAACGGTGAATGAAATCGTGAGAGAACCACATGCCTCAGATTCTTTTATAATATTTTAAAGGTACATCAAGCCTACCCATTCACTTGGTCAGCGTGGTGGACTTGGCCCTATATTTAGACAATACACCCAATATATCCAATAAATAAATAAATATAAATAAGAATATTATCCAAATAGATAGATGTAAATAGATTTTCCAAACTTTATATAAATTACAATATTGCCTGCATATTTTTAAATTAAACTGCTTAATCATAATGTCGAAGAATACGTCCATTAATATTACACTTTCGCTGACACATTATTATGGTTTTCCATAATTACACAGCATAATAATCATAATTTAAATTGATTATCATAATAGAACATACTATTAAGTAATTAACTTACAATAAAAACTGTTATCCTCATACGAATAATTTGTTTTCCTTTACAAAATAAACAAAAACAACAGTTCTGTGTACGCAAGCTGTTGGGTGGAGTGTGTACCTAGTTAACAAATCGTGTATTAATTCCAGAATTGTAATACAGCCTTAGACCAGCCTCAGTTTGGTAGACGGTCCCAGAGACATTTGTTAGGGGAGCGCGTAATTTTTTACGCGAAAAACACAGCAATGCGGTACGTTTTACAGAAAAAAAGAAGAGATGAGAATAAACAGACGACGGCGAATGGCGAGAGAGGAACGCTCGAATTTTGAATACAAATGTAAATTAGTATCTCTACTAATTACCTCAGCAGACTCGTTCAGGGCAATGCGTCTTGCCGGCTTACTGAGGACGTTCAGTTTTTTCACGAGAACCGTTCCACCATTTTTCTCATTAGCCGCAAATCAAAGCGTAATTTGTAGATGGCCCCGCGAAAATTTGTGGCAAATTAGGCAATTATTGCAAGTACCTTTTAGTGTAATAACGTAATGGATTGCCCGGTTTCCGTGTTAATATATTTTTGCTAATAGAAATAGCTTTTAACGGTAATTAAAACATATTGCAATATAATGTGTTGCGGATAAATAATAGTTATTTTTGGGCTTCGATTTATTTTAATCATTGCAAAATGCTTTTAAGAGGGAATTTATTATGAAAAATATTTAGAGCAATACGTGAAATTTCGAGTAATTTCTAATAATTATTTGATATTAAGTATTCTTCACTAAATTAAGTAGGTAGCGTATTCATAACTATTTAAGATATTTTAGCCTGTAAAAATGACACTGTACTACCTACTGTTGTAATTAAAAAAAATTGCTTCGTATACGTCAATTTGGCCGAATATTTTTTGTTTGGTAGAAAGAAAGAAAAAGTTCAATAGACACATCGTTAAACTTTTTTTAAAATAATGAATATATCTTAAGTTACATATATAATTCAATTAAAATATTTGTTTACTATTCCTTAATCACCAATAATAATAATCTAGGAATAAGCTTTTTTAAAGGAAACAAAATATAGAAAATATATCGTGTCAACCCTACGCTCTAGATGAGGGTACCTACATATCTCATTCCGAGTCATATGCTGTTTAATTTACTCCTAAATATTTCATTCACGCTCTGTAGGTTCATCGTTCAGCCTCATGTTTTCACTTTTTCATTCTCACATCTGTAGATTTATTTTCAAATTGCAAAATGGCCTTAAAACTTGCCTATAAAACTCTAGTTACATAAAGTATTGCGGAGATTCTGCGGTCATTTGTCTACTTAAAGACATCTTAGCCATTTGTAGGAATTGGTACGTAGTAAGGTTTTTGTTCCGGTGGGGTTACGTGGTCGTTTTCAGCTAATTTTGTATATTACTCTTGTACTATACGAGTATAACTGCTATAACATTAAATGTTATTTTTTTATAATATAGGAGTAGCAGACGAGCATGCAGTCCACCTGATAGTAAGTGGCTTCTGCCGCCCATGGACATCTGTAATCAACCCCAGATAGGATTAGATATTCCTACCTGAGGTCGGCCAAAGATGCGCCGCTACCCGTGAGGGCTAAGCTGGAACGCCTTATAAAATTCTGTCTTCCTTACCACACCCTTAAAACTGGAACACAGCAGCGCCTAACACTGCTGTAAATAGGTAGAAATAGGTGTGGCGGTGGTGCCGCCAGAGTCGAACCACAAAGGGTTCTACCACCTTCGACAAGTTCAAACCGAAAGACAGCAGTGCTAAACATTGTTATTATTAGGCATAACTAAAGGTATGGGTGAACTCTTGAGTCGAACTACAGTTTTAAGGGTGCTTATGTGGCACTTCCACTAACCAATCTCTTTAGCTTATTATTTTGTAGTAAGGTTTTATGGCCTTTTTATGTACATCCTCCTTATCTACAGTCAATTTCGTCTTCATATCTTTCTCAATGATCAATCATTTTCACAATCGAACGAAAGTATTCTTATTATACCTTAGTGTCAATAAATCATGAAGATTGTTTCTAAGAATGTTCTCTAATCACCTATTGTAGTATAATAATAATAATAATAATAATAACGTTTATTTCTGTACACAAAATAAAAAAAAAAAACATACATGAAGCAAACTTTCAAGGTAGTACGATATACAGAGTATTTATACAATAGTTACACATTATGGATACACAATTTTGTAGTGCATATGCATGTATGTTACGGATTATAGAACTCTAGACCCCACACTAGGATTCCCTGTATCGTGGGGACTAGTCTCTTCCATCGTAATATGAATACTTAATAAAGAAAGAAAGAAATATATTAAACTATGCCTGTTAGTGATGTACTAGAACTAGATGAATATAAAATTAGGAACTTACAGTATTATTAATTATATCAGTGTGTGTTTTATGTGTGTGTATGTGTAAGTGGGTGTCTGTGTTAATGTGTGTGTGTGTGTGTGTGTGTCTGTATGTGTGCGCGCGCGTATATATGTTTGGTTGTGCGTTTTATATGATGTATGTTTTATCTAAGTGATAGGTTTTAATAAGCTTTCTACTTCTTTATATTTCAATAATGATAGCCAGTGTATTATTCTTTTTTTACACGTAAAATTTGGTAGTAAATATATATTAAGTGCTTTATTTATTTTAGTATATACATAGGGTCCCAGAAATATCCAGAATCTTTGTGCAAACGCAGTGGCTGTCTTAGGTATATACCAATGAATGCGCCTAGTTGAGATGCCTTGTATATTGTAGATCGAGGTCTTATGAAATCTCAGAATTAGGTTTAGAATATACACTTTGCGGACACTGAGTTGATTACAGTCACGATACAAATCAATTGTCGGGTATCGGAAGGGTTTGTTATATGCCACTTTTAAAAGAATTCGCTGTGCCCGTTCTATTATAAGCATATGTCCTATCTTCGCGGCCCCCCAAACCACTATACCGTATTGTAATGTAGATTTGCACAGCGCAGAGTATACTATATTTTTGACGTGTGCATTTGCAATACGTCGTAAAAGCTTGAACACGAATATAAGTTTCCTTACACGGCCACTAAGTAGTTCTATGTGTTTTTTCCAGTTTAAGTTTTTATCAATATATAGGCCAAGGTATTTTATTACTGTAGTACTTTCCAAGGATTGACAACTACATAAAGAAGGGGAGGAACAATTTTTGTCGTGTAATTTAATACATGTGAATTCATTTGGGGCTGATCTCTCTGAGATTCGAAAAAATATAGCTTTCGATTTTGTTGTATTGAGAGTTAATAGATTTTCTATTAGACATGTTGTAACTGCTTGCATACCTTTCTGAGCTAAATCGACAACTGAGGCCCAGTTTTTGCCATGAAATATTATAGCTGTATCATCCGCATATGTAAATATTTTAGCTTGTGGAAGTTTAAGCTGGCAGAGGTCATCAATATATATTAAAAATAGAGTTGGGCCAAGGACGCTTCCTTGGGGTACGCCATAATCCACATTTGTGTAGTCACTATAAGTGTTCTCTACCTTAACTCTTTGTTTTCTGTCCGATAAATAGGACTGAAACCAAAGCAGACTGTGACCGCGAATACCAATCGTTTCTAGCTTCCGTATTAAGATAGGTCGAGACAAAGTGTCGAAAGCTTTGGATAAATCAAGAAAACAACCAACACATTTACGGCTTTTGTCTAGGTTTTGAGACACTTCATCAACCAGCGATAGGGCAGCGTCCTCTGTAGACCTATCTCTACGAAATCCGTACTGATTATTTGATAAGAGTTTGTTAGTTTCCAAGTACTGCAGAAGGCGTTTGTTCACAAGTTTTTCCAAGATTTTGGATAGATTAGTTAGTAATGAAATGGGTCTGTAATTACAGGGGTTAGACAGGTCTCCAGTTTTATGAATTACACAGACATCTGCACATTTAAAACTAGTAGGTACTACGCCAGTGCTTAAACTTAAATTGCATATAAATGTTATTGGTTCTACTAGGGTGTCTTTAGCTAATTTCAAGATGTTATTACTAATATTGTCATTACCTGGAGCAGATCTTGATTTCAGTTCTGAAATTATTCTATGGACTTCATCTTTATTTGTTGGTGTTAAGAAAAACGATTTACTAGGCGAGGGTCTCTTGTAGCTAACTTTGAGTAAAAGCTCATGTTCAGGTACGTTAGTCGTTCTAAGGAGTTTATTTGCGTTAAGTTCACCAACACTAGCAAAATATTCATTAAACTTTTGTAAAACATTGGGTGGACTGGAGTTATTTAAAAAAATATTGGATTTAGGTTTCTTGAGATGGCATATTGATTTTATCGAATCCCACATGTCTTTACTTCCTACGCTATTCGCTAGACGTTGTCTTTCATAGTCATCTTTTAAGTTTTGAAGTAAATTGTTGCAATTGTTTCTGTAGATTACGTAATTACGTTTTAAGTCCACGTCATTAGGATGTATTCTACACTTCAGATGCATCGTATCTCTTTTTGATACGCATCTAAGGAGTCCCGGTGAAATCCAGGGTTTATATATGTATGCTATTTTGCGCTTTTTTACTTGTTTAGTGTGTGACGTAATCATTTTTTTAATAATGTTATTATACATCAAAACAGCTGTTTCCACTTCTGTTTGTTTGTATAAATTTGACCAGTTAGTTTGCTTCAATTCAGACAAGAAACTTTCATGGTCCAGTTTTCGGTAGCTTTTTTTGGGTACAGGTAAGGAAGGGGCATGATTTATACTGATAAGTACAGTGTCATGGTCTGTGATGTTCGAATTACAAACAATTGTACATACGTGCAGATTAGACTTTATAAGGCAGTGATCCAAACAATTTAACCCTCTAGTCGGATACAAATGGCCAGGAAAGAACCCCATATGGGATGTTATGTTTAAGTATTCTTCAGATTTGCTATCATTATTCCCTTCGGCAATGTTAATATTTATGTCACCTGTTATAAGACATGAGCTGGACGTTATATTATTAACAGTATTTTCTAGAGATCTGAAAAAGTTGTTGTAGTTTTCTACTTTGTTTAGCGAGGGTGACCTATAAATGGATATTATAGTTATTTTATTATCAATTTCCACTAAGAGACAGTTTGCATCTTGAAATGAAGGTTCAGTGATGTGAAGCGTCATCGACGTGGTGTATTATTTTTTTAAAATAATTGTAGATACCTACCTGGTATGAAACCTTCTGATGATGGGTAAGGACCGTGTAACGGTTACATTCACTGCCTGACAGAGGGTTCCAGATTTTACATCCAGTAAGGCAAACATATATAGTAGGTACCATTTTGGTTTTAGTGTGTTCGTAGTTGTTAAAAGGAATTCTACATGAAATATGGTTATTTATAGTATTGAAGTAAGTAAGTAATATTGAAGTGTCTCCTTTGCCACACAGTTAAAAGCGGAACACAGAAACACTTAACAATGCTATTAATTATAACGCAAAAATAGGTAACGCAAAAACCACAGAGTGTTCTACCACCTTCAAACGCTTACGCTTTTGAAACACAGCGGATAAAGCAAAGACTACATATCGAAATTTCCTGACATTTTGGCTACAATTAAGTAGGTATTCAAATTTATGCTAAAATTATTTCCTTTATTTAAAAAAGATGTACTTACGTATTTTTTTCACACGTCGGCATTGCATGTGTAGTGTTCGCTACACAAATTTATAAAGACATCAATCTGCATCAAGTTGCAAATCATCATGTAAATTTCCATGTAGAATAACATTATCTAGCCCAGCATTATGAAAACGTACCGGCCGCTTTGTTCCATACGCATGTTATGAGAGTGCGTAATTAAAAAATACTTAAAGTTAACTAGGTGTGACACGAATATCTCACGGTAACACACCGTATCATGTAAATGTCTCATCTGACATGCGCTGTGCCGACGGAAGTCACGACGCGTCACATGTAAGACGTATAAGCGATAAACGATAATAATATTATCATGTTTTTCATCATTACATTAAAGGTATACATACCAATAGCTATAAACCAATGATACCAGTATATTAATAAACTTTCTGCTTAATACGAGTAGCAGTTTTGATCGTTGTACTGTGCTCTAGTTTCAGGATGAAAAGAAGCCTTGGTAACTTGGTGAGCTTAGGTATAGCAATGAGTCTTTTTCTCTAGTTAGGATTGGCTACAAATGCTAATAGGCTTCAGTTACATCTCATCTGTGAACCCTTAGAAGTCCACTGCTAACCTAACCTAATAGGGAGAATTTTGTTTTAGTGCTGTGTTTGACTGAGCACATAATTATGGTGATGGCCGCAATAACTTAGCAAGGAAGCGCTGCTTCTTCTGGAAGGAATCCAACACTTTCCACGACAACAATGATGGGATACGAAAGTAATACGATTATTAACTCTTAACTGCATTATTATATATATTATATTTTTATGATAGGTGATACAGATTGCTGTTTCGTTTAAATAACTACAAAAATTAAAAGAACGTCTCATGCCAAGTAAAAGGTTCATAGCTACAAAGTTCTTCATTACGACTATATGTCGGCATGAAAGACTATTTGTTTCATCGAAAGTTAGTGGTAGAGTCAGTATGTATCGATTAGGGAGGTCCTATCGCCAGACCTAAGTAGCATTTCAATTAGTGGATGTCGGCTAACATATAAGGCGACCCTCTTTGTCATATTGTCATCAGGAGTGATAAAACGTCTATGACCGGCTTGAGGTAGAACCTGCTGAGAAGTGGTCACACATTTAAAAGGGAGACAGTGACCAATGGTGGACGTCCCGTACCTATAGGCGGTGTCTTCCCGTATCTCACAGGAGGTGCCTTTGGGTCAGCCGCAATCCCCATATGACAAGAGGTGGATGGTCAGGACTCCGGCAGTAGCTGGGTCCGCAATCTTTTCTCCCTCTAGCGAAGGTTACCGGTCTAGGGAACCGACAACGGCGACCAAAGCTATCCTTACCTTCCAGCCCATAGTCTTCTTGTCCCGGCTGAGCTTTAGGCTCGCCTCCAAAAGCCGGTGAAGCTGTCCAGATCGCTATGGCCAACAGTAACTACACAAATCGAAAAAACGGTGGACTATAAGATGAACTGCGAGCTTATTTGCTACTGTCGTTTATACAAATTATCGTTACTCGCTCGCGATCAGAAAGGGCCGTGATAAAAACGAAATCTTTTATTTTTTACGCTCACAATTTGCATGTCCCGTTTCAGAGATGATGTACTCTTAAATTATGCTCTAAAAACTTATTTATAAGCTCCCTGGTATTAATGAAGGCGGTTAATTAAGCAAAATAGTAACGTTTTTAATTCAAGAATTCCCTCGTGCTAACGAGAATATTGCTTTGAGAATATAAATTTATAAGTGCTATATTGTTGTTCGCTGACGTAATGTTAAATGATGTTACACTTAAGACCTATTTTAATTAGAAAACGTATGTACCTGTATATAATTTTAAAAGAAAGGTCTTATTTGTTCATAATATTTTAGGCACGAATGATAAACATCGTTATCATAGTGTCTCAAACTTAAAAAAACATTGTTAGTTACTGTAAATAAAAAATGTTTTATCAATATTTTTTACTCATAATGTATATTTCCTCTATATGTATGCTATGTCTAGTAAAATCAATAAATATATAGGTATGGTAAAGGAGACATACTTTTCAGAGGCGTTGCTTAGTCCTTAAGAGTAGCCGCGCATCTGTAGCCGATCTTAGGTAGGAATATCTAATCATATCTGGGGTTGATATCAGATGACCATGAGCGGCAGAAGCCACTTACCATCAATTGGAATGCATGCAAGTTTGCTACTCCTTGGTTTATATAAAAAATCCACTTGCACATTATAAAAATGTAGAATATTGTACAACAAATTCCATTAAGTTAGATACTGCATAACGCCCATAAGCACTAGTTAAATTTAAATTAAATCCAGAATATTGTTGAACAACTCGACACAAGCGTACAAAGTACAACTAATAATAATAGAAGAATAGCACATTGTACCCTCTGTCCCTAATGTAAGAGACAATTATAAGCGGGAATGTCTAGGGGATGAACACGTAAATCACGCGAGGAAATTTAAAATTTATTCACACACAAATGTTGAGTTAATTTTTTAGTAAACCACCGGTGACCAATTTCGATTATTAACTTTTGAAGCGGGCTGCCTTATGTTAATCTAAATAAGAATACTGTTAATGTACTTTTTATAATTGTATTGTATTGTAAATTTGTCAGAAAAAATGATGTGTGAATTTGTCTTTATGTATCGCTACGTTTTTGAATATAAACTAACTAAAATGTATAATTTTTTTGGAATTTTTGTTCACCTTAAATATACCATCAAATACGCACCACCGTAATGTCAAATTTATATATTACCAATTTGAATTTTATTCCCAAATAAAAAGCCAAAACTTTACAGAGACGGTCCTAAAATATAAATATAACGGTTTAATTTGTATTTTAAAGAGAGACCGTATTAACTTTTGAAAAGATGGATCCCTATCTAAGTAGGTCACCTTACTTACCAATTCTCAGCTTGAAACTATGATGGTCCGTGACACGAATTTATGGAAAACAAGCAGTTAAACGTAGTCACGTGCCTACCCTATTCTATTTATAGAAACGACCTCAGACATTAGAAAAAACAATTGCACGCGGAACTTTCCATAGCTCAAACACTGACCTCAACAATAAATAAGTGAGTAAATATATACAGAGTGGGTAGTTTCACACGAAAACTTAAATTCCTTAATTCGCCCTCGTTTTGGCTACGTGCATCCTATGTTAAGTCAAAAATACCTGGTCATATTCCACAAGGCTGTTCTAATGTTGATAGCCAATTAGGTTTTTAACATCCATCTGCTTATCGCCTGAAAATCTCAATCTCTCTTGTTAAGCAATACGAGTATATCACGCGACTGGATCTCCTGATGTTAGGTAAGTAGCCTCTGCCGCCCATGGCCATCTATAATTAACCAGATATGGTTTAGAGTCCTGTCTGAGGTCAGTACGGTAAATTGGAATACCTCGGATCAGTATGTCTCTCTTACCCTTCAAATCGGAATACATCACTGCTATTAACCAGAAATAGATGTAGCGGTGGTGCATCCGTAATCGAATTACAAAAGGTGTCAGAGTCTTCAATCTACTATGACGCCTAAATGTCGTAAAGATGTTTCAAAACATAATACTTTTGAAACATGGAAATCCTCATAAAAATGCACAACCTTTCATGAACGTTTCCATCTTTCAGAGGGAATTTTATCAATAGCGTATTTGTTACTAGTAGGAATCAGTACCCTTACCATAAGTTTTTACAAACAAATATGACTGTTTTGGTATTTGTTTACGTATTGGCCCATATTATTTCCAATCAGCGCCCCTAGCGGATTGTGTCGGAACTTGGAAATAGTATGGGCCAATACGTAAACAAATACCAAAACAGTCATATTTGTCGACACGTAAAAACTCATGGTAAGGGTACAGAACGCCTGTTAATATAAGTTGTTTTCGGATCAGAGTTGTATAAGTCTGTTGCCATGCTGGTGTACACATGTTCTTACGCATGGTTAACCGATCGACTAGACGTCTAGTTGTAAATTCATGACAATTATCCAAACTCCCACAATTTAATCCGAGTCAAGCTGGCTTGCGCGCCGCTCAATAAATTATTATGTTCTAAGAATCTTAATAGAGCGGCTCCCTGCTTTTTGTAATAAATGACGAAACAAAAATAAGGAGTGAATACTTAATGCCCGCTAAAGAGCTCTGCCTTGTACGTACCGCGCTCTTTGTCAACTGTAGCCAAGATTTTGATACAATGGCTTAGAAATATAAAGTGAAGTTATTTTGTTGAAGATTTTTTCATTGTTTCGCCACTTCTATTATAGCCTACTTTTTAAAAGTTGTATTAACAATAAAACTCGACCTTATATTATGTTAATCATAGATAATATAATATCTATGGTTGTCAGAGGCCACTTGTCATCAGTACCCTTACCATGAGTTTTCAAAACATCCCACATTTTTACGTAACGTTTACTCAATCCTTTATTATGTTCCGTTTCCTTCAGTAAAATGAGTTGTCAAAAGCGCAACACTGAGTAAACGTAACAATAAGTAAGTACTCAAGAGACGATGAACTTTTTGTCTCCCTCACGTTTTCGCAAAAAAGAGAGACAAAACATAAAGCTCCATTTTGTCAATTTAGACATTTAATGTTACGTTACTGACACTATAGTTCTGATACAATCCGCTAGGGGCGCTGATTGGAAATTGTATAAGCAAATACATAAACAGATACCAACACAGTCATATTTGTCAAAACGTAAAAACTTATGGTAAGGGTACAGGTAGACTGGTATTATAAAAAAATATCTGCAATACCTAAAACGGCATTTCTAGACATTTTGGAATTATACTTACTGAAAACGATATTGTTATAAGACAGAAGTAGAACGGCAAGTAAAGTTGGAATCTGTGTTAGGTATCTAAAAGCTTCCTCTCTGTCGTGGAACTGAAGTAAGATAATATTTTGTGTCTTTATACGCGTTACATGTTGCTTATGTTTGGTATGGTAGATGTATGAACAGACTTTTAATTTATATTTTTTTTAACCTAATACTATAAGGACTTTGCTATAACACTTTTTTTATAATATAGGAGTAGCAGACGAGCATGCAGTCCACCTGATGGTAAATGATACTGTCGCCAATGGACACATATAAACAATTCAAGATATGACCTGCGGTCGACCACAGGTGCGCCGCCACCCCTGAGGACTAAGTCGTAACGCCTCGGAATATTATGTCTAACTTACTACACCCTTCAAACCAGAACGTAGCAGTACTTAACACTGCTGTTATAAGCAGATATAGGTATTGCGGTGGTGCCGCCGGAGTCGAACCACAAAGGGTTCTACCACATTCAATCTACTTGAATGTAGGAATGTAGGACTACTCCCAAATAAAATGGGTCGTATTAATCCATATCAATATTAACATTAAATAGCCTACTAAAGTCACATTTGAGTTCAATATAAATTCGATGCAAATAAATACATCGTCTAGAACTAGAACTGATAGAATTCAAACAAAACTACGATAGATGGCCTGTAGTTTGTTGCAAGTTTACACATCGTGGGCTTTGAGGCCAGATAATAGCTGCAGTCTCCAACAAGAACATTAAAGAGCCGTAAGGAAACCGCCTTGCCGACAACAATTTCCAACTAAACGATTTATTTGCGTTCGTACCACAGTACCGGTTAGTCTGATTCATCATCTACCTATTAGTGTCTCATTGCTGGACACCAAGATTAAGATCCACAATACTTGACAGATGACGTTTGGTGGACTTTTCTCACCTTTAAAATTAATGCGATTATCGGGCAGGTATTTTTTATAAGTTGGCGTTTAAAGCTTTATCGATAAATAAGTTATAAAATATTAACATTTTTTTTTTATTATCTGGGTGTTCGTATGCCTTTTGATAAATTGAATGTGATTAACAGGATACCAGAGTTTAATCCCATTTGTACTCAGTTTCGACTTATAACGCAAAAAGTTTCTTATTATAATATTGTATTAATTGAATTCTTGCATTTCTTTTTCAGTGTCATTTTTCTTTATATTATTTGTAACTACTTACCTTCTACTTTCTTATCTTATCCTACATTTCACAGTACATAAAGTACTATTTGCTTACCGTATTCAATATATTAATGTACTCTTACATAATAAATACCTAAGCACTATCGTAAACTACAGCTGAATTGACAAAAGTTGTTTACCAATCTGTCGTCGTTTATTTAGGAGTATCGCTATATCACCAAGCACAGTCGAAGCAAATATAATCCGCGTTAAAACCCCATAAAAATCCAGTGGCAGGACAGCAAAATGAATAGAGCAGCCCACGAGCTCATGAAAAGAACGACCAAAACGAATATATTCGAGGAGAGGCGACTGAAATACGTCGCATAGACGCCAAAGTCACAACTACGAGTACGTATGTCTAGAAGTGACCATATTTATTACGACTCAAATTTGAAAATTTTACACTATGATATCGAAAAGATGGACGTAGGTACTGTGCATTTCTGACGGAAAATCGAAAGTACATAAAACGTTAAAAAAGGAACACCTATAATACATTTGTAACAATAATTTGGATGTTATAAAAACTTAAATAAGTCTTTACCTAATAACTTTAACACCGACTAAATGTCAAAATGGCAGTTTCGAGAGTAACAGTGTAACAATTAGTATGAGATTAAAGTTTTTTTACAGAAGTTCTTTATAGTATTACTCGTAGATATGATATAGATGCATCCATTCAATTAGAAGATTTAGACCAGAGCAGATACTTGAAAACCCCATCGTCTAAAATGGCCAAATAGGAGATGAAGGACTACACTACACCTTCATTAATTCATCTTTGTTTCTAATAGGCAAATGTTTAATTTACTATTCAGTAAGAAGTAGAAAAGCTAACACGAATACGTATGTACAAATGTAGTGTAGTGTATATCTCGAGATTAGACTACATAATGCTTCTTTGCATTTGTACGTTCTAAAGCGTTCTAGTTAGACTCTGTGTCTCTGCCAGCTAGTGGAAATACCCCGAAAGAAATAGATATATAGCCTGAATACCGAATGTAAACATGTTTACCGAGTTTGTGGACCGATTAAAAAATACTGAGGACTGAGCAATTATTCATTGGACAGGGTTATTTGTTTGTGGTTATCGGGAAATCAGAGTCGACTCGTGGGTGGCAAGGTGACCGCCTATTTGTAATGTCTACACCTTAAATAAAACACCTAAATATATTACTAACGTTTTTTTGATAAATGCAGCAGGTTAGAATCTTATTATTAAATGTCTGTTAAATTAAATGTCTTAGAAGTGTGGTTTAATTAAAGTATCCTTACATACTCTACTTGACTTGGGTGTGTGACTGACGAACTTAAAATGCTATACTCAGTATTAGAAAGGCGCTCCAAATTAACATTTAGATGTCTGTTTGTTGTATTATAGTAGATCACCACTGAGCAACATGAAGTTATAATTTAATTCACATAAATACCCATACGATACATCTGAACTATTCCATATTACGTTGTTTTCAATTTCTAAATAATAATAAATTTTAATTTTATGAAACTTAGATATTTTCATGAAATAAAAATTTATTAGAAATTATTTAACACTTGCTAAGACGGTGAAGGAAATTATCGTTAGGAAATCTGCATACTTAAGAGATTTAGTCTCAAAGGTATGTGAAGTCTACCAATAAGCGATTGGCCAACGCGGTGGACTATGGCCTAATCCTTTTCATTCTGAGAGGAGACTCGTGCCCAGCAGTGGGACAAAAACATACAATGTGGGACAAATACATGTTGTATTACTATCAATGTGTTTTTAGGTTGCTTATATACCGGATATTGTATTACATGAACACGAAATTTAAGTTTAAATTTAGCTCAAAGCATATTTTTAATTACTACTTGAGTAAGGGTTACTTGTAGGGATATTTTATGTAAATTACCAATATATTACAAAGGATACGTTGCAAAACCTTTTCATTATTGAACCAATATTTTTCATCGCAGATTTTCAGTTCCCTAAGTGCTTTTGAATTTCCTTAAATAAAGTGATATTTTATGAAAGGGTTGGTAGGTAAATAAGTTATAAATTTGGAAGATATATACGAGTGGGGCACTTAAACGGACAAATAGCTGCGTTGCAATTGACAGTGTATTAAACAGCTGCCTGCATGCCAGAATATTACTGTATCTACACTATTAAGAGGATTGCATATTGATGAAGTGAATACTATTATAATCATACCTATATTATTTGTGTGTTTTTCAGTTGAACAGTTTAACTATGTAGAGCCCACTATAATCAAACCAACTCAGTAGTTGTTAACTTTACTAGAGTTAACTAATGAGTCTAATATCTATGATTTATACATTGACTACATATATGACAGACTATCTACATGCTATTCATTGTTATGCTTTCAATTAGCAAAAATCTTGACGTTTACGAGAATTTAATTACGTAGATACATAAATACTCGTACCTATAACTTACTTTTTCGCTTGAGCATAAAACATCATTGGTTTCTGTACAGGAATTGTAGGATTATAATTTCCGTTAAGTAACATCAAAAAGCAACATAATCCAAAATAACTTATAAAAATTACTTGTATAAATCAAAGTTTTATAGAATTTTTTTTTATAGAAGATACATAGATTAGTAAAGACTACTCACTCCTAACAAGAAAATGTAACAAGTTTGGACAATTGAAATTGTCACTGTCATCTATTTTCATAATTTCATATTATGTAATGTGTATGTATTATGTGTTAAATATATTGTCATATATTATTGGCTTCCTTCAATTACAAGGCGGTGAGATATCTATACTTATCTAAGTTTATTTGGTATTTAAATCGGAAGAAATCCAAGATAGTGAAATACAATAAAGTAAAAAAGTTTAATGTACAAGGTTCCTAATGAGAGTACGGGTGCCAGGAGAGCGACGCTTTCTTTGATAGAGTTCGTATAAATCTGCACAGAGAGCATTGCAGACGATGCTTCTCTCGGCGGATTCACTGCATACTCTACATGCGTGTACCTACTTGCTACGTTAATGAAAATATACTCAAACATACAAATGGCAGTTCAGTACAATGATTTCAACGTTTAGTTACTGAAGTCTTTAGTCGGTAGTGTTGACTGCGACCCTCATGGTAGGCATTTTGCTATTGGTTTGCTTTGGAAAACAGACGCAAACTACATTTACCAACCCGTGTATCTCATCTTCAAACTATCAATTCGTCAGAGAAAACGACTGTTATCGAAAGACGTATCTTTTCGTATCTTTGTTTACTGCCTTAGGAATCATGGAACACTTATGGTATTGCCACCGGCATTACCCTTTCAAAGGCTGACCAGGCTAAGTGTTAGATACTAAAGCTGTTTATTGAAATAAATCAAATCATTTTATTTGCAAAGTGGTCTTTCAATAATTTCGATTTATAGTTACCAAACAGAGTATGCAAAATTATATGTGGGTGTTCAAGGATACCAATATAATTTATCAAAATATGAATAAGATTGTGACATATTTTCATTTTTATAAAATATATATTAATTCGTTTCCGTAAGGCAAAAGATAGAAAAGTACAGATGAAAGGATGTGAGCGCTTTTAGTAGGTATCGTTTTAAACTTATTAATAAACAGATAATTATTACTGTTCAATCAGCGAATATAATAGCACTGAAATTAACTAAAGAAGAAATCCTAAGAGCCTGTGTATTCAGGTTTCTTTACGTTTAACTTATATTGCTTGTGTGTAATCATAAGACATTTATTTACGGCTACATAGTGCTTCTCTATTATGTTTTTATTTATGTCCAGGTTTGAATAATAAAAATTCGGAGCAATGAATTTCGCATTCATTTACGATGAAATTGTGTTTCCGTAAATCACTTTGAAAAACATTGAATTTTTCAGCGTGCTATCATTTTTATTGCTGTATATTGCATAATTTAAAATTCGAAAACAGTATGCAATCCTCGAAAAGCATGGAATTTTAAATTTTAGTGATCAATAGTATCGTTTGTTATATATAGATGTAGATTCCATTTGACCTTACTATACCCATTAATCAGATTTATTCGCATCTAATAACGCGTCCCCTAAATACAATATTTATGTATTTTCAGACAATTTCATACTTTCCTCGCGATGTCCTCTCGAGTGCTGTACATATCCAGTTTATGCTGATCCGTCACAATCCTTGAAATCCCCCGATTTGATCTTATTGGCATAAATATAAGCGGGGTGCCAGAGATCTGTTTACACTGGAGCTACAAATACGCGGAGTGGCGAATATGAATAATGCATTTTTGTTTTGGATTTTTATGAGCAAAGTTTTGATTATTTTCAGTTCGGTAGCAACTAGGTAGAGATATAATATCAGAAGCGAAGTCGGAACTCTTCGACGCAGTTAGAATAATTGGCAATGCTCGTGCATGGAAAGGTAAAATGTATGGCCTTACCTAACTTTGGTCTAATAAAGTAACTTCTGGCTTACAGTTGATTTATTTGTTGGCGAACATACAACATAAATTATAAGATTTCGAATGTTAATACGATTTTAGGCGTAGAATGGTAGATTATGTAGCTGTATTGTTTAAGGCGGGTTGTAACAATTTTGATAGCACGGTTTTGAAGTACGGCCAAATGAAACATCCGTTTTGTACGAAAATAAATAAACCATCGATTTGTTTATTTATGTTAAGATGCATCAATTAATTAAGCCCAGCGTTTATGTTCAAATATTATTTTTTTATACTTGGCCCAAAACGTGAACATAATTTTAAAATTTCAGAACTGAAATCACTTTGCAAAATATACAGGTACATACCTTAGCCGAAGGTGGTCAAAAGAAATATTTCACTATCATTTAAGTAAGATAATAGCATCTTCGATGTATAGCTGCTTTGAAAAGTCTGTAATTTTGTGATAAACAAAACCTCTTCCGTATCTTTCATTTCTATAACAAATACATAACAAAATAAACTCACCAACAAAGTTACTTTATAAAGATAGGAACAAAGTATTATGCAAAGTTCGATACACGAACATGCCACATTCGTTCAGACTCGTTTCAATCTCCTTTTTGCGTGGTTTCATAGCGAAATTGTGTTTTCGTGACGCTACTCGCGAGTCTGATTACAGTGTGAGGTTATAAATCATATCAATTGCATTACATACTCTGTGCATTTATTTGTCTACCGTTTATGATGTGGAACTACCAAACGAGATGCATATGTTAAGTGGAATAGATCGGAATAAGGTAGAAAGAAAGGAATAAAGAAAGAACGAATGAAGAAATGAAACAATTTTCTAATCGAAAAAGTCTCAAAAATTTGTTAGTAGGTACAGTCACATTTTTAAATGATTTAAATTCAAAACTTCCATGTAATAGGATAGCTGGAAAGGAGCAAAATAGATCATTCTGTACATCCTAAAAATCTTGGGTGTTGCGTGAAATTTAAAACTCTATCTCTACACATATTTTCTTCAGAAACATTTGAAATGTTCTTTGCCGATTTTTTGCCTTGTTACAACATAAGTAAATCCTGTCCGTAAACTTGTAACCGGTAGCGTTGTCACGTGTGCAAATCTGATAAACATACCGCATTCTCCCGCACGCGACATACGTTGAACCAAGTACCAAGTATTAGGTTTGCTCATAGGCACGGTTACCGATATATTTTATTAATAGTATATGTATCTAAGTTTTAGAAAATTGAATAGTTCTCTAGATATCTATATCTAGTTAATATTTGTTGTCCTAGATAATTGTTTAGCCACTGAGTGTGTCTATGTTATGTATAGATAGTAAGAGAAATTTTAAGGTACACAACATTTTTCTTTTGAAAAGTGTATTTTGTCAACAGCTCAGTTTTATAAGTTTGAAACATAAAACTTTGTAACATTTATTTTCATACCGGAGTACCATAGCTTAATTAATTGCCCAAAGAAATCTTATAATGAAATTAAGCCAAACCGGGCAGACAAATCTGTACATCGGATACATCCACACCTCGCGTTTCGTTAATCTGATTTTAATTAGAGATTTTTACTCTGACATAATAATTAAACTTACCATCCAATATACGATACCTTCCTAATTTATCACTTATTAACTTCTCCGATCGAAATAATAAATTAAATCATTCTTAAATCATTGACTTTACATTACAATTAATTTTTAATTAAGAGCTATTTCATGGGTGTAATTTTAATAGTTATAAATTTTATGGACTTTAAAATATGTATGTAAAAGTAGGAACATACTTTAGTTAACCATTTTTACATAACTATGTGTATGTAAATAAGAACCTTACCTGATCATGTGTCTGTAGTATGTAATTTATAAGGTATTAGCGATTGAACAGACAAACACCTGTAGTGGATGTCAGATAAAATGTTGGCAAAGATAATTCTTTGGGTACTAAAGAGGTTATAATATATAATGTACATAATAAAATTAACGATGACTCGTTAATTTTCAGTATTAAATAATTGTTCAAGTGCGAGTCGAACTCGCACATGGAGAGTTCCGTACAATCAAATCTTAATTTATTTTTTATTTGTAATATTTGCTATAATAGCACGCACAGAATTGAATGCGCATTGGGAAAATTCTGTCTACTTATTACGGTTCAATAGTTTAAGCGAAAATTGCCGAAAAATAGTGGTTTCGTGTATGGCGACCCCGTTTATTTCCAAGTTTATTGGTATATCGGCCACTCATTTCAAGTGTCTATCTATTAAGTTTCAAGAGAAAAGGCCCTGTGACGGACGGACGATCAGACAGCTGAGGCTTACTATTAGGGTTCTGCTTCGAATACGGCACCCTAAAATAGATAATACAGACTAATAAACACTGTATCTGTCATAATTATAAAGGCACGTACAGATGAAACACCTCAAGGTCTGTAATATTTACGAAGCAACACCCACCTTAATACGGAGATTGAACGATTAAAGGAGTAATTAAGTATCGACGCTCATTCTGTCGTGGCGACTCTCAAATTTGCATGTTAAACGAAGTTTAAGTTTAGTTTTTGTTTTGCATCCTTATTGAGACGCTTGGTTGTTCGCGTGCGTAGCCCCGAGGACACATCAGAGTATCTTAAAACCAATAACTAAGATGCATATTTAAAAATCCCATTCCTTTATACTTAAGGTTTAAAATGGGGTTACGAAGTGTAGTTAGTGTTGGTACGAATGATCGACTTTTTAATTGTTTTCTTAACGTCAGCGTAAAGGCGTAGAGATCGCTT
Organism: Epargyreus clarus; assembly: GCF_041222505.1. Classification (NCBI taxonomy): domain Eukaryota; kingdom Metazoa; phylum Arthropoda; class Insecta; order Lepidoptera; family Hesperiidae; genus Epargyreus; species Epargyreus clarus. The sequence continues at coordinate 10,403,139 of NW_027332213.1, forward strand.
GCTCAGATTTTGTGCGGTCGCTTATTTGAATACGATAGCTTTGTCAGACGCGAGACAGTTTAGTAGGAGTTCATTTTAATTACTCACACAGTATTATAAATAGATAGTGAATGGTGGACGTCATGGTTCGATTTCAGTTTGCTATCAAGGAACCCATTACAGTTTGAATGACCATTCCAATTTAGGCTCGTTAAACAATAACATTCGACAATTGACAATTTCTGCCTACTACAAATTGACAAAAAATTAGATATTTGGTACATAAAACAATGGATAGATTGATTATTAATGAAGGTCGTCAAGGGTTACTAAATTTGTGTTTTCTATTGCAAAACTATGACTATTATGCCTACTAAGTACATAACTCTATGTATTTATTAATGATGTTTATAGTTTCTTTTCGTTCAAATATACCTACTAGTTGTTGAACGAGTAGTTGGATACTCTTCTAAAATAGCTAACAAAATTCAGTATGAAATTCTAAATCCATTACCTAATATATTTTAGGTTATTAGCTTACCGCCGTACAAGCGTACCGTAACATACACAAGTACTCTTGCAGGAAAAGGAAATAAATTACGTACTTACGTCGGTAAGCCATATTAAGCGACCCCAATTAGCCGAGATGAGATATATGGCTATATAACATATATTTCGTTCGGGGGTTCGATTCTCCGTTAGCGGGCGGTGGTCAAGCATTAAAATATTAAGGGTCCTCTAATCTACCATGATTGAATTTGCGTTCTGATACCCCGTCTGTAGTATGCTTAATTCTTTGAGCTATGTATTTGGGCTCTTACTAAGTTAACCTATTTTTATGTTAGTGAAAATCATATCATGGGTACTATATATTTCATAAAGAGTCAATAATCAAATACACCATTAGATTTGTAAGAACTGTTAACTTATTTAAGATTGGTTAATGAACTACAATTACTATTAACCACTGACTGTAAGGTTACCCAGGGTTGTGTTTTTCCTTGTCCAAGAGAGCATCGGGCAAGGATCTGAATTTTGATTGTATGCTTGTGTATTCCATGATATAACCGAAATTGTATAGATTTATTTATTTATTAGGTAATCCAACAGCGATACATATAATATTTTCACAATATATACAGTATGTTGTACATTAAGCCAAAACAGGATTACACAATTAGTATAGGCAGACAATTGACGGTGTGCGTTTATGCGTACGTTCGTCCACATGTGTGTGTGTGTGTGTGTTTGTTTGTGTGTAGCTTTTTTGTTTGTTTGATTGTTTTTGTGTTTAGTTTGTGTATGTGCGTTTTTTATAGTATATATAAGAAGGAGTGTATTTAGTTAACGTTATAGTGTAACTTTTTAATTTCGTTCTTGCTTTTGTTTTTGTATAAATGGATTCCTCGGAAAGATTTGAGTCGTATTTTGTATCAAATCACAGTTCTCTGGCACTGTTATAAACCGATGTAGGCTATCGCTATTCTCACAGTGAAATATAAAATAGAAGCAAATGTAAAGCATTGTAAATGTAATTTTAATACATACAATTCTCAACTGAGTACTCGTAAAATACCCGAACTATCTCGAACAAGATCGTTTCGAGTAGCCACTGCGAACCACTGGTAGGTGATAGCCACACGAAATAAATCTGCGAGCAGTACACAAAGCGTGCGGGCCCCCGATAGCGAGGATCCAGAGGCGGCGGAGAAAATTAGCATTTTAATAAATACACACCCTTTCAAACGAACCGCCCATAAATCCACCCGGATCTTTATAATCAAATTCAAACACATTACTCTTATTTTGCATGGAAACTCACGTAAATGCCGCGCACTTTACTAGGTGTAGGCTGTAAGTAATGAAGGTACGACTTCTTATGTATTGTAATAATAATTTAAATATATATTATATATATAATATAATACACTTGCGACTGGTTTTACAAATGTAAGCGCATTATATACGATTTAAATGAAAACTAAATAATTAAATTTAGTAAAAGTAACTAACCTAACCTAACCTAACCTAACCTAACCTAATATAGGTAGATAGAAAAGATGTAGATTATTGTACTGACACATCTATTTCTACCATGTTTATGCAGTTTTACTGTGTTCTATTTTGAAGAATGTGAATAATACATATTCATAATCAACCCATTACTGTCCCACTGCTGGGCACGGGCCTCCTCTCAGAATGAGAAGGGTTAGGTCATAGACCCCCGCGCTGGCCAAGTGCGTATTGGTAGACTTCACATACCTTTGAGATTTTTTTTAAATCTCTCAGATATGCAGGTTTCCTCACGATGTTTTCCTTCACCGTTTAGCAAGTGATAATTAATTGCTAATACGCACATAACATTGAAAAATCAGAGGCGCGTGCCTGGGATTTGAACCTCGGACCCTTCGATCGAGAGGCTGAGTTTCTTAACCACTAGGCTATCACTGCCTATCTAATACATATTCCATGTACGTAACTATAGGTACCTACATGACGTCATACATAAGTATTATAATTAAACTTATATGCCATGCAATGCCTTCCATGAACTTTATTGTCAGCATTACTACTTCTATTAAAGAAAAAAGTATTTTATTACTTTCTATGAGGTCATGGATTTCATTATTTAACATCTCATAGCCTACTATTAATTTAATGAAATTCAGTATTTTGACATGACAGCTCCAAATCCCACTCACTTTTAACAATGACCCGAACATTTGTCAATGGAGCTGTTTCCCTGCACTGTTTTCACCACCTACACTTAATAATTTAGACCATTGCAAGGGTAAATCATAGGGTATACGTGATCAAACGATGCAGCCATAAATAAATCAAGTGGTTAGACACAAGAGTTGTTTATGGCACATCTTTGTGACGTTTTCATGAAACGTTAACGTACGCTCACTAATTTTGGTTAGATCCGGACTAATGCTCATATTTTATCTCGATGCGTAGTGAATTTGCAGTTTTAGCGTCCTATTTATAATATTGTGCCGTTTTCAGTCTATTTTCGAGTAAATGAATGTTTTGAACTAATGTAGTAGATACTGTTAAATTTAAAGTTTTAATGAAGAATTGACCTGTTACATTTTAGAGATAATTGTAAATATCACTAGATTTAATAAATATTACCTATAATCCAAAATGACGTAACTTCAATTTCTTTAAATTTTTGAAGCGAACATGCGGGTTGCATGTTGCATTAGGTAAGTTCTTCTGCAGCTAATAAAACTGTAAAACTTCATATGAAACAGGACTTCTACCTGGAATCGATGCGTAGCCACAAAGGACTAAGTCATCCAACATCAACACCCTTCCAATTGAAACACAAGAACTGCTTTACACTAAAAATAGGTGTAGCGGGGATATTTCCGTGAAACTAATATAGGTATAGGTACTGACTCTCTCACATTTTCCCCATTACCAATTAGATACATTACGTTCCTAATTGAAACAAGTCATACATTATGGAATTTACGAAATTTACTTAACGTACAAGGTACATAAGAAATGTATAAACTCAATATTTCTTTATCTCTCACATTCAGGCATCTAAGATTCCGTATACAATATTATTAAATGAACAGACAATCATTTGTCCTGCATTAAACTTACAATTAATGTATACAGTACAACGTACGGACTTAGATGTATAGCGTGTATTCGACAATTAAACTAAGCAACTGGATCGCGGTCATCGTAATCTTGGATAAGGGTGAGCGCATAAATCAGGGTGACGCCTGGGGCCTTTACTTTATCTACTGTGTGCGGGTGACGCTGGCCTGCCAATGATTTGAATGGCTGGAAGGGTCACGTTGTATACTATAAATTTCAAATAGATACATGATATTAGAACAGAAAGTAATAATATAATGACCGATAATGAATGTTAAGTCGTAAACGTTTTTTAATATTTTAAGTAATGATATCCTGAGTTTGGTGGTCGCACAACGGTGCATCTATATATAATGTCAAAATTTGGCTAATACACTACGCCTTTTCTCATAAGTATCCAACTTCATATCTCTACGGTTAGTAGACATTTTTGATGATGATGAAATAACTAATGTATTTTTTCTTAAGCGTTAAAAAGAAGGGAAAATATTTGTGGTAGACCAAAATTACACAAAGAAAATATTTCTAAGATAATAACAGCCCCTATTTCTAAATTAATAATATTTCTTAACCCTGTTGAATAGCAGAGAGCACTAAAAGTAAATTGAATGTTTAATTATTTACAAGAATTTAACTTATTAATAATTAAAATTTATTGTTACTTAATATGTTGGATAAATTGATTTTATACAAAAGTATAAATAAATGTTGTACCTACCGATTTTCCCAACCCACGCAGCTATTAGGTACCCAGTTTTATGAAAATTGTGTATTTATAAGATAAGAAGGTAGCATAGCTTTATATTAGTTTCGAGTCGTTATTCATAATTTTATTTAGATGAATTAATTGTAAATAACCACGTACTCGTATTTTATTTTTGTGATCTCCTTCCGCGGTGCTATATCCAGGTTCCCGATAATTGCGGCCCGCCCGCCCCGGCGGAACGCTGAACACCTCTGACCCATCCTGAAACTTGCAGCCGATCACAATAAATTATTAACGTACGCTAGTTCTATGGAATTTGTGTGAATGAAGTAAATTGTATGAATCATTAAGAGTTATTTACTGACGCACTTCTACAAATATGACTTGAGATGTTCTACAGAATCAAAGAAAATTAACGTTTTTAATATAAACCCAAAACAAGAAATTAAAAAAATAATGAAAGTAATTTTTGAACCTACTTTCCAAACTTTAACTTTTTTATCCAAGTATGTAATCATAACGTGTCTCAATAATCTATCGTCACTAAATAATTCCTCGATTTATATGTAACTACCGCTATTGCGGACTAGCTAAAGGCCCAAAATTAAATATTATACCAATAAAAGGGATAATAATGGCTCCTCCCGCATCCGACCGCGTCGATAATTCCTCCGTACGCCGCCCAATAAATATACCTTCGACATTTTCAAGTTAGACAGAGTCGGTATATATCATACTAACCTGAAGAGAGACAGGAACCAGGCTCGCCCTTGGGGCGATACAGTAATAAAGGGAATCCCTTTAAACGTGCTACGCATCCTTGTCCCTTAGACTTATAAATATCAATTTATGCGCCAAGTCAAATATGGATAAAGCTTGGCCATTTTAGCGTTGCCCGGCCATACGCTATCCATCTTATGCCCCCGTTATGTCTCAATTTTTCTTGTAACAGAGAACATACTGCCATAATAATTATAAATTGTTAGATTATACTGTTTATACTTTATATTTACATATCTATTTTTTAAACCGAAATATTTTAAAAAGTATTTAAGACAAATGTATTCCTTTTGTATAATAAGGCTATCGTCACATATTTTATGTCGTGCACTAATCGTTTAAAATTATTTAAAAGTACCCATTTAACGTAAATTTTAAATATTTATATCTTATTTATTAATAGATAAGAGACTCTGAACACAAATTCTTCGCGGCATCACACCAATTGCGAAACGCGAATTCAAGCTTACATTAACATTCATTAAATACCTACATTCTCCATTTAAATTTAGAGTCAACAAACAAAAATAGAGCGATACATTACGAGGATTTACGGTACAAATATATGTAAAGTTTGCCAGATATATTATATTTGGGGTTGGTCCCAAGATGAGGGGGGGTACGTGAAAACATTCGGCTACGTGCCCAGGCATAATGCCTTTAAAGGGCGCTGAGGATGCTAAGCTTCCGTAATTCGTCTTTCAGGAATCCCTAATTTGAAATGTGGATGAGTTTCGGAATACCGGAAGTTAAATAGGATCTGGTCCAAATTTGCAACACACTGTTGGTACGTTTGCGGTAGATATGTATTACTCATACGAGTAAAATTAGTGTTCATTTATAGTTAAAAGTTTGTGTTTGTCTGCTCTTAAGGTGTACGTAATTAGTAAATACGATTTACAATCTGGCAGTTATATTTTCCTGCATGCGCGCCAGATTTTTTGTTATAATTCGTTATATATTCATGTTTTTGTTACAAGCCTTTTAATTTATTTATTTATTTGCAAATTTTTGTACACAGTAACATAACAAAATAAGGCATTAAAACTATTTACTACATTAATAGCAGATAAATATTTTATTAAATAGTTATAGAAAAATTAAATTTTATTTCGTATATTCATAAATTATCACAAGGATATTTTCGCTACAAAGGCTATGATGAGCGTGGAACTTTGCGACTATATTGCACTTTAAAATCAGCAAAACTACGGACAAAAGCTTGCTGAAAGCGCTGAAAACGTTCCACGATAAGTTTTTCTTCATTAAAAACCGGGCAACGTTCGTGGATTTAAAATTTTCGCTTCAAAGTTGTTTGGAGATTAGCGACAAAGCGGCGGCGATATCTTAAATGTGGATCTGTTGTAAACAAATTCACGCTCGCTTTCCTCGATTTATGAGTTTATTTATCATTAACGAATTATTAAAGCGCGAGGATTTTCACCTTTTTTGAGCGCTTTTTAAGCTGTACTGTTATAAACTGCGTTTCTGATGTTTATCGCTATTGTACATAGGGATCGAGGATTTGTGTGGTTAGTTAGATACTTGATTAAAAAACAATTATTTTGTAAGTAATTGCCTCACTTAGAGTGAGTATTTTATTATATTTTAAGACTAAAATTTTATGAAAATATTTACAAAGTATTATATTTTAACGCGATGTATAATTATTTATTATACTTGGGACAAAGTGGCAAATAATGCTTCAACTCTTAAAAAATGTATTTATTAATTATATCAAATAGTGGACTTAAATGTAAACAGATCCCGATTGCGATTAACACAATAACTTTAAAAAGTCTTAAAATTAATGAAATGCGTACTTCATATAAAAATGATGGAATAGGTAAGGGTACACGAGAATAGTATTTGGACTATACAAAGGACCCGTTAAGGAGCAACAATACGGAGACCCATCTGCGCCCGCTTCCGAGATTCAATTAAATTTTTACTGAAGATTATCACGCGCGCATAAAACCAGGCGAGGTGGGGACTTATTACGTGTACGGATAGAATGTGATACGATAGAAATATAAATTATTTTATGTATTTTAGGTATGCAGCATGGAACATAAAATAAGATAACTTAAACTTTTTGTAAAGAATCTTATACCTTATTATTTGATTTGCCAAGACTAAATAAATCTTAATGAAGAGATTAGTTAGAGAATTCTCGAGTATAATTTTATAATCCTAAAGTAAAGTTAAAATGAATAAAAAAAAGAAAAGAAAAAGTAAATATGAAAAAGTTATTTAATGAGAATAGCTCTCGCCTAGCTATTATAAGCACTTTATTGTTTATTTAATTAAAAATTGTTGAAGCCTAATGGAATATGAATATTTTAACAAAGAAAGATATTTTTTAGAAAAATTACAAATGAAATATTATCACCTGGGGCATGTATTTTGTTAAATATTCAGTAAAAGTATAAATACTACCTATGTAATCCATCTATATAAAAGTAAAAAAATATTTTTAAATAAAGTTCCTTTTGGACAACGGTCTCACACTTTGCTCTACATAATGCCTCCATGACTGGTAGTGAGTAGGTTGATTCCAAGACATATTGCTATAGTTTACTACAAGATTATCAATGCAACATAAGCCTGTTTGTAATTTATTTACTCATACCAACTTGCACGATTGTAAAATAGTGTAAAATCCAACGACAGATGCTATCAACGACATCAATGTCTATCACAATACTTAATGAGGTACATCTGTTTACCCGTAGCGGCGTCGTAAATGAAAAATAAACATGCGTGGAGCACTTCGCTCGCGATGTCACACGTATTATCATTGTTTGTGAGTTCACACCGTTGTTCCTGTGATTTAATGCTGTATAAACTACGTGTGTACTCCGCCTTATGATACTCTACTCTCTCGAGACTTATATCTTGAGTAAGTCTAGAAACTAAGTCTGAAGGACGGACGGATAATTAAATTGGTTAAGCCTATTATCTTCAGCCTGCCGCTAACAGATACAGTCACAGGTACACTACGTAACCACCTCGTCACTACCTACTCATATGAGAAACAGATATGATTACAATATTTAAATTTTTGTTATGTAGTATGTACCTCTATGACGCTACAATATACATACTAATTTAAGTAAAAATCTGGATTAAAAACTACATGACAGAGTTTTTCATAACGTTCTTAAAGTTGTTTAGAGTTTACCACTCTGCGCTTAACCAGTGTGGTCGCTTGTGGCGCTTAGCTATGGTCTATTTAATCCTAGAGGACATTGGTGCTGAGTAATCCGACATTACAAAGGTTAAATAAAAAATGATATTTATTACCTATGTATTTATAGGTCTAATCAAAGAACGGTTTAAAGAATTAGATAAATGGTATGAAAATTGAGAGACAAGAGGTATCTTGTATATTTTATGTAGAACTACTACTACTTCCCATTATGGGATTATTAGGGTGCATACACATTATTTGGACTTTAATCGTATTTTAAATCGTCGTAGATAGAACAACTAACCTAGATATTCTTAAGTTTACAGTCAATTTTAAAATTATGTTTTATGCATAAGGAGTTACTTTTTGTACTTTACAGTTAGAGCTTTTTGTTTCAATTTGACTTAAGAATTTATAGCATAAACACTTGCTAAGGTAAACGATTACCACCGGTTTTAGAAGAAGCAACAGGAATTTCTTGTACCAATAAATTACCATGAGGGTTTGACGTTATTTATTGTTGAATATTTATACGTTTGTTTTATTGCGTAAATTAAATATTTATCAATGTTTTTAAAATGTTGTGTACATTAAAATGCGTGTTTATTAACGTCAGTACTGTAACTTAAATCTGAAATATGAATGCAGTTTTAAGTTTAGTATACGTATTGTGATTTGTGAAATCATCTTAAACTTAGATTCAACTTATTTAATATAGATTGCCATTACTTATTCAATAAGAAACCAACGAACACACTAATAACTTTATAAGCGAACCCAAAACAAATTACCATAGAAAAGAGATTCAAAAACTTTCCCTACACTCATACCCATTATAAGTTTTCCCAAGAAAAACACTTTTCGTGCACACGTCTCTCGCAGTTTTTTCCCGGCGCAGTTTTCTAAGTGCTATAAATCTTTCACGTAAATAATTGAAACGATATTTTATGCCAAAACATTCCGCGGGTAGGGAGATGTCGCGGGCGCGCCACCTGCCGCCCTTTCTGCTAACTTGTACCACTTTCCACTTTAATTTGGTTGCGTAATGTATTTTCAATTACATTCAAAGGAGCACGGTGATTTGTGGTGGACTCAGAGAGATTGGAGAGTAATAAATTCTTTCTTTACCTAATTTAAACTTACCGCGCGGTATAGGGCCGTGTTACGGACGATCCAGATGCTTAGATAATTTTGGTAGGTACTTATCTAACTTAAATATATTGTTTTAACACTCAGGTATTGTAGATTTATTTCACTGTTACTCAATATGTTGATTTTGAAATAAGTATCTAATATTATTTAGTGTACTTAAATCAAAGAATACAACATATTAAGAACTTATACTTATTTGTCTTCTACAAGTATTAAGCGCTACTGTATTCTACTTTGAAGGGTGAAATAATATCGAGACGAAGCATTAGTGGCCAACGTCGGGAAATATTCCAGTGTAACTCAGGGTTTGATAACGGATGTAAAATGGCGGTAATGACCAGTTATCAACAGACGAACTGCATGTTTCTTTCGTTTTGCCTATAATTCACAAACACCCAAATCAAAATGAAATTTGTAATTATTCACAGCTTTCAGTTACAAATATTTCTTTGTATCTTGATACATGTATATTTTACACCAACTTTATAATACCGAATTACCGTTTATGGATAGGGATGTACCTATAGATCAGTACTAAGATACGATTTGTCAATACGCCCAATGTAAGTACATATTTAAATTTGAGATCTCAGCAGACCTATACACGTCCAGATCAGATAAAATGACCTTCAATCCACAATGCACACCAACATCATAAATAAACGCTCACTTTTTCACTTCGAACAGCAAATTTATCATTTCGTTTCACTTTTTTTCTTTTTCTCCCTCTTTTTGTACATCTTGGATCACACTTTTAAACGCCATTTATTTCTCGATTCGACGTTCCATAACGTTTTACGTGCCTTGATGAAGGTATCGTTATGTGATATCTGATAATAAAATGCTTGAGTAGGCAGCTTCATTCGATTTGCATGTTTAGGTTTGAATTTATTTCTTTATAAAGGTAGTGGTTTTGTAGTTAAAGCTCCTATTTGCGCTTTGCAATATGGACATGGCATTATTCATTATTATGTTTAAACATGATTAAACACGATGTTTCAATATGCTCTTTAGAAATAATTTATGTTCGATTTTTTTAGTTACTGTAATTTGTTTTGTATCACATTGTAATAAATTACTTCCCTTTTAAATATATCATTATCTATGTATAAGTTACTATTTAAGGGAACTATTGAACTAAATTGTATAAATGGCGATTTTTTCGAACGGTACTTTTCAATTTATATTCGTAACATTAACAATTAACAAAGGAACGTGACTAATGAAGCGGAATCTGTTTTATACGGATTGTTTTTGTAAACAAAACAGATGAACGAGTCCTGTTCGTATCCTTTGTGTTCTTATATAGGTGCATTATGTTTTCGGTCTCGCGGCAATAAGTCATACGTGTAATGAATAAGGGCGATTTGTTTTGAATCCGTCTAAATTTATGGCGATATCGGGGCTTTTTACAGGCGTTTTTCTCCTCATTCCGCTATTGTGATCGCCTTTTTCTGGCCCTTTATCCATCCCGAAGTTTTTTTATCGTTCTCAACAGTGACACTTTACGAGTTATTAATTGGTTGTCACAAGTTTATTTATTTCTCTATTTTGACAACGCGGCGTTTTTCGCCGTATATTATGGAGGCCGGATTGAAAATCTATCATATTCAGGTTCTCGTAAATTCGGCGTGATATAGTGCGTTACACGGTAATAACTCTGCGAATGCGTCGAGTAGTGCGGACGGATGTGACGCGCGTTAAATAATGACGTCGGATATTAAAATGGCTGCCGAATATGGATTTTTAGTGAGAAGCCTAATTATTAATCGATTGTTAATTGCCAATAATTAGTTAAGACATTTTATTTTTTAGATGACATTTGAAGCTAACCGCACTTAGCTTCATATTTACGTAGGTACACAATTCTGACAAAATACTTAAAACTTAAACTAAATGTTTAGATAAGTACCAGTGCCAGCGAACATAACTTTGGTCTTAGATTATAGGAAACTGGAAAAAACTTAAAGGAGAATGCCCATTCTTGGTACTGATTTTTCTCATGCTTCATAATGAAAGTAATATTAAAATATTTTTTTGATTTTTTTACATAATTTGTCGATTAGAATAGTTTCTTTGAACAGGGGATTCCATTTAAGATAAAATAAGACGGAATGTTGATTGTTGTTCTTAAAAATTAAAATGGCGGAATTTTATACTCGGAATTCAATAAGATCTATTAGTGTTTTGATTAATGATTTTTCTCATGCATCAAAATGAAAGTAATATTAAAATTATTTTTTGATTTTTTTACATAGTTTGTCGATCAGAATAGTTTCTTTGAACAAGGGGGTTCCATTTAAGAAAAAATAAGACGAAATGTTGATTGTTGTTCTTAAAAATTAAAATGGCGATATTTCATACTCGGAATTCATTATTTTAGGTTTTTAGGATTATTTTAGGTTTTTTTACCTACTACCTTTAAAAGTAAATGGAATATGTTAGTCGAACTACATTATAGATACCTACTATCAGTTAAAACCAACCATCAATCTATAGTCGGATATTTTCGATTTTGAGGTTATGTAACATTTAGGTAAATAACTTCAGAACCCGGGTGCTGATCTAAAAAATAATTATTGGTGGTAGTATTTGGTTAATCATACATCGTCCACAACAAGTTTCAATTTGATGCAACTCTGGACGGCGGTCCATACTTTCATGGGCATTGTCCTTTGACTAATTATCTGCCTAAACCTACTATACTGTTTGGCAAAATAATATAACGAATAATTATGCGTTACAGATATGAATACATTTGGTTTACAATCGATAGGTATCAATATTGGTACAATATTTATCGTACAACTAGAATACACATCTCTATTTTCTGTATAAAATCCGTTTAAAACAACGATACAACTTAGAGCCTTTCTCTTACGCAACACTAACGTTCATAATGTATGTATGTGCGTCTGTATGCTATTTCCCCGTCTTATGTAGGTTCTTTTTTTCCGCCATAAAGCATTGTTGGCTGCTTTATTCCTTGATTTATAAGAGACGTTGGAAAGACAAATAGCCGGATTGTGTTCCAAATTTTTAAAGCCACATTTCGTTTCGTACTCTCGCACCCCCGCTGTATTACCTACCTTACTTAGCTCGGTAAGTCTTGGTATTTGAAATGTTACATGGCCGTATGGTCTTGGATTGGAGCTGTTGTTTAAGTAATATTTAATGAAGTGCTGTTTTATAAAGTTGATAATAAATAGATAGTTTTAATAAGGTTTAATAGCAACACAGCTTGCCTAGGTATTTAATTTGTAACAATCACAAAATTTACAAAAAATCCTATTTAGGTAAAATCTTATATATACCTAACAACTTTTATTTTCATAATATATACCAACCTGAATATTATACCTATTATTGCTTTATAAAACGCCGTTAAGTGTTGTTATTTTGGTTCGAAGGGTGTGGTAAATAGCATTAAGACGACGCGTTCCAACTTAGTCAACTAGGGTAACAACGCGGCTATGGTCGACGTTGGGTCCGTCGACGTAGGTGGTAGAACCCTTTGTGGTTCTACCACTATCTAATAACATCAGTGTTAGGCGCTGCTATGTTCCGGTTAGAAGAGTGTGGTAAGGGAGACAGACTTTTCCGAGGCGTTCCAGCTTAGTCCTGGGGTAGCGGCGCATGTGCGGCCTGAGGTAGGAATATCTAATCCTGTCTGGGGTTGATTAAAGATGTCCATGGGCGACAGTAGCCACTTACCATCAGGTGGACTGCATGCTCGTCTGCTACTCCTATATTATAAAAAAGGTACATCTACTAGGTAGGTACGTCTCATCCCCTAAAATGGTATAAAGCTTAAAATTAAGAAAGGTATCAAAACCGTTAAGTGGAAATAGTACAAGAAACGGTGCCCTTATTAAAATGTGTTTTCTCGCGTCTTTCGCTGCTTAGCCGCGCCACCTATCGGCCTGTTGGAAGATTTAATGGGAATTCTCTCATTTCTATCGGGTCTTACGCGCGAATTTATATCCCAACTCGGATCTTTTTACATACGATTGTACTTTCACGGATTTATACTTCCGGTAAGTTGGATTTAAAAACGTCGCGTACATTTTCTTATGTCCGATAGGACCGGATTCCTATATGGATAGTATTTATGGTTTGGTTAAGACTTTTTTAAATAAAATAGGTATAATTGTGTTCATTTTTTTCATTTTTGTAATTATTTATAGGTCTACTAACCTATATCTCTGCTTTGTAAGGTTCTCATTTTATCTTATAGATAATATTAAATATCTTATAGCTAGTTATTTTTTTTCACAAAATGAAAACGTATTTCATACTTAGGTATTTTATAAATTCCTTTTTTATTTACCTAATATCGTAACATTATTCACTTTACCAAATCATAGATGGATACATCTATTTAAGTATCTAATAGGTAATATTCTAAGGATATGGTCTCAACTGCGCAAAATCGATCACAAACTCATCTTGCGAATTCAAAGTCAACACTAAACTGCGTTCGCGACTTAATTTTTACCCCATAAACGCACCCCACGAATCGCGATACGATATGGAAATACGCCGTCCTCGGCAATATTCGGCGATTTTCGGCTGAACGTGAGTCCCGCACTAAATTGCCTATTTATTCTTAACTTCATATATTACTTTGCGCTGTTGTCTGCGCAAAGCGATATTTATTGTTTGACCGTTATTGCGTCAAATGACGTATTGGTTGTACGTATTATCGGATAGGTTAAGGATGGCCTACGCGTGACGTCTGCAGTTCCTTTAGGCTATTAATGTTGCCGAATTGATATACGACGTATAATTAGTTCGGAAGTGTTTGAACGTTTAATACTATTTTGAAGTGAATTTACAGAGTTAACTTTCTCTTGTAAGTTATTAACTAAATAATGGTTATGAACTTGCACTTAATTTCTAAAAAAATGTAGGTTTTTTTTTCAATATAATTACGGATATTCTCTAAACCATGCTTTTCAATTTAATATAATTTGTGTAGATTAGGTAAATATGTTTAAAATATATGCCTACTTACTTATAAATATTAATAGAAATTTCAAAAGCTAATTCAATTTCTTAAGTAATAGTCTACTTTATACATCTGAGTTAAATTACTTTATTTACATTACCAAATTTTGACTTATAGAGAATTTTATACTACCCAACCTACACATATATAATATGTCTACCTACTAACACAGCACAAAACATCTTCCAAAACGTAATCAAAGCCTAGAAAGGAGAAACAGAAGTTCCATTAGTCATTCAGTAACCGAATGTAATGGCGATATGATATTGGGAGGGACGTTATCGGTCGTCAGCCAGTCTGCGGCTCGTAAATAACCCGCATTCATTACTCCCCTCCGTTAGAAAAGTATTTAATACGGATCTCTATGCCAGTAAGTGGACCCGGCCATTATCCACCACTCAATAAGGAAGCTCTTAACCGTCATATTTCGGTACGTTGACTAGGTTTCTTGTTGAATGGAATGAAATATTGTACAGAAGAGACATTGAGGTTTTTTAATTTCTGGGTACGGAATATTTGCTCCTATGACAGCAGCTGTGCCTGTATATATTTTAGTTTGAAGGGATTACAGACGCAAGGCATTCCAACTTAGTTTTTAATCTCAGCTTCAAATGAAACATTCAATCTGTGACCTAGTTCATATGAAACAAAAGTTCTACCTATTGTCAATTACAGAAGTCATTCCAGAAGAATTGCTTCCCAAGAATCGCCTCATTTATGTCGTCCAACCTTCACACTCTTTCACCGAACCGCAAGATTTGCTTAACTCTAGATATAATTAAGTCTAACCTAACCTTACCTAACCGTGGTGCAGGGGAACTGTGCTGGGGAACAGTCGGTTTTATCACCTTTCAAACCACCTTTAATGTTTTTTATATAACCTATTTGATCTTTAAACAGCTAAATTACATATCTGCGACTCTATATTATGTAAAACTTTAATATCAAGTCCAAAATACATAAACTACCAGAAACATAGATAATTTGAAAAAGTAAAACATACCCATTTTACGCTTAGGCGAGAGAATAGGAATAAGTTGACGGAGACTTCGTCCCTGAGTTATGTTTCTTAAGATAAACGACACGGGCGAAATGAAGTCGCGCCCCCACCCCCACCCCCTCGGCTGCGGACATAAATTTTGAAAGAAAAATCCGCGACGGTTTCTGGGAACGTGTGATTTGGATTATTAATTGAATTCGTTTCGTTAGCATTTATATTGCGTATTCGCATGGTACTAGCATTGGAGAGTTAAGTCGGTTTCCGTGAGCTTTAGTATTAAAGCCCTTGCTATTTGTTTAAAGTTAATAATTTAAAAACATTTTTTGCCTTGCAGATATAAAAAAATATTTGCAGAATGGCTGTCACAAAAATATTAGTATATGAAAAAAGATACAAAGAATAGGTATGGTAATCTTGATACATATAGATACTTATTTAAACGGATTGAAAGGCAATTTTTCTTAATAAGTTATTATTCAGTCAATTGGAACTACAAGTTAAGCTTTCCAAAAATATTTGGTATTTACTAATGTCAGAAGTTAGGTATTATCAGGAGAAATAGGAGATAAATGTCCCATTTAATTCATGATTGATAGTCAGCTTGTTTGATTTATTGATATAATACACAATCTTCCTGAAATAATGATGATTAAAGCCGATACTTTTTAAAGGTATTTACTAAGGAACGAGTGATTGAACTGTGAACGATATTTACGAGTATATCAATCAATTGTCGCTAGCAATTCGTCAATGAAACTAAACGTGTATTTGCAACTCAGAATTTACTGACCGATTACACTTTATCTGAACTTTGTCATCAATCGGCCCCTTTTCTTGTTGTTCGTACATTAATAATGGCGTTACTATCTCCTGAAAGAAATCTATTGCTGACCTGTATTATTGTCATAGGGATATTTACAGCGCTCATTTATTTGTCGGTGTCCCCTCTTATTTTCCGTTCGGGCCAATCCGATAGAGGAGACTGTTGAAAATTTTTCGTAAGCAGCAATACATCTTGTCGCGAGTCCTATCTCTGGGCGAACATTCGACGGCCACCCCTACCAAAGGGCCAAAGAACTAGTATATTCAGATACGTCCCGCACCTACTTAGGTTGTGATTCCAGTTTTTAATTTTAAATTTTCTATGATATTTTTTTAAGCTTACCTTACCAATTAATAATGTATCGTAAACTCTACCTATAAAATTAGAAAAAAGTCATAACTCAAATCAAATCAAATCATTTATTTTGCTTAATATAGGTATACAGTTGTAACTCCTAACTAATTTATAGATCACCGATCGTCGTTATTTAATTTTGGTACCTAGGTATATTGTAAGTGTGTAGATTTGTGAATATAAAGTTGTATACGTACATAATTATATGCATTATGAAATCGACATATTATGTATATTTTGCATGAATAAATAATTGCTTACAATTTTTTTTCATATACTATGAAAGAAATTAGTATATTTTATATAAGATAATTTCAACGGCTCCCGCAAGGTGTGACTTTAAGTACCTAAGTATTTGTTTAGCTCACTGAGGCATAAGTTACTTAACTACTTTCTATTCGTAGGTGGTTCTACGAACGATTTATTCTTTGTTCCGCCGCCCGCACACAACCGCGCCGCGCCTTCCCGTCGCAGCTAAAACCACTTGTGCCAATTTTCTCAGGGACTTCTTCCACTTTACTTGAGCTTCCCTTACCACTAACCACAATGTTATAAACCCCATCGACATATCTCACTATTACCTACTTTAAATCCCTACACATAAAGGTTAGTTTCAATCGTACTTAGTTGCGTTTTTAAGACGTTTTCTTCTTTTAATCGGCAGGGTATTTAGGGGTACGTTTAGAGGTCCAATACTTTTTTCTTATTAATGTCTTTTAGTTATAATTGGCAGATTAGAGTAATGGCTGTCATTTTTATTACTTTATTAGGCTGCCAATATTATGGTAATTATTTACTTAATGAAGATTTTATTTTATTTCCATAATTTCATATACTTTTGTGGTCTACAATTCAAGCTTTCACTTAGTCTCATGCTTATTTTAAGATAGGTTTATGCGCTCCAAGTGTTAAAATAGTAATAATTAAATATTTTATATTATTATTTTATGATATAATCTTCGAATCAAAAATGTGATAACTTTAATTATAACTCATCTTTATAATCGTGATACCTTAGTAGTCCGCTAGTAGTTGATTTACGTCTTAGGGAGACGCTGCTACCATTTCTGCCACGACTTCATTCCTTAGCCGCTACATCTACAAAAACGAAGGAATAAAAATTGCCACCCATACTTCACACTTTTTGGAACAAAACCGAATCTAATCTCCACTCTCGGTAATCAAAAACAAACCAATCAGAACAAGGATCAAAAGTGAAAAACTGGAAGAGGTTCGCGCTCCAGCTCTGAGCCACCGCGATCATTATCCATCCAACTTTTATTCTTGTCACATGTAGGTAAATTATTTCCGACCATCATAACTCCTCCTAAGGCCGCGGCCACACTGAGCCCGATAAATCTCGCCTGTCAAGATCAGGTGACACCACCTTCTTTATGTTTTTTCCCAAGCCATTTTACGGAAAAGATAAAAATCTTTACATATTTTGACGCTGCTTTACGGGGCTTATTCTCAAATTACGCACGTCCATTACGTAATACCGAGAACGGACTACTTTTTAGAAGACTAGTATGATAGATGTTTAATTTTTTTATTATTTTCTATTTTATAAATATTATCTACCAAAAATTTCTCTAACAAAGGCAAAAGCGAAATTCGAACGGCAATATGTTAGGTAATTATTTTACTATGAGTTCTACTCTTCTGCTGTTCATTTTGTTATCAGCTGAAGCAACTTCGTATATTAACATAAACTTTTTCTTTTATTATCGTATGATCCATAAATGATGCTTTCATCAGGCGTCATTCAAACATGAAGGAATATCATACCATGACAAAACAATGAAGTGTTGTCAACTATATGAAACACAATCTTAATGTCACATTTATCCACATTTGCAAGTTTGTCTACGGCACACAAACAAATTGTCTTCGCTGTTACGAAGATAAAGATTTGTACATTTCAAACCATCTTTTAAAAACAAACTTTGTGGAGTAAGAAATAAGATATACATCAGATCGCCGATTCAAATTAGATGGAACCTTATCGCAGTAAAGCGAGACATACGCTACTCACATCAATTGCAATGTTTGCTTGAAACAGTCGTAAACGAAACTGCATAGGTTTTAGAAAATACGATCTAAGGAAAGAAAAATTTGTGCGTTTTTCCATTGGCTGGATTGTGTAGTCTGCACTGAAGCTCCAGCGGCTCGCGATGTATAAAACATTAGTAGATACAGAAAAGTAGCGAACCGAACTGACTGGCGTCTATGTACCGTATACCGCACTGGGCAAAACGAAAATATATTACTTTTCCGAAGATTTAGGAGTGTTTGGACCGAACAATAATGTCCGGCTTTTGTGGAAAAAGATAGATGGCGATGCATAGGTTACATGGAGCGGAGTTTTTCTTTTGTGAACGAATGAAACTTCAGGACTGCGTTGCGAGCTACGTTATTAATAATATTTATGATACGTTGTCTTGTACGTAAACATATTTAATAAATACATTTGCATGTCTGTGTATTGACAATTAAACATAGAGCACGTAAATAAAAAAAATATTCTGTATGTTTTTATAATTTACTTATAAGCGTTGCTCGGTTGGTTAGTTAATTCTATAAATGCGGTAATAAACATTTTTACTTATTTTCCTGTCTGAAAATTTCATTAAAAAGTTACAGTCATGCCGTCTGAATGGAAAGTGAAGAAAATTTTAACCATTTTCAATTTTTATATTAATAAATCTTTACATAATGTAGGTACTTAAAAACAAAAAGTGGGAGAGAATGTAAAAGCAAACCTCAAGTTGTCGAAATAAAAATCATTATAACTTTATGCGGGCGCAACCGACAACGAATACTTGTTAACAATATTATCGTATGTAGGTATCTAATGTACATTGTATGCTCTATTGTACGAAGGAAGAAAAGATATTTCGTAATTTAGCGTAAGAAGCCTGGACTGAGTCGCATAAATTTAACTACCCTCTATTATAGGGGTATGACAACAAGTTGAAATAGGTACGGTATTATGTATCCATGTAATTTATTATTTCAATTATCTTTAAGTAGGTAATGGGGCAACAAATGAGTATGTCCACCTGATATTAAGTGGTGACCACCGCACATGTACACTTGTAATCAACCTCAAATTAGATAGGGGTCGTACTTACCTCACCTCGACCATACACGTGTTTTTATCGGGACTTCTACGTTAGAATGTCGATCGCTGTATGCTCGATTGATATTTTGAATTGCCGCGGTAAAGCTATTGCATGGCATTTTTTATCAATTTATGCAGTTATAATTATCTATTTAACAGATATACGAAGGTAATCGGAGTCCAAACGAAGCCAAGGTCATAATACACGTAGTAGGGTCAGATCGGAGTTAGGCAAAAGCCAAAAGTCATTTTTTTCAAGAAATCCACAACACACAAAGCGCACACACACACAAGCAAACAGTGTGCAAAAAATGGCGCCATAAGTAAATCATAATGGCGTTTTGATTTTTTAATGTCAAATCTGTCAGTTGTAATTGTACGCTTAAAAATTACAAACACTCTTTTACGTTATTTTATTAATCGAGAATTTCAACATAGCTTATTTTGATAAAACATATTATTTGGATAATGTGGTATATATTTTTGAATACAATATAATAGGAATGTAAAAAATAGATACTAAAAGCAATTTTAAGATTTCCGCACGGATTATAAAAATATGTATTACTGCCATCTGTATTCAAGTTGACGAATTAAGGTGTTAGGAATTTTTCGTCACGGAATTTCTCGATTCGGTCGTCGCGTTCAAAGCCTGCGATAAAAGCTATGCAATAGCTAGAAGCGTTTTATATATAAAAGTCGCTAACTAATGGTAATTTGCAACAACTGACCACGTCTATAATAATCAACCCCGATGAGATTAGAACCCTATCCGAATCTTTCGGTCTGTCAACCATAGACGTGTTATGTTGAAGAGTACTCGTATAAAAGCTTTTACCACAATTTTTACCGCATTTTAAACTGGGACATAGCTTTGCAACGCTATTATAAGACAGAAACAACTACGGCGATGGTACCGCTGCAATGCTTTAAATTATTTGTAGTTCGACTGCGACAACACAACTTGTCACGCTTGTGTATGTAAGGGAGCTACGGCTGCTGTTTAGTAGTTTTATTTAGTTGTGGCATTCCAGGGAAAAGCGACTATAAATTCAATTCAATTCTTCAATTCTTTGTCCTGACGCAAGAAATAAATCGCATAGACTGTTATTAGGTACACTTCTAAGTGATGACTGCTGCCTAGACATGTGTGACTAATTCCATATCGAACTCCTCTAACTGAAGCCGATCACAATTGGGTACTGCTAAGGACAAATATCACCTTATATGTCGACAAAGGTTGACTTATATGTAACTCAGACGTCAACCATACCCTTCCATCAAAGCGTAGTATTTCTTCACGCTAGAAATGGGTATGGTGTTGGTACTTCGTTGGTTGAAACATACTGGCTCCAAAACATAATTAAATTATGTCACTTGCTTAACAGTAGCTCACTTCAATTTACCCACGTTTTATTGAGAAGACGTTAAGGTTATAATTAGGTATTAAACCATTATAATAGCCTTTCGAAATTCCACAGTAAGCCAGCTAAGTTTCATAAATTAATCTATTTCTACCTCAAGAATCACCTTGGGACTTGAATAACTTTCAATTAGTGTACGAATCTTATCATGTTACTTTGATCTGCATCTTTGAAGTTCAATTAATATTGCACTCGTGAGCGCATCAATTTAAACGAACGTAAATCAATAATGTGCATGGATGACGTAGATACACTATGACGACATGTAGGTAGGTAATATAGAAAATAGGTCTATTATTTTACTCGTCTCAGTCCCACTTTGACAATTTCGTCTTCGATTGTTTACTTGTAGTTTAGGTTAGGTTAGGATATAAATACACGCAATAGGGAATCTCCCTATACGTACACCATGATGGTGATTCAGTACATTTGACACAACATTAAGATTGTTAAGACAATCGTTGAGGCTATTTATAAGGCAGTTTTTTTCAATTAATCCTTTACTATTAAAATAAGTGATAATTGTCATATAAATTCAACTTCACGGTTTAAAGTGACCTTAAAGGATGCCGCTAACCCTTTTGTAGTTTACGATGCATTACTATTTACTATCAACAGTAGCTTTAAGTAGCTATCGGTAATGAGAATAATTGCGCAGCCGCATCGGAAAGGAATGCCTCATTAGTTTCAGAACGTAAAAACATCGCACTACTAATGAAACTTTACACTTAGTAGTGTAGTTACGAAGAAGTACCTACGTATAGCATTTATAGTGGATACTACAATTGAATGGATCATTTCAAAAACCTCTTAAGTCACAATTTTTTCCAACATGCTTTTGTTGCTGAAAATGGTTCCTTAAAGGGAGATGCGTATTCTAGGTAAAAATCACGTAAGTCGATGTTTTCCTTCCTCTTGTAATAATAATAAAAATAGACGATTTAAAACAAGTTCAAGATAGCATTTTGGAAGAGCTTATACCATTTTATAACAACACTTTTAGCGGGCCAACTGCAAATGTTGAAGGTAATCCAGATGAGAATGATGGAGAATATGACTATATACCGTAAAGACAAAAAAACATGACAAATTAATACATGTAAAATGTTAATAAGACTATTTTTAAGTGTAATTCTCAATTATAAGCAATAAAAATATGATTCCTACGATTGTTTTGGTTAAATTATTGTATATACCACTAACCCTATTTCTTGCTAAAACAATATAAGTCAAGATCTATTTTTTTTTTTATAGTTTTTTTTCGTTTTTTCATTATTTCTATTAATAAACAGTAAAGGTTGTTCGCTATTTTAATTTTTACCACTCAAGTACTAAATTAAACATAAAAAGTCCTTTAAACTCATTTGTTTGAGTATGAAACAGTTTTTATTATTCCTGAAAAATTATAATTGAGTGACTTAAGAGGTTTTGAAATGACCGATTCAATTATAGGATTCGCAAAAATTTTCAACGATTTCCATTTAGTTCGTCTAGAAAGAGATGCAAATATAAAGAAATCGCCGCCCTACTCAGCTTTCCATCGGTCCGCATGCGCGGGCGCATCGTGACTTGCAACGGAATCGCGCATTAGTTTCCAGGGTCGCTACAACTACGCCCCACTTGTACTAATCTGCATATTAACTGTGACACGCGTCGTTTTATGGTAGCACTAGAAACTTCTGAGGTTGCATATTTATGCAATATGATCTACCAAAAATGTTTGTAGGAAAGAAGTAACCCTGAAAAATCAAATACGTATAATACTTAATAAAGGATTTTTATAATAATCAATCCAGTTAATCCAGCATATGCCTGATGATAAGTAACCACTGTCGCCCATCGACATCTATTATCAACATCGGACAGGACTGATCCTGTCGTATCTATCGATCTTAGACGATCTTAGGATGGACTCTGAAGTTCATCCTGGGATCAGCAATGATAAGTTGGTACCCTTGAGGACTAAGTTAGAAGACCTAATTTTAATGTAGGTAATTTCTTCCTTAATCCGTTTAAACCACAATACAGCAGCTTTTAAACTATTTAGGCAGATAAACATATCTTTACTCGAATAGAGGAAAAATTAATACAAGAATACTTATCGTTAAAATTGTGTTCAGAATTTATTTTATAAATCTAGATTATTTGTACTGTAGTGTTCATAATTTTAGCGACTTTTCTCTAAATTTATCTAGAACGGTCCTGTAGTAAATCTAGAAGCGGAAGCGCGGAAGAGAAAGCTCTCAATTATACGGTAAATATGTTAAGAGCAGATTTAGGGAAAGCAAAGACAGTAAAGAATACTTGCTTTAATATTTCTTACTTACAAGGATTTGTTTGTCCCGATTCGTACTAACTTTGTTTTAAACTTTGTTCGAGTGAATTCATATAAAAATATGATTTGATAAAATACTAGATACGAGTACATATAGAAAAGAAATCTGACGGTGATCTGGGGTTAAAATCTTAGGCAAACCCTTTTAAATTTGGAAGGTATGGTTGGAAGAAAGGTGTACTTTAGAATATAATTATCTTTTGCTATAAAGAAAATATCGGAAAACAAGGACATAAGGAATAGATGTAGGTACACTTACCATCACGTGGAGTTCGGGCAAGTGGTAACTGCATAAAGAGTAATCTCACAAAATGTTTGAGTAAGTTTTGGGATTGGTCAAGTCAAACTTTTAGGGTACCTTAGAAGAAAAAACATCTCTATATTTGTAGGTATCTTTTATCTATTTTTCGTATACTTCGTCCCAAGATTTCATATTCTTGTTATTGTTCTTCGCTGAGTGAAAATCTACCTCAAACGAATGTTACCTAGTTAATGAGTTCTGCTCTGCTGCAAACACCATTTGTATAACTCAGCACTCAAAATCATACTCTTATTTTTTCTGCATCTTAAATTAAGTAATTATGCCTAATAAAAATTTTTTAGAATGCTATTCGCCATTATACTGACCTATCCCAACGATCATTGCTTCTTTATTCCATTAGGCAGCGTATCTAGTTAGTGAGATCGTTTCAACCGACTCTCTACGTAGAGAAAGAAAACTATGTGAGAGTCGTTACTTTTTTACCTGCCGCTACCGACCGTTGCTTTTTATGATGGCTCTACTATACGAGTACGAAATGAACTTAAGATTTTTGTTATTTTTTTATTTTGGCCTGATTTAGGACATTGTGAAATAAATTTAGGCACCAATAAAATTTACCTCACTTAAGTTTTTTTATAACTTAAGTGAAATTGGAAGAAGCTTAATTTCCTGTACTTCCTTCATATGATTAAAGATGTGTACCTAATATATATTTTTTAAATACACATAATTAATATTTGTCTTTTGCCACACATTCTAAGTCAGTTCCAATATACTCTAAAACGCGTGTAATGACGCTGGTTATAACTGGTTATAACCAGTGTTATTACATACTGGTTATAGCTGGTTGCAAAATAAAAGTCCCCAGTAGGTACAATAAAAATAGGTATATTCGATAATCGGTTTAAAGTATCAACGTCCAGTTAATTTACCCACTTAGGAAAGGTAATTCTTTTAATTATAGAATAGGTAGGTAGGTATGCCATAATTGTAGTTTTTATATTACCTGCATTTTTACAATGAAGATCTTATTCATTGTCAGTCTCTATTAAATTAAATTAACGATAAAAAACGGCACCCATACTCTACATTTCAGGGTTAAGAGATATTTTTTGCTTGCTTGCAATCGTAGAGGTGTATGTAACTGAAGCAGTAACTTATGTAACTGAAGCAGTATTTTTGTAATTTGTGTACATTTGAATGTAGAGCTGAGTTATAAAATATTTTAAAATTATTTGCACATTTTATAAATACTTTTTCAGTTATGACCAGAATATCGCTCGTCATTCGTCTGCAGTGAAACAGCTAGGAACTCTCGTTAAGTGTCGTTCTCGCCACCTGTAGAATCAACTCTACATCTGATTGCATGGATAACTTAACGAACATCTAATAACAATAGACGTTATTAATTTACATTGTTAAGGTATCTGCTGCTAATAACTTTATAGAAGATTAGATAACAATCATTGTACGTAAATATTGAATACAGTATCAAATGTGGCATACACATGTTTGTTATATTTATTGATTAAACATTATATTTGTTAGTGTTTATTTGTTTTTTAGAAGTAATAAATGCAGATAATAATACAGATTTTTAGCACATAAAATTGTTTTCATAACATGAATCTAAAAGTAATTTAGAAAAAAAATAGATACATACATACTTAGGTAGTAAAATTTGGAAGGTAGAGAAGGTCTTCTTAGGTTAAAAAACGTAAAGTTAGGTAGAGAATAAAAATCGTATTTTGTTTTCGATATGATTCATATAAGATGTAATTTATCGTTCCTTTTCCATTCATTCATTTATTTTTTATTTTATCAATTTTTATAGTTTTACATCATTTTAATTTACTAAATTAATAATAATGTTACAAAAGCTTTAATTGTGTTATTATTAGATCAAGTCATTTTTAGATAAAATGCACATGTAGAGCCACTTGTATGGCCCCCATACATTCGGTCCCGTCCTTTCTACCTCGGCGCCATGCTCACGACTGACGTGCTCCCACTCCGCGGTGCACGCGGCACGCGATCTCCGCCCATAAACATGTCACTTCGGGCCGCATGCCGCGATTTACGACCTCTCACTCTAACATAGCAATAATTCAGCCAAACAAAAGGGAAAGCTATACACTCAACGGTCCCATGCGGATAGTTTAATTTACACACACAATCGCAACGAAATGAGCTAGTATGCGACTTAAGGCGCGCGTATATTGTTGTTTCTCAGACTATTTTGCGCGTTTTTATTATTTTTTAAGAGAATCTATTGTTAATTAGAGACATGGAAATATGAAACTTAACTATTATTACTACTCTATATGTGATATTGAGGTGGTATGAGTTCTCGCTAGTTTTAAAAGACGTTTGTTCGTCATTTTAGCTTATACTATAGCAGCCTTGTCCTCTGTGTATCAACGGGCCCGCTACGTCCGAGTTCGCTGTCGGCAAAGAGTTCTATATTTTCGTCCCTTTCCAACTCACAATTCCCAGCTCGTAAATCTCGAAATGGCCGCATGTAGGTTACGCACGCCGTCCGCGCTATTCCAGTGGGAGCGCATAAAGTATAGTTTTCTCTGTTTTATTGCCTGTTTTACTGCGCGATAAAGGAGACGAGAGTATATCGGGGAAATCAGCTGTTTAGGGCATGCTTTAAACGTGCTCAGGAATGTGGCGGGCGAGCGTACCGCGTATGGATTGAAGGATGCTCTACTTCAAATATTATTTTCGACTATTGGCTTTTTAAGAATTTGGAAATGTTACAGCATGACAATATTTAATTAAAAAACTTGAATAGTTAGTAAATGTAGGATGACTGATGATATATATTTTTAGTTTAAAAAAATCTCAAAGGTATATGAAGTCTACTATTACGCACTTGACCAGCGACCAGCGTGGTGGACTATGGCCTAATCCTTCTCATTCTGAGAGGAGACCCGTGTCCAGCTGTGGGACAAGAATGGGTTGATGATTGATACCTATATTTACGTATTTAAAAAATGAAGTGAAATAGAATACTTCAGGTAAATTTCAATTATTTGCTGAATATGTAATTTTGTGAATATGACATTTAAATTCTTGATACTAGAATAGGCGCAAATTCAAGTACTCGCCACAAAGACCCGTCCCTTCTCCGCGCAGTGTCAGATTTTTAGCGCGAATCAAACATGTCAAAGCGTATTCGTGCACCGCGTTTACAATTTACATAGTAGTAGACTGTTCAGCGAATTATTGAGTGGATTGTGTTATATTTAATGACTTTCATTAATGCAGCAATTTAGAAAAGTGGAAGTCAAATTTAAGTTAATAGCTTTTATTTAGCTTGAGTACACTCCTTCTACCTACCTACAGGTACAGGTAAGTTACCTACAGGTAAGTGTATGAAAGGAAGCCTAATGGTACAAATTTGAGTTAACTATTACTTTAATTTGGCTATTATGCTATTATGTATTAAAATACTCGTAACTTACTTAAAATTAAACATATTATTATATTATATTATTATATTATATTATTTGGTGTAAAATTTACAATAGTATTAAAGACAGGTGAAAAATAATATAGTAATAGTACAGTTTATTGTACTTGTTATGGGGCGTAGATATTAGGGAAATGTTAGTAAATATTGTTATTAATTACCTACATATGATTTTATCTCTGTATATGAAGTTGTTATGGTATTCATTATAAAATATTTTGAGACTAAAATAGCAAATAGGAATAATACCATATAAGGGTAAAATATGTATTTAAATTATATTTTTCCCAAAACATAGATATGTACCTATGTTTATTTTAGTAGCTACAAATACTACCAAGTGCATATAATTGCCTATATTATATAAAATATTTTTTTAAATTGTAATCAACAAACATCATAATTTCATAAGTATCTAATAATAGGTTCATTATAAAACTTATAATTATGATTTTATTGTTTTGTCCATTTTCCAATTTTTACAGGTTACTTCAGAACAAGAAGAATTACCTAAGTAGATACATTTTAAAACCTATTTTAACTTACAGTACTAAAAAGATCTAAAATAAAGTAATTTTTAATTTTAAAATTAAAATATAAATAATAATAAAATAAAAACGTCATAGTAGGTACCTTTCTCGAATTTAAATATCAGTGAAGAAGGAGATGAGATTTAATGGATAGATTGGTATTACGTTTTTTTGTAATAATTTAGCAAATTCCATATCTACGACGGACACCAAGAGCCACCATAATACTGAGATTGGAAAGTCAATATATCAACAGTTATGCCTACTAAGCCGTTTTTGAAAATGTCTTATACATATTTCATGTTTAAAATTGAAAATATTACTGAGTTTGGTCTCTAGCGAGGCTGCTGTATTCCGGTTCAAATGGTGCTGTAAGGCACATTAATTTTTTCGGACCTTAGTCTTTAGAATATGGAATGCATCTGTGGTCAATTGCAGGTACCAAGTCCTATATTTCTTAGTCTTAGTTGTCTTTAGTCTATTTATTTTAGATTTAAATATCTTTCTGTTCTTACCTGCATTATATATCACATTTTCAGTTCTTTTTAATGTAAATAAATACTAATTTTATTAAATAATGCATTAAAGTATGAACTATTCACCTAACTCTTCATTAAGAAATAGGTTCCTTACTTATAAAATAATTATATAAGATAAATATTTTAATCTACCCACCACGTTTTATTTTTTATGTAGTTACTATTATGGCTTAAAAAGTAAAAAAAAATAAAAAATTATCCTAAAATGTGGGGCACGTTTTACATATAAATAACATGTTATAGTTCATCAAAAATCTTTATTACTCTGCAAATGATATGAACTTATTGTGATAATAATTCGACTAATTTATTATTAAAATTTGGTTCCCCCGTTATTTGGTTAAGTAATTTTTAAATGTGTATTTTTATTGAATAAATTTCATGATAGTTTATTCTTAATAGTTATTTTTTTAGATTTTTTATTTTGTCTTTTGTTTTTCAATATTATCACCAGAATCTATTTTGTTCCAAATTCTAAGTTTCTAGCTTTTCAATAATGTAGTTTAAAATTAATTATTACAAAATCCGCCAGAACAGTGAAAACTAAAAACTAGTTAATATAAATGTAAAATACTCCGTCAAAACAGCTGATGCAGGAGAGGAGCAGGAAATAGCTGATATGCAGTTGAACACGAATTGAAATTAACTACCAGCATTCATGCTTGCAAATTTGATTGCAGTTGCAATGCCTAAAAGTCTAATATACTTACACAATAATTCATAGAAGACAAATTAAATTAAACTAACAGACAAACTAAATAATAAATTGAATACTTCTTTAAAAAAGCTACATCCGTCTTTGATCAAGTAGTTTAATAAAGAACGATCTGTAATATCTACACTATATTTTTAACCAACGGAGATGTGTTAAAAATCAGGTCATAATTTTAATTACCTAAACTTATGAGTAGCCATTGCCATGCACTCGTCGCGTCCAGCATCATGACTGTGACAGATGAGACTGACGCACGTTTATCCCGCGACGCGGAGATTGGTGGGGGTAATAAGATGGCGGCTGAATTAACGCCCCTTATTGGCTGGTTTTTACCTGCTCTTAAACCGTTATATTATTGGGCAGCATAAAGTGATCTGTAATATTGTCAGAACAGACATTATTTGAAAGGTGTTCAAATGGGCTAGTTGTAAAATTTTGTTCCCTTTATTATTTTTTCCTGTCCTCTTTTTGGAATTAGACATTTTTGAGATATATTCGTTGGTTCTTATTTTTTATATTCTAGCAGTAAGTTTTTTTTTTATATTCTAGTAGTATTTAACTTTTTTGAACTGTTTTACTTAAAGTGTTACATTATTACCTACATATTTATGTAAAAATATTACTTATTTTTTTTTTATTTTAACATTTGATTATGTTAGTGTAAAATAATACATCTTTTTAAAGAAATAAAACTTTTATGACCAGTCAATGTCACATATTTCATAGTCATCTGCTGCTTTCGAGTCATGCAATTATTTTACGAATCGTTTTTATATAATATCTATTTTATTGTGGTACCTAATCTGTAACTAGTAACTGTAACTGTAAGCAGAGTCTGATTACCTACAGTTTTCATTTAACGAATGTTAAGAATAATACTAAGTCAAGTTTTATATAAAAGGAAGTTATGACAACGAACAAGTAGGTACTTTATTTAAACTTGTCTACCATTACAGAATTAACGATTTGTTTACAAACAAAAAATAAGTCGATGTAGAGCTACTTTCATTGCGAGCTTGTTGCTATCAACGTCTGGTGCATCGAACGATACACGAAGAAACTTTACGACGCCGCACTTGCTCGGATCTCCGTGCTACGGCGACCACGGCCGATACAATTCTATCGCGGTGCGACCGACCCGTTCAATTAATCGCTCCGATTAACGTTGTCTCTCGGACATCAATGGTGTTGGATTAACGGAGGGTGGTGGTGTCCTTTTCTGTTGGTCGCAGATTTAGTGCGGCGCCGCGGCGTGCGGCGTCGCCTGGCGGGGGGTGCGGCGTCGCTCGTAAAGCATCGGTCGGCACATTCAACTGACGCGCGCCTCGGCGACTACGCGTTGCGTAACCAACCGCGCCATAAACAACACGACGTGCTAGCCTCCGCACCTGACGACTACTTACCCACGTGCGCCCACCACATTACGTATTGCGCTCATGCCCTGTCTAAAACGCTGACACGTGACTTGACGAGTGAAACTCTCGGAACTCTTTTATACGGTAGAACTGTGAGTTTTGTGAAGAAGTTGTTTACGAGCGAGATGTCGCGACCCCGTTTGCCGACGGCGAACGGCGGCCGCTGGGCTTAAGGTGAGTTTATTGCCGATTTATAGCTCCCAACTTCGGCCGACCGGGAGCATAGGGTCCGACACAAGTTTTGTTGGCAGAACAAACTTTTGCGCGCCTAATATTCAATGTTTGATGACGCTTCGCCCCGATCCGGACCGTATATTAATAGTACAACGCGAGCGCCGAATAGCCCTAACTCTCGCCGACAATAACGCTTCGTAATTGGCGTTTTATGACTCTCTTATCAAAATTTTATTGAAGCGATCGTAAAAACGCTATGTTTATAATAAAGTTTTTAATTGAACACAACTTTTAAACGTTGTTAACATAGGTTTACATTCAATTAGAGTACTTCACTACACATTTAAGGTTAATTACCAACCTAAAAATCATCACAATTATGATTAGATGATGGCAAGGCCACCGGCTGATTCAAATGTTAAAATCATGTTATTCATATAACTATCTTGATTATGTAGTATCATTTAATCTGTACTAAATAACAAAAGGTCAAAAATGCGAAAATAATATGTTTTAAAACATCATAGAACTTGCATAGATATAGATATGCCAGAAAGTTTACTAATTATCGAAAACAATATCTAAATTAGGTATTATAGAGATTATAGTATGTAGAGCCATAAATTTAATTCCAAGAACGCATTAAAATATCATGGTAACTGTAATAGAACTCTATATTTTGCAAGTGACGATCATAGAATAGTCTATTTTATTTACTGTATTACTATAACCATTAAAATACTTTTTTGTGACACGGTTAACTATTAATCAAGGCAATAAATTTTCTGTACTTTATGTGCCACTTTGTATTTTTTTAATTAAAATTGTTCTGTAGTAGATAATGGGACGTTTCTATTATGTAGAGTCCCTTTATTTACCTATCAGCAATGTTTTACATGCCTATCAAATAATTATAACGTATTTTGAAAACTAATATGTTTTGTAACTTAAACTATGGACATGTTATGGTGTGATGGTAGAGACTTTTTTTTTTACTTTTTTTCCTGAAACAGATAATAATAGTTCCTAGTCCACGTATATAATTATAGACAAATAAAATAAATCCATTAAAATGAGAATGACTAAAATATTAATGCATTTTAATAATTAATGAAATATAAAGAATAGGCAAAAGTTGTAGAAAAGCGGTAGGGTATTTAACACTAAAATGACACCAGATACCCGAGCTGGACATAAAAATGTCATACGAGTAAGTCATAAGTATTAAAACTTTACCTCATGCCTACATAATGTAGAGCAATAACTCCCCGTCAGTAATCGACGTAAATAATATTTTGTTACATTGCTTTTTAAGAACATCCGAATACAAAATAGGAGTTAAACCTTATTAAAAGCAATGAGAGACATTAAGAAATAACTTACTCGTATCTATAAGATCTGTATACCTAATATCGAACATTCTTACAGATAAATTCTATTGACTTGGTTAGCGTAGAGAACTAAGTTCCAGAAACATCCTGAGAGAAAAAAATCCTTATGATTAACTAATAATTACCTTCCTTATTAATTTTCTTATTACCGTTTCATATTTTTAATGGCTTTAACTAAAAATAAAAATATTGGTTACTTGCAAAACTTCCCTACAGACGAGCAATACCGGATTAAGATAAAAAGATAATTGTGTCTCGTATTAATTAATGGATAAGTAATTACAATCCTAAGTAACTTTATCGCTTTTAATCGTAAAAATATTATGTGTATCGTTTCTCATAAGAATTATATAAAATTGCGCATATTCATTTGTCGATCCTATAAAATTGTCACATAAATAAGACAAATATTACTCGAGGGCTTAAGGTAGAGACACACTGAGAGCGCCAATAAATAACATTTAAGTATTTTAAATACGGTTAAGAATAAATTACCCACCCATATAAACTTTTTATACTTAAATACCGCTTATAAATAAATTAAAACTAGTTAGGTAAAAAAAATATTATAAAAAGAAGTAAATAGATAGTATTCCGTTAAGAACCGCAATAAACCGATAAGTTCTTTGAATTTAATCACGAAAATGTTTTGTTTATTTGTTTTTACAGGTATTAAAAATACATTAGTATTTACATTATATACTAAGGTACTTACCTAAAATAAAAAAAAATGTGTACCTACTATGAGTTCATAAAATACTTCTGTACCTACCAGTAATATTGTTGATATATCTTAATTTATACATCCGTAAGATTTTATGAAGGCAGATATTGTACAGTAATTACAAGCTTATGCTAATGCTTATTAACTTGCAAATTAATTGTGGGATGGCAACATTATTAATTCCGACAATTTTGTTAAAGATGTTTCGAATTTATCACAAAAATTTGAATAAATGAAGCGTCTTTATATGATTTTAAATTATCGCCTTTTTTCTGTTCACACATTTATTTTCAGATAAAAATGACAAATATAGTTATTTTTTTATTTTTGTCTGTTTGTCTATCTAACTTCTTTTTTCTAGTAAAACAATGTTATTATTAATTACCGCTTGGGTACGTTATATTTAAGGTAAGGACTTCTATGCTGGCTTGTTCGACTAATATTACAGGGTAACAAAATATACATAGACATTACATTATTATAACGTAAATAAAATCAATGTAAATAAAATAAAAATGAAAATCTTCAAATTTTTAGTGTAGTCCTATCCTAACGCGGTGTGAAATAACACTAATAATTCTATTAGGTAATTTAACAACTTCTGGGACAACATGAGCCCGGCTGAACGTTGGATCGCTTTCACTTCCCACTCTTTAGGGTTTTGTCCGTTTTAAATAACTGATTTTCCAATGTTTACGCACTAGTTTATGGTTATAGCAGTTTTCTTTTATTTGTTTACTTCATTTTTTTGCAGTAGTGTGTGTGTCTTTTATCATCTGTCCCTAATAAGTACAAAAAACAGAATAGTTACTTATTACTTCACAAAAATGAAGGTAATTATATTTTAGGGACTTATTTCATTTTTTTATAATAATTATGTTTTGCATGAGTGATGTGTAATTTTTAAATAGAATAAGATTCGGTAGAGTTTTTATATTTACTTATTACTTCCGCTGTCAATTACTTTTTTAGCAATTTCACTTTTAAATTGTAGGTTTTATTCAAATAAAAAAGGAATTGTTATTTTAATACCATCTTAAAAGAAAAAGCATATTTGTTTCACGTTGACACCCACAACTGTTCTTATTTATTAACGAGATAGAACGAGTGATGAGGTTACCAATTGTGACAATATGTAATTAAATTTTGAATACCTTTAACTTTTAACTTTTAATACCTTAATAATAAATAAAATGTGTACGTAACCACTTCTTTTTATTAGACAATTTGTTTAAAAATAAGGTATCATGTGTAAACTCTACATAATAATACACTTAATGAAGAGTTCATATATTTATTCGCTAGAAAAAAATAATGAGAGAGAAAGTGTTAACAATTAAACGGAATTGAATAATAGAATAGTCAATGCGTTGCTTAAAGGTCACGCGGGTTCATTGTCATTACCTCAACCAGAAAAATTAAAATAGTGTGGGATTATGATTATTATAATCGTAACTTATACTTGAGTATAAAAATAAATATCTATCTATATATCTATAAATATCTTTAAGAAAATTTGAGATATCAAATATACGTTATGAGAGTTTTTTTTATAAATTCATAATCTAGAAAGACAAATAAAAATCTCTATGAAACCTAAGGTATCTAACGTAGTCCTTAGAGTAGAAATTCATCTTTAACAGTTTAATCAACCAAATATTGAAGTTGCTACTGGGTACTGTTCTCCAGCCACTAAATAACCACTTCACATCAGTTGTATTAAATATTTAGCAATTTTCTTACATAAACATTTCGCACCCGAATCCATTAATAAAAGTATATAAAATTTCTTTCTGCAAGCTATACTATTGTCGTCCTTCGGATTTTTAGGTATCCGTATTTCTTATGGTCTAAAGTTTAATTTTTTTGCTTATACTTTTTATCTATCTACACATACGCAAGGTGTACATGTGCGTGTGTAGATAAGTGTGTAACCATTAATTCTAAGATTAGTTTGTGTTTGCTAAGTAACAAGTATTTATTGGTAAGAGAGGTTGCTGCAGGGTACAAAGGGCACTTGCGTCATGGTTATTCGTGACTACGTAGGCAGAGGGCACAGCCGAGGTAACTGGAAGTATACCTTATTTCATCTATTTACTAACAAATAATGTTTATCACAAAAAATCTCAGATTTAAAGGTTTTTATTTTTTTTAACTGCAGTTTATTACATATACTTACATTAATAATAATATTTTATTTTTTTACTTAATAATATTTAGCTTTTATAATAAAATATGATTAAACTATAAATATATACGCATAACTACGAATAATTGTGGTAACAGCAATTTAACTATTTATTTGAACTTTAACTATTTTTAATAGTTTACTTCGTCTATTAAATCATTAATATTAATATCAACCACTTATTCATATTTATGAAAATTCTATTTTATATAATTACTATAACAAGTATTACAGTAAATCTTCATAATATGTCCAAATAGTAAAAATGTAAACAGTTTTATAACTGCATTGCCTGGCCAATAAATTTGTAGTCAAATCATATAATATCACAGTTACCACATCCCACTCAGTTAAGAAAATGATCACGCCCGTGCCAACTAGCACTGGTTTATGTAATTTACTGTTTTAGTTAAATTACTTTAACCGAAAAATATTTCTTCTCTACAAAGCAAACTGGTTGGTAAATGAAGGTTAGATTTTATCTTAAACTTCCTTAAGTCCAGAAAAAGTGGATTAAAGAAGTAGTTCATGGTTTGGTCGACGTTGCGCGGGCACAATCGCTATTTGAAATTCTGCTCATGCGTACCGCCATATTTGTCTTATTTCACATCACCCTTGTTAGATCTCAATCTCTGCTTATTATTCAGTGATGCTGCTTCGCTTCTTGTAATTTTAACTTGTTTCATACACTATGATTCGCTTTTTGTGGAGGCTATCTTGAAATTGGATACTAGTTTGCAATTACTTCCATTTCAGTCATTTTATGCACACCTTATGATTCATTCGAAGAAAAGGTACTTAATCATAGGTCCTTTTGTAAGCACATTTAAAAGCAATGGATTGGCAAATTGGTACTAAATAAACTCAGTATATTTTAAGTCTCATTAGCTATGTATTTTTTAACTTTGCAATTTAAATATCTATCCTAGGTACATAAACGAGTTTAGCAAGTTACGAAAAATATTCGAGATGTTCAGCAAAAAGTTTGTGTGTTGTCCGCCTTCAGAAATTTGCTTATGTAGTTAACGTTGTAATATTTTGACAGTCACCCGATTTTCAACAACTAGAACCGGTTCCTAGAAGTAAGTAGGTATATTTTTTTTACGAGGAATTCAAAGCCTTGTAGATTCGCTTGAAGCGCATTTGTATTTAGGTATAATTTTCGTCTACCGTCAAAATTTTACTGAGATAACACATAAATATTTAAATTTTGTAAAACTTATATACATAAACAACATTCTAAACTAAACTATATATATATATTATTCTAAGCTAATTTAACTATTATACACATAAATAAAAAACTTTATAAAAATAGTTACTATAATCAAATATATTGGCTACATCCAAATTCATCTACCTAAACATTTAAAATGTCATTTAAAATAATTATAGTCCTTTAGAAATCGCATTTAAATATTTTTGGAACTTCTTCCTATTGAATGGTGTTTAACTCAACTCAATACTTAATTTTGTAGCATAACAAAATGCTATGGGTATGTACAGGTTGACTTAACATATAATTTTATTAATACCGATCGGGTCCCTTAATTAAGAGATATCTTATATATGTACATTCATTCTCAATATTTAGGTAAGCAGAATTCTTTCAAGATTAACAATGAATTATATAAGTTCGTTATAAACTGGATATGTATAATTATATAATGTAAATTCATATGAAATATATTAGAAATCTTTCACCAATCAAATTCAAAATTTTGTTTCATAATAATAAATTACTATTGATTGAGTGAGCCAACATCTCAATTCTCTAGGCCTGTTTATCACAAAACACTATGCCCGACAGGTCGTGGTTCATACATTGATTGATTTATTCCGCTTGCATATTCTTGTGCCAGAGTAATATGCTAATGAAATCAGGGCTCTCCAGGGCAGGGCATGCACTCAGACAAATTGATAGTCCGAGTTATCTGCGCCGCTTGTTCTGCCTTGTAAAAGGAGTTTTATCCTCCGGATTTCTGAAAACAATTGAAAAATAGATGCAGTTTAGTGCTTACTTCGCCAAAAAAAAAGATTTTACGTAATATATTAGTTTAGTAGTTTAAGGTTAACATTAAATTAACAATTTAACTTAAATGAGACTATATTATGCAGAGGCAGGTACTTGTAAAAAGTAAAGACATGGAACAATATTTTTTTATCGGGATGCTTAGTTTCATCTTACTTGTCCTAAATAGTACGATGCTACAACTTAAATCTATTAAAGAAGGTACATTAAACGTTGTTACCATCCTATGGAAGACAACCTTAAATATAGGTGACGCCAAGTATCTACAGTTTTTTATTAGAGCTATTTCGGGGTCTTTTTGAAAACTCAATGTCCCTTCGAAAATACCCAGGCAGATGGTAATATCTCAACGCTTTTTCTTCATTTGCTAAAGTGAATATGCTACATATTATATTATAACAGGGTGTCTCTTAAGCTCTAAAGCGTAGTCATACACCACTTCAACCAACAACTCCATTTCTTGATCTTATTAATCAAAACACTATGTTCGGCGACATTATGCATTGATTGATTTATGCATTCATATTATTGTAGGTACTATGCTAATGAAATCAGGGCTATTGCACATGCACTTAGACAAATTGATGCGTTTCAAGCGATCCGCGGCTCTAGCAACTCCATTGGATTCATGGAAACACTTAGATAAATTGCTGCACCGTGATACTGAATTGATTGGCTGAGTATGAAGAGTTTTGTTAGAGATACTGGTATCCACGACTAGTGTATAAAGGGTTATTTTAAAAAAGTCCATATTTAGGTCCTTTTAATTTTATTGAGATGAATTTGAGTGCAACTTTTTTGTGTGGAGATAATTTCTTTTATACCAGGGGTGACCTGGCATGGGTGAATAGATTTCAATTAATTATTATGTAGATACTTTAATAAAAATATTTTAAAACATATCAACAATATTTTAATTGGGTATTTAAGTAGGTATAATATTAACTAAATTGTCAAGTTTAATTATAATAACTATTTGTCATCAATGACATTGTTTCTCATTAATTAGGTCATTTTTTGTGTCAATTATATAAATTACGAATTATTCCTAAATTCCATCGCAAAATGTTTTAATGAGTGGTTTCTACGCGAATTCCGTTGTCCACTAAGAAGCTCCTTTGTAGAATCCACTATCAAATCGATGTCATCGTTTATCAAGAAACCTGCTTTTGTAATAAAAAGCGAACATAGTTTCTAAGTACTCGCTATATCGATATAAGTCTACAAAGAAATTCCTTCACTTCTAGTTTCTACACAATCTACATCATTCAAAGTCTACATTTGTCTAGAAAATATTTTTAATTTAGGTACCTCATTAGATATCTCTCCATAACTGATCAGTAAGCGATACTTCTATGCCGTTTTAATTACAAAATTAATGAAGAAACAGCTGTTACAATGTAAGTTTTTTTGTCTACTTGTCCAATGATGTATGTAGGTATGACGCACTAATTTAAAAAAAAATACTCAAAGAACTTGGATGAGACTTTCACATTAATATCTTCTACACGGACATCTCATATGGGCACAGGGTAATAGGAAAAATAAGCATTTTTTTAATACGAAGTTATCCTGGGAAAAATCGAGTTAACATACGAGTACGCACGAGTGCACGTAGATGGAACAGAAAGCTTGTTAGAATATGTAAATTCCTAAATATGTAAATAATAAATCAAACACAACCAAAAGAATCATTGTTGCGTTGTCCATCAAGAACATGGAATTCAATGGAAAAGTTTCAATAAAGTATGGTAGGTATCCAAAATGACGACTTACACTTACACTATAGAGAAAGGACGCAAAGTACGAGGTAAAATGAAAACAGCCATTTTGGACTACAATTTCTATTGAAACAAGTCATATCGCGTAAGAAAGTTTTTGTTTTGTTTTTTGATCACAAATATTATTTTGTAATCCGTTCATTACACGTAGTCCAAAAGCAGAACTGGGTCAAAATTTAATCTTTAATCCTAAGATGCAAATGTATATTTCAAAATAAAGTATTTAAATGTTACTTATAAATAAGGTTGATAAATATCAGCGTATTGCGTCAGAAAATGCACCGTTTTGCGTCAGAATTACATTTCTTATCCGTAATCGCTTATCTAGCTTCAAATAACAGTTGAATTTGACGAGTCCGTTATATTTTCTTTGATTTACGTTAAGATGTACTCGTACGCATCGTTGCGCCAGCTTAACTAGTGGGTCGAGTGAAGCGTTCCGTACTAATATGAGTCAGTTAAGAGGCATTGTACCCGTTATCTGTCGCCTTCTTATGTACCTATTTGCCTTCTTTTTGTAAACTTTAAAAGATTCTGGAACCATCCTTACTGAAATTTAAAAGTAGGTCCGTATCGTCAAAGGAATCAGCACTTATAATTTTTTTATACCTATAAGATAGGCAAACCACATTTTAGGTATATGAAGACTAAAAAAAATAAAGAAAAGCAGAAGGATTTTTTAAATTTTAAACTACTTTCAATATAAACAATGTTTGTTTATATTGAGAGTAGTTTACCTAATTAATTAAAATAATAAACGTATTGTATGAAGCTGGTATGACTCATAACTTTAATGGCATACACCACTTACTGTTAAAAAACAATTCAATGCACGTCCCTGATGTTCGTATAACGATAATAGACAATACTTTTTGTTACCGTCAAAACACGCCGTCAATTGGCCGCGTATTTTTATTTCTTCATACGACTATATCGGTACTTCGTCGCCCTATATCGGTCTCCTGTAAAAAGCGAAGTACGTAAGAGGTCTATAGCGAGCATGAAATTGTCTTCTTCGCGGTCATAAATTATCATCTTAATAAGTTAATGAGTGATTCCAGTAATACTTGCGTTTTTGCTAACCGAAGGCAAAAGTGCCAATGCTACCGCGCACTCGTTATTGCCGTATAAGTCGGCCCTCTCGCGCATCTGCCTATAGCGAATTTGATTAAAATTCATGTTTATTTATCGCGTACTTATTTACGAATAGGAACGTATTCCAGTGCTTTAGAGCAGTAAATTTAATCGGACCTTGAAATTTAGACATGAGTTATTTACATTTTCGGTCGACGATTTAATTCGTTACTTTAAACATATTTTTGTATAATGAAGATGAAATGGCTATTCAGAACTCAAATCTATAAATGGCTATGACGAATATCTTATGGGACCATTTTTATTTATCTAAAATTAGCCCTTGGGTTACTAACCCTAAACTAATTTGGTACAATAAGTGCTTAGTTTGTTTTATAAATTACTCAAATAAATTCACGCATTGTTGATACAAGCAATAGATGTAAGTATTATCAATACGTTTATCGACTGGTATCACAGACTGGATACACGATCAAAATTTAAATCGCAAATAAGTCAGTTTAACCGTTGTACTGGAAGTGAGTCGCGCGGATTCGATTCAGATCACGTGCGATCGATCATGCGCTATCGAATTTTTAATTTCAGCAAAAAATCGCATCGAAGCGTCAAACATTGCGGAGTAACAGGTGAACGGCTCACCTCCCGGGCGGCGGAGACAAAAAACCAACATCTGTTAGTGATAAATTTATGCAAGCATCGGTCGTACACACGATCATATCTACTTGAAATACGTCGCGAGAGACAAATTGCAGTCACTTCAAACGTGGCGAGCGAGTGTCCCACCGGCACAACAAATAAGCAAACCGATTGTTTCACTCCTGGATCCACAGCGCGCAGAATAAGTCCCACCGGTCCGGTAACAAAACGCAAAATGGCTTAATGCTTAGAAACCGTAAAGAACCGTAAACCGGACCGTAAAGCACCGCACTTCAGCTTAAATCCGCATAATTATCGTATAGGCAATAAATTGTCCCGTGTGGGAGCGCGTCGTTTGTATTCGCGCTGGTACGGTGCTTGTTACAACATCATTGTCTTATTTAATATATTTTTTTAATATATCTCCTTACTGATGGTCATCGATTACTTATAATGATCAATGGTGATTATGATGTTACTTCATAAGTACCCCTTTAGTCTTTATTTTAGTACATTCATTATTTTGTTCACAAACGTTTTATTGCATGCACAGTAATTAATGGCAAGTACTTAGTCAATAATAACGATGGAAGACAATACTAATTTAACTATTAATATAATAATCTTTGTAAACAAAAAATATATGATAAATTATTAGAAATATAATTAACATTTATATGAGTATTTGTTACTTACCTATCTTTTAAATTTAAATTATATAATTGTATAACAAAAAGTTGTCTTTTGCACTTGGCAACGAAAAATATATTTAGCATAAGAAAAAGTAAATATAAATTCCATTAAGCCTACTTACATCGGAATTCACTATTGGAGTCAAAAAATAAATATGATAATTAATTTTATTGTTGCTCGCCTTCCACTTAATTTATGTATTTACTCGCAAATGTGGAGAATTCCCATATTTTTATTACTGTTTAATAGTCATCACTGACGTCATAATTATATGCAGTAAGAAAAGAAACAGGTCTGGTAGTAACCATAAACCTATCAAAGGCAATAAATTGAAGCAAGTACGTATCCAAAAGTGTGTAATATTCATCCACATTTTGATCTATGATTTAAAGATGTTATGACCTCACAGTTCGATAATGAATGAGGCGGTCGTAAACGGCGGAATCAAAAGAACATTAATGTCAATAAAAAACCCATAAACTCTATTAGCCGTCATAAACCTCACCGCATCTGGACAATAACTCGTTTCGCGTACAAATACTGTTAATTATTCTATTAAAACATTAGTAGGATTGTAGAGATAGTGGTAAATTCTGATTTATTTTAAACGAATGCAATATTTGTAGGTACTTAAATATATGGTACAGTACAAATACCAAAGCTACTTGATATAGCTTTCGTATTTGCTGTCTAGGATTCAGAGTTCAATTTTCTGTGTAGGTAGTAATGTCGGGAATAAATAATAAAAAAAAACATTTATAATTATGTTATCAGATTTATTTGAAATGAACAGCCTCACAATTTATTAATCATTAACCTATCCTTATCACTATATACCTTATACTTATACTATAAATTACACTTATCCTTTATATTATATCTTCTTTTTATTGTACATCAAAATTATTTCTTTATTTACTGATCGTTCTTTCCACATTCGTGAGCGATTCGCCAAATTTTACGTGCCTTTTATCTTTTTTCTTTCCCTTAGAGCCGTAAATTTACATGTCGAATGATAGCTAGTACCGATAAAGAACACGGAAACGAACTTTTGT
This sequence comes from Epargyreus clarus, assembly GCF_041222505.1. Taxonomy (NCBI): domain Eukaryota; kingdom Metazoa; phylum Arthropoda; class Insecta; order Lepidoptera; family Hesperiidae; genus Epargyreus; species Epargyreus clarus. Next base: position 10,445,352 of record NW_027332213.1, read on the forward strand.
TATGAACATCACAAATAGAACAATAAATTACCACAAGGTGTTATAGTGTGAGTTGGCTTTTGGCCGCAATATCTCAAAACATTAAAGTTGTGTATAAATTCTTTGTAAAAACTATTAGCATAATAATTGCTTACCTGCTAAGCAGGTGAATTGTTGGAAATGCTTTGTCTAGGCTTCCTTTGTCGATTTGTGCAACAGTTATTGTTTATGGATTGCCATTGTGCCTTTCAGTGCGATTTTTAAGACTTAACGGACCTTAAAATCTTGTAAACATAACGGATCTCTTGTTACGGCTATTTTGCGAGTATTGTTGACATTTTGCATAACAATAGACTGACTTGAGTTTGTGCAATTTTTTATTTCGTCTCTGTTAAAGATTTGATTTTTAGAATTCCTTACTGTTTCCAATCCGAACACATGTTCCCACTTCGTGTCGATGTTGACATTAGGTGTCTTTGTCTTATTGTGCTACAAATGCTACTGTTCTCATTAACATTCACCGTTTCTGTTTATTGCTTTCACATAATTCATTCGCATCGTTCCTTCTTTTTTCTTCGACAGCAGTCTTGAAACAAAAAGATTACTTTTTATTATGATTCGTCCACATATTTGCCTTTCTACTTTTATTATGTTACCCATATTTAGGTGTTTATTGTTTTATTCAACCAAAAGTTTTGCAATATTTTATGCTAATTAGTTACGATGTAAATTCGTCTTAAATTCAGAATGACAAAATTAAAAGTTGTAATTTTAAATGCACGCAATAAATATTACCCATAGACGGATAGGTACATATGTGAGTCAGTCTTGGATAATAACTTTAATTAATATACCTATTGATAGGAATAAATCAATTCTTATATCTCAGAATGATTCATTGATACATACACAATTGGATAGATAGTAAGCTAGCCAAAGCACTCCGTGCGGTGGCTCGAAAATTGTAATATTTCAAAATTACTCAAGAGTCGCGTTCGCTTGAATAATGCGCTAAGTTTTGAGGGTGGTTGCCACCCCCGTGCGTGCCGACTTACCCCGGGCCTTGTTTTTAAAGTTGTGAGTTTGATCAAAATATACTCCGCCGCTCTCATTTAGGTAGACACGTTTATCATATTTGACCAGCTGGTTATTTAAGATCTTGGAATTTGATCTTTTTCGTTTATTGTAATATTATTGAAATTTGAGAATTTTTTTGCAAAGATAATTCATAGGTATAAATATATATTAATTTGGCTGTATGGATAATCTGAAGGAAAAATACAAAAGGTAGACATGTAGAATTAAATACACTACCTATTAAAAAATTAAGACCAATTTTTTTAAATTTACTTTATTGCCTATCTATGAAATATGCAAAGGCTACAAACTTTTTCAGATTTTGTAAAAAAATATCATTAAAAATAAAAATAAAAATTGTAAAAATAATATAAGTCAACAATTAAGTTCAAATGTAGAGACCGCTAAAATTGACAATCTAGTAGTAAGATCATTCGACCTTTCAATACATCAAACCAGCCGCGCGCATCACTTTCGTTCATAAAGAGTAAGAGTCATATGGTGTATGGCGCATTTGGTAGGTATACCTATACCTACATATTCTGGAGGCCGCACGTGGAGCAGCCCATGTGACAAACCGGTCTTGAGCAAGCCTAGTAACCTCTAAACGACTTACGTGAGCCCGCGAAGGATTCCTCGGCTCACTTTTAATCTCCTTTGTTACACTTTAGGTGTGGGAAAATGAAAATCGTGTGAAAATCGACGCCGTTCATAACTGTTCGTTTGTAAGGAAAACTATCACGAATGTACTTTTGCATATGATTATGACTGAGAATGTCTGTGAATACTAGCGTTACATTTGACTTTGTTCGTGTGATAGGAGATTTATTTTTTATACATTCCGTAACAGCAAACAAAGTAGATGTGAAAACATTAAAAGTCTTGAAATGTACGCTGAATAAAAAGTAAATTTTCAATCCTTACCTAATTATAAATTTATCATTTATTAATATTACTCTAATTAATTCCTAACGACTCCACTCCAGCAGTAGTCCTTTCATATGTGTTATAAATTTAAAATAATACAATGGTTCTTTTTCTAAATAAAATAAAGTTCAAATGAGTAAAAAACATTTTATATTTTACCATTCAACTTATGATTTTTTACGTGTAATCAAACGAATCCATATGAAACAAATATGTAAGTTGGTATATGAATATTCTGTTGAATACATTATTATTCAAGATAAAGTTTTTTTTAGAATGTGTGTCATATTGCTATTATCATAGTACATTATGCAAAAATTTGTTGTCAGTAGTGGTCTGTTTCTACACTAGTGTTTTATTAAACATTTTTATTACGAAGTTATCTATGTAGTTAATCAAATGTTCTTTTATTATAAATTCAACATATTATCATTTTTTGGACCTAATATATATTTTATGTTGACTTTTTTGAATACATTTATTCTGTACCTACTTTGAAATTTCGGTCAAAATTATTTCAGTCACTTGGAAGACTTATCAAAAAACCTACCTATTCATTTAATGCACATGGGTTATAATAAATGTTTTATTCTGTATTTTTATAATTAAAATACTATTATAAACTACTGACTTATGTCTACGTCGGTACATTATTATAGCCTTCGTGGAAATTCATTTCGTGTCCTATTAATACCGATTTTTTATTTATATGAACCTTCGTGTAATGTTTTATTAATACCATTTAACATTACACTAATTAATAACAATGCTTTAATTAGCAATCTTGTCAAAACATTCATACTAAGATTATTGTTATCAATCTGTCACTTTTCCTCTACTCAGTTCGGGTCTCTTCTTATCTTCTCAGAGTGAACAAGATTAGGTTAGGTTATATTAGGTTAGGTTTTTTCTTATTTTCTTAGACTAAAAAAAATATTTTAGTCTAAGAATTATGCATTAATTTCCACATTATGTTTTGCTTTAGTCGTACTTTTTTCACTGTATGTCAGTTGCGTAGTGCTAGGTATGTGCCTCAGTCCCCTCTAGATATGGAAAGAGCCTGGGTACAGTGAGACCTAAAAAAAGTTACATCGAATTACGGAAATAGGACAATCTCGCTATAGAATAAACATCATTCACCCTAACCACAATAGAGCACAAGTTACCACATCTTAGGTTGACTCTAAGAATTCCCAACATTTAGAATTCTCGCCAGAACTTAGCTCGTCTCGTTAGCGCCGCGCGCCGCAAAACCTTCCCTTCTTATTAATGTCCGGACTTTTTCATTTACGGTTATAACAATGCGTTTTTTATTATTCTAGTTATTGTTTAACCGATTTCGATAAAGAAGGGTTTGTTTTTCCTTTAGCTATTATTGATGATTGTTTATGATACCAATTGAAATATTTTAACTACATAGGTATGTACATTTTGTACGTATTAATAGAAGCCGATCTACATATTACTATAATTTAATCAAATTATTATTATTATGATTAAAAATATTAAATGATTGTTGCGTTTACCACCATAGTAATCGCTAATAGTATTAGTTATTAGAGAGTCGTTATTAGAGAGTTATAAGTAGGAAAAATATTTTTAGAATAAAAATTCAAACGATAGGTATTCCTACCGATTGTGTGACATTATTAATATTTATGTTGTAATAAATAAATTTCATATAAATAACTTATCGCATAACGTCACCGTGCTTCATATTATAAATGCCGGTGTCAATTAAAAAAACAAACATTGCTTTCTAGAATTCGATACACGCAATTGAAAGGTGTCGGAAAAACGGTGGCGATTCTATGAAAATGCATCGGCGCAAAGAAACCTGCCCAGGAATACCACATGCCGTTTTATAATCAATGTCGAAGGGATCGTTTTACAACGGAATTTAATCTTTGTGGGTACTGAGTTAATGTTTTATTTATTGCGGCACTCAATTGACTGTTACGTTATTGTGCGATGTTACCTTAATTGTTGCGAGTTTTTACTTAGGCAAGGTGCGGATGTAGTTACGAAGCACGTATAAACGTTTTTGTTAATTTATTAATATAGGTGGTCTAACGCGAATGGATTAGCTTTTTCTCTGGCTATATCGCTTACTCTTAATTTATTAGCTCGCTCCGATGTGCGGTCTATTAGATTTATTCATTGATGCAAATAATAATTAAATTATTCGTTCTTGCCGTCTTCAGCTTCTCTTAATAGGTTGATTAAATTATCTCTCACAGACCTTGTTAATGAGTTGGGATTTACGCTTTATCATTATCGTCTTCTTCGTTATCAACGTATTGGGTACTATCCCACAGCTGGATTAGTATGTTCTCTTAGAATGAAAAGAGTTAAAGCCATTATTTACCCCAATAGCTATGCACCGTTAAAGCAAGTTAACTATAGATGGGCCCATGTACCTAAGGCCATGTACCTTTTTTTCACACCTTCCAAAATATAACACAGCAGCACCTACTTGACACTGGACACTTATAGGCAAAAGCAGGTGTGGAGGTGGTAGCATCGGAGTTGAACCACGAAGGGATCTACCATCTTAAATTGTATGCAAGTAATATGATTAGTAAAAAATATTCTATCTTGTAGAGATAAAGAACTTAGGCAGAATGCTAATGCACTTTTTAATTTCCATTATATGTAGATTTTAAAAGGTACTCGTTAATTGTGTATGAACAATAGGTTAATTAGGAGACAAAGGGATTTTTAATGAAATACAGCCGTTATGGATCACAGGATTTTTTTTTGTTATACTTTATTAAATTCAGTAAACGTGATGTGCTTGTCTGCCATCAGTCTACATCAAACGGACCGACAGCCATATTGGCAGAATGATAGATATATAAAAAATATTGATTGACACGAACATTACAAGTTCAATATTTCCCGCACTTGTACTTAAGCGAAGTTGTAATTTATGTAACTCATTGAATTTTTCCTCGGGTACAGTTGACAGCAAAAGTGCTAAACAAAAATAATTAAATGGTTTGATTTTCAACTCAAGTGTTAGGAAATATCAAGTATTTTGAATGAATACTAATTAATATTCAAATATGTACCTATCTATGTATGTAATATTTCACGACACTGATAATTATGAGGTACACTCATTCAACTCATTTAACGCTAATCAGAGTGTCAAACTTAATTTTACAGAAAGCAAGCCAATAGTGACGTTATAAACTTTACTATTACTACAATATTTTACTGTATATTAAAATGTTAAGTGCGATTTCGGAATTAGTTACCTGTTTGTTTAACATGGTATCATGATATCATGTTATTTTAAGTCTAACGCAATACATAAGGTAGGTAATAAAAATAATTAAGTTTATACCTATTTTATACAATAGTATTGTTATTATGTACAACGTTATTATGTATGTTATAATACAAAAATTGTATTGTATAGTATTGTATAAAACAGGCTGTCCCGGCAAACTTTGTGTTGCCATGTAAATAAAAAAATGTTAAGCGTGAATAATCCTTATCACTTAGGGGTATGAAAAATAGATAGTAGCCGATTCTCAGACCTACTGAATATGCATATAACATTTGGTGAAAATCGGCAAACCCATTTCGTAGGAGTACGGTAACTAACATTGCCACACGAGAATTTTGTATATAAGATAATCTTTAGGTATGCGACAGTCTTCAAACTTTTAAATAAAATGTGGTAACTTTGAGAACGGATAGTATGTTTGAATAAATGTGTATCTGGTATTTAAATTGATTATTAACGTATGCATGAGATTCAATATAACAGAAAATCGTGCCCAAGTTTCGTTCGAGATCTTTGTAACGGGCTGGCGTCGTGCATTCATTTTGCATACTCTTTAATTTTTTGCCGTTAACTTTATTTTGTCAATGGAAACTAGATTCGTGTTATAATTTTCGTGGGAAATGTAGTTATTTTTTAGATAAGTATATTAAAGGTGGTAGAACCCTTTGTGGTTCGACTCCGGCGGCACCACCGCCACCCGATTTCTGCCTCATAACAGCAGTGTTAAGCGCTGCTGTGTTCTGGTTTGACGGGTGTGGTAAGGGAGACATACTTTTCCGAGGCGTTCCAGCTTAGTCTTCAGGGTTAGCGGAACATGTGTGGCCGACCTCAGGTTAGAATATCTAATCCTATCTGGGGTTGATTACAGATGTCCCTGGGCGGCAGTAGCCACTTACCATCAGGTGGACTGCATGATCGTCTGCTACTCCTATATTATAACAAAAATCTGATGTCCTGGTTGCTTGGTTGGTTTGGAAGGTACGTTAAATAAGGCGTTCCAATCAGGGAGTCACGTATCTACTAGTATGATTAAACTTAAATAGCATTACTCTACTCCATCTCCTGTAGCATTTGTATTTCCTGTGCCAATTTAAGTGCTAAGCTATTTCCATTCTACTATATTACATATTCTACGTATGTATTTCTAAACCTTAATTTAAACAAAATAAGAAAATCTACCGTTACTTAAAAAAAGCTAAACTTTTAAGTAAGAAAGTATTGTATTTGTTTGATTCGTTTTATGTATAAATCAATTTTGCAACGTTCGACCAGGGTGGACCACCGCCACACCTATTTGCTAGCAAAAAAACAAGTGTGTTTACATTTTCGTACCTAATTACTTTTAGTGATTACCTACATAGGTACTCGTTATTATTCCGACAAGACACACGTGTTATTTTCGCAATTCACAAAAAAATATATTTATGACATTAAACTCGAACATGTCGTTATCGTTATCAGATATCGGTGTTAATTTGCTGCAGTAGCGGTTCCGTATCAGTTTCTTGTACGAATGATTGATTCGCAACAAACAAGTTCGTGACTTACTTAGCGGGACAGGTTACGACGACTTTGTAATGCCGATCGGTAGCAGGCATGGTAAGCGTTCGTTTAATTTATATCCTACCGAAGCGATATATTTTAAAATTTCATGCAATATTTAAAAATGTTTTTAATCGCTAAGTAAGAAATGTCAATGAAGGCGAGTGAGTAATAAAATAAAGCACCCTATTTTAGTAAATTTAGGCATTTTTAGTTATAAAATTAACGTAACACTTGTCAATCTCGTAATGTCTAACGTTTGTTTTATTTGAAAATCGCTTAACACTAGTATATTACAATAGAATGGATGCCACAGTATACGGAATCATAGTGTAAGTAGGGCTATATTCAATTAAAAAAGTAAAGTATCAAAATGGAATTGCACGTATTTACAAAACAAGTACTTATAAGTAGCCATGTTAAAAACATCTACGAGTAATGTTAAAAATGTGTTTATAAACTCCATTTAATTGTTGCCGAATGATTGATTCGCAACGAACAAGTTCGTGACTTCAGCGGGGACAGTAGCATTACCATGAGTTGGCATAGAAACGCCACTATAGAAATGGTAAATAGAAAACTATTGTCATTTTGCTAGTGAATAACATAACTACTATCGTTACGGGATTTCTTGACAACGTCTGTCAAATTAATGACTCATGGGACCGAATTTGTATGGCAATAGATCATAATGACATTCGCTAGCGATTTGATTTCGATAGGTTTTTTACGTATCGAGTTACGTCACTACGGATTTTAGTTCTACGAGTAACCACCAGAGGCGCTGTACAATTTTTCATACATTTATTTTACGCAGTCGCTAGCGAGTAATACTTTTGTAAACTCATGGTAGTCCTACAGGTTGTAACGATATACTCGTAGTAGTCGGGCTACACGCTCCTTCGATTTACCGTACACATGCGCTAATTTTAGTATCGGTTCTATTAATGCAATGATTTGAATGCCTAGTTGATCGTATTTTACTAGTTACATGAACTGGTGAAGTGCAATCAAGTCACAACGTAAGTCGCAGAAGTCCTAAGAGTATATTTGTAATACTGTTGTCTTAAAAATATATGAACAAGTGCAATGGAATACACATCTTAGATTTCTTTATAAAAAGTTTTCATAGGTATGTAAAGCCTACCAATTCGTACATCACGCGGTGAACTACGGACTAAACTTCTTAAAAATGTCTTAAATGTCCGACAATGTTCGTTTCTTTACCTATTAAATTAATTTGTTAAATAACTTTACTGACACATAGTGAAAGAGACCTTAAGATATCCTGTTTCTAAAGAAATTACAACACAATGTTATAGACATTTTATTCATAAGACAAACATTAAACGCGTTCTAATGAATCAGTAAAGGCTCGGGCGTAACGACCCGATCTTCATACATTTGTATATCCCACTTAGTCATTTACCTATGTTTAGTGTACATTCAGTTTATCTAACTAACATTTAAAATCAATTAAAATCTTGCCTATTCGATACGAATGCGGCACCGATTTAGGTCCGCTAATCGGCAATGAGCAGACAGTAGCTAAACGAGCGGCAATTATATGCCGTGATTCCTAGATAGATTAGATAGATCGTCACGAAATATTCTACCCAAGATTAAGATTGTAATGCGATTTACTTGTATTTTTGCCGGAAATTTAATGGTATTTTGCGGTAATATAATTATGGTGACTTTAATGAGGTTTTAATACTTAATCATGTACATAGATAGGTTCCAATATACTCGTAGTAGATACATTTTTTTCAATATATTTGTCAATAAGTAAGTGAATTGTAACCAATTCTTTTGAAAATAAATGATCTTTAATCACAATAAGTAATGATAAAATGAAGCTATGGAATTAAAACGTATTAAATTTAATTATTTAACTTACAATTAAATATCCTATACAAATCTCCCGTTTATGGCATAGTCAAAAATATCCTGTTCCTAAAGTTTAAAACTGTACTTGATGCTACATTATTATGCGGTAGGTATGTATTAGTTACATGTTTTGTTTACTTAAAGCCATTATTATATAAAAAATGTATATAAAGCGTGACAGTTTTCTACGGCGAATGTACGGTGCACAAATAAGATAGCTCAACGTGGACACGAACAGATCTAGGTCCGTAACTAATCAGCTAAAGAGCGAGGTCTCCAGTAGCTTGTACAATCGCTGTAATTGTGAGCTCTGATACCTAGATAGATTGTCACGCTGTCTGTTGACTTGGGAGGTATGTAGGTATGGTATAAGCAACTTTACCATACGCTACGGTGCTATGTTCGTGTAGTTATGTACCTATATACTATGTTAGTACTTTTATTGATACAAATAAGTAGTGGGTACCCATTTCACTAGAAGTTTTTTTTTTAATATAACTGCAACGGTTGGGTTACACTGATGCTGTTGGGTTAATCGTTGCTTACTTCAGGGTTAAGATTGGCCGTATGATGACGAGGTATACTCATTAAACATACAGTGTTTATTAAAAAAATACAGGTTTTAATATTAAAAATAAATATTTAGACTCACAAACTTTTTAGCAAATGATTTAAAAATACTCATATACCTACATCTATTCATATTGACGACTGCCAACTCTAAGAATATATTTTTAAAAGCATGCTTTCACATTATCATGAAATTTTCAATTATCGAAAAATGTAGAGTTACTACCAGCAGGTGGGCAAAGGTACTTAAGACACACTGACAAAATATCCCAATAAATTGCCTGTAAAACGGGCACAACATTATCTTAATTAAATGTGAATCTTTATCGGCTCATAACTTTGTAAATAAAAGCTCAAACAGGTTTTATACAAACATCGGCACATTAGCGCGCCCATCAAACTCGCCAATACAAAGTAGTGTTAAATAAACTACAATTATGGATAAAAGCAGGTTTTGGTTAAACATTGTAATGACGGGGCGGGGCTGGTTTATTAAAAGGTGTTTAATTGTAACGATTATAGACGTAATGAGCCTTCAACACGATTAGATAGTTCTTACAATAAACGACTAGCTTCTTGTGTTCACACGACTTAATGTTAACGATGTCATAAAACGCCCTATTTGCCGTTAAGGAGCGCATCTAATTATTTTATATGTGTAATAATTCTGTCTCCGGGCGTAGTGGCGTAATGAAGTGTAGTTTTCAACTTCATTCATGTACTTTTGTTATCAGTATACCTAATTTTAGCCTTCTTTTTGTTTACAGGTAAGAATGTTACGTGTTTATAACAGCAAGGATGGTGGTAGCTTGTAGGTATGTACTTACCTACTTGTAATAAGGGCTAAGGGCTTATTCCTTTTTTCTACCAAATATAGGTATGTGGTGAATATGACGTAAATACCTATAAAGTAACAAACCTTTTTAAATAACATATTATTTTGTCGAAACGTGCAAAAATGTCTAAATCAATATTTGTAACGCAATATATCATATACTTAAATAAAAAAACTCAATAAATACGATACTAAAATGGTACTAGCTACTTATGCGATAACATTTAATTGCGTAATGTCTAGAACTCGATACGATCGCGATACGAGCCGGGACGGGTTCGTCATACGGCGTTCATCTCGCAAGGATATCAATATCATGCGCGGTGTAGGTCTGCTTTACATTTATTTATCTCATTTAAAGCGGTATAACAGATATAATATTCAAATGTTATTTATTAAGGAACACCTGGTATTCAATATTACATATTAGTTGCAGTATTTTTTTTTAAATCATATTATTTTGTCTTTTTTACTAAATACCGTCAATAAGTAGGTATTTACAAGCTCTATTTATACTACGTCTGGGTTTATTTAACAAACAACGTTAGAATGTTACTCCTTCAGTAAATATAAAATTTAAGTTTCATACCGATTACTTAATTTATCTAAACATGAAACAAACGTCAAATTTATTAGTTAAATTCTCCAACGCAATATATAATATAAATAAAAAACACTCAATAAATACAAGACTAAAATGGTACTAGCTACTTTTGCGATAACATTTAATTGCGTAATGTCTAGAACTCGATACAATCGCGATACGAGCCGGGACGGGTTCGTCATACGGCGTTCATCTCGCAAGGATATCAATATCATGCGCGGTGTAGGTCTGCTTTACATTTATTTTTGTCATTTAAAGCGGTATCAAAGATATAATATACAAATGATATTTATTAAGGAACAACTGGTATTCAACATTTCATATTCGTTGCAGTACATTTTTTATAAATCATATTATTTTGTCTCTTCTTCTAAATACCGTCAATAAGTAGGTATTTACAAGCTCTATTTATACTACGTCTGGGTTAAAATGTTTATTTAACAAACAGCATTAAAATGTAACCCCTTCAGTAAATATAAAATTTAAGTTTCATACCGATTACTTAATTTATCTAAAAATGAAAAATCGTCAAATATATTAATAAAATGCTCCAACGCAATATTCGTATAAATAAAAAAAACTCAATAAATACGAGACTAAAATGGTCGTAGCTACTTATGCGTTAACATTTAATTGCGTAATGTCTAGAACTCGATACGATCGCGATACGAGCCGGGACGGATTCGTCATACGGCGTTCATCTTGCAAGGATATCAATATCATGCGCGGTGTTGGTCTGCTTTACATTTATTTATCTCTTTTATTTGGGTATCTCAAATATAATGTACAAATGATATTTACAAAGAAACACCTGGTAGTATGGTATATTACAGTACAATTGCAAAAAACATAGTACTTTGTGTCTTTTAATAAAGACGTATTATTATTCACAGAATAAGGAAGTAAGACCTGAAAGAGTTATATCTAGAGTATTATCTCCGTTAAACAAGAAAAATCTTAATAAAGAATAGGTATTAACTAACCTCTTTAGTAAATATATAAATTAAAATATCATAATGATTACATTACGCGTGCGATAAATTGCATAACGTAGAACTCCATACGAATTCGATATAAACTAAAACTAGTTCGTTATAAGTCGGTCATCTTGCAAGGATATCGACGGATATATTGCAAGGAATCCTGCACAGTGTTTATGAGTAGATACCGACACTTTAATACGAGTGTCCTTAAATCGTAGCTATTGAGCTTATCTCACATAGGTCTTAAAACGAATCTATGTACTTATATGAATGGAAAATAAACTAAATCTTAAACTAGTTCCTTAATTAAGTACATATAATTTATTTAATATCAGATACCAGGTAACTTGCACAATTTTTGACTGAATCATAAAAATGGTAGCTAACAATTTTCACGACAAAAATTATATCCAAAAGTATCAAAACTACAGACAGAAATTGTTTCCAATTTACTTGTATGTTTATTTATGCTATTAAAAATCTTAGAACCTTGAGAAGTGACCGTGTGCATTCGCAATGAGTGCGGTACACGCTTGATTGATAGGTTAAAGGCTGCCGAGCACAAATTAAAAAACAATACACCGGCGACATGGCGATGTGAAATCAATTAACGTTAAGTTGGCGATTTTGCCGCGAATCTTAGAAAAAAGTCGGTAAGAGACAGAAAGAAATTAAATATTTCTACGTATCTACTAAAAATTGTCCTCTAAAAGTTTCAAAGTTAGGTATATAGTTAATGCAGATGAGTAATGTTTATATTAATTAATGTTATTCTGATCTTTTCTCCTATTACTAAAATAATTGGTGTAGAACTCTATCACACTTCTTCAATGTAGATTTCCGAAGTGTACTATGACCTATCTAGTAGAAATATTCAAGAAATATATTCATAGATTTATAACAAGTTTTCTTATTTTACAAAAGTTGGGACCGTCCGTTAAAGGTGTTATAAAAATCATGTAACTCATTAGTGATTACAAATGTTCCATGTCTTACCTTTCATATTGTTTTTAGTACCAGTGCGTTAGAGCCATGAACGCTTTGACGCGTTGATAAATTCTTCCTTAGCTACAAATTATATGACTTTTTATCAGTAACGAGCTTTCTTCATGGTTTCCCTCGGAATAAAAGGTTAGTGGAGTCGGCAACAAAAATGGTGATACAATCTCGCTAGAAACTTTATGAGCCATTAATAGGCAACATTACATACGAGTGGCTATTTATATGTAAAAGTCAGAGTGGCGTGAACAATTTTAGCAGCCGACGTAATTAATTCGGTCTGTATTTTTTTTTTTTTTTTTTTTGGCGCCCAGATGTAGGTGGAAAAAGGGCTGACCCTCTACGGAGAGGGAGGAGCAAAAAATGCGTCCAAGCACTTACAGGCCGCGACGAGCCGGTGCCTGCGTCGTGTGGGGCTGACTGAAAGGTCCTCCTGAAGGGAGGACCATCCCACTAAAAACTCCTTTAAGGCATTCGTCCAAGGGGACCGTACAGCCGACATCGGATAGCGACCTCTCGTTTGCGGAGCGAGAGGCGCTAGCGGCGCTCCCTAGAGAGCTACCGCTGGATAGATGACACTGAAGGTGTCAACGTATCATGAATAAGATTAGAATCGTCGGGAAGACGATTCTCTATGGAGAGTTGTACGCCCCTGTGGGCGGCCAGAAGATTCTCCACATCGGTGGAGAGTTTGTTAGGAGCGTCGGTCAAGATATTTCTTGGCCGACGGCAATTGTAACGGGTAGGAAGAGGGGCAGCATAGTCCGCTGCACCCTTGATTAAGGGGTTGGAATGGTTTTCTGAGCGGTCAAAGAACGCTTCAGAGAATTGTCTGAGGACTTGTTGTATTGGAGCGAGCTCCAGGTCGCGGTGGAGGTCAGCGTTTCTGACATACCATGGGGCATTAAGTGCCCGACGACAAAAGAGATTTTGTATGACCTGGAGTTTGTCTAGGATGGTGGGATTCGCGTGAGCGAAGACTGGAGAGGCGTATGTTAACACCGGTCGAATGCAAACCTTATACAGCGTTCGCTTATTCCTGGCTGACAACTTGCTGTGTCTGCCAATCATGGCGTTGAGGCGGCTCATGTAAGAGCGGGCGGTATGGGTGACCTTAGAGACGTGGGGTCTAAAGGTGAGGCCCGGGTCAAGGGTAACTCCTAGGTATTTTACTGTGGGCCTCCATGGAATGGGGGCCCCAAGTAATTTGACGGAGGGCAGGTTGTTTAAGCGCCTGCGTTTGTGGTCGAAGCGCATTGCGGAGCTTTTCTCCGCATTGACTTCGATGCGCCATTTCCTAAACCAATCTCCTAACTCGTTGACCGAGCGTTGGAGTTTGGCGAGGACAGATGACTCCTTTTGCCCTTGGATGTAAAGGGCGGTGTCATCGGCGAAGAGTGAGAGCTGCACCCCATTTTTGGGGATAGGAATATCGTTGGAGTACGATATGAATAATGTAGGAGCGAGCACTGAGCCTTGAGGGACTCCGGCTGTTACGGGGCGTGGGGGAGAGAGGATACCTTCGTGCCTGTAGCGGAAGGTTCTGTCCTGAAGGTAGGAAGCCACGATGCGGACTAGGCGATCAGGAAGACCAGAATGGTATAGCTTGTATACCAGTCCTCCATGCCAGACTTTGTCAAAAGCCTTGGCGACGTCGAAGAAGACTGCTAGTGTCTTGTTACGTCTTGGATAAAACCCGCTTGTGATGTACTCGACAATGCGGTGGACTTGTTGGGGGCACGAGTGCTGGAGGCGAAAGCCAAATTGGTGAGGAATGATGAGTGGGGGAGCATCTATTGGGAAGAGGTGCCCTCTTATGTGAACGAGGATCACCCGTTCGAAAACCTTGCCCATTGCATTGAGGAGGCTAATGGGGCGGTGGTTGGAGGGAATATGTTTCGGTTTCCCAGGCTTGGGAATACCGATAACTGTTGCTGTCTTCCAGGCTGTTGGAAAGAAGCTGAGATCGAGGCAGGCATTGAAGATAATGACCAGAAGGGTCAGTGCCTGCTCGGGGAAGTGTTTGAGCGCCAGGTTGGAGATACCATCCGGACCTGGGGCTTTACGAGGTTTCAAACCGCGGATGACGGTCCGGACCTCGTCTGTAGTGATTTTAATGGGAGCAGAGGTGACAGGGAGAGAGATCTTTTTAAGGACCTCCTCCTCCACCTTGTGAATGTGGATAGGGTCGCACGGTTGAGTGCTGGGGGAGCACTGCGCAGCGATGCTATCTGCGAAGCATTCGGCCTTCTCGGCGTCTTCGAAGGCTATGCTGCCGTCGGGACGCGTGAGAGGGGGAGTGCTTGAGAAGGCTTCGGTACGAAATCGTCTAGCGATTTTGTAGAATGCCTTATGAGAAGGTTGGATATCCTCCATGAGAGAGTTCCAGTTGGAATCCCTCAATTCGGCTAGCCGGGATCTGACTTTCCTTTGGAGGGCGTTAGCGCGCCTCCTAAGGACAGGGGTGGGATACTTGGCGGCCCATCTGAGGGCTGCGTTTTTAGTTTGGATTAGCTTCCTGACCTCGCGAGGTAGTTTGCGGTTCGGGACCTCTACCACCTTCGCGTTGTCATGAAGCGAAGTCTGAACTAGCTGGGTGAGTGAGTTCACCGTACTGTCTATTTTCTCCGAGCTAACAAGGTAGTCTGGGGGAATAGTATACGGTGAATCGGGGGCCTCTATGGCCGAGGTGAGAGATTTCTCGTACCCTTCCCAATTAGTGAAGGTTTTCGAGGAGGTATGGGGAGTTGGATCATAGGGACCTAACTGTAGAGAGACTGGACGATGGTCTGAGCCCAGATCGTCCAGTGTTTCGATCGCTCTTGTATTGAGCGCGACGCCTTTAAGGAGGGCGAAATCCAGCACGTCGGGTTCCTGGTCTTCCCGATCGGGGTAGTGGGTTGGCGCTGTTGGAGAGAAGATATCAAAGTCCAGTGCGCGGGAAATGGTTAAGAGTTTCTTACCGTTGGTGTTAGTCAGACGACTGTTCCAAACGGTATGTTTGCAATTGAAATCTCCAAATAGTACGACAGAGTCTCCGAGCGAGAGGAGGGCCTCCAAGTCGCTTTGGAGAGGGGCTTTATTGGCGGGGAGGTAAATTGAGGCTATGATCAGGGACGGGTGTCCTGTCATGCCTAATTTGCATATGGTGGCTTCCATATTGGTGAGCTTGGGTGTTTCCAGAGGGGTGCAATGGAAGGATCTCTTGTAGTAGATGGCAGTGCCTCCGCCACGACGATCGTCGGCTCTGTCATTACGTACAAGCGCGTAAGAGGGGAGACTTACGCCTTTAAGGGAGGGCTTGAGGAAAGTTTCCTGAACAAGCAACAGGTCGATATCCCTGTTGCGGACGAACTCTTTGAGTTCGGGAATGCAAGGCTTAAGACCTCGTGCATTGAAGGAGATAAGCGAGACGCCTTTAGGTTTTGACGACCGGGATGAAGGGGTTGAGTATGAACGTTACTCATTGAATGGACTTGAACAACGCTAGGTGTTCAGAGTAGATTGCGATGCGCTCCGCCTGGCTGGCGTTACGCATCTTTTGCGAGACGAGTATGATCTCGTCGAGGTTCACGCCCTTAACGCAGTCCTTAAGGAACATGATATGTTCCCTTACCGATGCGTCTTGGGTGGGACGGGGAGTGGGAGTGGCCTTAGGGGCCGGGGTTGGTGGGGCGGTCGCGGGAGCGACTTTCCTCCAACTCATGGGAGCGGTTGGGGTTTTGGAGGCCCCTAGCCGCGGGAAATTGGTCGAATTGACCGGAGGTGGGCCTGCTTTCGAGGGCTGCTTTTTAGCAACCTTCTTTTGAGCGGGACGGGGGGCTTTAGGGCAGCCACGGTAGTTAGCCGGGTGCCCTGAAGTGGTGCATAGCACGCAGGCAGGAGGGGACTCGTCTTCACGAGTTCTCTTGCACTCACGTGTGGCGTGGGGTTCTAGGCACTTGACGCACCTTGGGGGGGCAGTGCAGTTCGCCGCTGCATGGCCGTAAAGCTGGCAGCGGTGGCACTGGGCAGGGTAGCCACGCTTGTTAGGTGGTTCCACCTTGATCTCAGAAAGGCCACAGATTGTGAGCTCCTTCTCCTTGAAAATGTCCTTGGAGGACGGGGTCTTGGCTAGAATGGCCAGGGCTAGAGGGTATTTGACCCCGTTGCGGTTGTACAACTTGTGTACACCTTCCACGGGGAACCCTTGGTTGACTAGATCCGTTAGGATTTCGTCGGTGGGAAGCTCGTAGGGGAGACCCCTAAGGACCGCTTTGATTTTGCGGTCCTCTTCTAAAGCGTACGTGTGGTACGGGAGTTGAAGGTGAGTTAGGAGCCTAATGAGGCTCCTGAAGTCCTCGGTGGTGGGGCATGAAACGCGAATGGAGTCGCGAAGGTTACGTGCCTTGGTGTAGTGGATCTGTTTTTCCACTAGGGTTTTAGAGAAGTCGGACCATTTCGACTTATCTCTGAAGAAAATGTGTGGGGGCGGTTTGCACTTGGCAAGTGCCGGTTCGCATCGCGTGGCTGGCTTGGCGGGCTTAGCCGCGGGGGTTGAGCTCTGGGGCTCGGTGGAGGTTTTTGGCACGGGGGCCAGAGTGGAGGCTTTTGGCACGGGGGCCAGAGCGGGGGCCGCTGGGGCTGGGGTGGCTTCGAAAGAGGCCTCGGAAGAGGTTTCACTTGTCGCCTTAGCGACGCGTTTCACCGGTCGTTTCTTGGTCTTCCTCGACTTGACAGGGGTGAAACCCTGGTCGTCGTCGGAGGAGGGGGCGGTGATGAGGGTGTGCTCCGACGATTCGTCGGAGGAGGCGGGGCGTTTGAGCGAGATGGCATCGAAGTCCATCTCGTGTCTCGGGGTGGCATCAGGGGATGCGGGTGAATCAGTAACGGACAGGGGATCCGTTACGGATTTTAAGGGCTCGCAAAGGGAGCGGAGTTTGACTGAGTCAAATGGGCGATTGAGCTCCTTGCTCAAGAGGGAGGACAGAGCCTCGAAAAACCTATCTGTTACCATGTAGGCCATGGTAACCTGGGATGCCTCCCTGCCGAGGCAGGGAGCTAACGGGGAGGGGGAGGGAAATGCAATTACCCCTAAGGGAAAGTAACTGCTACCGTCACCCTTGGGATAGCCCAAGTGCAGTGGGATCGGGTCTGCCGGTTTCTCTCAGGCCGAGAGGTCTGAGAAGCGCACCGGGTCAACGCTAGCTGGTTTCGTTGGCACCGTTAGGTATCCACCAACTCAAACGCGTCGGGACGTGAGTTTTGTTTATTCCCAATAAATTGGCAATAAACAAAGCACGGACCGCTATCGATAATATCGAGTAGGCGAGAACCGGCCGAAAGGCCAGAGAAAATTCTGGGTTAGGAAACACTAGAGCGCGAGCAGGCGGGGCTGCTCGGTCTGGCGTTCAAACGCAGAGTGTCGGTCTGTAGCTACAGTATACGGGTAGTGGTAAAGAAACACTCGTTTAGTCATCTGAATATTCGTTTCGAATAGTTTTGTTTAAAATGAGGGCAATGGTCTTGGATTGTGAAGTCCACGAAGATTGGCATTCGAGTTATACGAAATTTGAAAAATGCAATACTTGAGTGAGAGTGACTTTGGAAAATTAGAGAATTTTCTATTAAATATTTCGTCACTCTTTAACTAGATATGCATAAAATTAGGTCGACGCCTGCGCATCCTTTAATAACCTCAATCGAGATAAGATTTTATTACTAAAAATTTGTAGATAATATTAAGACATTACGAAAATGTTTCGTACAGTATTAGTATTAAATGTTTAGTAGAGTCATACGTGTAAAGTAACAATCACATAAAAATGCAGACATCACACTATTATTGAACAGTTTTGTCAACTAGTTTGAAATCGTACTCTTGCATAAGCGATCCTTATAGTGTATCTTATTAAAACATAAATAAAACAATACACGAATAAACTACATTCTATAATAGATACTCATAAGTAATAACATAACTTGCATAATAAACTGTTGTTGCCACTGAAAAGGCCACAACTTACTCACGAAAGTAATAAATAAGAGAAATCGAAATAAAAGGCAAATAAGTTAGATGTCCGTCTCCTATGGCAGTTTCGTGTCGACTGACACAAAGTAAGCGATGATTTATGCCTGCAATGCGCTGTCTAATTAAGCGCAGACGCATCTTATTCTATGTAAATTTTATTTGAGCCGCCCTACTGAATGAATGATAGGCATTATTCTTATCGTACCCATCTCAATGTGTGTAGGTTTCAAAGTAAAAATTGAAATAAATGAACCATGCCTTGAATTTTTAAGTAGATAGAACAAGATTACTAAATAATAAATATTAACAAATTGCAATATAATCTATACGAAGTATATCTTTCAATGTGTGGTCAAAGAATCTGTGAGAGAATAAACAATAAAAATGCCGAAATAAAAAATGCGGGAGAGTGGATAAATATGTAATGCATTAGGTTAATGAGAGTGCTATTAAAGTTTTACACTCCACAAATTAATTCGGAGCACCTAATTTTACTGTTCAAAAGTAAATAAACAGCACGATTCCAACAAAAGAGCGTTCTCGAGATGCCTGTACCACGAAACTGGGTTGACTGCGGTCTTGCGAGAAAAATGTTTTAATCTTACGTGAATGTACGTAAAGTTTACGAATTCTCCAGACTGTGTCGTCGCATGGTACGGGGCGAGAGGACGAGTAATGTTATGAGCAACCCATTATTGTCTCGCCCCATACCGTAAAACATTACGCAGTCGTACCGGCCCCGAGAATGCACATAGAGCTGTCAATACCATTATTGCACTCACTTATCTGTACATAATTGGGTTATTACACAGTGAAAGTCTAATGTTTTATACCTTTCAAGCGGACATTAATAAATGTAAGAATAATTTGTGTTTAAAGAAAATATTTTTATTTTGAAAAATCTCATATGCGCACGTATAACATGTGGTTGCAGATGAAACATCGTGGCGCAAGTCGTAAATCTAATCTTGTTATGGTCTTCCTGGGTCACTTAATGTATAAATTAACCTAATAAATTAATTAAGAAGCGGGAAGCACCAACAAAGTGTGCAGTAAATAAGCAATCTCGAGACATATGTTAGCTGTCAGTCATTTTTCATTTTATTTTCATAGAAAGCGCATTAACAGCTCTATAAAGTTACCCGAGCGAAACCGTTTAGGATCATCTAGTGAAGGTTTTACCGAACGCAAAATATGCCGGGGTCTTTTGAGAATAAAAGAGTTATCAATAAGTTTCAATCTGTTAATATACTGTGCTGTTTTGGAGTTACTTTCACTTTATAAGCGTTTATAAGTTTCTGAATGAACTTATGTTATTTATTTATGACGCTACTGTCAATAAAGCTGATTAATTTCTTTTACTATTAAGTTGGTTAAAAATTTGTTTTTTAAAATAGACGCATAACATTTTTGAAAGCGGCATTTCCGCTACGCGTTGGAGAATTGATGTCTCGCGTTAGATATGTGCTAACAGAGTTCTATATCAATAAAATATAAAGGCTGGAATTGTCGCGTCCGTCCGTTTGACAGGCACAAAATCGGCAAACACAAAGCGGGCGTCAACATAAACTAACATCCGGCGAACGGTGATGTATGGCAGCCGCAGAACTATGGAAACAAATCTCTCTCCGTAATAATTTACGGGCGCAATATGGCTTCGCAGTTCGAAAACAAACAAACAAAACAAAAACACAAGCGCTACCCGCGATAAAAGATGTCGCCACACTCGCAAGCCTTTAAAGATAGACTAGTGCTTAGATAGCTAGAAAATAAACAAGTCGCAAATAAAGGAACGAAGTCTGCGCCAGCGACGCAGCCGACCAATCAGTGCTCGAGGCGTAATTATAGTTTCGGTTCAAATTAGGAACGATGCTTGTTATGCGTTCTTATTATTCAACACAGATATCATGACAATAGTACGTATGTATTACATACATCGACTTTATTTAACATCGCATTCATACATTCATTTGTCATACATTACACCACATTTCGAAGGTGACTGAAAAGTATAGAGTAATAAGAGAAATTAGAGGCGAGCACTTAAAATAATTCCCTCACCAGTTGTTCGAATTTTCGTTGGAACATGACTCACAAGGAAACAAATTAAATGGCCACTGTCCGTGCTAGGGTTGCCAGCTCGATAAAATGCTTCGAATTGCCGGGTGCCTATCGTCATTCCTGACTCAATTATTTAAAAAACGAACGCCCGTTGCGTTTGTTTGTATCCTTATTGCGCGTGATTTTTGTCGCTATTTCTATCTCTTTCCCTCGGCGGGCAGCGGCTGCGCCTGTGTCGTCGATAACTGCGGAATGCGCCGGCTGACTTCAGTCGAGCGGTGCTCATAGACAATTTAAATTGGAGAAATTGGTAGCCGAGTACTTCGAGGAACTGGTAATAACGGACAAATGTCGACGTATGTAGATAGAGCTTACGCTCGATAACATATTGCTGATTCCGACACTGTCAACGCCCATTAATATTTATCATCATAGCCTAATGAATAAATTTATATGAAAAATATGCTCTCTGGGCAACTTTATAATCTACGTAGAATAAAAATATGAATAGAGTCGTCAAATTTTAAATCGATTCTTTCAGTAGGAAGGCTATGATTATGTTCGTGTTTCTGAAGATTGAGTCGTAGTAATAATATGACTGAGTTAGTCTTGCGTGCAGTCCATCTGTCGTCCCGCCTTTACAAATATCGTGAGCTTTTAATATCAGCATATTTATTAGGATTTAGAAAACAGACATCGATACCAATTAAGTTATAATAAATAAAATAAAAATAAAAAAGAAAGCCATTTAATGGCTTTCTTCAATTATATGGCGGTGAGATATCTATACTTATCTATGTGTAAAAAATAAATAAGACATTCAAAATTACTATAAAACCTTTTATACAAGTAAAAGGTATAGTTAAGTATTTTAATTGTTCAAAATGTTAATATCGTCTATTATTATTAGAATAATAGTACAAAAAAGTCGTGACATTATTATCTTTAGAAAGATTTTTTTGCATTTCACCGAGAAAAGAAAACGAGCAAAAGTTTTCGCTGAATTCCAAAAATAGAAAGACCAAACTAATCCGTATACTTCTTGAGAAAATTTTCAAGTAGTCTTGAGCGCTGTATTAGGGGTGGTATAATAAGGCTTTCTGGATTAGCTAGAGCTCTTGAGTGAGAATAAACCCAAGGGAAATCCTGGCTCGCAGCTTTCCTTCTAATTTATAGCTCTTCCAACGGCCAGCGGCCTTTGTATCGGATCTCGGCAACAAGAAATATATTTCTGGACGGATTAACATGTGTGCTACTTGTAATTATGTAAAGGCACTTTCGTTTCATTCGGCATTTGTAGGTTATATTATGATGTATCATTAAAACTTGTAAAGTTATTGTACATACTTACATATATAATTATATACGTATACTCTTCCTAGACATTTGAATACCGCCTTGCACGTTTTCTGCTTAGCCTAAAGGTAGACTGGCAAAGAATGCTTCTAGCATTAAGTCCGCCATTTATACCAGTGTTAGTTAAGGTATAATAAAGTAAATAAATAAATAAATAAATAAAACGACCACCTATCAATCTATTGAAAATTATAGCTACTCGTAATTTTAGTGTTTTGTTATTATTCGGTGTTTCGATGTTTTTTTTATCGGACAATATATTCATCGTTTGGATAAAATTATAACATCGCACCAATTATTTTAATTCATAAGATATTTCTGTAAATTTAAGTTAAGAATGTAGTACTAATTCTATAGTCAACGTAATACGTGCTTGTGTCGCATCTGTTTTCAAACGACTAAAAAAATACAAAATTCCTGAACGATTTAAATCATGAACTGCTGAGAATGGTCTGCAATTAATATTAACTTTTATTCCTTTTGCACAGTCGTAATTTATCTTTATGTAAACAATGAAAACATCGTGTTACTGTACCGTTTGTTTTAACTCCAGTTCACAGTAATAACAAATAGTTTGGATTGTCGCCATCGAAGACAAAGATGCTCTCCTATATATTACTGTCCGAGGAATAAATTGATTTAATGAGATCTTAAACTAATTGGATTTATACGTTTCGCTCGCATTTACTCTTTGCGTTAAGATTAACGTGCGAGTTCCCGTCTTAACTTAACGCTACTGTAGGCAGCCCTACTCGAAATAAATTTGGTACATAAGTATATTATTTTAAGTGAAACTGTTCATTTACTGGACATTTGCTTGCTTGGAAAACCGCTGTTACGAATCTATGGGACTATGGGAATGTTACTCCTAACAGATTCTATTCGAAAGTACAAGGTAATCCGTATCGAATGGTTCCTAACGTAAAGCTTGACAAGGTTTAACGATTGCCATTCAATGACTACCGGAAACGGCAGTTTAACCTGTCCTCCGAACTTCCGAAGCAATGAAACATACGTGTTATGCATCAAATACTGGTGAGCGGTCACCTATCCAATGGTTTACATGTATGATCTACAAAAGTCGTAAGTTTATATAAATTATATCTCTTATATAAATTATATCTAGTTGAAAAGTTTACTTCAGGCGATGAGTTTTCCTGCTACTAAGATACACTTGTATCTGCATCTAAAAACTAAACAGTAAACTAAATAAATATTCACAACCATAAACTATCGAATTACATACGAAATGCAGTATACATTGTATCAGCTTTCGTGATTTTCTTTTACCCTTCTCATTACAATGCATTAATGTTTTGCAATGCACTAAAATCTATTTATAAAACCATTTTACGTACGGCAATATTAGACAAAGAAGTGTTATCAATAAAATCCACTGTTCAATGACAAACTTTTAACACTATTAGACGAAGTATGCGAGATATATTTATCCGGCCGGTATTCGAAACTTTCACGGCTGTTCTCTAATATACTGTGAATTAAATAAAGGTAGATAGGTATACGATATTCAACAGAACTTGCCAACGTATGACAATTTATCAGCGTATTATTAAGAACTCGAGTTCTTTGTTAAGTGGTGTTAATGCGAAATGTATTCGAAACGTATTTGACGTGACATCAGTATTATGTATTCGTTGGCGTTAAATTAAGGTTAATGAATATTATATACTATGTATTTTATTTATTAATTTACAGTATACATTTTTATAAATACTACATTTCTGTATAATAAATGTACAAATTAAATTTATAACAAAATATATAATATATAATTTATGTTCGTAAGGTAAAATTCAATTAATCCATTTAAGAATAGTGCCACTGTAAATGATATACTAAGGTAATGATATATTATTAAAATTTATCAACGCAGCAGAAGAGTATACTGCAAAAAAAATGTACTTTATATCACTCAAGACGATTTATGTACCTATTCGTTTTTAGTGTTGGTACTATTTTCGCAAAAAATACAAGTATTGCGTTTTATACTACCTAAATAGTTAATGCATACGTATGAATACAACTCGTCCAAATGTTCTTATATTTCATTTTTACTGGAATACCATTCGCTACCTCGCTTGTCTAATCGTCGGTAGTGAATTAGTGCGATGCACACACGTTTGTAGTGCGAGGTACTTCATTACGGGGGCAGGTCGTAAATCAGGACTTCTAATATTAACCGTGCCTTGGTGGGGCAAATTGCGCCCGTCTAGTCTGTGGCTGGAATATGTGCGAACGATCAAATAGTGTTATGTTCAAATTTAATGTAGGTATCCTGAGGGAAACATATGTGATGTTAAAAATACAAAAATATTAAATAAACATTTCTGTGAAGCTCGTATGAATCCTACGTTTTGTTTAAAGATGTTTTAAGCTTATAAGTGGCTATGATGTCATAAGTCATGAGCTGCTACTTCTATCAGGATTTTATAGCATGTTATATATATTTAAAAATCAATAAATGGGAATAAATTCGAAAGGATCCGTAGGCAAACTTAGCGAATTTAAACTTAAAACTGATACCTTATCATATTACATATCGCCAATGAGCTTAGGTATTACTCACACTATACAATATACTTCGTATTAATGTACATACATATTTTAATTTAAACGATATTCGCTGTTTCTTACCATGTTTTCATTGGCAGAGGGATACGTACGTCATACGTACATTACAAGGGCGGATCGTAAATCAAGAGTTCTAATATTAACTGTGCTTGTTGGAGCAATTTGCTGCGGTTATCTGTGGTCGGATAGGATACCGATGAGGTGATAATGTGTTTGTCACCTAAAAATGTATGCTCTGTCAACTGACTAATGTAGTGATACTAAAAGTCCGAATTAATGTACGTTTATGACTTCGTATGAGATGGCTTTTGTCTTTTTATTTTGTTTTATTATATTTCATGTGATGAATGCGACGATACAACTGCTAACTTTTAAGCAGTCATTCGTATTCTACTTAAAAATATATATGCCACAGTTCTGTATTTCCAATTTCTTAATAAATTCTCGTAGTGAGAATTATCATGATTAAATAAAGAATCATATGGACAAGTTTTTACCACAGTTTGCGGTTGTGCCACATAGTAAATTTTTACATTATTTAACATTTACCTACCTATTAGCTGTAAGTTTTAAAGTCTTTTGTTTGTACAAAATACCTTATTTAATCCGATATTTGCTTATGGTAATTTACTCATACTTATCTACACTTTCATAAGTGATAAAACCTACCTTGTAGGATATACTTTTTGTAACATAGAGGTATAGGTAGTTACTGCTCATTAAATATTACCTGATACTTTTTTTCCGTAATTTGTAGGCTTCCGTAATCATATTTTGTTTCCTTATCAAGGTTTCCATACAATTAATTTTTTTCAACTCCACCCAAATGATACTCGATATCAAATATTTAAGCATCTATTTACAACAATTTAATTTTTTTTCTGCCACAGACATAAATAAACGGACCCCTCTAAGATCCTCGTACTAATGTGATTTTAATGTACTCCAGTGACGTCTTCGCTTAAATATTTTGTAATCTGCATAGTTCAAGCTTTCAATGTATAGAAATATAAACCCAAAAATGTAATATAAATTCATTGATTGCAAGACTCCACGCGACACGTGTGAGAGTGTTATTTTCTATATTTTATCATGTTATACTTTTCCAGATATTTTTTTTTATTTCATACTATGCATTAATTTTATAGGTAACCCCAGAAATTATTTTTCCCTTAGTGCCTCTAGTTATATGACAAAAACGTAATTAAAAGTGCGAGTGATTGTCTGTATTATGATTGCTTTAGAGCATCTTCATTCATCGTACTAAAGTTATATTTCGAAAAATATACTCGTATGTACCTATATTTCAAGAATACTTTACACATTAACGTTCTTGTCCTGTTCCAATTCTCGTGACTGCTGTATCAAAACAACTGCAACGGACAGACCGACTGATTTATATACGCATGTGTTATTAAATTTTACAGGACCTTCGTTTGATATAACTTTATTTATTCACATTACCTATACGTTTTTATATGCTTGCATAACGTATTAAACTTATATAAAACAAATCTGATTGTCTCGTCTGATCTCTAAATGTCAACACGATTCGATCTTTTTATTTATGTAACCTAAGGCCTCTAATTACTTTTATCACTCATTAAACGGCTGGTATTAATGTAAATACCTTCATTAAAAATAAAAACGGCAATAGATTAAAATCGCACGCTCGCATGCAAATTTGCTCACATTTGATTAAGTGCTGGTTAACATAGTGGTAAATTATATTAGCTAACCATTCGCTTCCTATGAGGTAGTTATTTTCTTTCATTTATAATTCACGCAATTGCGGTGTAATCCTTGCATGAATAAAGAAAATTGTGACGTATTCATAAGCGGTTTACGTAATATCCGTGTTGCACGTGCCCATGCATGCAACTGGCACGAAGTGAATATGACCTTATGTCTTAAAATACCCCGCATATGCACTTTGAAGTAATTTTAAAATAAATTTACATGCGTTTACAAATAAATCTATATAAATGAGAAAATCTTCGAGTGTGTAGATTTACTTCTCTGTTAGGTACTTTCATAAATTATGTTCTCAACGTCATAACAGTTTACAGATAACAAAATATAAGAGTTCGGGGGAGAATTTGCAAAGACGCAATTTATATTATTTTTATCTTTTTTTGACACTATCGGCCCCTCCCTGTTTCGCGTGCTCCAGACAGGGGTGTGGAAGTCATTTAGGTTCTGGTCCCCTTGTGACCCCTCAAGAAATATGGGGACTAAGGGGACGATCGGCTCAGCTTGAATCCTGGCACAAAACATCGATGTGAGATAATAGCCGATTTAGAACTAAGTTGAGTGGACTTCCGATGCACTTGTAAGAATGAATGCCTTCGCTATAAGTCGCTTAAATGGATGAGTAATTGCCGCGCACACTATCAGAATTTTAATGGTAAGTGCATGACGGTATAAATGTCAAACAAACTTAACAGCTTGTAAGTATGTTTTTTTAAGCAATTCATCATTATTTCTTCGTGGCCGGTAATTAGTATACATCATATTAGGTTAAGTCTGATACGTGAGAGCGGTATTAATGTAAGAAAAATACTTTGGAAAACAAACATAATCATAAATATTAACAATATTCGTTTAACGGGTAAAATTGTAGAGATAACTGCATAATTATATTATACAATAACTTTACATTAATTATACTTTACAATTTAAAATATAATATAAAACCGATGTAATTTTTTTCTATATTGCAACAATTTTGTTGCCATATAAATAAAAAAAATGTTAAGGGTGAACAACCTTTATCACATAGGGGTATGAAAAATAGATAGTAGCCGATTCTCAGACCTACTGAATATGCATATAAAATTTGGTGAAAATCGGTAAAGCCGTTTCGGAGGACTACGGTAACTAACACTGTGACACGAGAATTTTATATATAAGAAGATGAAGATAAATTTGTACTTACGATCAATTATTAAAATTATTATTAATGTCTATCCACGATATCGGTATTGGATTGGTAGGCATTTGTAAGTAGAACATTGTTTTCGAAGCATTACAACGATCAAGTGGTTGAAGCCTCAAATGGATCGGAAAATGTTTGTGTGTATGAAATTATTTTTGTCGCGACGCCTCCTGTGGCGTACACTTTTATTTGCCACTGAATCAACGCCCTACTGATATATGGCTGTCGACGACGCATGTTCTCTATTACATTTTTTGTGAGTGCATTAATAATGTTTTTTGCTACTAGTGTAATTTACTACGGAAAATATTGTTCCATGAATTTATCAACCTACGATTGTTGATGCTAGAAGTAAATTCTCTTTCGCTGTCTCATAAAGATGATGTTTTATCGTCGCGTAGATGTGTTTCAAATTGTCAAAATAGTACTATTTGCATTCATTTGATGTGAACATACGAAGTGAGCTTGGGTGGTCCTTATCACTTATTGCGTGTTCAGAGATAGAATGGATCGGTACTGTCCTATATTCTCCTCTTAAGAGACGGACGTGTGTAGTTAGGTACATATGTTCAAACTTACTCTTGAAAAATAAGATAGTGATTTCAACTTGAGTTTGAGTAATCGCTTATCAGCAATATCCATTAACTCGATAAAGTTTTTATTAGTTTATATTTTTTAACATGCTCATGTTGAAGATAGATGGTTTATGGTCGAGTACTTCTGTTATAATTGGGTATAGAAATTATGACACATATGGTTGAGATTGTCGTTAAATAAGTGTTTCATTAAGAACCCATAATGGCTTTTAAAACGATGTTTGTGTTATTACTGCTCTACTTCTCTTTGCGTCACTTTGGCGCTGTTGTGATCGGTTTTCTTTTACTCTTTTAGAGTAGTAGGTACCTTAAGAAGTAAATAAGTGAGTAATTTAAAAGAGTTGATTTTTACTCATACATCAGGTATATCACAGATCTTCCCGCACTCATTCAAATTCGGCTTGGCTTTCGGACATCGAACATCATTCGTAGCAGCGACTTCTTCACAGTAAGTGTACTGCTTATTTCCTTTACCATAAAATGCCTCCCAACCGAGTACGGTAATACATAATTTACTTTCACATTAGCGCTAAACTTTTGAAAGGTGTTGATGAGCGTGTGCGTACCGCATTAAAACTTTCAGAGTGCTAAGTTCCCGTGAACGGACAAGGGAACCGCATTACCTTAAATGGTTGTACCCACTCAAAAATGTAGGTACTCAATCAACTTTCTAATTTATTTTGTGCCCAAATTTTACCTTGGTTCCTTGTTCAAAGTTTATACCTATGTATATGAGAAAATTCTTTCAGAATATTGTATAATATTTTATTAGGTACTACGCAATTTTTAAGCATATAAAAGGAAATTAATAATAAAAACGCAGCTTAAACTATCCGCGCTAGATTTTCTTAATACATAAAGTCAAAAATCTCTAATCGTTACCCCGGCACCTGTACCTACGCCTGGCCAGAGATTGAACCCATAATCTTTTAGTACTTTTAGGATAATTAGCAGTGTTTTTTTTTTGTGTTCAATGAGACTTAAGTGAAAAATGACGAACCATTCATCTTCAAAACAAATAAAAGGTTTCATGATAGGACATACTGAGACTAACACGATCCTCCAGTGTAAATAGAGCTTAACTTATAAGTACTCACTCTATACTGTTAATCCCTCTGTTTTTGCACGTACTTATCGATCGCAAACCATCTCTTGTATCTCGCACATAATTTAGAGCGTAACTTAAAACAGTGTCTAACATAACACATGGTGCAGACACATAGTTGTAGAAAGCCATAACTTATCCCTCCTCATCCCAACTATTCCCTTGGCTCGAACATACATCTATGTATCTAACATGACCCCCTTTGAATAAGTTTCGCTGGAACAGGCATGAGCGTACTTTGTATCTTGGGGGATTCTGAAGTGGTAGGTATAAATAATTTTATGAGTACTTTCCTGAGCCTGTGAAACATCGTATTATAAATATAGTTGTTTTTTAACACAGATATATTCGTTTTAAAAATATTTTTAGAATATTTCAAGCTTCAAACAGTAATTTTATACAGAAATACGTAATTTAATTTAACTACCTTAATGTATTTTACTTTATATGTCTACTGTTAAGTGAGGTAGTAACATGCATTAACTTCACACACACTTTAACATCGATTCTCTTACTTAAGTAATGAAACGAAAAAATTCCTGGCGACCAAATTGTGCTAACCCGAAAAAACATCCTCGTGCGAACATAAAATTTATTACTGATACAATCCTCCAATTCAGCAAGCCACCGGCGCCATACCCGCCATATCTAGTACAAGCTAAGGCCATAACCCTACCGAATATGAAAGTTACTCGCGAACACCACGCGCGTTGTACAATATATCACGTTTTGATTCGGCCGCGCCATAAACAATACAATATATCAATATAAAGCAGACGGTGGCGAAATTTGAGCGTACCGAGTGCGTAATATTTATGGCGAAGGCGGTTCTCGCGAATAAAGCCTATAAAGTTGTAGTGTATTTGTTGTTTTATTTTCAAGTACAAGATAAGAACTGATGGGTGTATTAAAGAGGAGACTTAAAGAACTTATATTAAGTAGGTACTGAGAAATGTAAATTACTTAGAATAAGTTTGTGTTCAAGTTGTATATATTGCTATTTTTATAAAGTATGTATAAATATTTGTTTATGTTAAAGCCTAGCGAAAATAGGAGAGTAGAGTCAATTTTACATATTAAAGATCCAAAGTTTTGGAAGAACCCGTTAAATATTTTGATAAATATATTTATCTGCCTTTATTAAGATTTCAATAAAAATAAACAATTTAAGAGATTGTTAATACGAGATTTCAGAAAGGTCAATATGCCCCCCTGGTCAATATTTGACTGACATTAAACTAAAACGAACTCTAACAATGCGAGATAACGCTATTCTGTCTACGCCTTAGTAGTTATATTCAGTACTTATACAATATAGTAAATAGTCCAAGCTGATGAAGTTGTGCATCCCACGCAAGCTATCGTTGTTTATGGCTTATTTCACTTGCCGTGAAGCTTGACATTGTATTACGGATTAGTTTAAACTAAACTGGATTTCTAGAGCTAAACCCACTTGAATTCTCGCTTATAGATCCTAAACACAATTGTTGTGTTACGAAATTTTAATGTATTTGTTTTAATATAGATTACCTACCTATATATACATAAAATATCTTTGATATTTCGGGTTTTAATGGGAGATTAGATTAATGGAGAGACGGCCCATCTATCCATATTATGCAAACAAAACCAAAAACTAAGGGTCTGTCCTTAGGTCGGCCACGCAACCATGCTCATTCTGAGGACTACATTGGAACGCCTCATACATGTGTTTGCTTTTTTCATAACCTCCAAATTAGAAGACAGCGCCGCTACACTGCTGCTCGCTGCTAAAAAGGTACTCGTAGAAACTCAGACTCATTGCAGTCAGACTAGGTTTTACCACTTTAATTGCGTAAGTTAGGTCACGTTACTTTAAAAAAACCTCACTCAAACCGCTCTCAAATACATAAACGCACCTAAAATACGTAGATACGTTGTATCGAAATACTCCACATAGCTACATTAAGTAGCTACTTACGCCCTCGCCCCACCTCACTACACGGGATTGTTTTAAACTTTGATTAATTCCTTGCTTGTTCTGTTCCGTTACCTTGTTTTGAGTTGATTAGTTCGCTCGCTCGAACAACTGAACTCTTCTTGAATTAACTTTGCAATGCTCTCCTTTATGGAAATAAACTGGATGGGGCTAAACAATAGCGTTGTAGAAAGTTAAGCCTTATATGGTAAAGGTCATATGGCGTTTGAGAATAGAATACAGTTTGTGTCTTCATTTTCTATGGAAAGCATTATGATTTTGTCGGAAATATAAACAAATTGATAAATCACTGAAATTAAATATTGGAAAATTATATTATTATATTATTTATTATTGACTTGTACTTTGTCAGATAGTAACATTTAATGTACTTGAGTTCCATATGTTATAGATACATAGTTTTTTTTTTATAATATATGAGCAGCAGACGATAATGTACTCTACTGATCGCAAGTAGCTACTTCAAACCAGAACACATCAGCGTTTGACACTGCTGTTATGAGGCAAAAATAGGTGTGGAGGTGGTGCCGCAAGAGTCGAACCACCAAGGGTTCTACCACCTTAAAAATTATATAATTTATAAGTAGAAAAGGAACCGAATTGTGAATAATTAAATTATAAATCGTGGATTCGCTCAATTTGTAAACAATAAATCAATGAATTTACAAATTGTAAAATTGTATCTAAGATGTACCTACTTAGTTAAATTATATCTACTTTTTCAATGATTATACATACAGTAGGTATAGTAAAATTTATACAATATAGCAAAAAACCCCAATTATTTATGATTAATTCATATTTGGTCAGATAACAACAGTTACATTATCATTTTTTATCAGAAATATAGGTAAATAAACATTCTTATAAATTTAGATCATCCAGTTGATACCGAAGAGACAGGGTCCATCACAGCGAAGCCACCCGGCGTGACAACTGGAAAGATGGAGCTTATCTCGCGAATTACATTAATTAGAGGTGTGGGTGTAATTAATATTAATTAAAATCACCTTTTAGCTCGCTACACTGAATGCGTATCACAGTTAATAAATTTACGCGCGGCGCATCAACTGCCCTAGGGATGCAATTTTGTGAAATTATCGATATAAGTATCGATATTTATATCGAAGCTCTAAAATATCGATGTGCCGATAATACCAAAAATTCAACGCGGTATTACCGATTTATCGACAATACTATTATTTCGTCCAGAAATTTTCCAGATTGATTTTGATTAACTGTTTGGTGTCATAATATAAGGAATTAGGAACTATTTAAAACATTTTAAATTTCTATATTAACAGGTATTTCGATTTGTTTCGGTATAATAATATCGAATCGGATATGGTTTCAATATCGATATTTATATTTTCGGTTCGATATTATCAATATTTCGATATACCGTTGCATCTCTAAACCGACCACGGCAGGCCCGATAAAGATGCCACGGATATTCACTAAACGTTTTTCAAAAATAAACCTTATAACCTTAAAGTAGAGTATATCGAATCGATAACCAAGTTGCAGCCAATGATTTTAGTTATAAATTTCAGTGTTTAAAGTAAGTAATTTCTTCGTCAAAGCTACTAATAAAGAGAAGTTTGATATGGCCCTTAATTGATTTTGGGGACCTTTGCAGGTTATCATAAAGTAATTAAAATATTGGACTTTGATAATGTTTCAGATAAAATGGTCATGATTGAACTTTTACTGACATTACGTCTTACTTCTAAAAGAATAAAAAATAATTTTAGGAATGCAGTTTATTAATGCTATTACTGACACTAACTTTTCCTTTAGTGTCTTTCTCGTTTTTATACACCGTTGTTGTTACCTATATGTATATAGTTTACTTTGCTATATATTTAGTAAAGAAATAAAATTATCTCTAGATTAGATATATTTCACATTTATCTATATACCTACGAGTATGTATGTATCTGCATAAAGTCAAAAACTTTTTATAATTCTAAGTCTTAGACTTCACTCTTAGTAGTAATACTTAAGTACCTAATTATAAGTAGAAAGTGTAATAGTAAGTGTTACGCATGAAAGAAAGTTCACATCTTACTTCTTGTTACCATGCAAGAATGACCGAGGTCAAGCCTGCGTTAACTTGGACCCCTGTACCCATTGTATTACGGGCATTGCAAGTTGAGTACATTGTAACCAAACTTTTGTTAAAATGTTAATGTATAATAACTGACTTGATAATCCATAAATTCATAAAGTTAGGATTTTGGATTTACGCGAATACATATGTAATATTTGTACATTTATTAATTCAGATGGGTTGTACCTATTATTCACGGAAAAAGGGCAAATACCTAATCACTATCGACATGGCAATCGATAATCTTTAACTTATAATATTAATAAATTAAATTTAAAAATTAGGTTTAAACGAAGTAGATTGTGTAAAATATGTGTAAAGTCTAAATGTTCAAGAATTATAAGTAGATTTTGCTTTAGTTATGTAGAATAATTCGCCAAGTACGAGCCGGACTCGCACTCGGAGGCTTCCGTACCACCAAATGTTCATTATTTTTTAGTTGTTTTTATTCATTATCTGTAAAAATTGAATGTGTCTATCTATTACGGTTCCGGAGATATAGCCCTGTGACAGACGGACAGACGGACAGACAGTGAAGTCTTAGTAATAGGGTTCCGTTTTTACCCTTTGGGTACGGAATCTTAAAAAGCATTATCTAAGTTATATTATACCCATCGCTAATTTTATTCTTACCTAAATACGTAATTAATAATTAATGTGAACAATCATCGAGACAATTTACAATTTTCGTGTATTGTTTAACATACCAAAGAACGTATATAAACGTGTGTGTACTATCATGTATCATAGAAAACTACTCTATAAATAATATAGCACTACCATTTCAAAAGGGTTATATTATTTGCTGCCAGACGTATTTAATCAGGAGTCGTTTTATGAAAATTAAATAAGGGCCGATTAAACCCCTTTGTCTATGACCACATGTGCTTGGGTATATGCAAATGATGTATCGGATGTCGGCGAATGAAATAGGGGCTTAAGTACTTTATTATGTACCTATATTAATAGTTTTAGTTCTAGTATACACATTTTAGTTTCGTTTTATTATGTAAAAGTGAATAACAGTAAATATAAGTACCTACAAGTGTATAGTGATACTATTTACCACTTTAGGTGACATTCTATAAAAACATACTTGTTATTAAAATATTATTATCTAGACTTACATACATATTTATGTACCTATATAGATAATTTCCTTCAACCTTTAGTTTGATTGATCTATTATCAATAAAGTCAAGCATGTTCACGCCGCGGTCACTTTGCCGTTTCTCACGAAGAGGATGGCCACAAAGCCAAAAAAATTATGAAGAAAGGCCGGCTGAACGATGAAATTAGATTTCAGTTTTTGGATTCATTATTTATGTATTTGCCTTACTTTATATCCATGTTCAACAAAGAAAAATTTAGATTATTAAATCCTTAGGACAAAATTTTATAATAAGGACTTATCTTTTAATGTCTTATTAAATAACTTTATGTCCAAAAAGTCATACAATTTACCAATTAATCAAACTTCCCATGTTTTTATTTTTACTGAAAATAGGTACTTACATATGGTCCCTATAATTTTTTAATCAATATTCAACGTAAATTCATTGATACGCACTCGTTTTAATTAAAAGATAAGGTAGTTAAAGTAAATTAAATACCTAAATAATTACGATTGGATTATAGAATGAATTCCGTTTTGAACCACTTAAGATTCCGGAGATTACAGTACATGAGTATAACATTAACATAGCATTATAAAATTATATAAAATATAATTTCAAACAATCTGAATTGAATCACAAATAAGCGATGCACGCATTCACAAAACTGTATATTAAATTAACTTATTTAAAGTTTTTATTGTGGTTTAAATTATAATTTCAAATTCAAAATGGATTACATATAAAAACCAAGTATTTTTAGAACGCAATGTTTTGTTACTTTTGAAGTAGATACTTTAGTAGATTTTAAAATAGGAATAAACTTTCAAAGATACTTTACCCCTACCTAAACAAAGAAACGGTGAATAAAAATACGCAGTATTTTCCTTCGATATTTAAAATCCGTTTCAAAGCTGAAATAACTAAACATTGCGTCATGCGCGAACTGAGTAAACTGCAAATGTTGGCAGTAAATTTGTCATTCTGTCAGCCCGACGCGATTTGGTCAAACTAAAATTGCATGATAATTTTGATTAGAACCGACGGGGCCGCGATGACACATGCAAAAATATAGCGTGAATTGTGGGAGTACAAATTGTGTGGCTCGCACGCGATGCGTTGTGTTGTGAATAAACTGCGGAATGAACGGCGGACAGATAATTGAACGTCAACAGTGGTTGTGTTTCCATTATATCTTAATTTCACTAGGTTTTGAGACGATTAGAACTGCATTTCTTCTTACATTTGTAACTAGTTTAAACTAGTATTTTAAGAATTTGGGAGTCCAGTGATTTTCCGACATTCAAACAGGCAGGTGACTATTCTAGTCATAGGAAGCCTAGTTAAAAATGGAAAATTTTGATAATAAAAATAGATATTATCTCTTTATAATATGCAGAGTTTACAAACGTAAAATATTTTACTCCGAACATAAATGTAATCAAACAGTACACTAAGCATTAGTTACTATTTTAATATAGTTATATTAATAATAAAGTTAAGGACAGCATATAACAAGAGCGTCGAGTAGACTAGTCATCTTTCAGTTGCTGAGAAATATTCTTACACTGCATGAAGACAAAATATATACTTATAAAATAGGTAATCACATACATTATTTCAAATCATAAAGAGTTTTAAACATATCGAACAACACGTGAGCTATAATGATGGAGTATTAACAAGTGTATTAAGCCTATAAGAAACTTAAGTGGCATACTAATGTGTAGTAAATTTTCCGTACGAGGCTTTAATGTGTCGTGGTTAGTGAACGCAATAAAGATTAAAATTAAAACATCTAAAAATATTTTTGTTGTTTTGGTTTTTTATTTGAATACCATTTTTGAATGTAAGTGAAATAACTAAGTTAAAAAGTAATGATCATTGAACCATTTTTAGCCCGTGATATATTTTAGCCGTGATATTGTGATCGCCAAATACATTTTTATCATTGTAATATATCATATATATCATTTCTAATTCATTAACATTGCGATGTTGATATATGTGGGAGAATGCTTCATTTCATATATATAAATATTCCGTTTTTAAAATCACATGATATTAATTTCGAACTACCGCTCCGTATTAACAATTGGCTACCCGTATCATGGTATAAAAAAGGGGCGCGCAACTGTCAACAGATCAGAAGTTGTCCAATAGTGGGCACGGCACGGTGGTGCTCTGAACTGTTTGGTATTTTGCTTGGGTGTTATTGTTACTGTGGTGGCATTAACGCTTATTCGTTTAATTATTTTAACTATAATTTTTATAAATATTGGTTAAATTAGTTGAATCGAAATACCATTGTAGATCTACCTACCGGCGCGCCCACATCAGAATCGGGATAGGATACGCCCTTTTATTACGTAATAGTTTTAAAGTAACGGTAACAGAAGATAAATCAACCGCGTGTATAGGAAGTGTTCTACTGAAGAATTTATCGTGGCTGTACTCCTGACGACAGTTTGGGACGCGCAATGGAGGCGATATGGACAAGGCTTTCGACATAGGAGGAGCTGTGTGTGAAACACATGATGAAACCGGTTGCGTGAGTAACGTGTACGGTTTGTCTAAATATTGTAATAATTTTATGTGCATTATTTTAGCAAGCGTGTGAAAGCAACCGCAAGCTTGGGTACCGCAAGCTTGGGTATGAAAATTGAGGAGGTGGAAGGTGGTTAGCATCATCCATGTTAACTGTCTACGTAATTAAGACTCATTTGCGCCGAGATTCATTGGCGAACGATTGGCGCTCCGGTATGATCAAACCAATGGTTTTTATATTTTCGATTGTTAAACTTGCTATTTTTTGCTTTTTGAAAGTTGTTAAAGATTATAAGAATCACTAATATGAAAATGTTTGGTTATGCGCGAAGAAATTAACAATCATACGTGTAGGTACCGACATTTTTTTAGAAATGTTTTGGCTTTTTAAAATATTCGAGTAATTTCAACTATGCTTTTCACAGTTTCGTTACTTATAGCAACGCTTTAATAGGCGATGCTCAATAAGTAGATGAACAATGATCATATTGTTTTAAATTATTGCGCTGCAAAAAAATATTTTACGATTGTGAATACAAGTTCTGATATCTACCCTTTTGTATGTACCTATTCGTTGTAATGCATTTAACATTCTTAAATAAACTCCGTCTTAAAATAAAACTAGTCACAATGAAGATTATTATTGAAGTAAAAGGTTTGATAAATCAGGTAGCATACTTTTTGCCATCGCAATTCCATGGCCGTAAATTTCGTAAGTTTTATTTCTAGTTTCACCTGGAACACCGTGATAGTGAGATATGTATTGTGCTCATTGAAAGGTGTACTCTCAACCAGCGCTTGTCATTTTTAGTAGGATGCTATCTAATAATATTTACCTAGCGCTTGTTCCCAGAATCTGTAACTAAAATGAAAGCTGCTTATTGGGGGTTTTGTAACAACACTTGACTTGTGATGGCCGTAGACGTGGACCAAAATTGAATGAAAATGTAACATTTAGATTCTGGTGGTGAGTCAGTAAGTTGTTTATCGGTAAGCGACTTTGTGCTCTTACAAATTTGTGTATTTAAAGTTATTGATAAAGGTTACAATTTGCGAAGGATACATTAAGGTAAAGCTGAAGAAAAGGAGTTTGGTAACGTTCGCATCACTCCAAATGGTGTATTGGACTAGGCAAAAAAAAAGGTGAATTAACGTAAGTTATAACTTATTAATAAACATTGTTTTGTGACATAATGTGTAACTATTACTTGCTATTCACTTTAAAAATTGCAGAAGTAAAGAATAATGGTGCAAAGCTGTAAGCATTTTGATCGGTCAAATGTGTTTAAAGGTTTAATTTAATAAAGACAATTCATCAGCCTCGCTCGGAGTCGATCAAGTATTTTTAATAATAACTTAAAGTTTGAACTTGTTTTACAGTAGTTTAAATAATACCTTTAAATAATACCTTTCGAGATGACGTACATCACGATCCTAGACTTTACGTGTGAAATTATATTATGTTGGTACCTTTAGTGAATACATTAACAGTGGTAAGTCAACTATACCATCATGTTTTAATTATTCATTGACATGAGGAGTTTATTGTTATTTCATTTAATTTCGTAACTGTGCAGATGGCGACATTACGTCTAGATATACGGCTGTGGATAAAACAAATTCAGAAAATTCACGCACGCAATGTTTATATGATACGAAACTGTTCGGCATGTTTTTCTCCTTTTCATAACTTTATCGTCGTTACACTCAAGCAGGTAAAGTTTGTAAAGGTGGTAGAAACCTTTATGGTCCGGCAATACCAATACCATACAGCAGTGTTAGGCTCTGCTGTGTTGAAGGTGTTGATGGGCCTCAGTAGCCTCTTACCATCAGGTGGACTGCATGCTCGTCTGCTACTTCTAGAGGTATGAAATTTGGTTTAAAGTTTTTGTGTGTGAGCGAATATTATGTATAAATCAATCCGGGACGAAATAATGGTATTTGTAGGTACTTATTATTCTTGCAAATGGTTAATTACAACAACTTTTGGAAGTTATTCACATTTTCTTGTGATAACAGATACTGTTACGTATGAGTTATATTAAATTGAAATAGGTAATTCTATTATTTTCAGATATTGTATTGGAACTCGAGGTTCATACCACAAAATATTCGTTTTTATTTTGTGTTCATACTGTTTTGACCGCTGTATGTTATTCTACTAATTAAAATGTATATCTTTGCAGATTTATAAGTCAAAGTCAGGTTCGGACGAGCAATTATATACCTACTGCAAGTTCTGATAAAATTCGAAAAATCGAATACTGCAAAAAGAAACAGAGACAAGAGTACATACACTACTGTCAAATTGGACTCTGCAATGTGTGATCATTATTGTGTGGTAAAGACTTTGTTTGCAGCAATGCCTATCGCACAAACGAAGGTAATTGTAATAATCAAGGTAAAAGTAAAATGATATAAGGTAAATAATATAATGAAGGTAGGATGACTCCAATAACTTTT
This sequence comes from Epargyreus clarus, assembly GCF_041222505.1. Classification (NCBI taxonomy): domain Eukaryota; kingdom Metazoa; phylum Arthropoda; class Insecta; order Lepidoptera; family Hesperiidae; genus Epargyreus; species Epargyreus clarus. The sequence continues at coordinate 10,484,930 of NW_027332213.1, forward strand.
TACGTTTAATGACCTGGTTTTCGTTGTAATGTAACTGTGGACTTCAGAGTGTTATTTCGTTGGCATTTGACGTCATCACATGAACGGTACGAACTATAGCTCATGTTATGGTAAGGCAATAGTATTTAAATTATTTTATTAAGAATAACGACCACGGAGTACTTGCTGCTCTGATATTTTCTTTACTGTATGTAAAGTTGACATTAAAACTGTTTTGAACGTGACAATTCACTTTATTATTATTTTCACACATTTGTGTTGTAGACATCAGGTTTTTCGGTTTGAAATTAACTTTTACTTTTTTATTTTTATGCTTGTTACAGCTTATTTGTTTACAGTTCTAAATAAGAAAAGCACTCGTGCATGGTTTTAAGCAGGTCTCGAATAGTTTCTTATAAAATTCTGTCATAGTCAAATGAGCTGACTTAAAAGGCATTAATGATTTTCAAGAAATCCTGTCTGAGATAGTCAGACACATTATAACAAATTCGGTAAAGGAAGACATCGTGAAGAACTACACATCGGGAAATATATTCTCAAGGGTATCTGGAGTCTACCCAGTGTACGTTTGGCGATGCAGAAGACTATGCCATAGATTTAAGCGAGCCAAACGAAAAGATCTGTAGATTTTACTCTCAAACCATGAACGAAACGCGGAGCTCTCTCGTTATATCGTATATAATTATTGACTATACATATAATGTAATGTGTTTTCAGACTACGAGAACATGTGCTATGGAAAGTAAACTATTTGAACATGTCAGATGACTGTGAACCCTGTGAAGCAATGACAGTATCTACAGTCAAAAATCTGGTAAAAACTTTGTGTTTCTCTTGAGTACCTGCGAACTTTGGAACGGTATGTGGTTTGTAAGTTCTGTTATCGGGATTGTCTTGCATATCGATGATTGTCTGGCCAACAGTCACGTTTATGTTTGATAATAACCCGAGTGCCATGTGATTTGGCAATTCTTTTCAGGAAATAATCAATTATGTACGTACGCTATGTGACTTAGCGAATTTATGATGTCATGTGACTTGACATCAGCCATGTGATTTGGCAATTCTTTTCAGATAATAATCAATTACGTACGTAAGCTATGTGACTTAGCGAATTTATGATGTCATGTGACTTGACATTAGCCATGTGATTTGGCAATTCTTTTCAGGAAATAATCAATTATGTACGTACGCTATGTGACTTAGCGAATTTATGATGTCATGTGACTTGACATCAGCCATGTGATTTGGCAATTCTTTTCAGATAATAATCAATTATGTACGTAAGCTATGTGACTTAGCGAATTTATGATGTCATGTGACTTGTCATCAGCCATGTGATTTGGCAATTCTTTTCAGATAATAATCAATTATGTACGTAAGCTATGTGACTTAGCGAATTTATGATGTCATGTGACTTGACATCAGCCATGTGATTTGGCAATTCTTTTCAGATAATAATCAATTATGTACGTAAGCTATGTGACTTAGCGAATTTATGATGTCATGTGACTTGACATCAGCCATGTGATTTGGCAGTTCTTTTCATGTGACACGACCATTTATTTACACTATTAGACACCGGTTATGGGGTTAACCAATTAAAGTTACGTGTTTTGTGTACCATGAGATTTGGCTTCTGTGGTTAAAATTGAGACTATATTATCCGCGAATCTAAAGTAGTTTATCCACTTCTTTAATATTATTGAATTTGATTTTTTTAAACTTTTGTTCGCGAGCCGTAACGGCTGCTCGTCAGAATGGCCGTGTGGGAGAATGCTTCATTTCATATATATAAATATTCCGTTTTTAAAATCACATGATATTAATTTCGAACTACCGCTCCGTATTAACAATTGGCTACCCGTATCATGGTATAAAAAAGGGGCGCGCAACTGTCAACAGATCAGAAGTTGTCCAATAGTGGGCACGGCACGGTGGTGCTCTGAACTGTTTGGTATTTTGCTTGGGTGTTATTGTTACTGTGGTGGCATTAACGCTTATTCGTTTAATTATTTTAACTATAATTTTTATAAATATTGGTTAAATTAGTTGAATCGAAATACCATTGTAGATCTACCTACCGGCGCGCCCACATATAATTTACCTTAGTTACTCTTGTTATCAGTTAAAGTAAGAATTAATTGTATTAAACATGCCTAGCAATTATAATCAGGACCACGTGGACGCAACCTTATGAAGAAATGGTGTTTAGTCCAGCCACTCAAATTTCGACAGGTTAAAAACTTTGGATCCTAACATAGTTAATTTTTATTCATATCCTGATGTCTTTTAAAGAGCCAGAGGATAAAACTAGGTTTGAAAAATGCTTTGGATGTAAAAATTTATTTTGTTTTAAAGGCAATTGTTACAAATTTGACCTTAAGCTTCTCGAAAGCTTCCCAGCAAAGTAGAAAGCAACAAATGCTCCATAGAAGAAAATCAACAGTTATTTTAGAAATATTACATTATAAACCTTCACGGAGGTGTCTGATGGGAAATATACTACGTCTCTTTCTTCTGTCTAATAAATTTCAAATTCCGTCATTTCGTACAGTTCGACATTGCATGAAAAGAAATTCCAAAGCTATATAAAGGTGTTGAAGGGGGTCGACCTAAAAGTGGGTAAACTTGCCAGTCGGTGTCGTCAAATCACGTAAATTGAGGAAATTGCTTATCAAGACTTGTTCACAAATCTATGATCTAGCTCTCTTATCATTATCATCAACCCATTATAGTCTGCTCGGTAGAATTCTCCTCTCGGTATAAGAAGGATTAGGCTGTAATCCACCGCGCTTGTCAAGTCTGAATTTGTAGACTTACCTTCGAAAAAATTGAAGATCTCGCAGGTACGAGTATATAGGTTTCCTCACGATGATTTCCTTCACCGTTAAAATATGTTATAAATAATTTCTAATATGCACTTAATATATTTGATAAACCTGAGGTAGGTCTGGGATTCAAACCCTCAAGAGGCTGCGCTTACTTTGCGGTCACAAACTAGGAATGTAGAGTTTACACAACCTTCAAAAACCTCATCCGCTAGTCGGATCAACGACCGGATTCTGATGAATGATTTGGACATTTTATAGTGAAAAAGGTAGAGTTCCGTTTCGTGAAAATTCGAATCAGAAGAGTAACGGTTGCAAGGTTGCACAATACATAATACGATTGTTTACCTACGCAACTGTGGTTTGTGGTTAGAGATAACCAGAACTTGACCGTTCTAGATGGACGAGATTATTCACAACTGCTTTACACTTGGAATAACTATTATCGCTTAGTGTCATTAGAAATGAAATATTGTTTAACGGCTTAACATACAATGTAAAGGACATTTTCTGGAAAATAACTAAGAATATATAGATGTAAAGAAAAGGTTTCTTAAAATACATACTCCATCTATCCAGATCCTCTGTTTTGTGTAGGTATGTGATGTTTGAAGTAATATAAAACTTTATACAAATACATAAACTATAATTATTAGATATAAGTATCGTTATTGATTTTATTAGACACAAAATATATTTCGTGTATTACGACCACACTAATTATATTATCTACACTAATATTATAAAGAGGAAAACTTTGTTTGTATGTTTGTTTGTAAAGAATAGGCTCAAAAAGTACTGGACCAGTTTTAAAAATTCTTTCACAATTCGAAAGCTACATTATCCACGAGTAACATAGGCTATATTTTATCTGTATGTATCCGGCCGAGAATCGAAGCCGGGACCCTCTGCGCGTCACACCGGTAAGGTGATCACTTCGCCACGCGGGTCGTCTAGTTATAAAATAAAGAAGAGACGGTATTATAAAATCTTGGTATTCATATCTAAATACATAGGAGTTAAAGTTGTCTTGTAATTATAACTCTGTTATAATTGTTTCGCAATCAATCATGTCACCACGCGTTCATTATAAATGTTAATGTAATCGCTAAACAAGTTTTTGAATTTATATAATACCACACTTATTGCTAGGGTAGATCTATTCACTACATAAACCGCAATAGACAATACGAAATCAAAAAACTTTTATTCGCATATCGTCTTAACCCTCAACCCTTGCTATCCGCTTCATAAAGTCGAAACGTACAAAAATACGAACATAATGCCATTTGCATAATGTTTCAAGCTTTGTTTTTTCATAGAGCACTGGCTCTCAAATGTCACCACAGAGTAAGGGTGCGAAAACATCCATTATGGGGTGCAGAGTGTATTAAAAATCGTTTCGCGTCCTTTACATTCTTAAGGTTATAGGGTTTTGCCGCATTTAGTGCGAAATGCGAAGAATGCCCATTGGAGGATCGAGAGATAAATGCCGTTTCCTCCAATTTGCTTCGTTTGTAAAGGTTTTTGCTTAGGTTTTTTGTTTTATTGTACGACGCTGGAATACACGAAAATACAGAACATGGTTATTTTATCTTAAAGATAATTAATTACTTACGTAAAAGACCACAATTTAAATGCACTTATTTGAATTGCAATGTGGTGGTTTTTCTTCAACTTGCTGGATATTAGAATAGGTATGTACGTAGTTTTGAATCAAGCAAGCTAAACGCAATTCTTAAAGTTTTTGCGAAGTATAAATGCACGACAATAAAAATTCATGCTTATGAATATAAAATATTTAAGGTAAACGTGTTTGCCTAAAGTAGCTACTTGTAGTCAACTTGCCAAGATATTCAAACGGAACCAGTGGACATTACACAACCAGAGCACTGATGCACTAGATGACTAGATGAACAGCGAAAGTGTGAGAGAAACTGGGGAAGTCCAACCTATTAGAAAATGAAATAGGTCGTGACGTGTAAAGACGTGGGCAGCATCGGTTACGTCCTGTGCGTGTGAGAGGAATCATTAAACTAAGGTACAGGAGATTAAGATGGACAGAACTTTCTGATGTTGGCTAACCGTTCTTGTATTGGGAACAAAGCGTTCGCCTTTTAAAGTAACTATGTGAGATCAGCTTAAGTTATGGAAATCTAGTGTCGAGTAGTTGAGTTTATTTTTGTGATATATATTTAGGAATAAAGACACATGGAGTGCGCTACCAAATTCCAGCATATCACCTTCTTAATTACAATTATGTACTACATACATATGTAATAATTAATTTCAGTATGTATGTACATTTCGACAGAGCACAAGCTTAATAAATCTAGCTGAAAGCTGTACTGAGTATCATTTTTGTAATATTGTTGGAACAGTATATTTACCTACTACATACATACCTACACATACTTACTTTTTACCATTATCTTTAATATTTGAATATAATCATTATCTAAGAGTTTAATAAACGTGTTTCTTCTTTTTACATGTAAATTATCAACAATATTCTCGAGAAAAGCTCCTGATTTTGTTTTCAATTGACAATTCATAAAACTATAATAATCGAATATTCAGAAAGTTGTAGAGTATAGGTATCTTGTTCCTAATGTGAGTAGAGTAGACTTGAAGTCTCTACGACCGGATGTAGTAGTCGTTCCGGCAATAACAGTTCCGGTGCCGACACTCGGCGCGCTTCCGTTTGTTTGTGCCTTCGACAAGCCTGAGTTACGAGGAAACGTGAACATGGTATAAATAGATTATTTGCGTATTTTTGCCAGTATTCTAGACAAGGTAATAATAATATTAAAGTAACTATATTCAAGGTCCTCAAAAGTCCTCGAAGTCTCGACCTCGACAACACCGCATCATAAGAAAAATCTGCATTTTCTTCTCATTCTCAAATTTTTCTTCTACTGGATTCGAGTCATCTTGCATAATGTTATTTATGTATACTATATTGCACACTGGTATGTATACTATAATATACACTATAATGTACACTGGTATTAATTAGTACAACGTAATAGATGTCTATAACATTATACTGATCCTTAAATTCTGTGTTCGACACAGACACATTTAATGAAAATTAAGAGTGAGATATTGAGGTTTCACGGCAAACGGTGTAGTACAAATTATGTTATAGACTAGAAGAACGCAAATTTATAAAATTGATAAAATATAATATAAATTTTCAAGAGTCTCCACAAAGTGTAAGAACTGTTACTAACAAATAGATACATTGAAAGTCTACAGTTAGGTGAATTAAAAAATACCTTGATGTATCGCATACATTTCGACATATTTATTATTCCTCTTCAGAACTACAGAAACGTACAATAGGTATTGCGCTAATGCCAAGAACTGTTCATTAGTTCATATTAAGTGATCATCATGTTGGTTTTAACGTAAAAAATGACATTTATTTCAACATTATGATAATTTAATAATGATAGAATATTTAAATGCGAGCGCCTGCTGCCGAGAGAGGTCTCGGGTGTTTTTAATTTGGCGCAAAATTAATGAAGATTCCGTTATTTCGTTTCAGAAGAGTTGCGGCGTTCAGAAAATGTCTGGCTTTTCTGCGTAATTCTGCACGGTTGTTAGTATTTTGTTCATTTTGTTTCGCTTGTACGTATTTAAATAAATCACATTTTTGGTGCGAGCGCGTGTGAATCGAAAAGTAAAGCGTTTAGTCGCCGCTATATAAACCAGGTTATTGGAAAGAAAATGGATATTTCTTCGGCGATCAATGCCTCATATAGCACCCCATAACGGACCGCTTTACATACCGCCCCTTAGAAAACCAATAAGAACAATAATAAATAACTCTTATCATATTTCGAGTATGCTCCTGGTCGCATCGCGAGAGATCCGAACCAATATATCACTAGGAATTTACGAGGCAAGATACGACAGGAAAATTGCAAGAATGGTGGCGCAATCTATCTTAGTTGGGTTGCTCGAGGGAGGCTGGGGGAGCTCAGGGGCTCTGAGGGGGTCGGGGCGAGGGGCCGAAGGGGAAACTTCGAGAGGTTATTAGTCCAAGCATCTGTTGTTGAGCGGGGGCGTGATGAAACTGCTCGGGTACAAGCTAACAAATCTAATTGCTCAGTAGGCGCCCGTGTATAGTCGCCTTGACAAATGGCCCCTCATGTGGTAGCGTGGTACACGGCAGCAATTTGTTAAACGCACAGGTCACCCCGGGTGATTTAAGATTTTTATAACACAATATTTACTACTAGGAGCAGTAAATACAAGGAATGGGAAATATTTCCACTACAGTGTTAAAGCGTAAGGCACGTTTTTGCTTGTATACACTGAAATTCAATATTTGACTGAGTACACAAGAACGCTTTCTTAGCGTTTGGTAAGTACTTAAATAAAATTTATAACAAGCTCCTAGAATCTTGTACAACATTTTCATGCCAAATTGACTGTTTTATAAAAGTGGTTAATACATTTAGTTTGGCGCCTACTAATGAATTATATTTTTATGATGATAATTTAATATGTGACTAATAAAAGAGAGGTAAATGGAATTGCATATTATATAACTGAAAGTCTTTTTGGAGAAGAGATATTTGCTCTTGTTTATATTTTCCCTGCGGTTTGCATCAATTAGATGCTTAAAATTTGTTTCTATTAATATTTTCAAAGATTCCCTATGTAGTTATCTAGTGGGTAGGAATGCGTACTCTACATGACTTTTAACATCCTTCTCTAGTTCGAAGAAAGGTGTAGAAGTCTAACATTTTTTATATCGGGACTCTGCTTGACGTAAGATAACAAAATACGAAAAGTTTAGTTCTACCGTGTACCCACCTCATACAATCTTTTTATGCTTATCTTTCTGTGATTTATGACTTACTCGGCGTCCAACAACGGGAAAGAAAGGAGGTATACAAAAGTAATTTATTTTTTACGTTTGTTTTTCTTGTCCTTCCATCGTGCGTGCTGTACTGGCCGCGGGCGAACAAGTTGGCATTTTTGAGTTGTCGCGTATGATTTATCTGTGACCCGAGCGTAGGCGGTGCTTAGTGCGATCGGTATTTCGGGTTACGTGCATAAATCAAAAATAAATTTAACCTGTCACTCCTTTGTTGTGATTGGCGCAAAATTCTTACACAAAAAAATCAGCACGACGCAACTCTTAAAAGCTGCGATCTTTTCGTAAGGACATATTTCGCTCCAAACATGTATCAACGTTGTTCGGCTGACAGTAAATTATGGTCATCAAAATTTGTTTTATGTGCATTACTCAGACAGTTCGAACCGGCTAGATATTTTAGCGTTAACGCGATATATTTTTGAGGTAAGGCGACATAATGTTTCATGTAGCAATAAGTGTAACACGTCATAAATCCGAAATTGTCGTTGTCGAAACTGGTTATAAAATTGTATAAAAAGTTCACACATACACTTCGATATTCGACAAACATAATATCTTAATGTTCTCTCAATTAAGCGTCTTTACTGACCGGACATGCGCGGGACAGAATTATTCATGACGTGAGCTACATATCACTCCAGTAAATGATTTACGCAATTTTTACACATGAGATTTTCGACTTAATTAATATGACTTATTTTGTTCGCAGGTACGTGTGCAGTTATGTTTGGAGTGAAAGCACCTGCATTACCGTAAGTTTTAACTAGTAAATATTAATGTCACCATACATTTAGAGTACCGTTAATACAAGTGGTTGGGGTTAACACCGCAAACTTTGACATCAGTTGTATTCATTAGTAGGTACATTTTTAAGTATTTCATTTTATACACCTTTTAATAGCGCTTTGTACGTGTTAAAGTTATTTAAGCTAATTTATTCTTTAATTGTCGCTTGTATTAAGTTTTTATTAAGGGTCAGACAACAAAAATATTTTACGAGTAATTAACACTTTAAATGTGTCATGTGTTATTTTTATAATGTTTTTGTTTTCCTTTATAAATACGGTTCAAAATATATTTATGTATTGTGATCAAAATAATGGGGATTATAGTAGGTACGTACACACAGACTACTGTTTACGAGATATCCTAGAATAGGTATCTTTATTTGCAGTTTGATGTATGCATGCTATGGAGTCCTACTGCTAAGTCCAGCGAAATGCCAATTTATTCTAAAAACCACACCACAAACATTATCACGAACCGCAAAAAATGACAAAAAACCGCAAATAATGACAAAATCGTTAATAAGATGGCTCTACCTACTGACAAAGTGTGACATCCGAACGTTCCTACATTGCTATATCTATAAAGAAAAATACAACAACAATGACACGTATCCAAAACAATACACACAATTCAAATACATAATCACATAAGCCCGTACGTCACATTGGATGCATCGGAAAGCGGCCGCGAGCGATGCCCTGGAAAAGTGCATGCATTATGAAGATTGCACATTGCATACATCTAGCCAAGCCAAGCAGTACTGCACCGTTGCCAAAAATCACACGATAAATAATACAGGGGCAAGCATGCATTATAGCCGTACCTTATCTTAGTGAATTTGAAGCCAAGAATTGTCCATTAAATATGCATTAAAATTACCTGTCCCGAATGAAAAATAAGCGGAGTTTACGACCGTTTAACTCATTGTTGCTTCGGCAAATTCCGATGTATTGAATGGAAATTATACTTAGACACTACAGAAGAAGGTATCGCTAGGTATTCATCATCACATTTCTGACTCACTGAGCATGTGTCTCCTATTACAATTAGAAAGGTTTAGGTCATAGACCACCAGGTCGATTAGTAGACTTCTCATATCTTAGAGATTTTTTTCAGATAGGTACCGAACTGGCAGACATGTAGGTTTCCCTTAAATGTTAATGAAGGCCATAAAAAATAATAATACATATATTAAAAAAATATAGGTTGCGTGTTTGGGATTCAAACTCTGGCCCTCATCGTGAGTGGTTGAGTTTCAGACCATTGCACTAACAGTTATTACTACTACCTACATCTTGTGTACCAGTAGGCATTCATGGCGGTAAGGAAAAACTTTATAAAAATCCTACTTAGCTGTTGATGACAAGTCACCCTTTACTTACATACTTACTAGGTACTTTGATGAATAATTCCTAAACAAGGGAACCTATGTTAAAATAATTACATAATCTTAGAGTGAAGCTAAAAAATAATAAAATTTGCATTTTCACAAGACAGTGTCTGCATTCAAAAACTGGAAAAACTTGTATTAGATCAGGAAATATTATATATATTTTAATCCAGTACCACCAGTTTTTGCAATTACCAAATATATAAAAAATATTAAAGGATCTGCTAATCTGTAGACACGAACGGTTAAATAATGATTTTATCCGATCGGGTTATAGATCAGTCGGCCTACAAGTCAATTGTTAATCAGCTGAATAACAATAATAGGTATTAGCGACTCAAGTTGTTCTTCGCCAATAAAGGTCTCGCCTCACTTTTCGGATCGAACGATGTCGTTTACAGACATATCGTCGATTCCACGTTATTTTATGTGGGGAGGCCCTAACTGATACCTCAGGCGTTTTATTGTTTCTTATTATTTACTTTTTTAACCCGTGAACGCGGATAATGTTCTTTAGATGCATGCGTGTAGTATGAAGTGTATGGAATTGTGGATTTCTTTATGACTGCCCGTACTTAAATAGGAGTAGGTATAGTTTTATTTGTTACCTTAAGAATTTAATAATAACTTTTATAGGACAGAATCTGAAGTCCGCTACAAAAAACTGCAAATTACCGGTCTGCCATGGTCAGTCTGCCTCATCGCTAACTTTGTGCACGGAATACAAAAAAAAAGAATACTTTCAAAACACCATCCAAATGACTACTACTGAACCAGTTTTTGAGAAAATCTTGGACATACAAGCTTACATACATACGTACGGCGGTTGAAGCCTGTTAAAAATACAGCGTCTTTATAAAAAAACCGACATACCACCCGAGCCATTTGCAAAGAAACGTTATATCAAAACCGGCCACACTAGTAACTGAATCATGCGAAATCCGTCTGGTTCTATTACTCAGTAGTTCGCAGGGAATTCTATTAAAGTATCACATCATTAGGCATTCCTAATGCGTTCTGCGTACGCCACAGCCTCCTCAATTAGATGCGTAGCAGATAATACTTCACAATCAGCATTTATACCAAGTGACCGTTTCGGTATTCGTTGAATGTGTTACATCATTCTAGTGTTTTGTTAGTTGGTAATTACTATTATTTTATAAGATTTTTAATAGAATACATATGCGTGTAATCTTCTTATATATAAAATCTCGTGCCACAATGTTAGTAACCGTACTCCTCCGAAACGGCTTTACTGATTTTCAACAAATTTTATATGCATATTCAGTAGGTCTGAGAATCTGCTACTATCTATTTTTCATACCCCCTACGTAATAAGGGTTGTTCACCCTTAATACTTTTTTATTTATATGGAAACACAACGTTTGCTGGGTCAGCTAGTTTTATATCTAAAACAAAAAAAATACACAAGAGTTTATGTTATCGAAAACTAAAATAGGTAATATATTCTAATCTATAATAATTTCACTAAAGTAACTAAATCCTTTTAAATAAACAGTGAATTGGATAAGATAAATCGTTTAAAGATTTTATAGCGAGCTCCAAGACTTGCTCAGAAAATCATTCACGCATAAAGTGGTTAAAATGGTTGTATTGTACCTAATTTATTTTTTATATTCTTTTGTAATTTTGCTGGTCTCCATGACGTCAAGGTCGTCAAGCCATCAATAACAACACCTACCATACATCAATAACCCGGTATTATCCTTTCATGATGAACCAACCGACATCGAAATCTTCACTACACTGACTTATGTCACAAACAGCATATGCGGACAAAACAATAAATAATTTAATATCATTTCGTGTTCCCACGTCACATTTACCGGACATGCCCCTCAGTGCCAAGTGTCAAAGCAGCCCACTCGTCCACATCATTGTCGACTGAAAACCAAGATTACTGCAACCACTACCATGTTTAAGTTTATCGGGTTGACATTCGACTTATTTGGGTGAGGTTTCTTAGTACGAGTAGTTGAAATTTGCTGATTTTAGTGTCATTAACGACGCTTGAATTCAATGATAGTTAACCAGCAATAAAGGTTAAGTTAAATACATATAAAGTTTAGTTGTTAAATTGTTTGGTGAATTAATTTAAGCTATATTCCAAATCACATGAGAGCCACGTGGTCGAGTATGAGTAAGTTTTGGACTCCTGCAACATTGACATAAAAACAAAACAAACAAAATGCAGACTTTCACACAAATATAGACTACACATCTAATTAAAAACGTGTTGAGTTTAGTTTTAAAAGCAATAAAACATTAAAGTTTGCCTAGTTTGAAATATTCAACATTTAAAACAAATTGCAGCGTATTAGCAGTTACATTTCGTCCAGTCCAGTCAGAGGTTGTTTAATATTAATCCGCTTTCTTTGATATACTGTCTCACATAATCGATTAGCGAGTGAGTGCAACTAGTACGTTACCTCATCACCGGCCCACTGCCAGTTCGATTGTTATTCACTAGCGCACACCGAGTTGACATCGCTCGCATACAGGGAATACTCAATGTGGGGAATTTTCGCATACAACCGCCTGTCGTGTGCATTTCAGGATGATACTCAATGACGGCTAGCGTGATAGCTCAGTGGTTGAAACTGGGCCTCTTAATCGGGGGTCCAAGGTTTAAATCCGATATATCTGTATTTTCAAAGTTATGTGCGTATACGAAATTAATTGATATTTGCTATAATAATGAAGTTAAACATTGTGAAGGAATCCTACTCGTCTGAGAGTTATTTCAAAAAGTTCTCAAAAGTCTATTAAGTCTACCATGTCACATGGCCTGCGTGGTGGACTATGAGCTAAATCTGTTTCACTCTGAGACCCGTGGCTAGTATGGGAATAGTAATGGGCTAATAACGACTGAGACTCGATGACTTGTAGAACCAGATAAGCGCAACCTGAGCTGACTCTGTTTTCAAGATCACAGACGAGCTATCCCTGAGAACTAAGTTGCAACTTTGAATTAAGAAAATGTCAAAGTGTAGCGTATCTTGCTGAACAAACTTTTTATGTGTAAAAATAATGACATTTAAAAAAATGAAAAAAGAAAGAAAAGAGAAAAATGAATAATTATTTTTAAAATTAAAAAAGGCAAACCCACTGAGTTTCTTACCGGATCTACTCAGTAGAGGTCGCGTTCCGATCCGGTAGTAGTTTAAGAAAATATTGTGACTGACAATTTGTAAGTGCCACCGTTGGCCTATACAAAATATTTCATTTCGAAGTAACCTTATTGCTTTTTTCAGTAACAAGCATTTTTGTAGTCTTAATTGTATTTCTACCACCTGCATAGGTAGCCCAGAAGCACTTACAATAACACAGGTATAAAATCCCACTGTAGGTGTCACAAATTTCTATCTGTTGTAATTTTAAATGCAGTGCGGTGGAATGTTAATTGTAATTAATTCAATGTTTCTTTTTCGGAGACAGTGACAAACAGCTCTTGGCTACGCTAGATGCGCATTAGTGTGCAGATTGAAAACATTTTAAATCGTAGTCGCATTACAATAAAAGAAACATTCAAACAAAGTGCTGAAAGGTAGATAAATCTATTGTTTACGTGCCAACAAAATCTTGCTTCTTAATCATGATTACCATCGTCGAACACATTCGTTACTGTTCCGATACTGGGCATCATCTCTTTGAATTACAAGAGGTTATGGTTTTTTTATATAGAAGTAGCAGACGAGCATGCTGTCCATCAGTAAGTGGCTACTGCCGTCCATGGACATCTGTAATTAACCCCAAAATAAAATTATATATTCCTACCTCCGCCACAGGTGCGGCGCTACCTCTGAGGACTAAGCTGGAATGTCTCGGAAGAGTTTATCTCGTAAAAGTAAAGAACAAAGAGAATTCTTATATTCGACCCCGAATTTTCTCGATGAGAGGCTAAAACTTTGATCATACATCAATTAATAAAAGTTAGGTATATGAAATGTTGTCCAATTCATGTCAAACTATATGTGTTGGTAGAGCTTATCTATTTTAAGATCTCTAAAATTTATGTTAAAACACGAGTAACTATATAACTCAACATACAAGTTTCCGCGACAACTAATGAAAAAGCTTACGTAGATTCACGATAAACTTCATTCTACAGAAATGTACGCGGTGTCGACGCTCGTATAATGATTACTAGGAATGGTCGAAAAAATGAATTTTAAGTGTGGGAAGTTCTGCTACCGCATACTGCTTTTTGTGTTGCGTTTATTCCGGGTTGATATGTTACACTTTGCGGGCATTTCGCGACAATGAAATAAAATAATGTTTTTAGCGTATTAGGTAGGTGTTAACTGTTTCGCTGTTAATTATTGACTTCCATTAAGATGTGGGGTATGAACGTATGAAAATAAAGCCATTTTTTATTTTGATATATTTTTCCATAATTACTATTTAAAAAATATATTTTGCCTAAGCGGGCCCTAGACCTACAACAACATTGTACAATACTTTTTATTGTACAATAAGATTAAAAAGGCGTTCTGAATCTAAGCGAGCTCTGAATCCAATTAAATTTAGTGCACAATAATAGTACTACAATTTTTTTTCGAATTTAAAATATTCAAATTCTTCGCAATAGTCTAATTTCGGCAACCGGGCAGAAACTAGTACGATTTATTTCGCTTAAAAATGAAAGTGAATACTATAAGGTCTACCTATATGTCTAGCCTACTCGATCGCTCTTAGAATATGTATGCACGAATCTATTTACATAACCCTATTAGTCACAAGATTCGCTTCTTGTCCACGTGGATAAAACCCAAACCGTTACATCATTGAATTGCAAAGACCTCTCGTATTTAATAAACCGTTTTTTAGGTTATTTTTGTGTAAAACAAGTAACATAGCACACTTTGCTGCTTATGAACCGTAATCTGTTGCTGAGTCTAAAAAAGAAAAAATAACACAGGTAAATTATCTAATATACAAATAATGAATGTTATGTAGTAGCGCCTTATATTAACATTACCTTACTACACCCGTCCAATATTTGTTTTTGTAAAGAAGTTAGTTAGTTACCTTGGTACCGATATTGTAGACCCGCGAAGACCTCTACCACCTTTGACTTATATGAAGATTATAAAACCCAAGATATAATACACAAGGAGGTGCTCAACATGTTGCAAGTTTTAAATGAGACGTCTTTTGTACCAGGGCTGTCACTAAAAGGCCCTTCATTCTTCAGTGTCTATAATTGTATTGGATGTGAGAAGTAATTTCTCAGTCAAATTATTTTCGGAGTAACTACTAATATTGTTTTATTTTTTTCTGAAATAACTTTCTTGAACCACGTCAAAAAATCATGCCTATAGATTTTTTTCTTAATAGAGCCACGCTAATCAAATTGATGCTTAGTTAGATAATATAACACGTAAATTCACCATTTCTAATAATTTACTATTCACATAAAATAAATATATTTCAATTATTATGTAAGATCAATTTTAAGGATTGCATTTGACTCTACTATTTTTAATTTTGAAAACAACTTTTTTTCTTGTCAAACTTACAATTGTTCTGTATTCGCATTCGATGACAAATGGGCATCCTAAATACGGGTCGCAATTTAAGCCGGGGAGCGGAATTGCGCACAGGTAGGTACGATAAAGCACTCAGGTCATAGGAAGTCAATAAAATAATAGTCGGGAACCCGCCGCACAATAGTACAGCGGTGGAGTGCAAACAATGAAGATCATAAACTATCTTAGGCCCGATTTAGACTGGCTACACGAGCTAACTATTGAGCTTATAGACTAAAGATACAAATTATTGCATGTGTAACAGCAGCTTAATATTTGTATAGTTGTTGATTTTGAAAATTGATTCTTTTTAATAAATAATGTTCGATTACGATTCAAGAACATTGTTTTATAAAGAGAAGAAAAAAATGCTTCATATATCGTTTTCACCTATGCAATAAACTAACTATAAAACTACTTTAACTATAACTAACTAACTATAAAAAACGATTACAGCGCACAATACAATTTCAAAAAAATAGATACATTTAAATTCAATTTCAAAACATCTTGTTTATAAGCTTACGATCAACAAAGAAAACTACAAGCTCCAAAAACAAAGCTACAAGAGCGCATAACATACCTTTCGAATGTATCAAGTCTGCAAACCACTTATAGAATTAAATTCTATTGGTGAATTAATTCTGCGCTCCGTAATCTGGATGGCAAGGCACACGCTGTCCTCCTATTAGCTAGTTTTCAATTTCAAACAGTCCCCAGTTGTCCCTTCGATTCTACACTAACATATGAATGAGACCGCGCTATTCAGATCCGGACAAACTGACAGATGTATTCGTTCCCATGTAGGTTACACACAAGTGGTGAGACTTTGTCACATGGCATGCACTTGAATAGATACGTCTTGATACAAAGTAATCGTCATCTAAAATTGACTTTTATGTGATACATAATACTCGAGAATAAATACATCAGACGGAACGCTTTAAAATTACAATCGTGACTCTCGTCCGTAGATGTTGAAAGCTCACGGCAATGTTTTATTTAAAGCTAAGGCGCGAGACCCATAAATCATTTACTGTCTTTCGCTGCGATTGTTCGATTATATTTTAAAGAATAAATCGTAACAGAATACGAACCTAATTGCGCGAGTTGTTGTAGTCCTGTCAATAGCGATTCAACAGTATGTGGAGTTTGATTTCTAAAAAAATGATTTAATATTTTGTATCGGAAAAAATGATATACATTTTGCGTTGTTAAACGAGATGTGAAATTATTTCGACGACATTAATTATAATGGCCCCGAAACGGAATGTAATTAATCTTATTTGTTGTGCCGCAGTTATTAACATCGGAATTAGGTGAAACTGGTTCCCGGTTGACAAGAAGTTGATTTTTAAAAGTCCTGTTCGGAAATCGGATTCAGCGAAGTGCAAAAGCTGACGCGAAAACAATCGCTTATTAATATAGCGTCAGCAAAACATCGTTTGAATCGAATCGATAATATTAAGCCGTTCTCGTTTAATACACTAGGGTATTTGCCCTTAGAGTATGTTCAACTTACATTAACTAATTATATATTTGTAAACTGTTTCGTACTTTACGCACGTTAAGATTGTAGTAAATATTAATGTGAATGGTAAATTACATAACCGAATAAAAATACAAAAATTAAAATAAATTTAGGATTTGTTTAAAACTTTATTTAAGATTTTAACACAACAATTTTATGAATACGTATAATTTAAACAAATGTATTCATTAATTCAAAATAAATTCAATTTTTCGAAGAAATAACTTTAGATTACTGTTAGCATGATCATACCTTAATAGAATCTATGGGAATTAAATGTTATTTATTATATTACTAAATTTTAGCATATGCTCAGTTCCCACGGTTATTTCATGGCCTTCTGGTATTTTTAAAACAGACTATATATACCCTGTGTTATACAATGTATTATAGATATTACATACGTATGTACTGATGTTTTAGTATTGTAAAAGATTGTTGTCCTCAATCACATAGAGACTACTAAAAGAGTTTTGCATACTGATTACTAAGTAAATTGAAATTATTCGTAATGTCCATAGGTAGATCTACATTTTATACTCTTATTTGATAAGTAGATATTGACACAGTAACAAAGTCGTACGCAGAGTCTTTACGCTGGCTGAAAAATCGATATTTATTAATTGTTGTATACCGTACGTAAGCTTAATGTCTTCATCAATAACTGATAATTTATGTACGGCACGATCGGTACAAGACGAAATTGCGGCCGCCGGCTCCCCTTTGTAATCAGTGCAGAATTATAAAGCCCTTGCAACACCGCAGGGTCGGTTCCTTGAGTTATTAACAAACTTATGTCTCAATGAAAGATATTGAACACTTTTCAATCGAAATTATATACGTTTGTATGCTTCTTCGAAACACTCCCGGGCTCTGAGGAAGTACCGGCAATTACATTTTTATTGAACGCAATTCGCTTCGTTCGTTTGGTTACTAAGTAAAAGACGTAACTTTAAACTCTAAAGTAACTGTACTAAAGATCGTAGTCAGTTCAAACTACAGTGGTGATACAATTAGACCATTAACGATCCCTGATGCGGTTAATAAACGGAATAATAATAATATCCATAAAACACTTCAGCCTTCAACCTCCCACTGAAAGACTGTTAGAACAGATGTATTCAGTCAGCTCCAATATATTTATACACGAGGAATAGATGGATGTGTATCATTAACCTAACATCGGTTGCCTCTTGTTTACTAAAGATAAACGCGCAAGCACTTGAAATTTTCGGTGGCTATTTTTAACGAGGTCTTTTATTAGTTTTAAAAAAGGCCGTTTAGATTAGAACGGGCGTTAGAGTTAGTGGCTTATTGGTATTTGAAATATTGGGTGGGAGGAATGGCACTCCTCCGATGTATTAATAGCCGCCGTATGAAGTATCGCTCGCCGCACGACATAATATCTTCTGAATTGACTCCGTTATTTAGAGCTGCGCGTTATCTAAGAACTTAAAACATTTTTATACTTTACTCTCTTTAGAAGAATGTCGTGTAAGTTAAACCGATGATTTTAAGTGGTTAATGTACTGATGTACTTACTTATTAAAACAAATATTTCACAAGGCATAGGCAAAGCATTAATATTAATAGGTAGATACTGATATATAAGATACTATACGATTATCTACGCGTGAAGTTAATGAATAAAACCACCTAATCAAGAGTATCTCAAAAACATTGAATAAACGTTTTCTAGATATTTAAGATAAACTTGATGGGATCGCTTTGAGATCGTTCCTAATTGACTGATAACAGCTTCGATCGATCGGTCTTAAGTGCACAAATCGATCGACGTTTTATCTTAACTTTAAATGAACGAATCGAATATCTAAGTTATATGCAACCGATGCAGAAATAAATCGGAACCAGTTCGTAATATCTTCATCGAGAGGTGTGTTCGATCGATTATACCGGGGCAGTGTTCATTACATCCCAATACGCATACGCCGTATGCATGTATCTCTGTATGGGTACATCTTTTGATCGGTACAAGGACCGCTCTCAGGTCCAATCGAACTCTTAGCTTTATAATGCTTCATATGTACTTGACGGGGAAATAAAAATAATATACTGAATGTAGAAACGAAATTGATACTATAACTAAATGTACATTTTGTAAAATTTATTCTTTGATGTGAAATACCTATCTTCCACAAATAAAAAAAGTAATATTTTTAGAAACATAAGCGAATAGCTCGAAGGAAAAACTTCATAGAAATAGGTATTCCTATAACTTATAGGTTAGATACCTCTAAGTTTGCATTCGAAAATATGTTCAGTAATTAATGGCTACACATAAAAATACTAATTAACCTTTAAATGGACATAAAAATTAAAAGAAAACAATATCAAAATTTAAAAGTAAGATAATATCCAATTTGAGTGCATATTAAAAAGCTCGGACTCATTATAATATCGAGCTTTCTTTATCGCTATTTTAATTAGGGTTATTTTGGACCTCCTTCTTTTTCATAGGTCGCGAAATATTTAGCCGATGCAAATAACGCACGTTCCGGTGAAATAGGGCTGTGAAACAGTGTGAACGAGTGGGAGTGGAATGAATGTGCAAAGAAATTCTAAATAATTTTGAACTTTATCTAGTGTGCCAACAAGATTGTTAAATATTTTAAAAGAAACTAATAACATAATATATAATGTGTTTCACATTAAAATAGGTACATAATCTACTGTGACTGTATAAATACTACACAATAATAAAAAAATGATTTTGTAACAAAACATATTGTACTTTTTTTATTAAAATTTGTGTGGGCAATATAAAGCAACGCCACTTACAAATGTATCGAAAGACCGTCGATTAAATGATCGTTAATAAAATTTAATGACATACAAATTACCAAATTAAGTATACATCACGTGTGTTCAACCAAAATAAGTGAAGCGCTCATCGTTGGTATTTTTAATCTCCACTCAGATCTGCAGATAAAGAGTAAAAATTACACCGTTTTAAAGCATTTCTCTCACTGCCGCAGTTTGTCATTTAGCGCGCCCTTATCGATGCCAGCGCCAGATAGCTCGTGTTTATGTCGCTTAAATTAAATCGCTCGCGTTCATTATTGTGACACTGCTTTTTATATGTCCTCGAATTTATACCCTCAAATTACATACACCCTTGTACCATACAAACAGTCCACCCGATGTTTACCGGCCCGCCGTTTGTTTAGTTGTTTTGATCATTATTTTCATGTCTATCGTAGCGGAATAAGGATCGATTCAACCGAACACAGTCGAACAAACACAGACATCGGACAAATAACAACAAAACATAAACTGGACGCAACGGCTTCGGAGTCAAGCGGGGCGTAATAAAATTATATTCTCATAAAAATCAATATAAACACCATAACATTCTATAAGCACCGCCACGATTTAACTTAACGTCTTCATTAGGCTCCGCACGACCTCCCGATTGCGGGAACTCGATGCAATTTTCGAGTCGACTCGAATCGTAGTCGACTCCGTAATTTGCGTCGTTCGGGCCTCGATTTGTCGGCCGGGCACAATTCTGAAAGCCTCTCCCGACAATTTCTGCGTCGACTCGTTGGGCAATTTTCGAAGGCGAGCGATTCGCGCACCGAGATGCGAAGGTGCTCAGGCCCACATCGTAATTGAGGTTTAAGGCAGGTCGTAATTTTAAAATTACCTCGATTGAGTGTTCACCTTTTATTGTGTACTGTACGAACTTAAAAGCCTTAAACTCCCGATCGATGTCAGTCAGGTCTCATTCGTTACATTGTTTCGAAAACAATGAAACTAAACGTTTACGGGCTTAGTAATACATTTTTTCACTTCTCCGCATATTATGGTGGATGTCATTGTAGGCCAAGCTACACAAAGGTCACAAAAAACGGACTCGTAACAAACGACAACTTACCAATTCAGACGACAGTTATTGCCTTAAATGTCTCGAAACAAAAAAACAGCGGATGCATCCAATCAAATGTATTCTGCATTAGTAGAAAAAAGTGAAAAATCCACCTGCACGGTCATAATTTGCGGTCCATAGCCTAATTATCTGCTCTATTCAAAGTCTAAACACGCCGCAACAATTTTATTTTCCATTACCGTCACCTTTCTATGTGAAAGAATTATAATAGCGCAACCTGCGCTCGAGCAGTGGAGTTTTCGTAACAGAATGATTTACGTCCTGGGGCTAGTTAATTGTATTTTTCACCCAAAAAACGCTATGCATTATCTCCTAGCGGTCGACAGGTAACAAATCTTGCTTTTCAAATATTATTACTCATCGTATTCGATTTGGGAGCGAGCGAACCCGCTACGAAAGCTACATCGCCACCTACTCGGCGTCCCGCGACTCACAATATTCTTTGGTCCCCCAAACTTTAATCAAATGCGACACATATTCATCTATTCATCTCTGTCGCACGCGTAGCGATTAGACGACGGTTGTCTACTGCCGTCTCGGACTACTAAAATAGACTTTGCCCAAGCGCAATACTCGTGTCAAAAGTTTTGTGTAGAGTCAGTAATGGCTTACGAAATTTTCCCCTACCTCGGGACTTTTTTGTACAGTCGATCTGGCGTGTTAGGGTCGTGGAGTTGTGTTAGTTAAAAATTGAATAGATCGCGATGTCGTGCTTATTGTAACATAAGTTTTTATACGATAGCCGGCAGATGCCTTCTCGCTAGGTGCGCTCAGAACTCGATTCTGTTATAGTATGGACAACAGTGTCAGTTGTAAATAAGGATTTGTATAGACCATACGTATCGAACACGTGAATGCAGTGCGAGCTTTATTGCTGTTCCTAATTGTTTTTCGAATCAAGTGATCTAATAAGAAACTTAGCGGAACGCATGCAATGTATGTGTTGTGATATTGAAGATTGATTTTTTATGTGTCTGTGTTAATACGGATGAGTGATTAGAAGATAATAGTAAACAAGTTTTTGTTTGTTGTAAGTATTATTGAGTACGTACTTACTTTATTCTTTTAACTTATAGCGAAGTTTAAAACTTTGAAAAATTAAGAAGTCATTATTTATACTTATTTTTATTACAATCGTGCTTTAATTAACTTTGTTCTTTCGTACATAATAATATAGGAAATGTCGTATATGTATAAAAAAATAAATATTACTAAAAGTTATGCATAATTAATCACGTTCAGTTATTATTGACACACATCATTAAACTTTTTACAACTTATCTAGTGCCACATTTGTATTGTTTATATTAAATAATAAATATATATATTTACAACATCAACAAGTTTCGGTACATATTTCATATTTTATCTGAATAGGATTTGATCTATTATGCAATTATGTTTAAGTAATTTATACCATGCACTAACAATGTCTACTTATAAAATTAAATTTATTTTTTTAATTAACCTTAATTCGCAAATCAGCCAGCTCTACTTTTTGTCAAAATGTTTTTTTTATTTATTTTGATTTCGTTCAACGCCATTTACTGTCAAAATAAATAAAAAAAACATTTTGACAAAAAGTGGAGTTGGCTGAATTGCGAATTAAGGTATCGATTAGCTTGTATTTGACCTTTGATTTTAGGCTGATAAATAAGATAAGAAGTATCATATATATTTTTTACATTGAAATAACAAACAATCCTGCAGTTAATTACAGTGGGTGGCCTATAGCCATCTCTAATCGACTCTACATAATATTCAATTCTTACCTAATGTTAGCCATAGGCGCACTGCTACCTCTGATAGATATCTACTAACTTAGATAAGTTAGTGCATGTCATGTAAGTACTTATTCTGAATAGAGATGTCGGCTTCTCTTAGCTCTTACTATGCTGAATGTTCTAGGAAATGCTATACGAACAATAATTTATAAAAATATCCTGTTTATGGTTAACAAGTGCCTATAGAATATAGGCTGTTTTTTGCCTTTATTTTTTTTTTTCAAATTTTAAAGCTATTCACAACTTTTAATTTACTTTATGAAAACTATAACGAATTGTCTTATATACTGATTAGACAATAAACGTATGACCCAGGTAATGATTTTAATTTTTCTCTTATATTAAATAATATTTATTAATAACAATAAAATAAAAGAGGCATAGCGGCTCAAGTCAAACTCTTTAAAGATCGAGTTGGAATGTATCGAGATAAAGGATGTCATCCGGAATCTCGGACCTAAAAGCAAATGTGACCATACGTCCTGGCTTGGGCGGGATAGTCCGGCTTTCGGCTGACTTACATAGGAAGCGACCACCTCAACCTTCTGGAGTGACAGGAATCTTTGATCGGCTCTAAGTAAAATTGATGTTCTATATGGAGTTGGTTACGTATTTCCATGGGCGTAGAGACAATTGAATCAGCATGGACTGCATCGTTTGTTTGTTCAATCTTATTAACATCTATTTCATTGTCTCCAGCGAATGCAAAAATGTTTTCTAATCAGCTAGATTTCTACTTAAAACTCGATTCTACATTTTGACATCGATTTAATACAAAATAACGAAGACAACAAATATACAACCCTTTAAACGGTATATAATGTGTATAATTAAGCTATGCCTAATTCTACCTTTCTAGATAAAATGTAGTAAAACAGTAATTAGGATTTTTTTCCAAAATATTTCGCAAGTGTCCCGCTTAGAATAGAAACTAAATGGTCATGTTACTAAAAGCAAAATCCACGGTGAATACCCCACCACCTAATAACCTCTATTTCGAATGGAATAAGGTGTAATATGCGTAGAAAGAGGGAACGAGTAACTTTTTAATTTTTTATTTATTTTTTTATTAGAAGGACCGGGTCCAAACTTTTGACCTAGCTTTTGGAATTCATAAATTCAAAGCCTCCTTCTCAGATTTATTTCTAAGAATTAGTTTATATTTATTTTCCTATATTAAGTCACCTACGAAATCCCCTAGATCTAGAATTTCATGATTAAAATTATGTTTTTGAAAATTTCAAATTTAAACTTTTATAGTGTTTAAAACATTAAAAAGATATTCTGTAGTTATATTATATTGATAAAGCGGTTCACATTAAAGTGATAAATTTCCATTTCATGTCTGAATGGTTATGTACCTAATACATAGAGGGATGTCTTGGTATTAATAGACCTAAAAATACACATGAAAATATTTCGCAAACTTTTTCTAGAGCATGTCGAATGTTTTCATATTTTATTACACTCCACACAATTCGTGTTTTATGACGTCACACAAGACTGACATTCACTTAAGATTCTCTTACCTACCATTCCCGGCGAGTACAATTTGAAATAAAACCGCGAACAATATTTCCTACCTGAACTGAATTCAGCGCTTTTATCACTTAGCTATTTTCTTCAGCGACTTCCTCAGATAGCGAAGGCTTTCTCAGCCGAGGAAATGAAATTCTTATCGTGCCGTAGAAAGAAGTGAGCTTCTTTCTGTTATCCGCGTCGGAAATAAATAGGGGGAAACACCCGCTTGCAATAACCCACATCTGATTGCTCGAATCACACCAAAGCTCCGGCTGGATCGAAAATCGTAGCAGATATTTTTGGGGTTGACTGTATTTAAAGGAACTATCGAACATAGTCGATATTATATTTGAGTTGAAAAGTTCTAAGTGAACTTTTTTAACGTGTAAGTTTTTTATTTATGTTTCGTCATCATAATCGCTCGAAGTAGCAATTTACTAAGTAGGTAAGTTTGCTAGTTTTACTATTTTTATAAGAATAGTTTGATGATGTATAGTTTGTATCAAGACGAACTATTAGAATTTATGTACATTGTTAACAAAGTAAATAGCATTTAAAATACGTACTTCATGATTTTTTTATGATATATTTCATGAGTTAAAATAACTAAGTTGAACTTGTACTAAAAAATTAAGGCTGTTTCTTAATAAAGGAAGCTATTTTGAATTGTTGCAAGTTCTACAGCTTTGTAGCAAAAAATGTATCTATTATTATTAAAAATCATATTCAGCGAAATGTACAACGACGAGTGAAATAAATATCGAATTTCGGCAAATAAACAACCAGTCGGTTATAAAGCTGATTGAATAACGTAAACATTTTATGAAAACATTGATAAATTTTATTGTCATTATGCATATTCACGGCGCGGTTTTACGTTCGAAATCACAGAACGAGCTTAAAAACTTTCAACAATGATGTCCCCTTTTTCATTCTGACGCTACACAAAATTTACGATCGGTCCGCGGGCGAACATTGCGTTGCGTGCCTGATGTTTCTAAAAATGTGTCAAACTTTTTACAAACTTCTTTCATTTAGCTGTGTCCGGCCTTCCACTGTAGCCTTGTGAGATCTCTCTCTGTTGTTCGTTTTTTAGTCTCTATTGAAATGTCGCCAGGATAAGGATTTTGAGCAACATCGAAAACTGGCGCTGGTTGAGCACAATATAATGAAATTTCTCCTTTCTTTTTAACAAAGAAATTACACAGATTGGTTCCTTTGAAGTCATTGCACAATATAACATAATTGCAACAATAGTTTCATGCCCATATTTTTTATGTTCAGAAAAAAACAAACTTAGATACCATGTATTTTTGAAGCTTTTATATACATTTTCAATATTGAGACTTAAATAATGAAATTATCTAACATATTCGTTATTTATAAGCGCCTCGTGATGTCCCAACTTTATGGTTCTTTATATTAAATTATACAATTTATTTCATTGTTTTTATTCATTATTTAAGTAATGATTGTTATAATGTAGTAACAAATTATTACTAATATTATTTAATTTAAATACCACTAACGACATCTGTTGTGTACATAGTATAAACGTTGTTGATTCGTAAATAAATGTCAGTCGTTGAAAAGCAAAGTGCACGTTATTTCACAGGTTATGGGCAATCGTCTTATTTTTCTTAGTAAAATAGTTTACAGTTTAAGAAAAGTGCTGAACTTTGTAAAAAAATGTCTATGAGCTATATCCAAAGTGTTCCCAAATTAAAAGGACGGCAAAATTATGACGAGTGGAGTTTTGCGGCCGAAAACCTATTGATACTTGAAGGAATGTTACATTACATCAAACCAATGGCGGCGGTCGAAAGAAAGCCAGAAGAAGATGCTAAAACAAGGGCAAAATTGGTTTTAACTATTGATACTGGATTGTACGTGCATATTAAAGAAACATCAAGTTCGGAAGAGTTATTTAAAAAGCTCAAGAATATGTTTGATGATTCGGGTTTTTCACGAAAGATAACCCTATTGCGACATCTAATATCAATTCGACAAGAAAATTGTGATACAATGACTTCGTATGTAACGCAAGTAATTGAGACAGCGCAGAGATTAAAAGGCACGGGTTTTGCAATTACAGATGAATGGATAGGGTCATTATTGCTCGCAGGTTTGCCAGAAAAATATAGTCCCATGATAATGGCGATTGAACACTCGGGTATTCAAATTACCACAGATACAATAAAGTCAAAGCTAATTGATATGGAGGTTTCAAATGTTATCGAGACAGATACCAGTGGCGCTGCATTCGCTGCGAAAAAACCGTACTGCAATCGAAAGAACACAATGAATCCTAATAAATATGGCACGACGTCAAATAAAGTGACAGATGAAAAGAAGACAATTACATGTTACAAATGTAAACAAATTGGTCATTTTAGAAATAATTGTCCATTAATGCAGAAAAATAAGCAAAGCAATGCATTTAGCGTGGTATTTTTGAATGGAAAATATAGCAGACATGAATGGTACGTTGATTCCGGCGCAAGTGCACATATGACGGCGGTAAAAGATTGGATAAACAATGCAAATTATTCGCCGAGTTTATCAAGTATTACTGTTGCGAACAATACAGTTGTGCCAGTTTTGTGTTCTGGAAACGTACAGATAACGACGGATTATAACTACGAAATCACAGTTAAAGATGTGCTATGTGTGCCGAGTCTAACAACAAATTTATTATCAGTGAGCGAATTGATCAAAAACGGAAACAGTGTAGTTTTTGAGCAAAGTCACTGTTACATACGTAATAAGAATAATGTGTTGGTAGCAACTGCAGTGTCTACTAATGGTGTTTACAAGCTTCAAACTAAAGAGGCAGATTGTTGCTTAGTAGCACAGACGTCAGTATCTGCGAAGATGTGGCACAGGAGGCTAGCACATATTAACAGCGGTGATTTGAATAAGATGAAAAATGGAACTGTGAATGGATTGACATTTGATGGTACTAGTGACATGACGAAGGATAAATGTGTAATTTGTTGCGAAGGTAAACAGTCAAGACTACCATTTTCACGTGTCACAGAAAGGAGTACTGAGACATTACAGGTCATACATGCAGATGTTTGCGGTGCAATGGAAATAAAATCCATTGGAGGAGCCCGGTATTTTCTATTGTTTATAGATGATTATAGTCGTATGACTTTCATATACTTCTTGAAGAATAAAGATGAAGTATTTACTAAATTCAAAGAATTTAAAATGATGATTGAAAATCAACAGAATAAGAAAATAAAGATTCTACGCACGGACAATGGTGGTGAATTTTGTAGTAAAGAAATGAAGAATTACTTGATAACAAATGGTATTATTCATCAGAGAACTGTTGCTTATACGCCGGAACAAAATGGTGTCTGTGAAAGGGCTAATCGAACAATTGTTGAGAAGGCAAGATGCATGTTGTTTGACGCAAAGCTCGGTAAACAGTTTTGGGCTGAAGCAACAAACACTGCTGTATATCTTAAAAATCGCTCTCCAACTTCAAGCCTTGAAAATATGACACCATATGAAGCGTGGTACAAAAAGAAACCAGATTTAAGTCATGTTCGTCTGTTTGGAAGCCCAGTGATGGCCCACATACCCAAAGAGAGAAGATTAAAGTGGGATAAAAAGGCCGAGCAATACATTCTTGTTGGCTATGCAGACAATGTAAAAGGATATCGTGTTTATGTACCAAATAAAAATGAAATCATCATAAAGAGAGATATAATAGTCATGGAGGGAAAAGAGGATAGTGAAAAAATGGAAGAGAAGGCTATATGGATTCAGAATGAAGAAAAGAACTTGATTCAAAGAACTGATACAACTAATGATTTGCAAGAATTAGGTGTAGAGAGCAGAGATTCAGTGGGGGACAATACCTTGATGAATGAATCTCTGGCCAGTACAAGTTCTGATTCATCGGCTTATGTGGATCCATATGAGACTACAGAGAATACTTCAACAGACTCAGTTATACCAACAGATATTTCAACAGGTGAGTTACAAGCTCTAGAAGACGTTGAAGTAGTTGAGAATAAGAGAGTGAGACGTCCACCAAATCGCTATGGATATACAAACATGTGTACTTCAAACGACTTGCCAGATGCTGAGGATATTGACTTCTCTGAAGCGCTGCGTGGGCCTGAAGCACAGCATTGGAAGCTGGCCATGCGTGAGGAGCTACAGGCATTTGAGTACAATGAGGCATGGGATCTCATAGATGTACCAAGCGATAGTTCAATTGTGCAGAGCAAGTGGGTTTTTAAAAAGAAGTTTGATGTTAACAATAAAGTAAGATATCGTGCTAGATTGGTGGCAAAAGGGTTTTCACAACGAAGAGGTATTGACTATGAGGATACCTTCTCCCCTGTTGTAAAACATTCTACCCTAAGAATGCTATTTGCTCTATGTGTACAATGGGGTATGGACATAACACATCTTGATGTGACTACGGCGTTTTTAAATGGGTACTTAAAAGAAAACATTTGTATGGCTATTCCTGAAGGATATGAATGTAAAGATAAAGGTAAAGTTTTAAAACTTAAGAAAGCTATTTATGGGCTTAAACAATCATCTTTAATGTGGTTTGAAAGGGTAAAAGATTGTTTAGATAGACTAGGTTTTAAAACAAGTTCTTATGAACAATGTTTATTTACAAAATTAAGTAATAATGTTAAATTAATTGTAGCTGTATATGTTGATGATTTTTTGATTTTCTCTACATGTAAAAATGAGACAGAAAAATTGATAAATGCACTAAATACAGAATTTAAGATTAAAGATCTAGGTTGTGTAAAAAACTATTTAGGTATGAGGATTAATGTAAACAAGAAGTCTAATACTATAACAATAGATCAACAGCAGTATATAGAACAATTGTTATTAAAATTTGATATGTCTAACTGTAGATCAATAGATACTCCTATAGAATGCAAGCTAAATCTTGAAAAAGCAGAAAATTGTATAACAAGTGTACCTTATCAAAGACTTATAGGAAGTTTAATGTATTTAGCTGTCATGTCTCGACCTGATATTTCATATTCCATTAGCTACTTGAGTCAATTCAATAATAGTTACAATGAAACTCATTACAATCATGCAAAGAGAATATTAAGATATTTACAGAAAACTAAACATTATTGTTTAAAATACAGTAGAGATAATTTAAATTTAAAAGGCTTTGTTGATGCTGATTGGGCTGGTGACATGTTAGACAGGAAGTCTTATACTGGCTTCTGCTTTACCATGTGTGGGTCTGTGATATCATGGCAGAGTAGAAAACAGAAGACGGTTTCGTTATCTAGCACAGAAGCTGAATATGTAGCATTATCAGAGGCAACTAGAGAAGCCATATATTTAAGAAATTTGTTTTACGAGATTACAGGTAAACTATGTACTATAACATTACATTGTGATAACCAAAGTGCATTGAAATTGGCAACTAGTTCACAATCGCCCAATAGAACAAAACATATTGATGTACGTTATCATTATGTCAAAGAAGCTATAAAAAATAATTTAGTTAAAGTTATGTATGTATCGACTCAAGATATGCCTGCAGATTTATTGACCAAAGGCTTATTTTCAAATAAACATCATAAATTCTTGGAAATGATAGGTCTTGTTCCTCAGTGAGATTTTGTTTTATTTAGTTAAAGAATTTATGTTTTTAAGTTTATTGTAATATTTCGTTAAGTAGGGGTGTTATAATGTAGTAACAAATTATTACTAATATTATTTAATTTAAATACCACTAACGACATCTGTTGTGTACATAGTATAAACGTTGTTGATTCGTAAATAAATGTCAGTCGTTGAAAAGCAAAGTGCACGTTATTTCACAATGATAATGTTGTTATAAGTAAGTATATTTATATACGCAAATAATATAACTATTGCGAATGCAAGAAGTTATCCTATATGAGCCAATCTTTGGTCAACGTTACCATCGTCAATCTATTACAGTCCAACTGCTGCACTGCTCCTCTCAGAGTGAAAAAGGCTTAGAATACGGTCCACCATGCTAGCCAAATACGGATTGGTAGACTTCACACACTTTAAACAACTTTTTATTCATATCGGTTAGACGTACCTAATTCTAATTAATCATTCGCTCTCAAATCTAATAATTTATCAAATAAATAAACCGATATTTTATTCGAACCCCTCATTCATAACAAAACGTGCATCTGTGTCATATATCAGTATGCAGTATCGATATTTGCATAATCGGTTTATTTTAAAATTTATATAGTGTCCCACTCCCAAACCAGTATTAGGTTTTGTTTTACCGTCTTTCCTTCACGGTTCACAGTTTTTGGTTATCCTTGGTATTTTTATTATATTACAGTTTATTCTTTTGTACTTTAAGATCATAAAAAGATTAGATATAATATGTTAATGTTAAGTCATATTTCATTTAAGTGACGTGTAAACAAGACAATAATAATTATAATTTATTACTTAAAACACATCAAATTTATTATTATGTGTCATTATCACACCATATTTTTGTGTACGTTTTTGTTATGAGTAGGTAAGGAACGTGAAACGAATAAGGTAATTTTATTGTAATTATATTGAGTAGGTATTATGGCGACGCTCCTCCTTCTCGCTACCACGGGTTTTCGAATTTGCTTGAAATACCCTTATTATTTATGTAGCAATCCGTAAGTAGTAATGGGAGTACAAATAGTATACATTATACGTTGTACATAGCCGTTAAACGTCATTCTACTCGTATTAGAAAATAGTCTTAAGCGTCTAATAAAATAATTAAATATATGATTTTAGACTAAATAATCGCGGAATTGAGACATTTTACTATGTAACGGGTACTCACGGTATGTAAGTGAAAAATAATTAAAAGTTAAGTCATTGTATATTTTTTCGTCGTTTTTAAATTTGTGCGTAATACATTATTCCTAAGTACGTACGTAAAGTAAGTTGTCTGTGTATATCAACATACGACTGTACAAACAGACAACTCAACATTTATTTGTAATTTCTGTAGGTTTAAAAAGAAGATAAACATTTTTAATTATAGCAACACGTTTTATGTATTCGTAGATGTACACATACGTAACTTCCTACCATGAATATGGATATTCTATTTTTTAGTATCTAAGTAATTAAATTTGAAATGAATAGATACTTTGTCTGATTTATAAACAAATAAAATAGCAACATTAAATTAATTTAAAAACATTTGAATGTTAACTTGTATTGTGGTACCTACAAAAAATCGTTAATTGTAGTACCTGCTAGGTATGTTACAACTTTAATTATTCACACCTTTAGTATCTAATTATGTACACCTATGTTTTCCGGATCTATCATTCACACCCAAACTTTACATTTTCGTTATATGTAGCGCCATCTTTATTGTAGATGTATACAGGGTGAATTTTTCAAATAGGCCTTCAGGGCCAAATCCGAAACTTAAGGATTAGCGAAAAATGCTAAAAGGAGTTACGAGGCCGATTTTGATAAATTAAAACTGCATCATTAGTTTTTTAAAATATCCTTTTCCCTAGTCGGGAATCGAACGTGTTCCTTTTGAATAAAATGACATCCTCTATATTATTCCACTATCTGATAGTGACTCTTATAAGGATGAAATTCTGGGAAGTAATGATAAATGGCAAACTAAATTACGTATGTCAGTTTTAGAGTAGATTTCGAATGGTACCTAAAAAAGTCATCAGACTTTGAGAAATCGTTTTTTCCTTCTTCATTCGAATCATAGGGACTACTGTCACACTATCTCTGCCGTGCTTTGCTTTGAAGGGTGTAAAAGGTACACTTATACGAGGCATTCCGATCAAGAGATGATTATAGAATTATTTCCAAAATCATTTACTTCTGCAATTTAAAAAATGTGACGGATAAATACATACTTAAGTAAATACGAAAATAAACATGCAAATGCAATCTAAACTCAGGCGGCGCTGCGGTATAATGTTAGTCATAAATCTGTTGACAAAATTTGTGAGCTTTAACTAACATTTAATTATAATGGCATTCCCTAGATAAAATGTTGCTTTTGCTAATTGATATATCTAGTTTCGGTGTTACTGTTTTAATGATCTCCCAATTTTTATTCAGTATTTATTTAAATGCAAAGTAAGATTAGCGTGGGTGTCGTTTCAAGTTGATTAAAGCTTATTCTGGTATCCGATTAGATATTGGACTCTAAGTTAGACAAGTTTATGTGTTGTTGAAGCAATAAACAGTGAAAAAAATATCCAATCGATACCCTGAACTATGGAGCTAAACACGTGTCGTAAAGTTGTGTCGAATTAGTTTCTCCACGTATGGAAAAACCGAGGCACCGTATGCTAATTCAAAAATCCACACAAATGTATTTTTTAAGACACCCAGCTAGTTCATATTACGCTTGATTCGAATTTCAAATTTAGAGATGCGTGGGCGCAAGAATTAGTTGGTATTTGGAGGGACCTTTTTCATCGCAGTCGAGAAGCGATTAACACATGCGAGAATTTATCCCGTCGTTTAGATATTTAGTAAAGAACCTTTGAATTAATAGATGTGATAGATACACACATTTTTTGTTTTTAACACAAAAAATCGTATATGAACATCCTACCGACCTACAAGAGAAATTTCAATTTTTTTTCTGGATTTTTAAAATGAAAACAACAGAAAAAGTTATTGTGAAATTGTCTGTAGGTAGGCCAAGCTTAAAAACGAATTTTAGCGGAATCTCATGTAATAGATATTTTTTTATTGAGTGACGACTAATTCCTCTCGAGACTCTTATTAATGTTTCAATGTGTAATTTGATATAACAGCATTTATAGATTTTTGCTTGTAAAGCGACAAAATTTAAATTCGCTTGCTAACTCGCTCGCTGTAGAACATGTGGGTTAGAAAGATTAAAATCACCCGTATTCGTAGGTAGACAGAGATTTATAGTTTTTTCTAATATAAATTTTGCTTTCCATGTCGAATTCTGTAACTAATGAGGTCCCGTTACTACTTACTTGTAGATGTATCTGAGACTTAAATCAAAACGACACCGCGAGGTATTTAATTAATTAGAAGGATATAAATGATCCAGCACGACATTTATTTCAGTACATACTCGTAGCCATGTAATTCATATCGTACTGTCAATTAAATTTGAATTGTTGGTTCTAAAAACGACTTCTATCTCGCTAATTCAAATTTTAGCGATTTAAAATCGATTCGTGTTTCATCATTAACCCGTTACTGTCACAATACAAGACACAGGTTTCCGTATTAAA
This sequence comes from Epargyreus clarus, assembly GCF_041222505.1. NCBI lineage: Eukaryota > Metazoa > Arthropoda > Insecta > Lepidoptera > Hesperiidae > Epargyreus > Epargyreus clarus. The sequence continues at coordinate 10,518,401 of NW_027332213.1, forward strand.
CGATTTGTTAATAAATATGTATAGTCCGCTGCTAGTCCGCTCTGAATATAGAAATGGATCACGTCGCCATAACAATGTATGACTACACCTGCTCGCATCAACTTCAGAGCGGACTAGCAGTTTGGCGCGGACTATACAAAACTATTTTAAGAATTAAATATAGAATTTTTTTGTCATGTACTTATAGGTACATAAAATACTTGTCTGCTTCATAACACATTAATCACGAAATCGCAACGAAAACGAGCTTTTTGTTTTTTTTGTATATATTTTTATCTAATTCTTTGCAACCGGACGCTCGATAATACTAATGGGAGAATCTGATTTCCGAATTTTGGGAATGCAATCCAAGGAAAAAAACTAACCCAAACGTTACCTGAGCATCTATGTATAGATAAGGGCAGTAGATACATAACGCAGCTGCTCCGACAGCTTTTAGATCGCCCCTTGCCGCGCCCCCAAATTGAGACCCGAATTAGTAACGGTTACCAAATTGCTTTTTAATTTTAAACTCGTTATTACGTGAACCAAAGTGTTAAAATAAGCCCGTTATGTTTCATAATAAATCGATGTCTCTACTCTCTATCGCTAAAACTGTATCTTAATCTCTAGAATTGATTATACAACACTAGTTTTAATACTTAAATTTAAAATCATAATCAATCTGTCAATTTATCTATAGCAACATCGTACATAGGTATTTGTATCGACCAAAACAAAGGTCGGTTAAATATTGAGTTACAAGTAACAAGAACAACAGTCGGACATTGAGAAATCTTTCATCTGATCGCCATGGGTACGCAGTTATTCATTGTGTTATTTTTAGTTTTTTTGTAACGAGCGCGCAGGGCGCGGCCCGTCCCTAGCTGCGAGATTCGTGGCCCAACCCTAATTTTAATGGCTGCTTCGTCAGTTCCGGCTCACTTAGTGTGGAGTAGGCTTTTTAAACGTTTGTAGTTTTTTATTTTATTCATAAGATAAATACTAAGAAATATCGTGTTAAAACTAATAACTATCATGTGAAGTTACTTTAATTTTAAAATCTTAGATTTATTTTGTAATCTATATACAATACTTATAAGATACTATGTTTAAATTAAAGCTAATTATTAAAAAAGCTAAATTTAATTATAAGCTAAAATTAATAATTATATTATTTGATTAAAAAGGAACAACTGACCTTAACTTTAAGATGTCAAAAAAACTTAATTCGAATCAATATAAATGACTAAGTGGAGTTAGCGAAAACTATTTAACCTATTTCCTAAACCGTTTGGTAATAGTAGCTGTTTTATGATATCTACACGCAATAAAAAGGTCCTAGAAGCACATAAAGTGATGATAATTTCTTTTTTGTCCTTAGCATTCATTAATCAATAAGCACTGAAAGGAATATATTAGATTTTTTGAGCCAGTAACGAGAGTCCAACGACGTGTCAATGGGAAATACAACACGGGAGGCGTGACTAATTGCTGTAATTATACTGCAATAAATCACTCATTTATGGTAACGTTTTAGCGACCTATCTATTAAGAGATTCTTAACTCTTTTTGATGTTTCATTGTATACACAGCATTAAGTTCAACGTTTGCAGAGTTGTTTATTAGTTATTAAAGTTTGAAATTTGTTAATTAACATTATTATATTTACTATAAGGTTTTTCAACGTAGGTGTATTGTGATATTCGTCAAAAAATTTAAACGTTATTTTAAATAATGGTAATAAATGATTTTTTTATACAAATACCAAATCTGTCTCCGCATTATGCCAGCGCATGAAAACTTATATTCATTGCAATACTTTATGTGTATCATTGTATTATTTTATTTGAATACTTGCATATTTTATTTAGATTTTTTAAAAATATGTGAACCTTTTTTATTATTTATTATTTTTATCTTTATTAAATGTAAATAATTTTAGTGTATAATTTTATTTTTAAACAACTATATTTCTTAATGGATAGGTATGTACGTAGGATATGTATTTACATAACGACATATTTTTAATATCCATCGAAAAGGGTTTCCATCTTAGACTGTGCACCGTTATAGTATTTTTATTTGAATAGCTTGATACATAAATAGCATTTCCGTCTAAATTAATTAACCGGACTCGGATTGGATTCCTGTGTTGGAGCGTATTAATACAAACTATAAGTCATCGAGCTGCACTCGCGGCCAACCCTTCCGCGCAAGCTGATGCATGAATTACGAGAGTGTCGGGCCTCATCGACCCCGCCGCGCCGTGTCGGATCGATAGAAGCTTTTTGTTATATTCAACCCGTAATTGCTGAAAAGTTTTCACGCCGTAGCGCCGGTCACGCGTATTTTATTACTATGAAATTGAATTATTTATGACGCCATGCACGACGGAGCGACCATTGTGAGCGGGACGCGGACGCTGCTGAATTTTAATATTGAAATTATGTATTTTCATACATACAGACCATCGTGTAAAATTGCGATTAGTATTGCCGCCATCGGTCGTCACAAAATGACATATCAGCGCGAGAGGCTTAATTGCGTCGGACCCAAAGCCTTGCTCCAGATTTATGTATATCCAATCCCGGTCGCCTAATCCCGCTTCTGCCCGGGTCAATCCGACCCCGGAAAAGGTTTTCCCGGTTATTTTCCGTGGAACTTTTAATCCTGCCGAATACCGACATACATCATAGAGGATTAAGAGGTTTAAATTGGAAGTTACCGACGTCCGAAATAAATTTAAATCGGCTGGCAGTCGGTATTGTGATATCGGTGCCGATGCTAAATGGGAGCCAATTTTATCCAGCAAGTAAATCTTGTAAAGAGCCCGAGCTTAGAATATTGTTTGTTGTATCATATGAGTTGTATAAAAATATTTTATTTGCAGTGTTTCCAATTGTTTTTCAAGAGCTTACAGAAATACAATACAGATAATTGTTACGACCTTTAAAATATTTTAAGGTGAGAAAACCCTTCATAGAGTGGCATTGCCTCATCATATAATTATGTCTTATAGCAGAAGTATAAAGCGATACTGTGTTATAATTTTTACGATTTAGTAAGGGAAGAGTCACATACACTAAGCATTTCAATATACGGTAGTACCACAGCGCTTATTACAGATGTCCATAAACGGCTGTACTACAGATACATACATACCATCAAGAGTATAGCTTCCTTAATTACCATTACGTTAAGTAAACATTGTAAAAAACATTGTTTTTAAAAGATGTGTGTTATGGAGTTTCTCCATAACGAAACACCTTGTGAAGTGGTGGTAGTTATATTGACATTCAAAAAGTGCTCTGTAAAGAACCTATTTTGAATAAAAAAAATTGATTTAATTTGATTTCATTTAAAATATTTTATATCTCATATCAAAATATTGCTATAAATATTTTGTAAAGTGCATAAACATAAAATCCTAACCTTCTATATTTATACATACCGTAGCCATACTGCAGCATCCCCTACCGTAACGAAATTAAAAGGGTATCAATAAGGGTGCAGTAAATCATGCCTGGCTGGGATCCGACCCTTTGGAGTGGACCCTCGAGTCCTGTGCCACCTGACCAGTCCACTGATGCATTTTATGTTGTTATTACTATTACTAGATAGAATTAATGGTATTTAATTTTATTATAAAGATTATTGATCTCTATTATCGAGTAAATGTATTATTGGAAACGTTACGTATATTTATTTATTATTGTTATTTTACCATTGTTTTACCATTTACCATTTATGTTTTATGCAAGTGTCATAAAATATTAATTTTAAGTTTATCTATTCTACAAAGCCACCTTTGAGTGTAATACCAAGACAATAATTGGAATTAGGCAGGTAGCTATAAGAACTCTTATAACCAATTAAATTAAATAATATTTTGAAACTATTTATTCCAAATCTAAAATCTCTTTGTAGTACCTACCAATGCATATAATTTACTAAAGTATTGGAACATGTCCGTCAACTTACTTAAAATAATAACTCTATAAGTAGATATATCTAATTTACTCCTTAGATCCGCTCTCTTCTAAATACACAACATTGATTATACCATTAATTTAGCCACCAACATTCTCTATTTTTAACGTTCTATTTAATTCCCATCAAACAATTTGTCTCCACCCCCATGAAGTATGTATTCGGATATCCCATAATAGCTTAGTGTTTATCAGTTCGTTGTACATTATGTGGGAACAATTACAGATCCATTAATCAAGACTCGTATTTCGCCCCGAGCCCAACCCTCTAACCCTTTCCCTCCCTCGGCACACTTGATTAGCTCTGGTAACTTCTGTGCCAAGATGCGTGACTTAATACCAATATTTATCACTTGTGTGACACTAAAACCTACTCGTTAAAGTCGTGTTGTTGGCTTAAAATATTTTTTGCATTTATTTTGCTCGATACCAATAGAGCTTGTTTTGTTTTGGTATCAATGAAGTTGTTAGGTACTTTTAATTTACAGCGCCATCTATTAACACATTGAAACAACGTACCTCTTACATTAAGTAGATTCCTATAGGTGCAGTGGGTAAAATGGACCAATATGACTATAAGACCAATTGGAATTTGTCACAGACGTTTACGGGTTAAGAAAATAACTAAATAATAGTTTTAGCCTTAAAATATGAATATGAGTATTCCATGCGGAAGCTTCTGCATAGTCCCAATTTATGACTTAATAAAATAATAATTAATTTGTATCTAATCTAGGTCTATGTCTGTTACTGTGGAGATCTTGTCTTTTAAATTTGATGCACTGGATGTAAATTAATTTAATTATTTATTGGATTTAATTAAAAAGACAAAAAGAAGATAGTTTCCTTAGATAATGTTTCGTTGTTCAGTTGACGACCCGCGTTGCGAAGCGGTCACCATACCGGTGTGAGGCACACAGCGTCCTGGGTTCGATCCCCGGTCAGACAGATATCTAAATGATAAATTACGTTTCTGGGTCTGGGTGTTTGTGTATTTATCTCTGTGTGTGCTCATAGCACCCACGATACAGAATCTTAGTGTGGGTCTTTGAGTGTAGAGAGTTGATGATAGGATACTATAATTTAAAATTTTAGCTTCTATCATATTATGATGAGAACACAGAATGGTGGTACATAATATAGTCGCTAAGTCAATAAAGCAGCCTCGTACGCGTTCGGCGTACCCTGGACACGAAATTGGTACGTAAATCATTAATCAGCTGGCTCATTTGTACCCGCCAAAATTATTTATGCTGCCTCGTGCTCGCTTACGTAGCTCTTTAACGTTAGACGTCTGGCTAATCCTGTTTAGATAAACGTTACCAAAACAAAATTCACGAAATTCCACTCTTTTACCTGAAATATTGTGTTAATACATTTCTTCGCAGGAAATGGTCGTGTATTAGCTAACCGGATGCATTAATATATGCAGGTATTGAAAACGCAATTTCCTTTGAGTATGCTGATAGTAATTGTTACGTGGTTTTGCTACTACGGTACAGTACATTTTGTCGTTAGTAATGGAAACTGGATTACATTTGTTTGAAAAACTGATTTAAGTTAACCTAGTTCAGTGGTCATTTTTTTAAATAGGTAGCTACATATATTTTCTTAGTCATAATTAGTGTAACTATATGTAATTACATATTTTTTAAGGTTTCTCAGGTATGCAGGTTTCCTCACGATGTTTTCCTTCGCTGTTTAAGCAAGTTATTATTAATTTCTAATACGCACATAACTTTGAAAAATCAGAGGTGCGTGCCTGGGATATGATCCCTCGATAAAGAGGCCTAGTTTCTTAACCACTAGGATATTACTGCTTATTTAAAACTGAATTTCTTGTAAAACATAGATAAATCGTAATTTTCTAATATTTAAAATTTTAAGTATAAGATGAATAAAAAATATTGTTTATTTACTAATAGTAATTTATTTTACAACAAAAAACCCAATTCAATAATTGCCGTGAACAATACGAAATACAAAGTTCATTAATCCGAAATATATTGCGCGAATTCTTATTGAAAACTTTGAACATTAATTTTTAACCCTTCGTAATTGTAAACATTCCTAAAGTTGGGCCGATCCGAGGGTCGAATAGACCCGCGCGCTCTATATTAAACCCTACAAGTATTTCTGTAAATAATGACCCTTAATTTCCCACAATATTGCCTAGTTTAAAATTATTTTCGGATATGTTTTAAACATAAATATTAGTTGTAGATATTTTTTTTCTTACATTCGTTATACTCTACTAGGCATCTTTTTTAAAAAAAACTTCATTGTCAAAAAATCTATTCTGAAAAATCTTATGATGACAATTGACACTATAACAATAAAGTTATTATAAACCAAATAATACTATATTTTCGTAACTACCTGAAACCTTTCTATGTTCACTTAACAAGTACCTACCTACTAAATATCTTAAGTTACCTATTAATATAGAAATTATATAAGATTTCGTAGTAAAAACCAACGAGAATACAGATTCTAAATAGATTACGTCATAGATAGCTAAGAAGTAGGTAACAAGACTGTACTCATTAGAATCCCACATTATTATTCAAAAGCAAAAGATTATTCCCGTAGATATTTTAATTAGGTATACCTATTTAGAATAATTATGCATGTATATATATATATATATATATATATATAAGATTTTTGTTCTAAAATATTAATGGATTAAAGTAGTAAACGAGGTTGCAGTCAAGCTAGTGCTGATGCCGTAAAAATATATCAGAACTGTGACCAACTCCTTACACAACAGCTTCCGCCTGAAGCCGATCATAAAGGTTGTCGTTCTTGAAGACAAAAATTTTAATAGTCGCCTCTTATGAAATAGCCTATTTAAAGTCAACCGGAATCCGCATCCACCGAAACACAGAGCTACATGCTAGAAATAGGCGTGGCGGAACCATACTGGCTCTACCTTACAAACACATTTATTAAGCAAGTGATTTAAATTATCCTACCCACAATCTTAGGGAAGGTCGGCCTATTGTCATCGTTTCGCGTAACTACGCGGTCTAACCTCGATTCGTGGATAAAGGTAAAGAATGCACTTACCTCACCTTAGTAAGTTAGGAACTTTGATAAGTAAAATAGAAAGATACTTGGATGAAGCCGCAAAACGCTGATATGATATTTTGTTATTCTTGACTAATAAAATCATTTTTACAGAAAATGGACTTATAAAAAACAAATACTTCGTAATTTACGTAATAAATAAAGTATTTCAAATATTTTAGGGACATCTTAGCACTAAGATGTGGCCTAACTTTATTTATGCAACAACATTTCTCAAACCTGGTTACACTTTCTTGTTGGGAGTGATGTATCTATGTATTTTACTCATCTAAGGTTAGGAAGATAAATAATTCAATTAATACTGTAAGGCGGCTCTCTGGGTGGGCAGTAATTGCACTAATTACGTCAATACCGCAGTGTTATAGCGATGAATTATTGATGTAAGTACTTACGAGTTGATAAACGATCATCACTACTTTATCTCGACATTTTTTAATTACTGTGTCGCTACTACTTTTCATTGTAAACCTGCTTTATTGCGGCCGTAATTTGCAAATGTAGCCTCATTTTTACAAGGATACTTCTGTAAATAAAAATTGAAATAAATATCATTGAAAGCAAATTATTGAAGCAATCAATAAAGTATCTGTGTGTTACAATTTATGAAATTGTTTTAATGTAATATTCGTACTATTTTTTTTTAATAAGTATAATTGTGTTTTGTAGTAATAGTTTTATAGTATTTTTAATAGTAATTGTTTCTAATAGTTTTATTTAACTATCTACTTATCTAATATGTCGCTGAGATACTAAATAGCCATTCAAATATTGCCAGCAATACTTTTATACTTATAACAAAAACTCACAATTAATAGAAAATTTCACTATTATATTTAAATATGCGTAAAAATTATCATTGAGATCAACGATAAAGTTTCCGGTATCAGTTTATTGGTGCTCTTCCAACCGTATAAATTTAGTTCCATCTATTCGCCGCTAGATGTCACTGTCAAAATCCGACGTTTCTCTAACATAACGCTAGATCGCGCCACTGTGTTTGCAGTTTGTCGTGTCCATTTATTCTTATTTTATTGCTCGGGTGATTTATTGCGTTTGTTTATTGTTATAGTATCTGAGTGCAGTAAATAAACAAGTTTGTAACCATGATAAAAATAATTCAATGTTTTAGATTGATTTATTGCTTTGGAAATTACGGCTTTGTGAAATATAAAGGTTAACGCTACAGTGTTGCCGATGATACACTTTTTATTTTATTTCGTTATAAATACTAGTATTTGTATATTATTTTATGTTATTTGAGGAAATGAAAGCAAGAAAATTATTTTAAAATAAAATATGTACGTTTATTAAGTAGGCATATCTCCGTACAAAGGTGAAAGTTTTTGAATCCTTTTCTATTTCCTGGATACCTACACACTAATAGATAATTATTCATTACCTTTTTTTAAATATTCGAGCATTTCCATATTAGTTTTTCTTAATAGTAGGCAGGGTGATTTATATAATTTACTTAAATAAAATATCATTACTACTTGAAATTCAGTTATGATTATTATAGTTCACAAATTTAAATATGGTAAATTCATTGAAGAGATTTCTAACTGTTTATTTACTTTAATACCTACATTTCATTAATTCTACATTAGGATCATGGTTAGCGACAATGCTCAATACGCCATATTAGTTCACTCGTCGCCGCATAATAATCCGTATTGGGGTAGCTAGCCCCTAAAAATTAAAAATGGCGGCAAGCGAGAGCTCTCTCGATTGGTAGCAATAATTCATTCGGCTGCCACCAGGGGCGCTGCGCGTCATTTGTCTATGTCACCCCCGCCCCCTCTTGGAATCTACTCGAGCAAGATGTAAGGGGTGTTTGCGACACTAGTTGTAAGTAGGCACTACCTAGACATGAGAAAAATGTTGTAAGTTTCAAAGAATCCAGATAAAAATCCGTCTGGTATTAAACATAGGATATATGTAACATAATTTAGAGATAGCTTGTTTTAATAGTGAGTGGAAAAATGTGAGTGAGAGGCCCTTAAAAACATATCTTTTAAAAAGTATTTTTTATAATATAGGAGTAGGAGACGAACATGCAGTCATACTGGTGGTTAGTGGCTATTGCCGCTCATGGACATATATAATCAATCCCATATAGGATTCGATTCCTATCTGAGGTCGGCCACAGATGCGCCGCTACCTCTGAGATCTAAGCTAGAACGCCACGCAAAAGTATGTCTCCACACACCAAACACCAATACAACAAGAAACAATAACACAGAAAAATGCAATAATTGCGGTAATATAAATATTTTTCATATTAACGAAAATATTTTTATCCATCTAAAGACAAATTAATAGGAATATCATCGCTCTACCGTAAAATAATTCCTACACATATGAGCCTCATAAATATGGTGAATCGGCGATGATTATATGAACGATGAGTAGGTATTGTATAATACCATAATTAAGATAAGACATATCAGTAATGTTGAATTTTCCATTATCTATTATAATTCTTACATCTAATTAGCTCTTCCGTGTCACCTCAGCATAAGTAATATTAATCTATGTTTATGGAAACATGAGGTCATAAGTCAGAGGGACACGTTCAACCACTGATTAGATTTCTGTTACAAATCCGTTATATAAATGAACTAATGCATTTATACTTAGATAGACCTAATTCTCTATCCCAAAAGGTAGAAATTACGATACAACACCGCTCTACCTCATTTCGTGAAATGTAGAGTCTCAGGTAACTCTACTTCGCGTGATAGCGGGCAGTATCAACGCAACGCACGCACTCTACCGAAATTATTTTAATAAACCAGGTTAGGTGGATGTTTTGATTTTTTTCCCAACTAGGAAGAAATGGGAAAAGTTATTTGATAATTTACTTGCTTTACTTTGGCATCAATGTTCCAATCAATATAATTTAGGTATTCTTTTGTTTTATTGAAAATCGTTATTATTTGAGTTTTTGCATCGTTCTTCCATTACGATTTTTTTAGGTAATTTTTTGTTTTATTGAAAATTGTTATTATTTTGAGTTGTTGATTCAAATCTTATTTAATTCGATTAAGATGTGAATACCGATACAATAAGTATTAAATACAGTAGGAGGTTTAGTATAAAATACAATTGTCAAGATATATTTGGGCATGTTCAAATTGTTCAACACAGAACAAGAGTACAAGATAAGTAATCACAAATTTAAATCTTCATTCTGTAGACACTTACAAATGGCAATTCTGAAATATTTAATGTAATCTGCATTCCTTCGGACCGTTCTGGTCCGCTTAATAGATTCCTTAAGGCTCTATTAAGTCCAACAAGAGTTGACCAAAAATAAATCACCGACGACAACTCTATCTTTGAAACAACAAAGCATTCGCATTCGCAACGATTATTATCTCTAAAACAAACTTAATGCATTTACGGGTAGCGACACGGTCTAGAGACATTTTGCTAACTTACACTCTTGAATTTGCGTTTGGGCAACTCTTAACTCTATTGTTATAGAGTCCAATGTAGAGCATAGCATCCACGTTATCGAAATATAGAGTTAGCGGCTTTACTAGTGCAGTTGCAATGAACCTTATGTTTTAGCGCTAAGGGTCGTTATCGTAGGGTTTGATAGTAAAATGTGGGTGTAAATAAATAGCAGAGGGCCGGTCGTGATCGCGGATCGTGATTGCAACACTACTGCGTGCCCTTTGTACACGGGTTCCGGAGCCGTGAAAAATCACCTGAACATATGCAAGCCTGCCTGCCGCGACGTTCTAATCTATCGTAATGGAGACAAAAAATGCATAGGCTTTTAAAAACCATTTAAAAATGTCCGCTGGTTTTGTATTTTTGTGGAAATTAAAGTGGTGTTACTCTTCTTAGACTGGTACTTTCGTTGTATTATTAAGAAGTAAACTGTTCGTTAAGTGTCAGGTAGATGACATAATCTTGCGAAGCGATGATAGAAGTATCTAGTAGACTTAGTAGTAGACTTTAGTATATTTGATACTGAAGTTAACGTGTAAAAAAAGCTACTTAAATAAATGTACTTATACAAGTTTTTACACTACAGGTATTTTGTTTGTAAATTGACATCAAAATCTAAATAACATTTAAAAAAACCTCACACAAAATAATGTTCTACTAAGTAAATGCTTCCGTGTATACATATCATAAGTATTTCAGTGTTATGTTAAAAAGTGTATCAGGTTTTGTTTTTATTCACACGTGCCTAGTTATTTGCGTACCTTCCTGCGCAAAATACGTACATCAAATAAATACTGATTCTATAAAGTGGCTTCCCTGCTAAACTTATTAGGTTAACTTAATGATTAACGCAGGTATTTCAACCACAATAAATAAAATATGTAAATACGTCTTATTTACTGCTGTATTTATAATATCTTCCTATTGCACTGTATGTGCAGCGCAAACCTATAGTTAACACTGAAGATGATCTCAAAGCTGACTAACGTATCAATTGTATATCTTAATGTTTACAAACGAAATCGTCACAGATCAACATTATCTAGATGCGTCATTACCTTCACCTACGCCCCACTCAACTACGTCTCAACACTTCGTGTAGGTTCCGTCAACAATACCGATTGAGTCTCATTTAAAATTCGAATACCGCCATCGACTAGTAAGGCGCACAAGGGATCATTAAACATTATGGCTCTATTCTATTTGATACGTGATAACTCCTGGATCAATTGTTCGGTGAATGTTAATGTAGGGCTAACCCGAAGGTGTCTATATGACACCGATCGGCATCCGGGAAGTGCTAGAATGGCGATTCCAGTTTTTGTATGGATGTGCAGCTGCCTACACGTGGCGGTAGATGTACGGGATGCCAAGAATTTCCGTCGATACTGTTATTTATGGCTTTGGCGAAATGGTTTTAGATTACATACACCATACAACGTTACTTGCGATGAAATTCAAAGATTTCATCAATAATTTAAACCAAGTGTGGATTCAAACAAGTGTAGAAAACAAAATAATATAATTAAGTTTATAGATCTTTTTTATTTTGTAATTTATTATTATTTCTATTTATTGGGAAAGAAAATATACATTGTCAAACAGTTCTGATACAGTCCGCTAGTGGCGCTGATTGGAAATGTATGGACATGTACGTAACCAAATACAAAAACAGTCATTTTTGTAAAAACGTAAAATCTCACACTAAGAGTGCTGTTAATATGATTAAAGTGTCACTTAAATCAATCTGTAGTTACGTCATCCACATAATGTACTCATATACTTGATACTGATACTGTTACATTAACCACTTGCTATACATTTCCATTAAGTAATTCAGTTTAGTCACCAATCAGTGATAAGTAACTACGCTTATATTGATGTCATATGGTCAATGTAATAACACTTAACGGCTTTTACCCTGTATCTACCACTTCAGATCTTTCAGTTACAAGTGGTATATTATAAATGGATTTCTATATTCTATATCTTAGAGCTGTTTCTCCATAGACACTTTATTAATTAAAATTAGTCAATTCCAGATATATAAATCTTTTGTTAAAAAAAAGGTATTGTATGTTGCTAGGAAGACTACATATACAATTGATATTGTTTTTATTATGATTGTCAGTATAATGAGACTTATGAGCTTTTGACTAGATATTTCTTTCCAAAATTTATCTACATTTTTATATTTCTTATCTCATTCCTATCCAAAGGCTTTCCGGTATACCAGATGATTTACGATAAGAGTGTCTTTATGAAAATTCGTTACGGGTTCTTCCGGCATTTTAAACATCTATTTAGTATTGTATGTCCCCAAAACACGACGTCGTCAGGACTCATTCTTAAATCTCAAAGAAATCAATAAAAAGCTGATAATGAGTAATAAATAATAACAAACACAATTCTGTTAAATTCGTGTTGAAAATTGTAATGCGCTAACCTACATAGGCACGTGTCAGAATTTGATTAAAAATTTTTTGATGCATACATTTTTGATTCTTATTGAATATTGATTGGATATTATTCGACTCGATTCATATGAAAAATATAAATTACCTGTTTAATTATTATTTTTAGGCTGTGATTGTTATGCAAGGGACGTATACACAAAGCTTTAGCCGAAGTTTTAAAAAATGTAGATAGGTATTATTATTTAAAAAGTGAATCTGTTTAACCATATCCTAAAATCCTCACTACGGTAGCATTGAAATTACAAAGAAATGTATTTAGACTAATCTAGTGTTATAAAAGTAATATATTTTTTCTCTATGTAGGTAATACAAAATATTTTTTCTATATACCCCAAAAAATATTTGATTACTAGCTAAAATGACCCAGCTACCACCCACATTTAATCTGTCTCCCATGGAATTTTGGGATACATTTTGTATATAAAAAACCCTTGCGTATAAATGCCAATTTTGTGTACAATATCGAGTTTTTTACAATATTGGAGCAGCGAAGGAGCCAACCATTTTAGTTCTACTACCTTTCAAAGACCAGTGCATCCACACTACTACTTTCGAATTTGCGAACGGATACGGAAGTAGATTTTTTACTTAACACGAAATTAGAATTAATACTTATAAAGATCACAACTGATTCGGAAAGAACGTATTTGTTCCCGATCTAATCAATCCTTGAATTTGGAACACAAATCATGTAATACATCACGCGACGTCCGGGCGCAAATGGCGCAGAAACTTTATGTGCCAGCGACTTATACAGATACCTACTATTATTTCTGTTAACATAGTGGACAATTTACTGTATTTTTATATCATGATATTGTTCTTTACTTTGTTTGTAAGTTGTTTATTATTTTTTACTTTACAATAAATTACTCGTAAATAGAACAACAAGTAATTCGTACAATTGAAATAAGTATTGATCAAACGGTTATTTAAAAATTTATTGCAATAATAAATAATATTTTTTATTAAACTTATTTTTATATCATAGATGAAAGTATGTATATTTAATTAATTATATTTCATTAAGAAAGTAATAATACAGTCTGGTATTTTACTATAGACCTTTTAATTTATCCGTACCTATTAGATAAATGCCGTAAATCATCGTACTTAATTTAGATCGAATTTCCTTCAGTAGCTTATTCAAGTTTATAAATATAGCAAAGGTTAGGCGTACATTGAACTAAGACCTGCCCAAAACAACCCTTGATGACGGAGGCGAGAGCTAAATGAGGTCCTGCAACATATGCATAGTTTATCATTCGTTAGCATACCAATCTGCATGCGTAACAGCCGTGCCGATGTCCGACTGTAATTAATAATTTCCACACCCAACGATTAACATTTAAATCAGTGTCAGTCAATTTCAGTATTGACGTTACATTCGCATTAAAGAAAAATTTAAACGAGAGAAAGTTTGGTACATTTCAGTTTACATTCCGTGTATATTCAGTTTAAATTTCAATATTTAAACAGCTCGTTAATAGGTTTGATACATCCAGTGACATGATTTTTTGTTTCTCATAATTGTGTTTCTCATAATAAGTGTATGTAAATTGTGAAGAATTATGTTCTTCGTAAATTGGGAAATCAAGAAACTTTGTGTAATGTAGCTGTAAAAATTCCTGATTAATTTTAAGAGAAAAATATTATACCTATCTGCGTTTTATCTTTTTGCTTTTTCAAATTTACCTGTTACCTCGATAATTCTATCTCTCTGTTTAAATACCTCGATTTGAAATTCAGTTATTCATCAGCCAATGACAATAATTCCACAACTCGGGAATCACTCATAAATACTGATTGACTGTTTGAAAACAATGCTGAATTAATATCTTAATTTTTCCATAATTTATTTTATCATCATCAATCGATAATTCGATTGCAATTTACATTTCAATCAAAATCGCTCGGCAATGCTGGCAATGTTGTCGCAGTTGCGTCGTGGGCGACCGAGCGTGCAGATAGCAGCCGCGAAACACGCTGATTGGTTGATTGATGATTGATTGATTTATTGCTTATTGGCATGAACGCAAACTGCTGACTTGCGCGCATTTCGAATTTACGTATCGTATTTTCGCTAACACGACATGTTTTTCTTCAGTTCATTTTGCAAGCGCATCCGGGTAACTATCGTTTGATGATGATTATATTTGGTATTTTTTTCTTTATTTTGTATTGGTATTTCTGTTACCGTTCTTTTTGTTTTATTTTCCTGCTTTATTGTTTGTCCTTTAGTAGCTCTTAATATTATAAGTTCCAAGTGCAAAACACATTGAATTCAAAATGTATTAATAGAAGCATAGAGTTAGATATCAAAATAGGGCCAACGTAAATACGTATAAACCACGCACTTGGATCTAATAATATGTTCTACACGTGTGTTTCACCTGGCGTTTGAATAAAAAAAGGTATAGATATATTTTATAGGGAAAATAAAACAAATATTAAGTGTTAAGGAAAAGATAATTTGAAAAATTCTTTCCTTAAAATTTCTAAGAAAAATAAATTTAATACAATTGTCGTATACCAGAGATATATGGGCGATAGCCATATGCTAGTGAGTAACTGGAACTACGTGAGGCCACGTATCGTGGGTCAAGTACCTACTTGGTACTCTAACAGTTTCATATTAGCTGTGGAACTTATACCACCTACACATCTTCTAATTACGTGTTATTGAATAACGTAATATATGATGATTGATAAGAAAATAATGTAATTCGCAATCGTCTTTTGTGTCTCATTACCATTGTGCTAAATTATTCCGCGATTTTATATTGAAACAAAATAAAAATAATCAATATTTTCGAATTACATTAAAGTAATATTGTCGTCATATTTTTCAATTTGTTTGCGAACTACAAAATTCGCAGTTTACTAGTCCATAAATAATTTCAAATGTCGATCTTTGGTAAAGGTAAATATGAGATAATTATTAATAACCTCGCAGATTCGTTGCTACCTCTCAAGCTACGCCCCATTGAAGTGTCTCTGCCTTACTACACCCTACAAACCCAAACAACAGTACTAACATTGCTATAATAAGGCAGAAATAGGTGTGGCGGTGCCGCCGTAGTCGAGCCACGAAGGGTTCTACCACCATAGAATATAAATGATGTATTATAGTTACAAGGCTAGGTTTATTTAAACACACACCTACATATATAAGTGTGTTATACGTGTTATAATAACATACCTCAAAACTTACATGTGGATGAGAAGAACTAAGCATATAGGTACCTATTATTGACTGTCACAAAAGGGGTAGATTTAATAGTAATATTTTATCCCCTATAATTGCTATCTCTCAAATTAAAGGTTGTCTTTTTGGTAAGGAAGTTACACAGTTTACAATCTAGGAAATTGAACTTAGACTTCGAGGGTAGCCACGCATTTGTAACTGTCTTCAGGTAGGATTTCCATACTATTTGTGGTTGATTAATGATGGTCCAATCCCAACCCCAAATTGTATGGAAATCCGACCAACCATCTGCCTCCGCAGAATTTTTGAGTTTTTCGGCCACATTGCCAGGAAAAGAGGCAAGAACCTGGAAAAGCTTCTGGTAAGCGGAAAAGTTGAAGGCAAGAGACCCCGGGGGCGCAGTCCGATACGTTGATCTGACCAAATCCGCACAAATCTCGACACCACGGTATACAATGCTCTACACATAGCCGAAAATAGAGGCAGATGGCGCGAGATCATAAAGAGAAAGATCACTAATAGAGACCACAACGCTCAGCATTGAGGAGAACGATGCAAGGAGGAGGTGGAATGATGTCCATGGACGGCAGTGGCCACTTACCATCAGACGGACTGCATGGTCGCTTGCTGCTTCAATTTAAAAAAGAACTATTTTTATGTGGATTTATTATACAATTATATTTTCAAAATGGATAATTTGTGGTCACCTGCTGACCGCACATGCTCATAATGGACATCTTAATATTAATTAGTACATCAATATATGAACTCCGCAGGGCGCGCTCATTAGTGGGTTCATATAAATCGCATATTAACTAGAACACCCACGTCGTATGTCAATCATTTTACAATCATGTGTGTTAATACGTAATATTCTCTATTTAGGATTTTATGATTCTTTACTTTTTCTGTATATTTTTGATACTTTAGTACGTAGTTGAAGTATTCGAAGGAATTTTGTTTGGAAACAAAAAAAAACTTTGTTTCGTGCTTTCTACATTCATTGCTGCGTGCTAGAAGTCCCTCTGTGGGTGCTGTGACAACACAATGATATATGCAAGTATAGTGATCCTGAATTCATCTTTCAAATGTCTGTCTGGTTGGGGGTGGAATATAAACGTAAAACGGTAAAACGTTACGATTAGCTATTAAAGAGACAATTATATTAAATTTACATAAAGTAGAGATATTTCATAACTGTTTAATATATAATGTAACGTAAAAATGATTCCATTACTATCTATAGCACTAGAAATGAAACTTCTCATAAGTTTCATTTCTAGTGCTATAGATAGTAGGTGTGTAGGTGTTAATTTAGAGTACATTTAAGTAGCTACTTTATCAATTAAATTCATTTGTAAATGACTTCTGACCACAGCTACTTATAGATGATCTATTGAAATAATTGTACCTTATAGTTTATCTACAATATGAATTACTATATTGCTCACGTTACCATTCAATAATATCAGATTCGAGTTAGTACAATGACAGAATGACTAAACATTTCTGTTTACTAAAAGAACGATTATTATATCTATATATATCTAACATATATTTTTATAGAATAAAAATATATGTTAGATACCTACATAATTATGGTTTTATACAGCTATATAAAGCATCAGTAGTAAACAAACCCGAGATGTAGTTGCGTCTATATTTTATGTTGCGTGAGGAAGCATGCTCGATGAAGAAATTAATAGAGCACTGTATGATGATAGGTTTATTGTTTTAGCTGCGATGTGGAGAATACTTATTAGTTTAAGATACCGTAGTAACGCGTACTAAAAGTGTTTTATACTTTTTCTTATATTGGCAACTATTTGTAACTGCTTAGGTTAAGAATACAGTAGCACTTAACACTGCTCTTATTAGGTGGTAGAACCCTTTGTGGTTCGACTCCGGCGGCACCATCGCCACGCCTATTTCTGCCTCATAACAGCAGTGTTTAGCACTACTGTGTAAGGGAGATATACTTTTTCAAGGCGTACCACCTTAGTTCTCAGGGGTAGCAGCGCATCTGTGGCTGACTTCAGGTAGGAATATCCAATCCTATCTGGGATTGATTACAGATGTCAATGGGCGGCAGTAGCCACTTACTATTAGGTGGACTGCATGCTCGTCTGCTACTCCCATATTACATTAAAAAAAGGTAGAAATAGGTGTGACGGTGGTGCCGTTAGAGTCGAACCACAGAGGGCTCTACCACCGTCAAAGCTTAAAGGTGTATAGCCAAAGTTATAGGATATGTAGCCAGGTTGAGTGTAAAACTGATAATTATGTCTCTACCTGTAATGAATAAGTGGAAATACTTTAGTGGTCCTCAACGTCTTAATTTACACCTAACCACAATTAGTGGTTTTATACCGCTCTACCTGTTTCTTAATGTAATATAGTGTTAATACTAGGGATTTATTCGCACAGATTTATATTTTTATTAAATAGATTAAAACCAAATTCGTATTAAGATCTCATATTACTCTAAAACATGTACTGAACTTTATTGGATTATTTACTGTCATGACTATAAATGTGTTTTGTCATACAATATGTTAACGATAGGGAACTAATTATCGTTTGCGATCACCTGTTATCTTTTAATAGGATTAGTGAGCTTTACGCAAAAACTTAACGAGCGATCATAGACACGCTAAGTTCTCACATAAGCTTGGGAAGCTTTCGTTATGCTCTATAAGGTAAAGTATTCTTAAAGGGCTAATCGTCACCCGGAAACTATTTACTCCGGCGGCACCACCGCCACACCTATTTCGCCAGACATATTTTTCCGAAGCGTTCCAGCTTAGTTCTCAGGGGTAGCGGCGCATCTGTGGCCAACCTAAGGTAGGAATATTTAATCCTATCATGGTTTGATTACAGATGTCCATGAGCGGCAGTAGCCCCTTACCGCAGGTGGACTGCATGCTCGTCTGGTACTCTTATATTATAAAAAATATATTTCTTTCAATTTTATATCTTGGTGGATGACTCTCGTCCTTTAACTGGGGGAGGTCTGGAGCACACTCCATCACGCTGATCCAATGGAAATTGCTGAAGAAATACCCTCCAATAAGGCCCCAACAAGGTTTACTTATTCAGTCTTAGTCTTTGTAAATCTATAAAGATTTATACAAACCACGGGACCATGCACACTTCGCATTTTGAAAATATTATGAGAAAATAACTAAATGTTACCTATTCTTTTTCTGTGCACTTTAATTATATTTTAAATATTAATAATTAACTTTGTAAATAATTAATTGCACAATTAAATTTAATTATACAATCACAATAGACATGTCTGTTAGGTAACTAAGTAACTACTTCATACTGTTTGAATAATTTTCGTGTGATTTATAATTGCTTCTCATTTTAATTATTTTAAGTCTCAGATATTTTTAATTTGATTATTAGTTAGCTCATTATATTTTCAAAACAGTGTTTCAGTTATCTATCATAACAAAAATGTAGATAAAATATACTTATTTAAATTTGAATATTTTATACACATATTTTTTTTTACTATTTCAAAAGGCAACTTCAAATGTGGTAGGTAGGTATACAAAATTAGAACATTAGATCAACTCATTACTATCCCACTGCTGGGCACGAGTCTGTTCTAGAGTGAGAAAGGTTGAAGCCATATTCTACTACCTTAATCAAATGCGGATTGGAAAAATTCAATTACCTTTGAGTACACTCTTTTTACAGAATTCTTAAGCAAGTTTCCTCAAGATGTTGCACTTCTCTGCTAAAGTAAGATCATTTATTTTTAATACGTGGCTTTGAAACGTCAGAATTGCGTGCCTGAGATACGAACCGTGGAATCAGCCATGAGAAGCCCAATTTGATAACAATAAGTTATCGCTATTTATAAATATTTTGTATTAATTTATAAATTTTAATAATTTATAAATTATTTGTATTATTTAATATAGTTAAGTATGGTATTTAAGGTTCATTAAGAGAAAACAAAATTAAACTTTACCAAAAAAAAACCTAATCTAAGAGCTAGCCATAAATACGGATCACAAGTAGAATTTGATTTAGGCACAGATTAAGCAGGATCTATATAAATAAATGACGTTAAACAGTTCAACCCGACCTTTTCATTATTGTTTTTGGTACATTAATTGTGACAAACATCTAGCGAGTGTCGCCTCTGCCATACATCAGCATCAAACGTCGGATGGGTCATGCTCCGTGGCGCATCAGAATCGGCTGTGTCAAACTATTTAAAATAAACGCTAATCCATTCATAATAGATAACAAAAAATTGCTATTCACATCGGCATGCGTAACTAAAATAATACTTAAATATTTTTTCTTAATTTACTTAATTTTTAAATGTCGTGACAAAAAGTGTTTTTTTTTTTAAATCAATCAATAAAGCAGTAGATAGTGCTCACTCGTGATTTTACGCTAAATATTTGTGATGAATCAGTTGTAAATTACTTTTTGTGATTGTAGTGAAACCTAAATGCATATTAGAAATTATCATTGAATACTGTAAAGAAAACATTGTGAAGAAATCTATGTATGATAGGGAGTTCTGAAAAAAAAATCAAACGTGTGTGAGATTTACGCTGTTTGTCCACCGCCACCGTCACCGAGCCGATACCAAGAACTAGAATATTTCGATGCCGATTTTAATGTGTCGTGACGGCGATAGTTTGTCCATCGCGACCGATATCGGCGGTTTATTTTGTTCCAGCTGTCCCGCGTGTGACGGCAGTGTATGGACAAGTTCCAATATGTTTTATATGGTCGGCTCATCGTTATTATAATCAAAGTAGCTCAATAGATACAGAAAAGGTATTGGCAAATGAAGGTAAGCTTTCTCAGACAAACAATTGAAACGTAGACGTTTTCGTGAATTACCTATTTAGTCAGTATCGTAAAGTTATCCGGACCTATTAGGTAACTGAATACATCACATAACTTTTGGTAACTTCGGGACGTGGGCAGAACATCTATTGAGTATAGTTCAGTGGGTGTTATAATGAGGATTAGAATAGGTGGTCTGACTCATAAAGAGTAGCACCGTTTATAAATTGTATTGTCGATTATTTCGAAACATTGTTCGTATTCTTGGTATTGTATATGATCGTTTTGTTATTTAATAGGATTGACTGGCTTATCTTAGTGAAGTACAAGATCCATCTTTTTTAGTAGATATTTATATTAAAATATCTTGTGAGAAGACGTATACATTAACTAGACCTGTATTAATGACCCCAATAGAGCTGTATGTTGTTATGAAGTTAAAACTAATAAAAAACTACTCAAGTCAGTCCCAACATTTCCAGAGACTAGGAAACATTGCCTATGGACTAAAACTAGCATCATTTCCCTAACGACTTTCTCATTTCTTAGATTAAAAAAGAATAAAAAGCAATATTGCCATTAAACTTACATATAAATCGTAATCCGGGTCACAAAAATCTAACACGAATTTGCAAATCACCCACCACTCACTATTTCACATCGCCGTCGCATAACTTCTCATTGACACGCGCTGACGTTTTTTCATCAATTCGCCCGGCGCATTGATATGCGAAATGTCAACGCGATTCGCACGTTGAATACATACGATTAAAAATCGCCGCGGTAGGTGACCGGTGCGTACTCAGCTTTAATTGAATAGATTTAGCGGCACAGCCCGCCTCCTAATTGTCTAATTTGTAGCGAAAACAAGGTATGGTTTGGCGGACGAATATATAACTATGGTATGCAGAAGGACTTTCTTTTGGAGCGGGAAATAAACAAGAGCCCGTCGAGAATAGTAATTAGGACGCCTTTTCGGTCTTGTTTTGATGCTACGACCCCCTTACATGCGGCCTTGTTACAACTATAACTACAACACCCTACTATTGTAGTATAAGTAGTAACGAATAGCTTCGTATTAATATATGGAGACACCTCCTTAGAAGGCTCTGCCTTAAAAGGACACCTTCGGGGCCAGCAAGTGGCCCTGGAAGAAGAAGATTCACGATGTATTAATATAATGAAGAAAAAACAATGCGAAGTACGACGAAGTACGAAGTAATAGGAAGGAGGCATCTATCTACCTGTTCTGGTTGATCGTTACAAGTTTCTTTGGACAGATTTATATTTCTACATTATTATTATTAAATTATTGATAGTTTTATTACTATTTAAGATATAACGCTATCATAATAGGTTCCTCCGCCTACGACTTAGCCAAACATTTAAAAGCCTTTCAATTAAAACCATATTTATCTTATAAATATAGTAGTCGTAAAACAAAGCATAAGAATAACTTAATTTCAATAGATTAATAAATTACCTTCTGCCTCGTTTGTATTTTATCATCGTACTACAATTTATTGACAATAAATTCTGTTAATTTAAAAACAATACTACGCATATTATCTTCACCACATTCATTATAATTTATGAATTTATAAGCTATAGAATGTTCTGTGCGTGTTCCACTAATAAAACTTTTGTACCACACCTCTTTTTATCATACTGACTTGTGCCCGCGACTTTATACGAGGTGTATTGTAATGTGACATTTATATGTCGATACGACCTTAAGTTACATAGATTTTAAACTAAACACGTTGTTTTAATAAATGAAAAAAACCTTTCAACTAGAGAATGTTTAAAAATAAAAAAGGAATGTTTCAAAAATAAACCCTAAGATACTCCGACAATTAAGACGGATCCAAGGACACCTCATCCCTTTATCTATTAAATCGTTTGGGTTGCAGGATGTATCAAAGAATGAGACATAAATATGTACCTACATATATACTCTCAAAAAGTATTTCTCTCACCTTCCCGAAGTCAAGTAAAAATTAAAATCATTCGCACAAACACAGTGATTTTATTGCATTTTCATGTTAGTATATCGAGTTGTTCGCAATGCTATCGGTTTGAAGGATGTAAGGGAGACACGTAGTTAAATTAGAGGTGATGTAACTGTTCCTGACTCGACAACGCAACACACCGTCACATCTATTCTTACTCATAGAGACAGTTTACTGCTCATATGTTCTGGATTTAAGAATAGTAAACTAAATAGTAATAAAAGTAATTCTGAGTCAGTCATCAAGTTATGTTAGACTATCCTACTTGTGATTAGTAACTGTCAGCGAAATCTTAAAATCTAGATTAGTCATTCTAAGTTAGTTAGATAAAGCTAATTATTTTTTACTTTGGACTTTAAAAAGAGCACATATTCTAGATATTATAATTAGTAATCATCATATACATACATATTACTTGTCCATAAGTTGCATTCTACCATTGTGACTTCTGCATCATAAAATGCAACATCGATTTAGGATGAAAAACAATAAAGAGAACCTATTGTTATTACGAACGAAAATTATTATTCTTCGAAGTTTGCGATACCTGGAGGTATGTTGTCATAGGCCACCCACATACCTAAGCCGGTGTTAATACCTACAACATGGTTACAAGACGAACACGGAATACGAAACACCTGGGTGAATGTCCTAGGATTACTAATTGTGATCTCAACGTGGACAGGAAATTTGTTAAGCACTAAGGTGTGACGCTTCCGTTGCCCAACACTGGAGGCATGGGAAACGATATCTTTTGTGTTATATTATCCTAGGTACCTAAATATCGAGTCATATAAATATAATTTCGATATATTTTTTGGTATCGATGTGGATACCGGTTGACTTATATGTTCTGAAAGTGGTGGAACTCTTTGTGGTTCCAGCTTAGTCTTCAGTGATAGTGGAGCAGCTGTGGCCGAACTCAGGTAGGAACTTAATACTATCTGAGTTTGATTACAGATGTCCATAGGCGGCAGTAGCCACTTACCATCAGAAGGACTGCATGTTCGATTTTATTTGAATCTTATACAAAGTCTTAAATGTCAATATACGTTACTGATCAAATAACGGTTACTTTACGTCATACTAAAATAGATAATTAGTCTATCGATAGTCTAAAGTACTACCTACTGCCGAAATGAAAATGTCGTCTAAAATGAAAAACCTGCTTAAATTATTAATAGATAAATTATAACGGAACCGAACCTGCCGTTAGTTAGTTTAAGTTAGTGATCCCAATTCTTGACACGTTTTACCAAATAATGCTTGGTATCCACAATGGACATTTTCGAGTCGATATCGAAGCTATGGGACAAAAATACATCTTGCTTTGAGCTGCAAAAGTTTCATACAAGTAGGTACTAGGACAGAAATGGTGGCAGTACATACACTCAATATTATCCAATGTAAGTGTAATAACAGATTACGAGATGTTCTTACTTAGATCCTGGAAGGTGGTGGAATCCTTTTCGGCTCGATATCAAACGGCTCTACCACCACCATACCAATTTCTGCCTATTAACGGTAATGCTAAGCACTGTTGTATACCGCTTTGCACGGCGTGGGAAAGTCCTTAGGGCTAGCAAAAGATCTGTGGCTAAGTATAAGTAGAAATCTAATCTCGTCTGGGGTTGATTACAAATGTTCATAAACGACAGTAGCCACCTACCATAGGGTAGGTACTCAAATTGTATAAAAACTTAGACATATAATTTTACCTTAAAGTATAATAAATTATGATTTAATAATACATATCTGTTAGGTACATATAATTATTACAGATGAACTGATTATTTAAGATTTATGCAATGCAGTCACGTATTTATATACTCACTACATGCATTACATTTTATTAATAATTTAATTAGATTTGTAGCAGTCTCATAACTACGAGTATATAACCATAAAATAATCATCTAAATTACACAAATAGGTATATTAGTCATACATGTACAAAATAAGCTCATTTTCATGTAGCGACGTACTAAGAATGATATACAGGAAGGATGGTTTATTACGACATGAATAAATAAAATGTAGCCGCCTAATTACACTCGTGACAAGTGTAAATAACATCACGATAATGTAACTTGACTTCCGCTTAAGAATCTCACGGTACGTGGCCACCATATATTTAGTATGATTTACGACTTTAGAATTAGGAATTCTCTCGACTTCAGCTTTAAACCCTGTTTTTTAAAGCAAGCATGTTTTTGTAATTTTTGGCAAAAGATATATCTCTCTCATTTTATTTTTGGAATACACAATAAAAATAACAAACTAAAACGAGCATGTTCTCACAGCAAAATAAAGACAAAAGACGACAACCATAAATCGTCGCTGAAAAGTAACCAAAGCATTATACAGTTGCATAACAGTACAGTAACAGTAAATAAAAAGAGGCAAAAGGAGCAAAACTGTGCACGAAACTGTGCGCTTTTAAATACGGAGGACGTTGAGCGCGGGTAAGGCAAAGACATTTATGTTCACTAAACAAGTAGTAAAAGTCACTACTTGAGCGTTTTTATGGCACTCATAAATGTCAGATTGTGCGCCGAGGTTTAGCGAGCGGCCCGTGCCCGCTCCGCACCGAACGACCCGACACTTTCGTGGGGTGCCCCTTAATTGATTCGACACGTTTTTCATTTTCAATTTGTGCTTTTTAATGATTTCGTTTACATTCGCTTGACTTTTATGACGTTTGTGCATCGTATAATAAAGCGATTTCCTTCCTTTTCAGGTAATCATTTCGCTGCTTAACAGACTATAAACGACCGGCGCAAATTAAATGGTGAGTTAAACTAGCAATTGACTTTATCCAGTTGCGCTAGAGCTGTTAGAATGCAAATGAATTGCATTCTTTTGCACGCTGGGCGCTTAAAAAAGAAGGATGGTGGCCGAGCGCGATATTTAGCACATGTAGGCTCACATAACAAGAGTGGTCGCTTTAAAAGGGAGTGCGGATGGGGAGACAGACGTGAGAATAGGCCAAGTTTCAGTGCAACGGGCCGCTATGCAAATTATTGCATCATTAAACACCTCGTTGCGGGCTTTCGTGTTAGATTGACGTTTGCTACTCGTCTCGCTGTTAGGGTAAGACACGATTTGTTGGGCCGGATGCATTTGATTGGCGTTAGTTTGTTCGAAATGTGAAGAAAACTGATCTCGTTTGTGAATGCCAGGACGTGATACGGAACAAGTTTCGTATTGTGTGCAAAATAGAAATATAAACATCTAGCTTAAGCAAGGTATGACTGTAGGACAATTTTAAATGCATATACACTGCGGTACTAAATGATAAATGGAGCTCGGGCCAATTTAGGCTTGTAATAAATGTTTTTTTTCTAGTGTCAATAAAATATTACATTATGCTTTAAAGGAACAGCTATAAAAACGTTTATGTATCTTATTTATTATTGCACAGTGCATTTAGTCAATACGGCAATAAGTTATTGCTGTACTTACATCGCCATTCATGTCAGTGATATGTTTAAGTTTCATAAATTATATACTTAAGTAGACAGTATTAACTAACTTTAACATATGCTATGTAATTTCTATTGAACGTGAAGTTACGTATTTAGCATAAACTCACTTAATTTTGCACAGGTAGGGTAGGGCGGGGCTAGTTGAGCAGAGAGGCAAGTTGGGCAATCAAAATATCTCGCAAACTATTCACCGTACGCATAGACATCTAATGGCGAAAAGAAGGAGTAGTGGGAGAGGTAATCATCACGCGATCGCTAGAGCCGGCTGGACGAGCCAGTAAAGATCACGTGCGTTTTGTTTATTTTGTGACCTAAAAGTAAAAACGTCGTTTATCGCGAGTTTTCGTCTGTATTAGTCAATAGATATTTGTTTTCAATAAGGTAAGTGTTAATCTTTCAGATAATTATTGTATTTTTGATATGTGAAGTTGTTCTGGGTATATTTATTATGGTTTTTTTATAACCTCACTTTTGTTTTAAAATTCCGGGTTGGGGTTAGTTGAGCTATAGTTGCTCAACTTACCCCACGACTCAAACAACTAAAGTAATTGATGTTTTATTATTAATTATTATTATAAAGTAATTGATGCTTTACTAAAACTAATAGAAGAAAGAGGAAAGCTGCAATATTAACAGACACTCCCGAAAAAAACGCTTTAGAAGAACAGCAAAATAAAACCACCTAAAAGTTAAGAAGCCAAAGAAGAAAATGGATAGGAAAAAGAAGAAGGGTGTCTGTAAAAAAATACTCCAGTCAAGTGAGGAATGTGATGATGATGATTATTCCTGTCTGATTTGTTGCGAAGGCTATGCTGAAAGTTTACCAGGAGAAAATTGGATCCAATGTCAAGCTTACAGTGAATAAGCACATACAAAATGTGTTCCAGGTGCTGGTCTTACGTTCGTTAGTGTCAATTGCAACAGTGACATCGACGATAAAGTTAAGAACTTATTAATATATATTTTTTCAGACATTCAGTCCTATTTGAAAAAAATAGACTGATTTTAATCCTGAGTTTCTCTTAAGATACGTTAATGTTTTGTTTATTCTAATTTTGGTTAATTGTTCTAAGAAAATAACTTTAAGTGTTGTTGTTCTGTAACTAAAAGACGATAAATAAAGAGCTGATTGTCAAACACATATTTTAGTTGATCAATCCTAGTCAACATTGAACATTATATTCTTAACGTAATTCGTGCTCAACTTGCCCCATACCCTTGCTCAACTTACCCCACCAATGGGGTACATTGAGCATAATTGCCTTCCTGCATGTAAATAGCTGCAGCTCTTAAATTCGCCTTCTTACAAAAAAATACTATGGACACTTTTGCTGAGGGATAAATTACGAATCCATCAAGCCGCTTAACAACTCATTGAGACTTATCATTGAGGAGCTATATCCGTTCAAGTAAAAAATTGCTCAACTAGCCCCGCCCTACCCTACCTGTCTGGCTTATAAGGGTAAATATTTCTATATAAGTAATGGCATCTCAACCCTATGCAATTTATAATGATTCCATTTTTAGATTTATATTTTAAAGCATAGGACTTATCTTATATATAAAATTCTCGTGTCACAATGTTAGTTACCGTACTCCTCCGAAGCGGCCTTACCGATTTTCACCAAATTTTATATGCATATTCAGTAGATCTGAGAATCGGCTACTATCTTTATATGGAAACACAATGTTTGCCAACAATTTGACTACACTATGATCATCTTCATCAATTAATTAACACCTTTTCCTTACAAAGTGAATGGGGGTAAAGTCATAACGACCTATAAATATGGACAGATGGACACAATGTATAGGAAAATATATTTCAGGAGTGTGGGTTCCTTCACTATATTTTCCGTTACAAGCAAGTGAAAATTGATTTCTAACTTGTGCATATGTTGTACGATTGAAAGCCAGATCGATTGGTTCCACTCCAACCATTGCCATCTTACAGTGATATAGGAGTCTTGAGAAGATGTACCTTGAAAATCGTCTCGAACAATTATAATATTTTCTTCCTAACCGTATTTTCTTAAAATATAGCCAAAATAAATATTACTAAAATATAATTATTCAGTCATGTGTTATTTCATCGAAGTTGTGATAGCATGTGGATAACCAACTTATAAATAACATTATTACTAGTTACAAATTTTCCAAAAACTCAGCCTAACATGTAGGTGGGTAAAAAATATATATGGTAGAACATTTACAAAGTACCAACACAACTCAATCCCGCTACAAACAGGCAATAGGTAACATCTAATTCCTATTTGCATCAGCTGTTGCACACCTGCTGGAGAGACATGTGTATGGACGGTGACTTGACGCTCGCTCTATGGTCAGTGTGCATTTTTGTTGAGGCTACTTTATAATCAGAATAGTTCGGAAAATATACGTGATTTTCTTTTACATCCGTGAATGGTTGTATTTTTAGAAATTATTTTTTCATGAATAAGTAATAGCATAACTGGTACCACCATTACGACGTTGCTCTAATTGTGGTGCTGTTTGTTGTCTGCAACTTCTATAAGTTTCGGTGTATAGGTATTTTGGAAATCTGGATCTGTTCGGATGAAGTGTGGATACTTTTGGAGCTGTACATAGTATTTGAATATTTGCTTTATAAGTACTTGTGAAACGGAATTTGATATGTTGAATAGGATTATAAGAGGGTTTGTTTATAAGTGCTATGCTTTATCCTGGATGCTTAATAACTGTAATCTATACATGTACGTGTCAAAATGATAATGGTAGACTCAAAAGTAATTATTTTATGGATATCGGAGCAGTTTAAGTTATTAAATCCATAGTTTTTTGTGGCCATCAATACACACAGCAAAGTACTGCAACTACGCCAAAATCTTCTCAGAGTCCTGTATCTAGTATTGTTCTTTTAAATAGTGTTAGATGAAAATAAATAAATGGTACATAATAAATGTAAACCTAGTGATCAATATTAATGTAGGTGCGTTCTGAACTGCGGTAGGTGCCAACACTTTCTACTCCTTTCCATTCTGCATCTACAGTCGGTGAGACGTACGTGAGACTGCGTATTAAATGTATGTTGCGAAGTTGGTGGCCGGATTAGATTAGGTTGGATTAAGTATGGAGCTAATGTATCTACAGTCAATATAAATTAGAGGTAAAGAGTAGATCTTTTTTATATTCTACCTAATCACCTACATATTATAGCTTTTCATCCTATCAATTGAAAATTAAGAAGGTAGAAGATCTTTCTTTTACCTGGGATATCCGCGGATACGAATATCCGGAGCAACACTAGACGTATCTAGAAAACGAGAATATTACTAAGGGTAGTTAATATATTGCTTCGTAAAAATATAATTCAGATACGAAATTTAACTGCGGTCCAACCACTTATGACATGCATTTTTCTTTATGATCTTTCAATTATATGATTTGATATATCTTGTAGATGCGTATGTAATTATACAAGTAATTTATGTGTTATTCCTTTTGTTATCGACGAATACTTTGTGAACCTGCTATTTTATTATCTCTGGGGGGTTATTACCATCTCTTAAAACAATATTATTTTAAGCATACATGAAAGTTTCGTACCACGACCTATTTTAAGGAGGTCGTATGAAACAAAATAATGTTTCTGCAATATTGAAATATAACTTTCCTGAACTATGATGGTTTTTAAAAGATGGTGGTAGGCCCCATGTTCTCATGCACTTCGCGCGTTTGTAAGATTTTTTTGACATAATTTCAGCAATAAGCTAGATCTAGCATCAAGCACATATGGTTCATGTAAATTATTTCATCTTTGAGCTAATAAAGTTCCATTCAAATCAATTTCCTAGTTGCGAAGGAATCTTTAAACCCAAATAATAATTATAATCGAATATACTTAGCGTTGGTTCAATGCCTCAAGTTAACGGAAATCCAATAAGCCAGTAAGACAATAGAACAAAATTTCTTTTATTTTATTCCAAATCCTAAAATTCACAAGATTAGCCAAATTCCTACGCGCAGATATAATTAAGATAAGCAAATCGCAATTAGCTTACTGTCTTGTGACTTGACCCAAGCTGAGGTGAATGTCGTTTTATGGCCTTTGCAATGCAAAGTATGCTTAGTGGACCATGGGAATAGATTTTCCTAAGTAGGTGTGTATAATAACTGTAAATGGTTAGTAATCGGTGTTCCGTCTATCAATATCATTAATTTTTTATAATAATATAGGAGTAGCAGACGAGCATGCAGTCCACCTAATGGTAAGTGGCTACTGCCGCTCATGGACATCTGCAATCAACCCCAGATAAGATTAGATATTTCTACCTGAGGTCGGCCACAGACGCGCCGCTACCCCTGAGAGTGTGTGTCTCCCTTACCACACTCTTCAAGCCAGAACACAACAGCGTTTAACGCTGCTGTTATGAGGCAGAAATAAGTGTGGTGGTGGTGCCGCCGGAGTCGAAGCACAAAGGGTTCTACCACCTTTATCTACTAAACTGTTAAAAAAAACCTATTTGAACATCTGTAACAAGCTCTAAACAGAACAAGATTCCTCATTAATAACAATTACAAAAAAATATTTTATTGCACCTGATCAATTAAGTAAGGGAGAGCCTTCAATTATTTAGTACTGCAAAGCAGTCACGGGAAATAACATTCTTATTCCTAAGGCCAATTGTTAAGGTGGTAGTAGTACCGCCGTAGGCGAATAACAAATGTCTCAGAAATAGATTATTTCTATTACTAAGAGGTCTTGTGACATGTACCACTACTCAAACTTTGAAATAAAGTAGGCTTCTCTCAAACGAGCTTTGTTTGTTTACTTCCATTCATTTCGATCTAGCCAGTAATATCGTAGGCAGCAGCAAACCTGCCAATTTGTTAAGGATTCAACAGTATTATTGCCCTCTAAAGCCTTTTCAGTTTATTTTCGTTCTGCAGCTGCGGGAAATTTTAACGAGTCTAATAAAGTCAGCGTGAATTAAACGGACCATATTGAAAATAGCTAATCACCGAAGCATAGGCGCGTCCGAGCACCAATCGTAATGGCGCGAGAGTGCATGTCCGCGATCGCAGAGGAACGATAGCATTGTGCGGTGCTGCGCAAGCGCCGATCGCGTCGCCGATTGGGGAAGCCTGTCGCTTACGTGTCGCCTCTCGCCCGTATCTCTCGCCGGATCGCACGCAAATTATAATCGATACCATTATTGTAATATCTGACTACAACATTCGCACCACTATTGTTCCTTTCCTTCACGATAACTTTTTGCGTCCTTCACTCCTAGCTATTTTAATTGCTGCATCTATTCGATTTATCGTTTTGGGCCCGTTCCCCAACTTTTCGATCAACAAGTTAAATACGACGCGTGTTATATATTAATTGATTGTCGGCAGGTCATTAGCGAAAGTCTCTGACAAACCGCCTGTTCGTATCGGCCGAGATGTCCAATTTAAGTAGTTGTCGCGTCGACACGTACAAAGCAGGTGACACTGTGTGCAAAAAGTTCATTTTCTTCCGATGCTTATATCGTTTCCACGCACCCTTTTTGGTATCACATGCCGTTTTGCCAGATTGTCCTGGAATAAGGATCGAATTTGGACCGATCGTGTATGACGGAATTATGATTTATTGTAATGAGATGCCAACTCATGCAGGCATTATGTCCGTTAAATATTGTGATTGGATAATTTACTGATTTTTATCTTTTCAATTACGCCAGCGGGCAGCGTCGTTTCGTTTTATAGAGATGAGACGAACTTTACAGTTATAGCGTGTCCGTGGTGATGTGAATGTAATACAATATGACATAAAATTTATGTTAGTTTTATCGCTCTAAACTAAATATTCAAAATAGTACTGACGAGCTTTCGTCGGACATTAAACCTGTTATTTTTCTCAGCGCTCAGTACGAAGTTTAAGCGTGTTTACTTATACATCGACCGACTTCATAAATCTTTCTGCTTACAAATAACATATTGTTTCACCTTATAAATACAGAATACCCGTGCACGTCTTTATTGGCTCGGATCGACGGCTGATAAGATGTGAGGGACTCAATCATGTTTTGCAAAACTTCTCTAATGTATTTAAATATATCTCTTCTATTACTATAAGAAAATAAAGATAAAAGGGATATGTAGAATAACATAAATATTTAGTAGATAATCTGCAGGTAGCAGATAAATCGGTTTAACTTTGTCACGGCGTGTCACAAACATAAGAAAAAGGAAGTAAGTTAATTTACATAATTTCGATGACGTAGACTAGTCTAGACAAGTTAGTTGCTTATTAACTTTCCAAACAAATGAAAAGGCAGGTGAAAGTCCTTTGTGAAACAAGGTTAGTATGCTAAGGCATCACGCGAGACACAACAGCTGTTACGTAAAAGAGCGTTTAACGGCTCAAAGCTATAAATTGACGCGATATAAGGTCAGGGTCCCCATATAAACGTTCAGTGCTCGATGCACTACACCGCAAAGTGGTCATTCGTTTTAAATAAATTACCATGTAATGGCACGTTAATTTGCATACTCTGCCCAACGCCACCGCAATCTTAACACCCGAAAAACAACTCTATCTTTACACTCCTAAAACTCAGTTCCAATGTTCTTTTTCGTTTCATTCAAAGCTTCGAGAATGGCGCTGCTGAAGCGGCGAACACGCGAACTACGAGCTTTTTTGGAAGTTCCAACGCCATCCCAGAGATGGCGCTGGCGGCGCTAACCGAAAAGGTTCGTATCGAAGCTTGCTAGGGGTGGCTCGGGGTTGGAAATGGTTCACGTAAATGTGTAGAGGGTTGTTAGGTGGCGAACTAAACGTTGTAGGGGCGAGCGAATAGATGGCGCCACATCAAGCGAACTTGAAAACGGAAGCTTTATAAAGTTTCACTGACGAATGTTTCGAAATTGAAGAAACTCTTTGGTGTACATGATAATGAAATAAACTAACAAATATAAGTATATTTGTGATCATAAAGTTATGATACGAATGAAAAATATAAATTAACTAGGCGTCCTATTTCATGTATAGTAATTAGTTTTTACTTAAACTAATTTAACTGAATATAGTGCCAACTTAATTTTATATAGATTCCTACCTACTTACCTATATATAAAATTAAATGTTTCAATAAGTTTTAGGTAATTTAGTTTTATAACAAAAAAGCAGTTCAACCCACGGCAGATTATTTTTTACGCACTTTAGCATATTATTAGGATGGTATTATATTTGATTAAAAAAAGTGACTCTTTATTTTGTAATCACACTTTTATACATATTCGATATTTTTCAATTAATTTAAGCTTGATAAAAATTCATGTGTTCGTAGAACGGGCTGTTGAAATTGTTCAACAAACCTACTGTACCTGGTAAGGTTTTCTTATTTACTAATAGCAAAATCATCAATATTACTGACCAACCATACAATATATCTTAGAAACTCACTGCCGAACATAATAACATGATAATTTAATAACATTTCGATTCGAAACATAGCATATTAGCAAAAGTCATAGTAGGCTTAATTTCAATAAATTACGTGTTATTTAAAATAACAGAACTCAAACACCTTTGACTTGTTTTATTCAAGATTAAAGGTAGTAGACATCGACAAAAGGATATTGACACTTCGAAACAATGCTCAAAGGACAACCGTACTACCGAAGTTTTTAAACGGTCCTATTATTCTAATTTTGACAATAAAAGTGAAAGCTTAAAACTTCATGCAAATTCCCATTCGCATAAACATACCTGACTTCCTACTACTGTTGTATTGTTGTTTTGAAATCAGTTGCATAAGCATTTCAGTTGACAATGCAAGTCGTAAATTTTGCCTTCTCCTGAGGGATTTGACCCAATTCTTTACTTTGTAATATTGTTAGCTGATTGTTTCTGCTACCTGTGCGTATAGAAACGTACTAGAAAATTTTAAACCCAGTCATAAGTTTGCGTCGGTGACTTAAGGATAATCCCCTGCGATTACATTAACTAAATTATCCGGTTTACGTTTCAAAAGTGGTCGTTTATAAAATGTTTGGTGTTTGCTATATTGCTAATATTATAAAAAGGTTGAAATTGGCTTCCAAGATTTGATTACTCTTTTAGTTACTTAAAAGTGAAGCTAATATAAAGCGTGTAAAAATGTGTTGCATTCTGTTTAATAAATGTAAAACTTGTGCAAAGTTCGATTTCCCTTAGGTGTATAATGAAGACTAAGTCCATAGGAATACGTGTTACTAAGTAAGTATTTTTATGAACTTGCATAAAAAGCTCTATAATGCTTACCTTAGTAATAACATATTGCTCCCATTCAACTTTTAATTAACATACAGTTCTGAACTCTACATTTTACATGACAGCGGTCATTAAACTCGTGATAGATGCTATAAAAAGCAATAAATTAACAGTGAATTACCAATGATATTAAAAACAATATCATTGAATTCTAAATAACGTCCCCGAAAATCATAAATATGATAGCAGTTCAAGCATACATCCGAGAAATTTAGACGTCTCATGCACTAAGCAAACACATATGATTTATCCCCAAACACGGGGTCCGATGACGTTTCCACACCATAAATTGTGGCCCTCAAGGCGAGCCGACGTATCGGGTGCTTTATGAAGAGCAGCGACTCGACGACAGTGCGGATACGACACAGCGACGTAACGGTACGTTCATATAAATGGGTACGGACCGGTCACAGGCCGGTACACCCGGGTACGCGGGTATAAATCTGGCACATCCGGCCGGTTACCGCGCCGGTAGTGGCGACGATTATTCACCCAATATCGAGTTTTGGCTTCACTTGCTAGGTTCTAATCTTCGGTTTCGTCGCAACTAGATTTATGTGCTCCGAATCATTTTTGTTTCAACTCCGCCAGTTACCTCGCGAGTCATCTCGTTCCGTTTTAATGGAAGTTGTTTTGCAAGGTTGTGCTAGATTTCTATTCCTCGGTCGAGAGATTTTAAAACGCTTTACTCATTCTCGTCCTATATTTTTTACTTCTTTTTGATTTAAGAATTTAAAAGAAATTAGTTATACGCTATTCTGCATTAACACATTAATTGTTAGATTTTAAAACTTATTAAACGAATCGTAACGTAAGTTGCACTCATTTTTCTATACTTTTACATGTTTTTATACTACTAAAGTCGTATATTCTAATGTACTTTTCATTTAATTACTGACGTTAAGAGCTTTATAGATTTTTTCACAGACTATACAAGATTTAAATATAACGACTGACTTGTGACAGAAATAAAAAATGATCATAAAAACGATATTTATCAAATTATTGTCATCATTACATTTCAACCATAATTATCAAAATCAAAATATGACATATATTTACTAGACACAATTATTTCCAATTCCATTAAAACGTTGCAACTTAGAGAAGATGTTTAATTAATTACATATCAATTCAACTTATCTAGGACGTAAATTAGTAAATTTAATAAAAAATTATTTATGTAGTTGTTCGCCAATTTGTCTGTGCGTAACAAAGCGTCGCGCCCTTCGACTGGCGTTTGTCTGGAGGTGACACGGCTCACCTTTGCGGACTTAGTAATTCCCTAAATGAATATTAATGATACGCAAATTATATTCTCCGAGAACGAACGTTCGATTTAAGAGAACTTTGAAACTTTTGCCTTAAACATCAGGTATACAGGACGGCTTGAAGTTCGTAGTATCATTGGTAACCGTGTGATCGAATTATTTAATATTCTTAAAGTTGTGATTTTCATTAATTCATATTTAATATACTATGTAGTAGGTACACACAAAACATACAACATATACCATTTGTTTATTTTAGGATGTATCTACTATCTAGATACATAAATAAATATCGCTCGCTTAAAAATTTAAACAACCCTAACCTATTGCTTAGTATTTAGCAATATATAAAAAATAAAATAGAAATTTAACAGGTTATGTAAAAATTATCAAAAAATAATCAGCTCATCAAACAAACAATCAATCTCTTATTTAAACTAAAATGTGTTTATAAGTTCGGGTGGGCTTAATAATAGTATAAGTTTTACTTAGAAAATAATTGGATCAATCTAGCCCTCAAATACATATGTACATAAATGTAAGAAGTAACCTAATACAAAGCCAATCTAATCGGAACATTTCCAGATTTTTCCAAATAACGCTGCTAATACGGCTCTTTGTAATAAATCAGTGGGCCATTTTTGTTTTCAACGCACCGATAACTCTTTTGTCATAGGGTGATGTAGAGGCGGTAGGGGCAATGGAGTTATTTATATTGTATTTTCCTAGCTAGAAGAAAATTTCCTTTCTGTTTACTTCATGGGTCAGTGATCAGATTCCTTTGGTGCCTGCCGCTGTAGGTTAGGACACGGTGGAAACGTACATGGGGATAAGTGAGTTTTCATGTTTCATTTTTGGTATATTTTGAAAATATAACAGGTACATGTATATAATTGGGGGTATCCGTTTGTTTGTACCATATATAACTTCAACGTGGCAAAATAAAAATAAAAGTTTTCTCAAAATCTATCATAAGCGTATTGATTTGGATAGTACTGACCTCATTTGGACTGGACTCTTTCAATGTTGGAAGATTTCCCTGGGTGTTGGGTCGCCGCATCAAAAATACTAATAACGGCTTCTTGAGATGAATCGTTACATATCTCGTTATTACACATATATTTTTATTATTTAATTTGGTTGATTGATTCAAATTTGAAATTTAGCTTCAATCAGTAAAGGTTTATCCAATAAAAGGCGTAAGTGAACAATATTTATCTCTTTTTTGTATTTGTTCAAGTAAGATGTCTTAGTGCTGATACATGCTTGTATAGTATGTTACTTACCGATAAATTAATTTACCGTTCAATTTTAATAATTCCAAAATTAAATAAGTTAATCAGAATTTTCACTTAAGCCGATACCCCGCAAGTTCTCGACTCCCTACTGCTTCCCAGATCGCAACCCCGCAGTTACAGAAATAATTGTTTCTTTTGCAGTCACCGCGCTAGTGCACTTTGCAACATTATGTGTTTCCACCCTCGTGGTGTGGTTCAATTGATTATTTCGTTCAACATGCATAGAGGAACAGCAACAAAATTTATGAAGCGATGGTTTAAAAATATTTTAGTTGATTTTTTCTATAGATGTACTCTTTTAAACCTCTATAAATGGCGGTCTTATCGTTAAATAGCAGTCTGTTCCAACCCGTACAGACTATGTAAACAACCCGTGGGTATTTTGATTGCAACGATTGTAATTTAAGTGTTTAAATTTGTGTTATTTAAGCTGAAATATAAGTAATAAAGGTATTTTCTATCATTTTTTGTGTCTTTATGAGTAAAACAATGAACAAATAGTAAATTGTATAATTTTTCATTATACTTTACAAGTCTGCAAAATGTATTCAATTAGTAGGGTTCTCGACATTTTCAGAAAAACGCATAAATACACATAGGTGATGTGACATAAATAACGACACATAGAGGAAAGCGGGGTATAGACAACAACAATGGCGAATGTCGGGGCTCACTCGCGAGCATTGTAGCGTGGCGCGGGAGGCGTTACGAATCAATGGAGGGAATTATCGGAACTGGGCGTACGTGGAGTGGTCTTGTTTAAAAATTTACAAAAAAAATACCAAATGTAGGCAGCAAAATGCAGTTGAACAGACATTATAATGTACTAACTTCTAGATTAAAGTAAGTTTTATTTACAAAAATGTAAATTTTAAGTTATTTATTAATTAGATTTTTTTTGCCTAGCAGTTAGAAGAAGGAATCTTAAATATATCGCATGGAATGGAATAAATCACAAAAAAGTATAAATGGCATTGTAACGGGCTAATTACCTTATAACTTTTGACGTGAATAGATAGTCTATATAAAATATTCATAGATTTTAATAAGAATATTACCAATGTAAACGGTGCAAAGATTTAAGTACATAGTTTCAATCAAGCAGAAAGTCGAAACTTTTTTTGAATTAAATATGTACTAATCTCATTTGTACAATAATTATATTATGTACTTTATAGTTGAAAATTGTGTATGAAGATTAAATATGCTAAATGAACAAGTATAATATACTTTTTCTTATCGTATTTTATGGAACGGCAAAAATGATAAAGATATAAACGCTAATAGATAACATTGTCATTGGCAATAAAGATTTCGATACATCTATGTATTTATGTTGGCAGGCATTTAATTATAATTATTCTTAATTTTATAGAACGAATGCCATCTCTACATTTCTCTCTGTGCCAGATTAGTCCGTCCCACGCAGCGTATCGGCTGAAGAGGTAAATGAAATGCTATCCGGAGGGGAAAACTTAAATTACTGAATTTGAGGGTCAAAGAAATAAGTCTTTGGTAGACACATACGACACGCCACGCTGAACCGATTGATTCGAAAATGTTCGCGGGAGCACTTGGGGTCTAAACTCATAAATATAGTGCTGTTACGATTGATTTGATTAAAATATTCAGAGTGAAACATATCCCACATTGTGTTAAATTACATTTTACACATATTATTTACGTAGATATAAACAATCTATCCATTTTTTTCCTACCAAAGATCGAAATTTGACAATGAAGAAATTGTCAAATCAAATCTTTGGTAGGGAACACTGGATAGATTGATTTTATTCATAAAGGGCGTAAGTAGTCTTTACCACGATTACTGCTACTCGAAACTCAGTAATTTCGTGTGTTTTCCATCTTACTTACAATTATTTATATTTTAAAGTGTATTAACATTTTATATCATTCAAATACAAATACTAAAGTAAAGGTTTTGAAAAGTATGAAAATTAGTTAAATTTTCTTCATAAAGCTTAATATTTCCTGCGTATCTATGTATTTTGATTTTGGAGTACTAAGCGGATGTACACCTTTCGTATTATTTTTGTTTATACAAAGTCTAAATAAAAGGATCCGTCAATAAACGAAACGCTTGCTTTGATTGAGTTCGTTACATTTATTCATTCCCCTTGTTTCGGTAAAACGTCCACTAATGCTGAGGCAAAATTAATCTTATCACAACATATTAATGTTGACTTTTGTTTGATTTTTTAGACATTATTCGCATCGATTTAAAATTTATGTCTAGAAGCTTAATGCTCCAGGGAATTGAACTTTCTATTTCTAAATTGCAATGTTGGTGAAAGGTCGCCTTTGTCGTAAATAATTTACCTAAAGCAATAAAAATCTAATGAATCACTCTAAAAACTATTACCATAAGGACGCCAAGTAATAGAGTTATTAAGCAAAAGGGAAGTAATAAAGAAAGTGACAAAACCTTCGAGGCTACTTCCATAAACCGTTTGATAAATGCATCGCATTATGTCGATATACCTCAAAATTAGGGAAGGGTCGACGTAATGACCCCGTTTACCGTTATCTGCTACGATCGCTACTACAAGGCCCTACCTAAACGCCGCCAAATTTGAAATTCGAACATCATAATCTAACTTTTCGAGGACGCCGTAAAAAAGTAAAAAATGTGTAAGAAAAGTTTCGCTTACAAGGTCATGCGAGAATGTGTCTTATAGTAATATATTCAAAGCGGATAATCAGTTTGGATGTATGTTTATTGTAGAGAAACATCTGCCGTTTTAGTTCGGTAAAGGCTCTTCTTCATTGGAACGATACGACACGGAACTGGACCGGCACGACATCGACTCCAACAGCGCGACAACGGCGGCAATGTCATCGACTCCGACACTGGTACGGCACATAGGTACGGCTGGACTTTAATTCTTGTATCTTCATCTTGTTTATTGAGTAAAGGAAAATTTATTTATTTTTATTTATTTATAAAGTAAATGATGAATCACACATGAATGCTTACTATAGTACAAAACAAATAATTATGTGCCGTCTCGCCACCGTCGGCGCCCCCATGTCGACGTCAATGGCATATCGTCGTCGTGTCATATGCGTCTCCTAATGTTATTATCGTTGCCGTGCCGGTGTCGTGTCGTCCCAAGAAGTAGAGCCGTAAGGCAGCTCGCGCGCATTGAAATTTTGAAAAAATGCTCGAACCCGCAACAGATGCGACATGTCGGATTCCTAAAAGCAGATGTTTATTAAGTTCCCTCATCATAGATTAAACTCGAGGATGCCTTTGTTTTTGTTCGCTTATTGAACAATATAGCGCCTTAAATGGCATGGCCATTTGTTTCGTGATATGCGGGCAGATATAAGTAGATAATTGGTTTTGTCGTGTTTCATTATTTCAAACGCGTTTTTTGATACATCTTGCACAACTAAGTAGCGCGTTACTTCTTGGTACGAGTTTATTAATACACTACGAGCGTTAATGACTTGTAGTTCAGTAATAAAAAGGAATGGGTAAATGCTTCCATGTTGGTGTAAGTTAATGATGAAATAGTCGATAAGTTTATCCGGTATTTCTATGAAGAGATAAAATGTTATAACGCTTTATTAACGAATTGAGTGTTCGTTAAAGCGAAAAAATATAACGAACGTTTATAGGTAGTAATTGTGAAACGGGCAGGCCTGACCCGCGGTTGAAATTTCACGGTCAATTTTTATATCATTCGTGGAAGTTAGCAGTGCTTTAATATGAAACATTTGTAATGACCTTTCGGCATGCGATCTGTGCGTAGTCTAAATATAGAGGGAATAGGAAACATTTTTAATGTATTAGAAAACGTTACACCACTCTAATTATACTTATGCTGCACGGATATGATTTATAAAAGTTCGTAGTTGATGAAATGTTCTTAAATTAATTTACAAAAAAACTATATGAAGATTTTTTGTAACTACGTATTAAACTAAAATTAAAGGTTAAAGGTTTGGTAACATACTTTTAAAATGCTTCATTACATTTACTATCATATACCATTTTACTACATTGCGCATTTTTAAATATAGAGTCACCTACCACTGGCATCATGAGTAATTCTAACTTAAAAATTGTACTGACTTGGTGAGTGGTTATTTTTTAAAATTTCCCAACGTACCCTCCTATTATGTTATCAGCTTATCTCCTTGTTCAATTCAATACAGTACTTTTAAAATGAGACGTTGGGTTATACTGGCATGATGAGTAATTCCTCTTGAGTAATTGCTATTCCAAATTTCCCGACAAACCTCAATACTTTATTTGACTACCTTTTTAATTAATTTTATGCAATGTACCTACTGGATGAAATCGTACTTCATACGTCTCATCGCACTTTTAAACGTGACGTCACCTAACACTGGCATGGTGAGTAGGTAGTTCTTATTTCAAAGTTCTATTGGCGCGGTGAGTGTTTTTAATGAAAGCTTCATTCCTTATCTACTGGTTTAATACTATCCAGTACATTGCGTACTTTTAAACGTGACATCACCTAACACTGGCATAGTGAGTAGTTTTTATTTCAAAGTTCCATTGGCGCGGTGAGCGTTTTTAAGTTAAAGCTTCGTTCCTTATCTACTGGTTTAATTTAGTCCAGTACACTGCGCACTTTTAAACGTGACGTCACCTAACACTGGCTTGGTGAGTAGTTTTTATTTCAAAGTTCCATTGGAGCGATGAGCGTTTTTAAGTTAAAGCTTCGTTCCTTATCTACTGGTTTAATTTAGTCCAGTACACTGCGCACTTTTAAACGTGACGTCACCTAACACTGGCATGGTGAGTAGTTCTACACAATAGCTGCCACAGGCGATTCCGGCCGCGCCCTCACGGATATAATATTTATGAGGGGTACATTCTCACTCTATAATTACGTATCGATTCGGGCCTGACGACGCCCAAATATTATTCATGCTATGACCTCTTCAATTAGATAATGCCTCGCAGGAAGGTCTATGGCTCGGGATCGGTCCACTATTTCAAATTGTATACCAATTTTCATTTTGTTTCGTTTGTTATACTTTGGCGCCCGTTCTATGAATTTAATCAAAAGGCTTTGTAGATTTGTGCTTTAATTTGTTATTTGAGCTTT
Source organism: Epargyreus clarus (assembly GCF_041222505.1). Classification (NCBI taxonomy): domain Eukaryota; kingdom Metazoa; phylum Arthropoda; class Insecta; order Lepidoptera; family Hesperiidae; genus Epargyreus; species Epargyreus clarus. Next base: position 10,560,897 of record NW_027332213.1, read on the forward strand.
TAAAAAAATTTAGACAGGGTTGAATTTGTATCAAATCCTCTGTCTCGTTAATCCATTACTATAACAATGCTAGGTACGAGTCTTCCTCTCAGAGTGAGAATAAAATTATTAAAATGATATAATTGTGTAATTTAATAATTATCTAGGCTATTTTGGTCTATATTTACATGATTTGAGATACAAGTTGCACCTTTTTTAACACATTAATCTAATATAATGTTTTATCGTTTTATATGTACCGCGTTAACACTATATAAAAGTTAAAAAAATAAAGGTTTTCATACAAAATACGCGAAGATAATGAACGAAAGGGAAAGTGGATGCGCCACGTGACTCCGAGTCCCGTTGGCACCGTACCTGTTGCAGTCTTATTTACGACCCAAAACAATCGCTTCATCTCGCGCCGTCCATATAATGCGCCCGTAAAACCCGATTCTTTACACGATTCGACATTTAGCCTTGCATAACAAGCTTTTGTTTATAAACAAAGCCTCAAGGACTCCACTACCATGCTTACGGTGCCCTTACATTTTTGTTTAGTTACAAAATGACATCCGTAGGGAAAACGCGCGCGCTGACCGCCGCGAATTAGTTCATCGCTCATTTTACTTGACGTTCGATTAATTTAAATTTTTAAACAAACGATTTAGTACGTGTCGTATAAGTGTAAATATGAAATTGTGTAACCGCTTTGGAGCGATAACCTGGGATTCCGTTTATCATCAATAACGTATTTACGACGTTTTATTACTACACAAAGTTTTATGAGCCGTTGAGTGACGTTTATACGATGTTCTCGTAACAGACGGTGTGGCTACGAAGACGCATAATATTCACATCAGATGCGAATAAATGTGTTCCTTTTCATATAAGTGACCATGATTAAGTCAATGACGTGTTTATGGGCGCACCGTACATGGAGAGCGCAGCAAAACAGCTAATTCATGGCTTCATTAGCTGAAAGGTAATTTGCATTTTTAAATAGGCGTTCTTTAGCAAATTTCACTTGCAAAAAATAAGTGAAATTCACACAATATTGCGCTTGTTATATCTACAGATTGTCATCAGGCCTCATTAATTAGTTCATAGAACTTTAGATACATAAGGGAATCATTTTCAATTTATCCGAATCTACCGTGTTATCTTTATCAAATAAATTAATTAAACTTATCAACCAGTATCAGAGACAAATCTATGAGTACAAATAAAACTGAATTGTTTGTAACTCTGTAAAGATTTTCTAATTATTTTTTTAAATTTATGATCTGCTATAATTATAGGGTACATTTAAAATTATAATTACAAACAACTATCAACTTTGAATAAATATTTTTTTTTCTTAAAAAACACATGTCTTATCAAATACATAAAATTTATTGATGAGGTGAACTTTTACAATACGTACAAGATCATTGAGATATTATATACAGATATAACAGTATCAATCACTAAATCTTTTGGTATGTACAAAAAAAAGCATGCAAAAACTATCTATCTAGTGAGAAATGGCCGCCGAAACGCCGGGTGGGGAGATCGGGGTAGAGTGGGGACAAAAAACTAATAATAACAGCGTGTGTCACCCCATCACCGCTGTCCCGACCGGGCCGCACCTACCCGTCACTCGTGTGAACTTGTAGGCCATGTTGGATCGGACAGATTTGGAGCGATTTTATTTTTTCTCTTATTTCTTCAACGGATGTGAGATAAGGAAAAGGATGCTGCGTTCAGTCACACAAACCATATGTGATTAAATATCAAACACGTTATTTGTGATTTTTGGTGTCTTCTGATTTAAAAATTGAGCCATAATATCCAACATCAAATAATGTTTTATATTACTAGGATTTAAATTTCTCAGATCTATACACCTACAAGTTAGTATATAAAGAGGAAATGTAAACGATTCGTTATTTAATAGACGGTATGAAACGGTTGAAATAATAATGTATTATTTACTTATCTAACACTGTAATTGCTATGAATTATGTTTGTATCTTATAACCCGGCAAGTATTTGTTACAATTTATTAAGTTTCCTGTCAAACTACATTTATCTACATTATCAAACGACGCGCAAACCCGCGTCGTGTATTACTGGCGTAATTCATAAAATAATTTGATTTACGGCGCACCCATTATCGAGGTGGTCCAAGTGAGTAATCTGTGGTGTAATCTACCGTAATTATAACATACAGGGCTAGTGTAAGTCACGATTTGAGCTATCTAGGCAGGGCGAGTTTAAAAAGCGCTTGTTTCTACACGCTGTAGATGTACGTAGATGCCGTAGCGGGCATCTGATTATAATCGCGACCGACTCGACGTTGGTGGCACACCTGGCGATGCTAAAATATTGGTATATAAACATTTTATATCGTTTATCGTTTGCTTTTTTCTTTGCATTTCATTAAATTTCTGTACAAAGGTTTTGATATTTTTATTCGTGCTTATCAATTAATTGTCAATCTACTTTTTTTTGAGAACGTTTAACATCAAAAGGTTTAATTTGTAAATGAGTTAACGAGTTATAAATACAAAATCAAATCCATATTTATCTATTAAAATTACATCAAGTCATTGGTTTTGAATATTGATTCAATGACGAATATTGATTCAACACATAATATCAATAATTCGACTCTACTATAGTATCTGTTATATTGTACAGACACAAGGCGCACGCTCAGGTAATCTGAATCAGGAATAAAAATCTGATAATCGATATTGGCAATTTACTGGCAACTTTTAGGTAAATCAAGAACTTTACATCCAATACATAAATTATATTACAACAAGCACAATATGTAATAATAGAGTCAGGAGAGTTCAATCCAGTAACGGTAGGTGTGCCTCTATCTTAAAGTTAAGACCGTGAGTCAAAGCAGCGATAATCCTGGATGTAAACACGCGAAACACGATCACTTCGGAGGCCGTAGCTCGCCCTTGCTCGAATGTAAACTATCTGAGCCTATGTACTTAGGTACAACTGTTTCTACTTTATATAAATTAGTCGTTTGGTAATTATAGGTGTACTGTCAAATAAGGTGCTCAGTTGTGTGCTGTCACATTTTTTTAATAAAGCTTTGTGTATTATTTTTTTATAGTTATTAACATGTATAAATATTGTAAAAAAGTATCTAAATGTAAAAACGTTAAATGAATGTTACATTAGATTTAGATCGGAAATTTTTATCTTTTTATTTGAATTTGTCTGTCACAGAATTCTTTTTTTTATTCGTAGAAATATTCATTAACTAATCGATGTATATAAATAGATATCCGTAGTAAGTAGTATTAAAAATTTGAGAATAAGGGACACGCTATAGTCACGCTAAATTAAATTCAAATATCGAAAGAGGAAGTCGCCTCGCCCTCGTCTCTCCGAGATTTATTATATTTGTCCTCCGCTTATTTCATTATTGCCTGCCGCTCTAAAACAAACGTATTTAATATTTTAAGTTCGGACTAATTCTTTGTCAATAACGTATAATTGCAAGTCAATACATAGCTACCTACATAATTAGCAAGTATTAAAGAAAAAGTATTTTTCGGTAGTACTTTGATTTTATTAGAGAAGTGGTGTTGATGAAGGACCTTTATTATTGTCACTTTTATTAATTAAACATATTTTATGTCTAGTAAAAGTATTACTATTTAGACGAAAAAATGTCGTAAGGTTTTTTTTTATCTTACAAACTCACTTTGATAGCTTTGAGGAAATTTCTTAAAAATAAGTTTCTAAAAACTAAGGTTAAATGGTTCTCTGAATTTGAAATAAATTGGTATCCCAATATTCCCTAACTTAATTACGGGAATGCATGACAGTAAAAAAGCTTTATGCCTACCTTATAAAATCTGGCAGAAAAATGATAAACGGCAAAGGGCTTTAATGGATTGAGTGCTTTAAAACAAGAGAATCGAGGGGGGTTCAACCTTTCGGTATGTAAATAGGATGAAAATCGTTTTCTAACTAAAAGCGCGCAAAAAGTTTTGATGCTCTCCTGCTGCGATCATAGTATACGGAAAAATACGTATTAAATAGTACCGTTATTAACATATTAACCTCGACACGATTTTAATAAAATTACTCGTTAACCCAATTTCCTTTATTGAAACAGCTAGAACATGCGATCGTTGCAATAACATTCGGTTACAAGTGTGACAAAATTCTCGTAATTTTTTACATATACAATCACTTATGAACCGAAACCGTGAATGAATATCTGTCTCGTTCACACTTGGGAATAACCTTATCAATCTAACACGAATCGAACAATAGCGTCGCATGTTTGATTTATACAGTCGTTTAGTAGAAACATTACGGATAATTATAGTCGGACCGCGTGATGTTAATGCTTTTGCGATATTTCAATTCAACACAAAAAGTGACGGTTAATTAATATGACTAATTAGTACGAATTGACTATCGAGAAATAAACGTAAACAAATAAAAATATGTTCGCAAATTCATCTATTGACACGTACATGCATACGAACAAACAGGTGAAGCTAATAATTGCAAAGCATGAAAAATGTTAGTAGGTATTGGATGATTTTCATAATTTATTTTCATGTTTTAAAGATTGTCTTTGATTTGCTCTCATGACAATTTAAACATTTGTTCTTATGACTATCTAATTTCTTGAATTAATTATAATTACTAATTATTCCTTTACTAAAAAGTAAATCAAAAGTTGCTGTTAGTATATAGTTAGTCCCAGTAGGATGATAACCCATACACCTGTTGCTATAAGATATATATTTGTTTAATTCAGTTCCTAATGTTTTTATCGTCGCCATTAAATGCTAACTACGTCTTCTAAAGCAACATAATAAAGGTATACAAGCGAAACGTTCAAAAAGTTTTATAGGTACATAGATTACTTGTTGCCTTGCACCGAACAAATCTTAAATTGCGAACTGTCAATTCGGCGCTAGGTACAAATCCCAAGACGTCTCGCTCCTGCTACACTCCACAAAGCCGAACAGAAGTAGGAGCTCAGCTCGCGAGCTTTTCAAGGGTGGTGGCTGCTTTCGGCGGGAAAGCGGCTTGAAGGGGTGGGGTGAGGGGGTGATGGCTCGTATTGATTTAGTGCCGTCGTCGACGGAGCTATGTACTGTAGGTAGAAGTATCGCCGTCGCTTGATGCGCTTTCTTTAGGTGGCGATGGACGATGCGTTTTGGCGTAAATTTAACTTCAATCACAAATTAACGTTAAATTTATATGATATATAAACGTTGAATGTATGTCTACATGATATGATATAGATTACCATCACTAGTAAAATTATTTAATATGATAGTAACGTATTTATTATCCATAAGGAATATAAGTAGATACAATCGCGCGATATCGATCGTTTCATTAAAAATAACTACTAATAAAAACCTTCAATGGTAATAAAATTAAGTCCTATACTTATACGGTATGTTTGTATTATTAACAAAAATAACCCATTTTAAATTAAGTTCTCACTTTCAAGATCCTTATATGAGATTACGGCAATGATCGATTAAAGCACTAATCCAATGTAATCTATGATCAGATAAGAATAATGGGTAATATTATGGAGTTGATTTCTTTCAAACCATTATTTAAAGTCAACACGTAGTATTGTTCACGTAAGTCTTCATAAGTTATGATTTTTAAAGATATCTATGAAATTATTAATTTTATAAGTTTATGAAACGAATGATACATAAACTTGTATTATTTATTGTAAATATACTTACATATTTATTGAAGGATTAACTTTTATAGTGTTATAATGCCTTATGTATCAAAAATACATAATGACGGTAATATAAAACATTTTGGTCTCATGACTCCAATTTTAAACAAGAATTTAAAAGCTTGCCATAATCTTATTAAAAGCTAATACGTTTTATGTTCGAAAAGTTAAAAATAATTATATTTGCAAGCGCTTTTTTATGCTGCAGCGCTGGATTCCCACAGGACGCCCTAGCGTCGAAGATTTAAATGGATATTTAACTTTAGTCTCAAGGAACCTAAAGTCTATTGCTTTTAACGTCCTCCGAGTACGAAAGCTTTTTTCTTAAGAGGGGAACTTACGGAGCTTTTAGCAAATGGTTTAAAATCGCCTTATTTAAAAACTTGTAGAAACTTTTAAAACTAGAGCTAGATTTTGTCGTCTCTAAAGACTTTCGGTGTTGTGAGATTTTGTGTTTTATATTTTAATAGAAAATGTATAAGTATACGTATGATTTGTATTGTGGTAATGTTTTATAACTTACTATCTTTGCTTTGCACGAAAGTTCATGGAGACGATTAGAAAAAAATGTATTCTTAATACTTACCATTATTATTACTTACCATTATGTTAATGGATTTGAAGCATCAACTAATAAGCTGTTGACGGCTTTATTATAAAAAAAAACTCTCATATAAGACCATAGACATAGAATTATTTCGCTATGACATCCTATATCTATGTATAAGACACTTTTTCACCCATCTATATTGGAACAGTGTACGAGTAAGTTATAGAACTCACGAATTTTTAAGGTTAACTACATGGTTAACTACAGTGAAAAATAAAAAAACTTCGTGCCACAGAATACAATAACAGTTAAAGAAGTGAAAGTAGAAGCGATCGATAAATAAATTGTATTTTTGTTTTGAAAAATAAAGTGCACTCGTAACCACATGAAATACTACCATAAAAACTAACAGTTAGTAAGGTGCGCCGTCTATGAGGTAAATTATTTCATAAATTATTTTGTAATCCGCCATGAAGATGTACTGGCCATAAATGTCGTTGATAATAGCCACAGAGTAAGCACGAACAGAGTAATACTTTCGTCCAATTATTACCGCACTCAATTATCATTTAAATTTAAAATACTGTTAATAGAAGTTGTAATCATGTTTTAGTAGACGATAATAATTACAAGCAATTAATAGATCAATTTGAATTAACCATGTCAAGCATTGACTATAATTATTGTGTGCTATATCTGTAATTATTGTATTTGAATGTAATCTACCTAAGTAACTTTTTTAGGGCATGAAAAGGGATTATAGCTATGTGTCTGGTATTAAACTAAAATTGGTGATATTCTAACAGGTGTATTAAAATAATAAGTATTCACAGAGTTAGTATTTTCGTATTTATGATTGCTTTAAAATTGGTAATATCAATAAATATCAAGAATTTATCGTATTTCTCTGTTTGATAAGTAGTCTATGGAAGAGTAAAAAATTTATGGCAGCGGTGGTGCCTGCGCCTACATTTTACAGCCGATTTCGGTACCACTTCCTACTTATTTTAATTGCTCAGTTTTAATTACAATACTGATGATAACCATCGTAATCTTATAACCACCACACCATCACAAATCACACTATTGTTTTGGTTCACACACAGTCAAACATGTAGTTTTATTATTCCGTTTCAGCCATTAAATCTGCAACTCCAAAAATTTGAATTAAAATCATCATAATAAATAGCTTTAGATAAAATGCTTCCGCAAATAATATAATAATTGCTCTTATCAGATATAAAAACTTTCGTGCTATCATAACTTATATTTTTCTGCCACGCACCTCATATTTGCAATTCACATACACAGTCGCCTGCCAGGTAGGACTTCTAAGTTATATTTTATTTATAACTAGGTTCGTAAAGAATCCCTCGTTGTAATTTTTACTATTTTTTCTCGATTGAGCTCTTGTGGTTTAACAGAGAATTATCTCATTATTTATTTGATCAACATTAAGTGTTACGTACGCAACTTAAAATGTACAATTTATTTTCTTTTTGCTGTTTAGTTTTTCAAAGTTTGTATGCTATAAATTCGTAATCACTATCAGTTTATTATAAGTAGAAACTATCAGTCCATAAAATATTAAATTCAGAGGTCATCACTCGCACACCATTTCAACACAAACATGTTAATTACTGAACTCACAGAGGATATCATTTCCTCACGTTTGATTTATGTGAAACCGTGAAGAGTGGGAGCGTACATGTCACTGGCGAATCGAGTTCGAGTCCGATCGAGTTTCGATTTACAATAGTAACGTCTACCGGAAACCAGCGGGTGTTCGGTCTCATAATTATATTCACGGATGATATTTTTGAACTTTCACGTGAGCTCTTTATATCGTCGTTTTTTTTCCTAAACTTTGTGATTTACGTCACCAGTCGGATTCTCTGAATGTCGGGGAGCGTCGAAAGCTTTATGTGACTTCCAAATTTATTTTGTTTTAAACGATCCTATAGTCCTGTCGCCCACATATTTTAGGATGAGAAAGTTGTGAAAAAACTTAGCTGTGTATGTCCTTTTGACATCTTTGTGTTAAAAGACTGAGAGTTTTCTATTAATATTGATACATCCACATTCATATTGCATTAAGGCACCTTATTAGCTATTTTGTTCATAAAAATGTTAATATGAGAGTCCATTAGTATATCAAAAGCTGCATTTCCATTACACAAAGCTGCATTCACCTCAAACAATTAGCGCACTGGAGTGTTACTGAGGAGTCCGTTCCTTTTCTCTGTTAGTTTTCGCTCTCGTGCACTTTTCCGGGAAAAGAAAGGAAAAGATTTACGTCGCGTCGGTTCTTCCGTCGGTTTGTAGCAGAAACATTAGTGTTGTAGCTTACTTGTTTTCGTTATTCGAATCATAGCTGACAGAAACATTATTTCACGAAATTCTCGCTAAGTTCTACCTCATCTCTAATAATAATTTCTGTGTATTTTGGTCGAAGTTATTCATCAAAAGTACAAAAGTCACACGATTAAGTTAAACGCTAATATGAAAACTAAGTATTTGCATGAATACCTTACTTGCGTATTATTTCTGATGTAAGTATTAACGGAAACCCATACTTCAATATAGCATAATCCATCATAATTATAAAAATATTCGTTTATTTAGACAAGCGTAGTACAAGGTCATGGTGCCCTGGTGACTAACTTGATTTTGGGGCGATTACCAATCGACCTTGGGGTCTATCACCTGGATATAACCATACGTGGACAACCCTAAATTAATACGAGCAAAATTGGACAGGTGTGTGCAATTGTTTTAAGCTTACGATCAATTATTTTAGCTATCCGCAGTATGTGTTAATAAGGCTTTTAATTAAGCACTTAGAGCTTTTTTCTCTGACTAATGCTTTCATATAAAAGCGAAACTGGCTGTATTAGTTGCACCTGCTTAACTATTAAATGTTTCCGTTAAAATATTATAAAAATTAATTTCAAATTCCTTGCCGACAATGACAAAACAAATCTATATACAAAGTTAACATTTATAATTATTCATTAAACATTAGTACCGAATAGTATATAACAGTATTTTAGTTCTAAGGTGCCGACACATCGCTAATGATAATTATTAATTACCTGTTACTAATAAGTATCTAACATTGAGTTTGATTGTACTTTTAGTACCTATTATTTGATAGTTATGTTTACGAAAGGTACGTCATGAAACCGGTCTGGTTAGTTATCATAGACTAACAATCTCTAGACTTCGTAAGTACGATTTAAAATTTCTAACATACGAGTTCATTATGAACTTAATATAATCATCAGTCAATTATTTTTCTACTAGTACTTCTTGTGTGTGTATCATCACATTGTAATACCTATATAAGTGTGTGTGTGTGTATCGTCACATAGTAATACAGCTATACGTAACTTGACTTTATTAAACTCTTCGAACAAGTATAAAATAGCTTTTTAACCCTGCTTGTAAGGGAAGCAACGATATGATATGAGTGCTACCTTCAAAAATGTACATGTGTGTTTCTGCAGTATGTACCTACCTATATCTATGTGTCAAACCCAAAAATCTATTGGGATCTAAAATTCTAACCGTATTACGATTTGGTATAGTTACTTAATACTAACACTGTTAAGTAATGCACAAGTCGCAGCGTTCATTATAGTGTCCGATCAGGCAATGTACCGGGTTCTATCCCTGGGCAGGCCAGCATCTACATGGCAAATTTACGTAACTAATCTGGATCCTAGAGTTTAATGCAATTATTAAAACACATTTACTAAATATATGTTTAGGAAACACAAACATTTTTCATCATTCCGTATTACTTTAGATCACTTTTGACATGTTAACTAACCATAAAATAAACTTATGTACAAGCTACTTCGCAAACTGATAGAATAGATTAAAATTACCTAATTATAATAAACATAAATAGCAAATGTAGGCACTTAGGAATAAAAAATGTAGTTACCAACACATGGTTTTGTCGACAAATTTCTATCGTATAGCCAAAAATGGTAATAAAACCAAATTTATGTAGTGCCTTGTACCATTTCACGCAAGCGTTCATGTCAAAATATAAGATTAATTGAAATGATTTGTCGTTAGTAAGCAAAATGTTCATTATTTTAGTATATACACTTAAGATTTGTTGGATACTTACGTATTAATACAGGTAATTAATGAAGTTATCAAAAGACAAGTGCTTGTAGATGTTCATTGATAAGGAGTATAATTTAAAAAAATATCTTCTTAATACCCATTTTCATATTGTAACTGGTCTTCGTTTTTAATGTTTTTTTAAGTATGAACACATGCAATAACTTTTTGCTAGTATAATATTAAAAACAAACCTACCTATGTTGTCTAAATGTACGTATAATTAATCTTAAAAGAAATATATTCTTCAGGAATAACTTAAAATATTTTAGTTGTGTTGTTAGAAAGCGTAAATAAGCAATTGATATCCTAGGAATAGAATCACAATTTCAGAAGAACCAATCTTGATTTTCTAATTCCTTAATCTTCATAATTGTACCGCTAACATTAATCATAATTTACGGCCTATTTTCATTTTGTAAGTCACTCCACAATAGCGTAGAATAAGTTAATATAATCCAATTAAAATTTCCTTCGACTTCTGTCCCGGATCGTGTTTCAAATTCGAATAAATCTCCACTCGAACTCGTCCGACGGAAATAGCACTTCGTCCGTCCATAAATTTCAGTCTATTTAAGCAATCTCAAACGAAAAATCAGAAATGAGCCGCATACATGTCGCTTTACACATAACTGTCACTTAAAATACGAGAACATTCGTTACATACAAGTTTTTTCCTAGAGCCAAAAGGTGCGTTTATAGAGAGACGGTTTCTGGTAGCCAAAAGCACTAAAGTCATAGCTTCACTATTTGGGTAAAAATAAAAATATTTTTGTTTATAATTTATTTCATAAAGATGTCGGAATCTTAAGTTTTTAGGTTAAGGATAATAAATTTTCACAATATCAAGTAACAATCTATATTTTTTAAATGGAATTAAGGCATTCACTGGTTACCCGCGCTAACATTCTGTGTCTATATAAAGGGGTTCACACACAAACCTTACTCAAACCACAAAAGCATTCGTTGAAAACATTTTTTCTACAAGCAACCTCGTGACTACTTTACGAATAAAGGTAGCAACATGGATCTGATAAGGAACACCTTTGCGATCTCCACTAACCCCTTTACGCCGTACATTTGTACAAAGTGAGCTGTTTTCACTAAAATGAATTATAGCGGTCTAATCGGCGCGTAGTAATATATTTTATTTTTGTTATTATCAGCGTCACAATCAATGCGAAGCGTTAGCGCGAGATAGGCATCGGGTAAATAATTAATGCAAATTTATGGAACGCGCGGGATTCCGTACAGCCACGCCGCCTAGACTTGTTGCTATATGTTCTAGGTATCAGTGGAAGTATCAAATTGTCTTCACATTCAATAAATTGTTCTTGGGTTTCAAACTTTTTCTTTTGAATGTAATATTAAATTGCTAAGTTTCTTCTTTAATTTCACATTTCGGCTTCTAATGATTTTATTAAATTATTATTTATGAAAATACAATTAATATTTTAATTATATTATTGAGTGATTTTAAAAGATAAAGAATTAAAAGATTTTTTTATTTATTACTCAAATAGGTTCATAAGCCAAATATTATTTATATAATATACTTCTTTATTTTATGTTATTTTATTGTAAAAAGTTGATTGATTATGTTGATAATTTGTTTAATTTAATTAGATATAAATCATTAATGTTCCACAAGAAGTAATTTTCTTTAAAAATAAATTCAGAAACGGATTTGTCATTACGACTTCATTAAATTAAATACAAACTCAAATTAATTATGTAAGTATACACACTACAATTCTATTTAAAGTATTATAGTTAAAATGTAAATTATTTGAATAAAATCCTCAGATTTTATTTTCTCAGGTTAAGAAACCCTGATCCAGTGTATATCAGGAAGTTTCGATGTCCATTCAAACGTGGGAATCATCTTAACGGTAGTCTAAGAAAATGATAATCATCTAAACTAGTTTTAATTTGCCGGCTTAGTGAAATTCGTTGTATATTTAAGATTTACATCCTGGGGGCCTAACACCATATTTTAAAAAACATTATATTTCAGAAAAGTTTTATTTTAATATTGCATCAACGTCTTGCTTTTTTTCATACCACGACCTCTTTAAAACAGTTTTGTTTTATTCCTACCGAGTGATGTAAAAGAATGAGTAGTTTGTCTATTCCTTATCCAAGAGGAAACGAGCTACGGAAACTAGTAATTTCGACCGACATCATACAAAACTTCTTATTTTAATATTGTAAAAACAATCTTACTTTAACGAGGTCGTGGTACGAAATTTCAATGTATGATTAAAATAATATTGTTTTAAGAGATGATAGTAGGCTCCCTGCTAGTTCATATTTCATCGACATTTGTACCACTATTTATGGCGATCTTCCATTTTCTTGACACAAGTAGGTAATTATTGCAAACTTTCGACAGTTAATTAATGTAGGTCGTCTACTGTTGTGTTAGTTAATTAATTTCACATCGGGTATTCTGTTTCGATTTTTTATTTTATTTTCCTTAAATATTTATTCTTTCAACTTAAATTAGTATGTGATAACGAGTTTTGTGACTATTGATGTATGCAAATTTAACTAAAATAGATTGAACGTTAATCTATACATTAGGCTTTGATTTCTATTAAGGTAGGTTCATATTTCAATGAAGTGTCATAGAAGTTCCAAGTGCGTCATAGAGCAGTTATTTAATGACAAATACTTAAACATTTTTTTCAAAAGCAACTATAACGTAATATGAAGATGGAAGCTCTACTGAAAATGTCTACATACCTATTATATATATTTGTGTGAAAGTGACGAAAGTTTTAGGCATTAACTTTTCATTCTTCTTCCCTAAGATTTTGAATGGTCATTGACCTACTTTAAAAAGGAATTTTGCCGTAAACACAACAATTCCATTTGCAGTTCGTTGATTGTCGCAACTATTGCAGATGTGTTACTTCTCCCGAATGGCTTTTCTGTTGTATTTAATCCTCATACGTCAATTTTCACTTAATGTAAGCATATATTGCATAATTGTATGCTTAGAAACTTTCTTTGTTTCAATGGAAAAACCCTGGAAAATGTCCAAAGGCATCAATCATTAATGTCATTACCATCAGGTGGCCTGTCTGTCTGTTTACAAAGCTTTCCATAAAAAAGTAAGTCAACGATAAATTACAAAAACTTAAATTTATTACGCCATAAAATTTTATTTGGTTTTTGTTTTTATATTCGAAACCAATAAAATACTAATATAAATTCAAAAGGCGTATTCAATTATTTGTGGGAAGTGAACAATCCTAAACGATAATATTATTATACTGTAATTATATTGAAATAACATGACATAAAGACGCATAAACGATGAAGTAATTGCCATAATTTAAAATTATTAAGGCGCGATTACACATAAAATGTTTTACACTATCTCCTCGAACCAGTTCGGAATACATGACTTATGATACTCGTGTAACTAAAACATGGATTCGTAATATGTTTTTCTAAACGTCATGTTAATATGATAATGCGTATTTACTATTCATGAATTAATTTAACTGATAATACACTGTTTTTTCTGAAATTGTAGTGACATAATAAAAGATAATAATTATCAAAATATAATGAAAGTACACATTTATAAAATGTACGCTTAAATTAATATATTTTTAGATGACATTTTCCATCGAAAAAAATCTTAGACTTAAAAAATCATTTACAAGTTCACTCTCTATTGACATAATTTACAGTTATCTTAAACTTAAACTGTTGACGGACTACAAACTGGCCGACGTAATTAACTGACGTAAGTCCGTTGATTAAATTTCATTATCGTGTCGGTAGCGCAATATTTTAATTATGCTTCTTATCCACCTTAATTTTAAGTTCGAAGACAGGTTATTTCGCTTTGGTCGTACGTTAATTTGGATGGGCACAAATTAATTATGACTGACAGCAGTTAATATCTTAACTTAATATGTATATTCTTTTAATAGCTTTTAATATGAAATTAATGAAAATATAATTATTATAATTTATACTTTTTGTCTAACTCTACACTTGGTTAGGTAAGATTTATTTACTAGCGATTTCAAGCAGTACAATGACCTTGCCAGTTAATTAACGAAACGAATAAAGTGGAAAATGTTTATATTTTTATCGGAACTTATTTTTACTTTTATAGATTAAACGTACTATAGTTTTAACGCAATGTTATTTACTCCGTTGACCGCAAGGTGTCCGTGCTCTCGCTAGTTTCGTAATTAATCGTAAGAGCAGTTGATTGTACCGATGACAGGGGAATGATCCGATAAATTTATCGCTCCCTGCGTGCGAGACCGTAAATTATTTCGCGGATTCATGCCACTTCAAATTGTTTTTAGAACACCTCAAAATCGTGTGTCGTACGCTTAATAATAAAATATTTAATTTAAATTCTTTATTTAAATTGTAAATTAAATATAAAAATAATTCTAAATTTACCTGCTTTGAATAACAATTATGAAGATTTTAAACCAAATTCAAAACGTAAAAAATAAGTACTTAAATAAAGAATTTCGAATACAATTTAAAACATAATTTACGAAATACCAGTCGATAACGAGCGGTACTCGTTGTAATTAGAATCGGAAGCGCTACCCCACGGGTGGCATTATCGATAAAAAAATCGAGCACGTACCACGATAAGCTATCTATCGATGTTCGGTACAAAAATCGTTGGTGGCACCTACTTAATCATGTCTGTAGTGTGCACCTGCCCGCATACATATTCATTAGACTCGTATCGGTCCACAGTCAATATCAATGACTGTTTTCGCGACACTGCTATGGATACGCCGAGATAAAATACATGAATTATTCCGATCGAAAAAGAAACGAGTTATTCCATTCATGATAGCCATATGACGTTTAATGAAAGGATAATTAGGATAAGCTTTGTATAGAACTCGACATTGATACCGTTTTTTAATGAAGCTAGTAATGATGAAGCTATTTAAGTATCGCATTTATGTTTACCTACCGGTACTAGTTTTTTCTCGATCGCGTACATACATAAATCATCTTTTAAACTTTTGCTACGTGAGTGATATATTTATATATTAACGGTATATTTTAATCGTTTTCGTTTTTGGTTACTCGTATTTAGCGTCTAAATTTATATTTATTTACCAATAAAATAATAATAATTAAAAATATTAATATGGGGATCAAACCCATATGTTTATAAAATACAGATATCAAAAATTATTCAAACTAAAATAAGATTATATGTATTAATATGCACATAAAATATTTAACAATATTTACAGATACATAATTCTAATAAACTAGATACATAATTCGAATAAACTATTCAATTACAAGTTTACTTATTAACATTACATTTAGAATTTTACTAATAAAATATACTAAAGTTCAATGCATATTTATTGTATGCTAGTACAATAAGTATCCTTGGCCGATGGCGTAATAACACTGGAGGGCTTGAATGGCCTTTATCCACACCTTGTTCGTGTATCGATTGTTATGAAGTGTTTACAATCAATGAAATTGCTTATTAACACAATAACTTTAAATTAATTTTATTCTATACATGTAGTGTTTAACAACGTTAAAATTGTATTGAAGCAAATTAACTTATATAAGATGTTATAACTCATTCTTTACTGAGTACCTAAGTATGTAGAGATTGGGATTCATTTGTAATATGTTATAAATATGCATAATATTGGTGTTCAACTATATCCAGTAGGTATTTGGTGCATTGTTGTTTTGTAGTTATTCTGTATAAAAAGAAAACCTTATTGTTTTTATAATTGAAGTTTATCATAACAAGAAAAGAATACATATCTACTTAGCATTTAATAATTAAAATTTCTAAGCACGTTGCATATATCATTGTAGTTTGTATATTAAAATTAAAATATCATTATAATATAATATGTAAACGTATATTGTAATTAAACGAAATTTAATGAATTTTTGAAATAAATAAAAATATTTTTTGTTTCAAACAAAAATCACATAATTATTTCTTACTAAGAACCAGGCAACCGGAAAACGTACAAAATTGTCTTATATTTACTTACTAAGCTTCTAACTTTGTAGTATAGACAAGAATCTTTAGTTTCCTGATGGTCGTTGAAAGGAATCTATGGCATACCTTAGATCTGTGCCGATTGTACCCGCTCTATAAAGTTATAGTATTTCCCTTTATAACTACGTTCATTCCTAATAAATACTACTTATGTTTTTGTTGTTATTGTACTGGTAATTGGCGGTACGGTTAATAAGAGATATGGAAACAAACATGGTTATAATAATTATAAATTATTTATTGCAAAGAATAAGTTTCAACTATAAAGTATTTAAAATAATTTTAATGTAAAGTTTAAATGTAAACATTAATGTTTACTTATTTAAAGAGGAGATTATTTTTAGAAATTAAAAGCATGATGGAGAATTTTTTTTTCGAAAGTCTAGAATCTATGCTAATCTGTCCAGTAGTAAATCTCCAATTTACTTCTGGGTATAACTCTACCCTAGATGACGCCATTCAGACCGAAAATGTGCTTCTTCTCTCTCTGCTTTCTTATATAAGAACTTCGTTTAACTGACCTATGCAGGTTTCTTAATGATATTCAATCTCAAATACGTACATAATTTCGAAAAACCTAGAGATGCCTGTCTGATTCAAACCCAGAACCTAGCATGAGAGGCTAAATTTCACAACTAGGCTGTGGTTTATAAACAGTACCAGATTACAAATAGTTACTGATTGACCTAATCCATTCTGGCGTTCTATATCGAGATCGCAGTCCGATACGTTCAACCTGTTTAGCTGTTGACAGCTGACAATGACAAAGTCCATCGGTAATGAGTACCGGTAGTTGAAATCTAATTGTCTCAGCCCATGTAACCGTTCTCGTGTATATGTCAGCTGAAGAAGTAACGTATGCGATTGAGCTCACTAGTGATCTTCTCGAATTACGCGCTTTGGTTATGTTTAGAGATTTTATTATTTTTTTAAAGTCGTATAATAACGCTTTCTTAACTCACTTCACTTTTGAAAGTGGTAGAACCCTCTGTAGTTCGACTTCGGCGGCACCAGCGCCACACCTTTTTCTGCGCTGCTGTATTCAGGTTTGAAGGGTATACTAAGGGAGACATACTTTTTCGAGCCGTTCCAACTTAGTCCTCAAGAGTAGCGGCGCATCTGTGACCGACCTCAGGTAGGAATAATTAATCCTATCTGGGATTGATTACAGATGTCCATGGGTGGCAGTAGCCACTTATCATCAGGTGGACTGCATGCTCGTCTGCTACTCGTATATTAGGTTTTAAAAAAAAAGACTCGTAGCACCACACTTTGAATTTTCCTGCGCCGTGGATGAATCAAAAGAGTACACTAACACTTAGAGCCAGGATAGAATGTCTACCTTGCCGGGGATTAAAACCCATTGCATGTAAGGCCGCTGCGGTGATAGCTCCGCTACGTAGGTCGTCAGTTCGGTGGATATGTATGTATTAAAATGTACGACGCTTTATGTAAGAGTTATGTGGAAATTATCGATTTCAAAATAATGATTCCGTAATGCTTATTGATACGAAATTAAAAGCGACTGTATAAAGTTCTGTCTGTTTATAATTAACCTAGGAAAGGACTACGATTCTCATATCAGAATTTTAAGGGAAGTTACAAGACTTTATATGAATTAGCAATGGTCAATTTTACGGAAAAGGAATCTAGCGACCAGAGATTTTTTTTTCAATGTGACTATTTGTACAGGTACTGGACTAATAAATTATATTTATTCGTACATTTATTTAATTTTTTTTTCTTTAAACAATGTGACAAATTCAATTTTTTTTAAATATATTTATTCAATTGGTTAGGTTAGGTTAGGTTAGGTTTTTTTTTATTTTTTTTTTGTTTTTTTTTTTTTTTCAAAACCATACGGTTAGGTTAGGTTAGGTTAGAGTTAGAAAGAAAGAAAGAATTAATCGATTTCGAACGGGCTGATGGCGATCGACGTCATTTTTTGATGTTAAGAGCTTAGTTTCTAAAATCGATCGATAGAGCCGTTTAAAAGTTATTAAAAAAAAAACATTTCAAAAAAATTTTTTTTGTAGTTTTTTTGAGATTTCTCAAAATCTACCGGTTCGAATCGGATAATAATAAATTGTTTGTCCAGTACCCGTATTAATAATTATAAATTGTTCGGACAGTACCTGTAGACTCAGCCTTTTTTTTTACTTCTCTAAGTCATATGTCACTAAACTGCATTGCAATCATTCCTCATCTAGAAACAATCAATCATTCAGTAAATTCTTATGTTCCACAATTGCGTAGGTACAGTTGGTACTCAGTTTAAATTTAAAAATACTTTGCTATACTACAGAGCGGATTGGAGACACGGGTTAGTGGATAAACCAATTACCGGAAGTTTGAACCGCCCGAAATAAGACAAGGGTTAATGACTATCTTATGATAACTGGGTTGGCTGCTTAACGAAGCTCCCAAATCAACATACATGACAAACTATTTTATTAGTAATTATTGTAAATAGAAAACCTAAAAGTAATTGATTGAGCCAAAAAATTAGACATACGAGTACATACAAAGGTACGCTCGAAAAACATTGCTCTCTACCTTCGGGTAAAAGACAATTTGCAAACACTTTCTCAGATACATAGAAGTTTTGTTGCCTACTGCCTACATCTATTATGATTCCACAGGTATAGTGACGTAGTACCCACCTTTTACAGTAACGAGGATATTAATCAAACGAACAATAGAAATAACATGCAAATATCACCAATTAAAATCGTTACATAGAAAGAAAAATGCAAAGAGTCGAATTCAATTTAAAATGAGATCAGTCTACGTTCCGCTTGGGCCCTCGTCGATCGGGACGAAATTGAAAAAGAGGAATAAAAAATTGGAGAGTGGAATAAATAAAAATAGAGATCCCGCTACAGCGCAAGTCGCCGTTGAAATGAAAATAAAACAGCAAAATGCTTTTTGTGGACGAAATAAATTAAAAAGTGTGTCGCGATTCTGTGAGCGAAAACCGGTGACGGGTTCGTAGCGTCCGCCCGATGGCCCGATGTCTATGACGTATTTTGTAGTTAGTTTACTATTGACATTTGCTTGGGTAAGAGTTTGAAGTTTCTCTGCTTGCGAGTTTAGAAAAGATTGACCTACATTACATCTTGTGACAAATTGTGGGATCAAGATTTTTAATTCATTCATTCATAATTCATTTATTCTCTTATAAATATTATTTCTGCCGTATAAAAGCATTATTTACTGTGTTTTGAAGAGTGATAAGACATATTTGGTATTTTAAGTATTCCAACTAAGTTTACAATCCAATTAGAGGTTGATTACAGATGTTCATGAGTGGCAGTGACGAGTTATTACCAACTTGGACTGCACGATAGTATGGTATTTCAGTTTCATGAAAAAGATAGATCAAACTTTCTCTCTAAAATTTATTAGTAAAGATACGTATAAATGATTTAAGTTTACTTTGAAAATAAAGTTTCACGACTCTTATATACTCAAAGGTAAACATATCATCTAGACATGAATCCAGTATCATTGAACGTTATGATAATGACAGATCTAACATTCCCTAATATGAACTACAAAATTCATAGATGAATGCACTCGAAGCGGTAGGCGTTCATAACAATGGGGTGCGTTACCTAAATTGTATTTGTGGGTCGTCACGCTTGGGGTGGGGGTAGGCGATTAGAGGGGTCTTTCCAGCCGTAGGTGGTTGCCCGTATTCATAGTCGATTGAAGTCGCGAATTGATTGATACTTGCAATTGTGCAAACTTTCTTAGTAACTAAAGAAAATGTTAGTTTCGTATATGCGGTATTAAAATTTTGTTTCGCATAAGAACAATTTATCTACCTTTAATCGACTTCATACTACTTCTATACTATAAATTTAGGTTTTAATAATTTGAAGTACATTATGGACGGACTTTATTATTAATAACAGACTCATATTCCTTATTATGTAGTTACATGTGTGAAATATACGTGAAAATAGGTTTCTAAATATTCCTTTAGTTACATAACTATAAAATTAAAAGCACAGTTTTAATCTCAAATAATTTAGCTTATAGAAAAACAGCATCGTTCATATGAAATTAATTAATTAATGTATATTAAAGAAATCGGATTTGCGAATTATTTATGTAATTTATGTAAATAGAGTGAAACCCGAAAAACATGAAATCCAAAAAAACAGCCTGATTATCGACATTTTATCATTTAAACTTCCTTCATGAATATACATACACATGTGGATCTGAAGACAGCTTTATGTGGTAGTATTTTTACGGAAAACATGTATATTGGTTTAGAAAACTCATTAATTAAGCAAATCATTTTAAATACTATATCTGATTTCTTAAAGTGCCTAATAATTAACATTCTTCATGTCCGAAACAAAAATATAGGCCTAGCACTTATTTTTATGTATTAGAAAACAATAAAATATGTGTTACAGAATAAATAAATAACTTTACTTCTATCTAATACGAAAGTCCAAAATCATAGTTAACATTTTTTGTAGGTTTGTACAGAAAAAAAAACTTTTAGTGAAGTAATTTTATCGTATTTTTTTAGCAAATTATTTTTTAAAGTACCGTATTATCGTAATTTTTTAGCAAATTAATTTTTAAGTACCGACCGTATTATTATTAAAAATGTCTATATATCGTCATAACGTGACGGTGTGTCCTATACATACACTCCCTTTGTAATCCGCGTTCCACTTAAGTTGTGGGGGCAATCGGGTGCCATACACATTACAAACATTTATGTACTCTTCTGATCCCAAACTAAAATTCGCTGATCAGTAATAACGTTAATAAATTAATTTATTTAAAAAACTATACAGGTGATAAAAAGTCATGTTTTTATTTTATTAAGAAATAGTTACTACCTTATTTGACTTTTTCTTCTTAGTGCTACCTAAAACCAATTACAGTCTGAGAAGTTTTGTAAACTTCCTGCAAGGAGTTTCAGAAACGTAAATTACATTAGTAGTTATCTACTTCTATTAAGCGTAATACCTCTTGTCTTTAGGAGAGTTTGAATTTGCGACTAGTTCATCCATTTAATCAAGAAAACTTTTGGCTTAGGTATAAATAAATTTGACAAATTCGTAGGTATTTTTGTATTTGTTGACAATTTTAAGTTAAAGTTTATTAGTGCATATAGGTTATCATATTACTGCTTTACACCAATAACTTGGATTTCAAAGTTGAATAACAACAAACTACCGTCGTTATAAACAAACTCGCAGTCGTAACTACGTACTCCACTTAATACGAAAGTAGTTCAAACAACGGAAACAGCAGTAGGCACTAATAACAAAGTTTCATCCCTTCGGATGGCTCCTACTGTCTCGAGAAAGTAGCGTTTAAGGCGAGAGGATGGTGGTGCAAGAAAGTTTTGTAAGAATTTTTAATGAGGCGTCGTTGGGGGTGCGACGCGCGGGGGTGGAGGGGGCGGCGTCGCGGCGGCGGCGCGGCAGTGCGCCGCGCGCGGCCGTCGCGCCGCCCGCCCAACAGTCGCCCGCGGTCGCCGCCGCCACGCTCGCCCGCGCCGCGTGCAGTCGTCGCCGCCGCCGCGATGCCGTCCCACGCCCGCTCCGCCGCGCGACCCGCCACGCTCGCGCTCTGAGCTCGCGCGCGACCCCGCACGAAACTGAATAAGTTCGACAAATCCTCCTCTTACCTGGACCACTATATAGACGGACGAGTGCACCTCGGTGATAGTTTATAATCACCACCCGTAGTTCTATAAATATTTTTCATTTTCTAGTACAAAATTGTAAAATATCTGGTAGAGAATAAATTTAGTATTTTTTAAAGTACAAAGTATTGTAATATAGCAGCGCCGTAGCGTCTATAGAATACATACGATTAAATACAGGGTCAGTTTTGTATGAATTCAATGTGATTGTAGTTTAAGTCGCCGATACAAGATCGCCACTGTTCATACCGCTTTAAGATTACCGGAGATAATTTTAAAGGTAAGTTATAGTGACATGACACTTACCCGAAATTAAAATACACAAAAATAATAGCGTCTACATTCGAAACTGTACCAAAACAAACTCTCGCGCGGAAAAACCAAAACAAACCATAACAATGTATCAAGCCAGGCCGCGCAAGTGATCTACGTGTTGATAGTCACTTGGGACTTAAATGTAAGAATATACAAATTCCGGTGTGGAAGTTGGCGATAGTATGATTAAGCGTTGCACTGAGCCCCTAAATCACAGTAGGTGGCAACGCCGGGCGACAAGACTCCGCCGCTCGCACTCCGCAAATTGTTTGTCCTGCCTTTAACAATATAAATTTAGAACGAACGAATGCCGATCGTAAATCGAATGCCTCGCGATTGTTTTGAATATAGCAATGAAATGTAACAGCACCGGACTCGATGAATGCACCGCTGTGCTCGCGCCGAATGTTTGATTAATCATTTGTATAGGTTTGCTTGCATACGGATTTACTTAGTGCATTTGGATTATAAATTGTTTACTGATTAATGGTTTACAGATGAAGTCAAGGTTTAATTTGCATTTTGCGTTTAAATCAGACTTTCAGTGTTTACAGTTGTTGCTTTATAGTGTTATAGTGAAATAACCAAGGAAGGAACAATAAAACAAGATCGTTATGGGCAGACATGATACCGAACGGAGAAATGCATAGAAATTTGAATTCTCACATATACATTGCTTAATTTGCAGCTTAATGTTACATTAGCGACGCTTTAAGCCCATGGGAATGTTCTGTGTTCGGGAAAAAGTGTACAACTCGCTACACTATCTCTCGAACAAAATAAACAATGACTTTCGACACGAAACAGCTCACAATTAACTAAAAAAGATATCACGAAGTCTCTCGTGCGATCTAAAAATGTTTGAATCATCAAACATGACAAGCTTGACAAATGTAACTCTAGACGATAATGAAACGTAATCGCTAATGTATTTCCACAATAATGGGTGCTATTCAATTGAAAACTACAAATGTATTTCCCATTGTAGTCATCGTTTTTGCAGTTTCTAAAAATGTCACAAACTGCGCGCAGAAACAAATGGTTTTATCAGAAACAAAGACAAAACGCGCCCAAATTTTTAAGGAAGCATTTTTTACGTTCAGTGAACAGAACGCCGTAACTCATATTCAGTCTTTTGTGGAGGAAATAACAAAGGAAATGAAACTAGTCCGGTTTTTAACAATTCTTAGATGCGTGGGCCTAACGGTGCAGTGACAATGTTACGAAATGTTCCGAACAAGGTAACAATGCCTACGTGAATGAAATTGCGCAAGAGTCTCTATTTTTTGTCCACGATTTTTTGTGTACAAGTAAATCCATGTTGATATTTGAAGCCATTGTCGCCGGGTGGTCGGTGAAAGCGAGACTCATTGTGATTTGAATATGCGTCAGTTTTGTTTAAATTGAAGCCTATTGACGTTCATATAAGTTTGACGGTAGACGTTGACCTGTAATTTATGACTTCGAATTGTACAGGAGAGCGTTGTTAAAGTAATAAAATGTTTCTAAAAAACGTATTCACAGAGTGTAAGAATTTTTATATGTCGTTAAACTACCAGTAAAGCTCTTAAACGATAGGTAAACAATGGAAGTAACTGACTCAATTTATTTAATTTTTTTTTTAATATAGAATATTATAACTTACTATGACTACAAAACCTATCAAAACGCACGCTATCATTTGTCTTAAACTCAATTTATTTTTCCATTTGAGATAAATTCATCAAACCTACATTTTGATAAACGTAAGCACATAAATTTCTCCCATGTTTATAAAAAAATATATGTAATTTCGTTGTCAAACAGAGCTTTCTAATATATTGTGTGACTATTAAGCAACCGATGACAACATTGGAACCGTGACCTGGTTAGTTCCATCTCATTTTATTTTCTAATCCAGTTTTATTTCCGACTGCATGAAAATTTCTCAATCACACCAACCTTTACATTTTGTGACAAATATTCCTTGGTCACTGATATAAATGTAGCATATTTAATTTGTGCTTTAAATATAAGTATTTGATAATACTTACATACAATTTCCATACCGCTCTTTCTTCATACCGTAAAAATTACAAAATGTAATTCAATTTCTTACTATGTAGAAATATGATACGTAATGTAACGTAACGTCATCGTACACAATATAATAGAAGGTATTGAAAGGCGCATAATATATTAATAAAGTAATTTAAAAATGAAAGAAATATATGTGTTTAATAATCAGGACCGATGAATTTTCTAATAAGACCGCCCTTCCGCGTTGCATATTATGTGTACAGTTGAATGATTTTACGCAGATATTCGTAGGATATTTTGTTAAATAAACCGAAGCTTTTTCACTCTCTGTAAAATTCTTCACATTTTTGTATAAGTAATTCCCGAATACAATTCAGGCCTGTTAAAGACGAATCCACTGAAATAGACATGCCTTTATGTCTATTTCAGTGGATCACCGTGGTAAAAGAACGACAATTATTTAAAACATAGCTGTCAATCTTTATCTTAACACCTTTATTTCTGTATGAATTTCCAAACTCTAAAATACATAAAAAAGCTTTTCGATCACAATCTACCCAACTTAAACGTACCAATTGCATCCCAAAACTCACGACCGTAAAAACGAAAGCAATCGAAACCGCTATCTAACACCATGGAACAACACTAGTGCCACTCCCGTTTATGATATAAATCATTCGCGAAACGAGTAATTAAAACACAGTGCACAGAATCAGGCATCCCGAATTTACGGTGCGCTGTGAGCGACACGAAAACATGAAAGTGATATTGCAGGATCCCTGGAATATGGAAATGGGGAAATTGCAAGTGAAAATATTGTGGACGTTGTCATGGCGTTATTGTTTTTGACTTTAAATTAATATTACGGTTTAGTGCTGTTCCATGACTATCAAATATTCTATCGTTAACGATTTTAGTTGTTGTTTTTCTGCTGGTAAAATTTAGGTAAGCTAAGTAAATAAGCGCTTAATTAAAAAGTAATGTCTTAAGAGTAATGTTTAATCATTAACGATTCTGTTTTGTAATACAACGTTTCATCCATTATTTTGTACATATAATTTTCAATTTTATAAACGAGAAATACTTATAGCAATCTCAATTAATTCATTTTCAATCAATGTCGTGTGATTAGTCTATTTTATATTAATTTTCTGGGCCAAATCCATAAATCTTCAAAGAATCAATTAAACACATTTAGTAGGAAGTCGTTAATATGCATGTAACCAATAAAAAAAGACGAGATAAGGTCACAAACACACTAGATACGGTGTTAAAGCTGGCACTATTAAGGAGATTAGTGGAAAAAAGTGTATCAAAAGACTGGTCGGGCAACATCGTAAAAGCTCAAACGATCGGACTACATAGTGTTAGATATTTAGGCAGACTACACACGGTGAATTTTTGATATTAAAAAATCGCGCGTTTTTAAAAAGCCATATAATCTTATCCGCTTAATTAGTGTTATGGTTGCTTATTTTCCTATTGAAAATTAATATAATAACGGTAAAGTGCAATTTGTTCATAAATATATCTACGACCTAATATGTTATTCCTTATATGAAAAGATATGTCTATAAACAAATTAATATAAATACCTTTTAGAGTATAAGACAGGTATTTGACATTTATTTTATATTCTACTTTACAAAGATTAGTCCTTTAGGATTTGTAAAGAAACGATCGACGTAGCCGTCAAAGCGCCGTATGAGGCGCGATTAAAACGCAGCGCAAAATCCCACCGTGTGCGATACTCCTTAGAAACAATCATAAAACAACCAATTACCGCTATAAGCTCAATACGCCAATTAAGGTTAGTATTACGAGGGAATAAACGGTTGTTGGGCGAGCGGTAGGCAAGTGTGTCGTAAAGTAGGATTTAATGGCCCAGCTGACTGCGGGGGAATCCCGACACTTGAGTTTGAGCCGACAACCAAAATAAACAGCGTTCGCCCGCTCTCTACACTCTCTGACATTTGTAAACAATCGAACTCATTTTTCTGACAAAACAAAAGCCGACGAAAATCATCAATACACGTTGGAAGCTGGAAGATGTTCCTACAGCTCCCGTTATATGGATTTTATCTGTGTAGGTAGATGACGTTAATAGTGTTCTTGTATTCTTGACGATCCGGTCTAAGTCAAATATTCCAGGTTCGGTTCCCGGCTAGCCAGATAACTATTATGTTTTTTTTTGCTTTTGGATTGCCATAGACAAACAAGTACATTGCTTATGTTATTGTTATGTATCAGGATGCAGAAAATAGGTGGAGGAAAAAAACTCCACACTAGGTGGAGTTATAAGTACACAAGTAATCTATATACTAGTTTATTGACTACCTCGAAAAATATAGTTTACGAGTAGAAACCAATTATTAGGATAAATTCAGTTCTCACCATTAGTGCTAAAATGTATAGGTAGCCAAAGTACCAACCAGTATCTGTGCAAAATATTCTTAATTGCGAATAAATTAATAAATGTAATTTGTTAGCGATTTGATGGAATTAGCACTCTGACTTTTTGATTTGTGTCTTCGTAATTAAAATCAATCAACCATGGATTCAATTTGCATGAACTAAACAAATTAAAATGTTGCCAATTTAACGCAGATATAAATCACAGTATAACTACAAGCAGTGAATACAGAAAATAGTTTAATAAAACTACGTAGTGTTATAAGATTTTTTATGAATGAAGAATACCTATTGTTTTTATTACAAGCAGACATAACAAACAGTACCTAGTGCCGTAATTTACGTGAATTAATATTACAAAATATTCAACAGAATCTAATGATATTAAGGAAATACCTAAATAAATAATATTAAATAAGATTTCAAATGCTATAAGTTCTATACTTGAATCTTTTCCGTTCTTGATCAAACGCATTATAAAATAACTTATCCAAACTACCCATTTCCGTTTCATCCTAATATACAGAAAACATTCAGTAATATAACTAAGAAACCTAACATTCACGTATTCAAAAACATCCAAAAATGTTACCAACGGAAACCGGTTACAAAGGCACGGTTTCATTGATGAATATTCTCAGACCACATCGAGAGTGACGTTGACATTCGGATGCCCTTAATTGGAAATCCAGTTTTTTATATATTTATTGCTTTGGTTCTCATCTACTCAAGGCTACGTCACCGTTAGCAAGGCCAAAATGAAATAACAGACTAAATTAGCAGGTAGAGCCATTATAAATCTGGCAAGTTCCTTCCATTCAGATATTGACTCATGTCTTATTATTCGTATATTATGAACCTGAATAGCTTTAATTGCATTAAATATATTATGTCTTGTTTTGTATTGGAAGAAAATCTTGTAAAGATATCAAAGTAATTGGGACAAAAACATTCTTTGCAAAAACATAGGTAATTAAAGCCCTAAACTGGTTCAGATACTATGAGCTTCACACAAAACAGAAACATTGACACATTTTTTGTTGGAAATAGATCTCGGAACTTTACACAGTTTTATGAGTAATGTGAGCTAGTCGGCTCGGTGTTTCATTAAACGTAGAACCTAGAAACCAAGCAGGCGTTGCATATAGAAATACTACAGAAATCGATAACAGCTCAAGATCAACATCTAAATGTCACGACTATCAATTCTGGAACAAGATGTGGCTTTTGATTGTCCGCACAAAGCCATCCTCATTTAACCCACCGAAACGATTACCAAGAAGGAGGGAACATTTAGTTATATTTATAGGAGCCAATTAAGCAAACGCTAGTTTCCTATCTGCCTCATCTCAGTAGACAACACGGAATACGTCGCGTGACTGCAAACACAGAAATTCTTGTTGTAGGGCACGCTGGCTATTTTAAATTGTTATGTAATGGTCGACCGCTAAAGTTGGGATCGCACGCCGCAGCCGCAACTTCTATTTCTTTGTTATTGTCATCACGCATATGTTTAAAAAAAAATCGTGTAGTAAAATAATTGTATAAAAACGATCCTATGTATCTCCTGTTCGGAGTCAAAATGTACTTTAGAATAAAATTAATCTAAGTTAAATCATATGTACAGACTCTTTGGGGAGCCTTATTATGTCCGTTGACTAGTATACAGCTCCCTAGCCTTATTGTAGTCGATTCAATACAAGTAGATAAAATTACTTCATCAAAGCGGCAAAACTTTCTGAATTGCCTGGCTGGTAATTAAAATAGTATATGAATTAACTAACAAACCGTAATGTAAACAATAATATGAGTTAAGAATGACATGAATGTACTAGTCGCATAAGCCGCAATTGACGCATGCCGCAGGACATATTACTTGTAAGTCTACACTCCGGACCCTTTCGTATACGCTTATTAGCAGTCGAGAATTAAGATGCTTGTATTCACAATACGTACGTTAAACATTTTCCATGTATTTTTACAGCTAATGAGCTATTTTCTTAGAAATTAAATTATACAGAACGTGTCAGTATTTTAAATTAACGTAAAGGATAATGTAAATTAATAATATTTCCCAACGCTACATTTTAAACGGGAAATGAACTTTTAAGTTAACAGTACCAGTACTGAATATCGGCTCGAAATTTAGGAAGTGTGGTAGTGAAGAACATTTTCGTTCAATTCAGCCTGTTTGCTATGCAGGGCGGCGCGGCTCGCCCTGATTTTTGCTCGATGTCGACACTGAGCTCGAAATGTATTAGTGGATTTAACGCCTACGGAATAAGACCCTTGAACCGAACGGTCTGTGACGGGAATTCGCTATTAGACTGAACGTTCGATGTTCTCGATATTGCCATAGAACGCCGTTATCGAGATTGGATCCCAATCTTAAAATCTAATGCTCGATAATGACCACCAAAATGGCCGAACATTGTTAGCAGATTCCAATCCAATCTAAACATTATCTCGATATCGGCTCCGAGCTATTTTGCTTCAGCGAACTTAAAAGGAAATAAAGAATTTTTATAACCACCTGCTCTTGCTAAAGTTGAACGTAACCACCCAGAAACAAGGCAGAGGTAGGAAGTGGGCGGCGAGAAGACTTATCGCTAAAAACGATCGACGTCAGCAACTGAATTATTAAATACTGAGTCATTTTAGCGATTTAATTACTGGGTAACAACAACCCTTAAATCAAAATATCTAGTTGTTCTACGAGTATCTATATGCTATGCTGATGTCTGCTACTGTTCAGTTACGCCTCTTTACCTTAACTGCAGTGCATAGTCCTCATAATTTTACTCAAACATTATAATTGATTATATGCCTTGGCCCGTAAGCTATAACTTACATTTCTTGCACATTTTAATTAGCTATAAATATTAATTGTTTTATCTAATACATGTATAGTGATGTTACTTTCATTCTGAATGTAAAAAAATGTTAATGGTCCATTTATATGGGTGGCTTATAAAAAGGTTACAGTTCCCATTTATATCTTAGATTGTGTTTTGCACCTGCAAGTTACTTTGAATAGTGCTTGTATTATAATAATACAATTTCATCGTATGCAAAGTTAAAAGCGCTTTGTTTAATAAGCAACACGGTGTTTTAACATGATAGCTAATAATTGTGGTATAAATGCTAATTATTTCATCTGTCTTGTTTACTTGTTCTTGAATAGAATACATGCTTTTTGTGAGATGTAAAAACCTGAAAACGATAAAGATGATAAACACAAAGCTGGTAGATATTCTTTTATAATTTATCTGAGAGAACCGCCACTGAATGTGTAGTGTGTGATAATGTTAATTGTCAATCAGCTTTAAATCTATGAGAACTTTCCGATAATCATAAGGAATGAGACTGAGAGGAGATGAGACATTGAAGATTAACTATGTAATGTAGTAGATACCGAGTATATCTCATATAAGGGTATTCCCTAAAGGAATAATAAATGAATGCTCTAGAATATAAATATTAATGCTTATTAAATATGTTTTTCATTAGCCCGCTTGGTACTATTTGAAACGCTGGGTTCTTGGAAGCAAGCACAAAAATAACTTCAAGCCTGTTAAGTGTCGACAATGTTGCAAATGTCATTATATTTCATTGCCTACTTTCCATTATACTCCTTCATCTTGCTTTCTAGCTTTATGAAAACAAAAATATCCAAACATTTGTACTAGTTGGGTGTTCTTAATTTAATTGGCCTTAAAAAGTTCTTTTTAAATAAACCCTGTTAGAACTATCGCTTACCCAATTGTTATTTTTTCGCAAAATTTCTTACATATATTATTGAAACAAATTCGCATTCAAAGATTTCTCATGCTCTACGAAGCAAGGAGTAAAGTATAGAATGTAATAATTTAGTACAATTAATAGCCTCATAATTTTACTAATTAAGACATTTCGTATTAATTTTACCTAAACTAAGCGAATATAGACGGTATGTAAGGAATTCGTTACACATTATATTTTAATAGTAGTTTCATACTTCGTAATATTCTTTTTGTGAATACAGACAAATAATTACAAGTATAAGTAGAAAATAATTACTTATTGTCAATAATCTCTGAAATGATAAAGTTTAAATGGAGATGTTTTTAACAAAATAATGCTTTATTGATAAGGATCCTCTCACATTTTCACTGGAAGATGTTATGTTCTTTACAAATGTATCTATTAAAAATATTAAAATTAATTAGCAAAATTTAGTTCTTTTTAGAAACCTACAAATAAATCGCGGAGAACTTATATAAATCTGCAAACAAGTGTCAAATGGTATATTCTGAGAACCTGTTTAGAAAGAGGATGTATTGGCGCTCCGTTTCAAGTAATTTCTCTTAATAAACCGCGAAAGTGCACACGTGTACAAATTGATTTGAGCTTCTTGATAGTTGAGTTGGAGCGACCACTTTCTCGTTACAATGTTATAGGAAGTTAATTAAAGATCGTACGTCTATATACAAAAGCTTCCGTTTATGGCGGGAAAACTTTGCAACAATTGAATAAATTGACTTATTTTTGGATTTGTATATGAAAATAATATTATTTTTACTGAAATAGGAATGGAACAACTTTTTGAAGTGAGAACTTCTTTAGCGGCGTTGTGCACTTTTTGTAATGAGTAAAAAATGTTAAACTCTCGTCAAGACACGTGGCCTGATCGAAAATTCGTAAGACGGAAAAAGCAAACTGCAAAAGTCAAGATGTCATTCAGTGTCAGCACAGAAAAAATATATCAATGGGTGTCAGTTTCATTTTTTATTTATTATATTTTATTATTCACGTTAGGTTTCGAAAGTTTTCACTTCTGCCGGCACCCCCGGAGTGCAACCCTTTGATTTTTTATCTACTTTTGTAATAATTACAAAAATGTACTTAATACATAATATTTTTTAAAGTTACTTTATGATGGTTTAAGATACGGCATTATATATAAAACTACTACTACTTAAATCAAATAAATATATATCAGTGACTTAAGGTAAGAATAATAAATGACTCCTTAATACAGATCATTAATTAGTAACGACTTTTTAATACGATTCATTAATTACCGTACAAATATGTTGTAGAGTAGTTCTTAAATTGGATCAGCTACTTACAAATCATTAATCTTCTTACAAATCGAGGCACGCGAGTTGCCAAAGTTCGTATGACTTACCAAATTAGAAAACTAAGTTTATATTTAATACTAGTTACGTAACCTTTATATGGTATAGTAATAATTTAGTTCTGACAACGTCGTCGTTAGAATCTCGGCATCCCATACTAAGGGTCCGAGGTTCAAATCCCCGGCCATCTCTGATTTTTTAATGCGAATTGCATATTAGACATCAATTGCTTAAACGGTAAAGGTACAATTTCATGAGAAGATTTATACTCCTAAGAATTATTAAAAAATATAGGGTCTGTATAAAGTTTACCAATTGCGTTTACTTGGCCTGCGTAGCCTATGGCCTAAACCTGTCTTACTCTGCGAAGAGACCCAAGCCCAGCAGTGGGACAGTACTGTGTTGAGGCGTAATCATTAAAAATGTAAATCTAAAAGGTTAACTGCAAATCTTGACTTGAACTAAGAACAGGCTTTCTGGATTTTAATGAATGGTTTGATAGGAATTGATTGTATGGTTTAATCAAAGTAATTAGTTACTTAGTAATGAGTAAGGAAACTGTATTGTAACTAATCGTTTGTCATTATTTCTTATGTCCACTTTTGTATCTTACTATTTAACAGATATTATATGTTTGGTGATTGTCTAAACCAATTTTGATGGGTATTTTACGCTAACGTACTTTACGAAAATGATTGAGTTTTTCCTGAAAATACATATTTCCTACCTGTATATTGTAAAACATTTAAACCTATATTTTACAATATTAACAGAATTAAAATACCATCTGATTTTGGTTAAAATGCACCTAAAGTCAATAACCTTCTAATTAACTACGATCTCTACATAGCGTGCCAGGAGACACTAAGGTATTCCAAAAGTTTTGAAATTAACTACTTGACCTGGAGTTTCTAGTTGCAATCTGTTTAATTATTTTCCTTCAGCTTTCAATGTCTTATCAAATATAATATAAAATTTTACTCTGAAAAATCAAGTAGAGTCCTTCGAGATTCGATTATAATGGCATCATCACACTAACAGTTTTGTATGCCACTTCTAAAAATATCGTAATGTTTTATGTTGTATTTTGCTAAATATGAAAGTGTCCCTATAATCCCCACACGAGGCATTTGTTATACATATCTATCGGCAGCACAAACTACTTATCATCACTTAATTTTAATATTATTTTTGTCGAACATCGAACCTGGAACCCTCTGCATGACAGACCAATGTTGACCACGGCCAGTTAAGATGAGATAAAAAGCTTCAATTCTACTAAAGATCGTCTTAACATCACTGACCCAATGGATATTAGGGTAGGTCCACACAGCGGTCAACACTTAAACTGATTAATGATTCAACCGTTAATTGAGCTGTTACGACAACGTACGTCTCGTATTACGTAATTCACTCATTACCTTAGATTGGTGACAGATTAAGATTTAATGTCCAAATTTAATCAATTATCACGGAAGAATATTAAACATTCATGGCCCGCGAGGTAAATCGGTCACGATACTCTATGGGTCTGACAGAGGGTTTTGGGTTCAATACCTGGCCGGGCAATCTAAATGACGTGGAGTAAATTATACGCGAGGTGAGCATCTTAGTCCTTATGTATCTGTAAAATCTTTATATAGAGCTTCTGTTCTATATGGCGTCGGTTATAAATGTTCATGGGCGGTTGTGACCATAAATTACCATCAGATGACTGCATACTTGTTTGTTACTTCAAACTTAAACTAAAAAAACATAATATTACATATCACAATATATAAAACATAACATTTATATACCAATAGTGCTTACCTTATTATATTTAAGAAACTCTCACGGCTAATATGATAAAAACCAGTAGCGGTGGGATATTTTTTCTCCAGTGCCCTAATGCGATGTTATCTCGGAGGGCGAAGGGCCCTAGTCGGCTTTGCCACTTAAAGCTATTTATATCTAAAGGGATACCAAGACGACAGATTGGATGGACAAAACGGAGCATCTGTCTCCCGATGCGCGTTCTAACTTTTTAATCGATTCTCAGAATGAAACTATTAAGTTTATATACTTTTTTACTACTTACTTTACGTGGACTTTAGTTTGAGTTAGTTGGTTAGTTAGTCAAAATATAGTTGTAAAATAGATTAGATACCTAAAATTTTCTCCATCATAACCTTTGAAGGGAGGACAGATTAAAGGTTTCTCACAGATTTAACCTCTGTTGTTCGACTCCGGCGCCACACGTAATTCTGTTATTGTATACAGCAGTGTTAAACTCTGCTGTGTTCTGGTTTGAAGGATGTGGTAACGGAGACGTACTTTTCCGAGGCAATCCAGTTTAGTCCTCAAAGGAAGCATTGCGCCTGTGGTCTACCTCAGGTAGGATTCCTATCTTATCTGGGATTGATTAAAATGTCTATGGGCGGCAGTGGCCACTTATCACAAAGTGGACTGCATATCCGTTTGATATTAACTTATTAATAATTTTGGATACCTACCGGAATTCGTTTTTTAGAAATGGTTCTTACGTTACGAATTTTGTGAATATTGCTTGATAAATTATGACATCGCAATAGAAGGTATATAAATCAATTTCATACGGGAAGTTACGATTTCTCATGGCAGTGACGGATATAGATTTCACAATTTTGTCATTAACCCACATAAAATTAGAAAAGGTGGTGGAGCTAGAATGATTCAACCGGGAAGTAACCACCGCACTATTTCCTGCATAAAGAAATTCTTGCATTTCGGCTATAATTTAAAAAAAATACAACTTGTATTATATTATTATATCTAAATATATATAACTCAAGGATGACTGACTGACATAGTGATCTATCAACGCACAGCTCAAACCACTGGACGGATCGGGCTGAAATTTGGCATGCAGGTAGATGTTATGACGAAGGCATCCGCTAAGAAAGGATTTTGATCAATTCTACCCCCAAAGGGATAAAATAGGGGATGGAAATATTACTTAGTAACGCGAGCGAAGCCGCGGCCAAAAGCTCGTCTTACATGTGAGGCGACCATTTTGGTCCTCAAGAGTAACGCATCTATGCGGTTCAGGTTGAATTTCTGTTCGATTTGGAGTTAGATACAGATATATATGGGCGGCAGTGACCACTTACCATTTATTTCTTTCTAATAACACCAGCTGTAGACTGCTGTGTTCCACTTTGGAGAGTGTAGGGGAGACATACTTATCTCAGGCGTTCCAGCTTAGTCTTCAGAGGTAGTGCCTAGTATGTCTGCGACCAACCTCTGGAAGGAATCTTATCATATCTGGGGTTGATCACAAATATCCAGGGGCAGCAGTAGCTATTTACCACCAATGTACTGCTCATTTGCTTCTTCTATATTATAAAAAAAGGCGAAATACATACTCTTTTGCATGGGTACATAGGTACAGTAAGAATGTTACGTCAACTTCAAAATTTTCATGACAAGACGTAAGGCGCTATAGGCGGGCATTCATTAAAAACAGATGTGAATTAAGTAATTAATGCGGTACTTCAGTAGCACTGTAAATGCGTTCAACATTTGGTAGTTTATCTCAACAGTAACCGCCATTCTAATGATGCATGTGTGCAATTGAAATAAGTGTTCGACGGGATCGATTCGAATTCTTAAACGGTTGAGTATGTAGGGTATACTATATTGTGTTATTTTTAGTTGTATAGATAAGTAGGTACCACAAGGTATACATGTAGGTACATACATAGGCATTGATAGCCTAGTGGTTAAGAAACTCGGCCTCTCAATCGAGTGGTCCGAGGTTCAAATCCCAGGCCTCTCTCTGATTTTTCTAAGTTATGTGTGTATTACAAATTAATTATCACTTGCTAAAACGGTGAAGGAAAACATCGTGAGGAAACTTGCATACCTGAGAGATTTAAAAAAAACAAATGTCAATTGGTAGACTTAACCAATACGTAATTGGCCAGCGCGGTGGACTATGGCCTAATCCTTTTCATTATAAGAGGAGACCCATGCCCAGCAGTGGGACAGTAATGGGTTGATGATGATGACATACATATGTAGGTATGAAGTAGGATATGATACATGTAGGTAATTAGGTTTGGTAGGTTGTAGGTAGGTGTAATTTTGAATATACATAATTCAGTGATTATAAAAGTTTAAGGTCCTGAAAAATGTACATACTTAGATAAGTTAAATCCCTATGTGATAAAAAATCAAACATATTTTCACCTTTCTTAATTAGGATAAGAAGTATTTTAAGGGCAGTATTTAAATAATAAAAGTCTGTGGACAACATTATGTTAATATGTCGTTTTGTAATTAATTATAAATGACATTAAAAGGGCAACTATTAATTAATTATTTGCTTTTTGTTACAGGTACTTATATTTCCGCATCAACGTGTGTCTTTACTACATATTAATTAGGTTAGTATAAAAACTAAATTTGAAAGAAGTGCTTTTCATTCAAATGTTAAGAAAACTTACCCAGAACTTTAACTGTCATAGTTGCACAAAAATTGCAAAATACAAGAACAATGTTAAACCGGCGAAATCCCTTGTGCAATACGTTCCTCACAAAATCTTTATAGATATAAACTGCACCGACAAAAAGCGTTGAACTTTTACACAAAAGCTCTCAGGTAAGTATACCATGTAATAGGTAGTGCCGTTTATAGAATAGGATGGAGTCTTATCCGATCTGTGAAAAGGAGATAGGCGTTTTGAATGAGTGCGAGTGGAACAGGTGTATGCAACTCGGTTGCGCCCTTCAAAGCTTAGAGCTCAGCTGTCTGCTCCGAGCGGTGATGTTTGAAACACGGGACAGGCGGAGCTTAGCTACAAATCACTCAATGTCACATTTTGACATTTGAGATATTAGGTCTTTTTTCTATAACTCCGCCACCTCTTATTTCTAGACGACCGGAGTTATGCGCGTCTATTTCGCGACATTTTATATTTTATTACCTACGTACTCATAAACGGATAAATATATCAAAATAAAATTATAATGTATTTTATGTGGCGTTGATTACACGTCAAATTTGCGTTTAAAAAGATCTACTTGTAGCTGCTCTGTGACTGGCCATTAAGAATTCTCACGCCTCATCACAACGGCCGTAAAATTTACGACGACGGTGTTAACATTGTTGTCGCGTCTTTTTAAAATTCGAATCTCACGATAAGGTACTGGTATCCTAAAACTTCAGAAAACAAATTAGTGTAGACCTTTGAGTTAGTTTTAACTGCATACAATTCTATTGTGTTAATAGAGGTCTAAAACAGTTGGACGGTCATGGTTCAGGGAAGTGCCCTCGAGTTGCCTAAATGAGGCAATAAAAGTCCCGCTGAGTGACGTCTCTATGCCGTCGGACGATGCGCTAATCATAATTTTACTGCCCACATAAATTACCACAGGAACCAAGTTGGTTGGGGGCAATAGACCTTAAATTGGATGATGACCGCGCTTTTTAAAGTGATTAAAATTCAATATAAAATAAATAAATTATTTCTGTCCAAATTTTGCATAGATTTATAAATCTACTAATATTTAAAAGACAGAATGTTCATATTTAAAAATAACTGTTAATTTTGCAAAAACTTATTTGCATGACAGCAACGTTATAAAATAATTTTTATTTATTCATCTCCCTCCATTGTAAACCGTGCAAGCATTTTAGCTAGAGATTTTAAAGGGATTGGTATAAGCTAGTTTTCACGTCAAAAATATAGAGTCATAGTTAATTCTAATAAAGGCTATTTTAACATAAATAAAAGAGACAATACCAAAACCGTTAGATACAATACCTCCATCTGTTAATTGTAACAGAACTGCATTTTTTATGAAATAAACAAATGGTCTGCTTGCACATTGTGCTACACGTTGTTCAAATTACGCAAACCGTCCAAACAATCTGCCTTGTCCGTAAAGACAATAACCGACTATTGTGTGCATAATTAATTCTTGTCCAAACCCGAAAATCTTCGACCGCATGATCTCAAGTTAGCCGTTATGCTCATAAACGCAGCAGGCACCAAAACAGACAAACATAACTTTGCATCTTAAAAGTCCCTTCAACCAATCGCGTAAGGTTTATATTTGTGTATTTTAATGTTTAAAGTATTCTTGAAAAAGTCTTCACGCATTCTAATTCCGCATTTTTCCCCATAGACAAAACAATGCTCATAATGAATAACATTATTAGTAATTACGGCTTCGTTGTTGTACATTTGCGTTTTGTTAAGATGCAATTTAGAAAATAATTTACGACGCAGTAAACTTGGAACGTATTCTGTTTTTGAAATTTCCGTATACAATACAATATTTTATTTCTGGTTCCGTGAATCAGTCTCGGCGCTCATTAAGATGATCTACCATCTGATAGCCTTACTGGGATATTAAATTTAATATCTGTGGTTCAAATATTCAACGTTTCTAGACGTTGTTGTAGATATAAACACAGTTTATGTAAACATGTTGACTGATGTTGTTATGACAGGAGTGGGTAAGACGTGCTTTTGAATTATCTTTCGAAAATCATGAAAATCTCGCATACCCAGTGGTCACCTAAATAGTCTTCACGTGGAAGGTGTCGGGTTCGATTTGACCAGTATTTTAAAGATTAAAATTTCATTCCTGGGACATTGTTGGTATTGTAAGACTATGTATCTTGGCATTTGTAACATATCTCATTAATCCTAATGGGTGTATAGAAAGCACTTATTTACCATTTTATACTATTTTTTATTACACATGTAATCCCTTTAAAAAGATACTAATTAATGAATCAAGCTAACGGGACCTCATAAAACATACGTACCGAAGGTAAGTTGCACAACTTTATGGCTATTGTAAAATCATTAAGCAATCCCTCGTAACTTTGACTTCGAAATTTATTTCATTAAAAATAAATACAGTTTTTTGTATTTGATACACATTCTACTATATTTTTTCTGAAGACCCGCGATATTGATATATTTATGAAAAATACACACTACTTATAAAATGTAAAATAACCATGTAAGCGTTTTAATGTGATTTACAAATAAACAGACAAAAATGTAATACTTTATATTATGATTTTAGAACAAGTCAATTTAAAGTAGTGTTTCATGTGCATTAACAGTCCCGTTACAGCGTAATAATAGTCTTGAAAAACTTCTGGTTAATTTTACATATATGTAGATAAAGAACAATAATCCCATATAGTTCTTTATCTACATATATATAAAAATGAATGTTTGTCTGTATGTCCTTTGTAGAATCGTAAACTATGCAATTGATTATGTGATGATCTTGCAAAGTTGTTGTGCCCACGAAGGTTTTTGAGTAGGTAGTACCAATTTTCGACAGATGGCGCCACAGTCATTCCAATGAAGGTACAATTTTTCAGTTACATGTATGTCATGTTATTTTTAAACGCGGGCGAAGCCGCGGGCACTAGTATAGGTACAAGTATTAAAGGTCGGAAAACACCTGAAATTCCTATATTTTCCCACAGAGGCTCCATTTAGTACATAAGCGGCTAAGCTGAGGCGTCGACGGTTTTCTAATATAGTCGACCCCTGGAGCGCTAAGACGGCTTGATGGATGGTCGCTTTATTGAAAACCAATAGGGAACGTGATTGTCTACCGTGTGGTGTGTGGTCACGCGAGTTAGTCTTACCGGATTATAGTGGATCTTAATTTGATTGCGTGAGGGTGGATAAGTGGATACCCTGGGAATTAGGTACTTGTGTTATTGCTTTTACCCTATACGACGTTGCGATGTAAGGTACCTGAAAAGATGTCGTATCGGCAATTATAAAGTGGATGGCCACCGAATGTTGAATAATGAGCGACTTTTAGTTTTTTTTTGTTTTCGTCCAAATATTTTTTTTATTGAGATGTTTAATAATTTTAAACGAAAACACGTTTTAATGAAGATTTATATGATCTTTTTCCTAAACATACTGACTTTAAAGTTGATTTACTAAATCAATAAAGTGTGTAGTTAAAAAATATTTCAAGTTAATAAATGTCTTAATCGTTTGTTTTGGCCGGAAAGTCTATAAAACAGGTGACGAAGGTTTTAAAAGCATTTAGATAAAAACTAAAGAAAAACTATTCGGAAGATGAAAATCGCTTTTGGATGCTACAGACTTAGTATGTCCATATATCTTCCACTTTACACAGTTTAAGCTACAAAACAGTTATTTGGAGTTCTTTGGAATAATAACAGACAGTTTTACACTTAGCAATGTTCAAAAAACTTCATATAGTTGAAATAAGTAATTAAACTAATTTGTTAGTCGGCAGTAAAATCTAATCGGCGTGTCTAATAAACTAATGAAAGGAACCAGTATCTATATAGGATATCAATAAAATCGAAACCTGTTTCAAAATTAATTAGTAACGTGTTGCCCTTGATTTAGTATCTCATGGTAAAGGTTTTTGTTGAGAAGGGCGGCATAATTGTACCGCTCTTAGGCTGTGACCAAATCAACGACTAAATCCCGGCGATTATCCGCTATGTCGTATACCTTACTTGCCTACGCAATTTCAAGGAAAATGTAAATTAATTTACATTTAAAAGTAAAAAGTTTTATTACCCAAATTAATTAAAATGTTAAGTTTAAAGATCTATAATATTGACACTGAAATTTAAAACTATATTAGATATTAGAGTAACTCAGCATGCTTGATAGAAAGATATAAAAAAAACTTTGTTAACATTTTCCGCTTAATAGAAGTCGCTTTGATTTGAATAGATTCTTACAGAATATTGATTCTTTTGTGGTTCGATTACCATTCCCTATTGTGGTCGGTTGTCATTTGTGGTCATTTGGCGGTTTATTAGCTTTATAACGCCAATTATGGTATAACCGAGATGTAATCTAGACTTAAATCGTTGTCCAGACTTAGATTTTATTCGTGTTATCCTCAATGACGTTTTGCCTAAGTTTTGAATAAAGGTCAGGGTTAGAATTGAGATGACGAGATGATTTATATTATCATGTTTCTGCACAGAAATGTCCCAGTAGTTAAATTGAATTAAATGCATAAACCATATCGCTTACTATTTATAAGCTACGCTTATTAATTATACATAATTTTTATGTGTAATATTTTGCTTACAAGTCATCTAAATTTGTAAATTTTTGCCTGCTAGATTTTGTAATGTGGTAGGCAAAAAATTGTAAAGATTAATCACCAATAATAAGCAGTAATTGCCTTAATTTTTAAAGTACATATTCGTATTCATTTTTCGATTACTTTTGATATATTGTAAAAAAACTTTTAACTTATCTCAACCGTATTGAACATCGAAGTACCTACCTACAATACTTATATGCAGTATGAACATTATGTATGTATAATATTAGATTCGTTTATATGAAGAAAACAACCCGATAATCGGGTACGGTCGGCGGCCTAGTCGGGTGTTCTTAGAAAAACAAAAGAGATTACTCATACCGTAGCTCGAACTCTATCTGAGAATTCCTTGAAGCGCACCAACGCTCCCGGCAACGTACCGTTAGCAGAAATGATCGGAACAAATAAATTATTTCACTAAATTATTATGTAGGATAATTATAAGTGAATCATCTGAATCTGAAATAGTTTAGGTATCCAATTACGGAAGTTTTATCTTTATGGAAAAATATGTATCATACCTACTTTACAAGATTTTTATTTAGAGATACGATATACCTACTTAAATAGTATATATTAAAATGGCTTTACGAATTTTTTATTGTAAAAAATGCTGGTAAAACCCGATTATCCCAGGAAAATGATTGCTTTTTTCGCGAATAATAAAAAGTATTATTGAGATGGTTTACTTCTTTAAAATGACGATTTCAAATCAATTAACATGCGTACGTTAAGCGATACAATACTATAACGGCAATATTCGATAACTTAATGTAACCGATAAGCGTCTATTAAGGGTCTGGCCGTACCGCCCCTAGTTCGTGAGACGAGAGCGTAAGACGGAGTACAGAGAAAGTTTGAGTGACGTCCCCCCAGCCACCTCCCCTAAGGATTTATGGCGCCATATTGGATTGGGACAAGATGACACGATGCCCGGATAATTTGGGCAACGGTATCACGTGACGGGAACCCAAACTGTGAAACGGCACTTTAATTATGATATTGCGGAGCTTATTCCGTTCCGAATCGTAGCTTAGTGAACTTCGGTATTATGGAGTTCGTGTTTATTTGAACCAGATCAGTTTTAGCTCTGTAAGCTGCTAGTACTGAGAAACATCATAGCGAAATACTAGTTGTTTAATTTAGTATACCTTCGCTCCCAATTTCCGATGTGTAAGTGAAAGTCGGACCTATATTTTATTAGTCACATTACTTATGCTACCGTGCATGGCGACGCTATTCAGGTGGGTGATTTCGCAAAAAAATAAAGTTGTTTATGAGACCTTGCAAATGAGGCGTCGTTTGAATAATTTTATAGTCTACAGCGTTCATTCTTAGCTTTTCTTTTTGCTTTAAAATAAAACTTATAGGTTTGTGCCGATTCTATCATACATCTCTAAAAGGCATTGAAGTTATATTCCTGACATTTATGACCTAAGTCTTGACGAAAAACTTGAATTATGAATCCTAATACTTCTGTACTAGTGTACCAACTTAGTGCGCAACATAAAACATTGATGCTACATGGCACATGCAACAAGTGAAATAAATAATTGAAGAGCCTTCCTTTATGGTGTTTACACTGTGTGAGGTCGCGGACTTCGCCCTACTTACGGCAAAAAGAGCTCTAAAACGAATTAACACTCAATTTACAAACATTAGCTCCTTTTTGCCGTCATTTCCCATCACAAATGTTAATCAATTGATTGACATATTTATGAGGTCTTTCCCCAGTCCTGGTAAAAGGTGTATAAAACATACACAAACAAAAACAACAAGACGTGTATTTTACGAAGCTTTTGTATTTATCGATCGATATTTAAACTACAGTATTTGGTAATATTTTCCCTAGTTACTTTTTACATACTTATAAAGTGGCCAATATAAATATTAATAAACACGTATAAAGCGAATTCATTAAAACTTAAATTTGGTTATAAAATGTCTTGATAATTGAAAACATCAGGTGTTTCTCTAATGTTTGCACAGCGATTGCGGCTTCCATAAAAAAAGGCAAATTCACCGCTGAGGCAATAAATAACACGCACTGCACGCACTCGCGCGCAGCTCTGTCTGACACGCATGCGCCAGTGTCGCGTGCCAACATCGGCCATGCAAGCATTCGCTATATAGATTCCAATTGATAACTGGGTTATTTGTTAATTTTAGGTACGAAATTTAGTATCAAATGAATTATTTCTACCTTATAACAGCAGTGTTAGGCGCTGCTGTGTTCCGGTTTGAAGGGTGTGATAAGGGAGACAGGCTTTTCCGAGGCGTTCCAGCTTAGTCCTCAGGGGTAGCGGCGCATCTGTGGCCGACCACAGGTGGGAATATCTAATCCTATCTGGGGTTGATTACAGATGTCCATGGGCGGCAGTAGCCACTTACCATCAGGTGGACTGCATGCTCGTCTGCAACTCTTATATTCACAACTAGTGTACATAACAGTGCTTGCTAATGCTTGAGATAATAGCGAAACGCTTAACAATCGATTTAAAGGACATACTAGAAAGAATTTTCTTTAATTTATTATTACCCTAAGGCAGCGTCTCTATCGGGTGAGTTATTAGGTTACCAATTTATATAAAGCCATAAAATAAATAAGCAAATTTATTGCTGGTGCAATAAATAACTACACTTGCACGCACTCGCGCGCACCTCAGTCTGACACGCATGCGCCAGCGCTCCGTGCCAAAACATCGAATCCATGCAGGTTGTGTATGAATAGATTCAAATTGATAACTGGGCTATTTCTAATACTATTAATTGAATAATGTTTTAAAGTGAAACTGTTTTAGCTTAATAGTATTACAGTAGATTTTTATTTATGTATAGCTGATCGATATATCATTCATATATTTTTTAAAGTTTAAAACACTGATTAAATTACTTTGATTATGATGTTCTTTGTTTTGTTAATATTAGAAAATGTTGATTTCTAGAGTATTTTTGTAATAAAATAAATCAATATCTCAAAGCTGTCGACGTATTAATCCCCATGAAGAAGGAACATCACCGAATCGCTACTCACCAAAGAGCCAAGGGTGCGAATTCTGCAAAAACAGAAATCTCGTTAAGATGACAATTTATGGGTTGTTTTTGCTAAATGAAAATAGTCGCGGCCCGTGAACTGAGCAGACCTTTTTTGATTTTCTTAATGGAATCTTTTCGCTAGGGATTTGTGTCGAGCGGTGCGCTTAAGCTTTCCGTCTACTTACAATACGCAAAACTTCTAAGACTTATTTGGCCCAATTTACT
Source organism: Epargyreus clarus (assembly GCF_041222505.1). NCBI lineage: Eukaryota > Metazoa > Arthropoda > Insecta > Lepidoptera > Hesperiidae > Epargyreus > Epargyreus clarus. The sequence continues at coordinate 10,605,300 of NW_027332213.1, forward strand.
TATTTGGAGCAGTCATTACTTCGTATTTTGTTCGGCTTACATAATATCAATGGCTACTTTATTTTAGGATTTTATGTGGTATCAATTTAGTCTGCTTAGTCAGAGGAAGTATTGAACCAAGTTTTGGTTTCAGACTTGAAATGATACTATGAGGTCACTGTTTCCTTTGTAACGAAGACAAAAATGAGTGCTTATTTATTTTGATATGGAAAAAAAGGTTTAGATTTGTTTTAATGTAAAAGAAATAATTCAAAAATAATAAATATACTTCATAGGTAACCTAGCTACGTTACCTAGCTACTTGTAATTACTTTGTATAGTTGCCATTCCATTTCTCTCAAATAAAACCACCGTGACGTTGATACAACTTTCTTTGTAATAAGCAGGAAGTATTTCGCGATTTATGACAAAGCGAAATTTTTGTTTCGGTCTCTCTTCGTTCATTGTTTTTTATTATTATTTTCCCACAATTCCTCGCAGGCTTTCAGCTGAAAAAAGTCGTGGAAACTCGCTTTCGCTTTAGCGGAAATGGAAAAACGGGAGGGAAATAAAGGAATAAAACGGTCGCATATGTGTTGCGAAAAACTTTAACGTTATGAGAGATGGCGCTGGCCGGTCGGACTCCTGGCGCCGACTGCTTATAGAAATATTATTTCTTTTTCGTTAACACAAATCGGAAATATAATAAATTATTTTTAGTTACGGGCTAAATATTTATTTATAAATGCTTAAAGGTATAATTGTCCATAGTTACACATGTAAGTATGTATCTATGCTTACAATTAAAATGGTACTTAGGTTAGGTCCAATAACACTGTCCCTGTAGTTCCGGGACTAGAATAGGGCTACGGTATCCCCTGCCTGTTGTAAGAGGCGACTAAAAAGGGGCTCCGGGGTTGCGGGCGGCAAGAGTGGGAGCTCGAACCGTCCAGTAAGCGACCCCGGGAAAGACGTGCGGTATGTGTGGTCGCATACCGTCGTGAACATCAGATGGTTTGGGAGGAACGAAAACTGCTCCCAGGGCAGAGCCCGATCGGGGCACCGCGCTTGGAGGACTCCGGTTGTGTTCCGTCGGAAATCCCGGAGTTCTCCAAGCGATGAGGACGGCCACCTGGGGGGGTTAGTGCGGTAAAAATCCCACATAACTCAAAATTGCTCCCACGTCGGGTACCTTTTGAAAGTTTCCCCCTCGTTAAAAAAAAAGGTCCAATAACATATTTTCCTTGATTACAATTTTAAATTGTCGTTTGATTAATATTTTTGTACAGTTCTGTTTGTTATATAACAGTAGGCTAGAGTTGAAGGTAAAACGTGGTCGTTAATTTATTTATATGTCAGCAATGATTAACATATTATATGATAGATACGCTATATTAATGGGCATCAATTAGGTACCGATGTCATATTTATAGGCCTAACATACATGTACATACTATAAATGTATGACATATGCAGTTACAGTGGTATTATGAAATAATAAATAATTAAACAATAGAACTAAATGTGAAGATTAACGCTAAAATGTATATATCTAATAAAAAACTAACATAACATACTAACGTGAATAATGTGATAATATGGATATATTTGAAGATCTCCTCTCAGAATGAGTATGAATAGGTCATGAACCACGAATAGCCAAGTGTGTATTCGTGCTCACTGCTTATACCTTTGACAACTTTGTAAGTCTTAGGTATATAGGTTTTTTACGATATTTTCCTCAATCAAAGCAAGTGTTGATTAATTTGTAAAGATTGGAGGTATGCCTAAGCATTAAGATTTTAACCGCAGTCCCAAACTTGGGTGGCCATAATTAATCTTAGCTTACCGTGACAAAAATAATATAACAACATATAACATAACGATTTATTCGCTCAAATACGAGTATATCTAAATCTAATCCAATTTTTTGAAATAGATTCTTTACAAAATTATTTTTATATGTAAATAGCAGCACAACTTCGCAAGATATAATTACATACTTATAATATGAGTTATATACATTTACACAAGTCTTTGAGGGATGTCTCGTAGTGATGTAAGCGACCACGTCGACCCCAGGGAGCGGAATACACGCCACCCTTTGTACCGTTCCCCTGCCGTTATCCTTTTCGGATACCGTTTGCTCCTACGTGGCTAAAAAACTATAGAGAGGCTAGAGATATTCTTACTGGCCTGACCTAAAGGGCTCTGGGTACCATCGATCGCCATAAATTAAGGTAAAAAAATAAATAATATTATTATTTTAACAAAGGTATAAAATAATATGAAATTAACACTTTTAATTTAATTGTGAATAAATTAAAATGCAATGTACTGAATTTAAGTAAAAACGGGTTAATTAACAGAGTAATAATATTTTCGACTTGAAATTTTCATAACTTTTGATTAAAATTATGTACCACAAAGTACCTAAATATAATTATTTTCCTTGAAGTATTGTTGTAGCTTTGTATACTTACATGTATTTTGGTAGTAGTCGTAGTTAGAAACTCATGCATATTATTAAAATTAAAGATAAGATTTAGTGTTAACACAACTCCACAGTTTCCTTGTCTCGTCACGTCTTTCTATTTTCTTTATTCCACTTTATTTTGTTGCGTCGCGTCGTTTCCGTACCGCGGACACTTTTGGTTAGTTTGTTCTGTTTTCCGCGTAATAAATAATAAAGCTTACTAACACACGGTTTACGATTGTTGTGTAGGTAAATTTAGTTTTATTTGGAGGTAATGATAATTTATCTATTAGCCCAATGTGGTACATAGCGACAATAAAGTAGTTAAGCGTACGTAATAAATATATTAAGAAGTAATTAATTATTTATGGACAGTTGTAAAAAATAATTGGTAGGTAGGTACTTAAGCAATAAAAATACGTTTAAGGTTTGGAATAATTATAACATGACCGATAAAAATACTTTAGGGTGCTATAATTTTTTAAAAAGTAAAATTATGACGAGTTTTAAGTATTTTAATAAAAATAGTGAAAAAAGTAAATATTGTGTGTAGCTTAATATTTATCAGTTGATTTTATTGTCGGACGAAATTCAAATATCGAATTAAAATCTATCTGTTAGATTTTTTATGTGATAAATGTATCCAATATTAAAAGACTATCATCATTACTTTGTACATTTAATACGTATTTATTAACATCCAATGCTTAAAAAAATTATTAAAAAGTTTATTTCCCAATGACATAAACATAGATAACCCGAAAACGTATTGTAATATCATTAAAATATACCACAACAATGTATTGCGGCGGTCATGGTCGTATTTGATATTAAACTTTTATCATAAATTAAAAATAGCGAAGCGACCGTGAAGCTGATAACCGCGATCTTTGTGCGAATTGAATGCATGTGTATTTCGTGAACCCATAAATAGAATCGATATCATTTATGCATTATCAAGCGTATTTTAATACACGCGTGTTACCAGGAATCTATTGATGTGTATTAAATGATTGAATGGTGTTAGGGTTGCCATCGTAAACATGGTTGTTAATAGGGTAACGACGCCTAAATCGTCCGTTTTTTTTAGAAGTGTTCTACGTCCGTATTAGTTCATTATGTCTCAGCAAAACCTTTTTCGATTATTATCCCGTAAAATAAAAAGTTCTTGGGCAAACAAAGAATCAGTAGGTATAAACAAAAGTATAGTCTACGGTGATATGGTCGGGTAAACAATTTTATCTACCACGTTTTAGTCTTATATCAGTTTTAAGCACGACAACCCTACATGACGTTTGAAACTGTTTTTGTAATTTATCATTCGAAATAAGGGCGGTTGTCAATGCTTGTTACGATTTTTACCGATCAACATAGTTTGGCACGCGTGTACTTTTATGCGATTCTGATAAATAGGCCCCATTTACTGGGGCTAGGGTTTTGATTTCAATAGAACAGCTTGATTTACGAGTTGAGCGTGTAATTCGTATTTCCGAAACAACGTTTTTTGGGCTTTTCATTACTACTCCATAGTTCGATGAGCCGTTAATGATATACAGTTCGTAGAAAGTCCTTCGTGCTTCAAAAGATAAAAGTTCATTAAAAAGTTCAATTAAACTTTGAAGAGTACGTTACTTTTGGTAGCAACTTTCTTTTGATCAAATTTTAAAGGTCAATCTTTAATTGTGTTTACAAGTTACTCATAACATCAAGTTGAAAGGTACTGATATATTATTATTTTAATTAAATAAATTAATACACGCATTTAATAACACGAAACTCTTTGTATTTTTATATTAATTGCAATAAAAATACTATTATTTCCAATAATTACCAATAATTATAAATTCGAAATGAAACCTTTTCAACATTAGTTTGATATATTATATTTTGAAGACGTTCCAGGGGTTGAAATGTAACTGTAATCGTTCTTACGTAGAACTACCTTATATGAGGTCGAATTTTGATGCAATAGGCCGCAATATAAACGTAATTCCATCACGCTTTTATCACATTAAAAAATCCCAAAAATATCGTATGTTAACAAGCTAAAAGCAACAACATTGTTTGTTTCACAGTAACTAAGTTTGGATATTATTTCTATCGAACTTTAAGTTTAGATTTATTTACCTATATTGTCCTAAGCGACAAAAATCTTTCATACCTCATGACTAGGTTTATGTTTCTAGAAAACGCAGTATTTATAGTTTAGAAGAATAATTTGTATGATGTTGTTGTCATCATAAATCTTAATTTTAATTAATTAAATTTAGAAATGAAAAATGGCGTCTTACTTTTATACCAAATAAAATATCTAATGTTTTCTCATTCTGTCAAGAATTAAATATTAAACTAACATTAAAAAAATCTCCATTCAAAGACCAAAAGCTTTTATTAAATTCTATTGGTAAAACAAGCGGAGTTGATTTATGCGCCATGAACGTGGCCGATAAATTGTCACTGAGGTCTCGCTTCCCTATAGACATAGCTAAAATACTTTCTTAATATCCAATATCTAATATAAACCACATAATAAAAGGTATACCTTATGGATAATAAGGTATTATCATCATTAATCACGGAAATATATTTTAGGAGGACTACCTACTAAGGTACTTCAATAGTGACTGTGTTTCCTTGTTGGTGACCGCGGTAGATTAGTATTGCAAAAAGTCATTGCTATCTTTTGTACGAAATTTCTTATACTTAATTGTTTTCTACTATGTCTGCGGGAAGTATTAAGACACCACGTAACCTATGTCATGATCACCCCGTTGCTATTCTACTCTTGGAGATGGATTTCGTCTCACAGTAAAGAAAGGAGTAACGCTCCACACTGACTAAGTATGAATTAACTGCATACATATTTTAGTTCATTATGAAGGTGTTCTACCCCTTTTGTGGTTCGACTCCGGCGGCACCACCGCCACACCGATTTCTACCTAATAACAGCAGTGTTAGGCGCTGCTGTGTTGCGTTTTGAAGGGTGTGGTAAGGGAGACAGACTTTTCCGAGGCGTTCCAGCTTAGTCCTCAGGGGTAGCGGCGCATCTGTGCCCGACCTCAGGTAGGAATATCTAATCCTATCTGGGGTTCATTACAGATGTCCATGGGTGGCAGTAGTCACTTACCATCAGATGGACTGCATGCTCGTCTGCTACTCCTATATTATAAAAAGAAATACTCGCAACTGCGTAGGCTTTTTGTACTCTAAAACACTTAAAAATAAAAATTAAATTCCAATAATTTCTTAAATACCTTTCTTTTAGTATTCAATACAATGTAGTATGAAAGCTATGAAAGAATCACTGTTATTGAATTTTATTTGTAAAACAAGCAGATTTTGATTTATGTTCTGCAAAAACCGATAGCGTGTCGCCGCGTTCGCGTCGTTCTAGACTCTGCTAGAATATTCAATTTTACAAGCAACTTGCAGTATTAAACATTGTATATAGCGGGGAATAAAGTTTACCTGTTAACTACCTACGTAAGGTAACATTGGCAAGTTGTTGATGAGTAAAATCAAGTATATAAGCACGAGTTTTTAAGTGGAAGTGGAAGTTTTAAGTGTAATGGTGAGCTTTAGAAACTCAGTATTGAAGGCAAAATATAAAATCCTATAATTTTTCATTTGCAAAAACAGCAGAACTATTGGATAGATAACGAAGGAAGAATATGGTAAAAACGGTCCCTGGTACATTTAAATGTAATTTATATATTCATTTATAATAATTATTTCCAAATAGGAAGTTGACAGGAGTTTTATAGGCGGGCCATAAGATTTGTTATTTTTTCTGCAGATTGAAATACAAATCATGTATTGTGAGTATTATATCTGCCTTGTTTTATCACCTAAAAACTGAAACATATCCGTGACAGCGCCCTTCAGTGTTACATACATAGTTTTACTTTCTGACTTCCAAGCATTAAATCGCGCAATTTCGACATATTTACATTATAAAAATATTTAGTGAGTCACAATTATAGAAATACATAAAAATATAGCTTTTTTCCGAGCTTACTAGTGTTATATTAGTCAGATTAAATACAAATGATTAAAGCTTAATAAGCGGAGCTTACTGAAACAAAGAAATACCTTAAACCACCTTTGCTAGACTGCAGGTGTCTTGATTAGAATCTAAACAAATGCAATAGGAGTACCCATTTGAAACGAACTCATTAAAGAATTTATATGCCTTCCCCGTAATACATTTAAATCGAAGACAAGTATACTAGCTATCCATTATTCCGGCTTAAATATTAGATACTTATTTTGTTTACATTGCTACGTAAATTGCTTTAATGATCAAACCGATGTATTTACTAAACGGTGTTACAGTAGAATGCAACTTTATTCCACCGTCCCATACGAAGGCAGGTGGAAAATAATCAAGTACTACCACCAACCGTCACAATGACGCTAATCTTCACAACTAACATTTGTCGGGCAACCTTGTCGATTTATCACGTTCGACGGCCATAATTTTCGCATTTACTTACCAATTTGTATTTTTTAACTATTTGTCATCGTTAACGAACCAGGAATAACTCTTCATCAACATCGCATTGTCTTCAAATAGTAATAAATTATGTCCATCACTTTTTTCTAAGCCACAGACGTTAAGCAATTGAAATTAACTTTTTTTTACCTCGACTGCTACGCTCCATGAATTTTTCTTACAGTCGCCATGACTGCGGCTCCATTTTAGTAACAACGGACAAAGTATACTATATCAACAGAGTAATCATTATTTATAATAATCAACTCACAATCACAACAGTAATTAATAATGAAAGAGAATATAAAAGCTCGTAACATGGTGTCATAACGCCTACGACACTAGTAATAAAGAATGGCGATCGTTTAGTACCTGTGTTGGCGCAACGCTATTGTTTTATAACATTGTTGTGGCAAAAATATCTCGGGCGAAAGCTACTAGATCGGAAGGATTAAGGTCACGTATGTCGGATAATATTAAGTGGACGCAGATATGCCGTTTTCGTGACTTAGATATAAAACTGATACCGAAGTAATATTGCAAAATGCAAAACACGACTCGTGTATTATGATTATGAAATATCTATCAGACCACTTGTGGGGAACACACCGTTTCATAAATGCAATTTAGATGATGTATTGCAAAAGTAGATACAGTTTGTATACAATCATGTAGTAACGGCGAAACAACGATTGAACGCTTATGAAAATGATATTATAAGTATGCGGTTTCATGCTCATTCTGATTTATTGTCTTTATAAATAAAAATAATTAGCAATATATTTATTTCTAATTTGAACCAAAAGGGTGTGGTACGAATTTAGAAACTTTAATTTCGGTTTTATAAATGACTGTTTTTCACCCAGGTTTTTCTTCACGCATAATTATGTCAACACTTAAAACAATATGACAGAACTTTCAAAGAATATAGCGAAGAACTTAACAAGGCGTAATAGTGCCTAATTTTGATCTCATAACTATTTTCGGTATTTGTTTAAAAAATGAATAGACTAGCACGGGGGTGGCCATGAGCAGAGCCGCCCAGAAATGAATCCCCTTTAGATAAACCATTCCAGCGTCATAAGTATTTTATGTCATTATAATTGGCGCCTGAATGATATAAAAGCCAATGTACTTCCTCAGCCACAAATCCCCGTTCGGTTTCAATTTCTAACGGGCCGCACCGGGAACTGTTTAAATCATGCGCCTGCGCCGAAAATAAACCGCGCGCGATCACTTCTCCGCCGCACCGTAAATTCACTGCTAATTTACAGCCCCTCAATGTTATAAATAAATAAATATTCGTCGCCACGCTACATCCTCGGCTGACAAAATGTGCCACCACTTGTATGATTCTGTCATAACAGATCCTTCGTTATGGGACCGTTTAATGGATCACACCGAACGCTTGCTCCTCGCTTACTGTTAGAATATTGTGCTAATGATTTTGCCTATTGTTGTCAAACACACATGTCCAATTTATCTTCGAGAAGAAAGCCTTTGAAACGCTCGAGATTTATTATGACGTGTAGCGGTATTTAATTCATAGACGATTTAGCCGTTTACGATTTTCTGTGCGCTGCCCATTAGATATAAATGTAAAAGGCAGGTGAAATGAATCATCAGCCCTCGATTAGATGTAACACATTTGACGCAGCGGGACGACGTCTGGTTGCCTTGTTTTATTTTATAAGCGGCGAATAAGTTTATTTGAACGAGTTCGAAGCAGTTCGTTTTGGTGCAATCAATCTTGCGGCGCTCCACAGAGTGCAATGATAGTTTAATACCGAGAAGTCACAAATTATTCCGCCACTTTCGATGGTGGAAAAGTTATCGGGTGCCAAGTGGCTGAGGTAAAGAAGCAGCCGCGCTCGCTCCGTGCCAGCGAGCATTGGTAGGATTGTGTCAGCTATTGTAATACAAATTCCCAGCCGCTCCTACCATCTGTCTTGCTGCCGAAATTCGAAAAACAATAATAGAAGAAGAGCTTCGCGACGATTAAAATGTAACGGTATCTGTGATAGTGATGGGCTTTGTATCGATGGATCCTGATATCATTAAGGCCATTGCACACTACTCTAGATTAAAAATTGTATTTTAATATTTAGCACCTACGCAAAATATACTTCAAAGTAATAATAGAGTATTAACAACATTATGCAATTTAAAACATTTTGCGTAGTGCATAACATAAATTTCAGAACACATTATTATCGCTGATAGCTTAATGTCGTTATTAATTGACGACCATCAAACGAATGTCCATTTGTCTTCTAACCGCATTCTTATTTTCCATACTAATATTACGAAAATATACATCGATAGATCAGTTACGTAGGAGCCAGCTCTATTGATATTTCGTGATGTGTCGTTGCCAGCAGGCGGGGTTTGCGTGGTGCCAAGTATGGCGGGCGCGTTAATGTACCGTCGATGCTTCGTCACATGTTTTTATTGTGGTCTGCAAGCATCGTCTGGCTATTAGGTGATGTATGTGGATACATACGGAGAGCTATGGTAACAGGAGAATAAAAAAAACCTTACCTACGCTGTAGGTAACGAAACGCAAATTGTTAGTGAGTGAGTAAAAACGTAGATTGTGTTATTTCGAGTGGAATATCCCGCACTTTAAATATAATATGTAACATTTTACAAACACTTCAATTTATATACATAAAATATTACAAGTTAATAATATTATATAAATATTTTACAACGCTAAAATTGATTTTTCGAAAAATATCCGGAAAAGATTTACATCATCCGCATTAACTACCTATAAGCATCACGGAAATATAAATTTATACATTAGTTATATTAAAAGAACGATTTCATAAGACATTTCTTAAACCAACTCTAATCTGCTTATTGCAATTCCAAGATTTTCCTATTATAAGAATGTTTCCTAATGCATTGTTGTAAAACAACATATCGTATTATAAATATGTATGTCAATTCCTTTTCGGGAGAAGGAATTTGTTTTTCTCACGCCAGAGATACATATTTGGATACACCATCATTGCATTGTTTAGAACATACTCATCAACTGCAGAAGTCGCGAACGTAACTTTTATTGCTTCGCACGGCAGTCATACTAATTTCAGAACACACACGACGCTATCCCAGACGGGTTTTCCTCAATAAATTTGCAAACACTAAAGTCGTTTAGGGTTTTCGCTTCTTTCAATTAGTTTAAAATGTAATTCATTGTAGGTATATCTAAAAAAATGTAAAGGTATACAGCCCTAGGAATCGTAGAGTTAAAAATAATTGCCTTATTTGAAAGCACAGCGCCAAGAGAATCCGTCTCAAATCAGATGCTCCGAATCGAGATCGAGTACATCCGTACAAGTACACATAACGTGATGTACATATGTGTACGTGAGAAGGGCTCGTCATGTTTTATTTATTCGCGGCTGAGTCGTAATAGAGTCGTGAGAGCGGCCGGCGCGTTTTTTGCCGACCGTAGCCTCAGTATTGAGACGTCTCTGGATGCTGATGTCTTGTTGCCTGTCGGTACTATACGCTCGACATGACAGAGACACTTATTTCTCGACTTTTTCCCCACAAGCGACAGAAGAACTCGTTTACATAGACACTACATTAATATTTTAAACCGACTGTACTACACTACGTACTCGTATGTATAATTTTATAGGTAGCGTATTGTACGGTTGTATGGCAAAAATATGGCTTTAGAAACGTATTTTTGATCAAAAGACCTTCGGAGCCAGACAGCTGCAAGAGGATATTAAAAATCCATTCATCACTCTACCAACAAAAAATAAGAATTCAGATTCACACTCGAACACGACGACTGCGAAATCTGGAGAGACGAGGAGGTATTTCCATCCACCACCCCCGCCCGATCCGTCAGGGTGGGAGCGCCTCCCTTTTGACAGGAAATGATTGTCTAATATTAGCTTTGTTATAAGGTTCCTCTTTAGGGATTTGAGCGTATCTTTTTGGACGTTCCACGCAGCTTGCTATCGATTTTGTTCCTGTATGTCGTTAAATATCTATTATAAGTCTTGGTACATAAACAATCTGTCTTGTACGTTCATGGATAAAGAACTTCTATAGCAATAAAATGAGTATATAAAACATTTAATTATTATAAACACAAACAAAATGAATAGATACTTAAATAGCCCCATTTCTATGTTATATTGCGTGTATGTCCACGTATTTACTCGTACCTATTAGCTTTAAGCTATTTATAAGCAAAAGCATACTAATTTAACCTAATTAGGACCACCGACGTTTATATCGAACGATTAATTCGTGAAGATAGACAAAGTGCTGGGACTTCGCTCGTGAAGATCATTTTTCGTAGCACGAATTTATTCGTGAAAAAAATAGTGATCACTAAATTACGACGAGAATTTCGGGTCAACGGCCGCGTCTAGCTTCGTCTCGGTAGATTTTTTGAACACCCCCGATTATCACAACAAAAAGTCGCCGCGTGTTTTCCGAAATAACCTCTCGAGTTTTATTTTGAATAAAATTTATTGGTGCGACATCTATTTCTGCTGAGCTTTCGTCAACGGTAACCGTTGCGAGCTGAATAGAGGACTATGAATAGTAGCGTCCGACTCGCTCCGTGTGGGTTACCTCGCACGATGACAGATTTGTGAATTACACACGTATTCAACGCTACTCCGGAAGATATTTTTTTCGAACGCACAAAAAAATTATTCCCGTTTATTTTTATTTAACTACAGAAAATTTATGTCCGTGCGTCGCGGTTTATACGGCTAACCGATCCAGTAATAGACGAAATGTACACATTATTTAGTTTAAAACAACAAATAATATAATACTATTTTAATTAAAACATTACGTAGCACCCGCAATACCGAAATATTAAAACAAATCACAGAATTAAATTTCGAATGGCCAATGGTTGTCCGCAAAATATTTTTGTCGAAGCGGCAATAATGCGAAACTCGCATATTGCGCGATTCTCGTGTAGATAACAGAAATAATGGGGTTCAAAAATGAAATTAATTCCAGGTTGATGATTTCAAATTGAAAAGTCACATCGGCTCGCGCCATAATTCATGTTCCTGAAACGTGGCCGGGCGGCTGTGTCGGACGCGGCGGCCAGGGCTGTGCCTTTTGTACTATTTTCGCACTCACATTTTAAAATTTTGTTTCCCATTTTTATAAGTTTGGATAAAATGTTTTGTTGTACAAACAAGTATGTTTTATATGTCTGCAGTTATTTTGTACAGATACTGTGGTATGTAGTAGATATTGACAAGAGTTGCAGATCTGTATCGGAATCTGATAGAGATAACTATTGTGCCTTATTTAATTGAAATACCATTTGTATTTTTTCTTCTAGATACTTTCTTAGACTTCTATACTTTGACTATAGCGACAATATGTGTGCATCGATCTATTATTCATAATATTTTGTCTACTAGCTGGGTATCATAGCTATTTCGTAGATATTTGACTGAAAATACTATCAATATTAAGTTTTTTCATTTTTATTTTTTGAAAATACCTGTTTATATTAAACGAGAATAAAAACGTTTCTATCTAAACAAAACCTAGTGTGTCGGTTTTCACATGTAAAAGTGTAAAATGTAAAATTTACATGTAAAAGTTTCCATTGCGTACTATTTTATGTTAGATGTTATACAAATAGCACCAAAACCTTTCTTAAAGGTATTAAAAGTATACATAAGAGTCTAATCCTCGTATTACGACACTAATCCTGCATAATCCTTTTGTTTCTTTACGCTTAGTTGCACCCGCCTTTCCGTAATCACATAAATCATAATTAATCTTTTCACGTAGTTTTTGTCACGAGCATTTCGTGTAAATATTTGCATACATTCATTTGGGGAACAACCCTAGAGTTGCTTCATTGTCACAGTCCTTTGTCGGAGGTCTTTTCCGCCTCACCACACGCGGTATCTACGAAAACGTATCTACTTTCATTTATGCACATAATGTATTAAACGCTACTGTATGTTTGTGAGGGTAGGTGTTTGCAACAGAGATTTTATAGGTGTAAGAAAATAACATTTGATCCAAAAGATATTTGAAAACGTTATTACTTATAGCATTGTTGTGTGTCGAGGAAAAAAAGGCTCTCTAAATTAGTCTAATGATTCCCTTGTCTAGTAGGGACTTTGGAACATTTTTTTTTGGAACTGTAATAATTTTACTTGTTATTAATTATATTAATACAAGCTTAATGGTCATCTATTCAAAATAAGTTGTATGAAATAATTTCGTAAGTATTTATAATAAATACTCCTTTATTTACCTACTTTCTTTATTTAAAGTCCTCCGTAAGTTCAAATTAAAAATTTACCCAAATAACGTGTAGGTTGTTTAGGTATAATTAATGTTTACAGCTTTAATTATTTTATTCCCAAAAATTAATATCGAGAAGTCGAAGAAAAGTTTATATATTTTTTGTTAATTAATATATATATATATATATATATATATAATATAAAAACGTTTAATTTATGCCACCAAGAATTTATCGAGGAATTATTTAAATTATATGCATTAAATTTTCTGGAAAATACATAATTTATTGTATAAATATTATGACAGTTTTAATTTTAAATCAGCATAAAACAAAAAACTACTGAATTTGAATTATCTTAATTAGTTACTAATTACGTACTGTACAAGCGTAGAATTTGTAAATAAAACTAATTATATGCATGGGGTACAAAAACGGGAAATTATATTCATTGTGGCAAAAAAGTAATTAAACAATTATAATATAAATAATCACGCACTCAAGCGTTAAAACGCTTAAATTTGTGCCGTTCTTAAGGCCTTTTCATACGTACATGCAACTTATTGCATGCTAAATTGATAAGGAACTTATGGAATTATTCGTCAATCTAATTGCTAAATGGAAAAATAATGTAGAAGCAAGCAAGTCCAAAAAATATTTGTTATTTAAATCGAAGTCGAAAAAATGTTTCAAAATATTCGCGTAAGTCTAAAATGTATTAAGATCCAATATAATTTAATTGAATTTGAAAATTGACTCTTTTAAAAATATTTTGACAATGTACTCGCGACTAAATAAATAAATAAAGCACGTTTGATTGGTTAAAGGTATCGCGAATATAGCAGTGGTCTGTTTGTAATCGGCCTTATTCAGTCATGAAAACTTAGTTTTATATGTAAATATCAGTGTGTGGCAGGTCTCATGTTTAATGCTGCCGCCTGTCATGAACATTTGTCGGTTGCACTATTTCAAAATGTACTTCTAGTTTGCTTACTACATACGGGTGTTCTTGTTTATAGTTCACATCAAATGTTTTGGAGCAAGAATGAATACGCTGGAACTTGAAGCTTTTTAAGCTCCAAGTTTTCAAGCTGTTTTAATAGTTTATGTGTTGTTTCTGAAAGTTTACAACAATATAAAAGGTTTGTGGATGTGTATACAATTACAAACATTCATTTTACAAATTGTATGAAATAATGTTTTACTTTTGATACTTAGTAGGTACGAGTAGTAGTAGTATTTTTATAATGTTTATCATGACTTGTAAAATTATACACGAATAATTTATTGCCGTCTCTATAACTTCATAATAAGATCATATTTAAACAAAGTAATACGTTTACAGAGATGCTATCGAATTGAATTAAGGCTTCTGTTTTTAATAAGCTCAGTGACTTTGAAGAATATCGTTTGCGTTACATGTTAATCCAACTAATTATTGTTCGTACAAGTTAATTACAAAAAGGCTCGTAAATCATTTCATCCAATCCAGCCCGCTAACTGAGGAAATACAATAGAAATATTTGCGTCCTTATCTAAACATTTGGTCAAACAAACGTTGGAAAGAGAAACCATCTTTACGAAAATTCGGCCCACAATTTGGCTGCACGAAAATTTGATAATAAATCATAATAGTTTTAGACAGACTAGGGGTAAAAAATAAACCAATTTGGAAAGTGAATTGTAAGGCACGGCGAGGTTAGTCTGTTATTAGACCAATTATGTTATTATGTATGCCGTATCTAATCCGAAAAACTAAATTGGAGTTGCCGCTGCCGGCGAATGCCCGATAGGTTCAATCATTTCTACTTGTGGGTCGCACGAAATTCGTTGCGGAAGCAATAAGGAACACGAAAATCTGACCAAATTGTTCAATAACGCATATTTTTATATCGAAGAAAATTTTCGGTAACGTACTAAATTGGGGTATGTGTATCATTTTGTTGCACATAACAGTAGGGGTGAATATAACATTTTTATTTCCTTTGCATATTTTTACGAAACTTAGTTCATTCTCCGCCATTTTAGCTTAGTATACATTGGTGACACATAGTTACATGTATTAGTAGTACTCAAATAGTTTTTTATGGGTTTTGTTAAATTTGAACGATTGTTACGAGTATCTTTAGTTAACAAACAGCATTGAATACCTAATGTACGTGGGGCATGCAAGTAATTAAAAAATTTACAATTACATCAAATTAAATGTACTTCTACATTATTGAACCTGAAATTACCATAAATATACAAGGAACCACACACAAGCGTTTCGCTACGGCCTATAGTTTGAACAAATTAAAAAGGGTGCTCTCTCAGTGTACATATTTCAAAGTTCACATTTCATAAACAACCCCGCTCTGCCCTTTAATATCCCTCACTTAACTCATATTTCATTCAATATGACCGTAATTGAAGTGATGTGACCACGCACGTTAGAATAAAATGCTTAAAGCTCCAGCGAAAAAGCTCACAATAGTTTGCAGATGGTCGGACAGATAAGGACATCGCATGAACGATTGCCTCTTTCACAATTTGTATCTTTAGCATACTTTGCCCGTGAAACAGGTTTTTCTTGTGTACGTTATGAACACGTTTTGTGTTTTCATTTCAAAGCGCGTCCTTTGTATTATCAAAATATCAAATATGAATACCAAATAAGGGTTGGGACAAAAGTAAAACGGGCATCAGTTAATTTATGCGTAAAAGAGTACATGAAATTGTAATAATAGGAGCGTGTTTGGTATATATTAATGTAATAACTCGTAGGATGGTTTATGAGTGTCGGTACCATTTTTCTAAAATTTCACGGTTGATCCATCATCCGGGGTCGTGGAAAATGGTAACGTCTTCATTATAATTGCTGAGGCCTCTGTATTATGAACTATGGAACTCTTTACAATATTCGTTTTTATTTTAATGACCATATCTGACATGAAAAAACCACAATGAAGATTAAAATGTTTATTGTAATTTGTCCCATATGTGGTAAGACTAGACATGCGTATGTAACGAATGAAATTACAACAGTTTTCTTAAAAGGCGTATAAAAATCGTGTTTATGTGCATTAAGAAATATATTTTACGCATGTTTCATACATAAAAATCGATTGCATATCGCATACGCACGCATACTTAGAAATAACTTCTGAACGTAAATACTCGTACATATTTCTGAGAATCAGTTTCCATCATCGAACATTCCGAGAGAATCGTTCACCTCAATGTTTACCAATTTTTATCTATAGTGACGCGTGTTGATAGCGTTGCAATAAATTAATTTTTTTAGGGTTCCATTGCCCAAATAGTAAAATCGGAACCGTATTACTGGATTCCGCTGTGACCGTCTGTCACAGAGCTCTTTCTCTTGAAGCGTTACAGATATACACTTGGAATTTTTACAGAGATGTACAACGGTACAACATAACAAATACTAAAAATAAAAATAACTTCAAAATAAATGAGGGTCGCCGTACGAGAAACCGCTATTTTTCAGCGCTTTTCGGTTTGTCTATTGAACCGTAATAAGTAAACAATTCAAATTCAAGGTAGACAATCACAATGTATTGACATCTATGATTGCTATGAGAAAACATATTAAAAATAAAAATAAATTAAAATTTGGTGGTACGGAACCCCGCGTATGCGAGTTCGACTTCCACTTGGCCAATTAATAATTCCATCCAACGTTTTGTTTACAAAACGGAAAGGACAGTCACCTAACCGAGCAATCTTATAAATTGTTTATCTACTATTATTTGTTTTCTATTTTCGCATATTAATTTTTAATACTCCACTGTTATTACAGTTCCTGACCGATTAATTAATCATAGTATGGTCGTTGGTTTTCATACATTCGCTATATTGTTGCAAACATGCTTTATGAAATTATTGCACCGAGAGAATTGAACCACATAATTTACATTAATCATATCTAGCTGCTCATATTTGCATAAACAGTCTAATAAATATATTTTTATTAACGATATTCAATTTAATATCATATGTGGAATTAGTTGTTTTCTGTAGCTTTTGTGTAGATAGCCAATATTTTCAAAATTGTGACTTATTGATTGATCATTAATGTTATTACTTGACGAGAAATAATTTTAAGATTTGTCTTTGGATTTGCAATTGGTAGAATCATTAATGAAAGTTACAATAACAATGTTTTCCTATACCTACTTCTTTTCCAAAACAATGTTTTATAGATCCAGAAATTGAAATGATATCATACAAGTGAGGTTAGGTTAGGTTGGAGACATGTTCATTCGAAGCGTTCCAACTTGGTCCTAAGGAACAACAACGCATGTGTAGACATCAGGTAGTGCTCTAATCTTATCTGGAGTTGATTACTGATGTCCATCGGCGGCAGTAGTCACTTACCATCAGATGGACCCTAGTTTGCTACTTTTATATTATATTAAAGAAACCTTCTCATTTACTGCATTCATAATATCCCTACAGATATAACATAAGATTATAATTTATAATATTATATATGACGATAGCAACAATTAAATAACTATATTAACTTACTCCAAGTCGCGTTCAGTCACGTAAGCTATAAAGTGATAATACGGATACTTGATAGGAACGTTTAGTCTAACTTAAGTAGGTATTTATATACCTAATTGATATATAATCTGACCTATATATTATATGGTTATATTATGTCTATATACTTGCTAATATTTTGATTAATCATAACAAAATACGTAATAGGTTTTGAGGAACCTTCTTACTATTTCAGTAAGCTAGAAATTCTTCATAATTACATTACTTAAAAAAATAAAGAAAATGCTGAACTATTTTAAATGAACATAAAAAAACACAATTTGTTTCTTTTTTTAATGAAAATATATATCCATATAAACGCACAAAAAATAAGCTTGTGCCGTAATACAAAGCTAAACTTAAGCATAAAATAACAATAAAAGATTTGCGTTGTTTAAAAATATTATATTGAACTTGACCAGAAGTAGATATGCATCCATATTGCACTGACCTATTTATCAGCTGAAATAGGTACCACAACGACCCTGTCTGCGTATGAACCAGATACAGGAGTCAAAGGTCACTAGATACGGGGAGCCAACGACTTTTTGAAAATACTTTTTTTCCTGGCAGATAACAGGAAAGTGGGTAGCGTTCTTATAAGTGCATCGAATTATTTATATAAGACTGCCTGCATGGCGGACCGATCATCGTACTACTCTGAAGCGCAAAGGATCCCAGGTTCGATCCCGGACCAGGCAAATATAATATAAGTGATGAAATTAGATATTTGTCTCTGGGTCTGGGTGTTTGTTTATTGGTCTATAAATGTGTCCATGGCACCCACAACACAAGCGACCCTAGTGTGGGATAGTGAGTGTAATAACGGTCTTTTTTATGTTTTCAACATTTTGCTCCTGAAATTTCACTGCAGTTTGAAAGCTAAATCCTCTTATACTATATCCAGTGGGAATATCATGTTCTGGTGCAATAAAAATATCGTATATCCTTGTTAGCCTCCGCAAAATATGGTTTGCAAAATTTAATAGAGATTATACGTTCCTTTATATGTATTTGGCTTAGGTACTCCTTTTCATTATTATGGAGTTGGTTTCAAATGTCCATGAACACTGATATTTACCATTACTGCATGCTTATTTTCTATCGTATAAAAATATTTATATACGAGTATATTTTGTTTTTATAATATTTTAATCGGAATTTCCTTTTGTTACAGGTAAGAACCGAGCATACAATCATCGAAGAATCTACGCAAATAAATGCAAATTCGCGGTATCCCTGCGTAGACTGGCACGTGTCCGCCATCCGATTAAGAGTTTAAGCGCCATTTACATAAAGTCGTTATTCAATTTCGCACGACCATTCGCGACAAGAGTAAAACGCGTAATTAAAGGACAGCTGAAAATCAACAGGAAACTCCAAAGGATCTCTATCTTATCCTATGGATATATTTTACGGTAAATACTATATCGATCATACGATAATATAATTATAAAATAATATAATTCCGTGATAGTTCCGATCATAAAATGGTAATTACTATCGACGTTAGTAACTGACGAACCCAGCTGTGCACGTCTAGTATAATAGCGAAATATTGACAACCAACAAGTGTCTCGTATTTTAGCCTCGGCTATACGTTAGACGTAGAGTTAGTGATGTGTTCCGATCGCAGAAACACGCATCTTTTCATAGCGTTTCCCGCCCATCCGTAGCGCAACGCTACGTGCATTCACACGCATTCGGATAATCTCTCATGTGATCGGCCACATAGCGCGTGCACGCTCTCTATAACCAGCCATTTTGTAAAACCGATACAGTTCACATTCCCTCCTGCAGTTAGGCATCATTTCGTCTGGCCGCGTTAAAAGCACGCTGCATGTTCGCACTCCCACCCGCCACAACACAAACGCAAGCATGTATGAATCATGAAGCTTCGCGTGTGCGAGTGGCCGTACGTTCGCGCTCCGCTGGAGCTTGTCAGTGTAGTGGTGGCTGTCGGTGCACGCGGGCGTGTGTGCGTGAGCCCACTCATGGCAGCGGACTATGACGGCTCGTAGATTTGACAGCTAGCTCAATGCGGGTTCAGACGTTCATTATACGCCGACCGATGTAATTTTCGTGAAATACTCGACGGTTTATTTACGTCCGATAAGACAGTGTGGTGTACGGTTTGCGCGACTTTTGTTTTGAAGTGACGTCCGAAGTTTTCGCGGGAACTTGAACTTGACATCCGCCGTATAAGAATCGCTCCAATTTACCGAATGATTTGTGACATGTATTCAAAGAGTGTTTGCCTATCATGTTCACAATTGGATCCGCTCCGTTGAAAATCTGTCTGAGGGTCTGCGGTATGAATAAAATATCAATCGTGGTTTGGTGGTCCCGACTAGACGGTATGGTTAGTGGAAAAAATAAATTGGACACACAATTATGAACTCGCTCAACGTAAATCAATTAATTATGGCAAGAAAAAGATGATACGTACATGCATATATTTGTGACAATTAAATATCATGTGATGTGTATAGACAATATTATTAAATTATTTTTATAAACATATAAGTTTAGTGCGAAGAAAAACTGTTTTAAACTAAGTTTAGTGACTGGATTTGTTTACAAGTTTTATGGATTTATTCTGAAGATATTATTTCAAGTGAACTGGAATTTTATTGGTGAGTTGTAAAATAAGTGTTACGTATTATCTTAATCAAATGTCTTACTCTACAATCTAAAAATCCTTTTTGGTACAAATGTTCCTTTTATTTTTTTGCTATCATATAGCTAAACCCTTACCTAGCAACTTTCGATAATTGCAAAAAGTTTAATCAAATTTCGTAAACATTGTTATCTACTACAAATTTGCGCCAATGTAGAGATAAACCTATTATCAACACAATTAAATAATTTAAAATAGTAGAGTTAACAAAAAATGCAAATAAAATAAAACAGCTGTGTCGGCGTCGAATAAATTTTGATAACAAATCCAGATGCACACGTCGTTAAGATTAATATAGATATTAACTGAATTAGGCATAAATATATTGTTTTCTTTACATATTGAGTGTCGGGTCATCCTTTGTAGGAGTTGCCGAAAGCAGGTACATTGAGGTCCCGACACCATTAATCAAAAATGTGGCGTTAGCTTTTAAACACGCTTTGGGAAGCCAAATAGAGTCGTCTCTACCATGAGTGGTTGAGTTCGGCACCGCCTTAGGGATGCTCATTAATCTCTTTCCGCGTTGCTGATAGAGGCCATAATGGAGTTCGTATTTTTTGTACTCAGATATGGCATCTAACTATCAATTATTTCTCTATAAATTATGTTTTAATAGACTACCCTTAAAATATTTTTTTATAATGATTAGCAATAGTTACTTTTTAACTATTTACACAGTTACTTTATTTTTGGGAGTATCTTATAAAATTTATAGAAGTAAAAAAAATCTAATTACTAGTAGTAACTAGATATTTTTTACATCTGTAAATTTTATAAGATACTTAATAAATTAATAGTAGTTACTTTGATGTTTACTCCTATTGTATTTTATGCTATGTTACGTTTTAAAGTAGTAATAGCGTTTACATTTAAGCAATATATATTTAGTTTAGGAGTATACGTCGTACATATATCCCGTTATTACCATAACAAATAATATAGTTTAATTCTACTCTATTATCTACTATTAAATATGTGATATATAAACATTAATGTAATATACATCCCACATTATTTTATCACGTCGCAGAAATAATCCAAAATAGATTTGGAATGTTCGGATACATTCCTATTCATAAAACAGAATTGTTTACTACTCGCTCGCCGTGTTTGAGAAAAATTTCGATACTTCACTACTTGAATTTATTTATCAATGTGCCTGATAATTTACATGCCTACGTCATTAGACGCGTTCTACTGCGGACGAATAGACTATACGCTATTAATTTAGTTACTTTAGAATATATATTATTGAGTGAGAGACGATAAATACATTAAATATATTTTTAGGAAAATACACAAGTATGTTAATGTAGTAAAATATAGTTTAAGGAATATTGGATGTGGTTTCTTACTTCTATATTCAAGCAGGTATATTATTTTTAGAAGAAGCGTATTTTATTCTATTGCGAAATGTCGTGAATTTGAAAATAGATTTTCTTAAAATAATTTTTGACTGTGTTAGCAAGCTTTGTACTTCCACATACAACTAGATATGCAAAAATCCAGACCTAGAGCTAGTAGCATATTCTCAGACCTACTGAATGCATATAAAATTTGGTGAAAATCGGTAAAACCGTTTCTGAGGAGTACGGTAACTATCATTGTGACACGAAAATTTTATATATAAGGTAATGTTGATTACAGTAAATCCCCATAAAATTTTATTTCTCTTATCTTATACCGGCGGTAGTCAGACAGGTCCCTAAGTATTTTAAATAGTTTACAAAGGGCCTATAAATCTGTGGACATTACGTTCCTGGGTATCTCTGAAACTCGTGGAATTAATAAGAGTTTTCTGCAATATTAATGCTGATTCTAAAGATTTCCATAAGGAAACAATGTATCTTTGGTTAGAGCAAAACATCTGAGAATTATAGGTGTATTTAATTATAGGGTTGAATACTAGTTAGATTAAATATAGTAACTTCATTAACATAATAATTTGTTAAAGTGACTGCACAATTAATTTGATTAATAAATACAATTTGCTTTATTATGCATGTTAAGGAAAAATCCGAGTAATAATAGGTACTTACTACATAGATTGAACAATTATGATTTTTTTCTTATTTGACTGAGATTTTGAATCTTTTATTGTTACAAGTTTGCTACGACCTTATATGTCTCATTGTTGATTATGAGACTCTTTAGTAGATACTAGAGGGCCTGGAGTAGACTCTTTCATGCTGTGCGATTAAACTTTGTAGAGGAAATTGGATTGACGGCTTAACCTATAATAGTTTCCGACGCACAGAATCATTCATGAAATATCTTGTTATCCATCTATTTCACAGTGATTTTTTTAACGGTTTTTTAACGGAACGGTCTAAAGCGACCAGGGCTTTACAAAATAAATATTTAAGTTGTTTGGGGATTTATGACTATAATAGCCATTTACAGACACTATAATCTATTTCAAACATTAACTACTTTCACAGAAAGCATAATTTATAAGTAAAATTATTTGCAATCAGAATAGGTATACATAAAGATTTATTCATTTAGAATGAATTATAGTTAGGAAGGTCGCGTATTACGCCAAGGGGCAGCAAGCAAACTCTACATAGAGTCCGTATAGATTGTATCAAATGTCAAGTAAATGCCAATACGACGCCGCGTCACAACTCATAAATAGGCAAGTAGGTACTTTGTTTAAGATAATATTCCATTCAGTATAAACCTCGGTTATATTCTACATCCTTATAAATCACTATTACAACAAATTAATCGCTTAATAATAGCCTGTTGTAGAGAATTAATAATGACTACTATTTGAGTTCATTTGCAATGTTATTTGAATATTTACCTATTTAATTTTCCACCCAGCTGTGTTTGTTTCTGATTTTATTTATAGATTTTTAATCACTGTTTTATACAATTGATTTAAAACGTGATCTATTTATTTTATTCATTCTTTTATTCAATATGAGTTCGGGCATCATATGTTATTCTTATGTCAGGTTTAAGCTATACAAATTAAGTAATACCAATCATACAAATAAAAAAATACAATTCTTTGTATAAAACAAATGGAAGTATGATTAATTTACAATAAAAACATTTTTGGATAACAATAAATGCTTTTATCGTATAAATATGAAAAATGATCGTTACAAGTCATAACATGATATTAAACGGTGACAATAAAATATGTCTTGTATGCAGCTGTACAGTTCCAATTGAAAGGTTTTCAATATTTTAACAGGACATGGCTCTTGCATTATTTTAGGAGAAAGTGAGTGAGTTAACTTATTTAAAGTAAAGTAAATTATTGTTCCCAAAGGTCAGAGATAACGTTAAACGTTGAAATATTGTAAACAAAATGTTGGTTCGATGCACCTGAGAGAATTAAAATTAAATAATGTATTGTTTTATAAGTATTTTTCAATTAATGAATACAAATATTAATAATAATGGTTACAAATGTTCTAAAATTAATTTATATCATTGCATTAAAAGTTTTTGTCGCATGTAAAATTCAGTTGAGTACAAAAATAAACGTAAATCAAATAAATGAGTACGGAATATACAAAATTATCGTTTTTCAGTGCTTTAAAACTATTTTTCTAAAATTGACTCTAAAACTCTTTCAAACAGTAGCTAATTGTTGTTTTAATCTTTTTATTATACATTAAATACAAGATAGCAAACACGCTTGTAATAAATTTGCAGCCATCAAAAGTTGCTCGAAATTCGATCTTAAGAGCGGAATACATTATGTATTTTGAAACTGGATGGTTTCTTTTCTAGTTCTATTATTGTAACGGTGCCTTTCACCGCTATCTGTTGCCTATCTGATGAACTGCTTTTTGGGGATCCGCAACGAAATGACAAACTCCGAACAGGATCTCGACGGCAGATAATTTTGTTTTGGTGCTTATATTATACTTTTGGGTTAGCTTAGCATATTTATAGCTGAGTCGTAAAATAAATTGTTTGTGGTATTAAATTAGTTGTGACAGTCTATTACTAGTTTTATGTATTCAAAAATATAAAAAGTGACAGATTTTTTATAAAGGTGCATTTATATGCATCGTTAAATAAAACGTAAGATATATTATAAATGCAAAAAAGCGACTTAAACTTTTAGCGCTCTGCTTTCGTATCTACGGAACTCTCGGCAGACTCTTAACTCGTGCTTGTTCGCTTTTTGTAAACTGACTTAATAAAGCGAGCAGCATGTAAGATTTTAATGTGTAGCAGAGATTTAGTTGATGCGATAATGCAGCGTGACCACTCACGACTTTCTACGAAACTTGAACGTCGGCACTTTTAATAAAATTCGGTATGCCCTTACAATGTTTAGTTCAGTATGCCACGAATGTAACTGGGTCTTTAATGTGTTTTAAATAGTAATTTTGTAGAACATTACACTACATCGTAATGAGAATCACATAGCGTTCAAACGTTTAGTGCTGTTTTAACACGAATAACAAGCGGGAATTATATTTAGTAACGCGCTTGTAAAATTAAAACAAATTTAATCAGATCACGTATGATCTTTATTCATGAATTAGTGTAACAATTTATTGCTACATACTACGGGCATTATTAATTAGAAACACGAACGTGGACATTTTTATTTTATATTGAAGTAACTAACGAGCTTGCTCTCTACCTGATGGTAAGTGGCTACTGTCGCTCATGCAAATCTGTAATCAACCTCATAACAACTGATAAAGACCTACCTGAGATCGGCAACAGATACGTCGGTACCTCTGAGAACGAAGTTGGAACGCCACGAATGGATACGTCCCCCTTACCACAACCTGTAAAGCGTAACACAGCAGCGCTGACCATTACTTTTATTGGACAGGAAAAAGTGTGGCAGTGGTGCCTCCAGAGTAGATCCAGAAAAAGTTCTACCAACTTCTGCATATCTCTCCGATAAAAATCCTAAAAATAAATCGTATAAAAAGTTAATTACGTGCTACTGATAATTTAATATGAATACTAAACACTAAACACCCTATCATAATTCAAGCAAGTTTCCATATTTTCATTAACAAATGTAGCGAGCAAGATTAATGTTTATCATTTGATGACAGGATCGCCCACGAGTTATATGATATCAAATTAATTAACGTCCTTTCAACAAATTATTATGAATTCACTTACAAATCTGATCTTTGGGTTGCTATCAAAATTTCTAAATACTTGTACCTGCTTAACCGAAATGATTACGCCCACCGTGGTATTAATTTAATACAATTTGTATATGTCATCGGTCTTGAATGAAACTTTTGTCATTAAATAACTTTATAAATTTTTCACTTACGTATTACTTCACTGAATTAGATATATCTTAAACGTTTTTAAAACTAAGATTAATCTTTGTAGAGCTGAGGTAATGTTCTGCCGGAGGTCTGAGATACTTAGCATTTAAAATTTCAAGTGTATTTGTGATTTTTGTGAAAAATTATATACTAGTGAAATAGTATTCTATACTTTTAGAGATATGTAGTGAGTTCCTATTTCCCATTACGTATTCTGTCGTTTGAGACTAGTCACTCCTTGCCATTTTTCAGGTATTCGTAGTAAGGAATAACTAATAATTAGGTACGTACTAATCAAAACTTTCAATTTACTATCAAACTACATTCCTTCATTTCAAAATGCATTTTGTTTAACTTGACATTGTAATGGAACTTGTTAGAGTAATTCCGTCGTATGTAAATGCAATTATGTCGACAGTTGCCTAAACTTGTAACAGTTGTCGGCCTTAAAAGTAATTTAAACTGGTCAGCGAACAAAGCGTCCGACTCTACAATTACAATATTTGCATGACAGCACTATTAACAATATAACCTACCTTATATAGACTGATCTAAATCTTTCAGCTCCTAGTCAATAGAATGGCTTTAAAACCCACTTCGTTTTAATTTAAATTAACTAGTGATTGTTCGTTAACTACGTAATAACTTGTTCAGTTAAGAAAAATAATCAGTCGTGGACGCCGGCTACTTTGTATATGAGGTGACGGTTTTAGTCTCCAGAAGTAGCAACACATTTGTAAGCTCCAGGTAGACCCTTTGGTCTATAAGGAGTTGGTTACATATTTTGGATGGAGGACTATTTACTATCAGATGGACTGCCCGCTCATCCTCTACTTTAATCCGATTAACATATATATAATGCTATTGAACGTGTAATCTGCCTGATGTCAAGTTATTGCGGAATCCTACGAACTTTTCCTGCGAATCTAAGCAACATAGAACAAGACACAGTCGGTTAGAGTTGTCTATGAATATATTGTTTTGCCATACCTTGAAAGATGTTGAATACTGGTACATCTATCCTGTAAGCTGTCAGCTGTATCTGTCAGAGACTATTTCAATGCATCCTATGTTGATTTTACTCAAAATTACTCCAAGGCTTCATCACAGGGTCCATTAAACTTAATCCTTTTAGTTTTTATAATTTTCAACGGAACTATTAATAAGAAGGCAGACTTGTCCATCTAAGGCGGCACCATGCCCTTATACGAGTAACTCATCCTCATAGCAATAGTATTTTTAGGGCACTAACTAAAACGTGTATAGTCTGCGTAAAACTGCTAGTCCGCTCTGAATATAGAAATTAATCGCGTCGTCATAGCAAATTGTATGACTACACCTGCTTGCAACAATTTCAGAGCGGACTAGCAGTTTGGCGGACTATATCAAGGTAAAACATCTTCCATCTCACTTATTAGTTACAAATTTACACGCGTCTTTGATCAACAATATGTACAAACTGCAGTATAATCCAAAACCTTTTGCCATACCTATAGATAACTACAAGTATCCCGCAAAAGGATAACTTTAAAACAAAAGTGAAATTACTCGGCTTGATAAATTATCACTAAATAAAGATAATCATACTCGGATTGCCGGTTTGACATGTGAAGTCGGTAAAATTAATGTGTATTATAGGCCCCGTAACACCCGCTCGTTTGTGAGGCGAATTTGTTAAATTATGAGGCGGTCGATTTGAATATTAATCTTGGTATCGACCGAGATCGTTACATGATCGTTTGCTCAAATTATCGTTCGAGTTTTGTAAAATAAACGCAGAATCGGCAACATTTTGACTTAGACTTCACGTGGATGAATGAACCGCTTTGTCTTTTGTCAGGTCTGTTGCATGTTTCTGACGTCATTGTGTGTGATTTAGTTTAAATGTGGTTTTATTGATTGCTTCAGTTTATCGTGGATGTTACCTTATACATATGTAAATAGATTTTCAATGCCTACTTTTTATTAAGAGCAATGGTCAGCTACCTAAACATAGTCCAATTCATAATTATTCTAAAACAAGATACTTATTCCGGAGCGAAATCCCAATGAAACAAATAAATATATGTAGTCTACATTTTTTTTCTAAGGTAATGGTAAGCTTCTTTGAAATAATATAAGTTTTGTAGTTTATTTCATTCGGTTAAGTGAACTAATTAAATGAATTAATGTTATCCTAAATGCCATTGTGACCATAATTCCTTGATACAACTAATTGATTCAACTAATCTTCTACAATAAACCGATTGACTAATTAAGTTTTTTTATCATCAAGGTAAAGGAAAACATTAACATCCGTTCGAATTAATTTGCAATTACCCAATAACATTTTTTTCCTATAAAACTGATCATGTTGAACATGATTGTAAATGTCATTTATTTTGACATCGTGTGTAATAATTATTCAATATTGCTGTTTTAATATATTTATACAAATAACAGGAAAATCAAATACCAAAGTATTATAGGTACCTACATAGAATTCGATTTTTTTCGTATTTACAGTCAGAGAGTCAGACAGTGTGACAGACGGACAGAAGCATTGTGATAAGAATTTTAAAATATATTTTTATTGTATCCCACAAAAGCTTAAAAATGGACAGTAATTTTGACATTACACCCACTATACAAAGTAATGTATTTACATAGATTTGAAATAAAGCCGGAGCCAGACAACGGCATGTTTCGCGGATGCTTAACAACGCATGCCGCGGGCAGGCATGTGGCAGCAAAGAAAAGCATCAATCTGTACGCCGCATTCTTAGAGATCTTGATCCACCATGCAAGACATTTTGCTCGAGTTTCTTTGTCATGAGGTGCAAATTGAAAGCGACAACAAAGACACTAAAA
Source organism: Epargyreus clarus (assembly GCF_041222505.1). Lineage (NCBI taxonomy): Eukaryota > Metazoa > Arthropoda > Insecta > Lepidoptera > Hesperiidae > Epargyreus > Epargyreus clarus. The sequence goes on from NW_027332213.1 coordinate 10,633,887, forward strand.
GAATACGTGTCTCAAATGACTCGTAACTGGTCAATTTTCGCGCGCATTCTTTAGATGTGGGAGCGACTTGTTTCACAGTGAAATGTGAAGCGACAAGGAGGTACGATTTTCTCGTTAAGGGAATAAATATTGTACAATAAGACACATGAGTTGATAGGATAATTGGCTATAAAACAAATTAAAATAGATTTTTAGAAAAACAGATACCCTGTTTAAAAAAATATCAGATAACAAATATTTAAAAATATTTAATCATTGCCTTACTATACACAAGAGTGCAGTTTACTTATTGGTACTCTAAGTACTAAATTTTTAAATCTTATAGGTAAGTATTTTATTATTTTTTCATTGCTCGGTTATAGTAAGACTAAGCCTTAAGAGGATAGTAATCAACTCAATAGACCAAATAAGTAGTCTGTTTTTTAGTTGTTTAGATATATGCCTACAGAATTACATTCGTTTTATTAATATAGTAGGTATTACAATTCATTACATACAATTTCATTAACAAAGCGATCTAGACCGATAACATCGGACACGTTTTAATAATTACCTATTCACTCAATATTTGAGTCACGTAATGAATATATTTTGTGTATCATTTTATGATCGATTGGTGCAGAACAATATTGAGCAAACAATGGTAGAGAACAATGGATTGTAAAGGATATAAGAACACTACCTAATTAGATACACTATCCAAAGTGTCTCCAGAGAATTTGAGTTGGGTGAGCTCGGTCATTGTACCTATAAGTATCTAGGGATGGACGCCGCGATTTTCTCATTGGTTTGTTTTCCTTGTAGTAAAACATTAGACGGTATTTTGGTCCTATGTTTACATTGTATTGTTTATAGATGTAGGTACAAAAATAATTTTAAACTTCTCCTGGGGAAGTAATACTAAATCGTTTTGATTTTGCTTTGACGGATGAAATGAAAGTTAGAATGCAATGAAAGTTTAAATAATTAACGCTTTTATATAGAGTGTTAATCATCTACTGAAATTAGGAAAATCAGAATCATTTAGTAAGTTTGCTTTCTTATAAACTTTTCAGGACTTCTTATAGATTAATTATACATGACATTCTCTGATATTATATTACTACAGCTATCTCATAACATAGCAAACGATTTTAAGTCACTTTAGAAAAGTCGAATTTTAGATCACTTTAAAAAATATACCGAATTTCAATCAACCAAGTCTATTAGTGAGGAATTCGCGAAAGGAATGTTTGTAAGTACACAAACAAAACACAAGACAGCCGCAAATAGCCCAGTTTGATCGAACGTTGCCTATTTGTGGCCTGCGGTGCGCCGCTTACTTTTAGACCATTTCTCGAATTATTCAAATTGGGCAATAACATCAATTAACTGAAATGTGGTTTATAACTGCTTTAGGTATAAAGCTACATTTTTTTTTGCATTAGCATAAAAATCATACATTCTACACTTACTCTGCTTTTTCTATCTGTAGTTTGTAGATTGTCTATGATAAGAATTCGTTTGAATTGTCATCAACCCATTACTGTTCCACTGCTAGGCACGGGTCTCCTCTCAGAATGAGAAATTAATCTTTCTCATTTTGAGAGGAGACCCGTGCCATATAAAGACTTCACATATTTTTGAATTTAGTTTGTATTTACTTATCCTTATCAATATAATCTATATTAGAGAATAAAAAATTGTGACTTTTATGTAAGGTTCACAGAGCTCATACATATGTGGCAACCATTTTTGTGTTCAGAAGCAGCAACGCATCTGCATTTGGCTTCTGATAGAATCCCTTTTCTGGAGTCAGTTACACATGCTGCATGCTCTTTTGCCCCTTCACTATAAAAAGCAATCTCTACATAGAAAACAAATGTACAAGCTGTCAAATATGATAGATTTTCTAATTGTAATCTAACGTCCGTTGCCCGCAGACATAGTTACGCCTGTAATTTGGGCAGTTTTTTTTTACAATCGATTTATGATTGCTACAGGCTTCTATAAAATTAACACACGCTAAGTTGAGATGCAATTATCGCTATTGCCTATATATACGTGTAGGTTTAATTAAAACTATGACATAAACTTTGCTAAGATCATTTTTAACTCTGTTTAGTAATTATTCATGAAGTCTTGTTCAGCGATCGAAAATAAACCATTCATATTTCGTTTTTACAGACTTCAAAATAGGAATTTAGATTAGGTATTTGGGTTGGAGGCGCTTTGATCTTCGAATCCTGTCACAACGCTATAGAATTTTATTGATCATCTCAATTTGTTTTAAGTACTATTCTACTTTTTTATGAAATTGAAGCATAAATTAGGCATGCAGTCTACCTGATGAGGATCAGTCGACCCCGGATGCATTGGTTACTTACTATGGGGGCATGAGATATTCCAATTTAGTCCCCAGTTTACTACAATGTTGTCCGCGCAAAAATTGCAAATAAAAATTCAACTGAGCGGAATTGCTCGCTATTAGAATGAAATTGTTCTCTCTGCCGTTTGACATAAACTAATTTTCAGGTTGTCGAAAACTCTAAATGGTAACATTTCAGTTTTACCATTACCAGTAAAAATGTAGCGAAAAATCCAGTGATATATGTCTAACTTTTTTCCCGTTATTTTTTCAAAATAAACACTTTCTACACTCACAGCCCCACACTAGGATTCCCTGTGTCGTGGGTGCCATGGGTGTGGGTGCACACACACAAAGACGAATACACAAACACCCAGACCCAGAAACAGAAATCTAAATTGATCATTTAGATATCTGTCTGGCCGGGAATCGAACCCGGGCAGAGGGTTCTGCGCGTCAGACCAGTATGGTAACCGCTCAGCCACGCGGGTCGTCATTATATATTGAAGGTAACTCTTTATGGTTTAACTCTGACGGCACTACTACTATTTCTGCCTGTTAACAATAGTGTTAAGCGCTGCTGTATTCTGGTTTGAAGGGTAGTAAGGGAGACATACTTTTCCGAGGCGTTCCAGCTAAGTTCTCAGGGGTAGCGTATCTGTAGTCGACCTCAGGTATGAATATTTATTCCTATCTGGGGTTGATCACAGATGTTAATGGGCGGCAGTAGCCACTTACCATTAGGTGGACTGCATGCTCGTCAACTACTCCTATATTATAAAACAAAGATTATTCCTGAATTATTCCAGATTTCTAAGACTGGCCATTAACCATCAGATGGACTTCGTAGTAATAAGATCAGCAAACTTTAGTAATAGCATATACGAGTACATCATGTTTATTAATACCCAAGTAATTTTATTAATTCACGGATATAAACATACCTAATTTGTTTATTGCAAATTAAAATGAAGTACAATATAATTACCAAAAGACGGTCCAGTATTAATTATCAAAAATTGCATTAAAGTTATATAAGCTTCTTATCTTTACAGCGATCATGAAGTATCATATACTATTAACATAATTTATGTTGAATCTCAATTAAGACATTTGGGATTATTCGTGTTACGATTATCATGTTACCTGTCGTATCATTTTTGTATCTATTCCATTTAATCATTTAGGTACCTACTTTGTTAAGTGCAAACTATACAATTATGCTTTAGGTACTGCCATCACATTTAGGTAAAAGCATATGGATCGATGAGGCATTCTAACTTAGTCTCTAAAAGTAGTATTCACGTAGGTTCTAGTCATATTCAGCTTTGCATTTCATTTTCAAAATTTCATTGTTTTTGGAATGGAAAAAGAAGAAATTAAATAAAGCAGCTGAATATGAAGAGCCTAAGAATTTGGTAGAGATTTGTGTCCAGAAATAGACTAATGATAAGCTGATAACACAAACTACTATAGTATCTAATCATTTACTGATTAATTGCACAATTAATTTCTCTACAATAACTTCTCTATGTATAAGAAATAGGTAAGTACGAGTCGGCGCCGTCGATGTGCAGATAAAATAAAGAGGACAGCGGGAAGGCGGGAACTAAAGAACGGGAAACATACTAATTCTAAGGGTCTAGGAAATATAAAGGAACAAAATAACCTTTTAAGGTTATGACTTAAGGAAAATGTAAAACTGTTGAATCAAGCGAGTATGTAGGCGAGTAGTACACGGATATGTATTACGATTAATACTTTTTTTTTGTAATATGGAAGTAACAAACGAGCACCTTGTAGGTAAGTGGCAACTGTTGTCGATGGATAATGGTAATCAACCCCAGATAGGATTAGAGTCCAACCTGAGCTTGGCCACAGATGCGCTACCCCTGGAGACTAAGTTGGAACGCCTCTGAGAAATGTGTCTCTTACCACATCCGTCAAACCAGAACACAGCAGCACTTAACTCTGCTGTTATGAGACAGAAATAGCTGTAGCGGTGGTGTCTCCGGACTCGAACCACTAAAGGATCTTCAATGATAGGGCACTAAGTTACAATATTTACCAAAAACGATGACCGAAGTATCAACATCAGCTGGTAACATAACCGTAGGAAAGTGTGTCAATTAACTTGACACGTTTCGAACGTTAAATTGGGCCAAGTGTAAAATTAGAAGCGAATAAGTGTACCACAAAACAAATGTAAGTGCCTACATTGTGTGTAGCGTGCCCACAGCTGAGCAAACATTCGTAATAAGTCCGCTAATGTTCACAGTTTGTTTGTTTTCGCTATTGATAATGGTATCTGATAGACTTGCACGTCAGTGAGTAGCAATTGGTATTCGTGTTTGTAAAAGTGGAATGTGTTTGTAGATACCTTTTTCATAACCTTGAAGAAACGAACCAGCTTCTTCTCGATAACGAAACACTTTGTGAAGTGGTGGTAGTCGTATTGGCATTCAAAATGTGCTCTGTAAAAAAACCTATTTTAAAATTAAAAAAGAGATCTGATTTCTTTTCAGATCATCTGATCGTTAGTGATCACTGACTTCAATAGAAATCTGTAACCAGCTTCATAAAGTGAAGTTCATAAAGGGTTCTACGTGAAGCTAATTACAGAAGCGTTGATACTTCTGAGGACTAAGATGGTTGCCACATGATTAAGTTAGCCTGCATCCACAACTTTTCAGTTAAGGACATTACTTCACTCTAGGAATAAGTGTGATACCTTCCTGGTCTAACCATACTGATTATATTACCTTACGTGAATTTCATATGTTTTTTTTTCTTGTGAAAATCAGTGGATTGTCATTTGTCATTTCTTGCAATCAAGAAGCACGGAGAGCGGCATCAAATTCTGGTAATTGTAATTACTCCGATCGCTTGCGTAAGGTCTCGAGTTTGATTCTTGGCCAAACTGGAATCTTAGTGAATTTGCATGTCTATGTTGGGTTTCCGCATCGCTGTATTTATTATCGTATGTATTTAAGACAAATACAATACAGGGTAGAGCATTGTGGGAGTCATGATTTTAGGTGTTTTTATGTATTTTTTGTATAACCTTATCTACAACCTTCGTGCTTTGTATATAAAAATGGAGGTTGCTGATTATCTGGTAAATCTTAATTACTAAGTTTGAGCTTATAAAAACTTGTTCAATAAATTTAAGCTTATTAGCTTTACATTTCCTTCTCAAGTTGTTTAATATCGAGTTACAAACGGATTAATTACTAATACAAGAATTAATTAAAGGATGTAATTTTCGATTTCTGTCTATAAATTTTTTATCGTGCATTAATTAGATAGTTACTAAATTTCGTGTCTGTAGGTATATGTGCTCGGCTATCAAACATTGGACTTTTAAACTAAGTTTTCGATTTCCTTACTATACCTACTGAATTCTAAAACATAACATATAGATGAATTGATACATAGTATTTCAGTATTTTAATTTTACATTATATTTTCAGTATTTTAATAATATCTACATTAAGTTGACACTACAATTTGTATGCACTACAAAAATTTATAATGATCTACAAAATTCTAGTGTCTCTTAGAGCAACAGTGACTGACTTGACTGAGCTTTTATGGGTACCGGTTTTATAAATCGAGGTACAATTTCACTAATCTACTTTTGTTTTTTTTGCCGGTGACTTTCTAATGTAGTTTAATTTGATTAACTCCTTTGACCAGGATGTTTAAATATATATATAAAATACATATGTATAATGCCGTGTCTAGACAGCCTAAAATAAAGCCACTTCTTCTCTTGTCGTAGATTTTGTAAGAGACGATAGAATTGTCGTTTTTGTTGTAAATGATAGAATTATATTTACAGTCCAAAATAGGTATCAATAATTCAGTATAATTTTTCTGGTAAATTCCTATCTATTCATATTTTATTTGCCGAAATTACAAGTTAAGTCATATTAATGTTAATTTCATATTAAAATCACTGGTTGTACATATTTTTATATTTTTAAAATAAATTAATTTTATTAAGAGTACTTTCTGAAATTAAATTAAATATTTGAAAATACGAAATAAAGATTATTTTAAGAATCAAATGAAATAATTATAATCTCTATTAATAAATTTAATAATACGTAATATAAAAATGTGTCATTTAATGCATAACAAGAATCTCTTGGCATTATCATGGCTTAGGATTCAAGAAGTGAGTCATTTTGTATGAAAAATGTAAGGTCGGCTTGAAATTGTAGTTGTGGGAAACTGCGTACATTTAAAACGTTTTTGGACCTCTGCCCGGGTGACTAAGCCTTCGTGTTGTGATTACGCGCGCTTTGAATTACATATTTGCAAAACACTCGATGAAAGGAAAGCTTTTGAAAAGCTTCTTGGTTTGAAATATATTTTATATATTTTTTAATTGTTTCTTATTGGTTTTTAATTTATAAGAAGTCGTGTGTGAAGTCACCATAAACCCACAGTAAACGAATAGGACTAAAAGACAAATTAAATTGGTACTACTTAAAGTAGACCACAGATGCATTATTACAAATTAATAATTTAATATTATATAATTCATGGCTTACTTTGGCTTAGACATCATATATATTTCCTGTCACTTTCTAAACTTATATATTTTTTACCCACTAAATTATAGATTAGTATCTTATCAATGCACTTAATACTTATCTATTCACTAAATGATAAGACTCTTTGTTTCGGATAAGTTTGATTAGGTTTGATATTTGACCTTAATCTTCACGATGATAAAATGGTTAACAGATTTCAGACGTATCCAAAATATCGTTGACGGATTCAAAATACACCAGCCGACGCTGTACGAAACAAAAACAATGTGTTTCTGCGTGCGATCAGTAATTTGATGTGAATTTGAAAAATGGCCCGTAATAAATTAATTAGCGATCTGTTTATTTGTTGAGTACATGTTTCAGATTCTTTCACGTGGCCTCCAACTAACTATCTTGGCATGCCACCGCTGGCATATGGCATTTTGCAACACAAAATCAAAAAGTAAAAATGTTACTTTTTGATTTTGTGTTGCAAAATGCCATATGCCAGCATGCCAGTAATGTACTCGTAAATATTATAAATGTTATAATACATATGTATGTTTATTGGCTGGGAATCATTTTTGGTGACTTGTGAATTTCAGACCACCCGATGTTAAGTGGTTATGGCTGGCCATTTATATTCGCTACGAAATCTTATTAACATAGATTTCATGAGCGCTGATTAAATATAATAATTTTTATTTTTTATAGAAGTAATAAAGTAGCATGTAGTCCACCCTATGGCGTAGGGAAACTGCCGCCTTTGATACCTGTAATCAATTGCAGATAGGGTTGCAGTCCTATCTAACGTTCTACCCAGAAGGTCGACTCCTCCTAAGTTAGAACACCTCTTTTATGTCCCTTCAAATAATAACATACCAACGTTTGACACTATAGTTATAAGACATAAATAGGTGTGCCGGTGGTTTAGGGTTCCTTAATACCCACGAACCATTGAGTATGTAGACGTTTACTTAGTTCTTTTGGCAAATAAAAGTTATAACCAATTGTAGCTTTTGTTTTACGGGACTCTTGTTAAGACATTTTTGGTAACATATACTTTTTGTACTAAGAATACATACATTAATTCCGCCATTATGTTAGATTGCTACAAAAAATTAGTAGCTAGTAGGTATGACCTCTATGTAGGATTACAAGTAATTTTATGATTTAGAATTACAAAAATGTACATGTTTATTACCCTGCCTACTGTTGGCTTACTTAGATGTTTATCCTACTAGCAAATTATTGTACAAGTGAATTATATACGAAGGTATTTTTCATATTCGTTTAACCTACTAATGTTAGTAGTATAGCGAGTTGGACATTGACTTGGTATGCTGGTGTGGCAATTTAATTTGGCATTGTAACATTACCTACATATTATAGTTTGAATATTGCGTCTAGGTCTACGAATTTAATAACTAAATATTTTTGTTGTACCTACTTGTAGGTAATAGATACCTATTTATCTACTTCTTATGTTTTACGGAAGCATCGTCATACATCGGGTAATACGATGATAATGAATATCGATATAGAGCTGCTATGTTTAGCTTTGATGATTAAGTACTGAGTACCAAGTTCAAATATTTTAGTATACAAGTAGGTATAATCACAGGTAGGGTGTACCTATATAGTAGGTAATAGTCACTTATGTATGTCTTACTGTACTTTTGACATAGTTGAAAAAAGAACTTTAAACTCTACTGCGTAAAGTGGGATCTTAGTAATTCTTCCGCAGTTAGAGCGTCAACCTTCAGTACTGGTATCATATCAAACATAAACGAAACATGTAAAAAACAATTCTTCTTTGCAAGCGTAATCTCATCAGATAAGGCGATACAACGTATACAAACCGGTGATAAATAAAAAAAACACGTAAAATATTCAAATAATTCGCATAGAAATAGGTGGCTACAACTTTCAAATTTTGAACACAATTTGTAGGTACACGTCAACGGAATACGGCATAATATTTTGTTTTATAACGAAATGCAGCCAACCGCCAACTAGCTGAAATAGGCGTAGCTAGTGATGTGCGAGGTGTTCCCGCGATAACTGCGCGGAGTCACGCGACTCGCTCCGCCCCGCGCCACGCACGCCGCTGGCCTCGCTTTGTTTTGTTTTATGAATTAGTATTAGGAGTAGCTGAAGCGGTTTTAAGTTAAAAGGCAACGATAGCCTCGTGGTTAAACTCGGCCTCACGATCGAGGGGTCCGAGGTTTAAATCCCAGACAAGCTCAACCTCAGATTTTTCAAAATTATGTGCGTATTAGAAATCACTTCCTTAAACGGTGAAGGAAATCATCGTGATACCTGCATACCAGACAGATTAAAAAAACTCAAGGTATGTGAAGTCTACCAACACGCACTTAGCCAGCGCGGTGGCTATGGCCTAATCTTTCACATTCAGAGAGGAGCCCCGTGCCCAGCAGTGAGACAATAATGGGTTGATGATGATGATGAAGCGGTTTTAGATTTAATTTTAATTTTTGGAAATCTCACGAATGTACTTACGTAAAAGATATTATATGTGGGCAAAATATCGTGCAGTTTGCATGAAATCGTGTCCATTTTCGAAAGCGTATCTAAATAATGAGTTTTGTTTTGGTGTATTTACTAAATCTGAATTTAAGTAGGTTTCTACTTAGGAAGTTTCAGCTTTCGCTAAAAGGTGTTCTCGGAATGACACCTCGGTTTTATGTTCAAGTTCCTACATTACTGTAAGAATGCGTCTACTGGGTGGGTCTATATTATTGTAAACGTGGCATGTCTCATTATATGTATAAATAACAACAAAATTAGTCCTTCAGTGTTCCTAAAATAAAATTATAAGAAAATAATATTGTCAGAAACTTTAGTTTCTTAGTCTATAATTAAAAAAAAATAACCATCTCATATGGCTGAAAGTCTTTGAACTTTTTCAAGACATGAGTTCTACTCATCGTGGTTAATAAGTAGGTAAAATGAATAAACTGGAGCGTTCTAAAGTTGTTTATCTACGAAGCACGCAACAAAAGTAGTAAACTGAAGTTTGACCTTTGATGACTCGCAGTATCTTTATTTCATCACCGCTTTACATTTTGTTAATTAATAGTTATTTATCTAAAATTATGTAAAATATCCTTGCAATTATAAATATCTTACAGTGCCCATATGTACCTAAGAACCTACTGATATTAAATAAGTGTCAAAATTACTAGCAAACGTATGAAATATAATACAATAACCTACATATTCAAAATACATGTAGTTATAACACCACTTTCTATACTATAAACAAATCAGTAACACATTCGTACAATCACATCCACTTGTAGAACAATATTCGAATCGCAATGTTGTACCCGTTACAGCTGAAACAACCGTCAAACTTCTAATGAAGTCCAAGTGCAGAGCTAACACTCATACTTGATAAACGGCGGCCATCACTGCACGGCACGGCCTATTATGAGAGCGTGACGTCACCGCCCCGCCCCCCACCGCCCGCTTCAATCAAACCGGGAACCCTCGTCATGCCCCCACCCCACGTTCCGCTTTACTGACTCCGCATTTTTTCTCATAATAATAACGTCGAAAAAATCGCGCAAAAAATCTCGACAGACGCGGCGATTCTCATTCCGTCCCATCCCTACGCCGTGCCATTCCTTTTTTCGAGTCGTACGGCACGGAATTCCAAAATTGAATTTAGGATAGAAGGAACGAAATATTCTGTTCAAACGGTTTTGTTGTTCACAAAAGCATAGTCAGACGGGCACAACAGTGAGGTAGATACTTACTCAAACTTTTATATTTGGAATTCAGTATTTACCTACGGTCACCAATCTAGGTATTAAATGTATAACTTACTAAAATAGAAATTTTGTATCTAAATATACTTACTAAAATAGATATATATGTAGGTATTTAATTGAATTACGCGATTTTAATGAGATTTAATTTAATTTAATTTATCTATTTTATAGGTAGGTAGAGCTCTAAGAATTTTCGTTTTACCTTACTACCAGTCAGGCATTTTATATGCAGATCTATGGATGTGTTACTTTCACAGCTAAACAGCCTTTTAGTAAATGCTCTTATCCGAAAACTGAGAAATAGGTACCCACCGTGCCTAGGAGAGACCTTCAAGTAGATATGCCTGACATTTTGCTGCGACAAAATTAGTACCTACCTAACGTCAAAATCCTTAGAATCGTATACGACTAATACAGTCATAAGAATGAGTAGTAGAACATCATTTAGAACTTATTGTCCAAGGTGTCAGTAGGTCGACCGCATCACTCAAAAGACTGGTAGAGTCCATAGGGAAATATAGTGTTAAAGTGAAGTAAAGGATTTTACGCCTAAGTTCCAGGTGGATTTTTCAATTGAAAATAACGAAGGGTAACTAATTGAAATAACATATTATGAACAATCTGATGACGCTAACGAACAGAGGTTAGTGTCAGCAGTTGATCTGTTGAAAAATGAAACATATTTTAATTCATCATCATCATCAACCCATTACTGTCCCACTGCTGGGCACGGGTCTCCTCTCAGAATGAAAAGGATTAGGCCATAGTCTACCGCGCTGGCCAAGTGCGTATTGGTAGACTTCACATACCTTTAAGATTTTTTATCTCTCAGGTATGCAGGTTTCCTCACGATGTTTTCCTTCACCGTTTAAGCAAGAGATAATTAATTTCTAATACGCACATAAATTTTAAAATCAGAGGTGCGTGCCTGGGATTTGAACCTCGGACCCCTCGATCGAGAGGCCGCGTTTCTTAACCACTAGGCTATCACTGCTTATTTTAATTATGAAATTAAATAAAGTTAAGTAAAAATATTAAAATAAGTAACTAAATTAATTATAATTTATTTATTACGAGTATATTATGATTTATACAAGCTCTCCTTAATTAACATTTTTAAACACTTTACCCATAGGTAGGTATACCAAGGAAAGCAAAGAGTTTGCAATTGTCAGATTTATCGCTTAAATGTTAAAAAAGAAGTTCTAATAAGAGCTGGGTTTCCTAAATATACATAAACGAGCTTTTGCCCGCGGCTTCGCTCGCGTTACGAAATAATATTTTCATCCCCTATTTTATCCCCTTGAGGGTAGAATTGATCAAAATCCTTTCTTAGCGGATGCCTACGTCATAACATCTACCTGCATGCCAAAATTCAGCCCGATCCGTCCAGTGGTTTGGGCTGTGCGTTGATAGATCACTATGTCAGTCAGTCACCTTTGAGTTATATATATTTAGATAGATAAGGAATCCTACGTAAAGCCTAGTAGCTTAGTAATCGTAACTGTATCAATAAATTAATAAGATAATTTCCTGAGTCACGAACCTAATATTTATTATTGGAATCCGAAATATTAGTTCAACTTAATATATTAGTATGTCTTATTAGAAATTAAATTTGCCCTATTAGAAAATAAAATAAATCCAAGTGCAGTGACTTCAACCATATATTATTCTTATAAGATTTCAACATTTAATTCGATACGAATTACAATTTTAAGTTACTTTTACGACTTTTAAGTTTTATAATTGTTGTAAGTAGTAAAAAATAATAAAGTAAGCATAATTAAAACAAAAGTTAAAACTGAATCAACGTTATTCAGTGCCATCTGTTATCAAGAAGTTAACTAATAATCCTCATCTCAAAAGTTCAAGTTAGTGTAGCTACTCATCAATAGAGGTCAGCAGTGAGCAAGTTTTAAAGTTGTTGACCACTTGTCAACTTAGTTCGTAAAAGTTAAAACAGATGGTGCTGATACAAATCAGCCTCACTTAATTTGTATTTCACTTTAATTGTTGATTTTTAATTAAGTTAACAATTTTTAAAGTCTGTTTTTAAAGAAACATATATTTTTTTTTATTTTAAAAACGACCGTATAAATTAAGTTATTTGAGGTAAGTATTCGTTTTAATAAAATTTCTTCTACTTATCTACTTTATAAACAAATCATATTATTTTAAAATATTTTAAGCTAAATTCAGTAGGCGTAAAATTAATTACTTATTTTATTACAATATCTTATTATTTCTGATTACAATAGTTGAAATAATTAAGATAGACACATAATAATTAAAATATATTTCGTAACAAATTTGAAGACTGTAGACTTTTTATTCTCGCATTTTTGCGTATTATGATTATTTTTTCTTTGTAAAACTTTTATGATTTTAAATAAATATTAACGAATTATTATAGATTTCGATACTACCTCTAGTTTAAAACTATACCAGAACATAATATTAAGTGAACTTACATTTATCATTTCGTCTGTTTTCTTTTATATAGATAAGATACAAAATTTTAAAAGTTGTTTTTTCCCATTAACATCACAAGAGAACATTTATTTTCGACGGTCACTTAGTTTTTATATTTTTAATAAATTCCATGTATGATAGGACTAACTAATGTTAATTTTGCTGTTCTTTCCCTACAAACTGATCGCATTTGCAACGGAAGCCAAATACCGGCCGAGTAGAGCGCGCGTAAATTGTCAGCCATGACGTAGGTATTAGTAAAACTTTTGATGATTTTAAATAAATATCAACGAATAACAACGACAACGACAGGATCTAATATTAAATGGCGTTAAATTTATTATTTCACCTGTTTCCTTTTATATACAAGTAGATAAAATACAAACAGAATAAATATTAAAAAAAAATTGGTTACTTACTTTGTAACTTTTTAAATATGTTTAGGATTTCTTTTTTACAACAGTAGAGAATAATTATTTTCGACGCTCGCTTTTTTCATATTTTCAATGAATTTTATCTATGATATAACAACAAACTAATTTTAATAATATTACTACTGTTCTGTCAACAAGCTGATCGCATTTGCAGCGGATGCTCCCAGATACCGGGCGCGTAGAGCACGTAAATTATCCGCCATCACGTCACCCATGCTTGTCGCATTTCCTTTTATTCCTGTTACATCCACATGATTTGCGTTGTGTTCTGATTTCAATAAATCAAAATAATTTGTTTGTTTATGATTCTAAAATGAGAGTAGCTTTGGTTTACTGATTGTTTTTTTTCTTAATAAATAATTGGTACTTAATTAACTCGTTTTCAGGTACAATTTTTAACTTTATTCTACGTATCGGTTTGCCAATGAGGTGTAATGCAGACCGGGTTCGAATCCCGTTGAGTAAAATTACTAAAATGACAAATTGTACCTACTACTTATTGGTTTTTTGTCTAAACTTCTAAGTCTAAGTATATCTATGACACCTAAAACATGAATATAATAAAGTAGAAAAGTAAAAAAAAGCTTTTTTTTTAAAGCAATATTATTTTTTCCAAATAATTCTGAAAAGTCCAATAAGACCAAAGTTCGTCAAAAGATGTACAAAACTTTGTTTCGTTAGCTTGTTAACTCAGCATACCTTGCTACCTTTGATAGTAGTGTTATAAGTTTTACATAGATGTCGCTTTACGTGGCGGTCCCATATTTTTCCGTAAGATGGCGTTGTACCTCTATAAGAATTTTGACCCATACATATCCGCACCATATTTGAAAGAACTTTCAACATTTTAATTTAGTATCTATATTATAAAAAAATATATTATAATTCGTTTCAAAGATTTTTTTTAAATAATTTTTGTTTGTAATTTTTTACCATTAGATCTGTATGTAATAATTATAAATGTTTTAGATTATACAGTAGATAGCAGTATTTTTAGTTATTTATAAGGCAGGCAAATTATTTAGGCACCTAATTTAATTCCATTCGTGCATCTATATATTTGCCAAAAATTAATTTGACCACACATTTGGAATATTTGACAGGCGCATACCATAATGCATAGGCCATAACTCACGATCTATTGTTGTTCGCTTACGAAGTTGGAATCATGTGCAATTACAAAGGTGTCGGCGCTAGTGTCTCCTCATAAATCACCTCTGCACGATATAACAATTAGCCGGCATGATAGCAATGTTAATTAAACTGCTATGATACTGAGACCGCATTCGGTATTAGGTACGCAACGGCTTAGTAGGTAGGTACCTTAGGAACTTATACCTACTGATGCTCTATGTGCTGCTTCGAAATCTCTTAAGCTTAGCATATCATCGCTCAGGCGATCACGTAGAAAAGTAGACCTCGATCCTAAATAGATATCTGTATTTACGTAGTAATTACAGGGCCAGTTCCAGACCTCTACATGTGTTCTACTACTGGATGTTTGCTATTTTATATGCGTCACACGCAATCCAAAGAAGTCCTAATTATTTGAGACGTTTTCTTTCTGCAGGCCCTCAGTATACCTGATCTGCTAACAGGTTTTTATCTTTAGTTATTAAAACATATTGGATTATGTTACCTCACTAACATCATTATTTACCTATGATACCAACTTTGATGCTGTTAGGTGCAGTTTTTACATATCAATGAAAATGATTAATTCCTAAGGCCTTAATCCACCAGTATGACCAGACCGTAAAAACTCATGGTCCTTTACCATGAGTTTTTATGTTTTGACAAATATGACTGTTTTGGTATTTGTTTACGTATTTGCCCATACAATTTCCAATCAGCGCCCCTAGCGGATTGTATCAGAACTATAGTAACGTAACATTAAATGTCTAAATTGACAAATATGTTTTTTGCGAACATAATATGAGGTACACGAAAAGACTTGAGCACTTGCTTATTGTTACGTTTACTCAGTCTACTAAGCAAACGGAACAGAATAATGGATTGAGTAGGTAAACGTAACGTAAAATTGTCCATAGGCGGCACTAGCCACTTAATATCAGATGGACTGCTCGTCTGCTACTCCTATATTATAAAAAAAATCACAGTTGCGTTGCCACATCATAGAACAGAGGTAGTTGCGTACCGCTTAACAAGCAAACCTTCCTGTTGAATCGCTCTATCTATTAAAAAAACTGGATCAAAATCCGTGGCGTAGTTTTAAAGATCTAAGCGTACATGCGGACAGACAGCGGGAAGCGTCTTTGTTTTATATAATGTATTGAAAACGGACTATAAAAGCCCTTTAGTAAATTGATATGACTAACGGTGGAAAAGGGCTTACGTTAATACTTAAAAAAACTATAAAAGTCGCAAGATATACCTATTATGACGAATACAAATTCGATTTAAAGAAATTGAATTCATTATATTTATTACAGGTACAAAAGTGTCAACCAATAAATAACTCAGTAGAGTAGCTTGCATGAAAAACGTAGCAACTTCAGTACATTTGTTGCCTTAAATATACCAATAAATATTAATGAGTAAATTGACCATTACCACAATACACGTAATGTTAAACGTTTTACAACTGACATAATTCAAATTAGAGTTTCGTATTACACCTGCGGAAGAAAAAGTATGGATGTTTGTGGTGTCATTAATATTAGTAATTGATGGCGGCTTTTTCCTTTATTTCAATTAAGTTTTTAGTGTCTAGTATTTAGTATCACGATATACTATAATAGGTTCTATTTTATATATTTTCCATTTTATTTGAATAATTTTGTTTTAAGAATTTAAATGTAATATAGAGATAATAAAGAGCTTTATGATTTACCGTTAATGTGAAAGTTTAAAACATTTAAATGTTTATTAACCTTAAATTTAGTTGAAGTACCCAACAATTATTAATTAACTTTACGTACGAAATTAGTAAAGTTTAACTTTTTCATCGACACGAATACCTAATACACTAGTTTAACAAAAGACGTCTTTTCATTTCTGCATAGAATTTACAATGGTTCTTCCTATATATTTCGTTAAATTAAGACAACAGTTCAACTTTAAAATGTACTTAGAAACATCCAGGCCAACTTACCATCAATACTATAAATAATACATAATCTAAAAATATGCGTATAAGAAATACCATCTGCACGTACGAGTATGCGGTATCCTCATATACAATAGATCAACCACGTGTCATTACACATGAGACTTCTCCTTTGAAGACTGTCCTGCGCTGGATCGTTCGGCATTTTGATTGCGCGCCCCCAATGATTGCGAGCGCTTTGATTAACAGATTCCGCGGTACCTGCTGACATTATCGATGTGCTAATGTACGGGGACATAGTTCGAGTAACGAATTAGCTTGCGTGCAACGATCTGGACGTTTATGTCGAGTTTTTTCGTGTTAAGTGTGATGTAAATTTTATTGACGTAGGTGCTATGTCCTTAACGGGTATAACTTGTGAAGTAACTTATGTTTTGAAGATAAAAAACAAAACCGTATAGGTACCTTCTAACTAATTGTCTAGGCTCGAATTTTATATCGCTTGTGGTTATCTATTAATCGGTGGTCCGAGGTTCGAATCCCAGACACGAATCTCTGATTTTTTTAATTTTGTGTTTTCGAAATTAGCATAAACATCATTAAAAGCTTTTAAAATGGTATTTATCCATTAGGATATTAGGAAGCAATATTAACTTACAAGTAGTCAATAATTATACATATAACAAAAAATGTTAAAGATGAATGAGTTTAACTCAAATTAATCATATTGTCATACTCATAAATGTATCTAAACATATTGTAATTTTTTATCTTATACGGCCAGTTTATACTCATATGGTTTGATACTCAGAAATTTAATTAGATATACCTTATATAAATACTATATTTTCATCATAACTTTTTATAACACGACAGTGTATTGTCGCCGATGTCATAACAAAAGCTGGTCGCTACGGACTGCAGTATGCAAATGCAATTTTATGCGTTGACACGTGGTCTGTGTACGCTTGCTACTGAAAATTAAAATTATAATGCGAGGTTGCTTTAAGCTTTGTTATTTGTTTTTAACTTGGAATTTAAAATATTATCTTTTACTGTGTTTTTTACAAAAGTCTCGGAACGATGCACATGTTTTTGAAATAATAAAATTAGCAATTCATGCAGTTATCTGGTTTTAAGTGGTATCTGAAAGTTGCCACCCGTGAAGATCAGTAATTAAATTGAAATAAGACTAACATGATTGTAAAGTTAAACTTCTCCTTATTGTTCTTTCCACGCTCTTCAAAGCAGGAGACAGTAGTGCATAACTACTGTAATGCAAAAATATTTGTATTTGTGAATAATACGGACCAATTGGTAGTAATCATAAAGACACTGGCAATACTAGGTAAAAACTGCATATATTTCATTGTAAAAATAATTAGGTAATCATGTAGAGTCGATGTAGAGAGTAATCATAGTAGTTGACAAACCTCTTCAGCAGTGTACGTATTTAAAATGAAAACATTTTTTTATATAGTCAAATAATGATAATAAAGTTCATTCGGTATTCATTTGTCATTAATTGCAGTACAATCAAATCATCTTAACATTTAACGTTACAGTGAAAAATATGTACAGGAAGTAAATTGATTTTATAAATGTATTTATACCTTGCTAATAAAGATCGCAAATGTTTATTTATTTCCTGTAGCATGGTCAGAATACAACCCTTTAAAAATAACAATGTAATGTAAGAAATGTCATCAAAATATTCATACATCGACATAACAAAGCCTTTTATTCCACACTGTCACCGGCGGGGGCGCTCATGAAAAATTATGAAGCCGCGCTGAAAATTACGCAACTTGTCTGATTAAATTAGAAGTTGGCTCGCTAATTAGCGGGTACATCGCATTTCACTCCGCGCACGCTTAGCGGGAAACTGATTTTCTCCCGAGAGCCGTTTGGGAAAGCCGACTTTTTGACAACAAAAAATCACGTGGCTTTTTTCAATATTTTAACTTAACAGTACAGTTGTTTACTGTACTTTTTCATATTTATTTAAGCTACAGTATACTTATTTATAATTATGGTAAACTTATTATATATTTTGCTGTATTCAATTGGATGCGTTAAAGTAATTAATATTTATATTAATTAGACAAAGACTAGAATACATACATGGAAAATATTCAGTTTTTTTTAGTTTTCTACAAAATTATTGCAATTACCTATTTAATAGCATGAAATAATTGTGGAATATTTCTTAGGTATACATTATACACAATTATGTATGTAGGTTGGTATGTCCGTAATACATTTCAGTTAAGGTTAAGTTTAATATTTTTAAAAAACATTTTTTTAAAAGATGTGTGAAATGGAGTTTCTTGCGCCGCTTCGTCTCCATAGCGAAACACCTTGTGAAGTGGTGGTAGTTGTATTGACGTTCAAAAAGTGCTCTGTAAAGAACCTATTTTGAATTAAGAAAAAAATATTTGATTTGATTTGAACAGTTCAGTATAAGAGGGTAACGTACTGTAGGTACATCGTAAGGATACTCGTATCTAAAGACAGAAGTAGATTGATGCGTACGTATATAGTTATTAATGAGACTGCTCCAGATCGCCCTTTGAAACTTCCGAGGGAGTGTCAACCCTATTTTTAAGGAATTAATCCTTATCACATGTTGTTTCTAAGGCCGAAACAAAGTTAAATTATTCAAGTTTGGATAAAAATGGAAGCTGATTAAATTATTAATTAATTAAATGGTAGATAATATCTTATTTTTATAATTTCATTTTGTATATAAATTACCTGTAATGTGTTATACGTATATACTGTGTTCAAAATCAAGTACCGTTAGTAGAGGTAGAGAAGGCTTTAGTCTTTATGTGAAGATTTCAATATCACAGTAGTGAAATAAATACATAGTCATTTCTAAAAATAACGCTTAGACCAGTTCATTGACCTGTTACCCAAATATTCACTCGCAGCCGTCTTTATGATGTTTTCATTAAATTCGCGAAATAAATAATGGCGCAACTATCAAATAGCACGTCACATATTCACGTTACTCGTCATAAATTCAGTACATGATGTGGTAATAAAATAATACAGTTACTCAAGATTATAATAAATTTAATTCATAAATTCACAAAATCAACGCCGCCATAAAGAAAGTTGAATATTATTTCTTCCGCTTTGAAATGGTTTGACGCCGATACAGCGGGAATAAATCAAAACCACTTTGTGTTCCAACAATAGCTCTCTAATTGACAAATAGTGGAAATGATAAATACAAGCGCTGGGAATTTTCCAAAAATACACCCTTTGATCGTCACTTGATTAACAACTGCCGACCACCGCCCGCGAAATCTTATTAATTTTCTTTTTAATCCGGTCTCTTCTATACCGACGAGTCGTATCTTGAGCTGGTAAACGATAGCGATGAAAGACGAGTCCTTCTGAAACAAAGATATACTATTTAAGTCTATATGAAAAACATGCTCAAGAAATAAACTTTAAATGTTTAAGAGTAGCGTGAGGGTAAAAAAAAAAAAAAATTTAAATTGATTTATCATGTAATTTTAGGTATGTTAAAATTTTGGCTTCTGTCAAGTTAGCAATTGAACTTGCAACTCCATCCAAAGTGCACTAAAGTGAGCTACAAAATGCAGCAGTCTTTTTTTTACGAACGTCAAACACCATTTTTTCAGGCCATTTACGCACGCTCTTAAGCTATATATTAATAGCGTTAAGGTACTTTTTAACAAGTAGCAATAATAGTAGATATTAGGCGAGAGAACGGTTACAGACAAATACTCACTTCACTTTAGAGGTGAAACAAGTACTTAAAGTAGTGTATTTTTGTATATGTCATATTAGCGCTCTAAACACGATGTTAACTGATTCATTACACGTTATTCAGGTTTTTACATCTTTTGTAGATATAGGCAACGCTAAATAGATTATTATAGCTTTTTAAAATATAACACTAACAGGTATAAAAGTTGGAATGATCGAATAAAACATTAATTTGATTTCGTGTGTGGGACTTTTTGTACCATATTAATATTTGATGAGTGGTGTATGTTCGAACTGATTGCATTGATCTCGAATTAGTTACTAATGTGTCCTGTTTTTGTTAATTATCGATCTATGCAGAATATTTATAAATAAGAAACGGTGAAAGAAAACATCATGAGGTAACCTGCATACCTGAGAAGTCTTAAAAAAGATTCAAAGATTTGTGAAGTCTACCAATTCGCACTTGGCCAGCGCGGTGGACTATGCCCAGTGGGAAAGCGCAGTGGGACAGTAATGGGCTGATGATGATAATATGTTCCGGAGGATGGGTGTGGTACATACATGTGGGGCAACTATCGTCGTCCTCAGGAATGTCCGTGATCTATATGGAGTTGATTACAGAAATATTGGACTTAAGTATTACCAGCCAAATTCACTGACCTTCGTGGTTTTTTAAAATAATCTTATACAATAGTTTAGTAGTACCTACGGGTTAAAATTAAGAGACAAAATGAAAAACATGACGCATTTAACGAAGTTAAAGGTCCCGCCTTTGTAACAGAGCACAAATAGAAAACAAGATCTGCCTAAGGTGAAGGTGCGAGGGCAAAGTTCGAACGCTTCGCCTAGCCGTAGCCTTAACACTCTTTAAAAAACAAAGAGGCCTACCATTTAGATAATTCCTAACATACTCAAATTTTCCAGAAACCATTGTAGGTAGGTAGTAACTATAGTAGGTAGCTTTAGTACCATAACGACCATTACAGCGAACCACAAGTGTACTTCAAAAGAAACATGATATTGTCACGTCCGTAGTTAATTAAGAGTTCCGCGTAGTATAATACCTGCAAGCAAAGGGCATGAGAACAACCCAACTGCCTCACATAACCAGTTCTTACGAATAAATCAAACCTCCATGCTCCATGCTCGGTTATCAAATTATCAAAAACACGTGAGACTGTTAATTTCCTCGGTCAGTTTAAAGACATATTCCTTGAAGCGACTCCGCGATCTTATCGCCCCCTGGTAATTGTGGGCTAGAAACATTAGCTCGCAAGCTCTAAAGATAATAAAAACTTAATATTAAGCGCGCAACTTTTTCTTTTATGATACAGATATCTTCTGACAAAAGCTTGTAAAAAGATTTCAATTAGATTTGTTGCTAATGAAAACGAATAACACCTTTACGTATTTAGGTACTTTATATGTATTAAAACAGGTTTCTTTATATAGATAGTTGATAGATTGTTATGTCGTTATGTTTTGTATTTTATTTTTTTCACAACTTTATTTCATTTTGCGTATTAAGGTATTTTAGACGATTTTATTTCCTTTCCCGTCAATTAATCTATGATAAATAAATATTAAGGTGACATTCAATAACACTCAGTAATTACTCATTGGTTAATGAAAAAAGCTGTCGTAATTTACCCCTGTGTAAATAATTCTCGATCCCCATCGGTTTTAATGAAATAAGACATTCTTTTATGCCTATACTTTCCGTTTGGACACAAGCTAGTTGCTGGAATGTAAATGGAAATTGAAAATTAAAAAATGCGAGGGTCGTCCCGCGTGGGGGTGGCGAAATCGTAAATTTAAATTGTCCATCCCTCAACATGCAAATTTTCGCAGTAGGCATGCCTTTCAATTGTACCTACTCATCCGGAGATGAATGTACAGAGTGGTGATTACGAACGAACTTTTAATATATGACTTGTCTAAATCTGATTTATTTAAGGTTTTGTATGCAATGTAGGAACCCCTCGGCTTTGCATTACGGTTTCCATTTAGGTTATAGTTCAGAATATGTTTATAATTAATGTTAAACGTCGACATTTAGTAAGTAAATATGTGATTCTCAGTAGCATAGTTTTTCTTAGAGCTTATTCATCGATAAATGCTTAGGTATACCTACTAGTTAATTTACAAAAAAATATTCGTAAAAACTGCTTAAAAAGACATAGAGCTCTTATTGTTGTATCGACGAAAACAAATACTTTACCCTTAACAACATGTTGTATCTTTATGAATAATAAATTAATAGAATTATAAAGCGTACTGCAAGGATGCCTAACTTTTTATCTGAATTTTCATTAAGAGATCGCATTCAAATAAGTATTTGTGCAAATAATAAAGGACACGAAAAAACGAGGCATTTGTGCGTATTAATTTCGGGATGATTATTCTAGTTATTTGATAAAGTAACGCTCATTACGACTGTACCTAAAACTTTTTACATGTTGTACCTAACAAATGGCAACTGCAAAGAACATATTGTCAAGAGAGTCGCCGCCATCATTAACTGTAGCTAATGAAGCTTGAGCTTTTGGGTTTTAAATAACTTGCGCCAGCCTCTAGGGGCGGGCCAATGCCGAGTACTGTGTCATATAGATTTTTTACTCTGAACATGAATTTAACAAACCATATCAAAAAGTTAGCGATGTGACTTTACAGTGGCGTTATTTCCATTTCGCTGCTAACACACATTTAATGTACCGGTAGCCTAAAGATTATCACTAGGGAAACGACTTTCGTAGTCGTCTGATTCTATCTAAATGCGAAATTCTCGTTTTATCTGTTATAATGATAGTTACTTTTTATTACTCCGCTACCTGGTAAATTCTAGTAGCCGTCTTATTAAGCACGTAATAAATTCTATACTCTAAAGCAGCATAGCGAGATCTGACGATAAAGCTGAGGTTACGATGACACATCAGTCGACGCACAAATTAACGTTAGTGTAAAGTTATGTCGTATGGTAACGAGGCGGTTGTCACTCATGCTCCATCAACTGTTGGGAAATGTCGAGGATATGACGCCGGGTCAGCCACATGTCGAACGAGACGTGATAATATTTCATCTCCCTGTCTCACTTTGGAGGAAATACTTCCATCAGTAAGACAAAGACGGCTTTTGAATCATATGTAAGAATGCGCCTTTGAGTTATCTGCGGTAAACGGGGGTCGTATCTCAGGCAGGTTGTCGCTAATAGGCGTTTTACTCGCAACGTATGAGATTTTGTCTTCATGTGTGTTCCAACCACAGGGCACGTGTCAGTCTTTCGCCTGTCAGATACTTAACGCTGTGCAAAGATTATGGCTCACCGATCCATCTCACCGACACACACATTGAATCGATCGGTAGTCATATTTTCTCTTACCTGATCATCGATATGATTTAATTATAGATCGACTAAGTACATTAACCTTTCATTTTCAGATTCGCCGAGAAACCGATGAGGAGACACCGTCCGTTGCAATCGTGTGAAAAATCCTTTGGATCAATCGCTGCTGTGTAGTGAATGGAATCCGAAGTGTTTGTGTTGTGACTGATAACGTGATAGTGTCGGCCCCAGTGGCCGAAAACCTGCGACGGAAGATACGGACGCGAGCCGCGCGGGCTGCGGGCCCGCAATGAGCGCTAACAACTGCGACAGTATGCCATATTTCTCCAACGCCTACATGCCGGACATGAGGAACGGGGGAGGCCATGACCATCAGCAGGCGCACGCGCATTACGGCGCGGTGCCGCAGCAGGGTCACGAAATGGAGGGCTGCGACCAGCAGCTCAGGCCCGCGCAGCACCACTACCCTGCGCAGCCGGCGCCCGGGATGCCGTACCCGAGGTTTCCCCCTTACGATCGATTGGGGTACTACCAGCAGATGGAGCAAAACGGATACCGGCCCGACAGTCCTTCTCAAATGGGACACATGGGTCAGAAAACCGATGGCTACGGTCCGAACGGCCATCAACCTCCGGCGCCTGCGGTGTACACTTCGTGCAAGCTGCAGGCCGTTGCCGCGACAGCGGGTGGCGTGCCGGGGAGTCCACCGCTGGAGCAGGCGCAGCAGATGCCGCACCACATGCACCCGCAGCAGCACATGGTGCAGCACGGGGTGCCGCCCCACCAGCAGCACCTCATGTACCCGGAGGTCGACATGCAGCACCAGACGCAGATGCCGCCGATGCACCAGCAATCGATGCACGCGCAGCAGGCGCCCCCGCAGCAGCCGCCGCCCAACACCAACGCGTCGCTGCCTAGTCCATTGTACCCTTGGATGCGGAGTCAATTCGGTAAGTGTTAAACACACTTTTTTGATATTTTTATCAGTTGAAATGAATAAATAGGTAGATTTGGTGAATATAGTACTGGTTTTAGGTAGATACATTTTATTATTACTCAAATAAAATATCGTTGTAGAGTCGATTAGTATTAGGTTCTGTAGCATTACCATGAGTTGGCATAGAAACGCCACTATAGAAATGGTAAATAGAAAACTATTGTCATTTTGCTAGTGAATAACATAACTACTATCGTTACGGTATTTCTTGACAACGTCTGTCAAATTAATGACTCATGGGACCGAATTTGTATGGCAATAGATCATAATGACATTCGCTAGCGATTTGATTTCGATAGGTTTTTTACGTATCGAGTTACGTCACTACGGATTTTAGTTCTACGAGTAACCACCAGAGGCGCTGTACAATTTTTCATACATTTATTTTACGCAGTCGCTAGCGAGTAATACTTTTGTAAACTCATGGTAGTCCTACTGGTATCACTTTTACTTTACTTACGACAAAGGACAATGGAATTTGAGTGAAGTTTAAATTAGATTTGAAAAAAATCACATAGCTCTCCCTTTCGTTACAAAAATGGATACGATTTGCACAATACACTTACAGGTAGCGTATTGAGTAATTCGCAAAACCGTTCCCGCACCACGTGCTCATTGACGAGAAACAATGCGGCGCGAAAACAATACGGTTCCTTGTGTTCCCGGATTATTTATGGGCCGAAGAGGAATTCAAAAGGAATTTCACTTTTCATAAAATTTACAACTCGCGCACAATGGCGCCCACCTTCTGTTTTGCTGACACCGAAGCTCAACAAAGAGGCCTCGAGTTGCGCTACCGTCTCCTACTGTTTTCGAATTTGTCTGCCAACTAATTTATGGTGAAATTCCGTGATTTAGGGCGTCTATTGTAATTGGTATGATTCAAAACGCGCTTGAAACGTGAATTTAGTTCGGCCCGCTCGGTCGCCGCGGTACTTATGCTAATAGCGGTGGTTAACAATCCTTGACTCGCGAGTGAGTTTAAGTGCAGTAGTGATGTAGTACAACATATTTTCATATAAATTTGCGCGTTTTATATCTTTAGATCGCACAAAGTAGATTTTATTCGTTAGGTTAACGTTCTTACGACCTCAATTTTAGTCATGTGAATAGTAATAGAAATGTTAGCAGTTGAATTGTGTGAATAAACTAAAGGTTACAGTTATGAGTTTTTCATAAAATGACGTAAAGAGACAAGGTACATATGATAACATTATAAGAACCCCTCGTGGTTCGACTCCGGAAGAATCACCGCCTTACCTATTTTTGGCTTATAATAGCAGTTAAGCTCTGCGGTGTTCACGCTTTGAAGGATAAACTAACGGAGACATACTTGTACGAGGCATTCTAACTTATTCCTTAGAAGTGGCAACATATCGGAAATCTTCGATAGGACTCTAATCCTATCTGGGGTTAAAGACAACATAAGGTTTACTGCAATTAACAGGACGCAACAAAATTACAATAAAGAATGTAGATTTTTTCTATTACTACTATTAAATAAATAAAGTAAGTAAGAGTAAAGTAAGAAATAAAGTATTAAAACTATAAAACGCTATGAAAATCAATACATTCGTATTTTTTATTTACTTAGTTATATAAAAATAGTAAGTATAAACTTAACGCTATTATCACGTACAAGTTTCAACTGACCTGTTTTAAAGGAATATATTCTGGCATTGGACGAACCCTTGTCATAACCCTTATCCAGGGTTCCGTGCCAGATAGGATGTGCCAATTTAGAGTTCGCTGTATTGGACTGCGATTCATCGGTCTAGTTAATTAAATTTAAACTATGTCTGAGATGGTGCAAGTACTTTATTTTGGTTCAGAACTAATTAATAGTATATTGTGTTTAAGAACTATAAATTGATAGCTGAAGAATGTGGACTAAGTATTTATCATTATAATCTCATACTATCCCACTGTTGGGAATGATTCTCCTCTCAGAATTAAGAGGATTAGGATTCTGGGCTACTTTTTATTCTTCCTCAAACACGTAGGTTTCCTCACGATGTTTCCCTTCATCTTTGAATCATCCATTAATTAAATTGTAATACCCAAATATTTTTTAAATATCACAATATAATATGACATTTGTGGCTCAGCTTGTCTCCAGTTCGATCCCCGGTCAGGTAGAAGTCTAAACGATGCACTTAAACGAAATCCATATCACCATGGCACAAGGACGTGTAGTAAGAGTCGAATCCTACTCATAAGGATTTCTTTAGATCAAAACGGTAGTGCTACAATAAGTATGCAATGGTAATAACATCAGTCACAGTAAGAGTCACAAAAGTTTATTTTATTAAGTACGTTGGATATATGTATATCCAAATGGTATACCTTAGTATCTCATTAAAATAAGCACTTCGTGTTAACCAAATAGGTATATTAGTATTTCCTTTTAATTCTGCAAATGGTCTCCTTAACTTCTGAACAATTCGCTACAAAAACACTCAACCAGTAAAAAGCTTCTTAAAACCTCAAGCGGTAGACGACAATGTATTTAGCGTATGAAAAATGCACCCTTAGCATACAGTAGCACTTGAGTTCACTAAGTCCTTGTTATCGTAGGCTACTCCATTAATTATGTTCAAAATTTGGCTGCCATTAGAAAAAAACGGACCAATGGGAACAAAGCTTGGATGTTGAAAATAGAACGCTCAAACCAGACGAGTCATTAATCATTGCGCACTGTATCTACACCTCAGTAATATGTAATGATTGTCTGTTTATCCACTTAAGTACATAAATGGGCTAGAGTTTTTAATTCAACTTACGATTTTCGTGAGTTTTGGTTCGTAGAAGATAGAGCGATTAGCGAGAAGTAGCAAAGTTATTGACGTCATATCATGACATATGAATGATTAGCGAGAGGCAGCAAAGGTATTTACGTCATATCATTATTATGATTACGAATGTCATACCTATTGTGTCATTTATACAGTGCCGGCTTACTACATTTGAGATGACCGTAGTACCCAGTATACCATCATAGAAGTATTAGATCATCATAGAAGTGGCAACGTATCTGTGATCGATTTAATAACAATATAAGGATAGTAGATAATTTTGAAGGTGGTAGAACCCTTTGTGGTTCGACTCCGGCGGCACCACCGCATAATAACAGCATTGTTAGGCGCTGCTGTGTTCCGTTTTGAAGGGTGTGGTAGGGGAGACAGACTTTTCCGAGGCGTTCCAGCTTAGTCCTCAAGGGTAACGTCGCATCTGTGGCCGATCTCAGGTAGGAATATCTAATCGTATCTGGGGATGTTATAGATGTCCATGAGTGGCAGTAGTCATTTACCATCAACAAATATATAGAACAAATAAGAGTGTATTTGTGCTTTACGCCAAATTTTAACATACTACAGAAATGTGGGGATACATATTCCAAACAGCAATTGCAGTCCTACCTGAGGTCCTTCACAGATTCTCTGTTTGAGACCACAGATGCCTGTCTCCGAGAACCAAGCTAGAACACCTCATGATTGAATGGGCTATAATATAATCTTTAAACTGGAAGACACTGGCCTTGCACCGTTGTTATGAGGTAGCAATACCTCTGAAAATGAAGTAAACATTGATACTCTGTGTGAATTAGTCGAGTAAAACCAATACCAAAAACAATACAATACATTATAAAACATCATGAGATGTTTAAAAAACAAAACGCGACCAAAACACCAGCCGAATATTTGAAACACCTGAAAAAGATAAGGCAATATCGCGCGTTCTGAACTTACCTAAATAAAACGCCTTTATTTCAGCCGATTTGACGCATAGCCCCTGACTAACGGCATAGAAAGATAGACTTACCTAGTCCGAGGTAGGCCGCGATAAGTCGGCGAATCGAGGTGGAAATGGAAATATAATGGAAATCTCCCCCTCCCGCCTGCCACCTCACCCTCTTCGCATACAATGCCGAATAGACGACTTGTTACATTTCATTGTTCAGTTATCAGCCCCCAGGCCTTTGTGAAGCCCGATGATTGAATACGAGAATTTGTTTTGGTGCCTGCTTCTGATTTTCTACGTTTGCCACTGAAAGCTCCAATCGCCCGGTATTAAGAGAAAGTATAATACAATTACGAATGATTGTTTGTTCAGTTCAACATCAAGGATTGCTAACGAAAAATATTAGGAAAAAACAGTATATAAATGGTTTCGTTTCATTTTGCAACATTGAAATTTAATTGAAATGAAATCGTATAACCAATGTCTTTTTATGCTTTATGTAATGTACGAGTATTAAGTACTATTTTCTGTATATTTACATGCGAACTCTACCAATACAAGGTCCATAACCTAACAACGAAAACGTGAATCAACGAAGCAATGAGATAGTATTAAATCTTCGTTTCTGTGTTAAAAATAAAATTTCAAAATATTTGAAAATCTATCAGTAATGAGAATGGACGTGAGATATAAGGAAAACAAAATGCAAGCTTAAACACGGTGTAGGCTGTTTTGATCAAGAACAGATGGTATTTGCAATGGTTAAAATTAATCGTTGCGTACGTATTTGCTTGTACAGTGAAACTTGGTTAAGTGGGACCTGGATAAGTGAGAAACCTCCATAACTGGAACTCATGCTGAGGTCCCAACACTTTGGCACTGAATTACCTCTGTTAGTGGGACGAGGTAAACCTCTATATCTGGGATTTGTTCTTTCGATTTATCATCATAGTTACCTCTATAACTGAGACAGCGAGTAAATTTTATATGCATAAACCTCTGTAACTGAGATAACATTGTTTGTTTACTCATTCTTATTCTACCCACAAATTCCACACGTAATTCCAAGTACGTAAGTACAAATTTTGAGCTTCAATTACCTTCAGTTTTAGTTTCGCTTTACTATCATACAGATGTTTATTTGAAAAATGTCAAAACGAAAGCTACAATCGTTATCATTACGTGAAAAACTGAAGTTAATATCCCTTTAAGAAAGTGGGAAGACACGCGAAGAAGTTATTTTATTTAATGATCGCACCTGTATAACTGAAATAACCTGTATTCTCACCTCTATTAATGGAACCCTCTGTAAATGAGACAGATATTTATTTATACCTGTATATCTGAGACACTGGGTAAGTGGAATACCTCTATAAGTGAAACGACATTGCAGGTCCCTTGATGTCTCACTTAACCAGGTTTCACTGTATTTGTAATGACCACAGCTTTCAGTGTAACGAGAAAATAATAAACAATACTTTTTCTTGTTTATTTGCGATTAGAACATGAATTACAGAATCACGTGTTCCTATTTAGACTAAATAAGACTTCCCACGTTAGTACGTGACTACGTCACATTCGTATATTTATTTAAAGTAGTTTTAGAAAGTGATCTATTTCTACTTTCTCTTATGTATGAGTAATGTAGTCAACCTCTAGGATTTTTCACTGATCATGGATATTCATGTGCACATTTACTTTCATAGAACAATAACCTGTTTTGTGTCTGTCAAATTAATTTAGGTGTGGAAAACTATTTGTAATGAATTAATTAATAAGAATTTGGTAACGCACTCCGTGCTTCTTGACTTTGTAATGTTCTATCAACACCCAAACATTACCTGATTCATTATATTCAAACGTAAGCCGGGCTTTTAATATTTTTCTATGTGCTTATTCCATCAAAGCTCTTTTCAGGTAGTTGTAGAGCTTCCACGATTTTCCATTACGGACCGATTTCTCCCAGCTACTTATTTGATAAGAGCTTTTGTCGCTCGTTCATTGATCGATTGTCGATTGTCGCGTAACAATGACGATAAATGCTTCCTCAGATTGAAGCTCGGATTCTTTCCGTGGGGTTGATTTTCCCCTTACGTTCTCTAAGAACTTGTTACGATCCTAAAGTATTTAGGGGTGTGTGTATATAAAACTGAATATTTCAGTGCCATGGTTCACAATATTTAAGTTTTTAGTTACTTTCAAAAACTCTGCTTGGTAGAAGATAATATATTTGAATTATTTCGGTTGATTCGTTTTTGGCTGGTTTCGTTATAAATGGCTATTAATTAATTGGTTGTAGACAGTTACTACATTTTCCCTAAACCTATTTTTATTGCCGTTATTCCTTTTTAAATAATTAATATGTATACGTATCTTATAATTGATTGCAATTTTGTAAATTTACGACATTTCAAATGAAAATCCGTTTATCTAATAACCCTACTATTAAACCCCAAACATGTCTATTGTCCAAAAATATACCAAAGTACTTCCTAGTGAAAGCGCGGAACAATCTTATTTCCTTCCCCTTGTATTTACACGTGCTATTATTTGCATAAACATTTTTTTTATTCGACAGAGGGGTGCAGTGACTGTAAAAATATATTTCTAATTCTGTTCGCCGCAGCTTTCCGGTTGTACTCCCGGTAGTACGGACGTTGACTGATCGCGTTTTCGCTCTCCTAATATTATTTTTGAGCTCGCTTTGAACTTAGCGCTATGAACTCATATTATTTTGCTTAGTTTGGATATTTACGGGTGCTATATTTATCAACGTTTTGTTCGAAATTCGAACGATTTTGTCTCGCTTGGCGTGATCTTCGTGCGTCGTGAGAAATTGTTCATTTGTTCAAGTTTTATTTTGATAGGAATTATTATGAAAGCTCATGATATTGATACCATTTCTAATGGAATATGAGTGACCGAAGTAGGTAAACAATTCTAAACAATATTAAATTAATTAAGGTAAAAATTACATAATGATTATTAAAAAAATGACATATTTATGTTGTAATTATGAAATTAAATTATATTGAGAGTTATTAATCGAAGTTGCTAGCTTACTACAATATTTTGTAGAGCTGTTTTCGATTAATTATGCGATGAGTTTCAATAGTTTTAATATTGCAACAATTTACTTTAATTATAAAATATCGTTTCAGCGATGGTTTTTATTACTTATAAAAATAATATCATTTTATACAAAGATAAGTTCGATGTTAGTTCACTGCTACGCTATACTGCTACGACTAGCTTTGAATACTTCCTTATAGTTCGTCATCGTTCCCACAGATGGCGTTGTAACACGAAATACCAAATGTATATTTATTAAATAAGAATTATTAAACATTTTAAATATGTTAATTGCAAAAGTATTATTTTCATCCAAAACCTTTATATAAATTATAAACATAATTATCTCACATTTCTATACCAACTAAATATTTTTGTAAAAGTTATTACCAAGTGTAAACTGTCTGCTAGAATTAATTTATATTTTTTGTTCTATCGCATTGTTACCTCTCCTCAAAATTGGACCCATGTTTTAAGATAAAAAACCTAATAACATGGTTATTGACCCTAAGCTTATTATGAAGCCCCGAAATATCTGATTCTGTAACAACCACCAAGTCTTAGCAACAAAAACTGAGCTTATTAAAAAAACATTATATCTTATAATTACACACCCACATATAAGCAGGCCAATCCCATTAATACATGTCTGTCTACACACATGTACACGAATATGACTCAGAAGACGTACGCACACATTGAAGCTGTGTATGAGACAGTACGGCGAGTCGATTGTGTGGTTATTGATATTGCCAGGTATTAAATTTTCCAATGATATCGGGAAATTGTAATTTTTATTTTTTTCATATTACAACTTATTTTTGCTTTTAATTTATAAATATTTCAATACTAGGGTACTAAGTCTGTTCCCATAACTAAATAATTATAGTATGTAGATTAACATAGACTCCGGTTCCATATTTGATCCCCGGTTAGGCAAACATCTAAATTTAATAAGGAAGTTTGGTTTCTGTTCGTGCTTTGGGTGTTTATCCATTTGTGTCCATAACGCTTACTTGGCACATAATAAATCTTGAAATATGTAGAGTATGGTACATTATTTGATTTCCAAAACTTAGAGACTGATCATTTTTTTCTACTTTTGTCATGAATCGACATCAACTAGTACATTGTAATATCAACGTAAGAAATAATATTAACGGAAGTCTGAAAGATAATGTCCATATAAATACATTTAGTATTAATTACCTCTGATTTTTAAAGGTTTTAGTAATACTCTATTTTAATTTAACTGCTTGAACAATTGTCGCTTAATCTCATATCTGAATAATCAATACAATTAACAATATTAAACAAAATTTACATCGTAAGTATTAATAAATCCCAGTAGCTTGTTTTGAAGATCCTTACAACCTAATACCGACCAATAATTTCACCAAAGTTGGTAACTTCTAAAGAAAGTTGTGTTCAATTAACTGGCAACATTCTCAGAAGTCGTCCGTCTCTTTTTCACCTACGTGTGCTGACTCATTCTAACCCGAAGTTAGGTTAGCCCCACATTAATTAAACGTCGGGATAGAACGCCAATCAAACTTTGACCGCCGCTAAGCCGATGAAGCCGAACTTATTATGTGGTATTAAAATTCCATTTTCGAACTCAAACCATTTCAAATTGAAACGGAAACGTAATTATACCATCAAATGATAATTGCTAATTCCATAAATGCATTCAATTAGGATATTAGACATGAAATATCAGTAAAGAGTTTTTATTTCCGTAATTACCAATTATAGGGCGGGTTATGGCCGGTAATACGTGTATTGATCAGCCGCTATTAGCGCTTTCGAGTCATTAATGTACTATTAAACCGTTGTGTGTCATCAGTTAAGCATAAAAAGTACCGCATCACATGGTGCGTACACATGTGCGAGTCGACGGTAGCACATAAATCATAAAAGCGTCTTTATATTTGTTTTTATACGTAGGTAGTAGCCATGTCGATAGAGGAACGGAAAAAATCCCCCTTTTCCTGCCTGGGGATCACACATGACCGGCCTGTCTATCTGCCAGACCCGTGTCAAATATTCTCTGGAGCGGACACCGCCCCCGCTCGGCTTTTGGGGCAGGGGAGCCCCCTGGGGCTTGCTGTCCCGCGGCGAAGCTCATCTCGGGGTCCTAATGCGTTCTGCGCTCCGCATTACGCTGAGATGAATTTTTACGCGTCCATAGATAGTTTCTTTAGATTGGATTTTTAACATTGATAACAAATATAACGTCGATATAATCTAATATACGTTAGGGAGCGGCATGATTGAATATTTTCTCTTTCATTAAGATTTTCGCCTTCAGGCCGAGCTTTGAAAAATCACCCTCGCCAGCACCTTTCATAACTTTTCGCTTCGTGATCCAACGCAATTACTCACCTTCTATCGCCTTCTCAAATATTCATTCGTTCCTTTCCTGCTGCAAATTATCGTAATGGTTCGAACAAAACAGGTAATTAGATACTCGTATGGAAGGGCCTTCATTTTTTAAGCCCAGACGGTCGGTGCCTTCCGGTTTCCAAATTTCGAAGGGATGTGAATACTTAATGTTTTTTCGTTATTTCGATGTTATGAAGTAAAACGGCGTTGAGGTTTAGGTTTTAGGTGTAGCTTAACTCAATCGGATATTATAATTAATTACTGCGTAGGTAGCGTGGGTGGGTGTCGAGTGAATTGTGCGGTGGCAGAGGTCGGGTAGGATGTCGCGTCGACAGGCGGAGCCGGGCGCGGAACAAAGCTCGGGAGCCTAACAAAGACGTCACCGGCCGTGCCTGCGACGCGGAGTTATGGCACCCATTGTGCGCAACAATACCCAACAAACGAGTTTGTATAAGCTATTAGGTACGCGCATTAATATATATTTTTTGTTCGCCCGAAAATTTAGCATTCCATTACGAGGGAGAGAAATGAAACGCCCGCCGCATGAATTATATTAAAATATATTTGAATATTTCATTTGACACCTTTTTTGCGGGCGGAATTTCGTTCAATCCCCGGCCGGCTCTCGTAATTTTTAGCGTACACCGAAGCGAAATTTTCGGTGAATAACATTCCATTTCGGATGCGAAACACGACGGGAATCAGCGTCGACACAACACTGACTGATGGCTCTGTATTCCAGATATAAATTCTTTTTGAGGTCCGACCGAGCATATTTTATTTATGTACCCTTTATACGTATTTTTGTTGCAATATATCCGAAAACACACGGTGATACTGTTTTACCTCTTATTATAATCTTCAAGATTAATTATTCTATAGTCGTTGACAAAACAATCAAATTACTATAAAATTAATCGAAACAAAACCACAAAATTTCACCATAATATAGCTTTTATACTAATTGGTAACGAAATTCCCCTATTTGGTAGAAAATTCAAAGCAATCAACGGAGTACCTAATCAACGTAGATCAAAATAGTTTTAGCCGGCATATGCGATTGAAATCAGTAAATATTCAGAAGGCCGCCTATATATACATGTGTATAACACGAAGTCATTAGCGGGTGTTCTATATACCGTAGGGTACGTATGTCTACACCCGCCCTACCAATGATTAATGAATATCAGAGCTTGAAAGCTTCGCCTTTTGTTTTTTTACCATTCGAGTTGGATTCGTTTCCCTCATACCGTTTTATTTTACTATCGGAGCATAGATGGTATGTTATAATGATAACAATCTTTTCAAATAGGACACACGTAAGTAATTTTTGGTTAGAAAAGATTTATGGCCATAATACGTATGGTAATTAGAAAAACAGTTGAATTTATTTTATATTTATATACTTTATCTACATTTTAATTCATTTGCGCTGTGTATGAATAATTAATAAATATAATTTTAGAAATTCGTAATAAAAGTTTAAAGATAAAATTATTTTTAAAGTAAGTAGGTATCTTTATAATATAAGAAGGAAGTAACGGTTAGTTTTTTACTAATTTTTAGTTAGAATTCCGCTAGTATGATTATTATTTTAGCGTCATCTCCATTATTGAGGTTTCGTTGTCATTAATAATTTTTGTCTTTGTAAATATCAAAAAACTTGTTGAAATTTTAATTAAAAACCAGGATTGATAAGATAAAGTGCAATATTATACGCTGCACTAACAACACCGAAAGGAAAACAGATAACTGTCGTTGATAAATTATAAATTACAATGTTATTGTTGTTTACAACAACAGAATAAAACTGAGCAATACTTACGATTGTCAAAAACCAATATATACAAAGAATGGTCGACATGCTCGCAGTCAAAAAATCGCTTTATTTCGCGTCTTAATTACAACGACTTTATATAAAGTAATCAAACTCATATCTTCTTTTTGCTCAATTGCAATATCAATTAAACTTATTAAGCAGAGTCGGCCTTTGGTTCCGAGACTTCGTCGAAAACCAGCAATTTTATTTACGACGTGTAAGCGTTTAAGAGAAATTGCATTAATCTGAATACCCGTTTGATATCATGTACGATGTTGCAATACACTGAGTGGTGTCCGCGGCTCGAAAGGTAACAAATCGTAAAAATAACCACACGAATATATGCTTACACGACCCGGAAATAAGGGGTCGAATCGTTTAACGTACGGTTGGCGTTACGTTTATTCTTTCGTGTGTAAATGTATGAAATTGTAGGACATGAATTATGGATTGTCGATATCGCTCCAAGCTGTTGCTGTATTTTTTTCGTATTTCTCGATGCGATACCGCAACGAATTAAATTAAAAGCTCTTTTCACTTGTCATCCCTTGATGAATTTGGTATTTAGGCGCGCTGTCTGCCTATATAAGTTATTTATTTTAAACATAGCTTTATGTTATTAATCTATGTAATTTACGTACTATTTGATTATGGGTTACAATGTTGCCTTATGATATAGTCTAAAATAACTTTTAAAGGTAGAAGGTATTACAGCGTGCTAGGGTATCTCAATATCATTTTAAATAATAGAGCTGTCAGGAGTTTAAACCTGTACCCTTACCAGGAGTTTTTACGTTTCGACAAATATGACTGTTTTGATATTTGTTTACGTATTGGCCCATACAATTTCCTAGTTCTGACACAATCCGCTAGGGGTGCTGATTGGAATTTGTATGGGCAAATACGTAAACAAATACCAAAACAGTCATATTTGTCGAAACGTAAAAACTTCTGGTAAGGGTACTGGACCAATAGCAAAGGAGGTCAAAAATAGGTACTACTAACTGCTCACAATAAGCAAACTTAATACAACCTTAACTTTATTAACGGAGTGACTATTAAGACGCTTTTTTATATGAAGGTATAGTCAAGAATCTAGAAACATGAAATTTTTCACATAACTTTATATGTATGTACTAGTATAACGTACCCAAACGACTAAGAAAGGAATATTTGAAAATTCGTCCTTTAAAAGCTAAATAGGGTATCAAAGGTTGTTATAAGCAATAAACTTAATATTTACCGAAACTAGAAGGTAACTAGGTACCATTCGAATACACCAGTTGCTGGAAGACTAATCAGCTTAAGACCTTCGACTTACATTTATCTGGATAAAGTGCGTGCTAAAATATTGACCGGCGGACTATCTCGGATCGCATTTGTACTGATTACCTACACGATAGAGCGGGGCACGAAAGGTAAAGGGTCGAAAAAAGCGGTCAGTCGATACCAGGAATGGCCAATCACGACTTAATATTCGGTAATGTAGGATTATAATTTGATGGATCTTTTTTGGAGGGAGAAGTCTGTAATATTTTAGTGTCTTCGTAATATTGAAGTGTGTTGGACTTCAATCTTGAAAAACTCGAAGATTTCTGGGTTTCGATGTTTAAATTTTTTTATGAGCTTCGAGTTATGTTATATGGCCTCTCAATCTAAGGGTACTGGGTTCTATTCCCATACACACGCCTCTCATTTTTAGAGATTTATATGTGGCTATTGGAAATTAATTATCACATGCTTTAACCATGAAGGAAAATGATTCTGGGAGTCGATTCTGGAGTTCTTTAAAAAAAAGTTCTAAAAGTGTGCGAATTCAACTTCTGGTTAGCGTGGTGCACTATGGCCCCTAAAACCCCTCTCACTCTGAGACCCATTCCCAGCAGAGGTGCAGTAATGGATGGATAACGACTACATGTGAGGGACTGGTTGGGGTCTGGAGCAAATGTTACCTATGTACTAAATAGGCACAAAAAAATGGCCAAGTTGCTTTTTGGTACTATAGAGAACTTGGTCTAAGGAAATAATATTCCCTCTCTCAGTAAATTTCATTAAAATTATATCACAATCTCCCCACGAGCCATTATTGCCTACTCAGGTCTAAGTAAAGTGTAATTACGTTAGTCTCACGCTCAAAGGCCGAGTGTCGTCTCACGCGTGTCCAGTGTGTCGTGAAAGTAAGCCGAGCCGATTTTGTAACTCCCCCCGCGATGATTTATACGCGCCCGGCGACACATGCAGCGCTGCGCCCGACGCCCCTAAAGCTGCGATTTCATTTTACTTCAGCAGACGGGCAGGTGGAACGCGGCGTGATAGACGTTATAATTACCCCCACTTTGGCGTTTTTTTTTTCATAACATAGATTGTACGTTTTTTTTTACAAGCTTACATTATCATTCTAAAATAGTGCAATAATATAATATTAATGCCGTGCTGTGTACCTATGTCCTCAACA
This sequence comes from Epargyreus clarus, assembly GCF_041222505.1. Taxonomy (NCBI): domain Eukaryota; kingdom Metazoa; phylum Arthropoda; class Insecta; order Lepidoptera; family Hesperiidae; genus Epargyreus; species Epargyreus clarus. The sequence goes on from NW_027332213.1 coordinate 10,672,119, forward strand.
GCTTAACTTCGTAATAATTATATTTTAACGATTCTTATCATTCATATTCTGAAAAAAATATCACGTTTAGTTTATAATCCATAATATAACGTTGTCATCACCCAGTGCAAAATAGTTAGATATACTTACCTACTAGTGTGTACTTGAGAAAAGATGATCGATGCGTTTCATATTAAACGGCCGTCTACATCGACCGCGTGCGATCCGTCCGCCTTCTGACCGCCTTAATGTTCTTATTACGTACGGTTTAAAGCTGACGTCGGGATCATGTTTTATGCATCTGAGAGCGGGATAAACCGCTAGTGTACAAAAATTTTTAATTTATCATGTTTAATATATCACTCATTGGTCGTACATAATATTTGCTTTGAATACAGCTTTTTATTGTCCGTATCGTGACGTTTAGCTTATCCTTCACATTATTACTTTTAGTTGAATAATGTAATGTTCTAATTAACTAATGGAAAATATTAAGAAATACCAGTGTGTAGGTACTTAAAATGCTACATAATATGTACCGAATGCTTTTGATATAAAACGGCCGTCTGCATCGACCGCGTGCGATCCGCCCGCCTTCTGACCGCCTTAATGTTCTTATTACGTACGGTTTAAATCTGACGTCGGGATCATGTTTTATGCATCTGAGTGCGCGATGAAACCGCTAGTGTAATATATAAAGCCCGCTGGGAAGGGGATTTCATGAGCTATATGGCTGTGTATGATTTTGTTTTGTATATTTTATGCGATGCAATGGATTCGTGGCCAAGATTGGTAATTGTTTTAATTTTCATTGTCGAAATCGCTTAAACATTCTCTTAAATTTTTTGTAATTTGAATGTTTTTACTGATTGTAATCAAGTAATACATTTCATTTACTGTTCGTTTAGGTGTAATTTTTTTTAATTAATTTATTTTCTTGTATGGTCGAATCACAATGCTCATGTTACTGTATAAATTATGGACGTATGTTAAGCACGTTGAAATTTAAAACTGATATTTTCGTCTGATAAATGTGGCTAAGTACGAATTGAAATTGTATTAATAATAATTATATTAACTATAGCAATAAACTCGATTATTTTTGTTTCCAATAGCCAGTATTCGTTGGACAATAGCATTTGCATTCTTGAATGCCTCCCAAAACGCTGTGCGATGAGGCTGTTATCAATTTCCGGTGCAACAAGTGGCCAATAATTTTGAATACGCTGCACCACTTGTATCTACTAAGCACTGGATCTTTTGCATTCATGAATTGTTCGCATCGTGCCTTTAAATTGTTACTTCATTTTTATATTTATGTGATGAAAGTAGAAAATTTATGTGATGAAAGTAGCAAATGAGGATGCAGTTTTCATAAGTGTCTTAACTCTCTATTTTAACTAAAATATATTGGCTACATATTCAAGCTATTTGACGACCCGCGTGGCAAAGCTGGCATCATACCGGTCTGACGCGCATAGGGTCCCGGGTTCGATCCCCGGCCAGACAGATACCTAAATGATGATTATGATGATTTAGGTCTTTAATTTTGGGTCTGGGTGTTTGTGTATTTGTGTGTGTGTGTGTCCATAGCACCCACGATACAGTCAATCCTAGTATGGGGAACGTAAGTGTAGAAAGCGTTAAGCGTTATTTATTTATTTAATATTAAGCGTTATTTGACAGTCGTAGGTGGAAGGGTGGTGCTACCACACTTGAACTATTTTAGAGTTTTACTGATTTAGTGTATTATGGACTTAGCCTTGAAGTTTATTAGACCTTTTTTCTTCTTAAATCATGTAAACATAATCCATTGCCTGCTAAACTATTTTTTAGGAGAATGGTGAACATGCATATTTGCTCAAGATTTTTTTAGAAACTTAAGGAAATATTTTATCCTACCCTACCCTTTAAGACACCCATTAAACATAATATAGTCAACAGAGTATGCTTTCTAGGCACCTGATATTAGTCAGCATGTCACTAAGTTAAGTCACATTTGTATCGTTATTTCAAGTATTAGGACTTGGCGCCCATTGTTCGTTCCTACCATGTACCCAATTTGTCATTTAGAACACTTACAAAACGTTCACTTGTCATCGAGTTTTACTTTTTAAGTTAGTTGTAATATTTCTGGGAACAGTAGTGAGGTATCATTCGCAATGTAATCCCACGTTTTGTGGCGTGTTTCGAAGTTCGCGTGTTTATCTTGTATTGCAAGTTGTTTCGCGTGTTTCAGTTGAAACGAAAATAATCAACCGAGTTCGCCTTTATGCCGGAGTTGGAGAAACTTAATTTTGAACCGCTCCAATTATTTGGAACAAATTTGGGCTAAATTCTGAGGAAATGATAAAGTACGGGTCTAATGTTTTTGATGCTTTTCGTCAATTGACGTTGTTTTGGTTTTGATATTAAGTACTTCTAGGTCTTTATCTATGTTTTACTATCTCACTATAGGGCATAAACTTCTAGATAATGTATATTTTTAATCGGTACATTGTTAATCAAACTTGGCTAACTGCCGATTACTGTGCTTCATAAACCTTTAATAAAATTATATAGAATTAATTAAAAAGTAGAACTATTTTTTCTTTAATGTTAAAACAAGTATTCATCTATTTCTGACACTCATATAACATCAGTAAAAATCAGAGGTGAACACCAAATTGCAATAAGTCAAAATATACTGCTTAATGTAATACAGCTCCAAAAAAATCCAAAAAATCATTCATATATTTAACAGTTTCAATTAAAACCGTAAAAACCTGCTTACAAACCAGTTCCTACAAATATAACATCGTTTACCATACGCAACGTACAAAATTCTATTAATTTCACTAAACGCATAATAACCTGGAGTTTAAGCGTCAGATTTGTTTTTTAATTCAAAACAAATTACAGAGTTCAGGGCATCTTCTAAACCGTGTATAATAGGGTTTGCATCTCCCGAAGAATAATGGGTACAAAACGAAAAAGGCCTGCGGCGTCTTAAATTATTTTAATTGGCTTCGGTAGCGCTTTGGACCGTGTCTTCGAATAAATACTTCCAACGGGTTTATGACAAATTCATGCAACGTCATGCGTTCTAGTGATGGGACAATTATTGATGATCGTACAGATCAGAAGGAATATAGGTATTGAAGATTTATGAATGCAAATGTTTTTGTTTTTGGTGGTATTGATTGCCTATAGGTATTCGTAAGCGATTCATCTTAATGATAACAGTAATAAGGAAAACTGTTTCAGTGACCCGTACGTAGGCCAAAGGCCAAATGTATACGTCTCAAAATGTTGATGAAAATGGTATGAAATGGTAATCTTTTAAATAGTGGCTGATTACTAGAATTTTAAACAATTTCATAACAATAAAACTAATTAATAATGACTGAAATATTATCGTAGTCAAAATTAAAATTTTAGATTTTTTTGAGAAATCTTTTCCATCTCATCGACATTAAATGATAAATCTTATCCACACATTGTTTCAATAGAGATCGTTATTCATAGGAATAAACTATGACTACTTACTTGATTAAGTCATACAGAATTTTTATACAAGGTACAGAAGAATAAAATGTAAGAAAAGGAAATAGCCATAAATAAATCAATAGGAACTCTGTTCACCACCTTGTACATGCGAACAGTCAGTTCTGATACAGTCCGCTAGCGGCGCTGATTGAAAGTGTATGGGCAAATACGTAAACAAATACAAAAACAGTCATTTTTGTAAAAACGTAAATACTCATACTAAGGGTACAGTAGTGACATTGTTTTTGTGAATTCTTTATTTATTGTTCTTGCTGTCCACGTCGAACTTTCTACCATTAGCGCTCTACGCTACGGTATGTTATTGTCGTGTAGTGCGAATGACATTCGTAACAGCTTTCATTGCAATCCGAGCAGCATTAAATGTCCGATTACATCACGCACTTATAATTTATTTACACAAATAAATTATTTAATAAATTTTATTACAATTAATGTATACGATTAAATTATTTTAATATTGGTCCATTTGTGATTTTATTAAAAAGGTACAAAAAGTACGATTTTATGTACCTAATAACTACTAGGTTCTATTTTGTAATTACTAGCTCATATTTTTATTTTAACAATTATAAAAGGAATTTTATAAAGCTAAAATTATTTGTCGAAATTTTATGCGTAAAAGATACAAGGAGGGATAAACAAGTTTAGGTTTAGGCACCCTGTATTATTATTCTGAACCTATTCATCCCCTGAACTTAAAGCCTAGTTGTCAATCAATCTACTCAATAAATTGAGAAAAAGACACCCATTTTTGAATTATTATTTTCCTGTGCCGACAACATCTAAATGTATTTTCATTAGATGCTACATACGAGTACGTATGACATATAAAAACCTTTCATCTTTAGTAAAGTTTCTAGTAGCTCTGCGTATACTATAAAACTTTGTTACCCCCGACAGCCGAGAGAAATACCGAACAAGCAAAAACAATTAACAAATTGATAAGCTCAAAACAATTTTCAATTAACTTCGCCGGGAGTGTTCGCTGTTTACAAATAACCACCATTTATCAGAAATGCCTATGCAGTTTTTAACGTCTGGCGCTTAGGGCTGTCTCACAACCTTATTTGTACTGCTATTTAACCCTAATGTATGGTTACTAGTTTTATTACTTGGGCCATGTTTAGTAAATCACGTAATGGTCTCTACATTACAACGTTTAACAAAAATCCTTGAGTTGTTGGATTATTTATTGTATTCGTTATAATTATATCTATTGTGGCATGGTACAATACTAAGTAATTGGTGTGTAAAGTCAAGTCTATGCGACTCAATTTTTATATTAAAAAGCTTTAAGCATTGTTAAAGTTTTATGTTACTTCAATAATATATGCTTGAGAACATAACTAAATAAAAAATCATTTTTTTAAATTGACAATTAACTAATTTTCTCCAAATTTGGAATATTATGTTATCAATAAAGTAAACCTACACAATAAAGTTAACCTACACAATAAAATATTGTGATTTCATAAGTGAGAGATGGGACGTTATTATTTTCGATCACAGACTAATATACATTCTTGTACAATTCCAGAACGGAAGCGGGGACGGCAAACGTACACGCGGTACCAGACCCTCGAGCTGGAGAAGGAGTTCCACTTCAACCGGTACCTGACGCGGAGGAGACGGATCGAGATCGCGCACGCGCTCTGCCTCACCGAGCGCCAGATCAAGATCTGGTTCCAGAACCGCCGCATGAAGTGGAAGAAGGAAAACAAAACCAAAGGCGAGCCCGGCTCCGGAGACGAACCCGACAACATGAGCCCGCCCACCTCGCCGCAGTAAGCTTAGTCCACGCGGTCCAGGACTACAGATCGATTTGTTTCAGATTACACCTCATACTCACTTTTTCTTTCGTATCCAAACGAATTTAGCGACAATCTGAAACGATCGATCCAGCGACCCCAGTTACTAGAACAGTTTAATTTGTATAAATTGTATGTTGGACTTTTCATGATAATATTACATTATAACTAATACGTAACTTAGTGACTTGGCATAAAGAGTAATGATAGTGTGATGAAGAGATTTTTACAGTTGTTAAGTATAAATTAATTTATAGAACAATCTCAATACCAATAATTACCAAAAACGCAGTGTTTATGATAATTAACTGCAGCGAGTTTGATGTGATTGCATACATTATTATTATGTAGTCGAGATATTATTGTTTGGGAACCGGACGGTTATTAGGAATTGTCTACTCTTTCGCAATTGGTTTATTAGACCTTATAAATTCTTGTCAAAGTGCTTGACGTAACAATTTATTGTAACATCCGTGACTCTTTCTTTGTGACCTACGGACTCACTCAATCATAAATGTAATATAAACTTACTAGATATTTTATTCTCTTTCGCCGTCAGTTCTTTAAATAAAGTCGAGCACTTTGTCAAAATCAAATCTTTTTCTTGCAATACGAATCACAAAACCATAAGGACCTCTTATAATTAACCATTGATAAGAAGGCAATTAGTATCGATATTGTTATTATTTAATATATTTGATGTTTTATTTCTAATTAAGCTATCGAAATGCTATTCTGTACATATAAACATAATAATTTTAGAATTTACGATTATGTACAATTGTTTTAGTGTGAATAATATTATTGAGATTAATTTTGGGAAGCAACGATTAGTTCTTTATAATTCGCAGGGACGAGTTTGTAATTCGTGAATCTTCTCTGATTTTGTACCCTCTTAGGGACTTGTCCCACCGAAAATGAGTAACTAGTAGCAACTGGGCGAACGGATCGATACAAAAAATTACCCAGTTCCAGGGGAAAATACGATAATAAGAATATAAGACTCATAATGTAGTCAATCTGATATGAATAAAAATTGTGTATCTATTATTTCGATACACATGAATGACATGGAGAAGGAATTAAAAATATTTGTTTCGCTTATAAGAATTGTTTTAAGCCTGTTACTCTTTCTCTGTCGGACAAGTCAGTTAATTCGTAGTAGGGAAGGCCAGTTATACAAGTGCAATGTATACGATTTTTCGATGACACATATATACGTAATTAATACTGATAATAAAATCATAGGAATTCTTATAATATTATTATTAAATGTTGCAAGGGTAAAGCTTACGATTGTCAATATTTTTTTTATTTCATTGTACACGGACTAAGGTCGTGCCATTTAATGGAGGAATTAAAATTATTAGAGGCATGTTTAAATTATCATCTTGTACGTCGACGCAGAGAAATTCACTAATTGTTCTATTATAGTGGAAAGTTACCTTCGATTCTGTAGGTGCAGAAGAACTTTATACCTATTATTTTCATAATTTGAATCTCTTTATGGAAAGTAGGTACGGGGACATGTACACAGTATACCAAAGTTAGGAAATATACTACTGGTTGTTCAGTGTTTGTATAAAAGGAGTACCTACCTAGTAAGCGCATGTAGTGCATGTCAGCATTCGGCCGTTTCATATACAAGTCTCACGGAGACAAAAGGTATTTTTATAAAATCATTGCCTAAGGAAACCAATATACGTAAAATTATCGAGCATTAAATATTTACTTATAACATGATAGTCTTACGATAGGTACTGTTAAAGGAGCGTGACTTTGAAAGGTTGAACTTTGTCGGGATTCGCGTTATACGTTTTTTCGTAATAATGTAAACTATTTATTGTAAATTGTTTTTTTTTCACATAGATTGTAACTAGTGAATGTTTTAAGAACTCAGTGAGCCCGTTTCATCTTATACATATATATTAATTTGTGCTGTGTTCGTTAAGTAAATGTAAATTGTTTTAACTGTATATTGTCGATATTTTAAACGGTATTTATTTATTGAATCACTTTAATTAGGTTTGCGTCTTTCTCTATCGACTCTTGAATTGGTTTATTTATTCTAAGGCTGTCTGGCTGGGATGCATTTTGTTTATTATTTGAAATTTGCTCAAATATCTCATGTTTATGTTGTGAATTTTGTTGTAGCAGTAAGCGTTTTGATTGCGTTAATTCATGAAGTGACCATTTTGAGAACGTTGACTGAAATAAGAACATCGTTCAATAATCAATCGATCACTTTTCATACGCAATCAAAAAGCACGGATTTAAATCAGTCCCTTGCCAGATAGATGTTTCAACATTATTTCGGTTTGTAAAATTTTACATGAAGTAAAATTAGTTTTATAAATTACACTAAGTTTTGATTGTTAGGCGAACTGACAGCTGTCCTTTAACTTTCAAGATTTAGGTCTCTAGGCGAGATAATGGATACCTAATCGATTTTATTTACCATTATGTCCTATCAATTCAAAATTTATGAAATATAACTATAATTAGTAACTTAATAAGGTTAGGCGAGACGATATTGTCATAAATATATAAATACATGAAATTAATAAAGCATAATGATTGTACTTACAGATTTTTATTACATTTATTACCTTCAATACTTATTAACATTATTGTATAAAACCACATACAGATACATAAAATGTTTTTTTCATGACACTTTTGTAGCACACAATATTAACACAAGGATATTTTTTTGTTGTTGCAGTCAATATAATCGAATATATTATATGAAATCAAAAAATACTACATGCATACAATGTCATATGACCATTCTTGTTTACCACTCGTATTTTAATGTGTTATAAGCCTCGTAAATTTATTTTTTTATTCGTGGTAGAGTTTAAGAACAAAACTCTACTACTCAAAATTTTAGGACAAAATCTTCAATCAAAACTGCTAGACTATGTGATGACATAGACGATTAAAATAAAGTTTACCTTTAGCAAATTAATTTAATTAGTTAAATTTAATTAATTAGTTTAATTAGTAGTGGCTAACAGAACACCTGCCTATTCTCGTAAAATTTGAACAAATGTATTTCACATTTATTTTGGTATCTTGTTTCATCACTAAAACGTAAATAATTCGATGGCTTTTGTAAAAACAAACTGTCATTTTTGGATAATATTAATGTTAATATACTCTGCGACTGCTAAGAATACAAAGCATATTATTGTCTTATTAGAATAGTGTGCGTATAATTATTAATTATTATTCAAATTATCACAACATGGAAAATATCTATTAGGCACAGAAAAGTTATATGTTACCATTTCTTTAACTAGTGATTTACCAAAGCAGTGCAGAAAGATAATCGATATATTGTTTTATAATGAGAATACGAATTAACGTATCATACTCGTACTTATTGGAATATTACCGATCTTTAAATGCATGATAAAATATTTTAAATCTCTTCTAAAGATATGGTATACGTGCCTACATTACATTATTGATGAACAACAAACAGAACAGTTGGCATCGATTTTCACGTCACTAGTAATTTCTCATGCAATTCTCCCACGTGAGTCGTCCATAATCTTAGTACCTTACATGCAAATCCCAGTGTTGTGTCGGTACGGCGTCATTATAATACGTTGCCCTAACGACAAAATAATGATTCGCGTGATAGAGGCCCGGTTCCTTCCGTGTCAGCCACGGGTGATTGGCCCGCCCCGCCACAAATCTGAAAATTACTTTTTTCTGTTTCAACACGAACACGGTTATTTATACGGCTAGGTGTGGCTCGCTCTAATGAGTTTTTAATAATGCCTCCCATCCAATGAACGCTGAAGGCGCACCATTATTCTCCACGTAAGGTCGAACTAATGCGATTTTGACAAGTTCGAAATTGAGGCAATTATGGTTTTGCAGGGTTTAAAATGACGCTGTATTTGTCTGACTGACGTCCAGCTAATATGATGCTCTCCGGAAGTCGTTTACTGTTATACAATTTTTTAAGACGTTTCGAATATTACCTGAGTTATGTACGTCATGGACACCATATATTTTGTTATTGAAAATAAAAATGATGCGTTATGATTTCGTAGATTTATATCAATATAATTTTCACATAGGTAACCTAATAACATTCAACAACGCAAAATAAGTCGTTCTCTATACCTTTTTCTGTGAAATAACAGCTGTGTCAAGGGAAGGACACATAAATTTAGTCTTGAAAGGCAGACAGGCCTCTATCCTATGTAGAGTTGATAGCAGATGTCCATATGTGACAATATCCACTTAAAATCAACTAGACAAGATGCTTAGCTATTTCTATAAAATAAAAAATAACATAAATGTTAACTAAAAACGTTTCATATTTGTATAAGATTTTAACCATATATACACAGATATATACACAGATATTCTTATTCTATATTCGTATCAGTTGACAATATTGTTATCTCGACACGACCGTGAACCCAATCTGGAGTAAGTGCAATGGCACATCGGGGCTCATAAATAACACTTGGCATTGTGGCAGATGACTGACTGACCAATTTATATTGACCTTTAAACTAACTCTGATATGAAGTGTCCCCTTTAAGCGTCGATACCAATAAAGATGTAGAGTGTATGTAGAGTTCGTAGATATGTAGAGTATGCGTTGTATTGAATTGTTTGCATTTTTGGGAAATAAGTGTTTTTTGTAAAATGTATAGAGTAATGAAGTTTCGTATTTTTATTTCAGTTCATATAATATGTTAGTAATAATTAAAATTGATAAATAATTATTCTATAATTCATATAGACACAAAAGAGACTGGTTTCGTGCATTATAAGGCTAAATAACACCTGTAGTACTTTCTAAAACAATTTTATTTAAAATGTAATGTAAATGTAGGTTTACAAAATGTAACTAAAATAAATTTTAAGAACATTTTAAGACCATCTATATTTTATGGTTACTACCCCTTATGGACATGCGAAACTAACCCTCAATAAACTGGATATGCAGGAATGTAATTCAGAGAGGATTATGAATTAAGTTGATCACAGAATCTTGCCTTGCTAGCCCTAAGGACTAATTAGAATGCAATAATTATAAAAAATCGCGATCATAATTAATTTTGACGATTCTGGCAGACTATGGGTTATGATAACTAAATTGAAATGATGTTTTTTACATTATTAGGAATTGATCAAATTGTATACCATTATAAGTATAATGGGCATTAAATATATTGTATGGAGTATTTACCTAAATGTATTTAGGATTACTTAAGTAGGTACCTGTAAAAATAATTTAAGTTTCTCTTCAAAAATTAAATATAGGTACGTAATAATAAGTACCTACCACATTAAAAATAAAACGACTGCTGCTGCGTCTTATAGACAAATTTTAACTAATTGAGATCTATCAACTGACATTTGCTCCCTAACTCATGAGTGACCCATGTGTGGACAAAATAATCAAAACAACCGGTCTCTTTGAAAAGCGTAGTGTCCCGAGATGAAGACATAAATTACAAGCAATCTTTCACGTGCGACCTTGCCTCATAACATTCAATTTTATTGACTGCAATAAACCAAAGCAATGGTTAAATCAACACCGCCGTATCGATATAAACACCTCGTAAATATTCGCCCTCTCTCTCTAACCTATTTGCTTCTCCATACGCGAAATAGAGACGGAAGAATCGCTCGCTCATTTCGCTTTTACTCAAAATAGTTTATGAGAGCCCAGGAGTTTTCGGTACAAAAAATGTTAGACTCTACCCTGTTAAAGTTTAGGTCGCGTTTGTGTTGCGTTTTGAATTTTATAGGTTTTAAATGGGTCCTTAAATTGCAATAACGATTTGTTTATAGATCGTGTGAGCCTTTGTACTGAGATTTCAATTTACGACACAATATGTTACGACATTTATTACGTTGGAATGAATAAGTGGTAACTCATAACTGTAATGGACGTGTTATAACATTTTTGTCATAATGTGTGTGATGACGCTCAATGAATTTATTTGATTCAATTACTTAAGTCCACATTAGATAACATGATTTAGTATGTAATTATGAACACTTTGGTAATACCGTTTTTATTAATGCACTTTAAACTTCTTGTTATGGAGGAAAATATATATTATCTATAGAAAATTTATGGATAATGCTGATAAATAAGTTACTTAGTTACACTAATGAATAGTTTGATCGTAAATACTAATTTTACTTGTGTTTATTATGTTAAAACATACTAATTAGTACCCTATTATTAATATTAAGTATAAATAATAATACCAGAAGCATTATGTACGTATATCATAACGTATTAATTAACTAAGTAACGATGAAAAACTGTAAAAAGATGTAATATTCAAATATCACAACGTTCATACTCTACGTAGAGTAAAGAATTCAAAAATTGGCGCGCAGGCGGCTGCCATCTTGTTCGGGGGCGGGCCCCCCGCACGCCCCGCCCCACTCCGCCACACCCAAGCGGCAGGCACTCGGACGCAGCCCAAATCATTTGTTATAATGTACACTAGGCGACATAGGTGCCGTAACGCGATGTAGATTATTATTATTATTATTTTAGGTCGTTTAATTTGAAGGCTAAAAATCGAAGTGGTTTTGCTAATTTTCAGGTGAAATTTAGATTTAGGCATGATTATAAATTTATTGCAGCTAAAATATCTACCCTATTTTAATGAAATTACTTAAAAATATCCAACTTAGTGTAATATAATCGATTATTGTGTAAGCAAAAGCGAATTCTACTTACAGGTATATAGTAGGTAAATTTTACAAGAACCTTTATTTGTACGCATATAAATATACCCTTTATTGTAGTAGACTCTCAAAAACATTAGTGTCAAGCGCATTAGAAAGACATTGAATAGTAATTTCTTGAAAATATTCTTCCAATTAAACAGTTACTGCGCATACACATATCACTTAGGTCTCCACTGACTCTACATTGATAAGTAACTTACATTCCACACTTCACGGACACATTTATTATGTTACCTTTGAATAAATATAATATTCTAATAGCTAATGAAAAATCCAAAACAATTACCTACACTGGCATATACATAAAGATAATTCACCATTCAAATGCACTCTTGCGCAACTTTTATTTTAAAAGTACAATTTTGTCAAATAAAATAAACTCAGCTGTTAAACCAGCACCGAAACTTATTGCTGCTGGGTACGTCAGGCGTTGCATTTGAAGATGACATCGATTGAGCTACGACCGTCTCCTTTCCATATATGGTAAGCTATATACTTCTGTCCTTGTTAATTATATTTTTGTGCGTTCCATCTTCAAAGAACGCTACGGCGTAGAGGGAGTTACGTCATGTAACGAGGCACGTATGGACTCTACGTAGCTATCTGGATGTAGAGCCACCTTATACCCACTTACGCAGATTTAAATATAGATAGAGTCTGCAATTGTGAGATACATTTTTGAAACAGAATCAAAACGGTGGTCAGTCTTCGTAATATTTATGTGGTTATGATTTCGGTATTGTTAATGAATATCTTGTTCTAAGACTTACAGACTAAAATTGTTATTTTATCATACTCATATTTATATAAGACGTTCCTTAATTGTTAGCGCTCAAGGGTAGCAAAGCATCGGTGGCTGACCTCGAGCAGAAAATTAATGTTATCTGGGGTTGACTACAGATATCTATGAGGAGCGGTAGCCACCTATCCTGAAGCGGCCTACATGCTAATTTCCTACTTGATTGTTGTAAAAATAACGTTAAGGTTATGATGTCAACACATTCCTGTCCTACTGCGGTGTGTGTCAAATTAAAAGATTTAAGCCAACTACGTTTTAGTCAACTACGTTGGCTGAATCCGGATTGATAGAGATCATAAATATCTCAGAACTTTAGATTTTTAGACTTAGATTTTTAGGTTTCCTCACGATGGTTTCTATCAAAATTGAAGTAACTAATTCCCAATACGCACAGGCAAGCTTCGAAAAATCAGAGGAGCATGTCCGGGATTCGAACGTCGGGCCCCCAATTGAAATGCCGAACTTCAAACAATTTATATCTACCGTATGCGACCACGCAGACAGGGGCCGTGCCTATCAAAATCTTATATATAAAATTCTTGTGTCATAATGTTAGTTACCGTACTCCTCCGAAACGGCTTTACCGATTTTCACCAAGTTTTATAAGCATAATCAGTAGGTCAGAGAATCAGCTACTATCTATTTTTCATACCCCTAAGTGATAAGGGTTTTTCAGCCTTAACACTTTTTTATTTATATGGCAACACAACGTTTGCCGGGCCAGCTAGTATTATATAGAAAAATATGTTTTTTTTCTGACATATGATATAAAAGAGGTAGGAATGTAATGCAAATTATCACATAACCAAGAACTCGCATTACCCGTAATAACAAGAGACAAATAGAGTAAGAAATATGGATACTCAAATAATATGGTATTTCCCTTTTCTTTTATCTTTAACTCAATCTTATGAGCGTTGAGTGATAACGGCCTCATTTACTTGTTAACTATTTATGTAACTGCCTACTTACTCTTATTATTCTATTGACTCAACCCACTTTGGACATTAATACCGTATAAAAATATATAAAATATGTATCTACTCAGTTTATATTTTTATGAAACTGAAGTAGCAGAAGAATTGGACGTAGTTGTCCAAAATGGATCCAACCCACAAAAACCGTTTTTTTAGTTACTATCACAAATGGCATCGCCACATCAACTTTTGTATTTGCAAAAAATATTCAAGCTGCATGGTACATTTTTTTTATGTATACAGATATCAGTGATACCAACCATAAATTAAGCAATTTAACTTTTAATAAAAGACCTATTTTCTCAAAAGCTAGTTTTTGTGGTTAGATCTATTTTGCATAACTACGTCCAATTATAGTTAGTGGTACTATTTACATACCTACTTATGTCCATACATTTGTAGACAGTTTAAAACAGGAACTAACTACCAACTTCTACCTGAGAACGGTCGCTTTAGTCAACTGCTACCTTTAAGAGTTAAGGGTTAGGTACCTTACTTAGGTGTTTTACCCTATCGTACCTAAAAACAAGAGAATGAACCTTCGCAGTCAAATAATAAAGTTTACATACATTCATGTTTAAATATCTTTTTTATCATATTATAAAAATAGAATACTACCATATGGCAAATAAAAAACAAAGTATCATATGGATACTATCAGTTAATTGGCTCATTCATACGGCCTAAAATTATCACATATTACTACGTTAGTAATGTTTCTTATTACACAATTACTAATAGGTTGCCTAGTTAATTATCATTGAATAATTACCCTTTAAGGACCTAAGATAACCTTTAAATAATAATTATTATGTTCGATACGTACAAAAATATAAATATACCTAGTACCTATATGAGTACCTATAAGTACGTACCAGATGAATTCAATTCAAAAAGATGTTATATTTTGATGTAGGTACTACACAAGAATAGTGTGTTTGAATAGTGTAATTATTACTGTTACGCCGAAAAAATCTTTATGAGTTAGTATTTTGTGAAAATATTTTGAATCAGTAAAGATATTCACGAAAAAGTCACGAAATAATACAAAAAGTAAATCATTACTTTAGTATCATCCCTAAAATTTAACACACACATAAAATGAATACTTCATCAAATAAATGTTTTAGTTAAATACCGAAACTAAACACACTTCAATTACAGTCATTCAAGTAAACCTGATTACGATTCGCAATAAACAATAACTATTATAAATCGATTAGCGGCCTATCCTGCATTTATTACTACAAGAGTCGTGTTGATAGCGTGTAATGTATAGCAGTGTTACATTACATATCTACGTCGAGACAATTATAACATCATCAGGTACAGATAACGGATAGATTAATGATCATTTAATGATAATAGCACATCACTCGCACTTTAACATGCTTTTAAATGTTTCGCGATCTTTGGCTTCGTGCGAAGCGGATATTACATTGTATCGCCAATTAAGACGAAAATAACGACATTTATCGCGCTTTAATTTCAAACACCTTTCAGCTGCTAAGTGTAGTATTTGTGATGTTTTTTTCTTAATTAGTTTTGAACATTAGTCGAACAGCTGCAACCTTAGTACCTTGGTATTCCTAGACATAGCTTTACATTATTGGTATTTTTAACAAAAGGTAGTTTGTTTATCTACGAAGTTAACTACCTTATTTCTATTACAATTCTTAGGAAGTATGATTTCATTATTTAAATATTGATTTACGTTGAAGTAGAAAAACAAAGAAATATACTTGTTTAACATCATGCTAATTCCAAAATGATTCCAATGGTCAATTTCAGGCAGATACCGACGTAAATATTCTAAATATTTGTTATAAATTTATATACAGGTATTTTTTCTACCCCTTAAACATTAATGTCAATAAAATTTATTAAAATTGCGTACAAAAAACCAGAGTACCACAATTTCGTAAAACAAAAAATTACTCCCTCTTCAAATATAATACAAACCCACAAAAATGGTCACAGGTGTCAACCATAAGATGACATCTCAATGTTCGCTACATACGCGCCGAACATTCGCCGTCGGATATCCACAAATAGCACCGACGGGAATAGAACATCAAAAAAGAACAAAGCTCCATACAATGTTTCTAATGTGAATTCTTGCTCCGTGACATATTAATTAGTTGCGTACCTTGCTTACTGACAGACGATTGTTATGTCCTTAGTCAAATTGTAAGGATAGATATGTCAGATAGGTAGTCACAGATTGATGTTCATATAAGTCTGATATTATTATTCAATCTATCTATTGTTTTACCTATCAAGATTAACATTAGATAATTTCGATTTACTAGAAATTACCCAAGTTTGATCTTTGGTATGCAAAAATTAGCGACACTCCTACTTAGCTTCCAGATCGTTAATTTTTTATCATATTATATCACTGATCATATGTGATCACTGTGTGTCTTATATATGTAATCAATCCTATGTCGTATATATGTAATCAAATTATATTTGTAATCAATCCTAAATATATTGATCTCCGATTTGACTTTATCCCCGAAGTTAGTGTATATAAAACATATTGTAAAATGCTGACTTTGACATGTATTTCTAACTTTGAAGATGAACTTCTTATTACGCGTAATGGCCGTGTATCTGCACAATCTTGCACTTATCTTATGACGAAATACCTCTTCACCATTAGAACACAGCAGCTCAGACTCCTATAAAAGCTTTAATAGCTATCTTTAAGCTATTTTTGAGATTAATCTGAATAATTTGACACGAAATTGTAATATTGAATTTTGGCCATAAAATTTTTATTCTTAAGTACGATCAGTTGTAATAAAGTCTATCTACTCAATCTTTACCAAATTAAAAATAAATTTTACAAAATTGGAAAACATTTTTATTAGATTTTACATTATATTATTCAATTCCTATTTTTCTAATCAATAAATAATATTTTAAAATCTATTCACGCCATTGCACAAAATTAAAATTAATAAATATACACTTAAAATTAAGTAGCATAATTAAATTAAAAGATTTGATCATTTGCCATTTTAAAATACATTTCACCTGCTGAGTACCCAGTGGCGGAGAGTCCGCCCATTTCGCACCACCTTTCAACGGTGCCTAGTCTCTACGCATCTGTTATATGATTAATTAATATTTATTTTCACCTTACAGTTTTCGTTCTGTTTTTATTTTCATGTCTAGGATGCAAGTTTGCTATTTTTGTTATATTCATAACATACCTACTAAGAGAAGAGATGTGAAGTGGGTAGTAAAGACATTTGTAATAAACTCTTAATAAAAAAGAATCCTTGCATTCGATCTTAATTAAGTTGGTTTTTAAAATTAATGTCGCAAACGAGAAAGTAGTTTACCCGACAGGAAGTACCCAGTTTCGTATATAATTTTATCTGTATAGTGAACCTCAAAGAGTATTAATTAAATGATGAGTATTAATGAAATTAAAACACGGCAATTCACATATTAAGTAAACGTTAGAAAAAGATGTAGTGACGGTTATGTCATAATTGTTACAAAGGTTCTTAACATTGAACCATTATAATATAAAGTTAAAGTTAAGTTTACAATATAAAGTCAGGAACCCTTAACATAATGTTCGCCTTATGAGGTACCATATAAACTAAAATTAGTTATGTATATTCTTGCTTATTTTCGAAGTATAAACCACCAAATTGCTAAGACTAAATTGTGATTCTGAGCTGACGTTTGTAGTTAGCTTACCTACGACCTGTAAAAGTTTAAGTAATCTCTATGAAAAAATATTATGTACTCGTAGTTACCTAAATCACAGATGCAGAACACAGTGGACAGATAGACAATACTTTAGTACCTAGGTACCTGCTGTTTTTATATATTAATATACCTAATAAAAATCAAGCCATAGGTATTTTCACACAGACAGAGACGTTAATTTATATCTATATTAATATCGTATCGCCAAAAGCTTGTCATAACTGATGACAAACTAATTTTAATAGTACCTACCCAAGTCTGGTCTGGAGCATGTCTTGTATCGTAGAACAATTTCCGATGATTACAGTTATCATAGACTGCTACTCCTCCCTTTCCATGCCGCCTCTCAACACTGCCAGTTGTCCAGAGCTACAGTAATAAGACAGGTGTTCGTGTTTGGTTATGATATAGGTTAGTTTTGTATGGATATATGCTCAGACGAACGAAAGATAGACATAATCTGTCGAAGTTTAATTTCCAAGTAGTTGTTAAGAAACAATCACCGTTTTTAAACCTGCTTTAACATAGAGCAGAAAAGTGCAATTCGATTAAAAAAATACATTCACAAATTTCACGAAAAATGCCTTAGGACTCTGTTACATATACATTAAACAAGTTTTATATGTTTCATTTTAATGTCCCATAAGACTTTGTCTACTATTTTTGGTCTAAATATTATATCAATATCGAATATAAAAAGGACTGGAATCTTAAATAAGCAGAACAGATGCGTTATGACCAGAAGGACTAAGTTAAAATGCCTCGAATATATTTTTCTGTTTTGCATAGGTACTTAACACATGTATTTAAACTTAGCATGAATGTTAGTGGTAAAAATAATAAGTTCCTTACAATAAAATCGCTTACAAAACTACATTTTTGTAATTGAAATTAATGTCTTTAGCAAACTTATATATGTATATTATTATAATAACAAACTTATTTATATGCAGCTTTTTAATTTATCTTTATCTAGTTGACCTTTAGTAATATTTATCTTAGTTATATAATACACAACAATGTGTAATTGATCTGTCGTGACAAACAAAAGGTTATTGTTTATTGATTTATTCATAATCTTGTGGGAAATGATTTTTGTTCAAAAATAAAACAACGGTTCTAAATTTTATTTTATTCTCATTTGAAATTCGACAAAATAATATTAATGAAGACGGAACAATAAACTTGCACATAATCGTCTTAAGTAGATATAATATTTCGATTTAAATATTTGCAAAATAAACATTGATTACCAACACAATACCGCATTAAATTCACATACATACAAAAAGCATTAGCATGACAATAATAAACATTACGAACGCATTACAAACAAAAATCGTGGTTCGAAAGTGAGACATTAGTGTTACTAAACGACATTAAAACACTCGTGACCGTATACTTTAGTATCACGAAACAGTTATGCAAATGATGAGAACCGACCTTCAACCGACAAAGGAAAGCGTACTACTGTAATCGACGAATGAGTATTTACATTACAACTGAGTATAGACACTGCGCAGGTCCCAGTTTACACTCTAAAGCGATAGATGACGCTAGTGTGTCATGTTTTAGTGTGTTAAGTTGCGGAGATGTATGCAATACGGCAATATTAAGAATACCTACGTACAGAAATATCACTTGTACATAAAAATCCATTACTGCTGAATAAATATATTAGAATGTAGGTGTCGTAAAAATATGAAAAACGATATTGTAAAGAATACCTAAAAATATAGATTTACATCTAATTATTATTAATAGGTACATAAATTGTAAATTGCTTAATTCACTTTAAGAGACGTGGGCAAATATTTATAAAAGTTTACGGGATTTTGATCAATCCGATCTTAAGTACTAGCTGAGCCCGATAGATCATTTACCGCTAGTAAGGTTTTCGTAACTCCACATGGCCTAATGCATGGCAACCTGAAAAAAATAAAAATAATTAAGAATAATAAGAAAGTGAATAAACTCAATAATTATCTTAATAACTATCTAATAAGTAAGTAAATAAACTGAATCAGAGATGAACAACGAGTTCTACATTATTGGTAGCTCTTTTATAAACACAAGAATATACAACGCTTTCTTTTAAAGGAGCCAATTATTTTCAAGGAAAGAAAAAACAAGAAAGAAAAGAAAAAACTAGTCGTTACACAATATACCTGAATATTCATACGTCCAACAACATACTTGGTATTCGGTGGTCGCTTATCGAATGAATACCGTTAAATAGCACCATATTATGGTTAAAGACTATTTGTTGCTCACCAGCGGTGTTATTTGCGACATTGAATATTTATGCGGTGTACAATAAATGTGCAAATTTATTATTTTGCATGCACATACTCTTTTCATTATTTTATCATTTTGAGCGCAAATTAATATTATGTGGATGTCATTGAATACTTTAAACAATTAAAAATAATTCTTCTGACGTAAATGTAACGTAATGTAATGGCTTCTAACAAATATACATATGCCTAATATTTAAATCAAATTTTGTCTGCAATTCCCAAATAATTTCCCTTTTCTAATTTTAAATATTTCTCAAATAACAAATACGTAAATTAAATATTAAAAAATTATGATCTTGTATTAGATAATCTTATAACTATTTAATTAATCCTTAAAAATATTTTTGAACGGTAACAGACAACTTTAAAAGTTAAGAGTAAAACATGTTGCAAATATTTATTATCGTCGAATTTTCGTTTATTTAATATTAAAAATAATATACTATTAGAACAGCTTAAGTAATACTTTAAAAATAAAAAAGGGAAAAAGGTGTTTCATATTTAAAAATACAGTTATAAATGAGCCTTCATAGAAATTAAATGCAGTAATGAATTAATAACATAACAATCATTTTATGAACATCTCATTTATTTAATAATTAATTACAAGAATACATTTTCATTGAACTTTAAATACATTCGACATGCACTTTGTAAAATTTTCCTTTTTTTGCTGACATCTTATTTAAATATTTACAGGTAATACATATATAATGACTTATCGATAAAAAAATATTTTATTTTTATACACAGTTATATTAGTTTATTTATATTTAAATTTTATACACAGTTATTTCCATATATAATGGTTTGAAAATGACGTAAATTTAAAATAATATATGTGTAGTATGTAGAGAACATAATTTATTATGTAGAGGCGAACCTAGAGAGGATGACTAACAGGAAGCTGTCGAACATCTTCCGTTTAATATCCGGTCCGGAAACTCTTCTTCCGTATTCCGACTTAATACGCTTGTCTCTGGTGTAATAGTGTTTTACATAACATGTAGAGATTATCGCATGTATTTCGGCATTAGGTCTCTACATGGAGTTTTTAGACTAAAATAAGTAATACGATTTGTGATGTTTATATGATATCTTCGTTCGCTATTTTACTGGGTACTGTTAAAATATATTTTTTAAGTAAAGGAAAGAACATGCAGCCTATCTGATGAAGTGTTTACTGGTCACACATGTGAACAATATGAATTTACATAAAAATAGATTAACCTAGAGATGATCACAGATTCGTGGCTACTCCTGAGGACCTCTAAAATTATAACACATACGCGCTATACGGCTAATTAGGCAAAAATACATAATATAATTTTTTTTATTATAATCACATTTTTTAATTAATTAAATGTTAGAAGAAAATAATAAGGTTATTTTCTTAACACTTAATATACAAATGAATCACACCAATGTATGAAAGTACGAGTATTAAGACATTAAACTATAACAATACAACCGTTACACGTATTTTCACCACTACAGAGTTGCAAACAATCTCCGCCTTCCTTTAATAGAACCTGCGCTACATAAATCATCCAGGATAGATTCCGCCGTGGAAATTTCGTTCAATACACGAACAAATAATTCTAGCTCACACGACACGTTGAAAGAGCAACTATTTCTAAGTTATGCTCTCCGCCCGCTGCGACCAGCGTGTGGTAATTCAATAAAGATAATCCGAGATAGCCGGTATCTACTTGGAGATTGTATACGTATACTGTGCTATAACAGGAAAAATATGTACGTATGTGTGTGCCGTGGATTAGGTAATTTGTGTACTTTCATATGATGCTTTTGTAAGCAAGTGTGTAATTGAATTATGGGTATCATAATAATAGTACCAAACGGTTAAAGATAGATTTTTTAAAATTGAAACGGATGACTTTCTTATAAACAACTGCTTCAACTCCTGCGCATGCATATCGGTTTTTTAAATTGTATTTCCCTGGAACCCTAAATATTTTTTTATTATTTAAATACTCGTATGTTTGTCAAGACGCAGATAATTTTTGATAGCATATTCTGTCCATATTGATGCAAAACTTTTCAAAACTAACCCAACATACAAAATTTTTTAAAACGAATTTTCACGCTTGTGGATCCAGAAAATAATTACAAAATTAATTTTAAACACGCATTATGTTTTTCTATATACCACTTTTCATACCAAAACAGTGTAATATACAGCAGAAATAATTGGAACGGTGGCACCACACGAAAAACAAAATTATTGCCTCGAGGGAACCCGCGTGAATAAACTAGTAAAGCTATGTATTGTGTTTTCCCTTTATAGATGGTCGGGTTAATACAGTTAAGATGTAATGGACACCTGTCTAGTGTGTAATGAATTTCTAGACCTACTTAATGCCTGAATGATGGCGTGCAGTTAGACTAATGACCTAGATGTTTTAAACTAGCTTCACCTGTTTCGTCATCGTCAACCCATTAGAATGAAGAGTTTAGGATGATCAAATGCAGATTAAGTGACGGTATCACCTGTTATATAATGTCTTAAAAATGTTTATGTAATTATATTAATCTGAAAAAGAAATACTACCTAACTAATACACTTATGCCTCATTTAGATGGAGATAGTTTCTTGTCTCAAAGATACGATTATCGGAGGAATATAAAATATTTTGTTCGTCTAAGCCATTCGCTCTTCTCGCTCGTTGCCTTTGACGATAATTGTCTCGAGTGGAATATTTTATTGCGTCCGTGTAAACAAAATTTCAAAGCAATAATTTCGAGTACGTAAGCGTATTTCGAGATTTTATGCCAGTTGCTACCATGAGTAGGTACCTACAGTGCGCGAGGGTGTTTTAATTTTTAATTATTTTTCCGTTTAATTAATTCATATGCGAGTCTCGTATGACATAATCGTAGGCGAGTTTTTGATCTTGCCTTTGTGTAAACATATTGATACGATTGTGTATTGGCGATAGTTGCATACAATTTCTCGACCCGAAACGTGCGAGAAACTTTCTCCAAGTAAATGGTTCTTTACTCGATAAGTAATAAAATGTAGTGAAGAGCAAAGCGTTCCTTAGTTTACAGTAGCAACGCTCCAATGAAAAACTTTTTAATACATTTATTTATAGGTATTTTCCGACTGCAGACGGTAATGTATATTGTATAGTCCGCGCCAAACTGCTAGTCCGGTCTGAAGTTATTGCGAGCTCTGAAGTTATTCATTTCTATATTTATGTAAATATGTAAGTTTATTTCATTATTTGGCACACCGTGCTGGTTAAACGGCTTGATACAATGACATTTATTATAAATTTAAATATAAATGTATTTTATGTAAAACCTTCTTGGTGACACCTATATATTGTCCCCCACTACTTCCAGACAAGCGTCTGACGTACTTATTTGATTAACGGGTTGTTCACAAGTCTAAACTCATACATAGATCTACATCAAGTAATGAAATTATCTGCTCCTGTTTACTGCAATATTCAGAGGGTTGTGATTAAATGCCTGCGGAATGACGGGGAATTTAATTTTATCCATCTACCGGGATTTTCTTGACGTGTCGCGTATTTGAGTAACGGGTTAATTAATATTTGCATGAATATTTATAACTGTAAATACTTGCATGTGGTTAAATAAATTTAAAATCGTGATAGAATTTATATGTTTATTTTTGTTAACGTAATACTAACTATCACGTTTTAATCTAACTGAATTAAATTCGTCTTTGAGCCACAAGTCTTGAAATGTTACCTAGTACAAGAATGACGTCAGTACCTAATCATTATGTCAGTGAAGAAATACAAAAACCCAATTATCTGAAGTAAATATAGGCGATGTTATCAAATTCGGCTCCCAAATCCGCGTGGGTGGATTGGATTGTCGTCACAGACACCGTTAACCGCGTCGTGAGCGAGCGTGGTGCTAGACGCATTATGTAGATGAATTCACTCCTCGATACAATGCAAGTGTAACTTGATCCACCCTGCGCCTTTCTTCACTCCACAGCTGAATCTATTCAACCATATTTGACGGTTGCTTAGGGGTCTCGCTACGGTGGTCGCTGTGCCTAGGTTTGAGGTGAGCGGCTCCATTGTCGTGCACCATTGATTAATGCCATAGTTTATCTACCGATATGACAACAATAGCATCTTACCCGAATGCTTTAATGCCTCTAGGTTTTATTTACCATCCCTATGTTTACATGGTGTTTCGCGATCGATGCTAATTTATTTGAGCTGTATTTCTTTATTTTCGCAGGTGCCGGCCAGTCGGAGACTTCGCCTGTAACGGAGAATAATATATTAGCAGCGACAGTCAACATGACTAGTCAATTAACTAAACCGATTACTGTGTGTTGAGAGGTATTTTTAGAACTCGCAAAGCAACATTACAGCCGTGAACTAAAGCGGCAATAACAGCTCAACTAATTAAGACAATATTATAGTTTCGATAACGATAGCGTCTATATTTACGTTTGATTCATTATTTTTTTGTTTTGTGAAATATAAGGCATGTAATTAGCAATGACTTTCAATTTGAAATTTATATTTTTATATAAAAATAAAGAGTTAAAAGTGTAGCATATTTTTTAATTTCTTTACAGTTATACAGTTTTCTTTAAAGTTTACCTATTTCTGCCTTATATAACAGCAGTGTTAAGCCTTGCTGTGTTCTTTTTTGAAGGGTTTGGTAAGGGGGACATACTTTTCCGAGGCGTTCCAGCTTAGTCCTCAGGAGTAGCGGCGCATCTGTGGCCGACCTCAGGTAGGTATATCTAATCCTATCTGGGGTTGATAACAGATGTCCATAGCGGCAGGCGGCAGTAGCCACTTACCATTAGATGGACTGCATGCTCGTCTGCTACTCCTATACTATAAAAAAACGCCAATCTTAAAGAGCGTCATAGTGATCCGACAATACCTCCAGTATTTATATAGCTTTTTATTATTATGTATTATTTTCCAACAATATAACAATTTAGGTTATTTATAAATATTTACATACAATATTATGACATCATAAGATAGGAATAATTTAAATCAAGAACAACCTGTAGACGAAATCAATGGTTGTCACTCACGTTTTTGATAAACGACACTGCATACAGTTCTATTCTATGCAAATGTTCACCCTCGTGTCCCTCTATGGTGTTTTGATAAATCCCATTGATTGATCTAAACTGGCATGGCTGTCCACCAAGTTATGGGGTCCCGCCGGATCCGATGATAAATGGGTAGAAACGTAATTGGTATAGGACATGTAAGCTTGTTATGATACATGGGAGATCAGAAATATACCTTTTCAAATTTTGCTTTTTTTCTTAGCAGTAATGGCAGAACGATGACGTGAATTTGATGTGAGTTTCCATCTAAGGTCTGAGTTTAAATGTGTTTTAGGAGTCATTAATAAATTGACCTAACGATAATATGGGACGATGGGAAAGTGTAGTCAAATGTTAAGCTCCTAAGAAAATCCACTAACGTTTTTAAATAATGTATGGCAGCTATGAAACATTACTTTTAGTTTATTAAAACTTCATTTCCTTCTTGTTCTGATACTTGCCTAGTAGGTAGGTCTTCTAGCAAATACCTTTAAATTATTTGATAATGTTTTACTAAATTTTATATTATTTTTATTGAAATAAATTTTATTTATTTACGTTTCAGAATATCGTGCAAGAAGTTTCTTCAAAATGTTCGAGGACGTCTCGTTTCATCGCAACGCGAACAGAACATTGGCAGTTACGTTGGGCTTCCAGAATGTTTTGCACGTCGTCCAAGAATCTTAAAATTATTTAATAACTACAAAATATTTTTGATTGTAGATATGTAGTTTTGAAATTAAAATTCAATTAGTTACTTGGTAGAGCTTTATCTCATAGTCTAAATCGTAATGAAATAAAATCGTACCATACTATGAGAATAGGTAAAATAATCGTTGAAAATAAAAACTTCGAAGAACTTCAAAGATAAATATCTATATTCTATATTGCCTTACCAATAATTTATTATAAACACTATATACATACGTTGGTAATCTACACTACAAATTTTAGTTCAGACCAGGCTTAGGATTGTCACACGAGGTCTGCGGTTTGTTGACATGTGCATGTCATCAGGTGGTGCGTGTTGACTTTGCGGAGAGGAAGCATTGATTAGCACGTACGTTCTATGAGACATTACTAACGTATGAATGCTCTAGAAAATATAGGTATCTCCAATTATAGCTTGGAGCAGATAGTAACGTGATATCAGTCGGTCAGAAGGAGTGTCAATTATGATGATGTTTTCCTGTCAGCAGTTCAAGCTCTCGCTGAATATTTTAGTATTCATAAATTTTTGCACACGAAGTTTTCTACTCGATGAAGTATTTCGCTTGTTATCAAGGTCATTAATTATTATAATTACAAAAATTCCTTTAGTAGGAATTTAAAAAGGAAGTGAAAAGGAGAAGACCAACATACTAGTTTCAGTCTCAGTATCTGCTATAAGGAGATTAAACTCCCAATGGTTATTAAAAATTAACCCTAGCGATAACAAAGACGGGGTACTTTATGAAAAGTAGTTAACGTCGCCTATGGATACTTGCAACATGAGGAGGCGCTAATACATTCATGGTCTTGGGTGGACGATCCTTCTACACCTTTTTTATACAGCCCTAAGTTTTTATTTCAATCACCTTCTAACACGACCTTCTAACACCACAATTCTACCTTAGTATTAGTATAATTTTAATCACTCGTCAGTTACGGTATACGGTTCGCCGAAATTCATCTAATTGATGCATTGTGGTTGAGTATAATCCAGAATTTCTCAAAGAAGAAACCCATGTCCAGCAGTAGGATATAAAAATGTTGCAACCATATAAATCTTAATATACAAATAATTTGTTATAACGATTTTTTTACTAAAGAAAGGTACCCTAATGTGACAAATTAATTTTTCACAATTTTAAATAACACATCATATTGAATAAATTGATGCTCAATGTGAGAACAGAGATAGTGAGTGTCTCGAGAAAGCTGTAAGTAATTATTAACTTCACAAGCCGTATGCATGTGATAAATCTTAAATCTTTAAATATGAGTCCTTTATGTTACTCCTTTATTTTTGCAATATTAGATACCTATATATTGTAGGTATGTATTATACGTGTAAAGCGATAAGGAATTTAAATTAAAAAAGCGAAAGTAAATTTAAATGATGGATTTGAATAATATCCATAAAACAAATTTAAATTTAAGTCAAAGTTAACATTTCAAAAATATTTAATTAGTGTAAGTTATAAGCTCACTCAACCAATTAATGCCTGTAAAGTTAATTGATATCAATTATACATATTAAACTTGAACTGACTCGCTTATTTATCTCACTCTTATATAAAGCTTATTTATGTAAGAAGGTAATAAAGATACCGATGATTAAGAGATAATGCTTAAGAAATGGACGAAGGAAGGACCACTTTCCTACGTCCATTCGGAAAAAGCGAAAAAAGGTTTCGTGATGGAGAGTTGAAAAAAAGACCGAATTTCGTCTCAGGAGAGTAAGACTGCAGAGCCTCGAAGACAAAATTGATGCGGCAAAAGGTCCTAAATATTTAATCCTCGCGAACCAAAATGGACCTTGAATATGAAGAACAGTAAGCAGATAGTTGAAAGATGGTTCCATTAGGGTTCCGGCTATCTCTCGGGCAAGCAGCAGAGACATGTCCGTGACTAGTGAGAAAGGGACAACAACACAAAAAGAGCGGGACAAAAATATGGCATTTTGATTAATACGCAGCCATTGCTCAGAGCGGGCTGTGTACCATTGCTAAGTAATGACCACTCCATAAAGACATGGTTAAGGTTAAAAGAAAATTACTTTATCAACGCCTTGTTTTAAATAAATATCCTGTTTCAGGAAATATTATTGTTGTTTCCAATACAAGAAATTGAGATGTTAAGAAGATGTAAAGATTTAGCCGCCTTATTGATAGCTACATGCGTGATGGATTATTGGGTCCATTTGTTTTATTAATAGTGGACGTTTTCTGTTTATTTGACTGGAATGTGAGAGCATAAATATTTAATTATCTGTGTGATTAATAAGGTTTACTTATTTGTTTTGTCACCAACACCTTCATAATAATAAATCAAGTAATCCACTGATCACTTGATGGTTTACAAGCTGATAGGTAGCACCTATATCTGATGTTAGGGATCCCTACAACATTTTTGACATTTAGGAACCTACATGAAGACTCACTTAACTCAGACGTGTCAATTTGGAAGTCCTTAGATGTTTAGATATAAATTTCCTTTATAGGAAAACCTTACAAGGTTTGTCGTAGTTAATGCTGATTACCACACTGGAACAACTTAACAGGAAGATGATGTTACTGATGTTAGTTATCCCTTAATTATCTCCTGCATTATCAAACGAAACGGGAAGAAAGTCGTCCTATAAATACATAATATATCGCTTTTGGCATAGTCCATTAAATCAGGATATTCAATAAGTGATCCTGTATTTATAAGTTACGAAGGATAGTCAAAATAATTTCAAATTTTACCTAAAGAAATTTATAGGTGCTTAAAAGTATGCGAGACTATAAATACACCTAATGTTAAAGGCTGTAGCAGTGCCAACTTATCTACTCAAATTTAATTTAACTATTTGAGTACTAATGTACTTATGCCTAAGTACTTAACGATTACTTATATTATAAAAAAAAACCAGTAAATAAATCTCGAGAATTAATAAAATAATAGTTATATTTCATGCATTTAAATTGATAAGATACTACACAAATGAGTATTTGCATAACAACTGTTTTAAAATACAGTTATTGCTTACGCATCAAGCCCCTACAAAATAAACTCAGAATGCAATAAAAAACCTCTTAATACATCAACCAGAAAAGTCTACAGGGCTCGTACAATATATAAAGTCACGTGATACAAGCAATTTTTGTTCTTATATAGTTCTAATAGAAGCGATATAACGTGACGTAATGTAATGTAACTGTTATAATGTAATTCGTGCGCCTATGACATTCTCATTGGTTAAAAAGGGTTAAGACAGCTGTCAGAGTGGTCTACCAGCAAAGGAATGAATAATGGTCGGAGATAATCTGTGACAGATTCGTCTTACTAAAAAAGCCGACGCCTGACACAGATAAATAAGATTATTCAGCCATTTTTTAACCTTGAAGTCTTGGTTCCTGTTTTAATTACCTGAATTCTCACAACGTGTGTTATATGTTTTTTTGGCGACCAACATTTTTTTATCAGTGTGAATCATATTATTAACCAATTATTCGGAGTTGATTGCCTCATAGTCAAAATGCATTTTCGAATTTGTCATAAACTACTATTAGTTATGTAGGTACGAGTGTATCTACATATTTAAGGTTAACATTTCCAAACACTTATCAATAGTCAATTTCACATCTAGGTAAGTAATTTTTTCATCGGTAAGAAAAAACATTAGTGAACACAAATCGAGATCAGTCAATCATTAGATAAGTTACTACTGTAAGAAATTTGATGCATAAACATGAATTATGATTATATTGAGCAGTGAGAGTTTTACTGTTACTTAACTGTTACCAATTTATAACGATGACTTGCTTTGGATAAAGTTTTCATCCCAATTCATTAGACTGTAGTCGAGTGACCTCATGGCCACTTCAGTTACGAGAAAAGACCCATGCCTAGTAGTAAAATTTATTAGAGAAGAATCGCAGTTTAAAATTTGATTACGAACGCTTAATTGGTATATAAGTGTGAAAAGTGTATATCCCTCACGCTAGCTAAGTGCTCGCAGGTGGAATTGAGGCTAGTTGTAGCTTTAATTTTTTCCTCATTAACTTTTAAGCGTCTTACTGGGGGTAGGTGGGGATAAATATATGTCCTCACAGTAGCCATATCAGAAACTACCTCGCTGCTAAGCCAAAGTCTGTACGATATGCTCAAGAATGGAACAGTAGAGGTTGTTGATAGGACAAATATACAAATTGTATCTTCAAATTCCCCACTGAAACATCAGTTCGCACCTACAGACTTGGTAGCGATGCAGTGGTTGCGGGCAAATAGCCGGGATTATCCAGTAATGGCGCAACCATTTCCATTGCAGGAACTATGTGATGCTATGCATTGTCGATTGTCTTGCTTCTGCAAATCTCTTGAACAACTCCCGGAAAGGTAGTTCAAGTTCCTTTGTCAAGAATATGAAGTTGATATAACTAATGTCACATTTGTGGTCTTTTGTATAGATGTGTATTAACACTACTCTCTCCTTTCTTATGAATGTTTTAAGCGGTAATTAAGGGGTTAAAAATATAGGAGACAGTTTTTTGTATGAATGTAGTGTTTTTCTGTGAAATTCTGACTTACTATCCCACAAATACAATCAAGGAGGGCTTCTCGAGGACCAAGAATGAAAATTCGACATTTTGATTACGAGCATGCCTTATTGTGTTGAAGTATAAAATAAACATTTCACCCTTAAGTCCATGCGCATAATTTAATTTTCTAATTTTCTATTTAGTCGCAAAATTTTGCTACGAAAGAATATTGAATTATTGTATTCAATTATAATAGGAAATATAAACAACAGAACAATACGAGATATTCCAACTTAATATTTGAAAGAAAAGCATCTGTGGCCGACGTCATATCTAAGGACTTAAATCGAATCTGCAGATGCCTACAGATAAGTGGGAGTTGTCATACCATAAGGTGAAATACATGCTCCTTTGCTACACGTGTCTTGTAAAAATGTCTCATGTATCATTTACCTATCACTAATATCAAATAATATCACTGAATATAGAGCGAAATCTCAGTTCACAAGACACGGACAGCTCAAACGAATACAATCGGTTGACCGTCGCCTCGCAGGCGGCCGCAGGCAAATGACAAGGAATTAGTTGGTAATGGCGAGCCCATTCCGCCTAACTGCCGCGGTGGCCTCACCTAGCCATACATAATTGATTATCCTACTGAACCCTTCTGTAAAGTCTTGCTACTCCATTTTTGGGACCGCAACGTTAGTTGGGTTAAGGGAATTGAATTTTCGTGGAGCGGATCTGGTTGAGTTGTATCGATATCATGAACTGGGAAAATTTTCAATAGATGAGTGGGATGAAATGTAATTTTGTAGATACTTTGTGGACTTTTATTTTAATGACCAGATGAACAGTGCTTATCATTGCCCATCAGAGTGCTTATCGTTAGAGGTATTAAAATATAAGTGGTCAGGTTTAATAGCGGTGAGCGGTGAGATGCCTCTACATCTGAAACGCATATCCGAGAATGAGAGCACTTTTTGCGCTTTTATGAAAAGTCCCATAAAATCACACAAAGTGTACAATACAGAGTTTAATACAAGTATTAAACGCTGAATCTATTGCATTTTTTATATAATTATATTAAATTGAAATTTGTCTGTTACACTTACCTATAGTAAAATGATGAAACGAAATGACAACGTCTTTTAAAGAATTGTAGCTATTATGATTCCATCTTTTAGTATTAATCAGATGATTTTATTTATTTATATGCTTTCCTTTATATTATAATTTTAAAATACTGTATTAGATAGAAAAATGTATGTAAGTCCTAATCAGGTAGGAGTTATCTAGTATGTAATGATTTCGATAAAAGCAAAGATGTGTCAATCATCAACATATCGCATTGACAAACTGAATGTTATTATACGTATATACATAAATACGAGAAGCTGGATAATAGGTAGGTATATACGTATCTACGTATGGCCTATCTACGTATACGGATATACGTAGATACGCCATGGGTTCCCCGTTTTGTTTACTTAAACAGATAAACACATTGCAAAGTTATCTTGGCAAGACACCTATTTCAATCTGGACAAACACGTTGCGAAAACAAAAGTTTGTAGCGAAGAAAGTATCGAGTGGGGCCCGTCGCACCTCCATCAATCATGCCCAATATTTGCTATTGGTCGTAATCTGTGTGCCCAAACTTCGCCCTACAGGGACACTGGTGTATGGGACAAAAATCGACTCTCACGGAAATTATATTGATATTCAATACACAATAAATGGCCGCTGTCAAAAACTTGCTGTTCGCTCCTACGGTC
Organism: Epargyreus clarus; assembly: GCF_041222505.1. NCBI lineage: Eukaryota > Metazoa > Arthropoda > Insecta > Lepidoptera > Hesperiidae > Epargyreus > Epargyreus clarus. The sequence goes on from NW_027332213.1 coordinate 10,704,120, forward strand.
ATCCCTAAGCTATCTGTGTCATTTGCCATTGGAAACGCAGTTGTGCGTCTCGCTCCTTCTTATTCTACCTTGTAAGATAGACAGAGATAACTACATATAGTGGGTTTAGCGCGCCTTTGTCACAAGGACTGAACTAATTTTTCATCATACGGCCCGCGACAGTTACAAATGCGACCCGAACTGTCTCCTTCTTTAATAATACTTTTTATATTTTTTTCAAGGGTAGTTCGCCCTCGAATGAAGATTTTCATCCAAAACGCGGGGGAAAAATTTGAAGAAGCTTAAAAAGTAATTTGTTTGTTTATACTCTATAATACGATACTAATTAAAGAAAACAGCCACTAGCAAAATATTTGGACCACGAAATCAAGTAACGTCATTTTAATTCAAAGTACTCAATTTGTAGTTACTTTTAACTAATTAGATTTTTCGTCTGAGAATTTTTATAATTTATTTCGTTTATTTAAAATGACCTTGCTTGATTGGCCAATTTTCTGTTGCGGTTCTTAGTACCTATTAAAGTAGTTACGCGGTAAAATGTATATAAATGTACAATGATATCTATAATTTAGTATGCAGATCGATTATATTGAGTATACGCATCTATAATTTACTGTATTGCTCAATTATAAATATTTATTGCAAAACTAGCTCATAAGAACATATGTAATACTGTGTTACGTATTTATGTGTTGCGTATATTAAAATAATTTTTAATTATTTGAAAATAAAATAAACGTCCATCTACAAGAGTTTACGACTCTGAATGAGTGAACGATAATCAAATATGAGTTTTTTATACGATGAAAGTGGCAGCATAGTTGGCAAATGCTGTCTATGGACATTTATAAAACTCTAGATAGAATTAGATACAAGAGGATAGATTAGTATGAACATATGTATGAAAACCCTTGAGAACTAAGAACGCCTGGTATAAGTTCCTTTAAACCAAAACACATCAGCGCTTAACACTGTTGTTATTAGGCAAAAAGATGTGACAAAGGTGTCATAATCATGGTGAGTCGTAATGGAGTCGAACTATGAACGGTACTACCACCATTTACATGAGTTTACTTTATTTCCTGACAAAATGATACTACAATGTAATTTCAATCGGCCGGCTCTATTTAACACGCTTTTATTTACTTCCAATTATAACAGTTTTAGACAATTTACTGGATATTGAAGCTGAGAATCCGAAAGACGTGCTAACCTAACAAATAACAATCGAGACACGTTACGTAATTTGAATTGGAGACGGCATTGAAGGGCCTGAGCGAAAATAATAACGAAAACATGTAAGAGTGACGCATAAGACTGCGTCACGACACCCCCTGCATTATAATTCGGCACCCCAGATCAGCCGCGATCAATCACTGTACGAATCTGTCATGTTCGGTTTATGAGAAAAATTGTTAGGATGCGCCTGTTACATGCGCGACCTAGATGAAGACCGCCGACGCTGCAGCGCGTGTTAACTCCACGCGCGCCCTCAATTTAGATGTAGCTGACGCGACATCAGCATTTAATAATTTTCATTTGAATTATAATTAGAATTATTTGTCATTATATAGCTGGATCTCACATCGACCACTATAATCTTAAATTGTAATTTAATTAGTTTAATAAATTAGTTTAAAGTAACTTTGGTTTTTTTTGAGTCCTCCGGCTGTCGTTAACGTAATTGGCGCAGTCGGTAGGATACTTCGAAGCAGTGGTTAGGCTCTAGAAGACCAAGAAATCGGACAGAAGAGGACCAGCTGCGTACACTATCAAGTGTTTCGTCGAGGTATCCCGAACATCGTACGTTCAGCCGAGGCCGCACTCAGAAATCAGCGCCGAAAAAGACCAGAGAAGACACATGTTTCGACTGGTACTGTTAGCTCACCTGACGATGGCGCTCGAGATAAGACTGGAACCACTTGACAATGGACCTGGACTACTACCCTTTAACCTTGGACAAACTAAAATTATTACCCATTACCATTCTTTTGTACAGTATATACAGCTCTCAGACTTGGAAAACCAACTTAACTCTATTGACAACCAATTGAACTATTTTAAGACTGAATTAGACAACAACACCCTACCCATATATGAACTTCAAATTGACTATTTGACCTCCAAACTTATAAAGATAAGATCCCAACTAAAAAGCTTAGAACCTAACCGCACAAAAAGAGGTATTTTCGATGGATTAGGATCATTAATTAAGAGTGTAACTGGTAACTTGGATCATTTGGATGCCGAAAAATATAACAGCGCAATAGAAATATTAGAGAATAACGAGCAAAGATTGTTATCTGAGTTCAATAATCATGTTAGCCTTAATAAAGCCTGGATGGTTCAACATTCACAATTGATTGACATCTTAGTGGAGAACCAACAGAAGTTAAATGAAACATTTAAATTACTTTTAGATAAAAATTACATTTACGAAGTTAAGTATGCCAAATTTGCACAACTCTTAGCTATTATCAGTGAAAACGCTGAGGATTTATATTTAGAAATAATTAAACTAGAAAATATTTTAGCATTTATTCGTGCATCGAGCACTCATCATAGTATGATAAGTATAGATAACTTAGAACATATGTTAACTAAACTTAGGAAAATTTATAGTAGTAATGAGATATTAGATGCTGATTTAAGAGAGTATTATAACGTCATTAAACCTGGTAGTTATTTCGTTGATAAACGATTAGTATTAATATTTAAATTTCCGATTATATCCCCGGACACTTACGAATTATTTCGCCTTTCCATCGTTCCTAACAAGTTCTTACAAACCTTTTTACCTCCGTATCCTTTCATGGCAACCGATGGAAAAGCATTCATGTACATGGAGGCTGAATGCCCGAAGTTCGGTCACCACCTTCTCTGTGAAGAAAATATTAACCATCTCTTAAGAGAGCACACTGATTGTATCCAGAGCATCATTACGCACCAGCTGATAGATAAATCCTGCAGTCCTACAAAAATTACAGTCACCAAGGAGGCCATGGAGCAGTTGGACGGACAACACTACACTCTTTTCTTCCCACAACCTACGAAAGTGGATTTAAAGTGTGGCCGTGAAGAATACTTATCTCTTTCTGGAAGTTATCTCGCCACTATTCCATATGAATGTTCCCTGCGTACAGAATCTATCACAATCATTAACATCAACGATGAAGTAAAAGGACAGCCACTGAAAATTACGGAGATCCCCAATCATCACATTTCCGTAGACGATAGTAATATGAACCAAATAACTCTTAACTCCGTCAACCTGAAAAGTCTACATAAATTAGAAGACAGGATATTTCTTCAGAAGCCACTCACCTTGGACAACACAAATTCTTCACTATACCATACGACGCTACCCTTCTACACTATTATATTTGGGGTACTCGCAGTCACCGCAGTTATAATAATTCGCCGCTATGTGAACCGCACTACCGCTACCTCTGAAAAGAAACCAGAACCCAAAAAGGACGAGGCTCACACCTATGCTACTCCTGAAGGATCCAGAACCCAGGAGGCCGTACCAGCAACATTTTCGGTCAAGGTACTCAAATAGTTGCTGCTCTGGGGGTGGAGGTGTTACATGCGCGACCTAGATGAAGACCGCCGACGCTGCAGCGCGTGTTAACTCCACGCGCGCCCTCAATTTAGATGTAGCTGACGCGACATCAGCATTTAATAATTTTCATTTGAATTATAATTAGAATTATTTGTCATTATATAGCTGGATCTCACATCGACCACTATAATCTTAAATTGTAATTTAATTAGTTTAATAAATTAGTTTAAAGTAACTTTGGTTTTTTTTGAGTCCTCCGGCTGTCGTTAACGTAATTCGCCCTTCTCCGACCCCAGTAAACAGGGCGAGTTTACATAACGAACTGTATTAATAAACGATCGATAGTATTGAAGTTGTAGGTAATGCTTTTGGTCGCCACTTCGCCTTTTAATGATTATGGAAATTTTCTACAGAAATATTTTTTTCAATATATTTTTCCTTACGTTCTTATCTGTGGTTTGATTAATAGTAGTAGTATTTGAAGCTAGCGCACATATGTGATTATTATTTAAAAATGTAATAATTTAAAGTACTTTGTAACATTTTCTACCTCAAATGCTTATTCGATTGGCAATGACTAGGGATATCTATAAATATGACACCGATCTATGAAATAACTTATAAAACCATGAAACAGTATGTTGCTAACGACACAGTTACACAAATGATGCTATTGCGAAACATTAAGCTCTAATACTATCTTAAACATTTTCTTCCAATTATATCACTTAGCACCTAATTAACAAGGTGTAATTTACGACGCGTTAAAAAGCTAACATTAGGTAAGTTCATGTGTTTTTTGCTACAAATTTAGCGCAGAAATAAAACTCCTTCGAGCCAGACACAGACGAACAGTAGCGACTATCGCATTGACATTAGGTGCATAACGATTGCAATACGTCCGCCATCGTGAAGCATCAATCCTGGGCCCAATGGCGCAGCGCGTATGTATCAATGCACTGCTGCACTTTTGTTAGACTACCCACTTCTTTCACTACACACCGATTACTATTTACGTACACCATCCATTGAGAGTTTTCTTCTACTCCTAAATAGAAGACACAGTCTAAAACAGCAATGTACGTTGAACAGGATTTGTGTTAGACGATGTTGGGGATGTCGTGGTTGTTACTCGGGGACCGTTGAAATAATAGACACGTATGGGAGAGTCAACTAAGAAGGTATCGTTTTCAGCTTTTCTTTCTCGATTTGTTTCTAACTTAAACGTGTGAATAAAACGGTTAGAGCAATTATTTCATTCATGGTTCGGTTATTTAAGGTAATTTATTTTTAGGGTTGTGTGTATTAATTAACCGATTAAGATAGTATGTTTTTATTCAGTATGTTTTCAAATTGATATTACGAAGTTTTAGTTATTTTGTTCGACAGTATATAAATAGGTATCTTTTAAACAAATAGGTAATCTTACTCAAAAAATACCCATACACGGGGTATGTACATTTATTTATAACAGACAGATAATTTCAGTTTGGTCGAGAGTCGAACCCGAAACCCACTACACTGGAAGACTATTTAGTGACAATCTACATGGTGATATTATTTACGTAAGTATAAACACGTCCTCCATATTTAAAAACAATTCTAGTTCTCTTATAATATTATAGGTACATTAAGGGTTAACTTTTTTGGAAGTCAGACGCTGATAGATATTCCCTTAGCAATAATGGCGGCGTAGGTGGAGCTGTTTATTATTTAGAATGTGTAGCGGTGATGCGCGCTCCAAGTGGAAATCTTTAGGGATTACGTTTGCCGTCAACTGGCTAGAGTTGGAGATACACTGAGATGTTGTTTTTTGAAAGTTAAATAGGAATATTATGTGTTATATTGTCAAATAACACGTTAAGTGAGCACGTTGTTATGTAGTAATTTTTACAAAAACAAAGACGTATAGTAAAAATAAATTGCTGTAGATGAAGTAATGTAGGCTCTGTCCCTACCACAATTTAAAAGAATCCAACGATATATCTTATTTTGAAATACGGTAGGCAAAGGTTAGGTTAGGTTAAGCAAAAAAAAAACAGGTTACGCTTAGGTTAGGTTAGGTTAGGTTACCTACGCTTACATGCACAATATATTTACGCACAAAATTATTATCCTCCATAGTCGGGTATAAAAATAGAAAGTAAACATAGATACTTCGGAAGAGTAAAAATTGTAGAGATTGAGTAATAGAGTTTTTTAAGTTTATGATATCATGTCCTGATAGTAAGTGAGTAAAGCACTATCTACTAAGGAGCAGAAAAATGATTTACACATCTTTATAGAAGTTATATAGTTATATAGCCAAAAAAAGCACCATCAAGGCGTGACACACGAATAGAATTTTTATTTATGTTTTTCACACATTTTACAAATCTATCTATCTAGACAATAAACCGAACCGGGCGAAGCCTCCGCTGCATCAAATGAATACCGAATCGCGGATGGCCATTTAAATTTCAATACCTAATGTTCATCCGTTTTTAGGGTTCCGTACCCAAAGGGTAAAATCGTAACCCTATTACTAAGCCTCCGCTGTCTGTCCGTCTGTCACAAGGCTCTATCTCCTGACCGTAATAGATAGACATTTGAAATGTTTACATAGTATGTATAATAGCGGCCGCTATAATAACAAACACTAAAAATAAAAACAGTTACAAGTTACAAGAAAACGCTATTTTTCGACATTTTTCCATATCCGTAGACAGTTCAAATTTTCACAATGCATGAACTTCAATGGCGCTACAATAACAAATAACAAAGAATGAAAATTGGGTGCTATGGAACCCTCAGTATGCGAGTATGACGCGCATTTGGTTAATTTTTTAAACAGTCTGTCCATCTAGACATTAAACCTTGTACTCAGTACACCACCAGCCTACACCCTGAAGCGTGGTGCGCTATGATGTACGAGAAGGCGACGCGCGGCGAAACCCAAACCGGGCGAAGCCTCCGCCGCATCAAATGAATACCGAATCGCGGACGGCCATTTGAATTTCAATACCTAATGGCCTATATGAAATGTAGGTACGATCATAGATTGTTAGGGTTAACGAGTAAAGAGTTAGTTTGAGGCGTGATATAATTTCCTAAAATTTTGTAGGTTTATGGTTTACTAGCTATACCTAACAATAAACTAGTTTTCTAATAGTATCTTTATTTTTACGGAGTCCACACCGGGTGAAGCCTCCACCGCATCAAATGAATACCGAATCGCGGACGGCCATTTGAATTTCAATACCTAATGGCCTGTATGAAATGTAGGTACGATCATAGATTGTTAGGGTTAACGAGTAAAGAGTTAGTTTGAGGCGTGATATAATTTCCTAAAATTTTGTAGGTTTATGGTTTACTAGCTATACCTAACAATAAACCAACTAGTTTTCTAATAGTATCTTTATTTTTACGGAGTCCACACCGGGTGAAGCCTCCACCGCATCAAATGAATACCGAATCGCGGACGGCCATTTGAATTTCAATACCTAATGGCCTGTATGAAATGTAGGTACGATCATAGATTGTTAGGGTTAACGAGTAAAGAGTTAGTTTGAGGCGTGATATAATTTCCTAAAATTTTGTAGGTTTATGGTTTACTAGCTATACCTAACAATAAACCAACTAGTTTTCTAATAGTATCTTTATTTTTACGGAGTCCACACCGGGTGAAGCCTCCACCGCATCAAATGAATACCGAATCGCGGACGGCCATTTGAATTTCAATACCTAATGGCCTGTATGAAATGTAGGTACGATCATAGATTGTTAGGGTTAACGAGTAAAGAGTTAGTTTGAGGCGTGATATAATTTCCTAAAATTTTGTAGGTTTATGGTTTACTAGCTATACCTAACAATAAACCAACTAGTTTTCTAATAGTATCTTTATTTTTACGGAGTCCACACCGGGTGAAGCCTCCGCCGCATCAAATGAATACCGAATCGCGGACGGCCATTTGAATTTCAATACCTAATGGCCTGTATGAAATGTAGGTACGATCATAGATTGTTAGGGTTAACGAGTAAAGAGTTAGTTTGAGGCGTGATATAATTTCCTAAAATTTTGTAGGTTTATGGTTTACTAGCTATACCTAACAATAAACCAACTAGTTTTCTAATAGTATCTTTATTTTTACGGAGTCCACACCGGGTGAAGCCTCCACCGCATCAAATGAATACCGAATCGCGGACGGCCATTTGAATTTCAATACCTAATGGCCTGTATGAAATGTAGGTACGATCATAGATTGTTAGGGTTAACGAGTAAAGAGTTAGTTTGAGGCGTGATATAATTTCCTAAAATTTTGTAGGTTTATGGTTTACTAGCTATACCTAACAATAAACTAGTTTTCTAATAGTATCTTTATTTTTACGGAGTCCACACCGGGTGAAGCCTCCGCCGCATCAAATGAATACCGAATCGCGGACGGCCATTTGAATTTCAATACCTAATGGCCTGTATGAAATGTAGGTACGATCATAGATTGTTAGGGTTAACGAGTAAAGAGTTAGTTTGAGGCGTGATATAATTTCCTAAAATTTTGTAGGTTTATGGTTTACTAGCTATACCTAACAATAAACCAACTAGTTTTCTAATAGTATCTTTATTTTTACGGAGTCCACACCGGGTGAAGCCTCCACCGCATCAAATGAATACCGAATCGCGGACGGCCATTTGAATTTCAATACCTAATGGCCTGTATGAAATGTAGGTACGATCATAGATTGTTAGGGTTAACGAGTAAAGAGTTAGTTTGAGGCGTGATATAATTTCCTAAAATTTTGTAGGTTTATGGTTTACTAGCTATACCTAACAATAAACCAACTAGTTTTCTAATAGTATCTTTATTTTTACGGAGTCCACACCGGGTGAAGCCTCCACCGCATCAAATGAATACCGAATCGCGGACGGCCATTTGAATTTCAATACCTAATGGCCTGTATGAAATGTAGGTACGATCATAGATTGTTAGGGTTAACGAGTAAAGAGTTAGTTTGAGGCGTGATATAATTTCCTAAAATTTTGTAGGTTTATGGTTTACTAGCTATACCTAACAATAAACCAACTAGTTTTCTAATAGTATCTTTATTTTTACGGAGTCCACACCGGGTGAAGCCTCCACCGCATCAAATGAATACCGAATCGCGGACGGCCATTTGAATTTCAATACCTAATGGCCTGTATGAAATGTAGGTACGATCATAGATTGTTAGGGTTAACGAGTAAAGGGTTAGTTGGAGCCGTGATATAGTTTCCTAAATGTTAATAGCTTTATCTAGCTGTAGCTAATAATAAACTAGTTTTCAATTTGTATTTATTTTAGCACATATTTTGATGCACAAAATATAAGTATTAACCAAAAGGTGGTAAATAAAATCAATATATAATAAGTAAATTTAGGATACACGTATGAGCAGTGTTAAACCTTAATAAATTATTATTAATTATATTTTTTTAAGTTAACAGTAGTTTATTATTTAATGTACAAAACATCTTAAAATTATTGTTTTTTGATTAAGACCAATAATGTAGGTAGGTAGGTAGATCTATGCTATTGCATAAATCTTCGTATTATGATAGGTTATTTTCTATAAGAATTCTATGAGACTATCTATCCTATATCCAGTGTAAGTACACTGGGTACTGGGTACTGTAATGTTGGGTAATTTCGAATACATAAAATTATTCTCTATTTACCTACACTTATTTCCTATTATATAATACACATAAATGTAACGTAACATATGTATTACAAAAGAAAGAAATAAACAAACCTCCACGTAAAGGTACTTAATGAAACAAAAGGCGCCCGACCACTTCCAAACATCCAGATACATAATTCCAAGCACATTTATCAGCCGCAAAAAGTGCGAGCTGATTCGGCAAATATTTTTTCTAGACGATTAGCGGAAACTCTCTCGAAATACCTATAGTTCGAACAAACTTACCCTTACAGATCCCTAACGCTCATCTACTTCCCAATGACTCTTGTACGCGAGTATATAAGGTGTATTATTTGTGTAATTTGTTTTAAGTTGAAGGAAAAATCCTGGTTAATCTACGAAGGTTCGTGGGAACCACCGCGTCGCAGTGACCCCTCCAATGCTTAGACAAATGATTCTAAGAAAAGCGCTTTTCTCAAAATGTTTTTGCGTTTTTCGCCCATTTCACGATAGCGTTCGCTTCTACGCAAGTAACTAAACATAACTAGGGTCTACATATACCATACGCTCATTTTAATGTAGGCATATAAAAATCGGTAAGTAACATTTTATGTCGTTAAGGTATATAGAAGTTTATTTCTTATTTTATTAGTAGAAAAAATTATAACCAACGAAACAACACACTTTTTAACTACTATGAAAAATACAACTCTACAAATATTGAATACCTTTAATAATTCACTCTACTTACCTACTTTCACTCTCTAGTAGGTAGACTTTTCCGTAAATCTATTTTCTTAGTAAATTCCTTACTTCCTTACTTAGTAAATTTTTCTCCGTAAATTTATTATCTATTTTTTTAGTTCCACAAGTTATTTCTTACAACCAATTAATTGTTACTAACTCTATAGATTCCAACTTTATAACAGTCTTCTATTATAATGTTGTGCGCATATCACAAGTACGAGAACCTAAGTATGACATTTCAGTATGATTATGATATCAACGCATTCTGTTTATTATTCTGCCTGTGTTTCCATAATAAACGTGGACATCGCTAAGGGGTTAACGTTTGCTTGGTAAGAAACTAAACCTTGTAATTTTATCAATTGCATCCCATCATCCTATGCCCTAAGAGAAGGCGGAAAATGAGAAATAAACTTTGAAATTGTTGGGTAAAATAGACAACATAATAATTTGGATCCTATAAATGTATTATTCGACAAGCACGTTCATTGCATTTTAAAAATATAGTTACTATGCGTATAATTTCTAATAATACTTCATCCTGAAAGAGCCATTATCCGTCAACCATAGGATAATGGTAAATAATATATTTATGCAATATTATTACTGTGTATTATAACGTATCCAAATGTATGCAAAATTTGTTACAGGTACCTAAATAGTAAGAAGTGGGTTAAGATTAACCCATTTATCTGAGTGACATGCAACTAGGTGTATATAATAATGAAAATTAAGCTATTAAAAGTAAAAGTAACATCCTTCTATAATTTAATATAATCATGAAATTAAACAATACACATTGCTACTACAAGAAATATACTTTGTTGTTAAGTAAAAACAAACGCAGATTGAGAAGAGTCATAATAATTATAATTCAAAAACCACGCTAAAATCGCACAAGGAAAATCATTAATCCTGATTCCTGACGATCCTGATGAGGAGAATGAGATAAAATTATTACAATCGTGTATTGACATCGGTTCTTGATAATTGTTCAAAATTTTAAATTAATCGGATTGTTCAAAGAGGGTAAAAATCGAGTTCAAAGATTCCGTTACATGCATACTTACATAGATACAACCCAAGCTAATAAAAGCGTGATAAAAAAGAGTTTTCAAAAATAAAATTTAATAGGACATCATATATAGAGTACTAATATAGTTACTTAATATACAGGATCACCTAATCCGCACCAGTTAATACTAGGTAATATAAAGCTATCCCTGGATTGTATATGTGCCTGACAGATACGGGGACGGGGGCGGATCTTAGGCGGAAATTAAAACTAATAATTCAAAAAGTTTCCGCGCGACCGAGCCGCCAGCCAGATTTATGTTGCAGTCTTGTGAGTGTTTCCTATGTAGCTAGTTGAATTAGTTAGCTGGGAACTCATCGACGGGTGCCTACCTAATGTTTAATTACTTTAGAGAACCACCTATCTTAACTAATTTTATACGTTGTGTGTGTTTCGGCTGCGAGACCATCAATTAGCAGTAACTGTAGGTAATGTGTGCTATAATATCTATTTTCGCTTTCAAAAGTATGGTAGATCATAATTATTTAAAATAGGAATTCTAAATGTACCCTTAGGAACGCTTTTGTGACCTATTGTATTAATTATACTACTCTCAATTTAAGTAAAACAGCTATAGATGTTCTAAAGCTAATTTAAATCTAAGATAAACAGTATCTCGTAGATAAACAGTAGGTATTTCTTAATTTTCTCCCTGAAAGTTATACCTGAAATAAAATCCAAATCCTGATAGAAAATAGATTTTGTGTTTTCGATAGAAATTGTTATTCGATAGTAAATACCTAGTCTAGTCTTTCCACGAAAGTAGGTTATGGCCGTCCAACGCAGTAACAAGAAAGTATTCCATGTTCAGGGTTTACGCAAATATAGGAAGTAGATTCAGGTGTAAATATAAAGCTCATTCCAGATATTTTTTAAATAATATTTCGAAGCTTTTACCTACCTAACCCCAATAAAGCTATACCTGTCATTTATTTATCTAGCAACATAGATAAACATAATTAAACATTTCACGTCAAATAAGTGAAACTTTAGATAAATTTAATACCAGTTGAACAACATTCTAACAACTGTTTTAGCGTAAAGTCGTGCCAACATACACCGAGTTGTTATTGCTTAATTCAAAATCGTAGTTTAAAATCCGAATGATTTCATTAAACTGATAAAATAAAAATTAGAGACACAATAAATTAAAATTTGTAGTACGAATTAACATTTTCCATGTAGGTAACGAACTAAATTAGATTAGAATTAGATTTACATTTGAAATTACTTAATTAAAGTAAGAGATACATATATAATATCATACATAAATAAATATAATAATAAGTTAATAAAAAATTGTAATAAATAATCTAATAACAAATAAAAATTAATAAACAAATGTTAAAATATCAGTATGCTGAACGTAAATAAAAACTATTACCTAACATCAAAACAATGAAATATACATGTGTATTTTATATAATATTAATGTAAGGAATAAAGAGCTTTTTTATTTATTTTACTTTAATGAACTATGTAAATTAATTTACATTGAAGTAATACATTTAGTTCTTGGTTCGCATTAAGTCGCGGTTCTTGCTACAGTTGCAGGCTTAGCTGTTCTTTAGGTAATATAGAGGAGCATAACTTAGTTAAGTCTTCCGATATTAAGTATGGTAACATGCATTTCTTTTTTGTATATGACTATTATACTGGCCTGATATTAGGTGAGCGGTCACGCGGTAACAATCGCCTATTAATGAATCTCATGAACCTAGCCTCAGATGGGTTAGACGGCTCACTTTAGTTCGATCATAGATGAAAACGCCGTAAATGTTTTAAATGTGTGTGTAATAAATGTATCAATAGTTGATAAATCGCGTAATCGCCGCACGTTCAATCAAAAAACTCATAATTGTTGCTCGAACAGGTGAATGTCCTTCCTCATACTTATCTCGCAGACGTTCTTAGCACTCCATTAAAATCAGATCGCCTTATTATTTCACCGCGCGTAATAATACGACCGGATCGCCAACGGCATTGTTGACTTTATTCTCTGACCAGTTTGAAACGAAGAAATTTAAACATAGGTATATCTACTGACAAATAAGCAGGCAAACTTTATTTCACATATTAATGAAACAAGGATTAATTTGTGATTAACAGTAACTTCTTAAAGTTTATTAAAGTTTTACAAGTTATTTAAACCAAATTAAAAAACTAATAATTAACTTAACCATCATTCTACTGAATATATTTTTATGGCACTTTTTGGTACCCACACTAACAAACATTGGTATATAAATTAAATAACGTAATAAACGTATGATTATACAATGTTTTATATGAAAAATATTTAACTTTTCTATATAGGTAAAAATAAAAAAGTGCAAAATAGCAGACATCACAGAAACTAGTGTCAAATTAGTTACCAAATTTCGAACACAGCACAAGCTAAGTGATATAAAATCCGATGGAAAGCAAACGTAATTTATTTAATTAGACCACGCGCTACCAGTAGTCCAATACTTAATATGTACATTTTTGTAATGAAAACTCATACATTTAAGAGCCAATACAATCTCAGTTACTCCACATATCAGATCGAAAACATCTTAGCACTCTATTAAAATTGCATCGTTTTATTATTGCACGAACCGATAATAATACGGCCAGACCGCCACCGGGTCTGTTGACTTTATTCCCTTTACCGATTATATCCGAGATACGTGAGTAAATACCGCACACAAGTTAATATGGCTTTGAGAATAGTGATCGTAAGCTAAGAGTTGTGGAGGAAGATATGAAAAGTATTGAGTTAAATCTTAATAAAGACACAATGATAGAACGTAATAATAGGATATTAAAATCCAATATGCATAAATCTTGATTGTAAAAAAAGCAATGTATGTTACTGAACATCACATCAAAATGCTTACAAATCCACGCTTTTGGCCCACGTATATTTAAGAATTAGAGATCAAGAAATCAAGAAAAGAAAGAGTGACTTTCTAAGCTAATATTTATTTCCGTCATGACACGTTACGTGAAATTACGTTACATTTATTGAAACGATTGCGCTTGTCGACTATTAATGACCAAAGTCGATACGGCGAGGTGAGAATAAAATCTGCCGGACGATAGGATTAATAAATTTGTCTAGTGGAAACGCCACGCTTTCACCGTTCTCCCTATCCGCGTGTGTTTCCACATTTTTCAAGCTATAAATCATATTTTTTCACCGGTGGCGCTTTTTGCGCACGTCCTTTCGGTTTGCTCGGGCGTACTGTCATTTTTTTCATTCGGACATGGGAGTTTGCACTTGCCGTTCGCTTTTGTTTTGTACAGCGAATTTATGATTAATATATACCGATGACGCAGCTAGGTTGAGTAACCCCAGGGTCGATTCCGTAGGCATTTGTCTTACTTACTACCAACGGAGCGCATGAAACGGACAGCGTTATAAAGCTCATACAAACGATTTCGATAATGCCTCTCCGATGTTATTGATTTGAGGTCTTAATCCTGAGAAATGTTGCGAAATATTTTGTTATACCTACTAGGTACAAGTAACAAGAAATGAACTGGCTCATGTCAATAAAGAAAACTAACCAAAAAACATTCCTAAAAACAATACAAACGTAACAAATGTATCTTGTCTAAAGATGACTTAACTTGTTGAATCATCTTGACGCAGTAAATTTCAATTTAGCTACCTCAAAGAGAACAATTTAATTTAATTGCCAAATAATTAAGTTAAGCACAAAATATTAGCGGACACTAGCGCGCCCGAATTAATAATGTTCCGAACAAATAAACAAATCAATGGAACGTTTGACTTATGGAAAAAATGGCAGAGTGCCTACATTAATACGTGGCTATAAATTAAAGCGTGGCTTAAAATTAAGACAACAAGCCTCTTTAATCTACAATAAATGGTGGTCGTCGCTCCGAGACCGGTTCCGGTCGAGATGGAGGTGCAAAAGAAAAAAGAATAATCCGGTCCGGAGCGGGTCCAAAATATGATAGGCATCCATAATACAACATGGCCGCTAAGCTCCTACATGCGTCCCTTTCACTCACGCAGCTATCGTGTATGCTTGTTTCATTTTATTAGGTTGACCACATGTGGAGTGGCCCGCTAAGCCTAACCTTGATATCATACTCTCAATTCTACGGGGTGTTGAGATTTCATTTCGCAGAGACGTGTCTGTTTTTTAACGTTATTATTTTTGAAAATAATAAATAAAATAAGAAAGCAATTTGTATTTTTAACCGTATAAAGGGATGTTCATTTATTTTATTATGTGAAAAAATATATTTCAGTTTTTTTATTGATTTTGGGGTATTATAATCTAGGTAATTGCAGAATTATTTATGACCGTATTACTTATAAAAACGTATAACTGAAATTTGTTGATAAGTGAAAAGGTATAGCATACATACATATGGCAATGTACCTACGTCCAAATTTGACCTTGTACAATGGCAAACGGCTGATGGGTATTTTGTTCATTTTTATAAAACCACTGTAAGTACTGACTTCATAAAATATCCAAAAATTAATAACAAACACGAAAATGTCAATGATTTCATTCAAAATATACACGACCAAGAAAAAATATTCCATTCATTACATAGGCCGTATTTTTTATGGCTGTTAGTTTTATAAGTTAATTAAAAAAGGCATATCATATATTGTAATTAAACGATTGTATATTAAGTATATTTATTGAAATATACAGTCTGGATTAAATTGAAAAGAAGATCACGAAGACTAATTTGTCGGAGACACTAAAAATGGGATTCCAGAAAGGAGGAATAAACAAAACAGTTAAAATAGGAATCGACATAAACAGTTTACTTAACGGCGTAAACATTACGTACATACACCCTATATAGGCGGACTAGCTGTCCCCTCCCGCGGACAACGCACCAACCGAGTGCGACCACAACATTCCACATTACCAACACCACCTTATAAATAAAACCGCTTACGTGTTGAGCCTACCTGGCCACAAATCTCACAAAAAGTATAATGTAAGTATGCCTACCTTGTTGACATCTCGCCCGATACATAGATTTGTAGCCTCGGATGACTCTTGTGTTTCTTCATATTATTTTGTATTGTCTATGTGTGTCTCTAGTCATTTGTTTAATGCCGTGTTTATTATTTTCCTTATTTCGTATTAGAACAATGACCTTAGTTGCATAATCTTAAGAAGGAATCTGATCATCAAATAATCATGATGGTACTACATATTCCGTGTTTTCGTTTATTTACGAAAGGATAAATTTAGAAGCACGGAGTGCATTACCCAATTTCTGGAATTATTATTATGATAGCTTTCATACTTACATTTTGATATCAACCTTGTGTGATAATTTTACTGTAATCACTTATTAAAATAGGTTTATTTTATGATTTAAGTACACGATGTATTTTGACACCAAAATCACTTCGCTTCACTGGTTTAACTTTAACTTAAAATTAACTAGAACTTATCTAGAGCTGTGTCACTTTTCAATTTCGCACAAACACTGAACTGTGCGAATTTATTATTTGTGAATTGGAACGAAAACGAATCCAGATAGCCTTTGTTGTTTGCGAATAATATTCAAATGGCCGTCCAATCGGCAGGTGGTCGATTGTTGTATTTCCATTGTCTATGTCCTCTGTTTCTGTTCAATACTTTGAATGCTGGTGGTCACTTTCGCTAGCATTCTTGCAAATTTCGTAACACTTTAAACTTTCAATTTCTTTGTCTAAAATTGCATACAACTAAACCGTTGTTTGAATATTGTTTTGTTTTCGTACTTGTGGCCACTTGCCCTCAACTCGGTTGTAAATCTAAACACTTTCTTTTGAAATAACGTGAAAGGAGTAAAGAAAGTTACCTGTTACGATTTTGCACCGATTCGCTATAATAAATTATATCTGTTTTATATTGTTACTTTTATCTTCTAAATGACCGTGACGAACGTGGTTAAACGTTTGAAGTCCAACAATCATTACATTTTATTATTTTAAATGGCTTGTAACTATAATTTATACCTTTTAAGTAAATATATAATAGTTATCGTTTTTTATTTTAAAATTACTTTAAAATACAATATTTATGTTCCACATACATACCTGTTTGTCAAATATGGGTTATGCATTTTGTTCGTATTTAAACTTTTTTTGTCATTTGAACAAATCATAGAAGATCGGTTATGAGATTTCTGAGCATAATTTTAATATTAGTCACTTATAACTCGAATTTTTATTCATCGCTGATATTATAACCATTTAATGCAATTATTTATGATGTCTGCCTATGTCCTGAATGGTCAGATAAATTATGTTCTCTCGGGGTGATTAATTAGTACAAGAAACATTTATATTTTACAAGATAATATGATCTAAGCAATGATGAGACGTGATCCACACTCATAGAGCACGATGCGTGAATCAAAACATGAATAGAATAAAAGGCAAAATTTTTCATACTACTACTGTAGCATTACCTTAAGTTTTACGGCAAAGATAATTGTTTGTTCAATTTCGATTCTTTAAGTAAGCAATATTATTATGTACATTGTAAGTCTGTAATCGACCTATAAATATAATTTAACGGCTTAAAACATTACTTTCATTCATGTTTTTAGTAGACTCTTGCAAATAAGTAATAACCTAAGTTTATAACATAGATTTTAGCCCAACTCTGCCTGATAATATTATTGACGTAACTAACTTAAATTAAGAAGAATTTTTGCTTTATTTAAAGCTTATCATTAGATTCATCATTACAGATCATCTCATATAATCCGTTGAAATCGATGCCTGTTTACAATTTCATGAACGCAAAAAATGTACGTAAAAATAGCGGTTTCCTTTTAACGTTATTCCACAAAGCTAATACGCGTCCGCCAACCGTTACAGGTCACAGTTATAGTGTCTGCGTTTGAAATATTAGAGGATGCCACGCATTTGACCCGTAACGAGGGCAAAGAACAAAGATCCTAATTCTATTGAAACACCATTATCTAATAACCTGATACAACATCCATCACTATGGCGTCCCACGTCTCCCTCTCACTTCCACGTCATTAATCAGCATCTATAAATATTGCGCCGACACTTGTGTATCGAATTTTGGGTTTTTTAACCACTCCATAGTTTCCTGTTATATTTGTTGAACAGTTCCTGTTTTGTAAGAAATATTCGATTGAAGAATGACTTTGACAAACGGTCTTAAAAATTTAATACTTTATTTAATACATTTTACAAACTTAGTAGAGACATATGTAAGTAGGAATTATATTTTATATTTGCGCGTTGATTTCACAGCAAAAGCTGCCGAGAGTCAAACCTAAGGCTACAATATTTTTGCAGTAACATTGTCGACTCGACTTCAATGGTGTAGTAATACAATACAGTCGTACCTAGTTCTATAATATGACATCTATACATATAGCTAAGTATTTTGCGTTTAATGACTACGTATTCAAAATATATAAATATACCCATATCATTGATAAATCTGTAATTTGTTTCATTAATAATATCATTAAGATTAATAAAAGTAAGTGCTGTTCACTACCTTACATCGACATCAGCTCATTTTAGAAAGTACGAGATGATCCTTAGATCACTCAATCTCGAAATAATTCACTTGTCACCAAACACGAACCGTTAAATGACTAAGCCGGCTACAAATTAATGCTGTGCATTTCTAAAAGCATTAACTGTAAGTGCCTGAACATAAAACTGATAGGTATGCAATATGTCCGAGCTATCAATCTGAAAGTGATTCGTATAAATCGGTACAACTAACAATCAATATAGAACGTGGCTTTTTTCGCGCTAGCATTTCTGATATAGATTCTGATTCAACCTGAAATACTAGTATTAAATACTAGTAATAAATGCATTGAATATTTTTAGGTAAAGTCTGCGCCAAAGTGCTAGTCCGTTCTGAAGTTGTTTCGTGCAGCTTTTAGTTAGCATATACTTCGTAAGGTAAGGGCACACTAACCCAGCTATGTGTCCGTGGTCGAGAGCGGGCAGCGTACGGGTGCCCGAAGGGCGCTATCTTCGTCCCGCTAATATCTACAATTTGCTATTCGACGCGACTCGTTTCTATGTTCGGAGTGGACTAACAGTTTGGCGCGGACTATACCTGTACTTTTTACTAAGAATCTTCAAAGTTCCAAAGTGATATTACTACCGCTTTAACTAGGTATATGACTTCCAGCAACAACCTATGAACCTGCATTTTGATATGAAATCCGTGGTAAGTACAGTGACGTCATCCTGCCAACATTTATTACCGTCTTTTGAGGTAATTATTATTATCACGGTTTCTTCAGCAACATTGGACACACATGATAGAGCCTCTAAGCTACCCACATTCATAAGTAACCAATTTTGATGGCAAGTAGATGACTTCCGATGAGTGTGATATAAAATTATCGAAATTGTTTTAATTGTATTATTTATAATGAACGTATAGAACATTAAGTGTCAGTTCCATTTATAATGTGTTACTATAATTTCTGTTACATGATCGATCGGCGATTCATTTATAGCTCTATTCTTTAACAATTTAATAAGTCAGTTATGACTGAAAGAAGATATCACATTTGTGTAGTAGTTAAGAATAGCCATAGGCGTCTAATATCTTAAAGTACATTATAATAGGAAATTGTTTCATTAACTTTGATCTAATCTTTTGGGTAGGTACTATCCACCTTACTTACGATACCATACTTACGATAGAATGGACACTATGTGTATCAAAACAAAGCTACCGAGCAACAATGCTCGAATCATTCCCAGGAAGTGAGATTAGCATCGAGTCACTTAAACATCTGACGTGAATAATTCCGTCCAATAATGCAGGGCTGGACTCCCCATGCATGCGGGCATTCGAACCATGTACTATGGCATGAAATCGTACCGTATAGTGACTATTGCATACCAGAATTAGGGTTGTCAAGGGCTGAATCCGGAAATAATTCATTTGAGAAGTACAATTTTGGGGCTCGGTGTTTATGTAAGTAATTCCATAAAAAATAGAGATTTTATTTCTTTACTTGTTTATTATATTTTTCTCATTTATATTTTTTTGTGGGAGACAGTTGATGAAACAGAAGAGAATCACGCATCGATTTTGCTGATACTTTAAAAAGGTTTACCTTTAGTTATTTAACCTATATCACTTAGAGATAAAATAATGTTAGTAATATTGTGTTATAATTACAATCCAGATGCATTTCCGATGTAATGTCACCCAGCAACCCTGGTCACATGCCGACGGCGTGTTCCAGCGTGTTCAGCGTCGACACCCATTTGTCAGCATCGATTGCACTCGCCATCAGTCTGCTCCTGCCCGGGCCGGAGCAATCGCACAATGTAATAGCTATTTAATTGCTCCAGTTGATGTATTTGGATTATTATATCATTTATGAACTGACATAATAATTATATAGACACGATGACATTCATTAAAAAAACATAAAATAGTGCAGCATTAATTACACATAAATTATTGACTCTACCAAAAATTTTGGTTTACAATTTAGAAGACACAATTTTCACAGTCAAATACTAGAATTAATATTTAATGTAACAGAAAGTTATTGATGTTTATCGTGTTAAAATTCACATATCCAGGTGAACATAGCACCCTGCAACCCTGGCCACATGCCGGCGGCGTGTTCCAGCGTGTTCAGCGTCGACACCCATTTGTCAGCATCGATCGCACTCGCCATCACTTTGCTCCTGCCCGGGCCGGAGCATTCGCACAATGTAATAGCTAATTAATTGCTCCACTTGATATATTTTGATTATTTTGTCATCTATGAACAATTACGATAATTATATATACAAGAAGACAATAATTAAAAATAGGAAAAAAAGAAACAAATATCACTGATTTTTCTTTAATAATTTCGTTTAAAAATTGGAAGATATAATTCTCACACTGAATTTATAAGAATACATTATGTACCTACTAACAGAAAATAAATGCTACACATCGCATTATAACTGAAATATCCAGGTGAACATAGCACCCTGCAACCCTGGCCACATGCCGGCGGCGTGTTCCAGCGTGTTCAGCGTCGACACCCATTTGTCAGCATCGATCGCACTCGCCATCACTCTGCTCCTGCCCGGGCCGGAGCATTCGCACAATGTAATAGCTAATTAATTGCTCTATTTGATGTCTCTGGGAAATGCTTTGACGGAGAGGTTTGAGAACTGTGTGTTTGTATGATAAACGCATTAATCATTTTTAGTCTAATTTTCCGTTCTTCAAACCGGCGGCTATAGATACATATGATGCGACCAGTCCTCAGGAGTGACAATGCATCTATGAGCGGATTCAGGCAGAACAGATACAGATGGGAAACAATGACCATTTACTTCTATATTATAAGATATATAATAACTACGATTATGACTTCAATTAACATCTAGTCCCAGTCCAATATAATAAAAGCTATGAACCTTAGTAGAATTCTAATAAACATTTTTTTAGAAAATAAATTAGGTGAGCCCATTTAGTAGGCGGACTTTTATATAAAAGGTTGAAGTTCCGGTTAAAAATAACGTTCGCGAAATACCTCGATCAATCAGAGAAAGGCGTAAGAATCTTGCACCATTAAACTTTATTTAGGGTTAATGTTTAGCTATTTTTATAACTACGAAATTTACTTAATATATTTATAAAGAATTTAATACGATATTATGGTAAATTAATTACAAAAATGTTATTGAAAAATAAATATGCATAGTTTCAACAGATCTACGAGTAGTTCGTAAATAAATGTTCATATTAATCATTCAATACTTTATTACATATTTTACCATTCTTTTTCCTGAAAGAAAATTAATGAGAAAAATAATAAGAAAAATAATCGGTTGCCCAATAAAGCCCAAGAAATAAGCAAGCATTTATTATGAATCGTGTCTAAATAATTGACATACCATTTGATTGTTTATAATTTTTGTTTTGATTATTTTTTCGGTCAATAAAGATGATCCATCATTTCTTTATTACTAAGTTAATGATGTTACGGTGTACGTTATCAATACTAAGTAAATGATGTTATTTATGTGAAATAACATTTTTTAAATATTTACATTACTATGAAATCACCTCATCTATATAGGTACTAATATTTTGTCGGCAATACGAAACTAAACAAAAGCGTTTCATTAGAAATCATACTTAGATTTATTTCTATTGGCGCAAATAAGAGATTGATTGAGGAAAATAGGCGTGGTTGGGATCGCATGATCGTATTGAGTGGAAATTGTGGATTAATGACGCTAATCGTTTATTGCACTATTACTTCGCTTGAAACATGATTGATATAAATTAGCTACTTAATGTTCAATGAAAAAGATTTATGATTCGTTCGTTCGCGGTGTTGGAGTTGGATTAATCAATGTTGGATCTTTTTATATTTTTGCGTATGATCTATTGAAATAACGTTAAAGTACGAATTATACTGCATTCCATGACATGAAGGTACGGCCCACTATAAATTATTTTGTACTTAATGTATAACAAAAAACAAATTGATGTGAGTAATATGTTAGACGTGATGAAACGTTTAGTAGTCGCGTGGCTACGCAATTTGTGGACTTACTAAGTGATGGGCAAAGTTATGAAACGTTTGACCAGGTAAAGAGTTAGATGGGTGACCATCATCATCATCATCATCAACCCATTATTCTCTCACTGCTGGGCACGGGTCTCCTCTCAGAATGAGAAGGATTAGGCCATAGTCCACCGCGCTGGCCAAGTGCGTATTGGTAGACTTCACATACCTTTATATTTTACACAGATTTTTTTATAAATCTCTAAGGTATGCAGGTTTCCTCACGATGTTTTCCTTCATCGTTTTAGCAAGTGATAATTAATTTCTAATACGCACATAATTTCGAAAGATCAGAGGTGTGTGCCTGGGATTCGAACTTCGGACCCCTCGATCGAAAGACCGAGTTTCTTAACCACTAGGCTATCACTGCTTTTTTTAGATGGGTGACCGCTATGACAAAATTCCATGCATGATTACGTACTCCAAAGAGCATGTTCAGCAGTCGGGCTTAGATTGGTATGATTACATTCCAGTCGGAGGCTTTATGTCCGATTTAAAAATATATAAGACGAGGAGAATAATCGATAGATCCTTTTTTCCGCCGATACACACAAGAGCTTGGTAGAATATACTCAAGGTGTCTTAACAGTGGCTTATAAATAAAAAATATAACCACCACGCCTAGCGTATTAACCATTATACCTGTGGCGTTTAGACTGTGGCATTAAGAATTATATTTCTACAAAAACTAGTAATAAACATAACAGAAGATACAATTTTATTACATGATTCTTTTATGATATATTCGATCGAATATTAGTATTACATAACGGAGAATAACCGTACCTACCATTCGTGATTTTTGAAGCAACGTCTATGTGTAGGCACAAAGGCGGCGGGGCGCAATCAGTCTTATTCCACGCGGACGCGCGGCGATTAGTCAACGCCGACTGCAGAGACAACCCCCAACCGCCTCTCTGGGAACTATCGATTTGGTAATCGATTTCTCGTTCAATTCTTTGGTTTTAGATACTATATTTTACTTGAATGCAAATCAGCATCATTCATTACAAAAAAGGGTACCTATGGGAACACCTATAACCACTCTGATGACAATCAAAGGTTTATTAGAATGTTTTTTTATTCTTACAAAAATAAATCATAAGTAAATTTGTGTTAGTGCTTTCAATTTCCTTTGAATAAGCCTATAAGGCGTATTCGTTAACATCGTGTGTCTACGGCACCCGGTTTTCAAAGCGCACGATCAGTCTTATTCTGCGCGGACACTCGTCGATTAGTCAACGCCGGCTGCAGAGACAACCGCCCCCAACTGCCTCTGGGAGAACACTATCGATCTGTAATCGATTTCAGGTTTATTGTGCAAAATAGTTATAATAACATTCTTTCAAGTAGACAATAACCATTAAATTATAAGGACGGAATAAAAAAAATCGAATGTTCTCAAAAGTGCAATTGACATATTCGGAAGATGTTAATTCACATTTCGTATATTTTGTAAAAGTAAGTCACCTTTTTTACACAGGTAATAACAGGTAGTATCTAGTAGTAGATAGTATGTGCCTATATTTTCGACAAAGAACCAATAATAGACAGATAGATAAAAAATAACGTAAACAAAATAATCATGTGGGTTATTTTACGCATCAGCATATCTAGCTAGGATTTGTTATATATTTTTGTGGCTTTTATATTTTGTCATAAATATAGGAGACTTTATTTTGTTGAGTTTAAGACATTGCATAATAAGTACTCATTTCACCGCAAAATTGAAGGCAACATCGCTAAAACTAATTTTGATAATAAAGTTATAAGCTGAAATACTTGAGGTAAAATTGGTCGAGTTAACATAATCGGTTATTCGTGTCCTAATCGAGGTAAAAGCCTAAATAACCCTTCAGCAAATTACCATTGTTGAGCAAAACATCTCTTACAAGTAATGAAGATAATCTTGTAATAACATTGAAACCTCAGGACGAGGAAGCGCGCTGAAGGTAGGAAGTAAGTAACCTTAAACTTAAAGCAAGGAACCAAAGTATACATTTTATATTTTGCCTTTTGTCTTACCACAGAGTTAGCCCTCCTATATTTTCACGGATAGTTTTGTAATGTAAATTTAAAGATAAATACGACCACGTTAAAAATTCCGATCTTGTATTTATTAAAAAAAACTGATACAAGATTAATTATTTTTTAAAAACTATTGCTAGCGGTATTCATGAGCAAAGATGGTAATTGGTTTCTTCCACCTGCCGATAGTTGCAACACTATTAGTGTCGCCGCGTTTCCTTTGGAAAATACTGATTTAATACTACCTCTTCCCATTCCCTAACCTCAGAGTGACTCATAAGCTTCATTTCATATCTCACACGGCTTTTTTGATTCTCCATCAAAACAAGGTATCTTAACTTATACGTATATAAATAAAACTTAAATACCTATACGACATTTTTAACTCTCACATATATAATCAATAACGGATTATCAGTCAGTTACATCTATGTCCCTGTCAGCGAGGTCATTATTGGCATTTCCATCAGAACAAGTTTCTCCTACCCGCCTCCTATTTAATTTATCTATCCACAACACCTCACCTTTATCAAAATTCATTACCTGTATTTTATCCACGCGCCCGACTGTTATCGCGAGTTTTCTCACTGAGGCATTATAATGAAGAGTTTAAATTTAGGCGTAATGGTTGACCAATAAGATAAAAGCGAACGAGCTCAACCAACAACGTTATATTTGCGAATGGACTAACTCTTAATGGTGAGGAAGTAAAGAATAAAATAAATTGTAAGAGATACAAGAATAAGTTGGTACGAACGTAATGACGGACGCATGGGCCGCGGCATACAAAGCAGTCGGCTACCAGAATAAAGTTATCTCGCGATATATCCCTGAATTAATGACCAACTCGTTACTTGTGTATTGAGATGTTTCGGATCGTGTTGATACGGAGACTTCGAAGTTTTGAAAATAATGCGGGTGACCAGGTACCTAATAAGGATGGGTAAGTACTTTTATTTGTTATTTATAATGTGTTAAATGTTTCCAGTACATGGATGATGTAAATCGTACATATTCCATTTATGGATAGGTCTGTCTCCTCAGGTCAGCTTGCTATGTATGTTTATTTTTATTCATGAACATATTAATACTTTTTTATTGTGAAATAATATGTTACAGTATTTTTTATATTCCAGATGTAGAAGGTAAAAAAAAATGGAAACTTATGATACATCTACACTAATATTATAAAGAGGAAACTTTGTTTGTTTGTTTGGTTGTAATGAATAGGCTCAAAAACTACTGGACCGATTTTCAAAATTCTTTCACCATTCGAAAGCTACATTACCTACGAGCAACATAGGCTATATTTTATATGAAATATATTTGATAAATCGATTTTGAGGCGGTACAAAGTTTGCCGGGTCAGCTAGCATCTAATAGATTAGTACAAAATAATGCACTCTTTTTTAACTTGATCAACGGGTAAGACATCATTATTTAATTTCAAAATTAAGATGTATTTTATAATTTAATATTTACCTAAAAATTGTGTATATGTTTAAACAATGCAGCTCCCAATTATTACTTTATCATGACGAAATCTTGGATTATACAGAGAATCTTATACGTATCGAGAACATTGACAGTTCGTTATTTATTACGTTCTTATATTATTTTCAACCAACATTTCCTGCTTTACTCATGTTACTTGCTACGATATCGAAATACCGGTGACTATTCATAATGTAGTCGGTTATCTAAGCCCGATTGGCCGCACCGTACCCATGACAAGATGATAGAGTTCAGCGAGTGCCAGTAAAAGCCTTAATCTCTTCGCACGGCGATATAAGCATTAAATATTGTTAAAGGCTTTTTATAGGTTTGACGACCCACGTAAAACAATGATACGACCGGTCTATCGTGCAGAGGGTCTCGGATTCGATTCCTTGCCAGACAAGAATTTAAATGATATATTAATGTGTGTGTCTTTGCGTGTAACTTTATAGTGTTGAATACGTTCAGATTAAATTAAGTTTTTACATTAGTATTATTTTTTATTAATTGTATAAATATAGTTAGCGCTTAAACTATAATTTAGATATTAAGATGGGTATGTAATGTTTTTTACAACAACTGTAATAGGTACAAATCACTAAATTTATGTCAATTAAAGATCGTCCTTTTTTATAAAGTTACATAATAATGTAGATTACTTTTTGTCTTAAGAGCAGTGAATTTAGCTTTCAAATTATGGTTACTGAGATCCATATCGGCACGGTGTGGCCACGACGTTGCGGTTGGGACTATAATTTGCCAGTCTTCTCCGGTTAGCTGCCAGTCATTTCATAACAACCTCTTCAAGACTTTATTCTATAATTTACCTCCTTTTACTATGTGATATTTTCTTTTGTTCAAAGTCATACTTATATCTTCATATTTAGATATTAAAAACGTCGAAAATGTCTGTTTTGAATATGTTTGGAGTTTTATTTAGGTAATTAGAAATATATTGACTAAATTGTTTTGTTCATGTTAAGAAGATTTGGTCTATTCCCTCTTAGGACATAATTTTAACATTTAACATTTGGATGACCATTCAGGTAGGTATTAAAATAATTTATAAATTTTCTTTACAATATAATCTTTGGTTCAAAATAGTTTAGAAAATAACTTAGTCGACAAGTAAGTTTTTGAAATGTAAACGACGTTTTTGTTGAAGCCTGCGATGTAAGTCAAAGAGGCAGTGTAACTTGTTTACTCACGTCCTGTTCTGCTTCATAGAGACTTAATCTGGTAACCAAATGTTCATTCAAATGCTAAGGACTCGGCTATTGCGCAGTTCATTTGAAAAAATCTGTATGGGCGAGCTTTGAAATGTGCAAAGCACGAGAATAAATATTTAAATGAGCCGTGCGTCATAAAATGTCAAAGAAATGTCACATAAATCATAATGGCTATTGAAACAGCTCCTGGCGTCGCAATTGTCTTTGTCTTCGATCGGATTTCAGAAATCAGGTCAGAATCACATGTGCTACTTGCTATCCTTTTGTTAGCATTGTGCAATCTTCCGGGTTCGGCATGCCGCCTATTGTGCGATGGACGTGCAATTTTTTTGTTTTAATTTTTGCAAAGACTCTTGCTGTTCTTATGTTTTTAGAGAAAACAAAAGCATGTACACGACTGTAGTGTTTAGTTAGTGGAGCTCGTGGAAGTAAATTCTCAATTCAAAATAAGATTATGAAAGTAAGTTAGAATACTTTATACATTCTGCCTTACCACAATAAAATATGCTAATAAACATATTTTAATGTTATCTTCTACATACCTCTATATTATACATTATATGTTTTATGTCCATATTTGCTATGTCTACCTAGAGTGACTATATTCAAGACTTAATAATCGAATCATAATAATTTATTTATTTGTCAGTATATTTAAACCTAGTAATTTATTAAAAATTCTGACCTGACTCTATTTATTTTACTTGTCGCTTTCCTCATGTATGTACGATTATTAATTATAAAATAAAATATACAAATATTTAAAAAAAAACTAGGAGCAAAGGCCAATACCGTCTATTTTGACTTTTCACACATTGTACACGGAAATACCAACGCGCTTATATATGATGTAGTTATACACTCAGTGTTCCATTGCAACATGCAAATTCCGCAGGTCGAATTCGTGAGAAGTCGAATGCGTCAAACAAAACAAATCACCGTGTCACATCGCCCATTTACTTGCAAATTTCGTGCAAAATTTGAGAAAAAGGCGAGATAAAGGTACAAAAGTGCTCTATTCTAGTCGCCAAATGAATAATTACCTTTCACGTTTCTCCTTTCAATCTGCGCTGGCCGATCGATCAGCGTCGCGAGAACTCTTTCAGCCACGTCACCCTTCACCGTCACCGCCACCTCAGGTAAAATGCAATTAATCTGAAACATCCCAAATCAGTATTACATTAAAAACGAAATAAAAACCTTGCAGCCTGCCGTTTTTTCGCCGCCGCGTTTTCTTTTCCATTCAGATTTTTTTGACAGCACGAAAAATGAGACTCATTTATTAGACTCGTACACAATGTAGGACTGTTTGAGTACGAGTATTTGCTATAAATACGCATTTTTCTTCGCATCTCCTTCCTTTATGTGGGGTGAGCATTAGCCTCGGATGTGAAGGGAATCTCACGTTCCCTTTGTTCGATTTGGAGATTTTGGGGGAGTACTGATGCTTAGATTCTCATGGAATCCATCAAAATAATCACACGCTCATGCATAATGGATGCGTGTCAACAAACTTAATGATAAATCGCCCGCGGATAAAACTATTCACAGAAAACGCTAGGTATGAAAAATAGCAATGAGGTAAATATGCTGTTGACTTCTAACACGAAATTAACGAATATTTCAAATTCTAAATTTAGATAAAAAGAGACTTTTTATCTAAATTTAGATTATGTAAGTACCCATGAATATTAATAAACTCCGTATCCACAATAACTTAATTCAAATAAGTAACTTTTGAAACATCAACTCGTTTAAAACGAACTCATTAACACACTCATAAAAGGCAATTGTTTCTTTATATTTTTCTGAGTTTCTTTGTGTGACTGAGTGGCGTGCGCGAGCATTTCACGTGTTTCTATTTGTCAAATTCATGCTAATAGTTTTTCTATTCAATTTTTAAGGCTGTTCACGCACTGAATATGCGCTGTGTTAGTCCGCTGCCCGAAACATCGCTTCTTTGTGTGATAAATCGCTGAACATAAATACTGCATTGTCTTTACCCATTCAGTTATAATTAGGTAGCACAATTTGCTCTCTTGAATCGGTAATGAGACGCTTGTGCGGTGAGACTTAAACAATGACGCGGTAAATCAATTTAGGGCACACGTTTTGTGTTTCTGGTAGATACAATTATGATCGTATTATCGTACTCGTATGTTTTATGTTTCACTGTAAGTACTTACTGTAAAGAATATATAATACTTACATAATTTATGAAGAAGTAATTGTTCTACAAATATATTTACGTATTTTTTACGAGTATATTAATAATGTTAGAGAAATACGTTAATTGCGGTTTTTTAAGAAATTTTATTCTGAACGTAGACAATGACACATCATATCCATGTATAATAAAATACACGAAAGTAAATCCCACAAAATGATATAAATTTTCAAGTAAAATAATATTTAAGTATTTATTTAACGTTGTTAATAAAGTACATGAATGATTGAAACTACAAAATTTAGTACTTAAAATATTTATTAGAACTCAAGACGTCATAGAGTATGAACAATAACCAAACATAAAATTAAAGAATTAACAATACTCATACAATAGATCCCATTAATACACCTCCTTACTCTACCTAATATTTAATTTACACCACATGTTGCGATATGAGACTCGCCAGATGGTAATTCCGATGCGTCCGATGCTATGAAAATAATAAATGTATGGTCACAGTTTTAGCGTTGAGCGAATTATGAAATTAATAATTTTGGCAAAAATATTGATATATTATTCAACTTAATGTTTATATTTTAATTTCAATTAAGGTGTTATTGCTGATAAATATAAATACTATTTAGCAACTACTTATCAGGATAATTTCAAATAATAAGTAATAATACAATTCCACCTTATTATTGTCAGCTTCATACCTCGCACGAAACTAGATCTGTAGCTACCATAACTAAAATAATAAATACTTACTTACTTACTCCGGTGGCTTGTCGACCCGAAGTTAGTCTTGGCCTCCGATACGAGAAGTCGCCATTTCTCCCGATCCTGTGCAATTTCTTGCCAGTTGTGTTGTCCTGACTGCTTCATCTTTCCAGCGGTATTTAGGCCGTCTAACTGGTCTTCGCCCGTTAGGAACATCTAGGTATGCGCGCTTCGGGGCCCGATCTTCTCCCATGCTCTCTACGTGTCCGAGCCTTAGGAGCTTATTCTCTTTCTGTGTAAGTGTCCAAGTTTCGCAGCCATATGTCAAGACCGGAAGGATAACCGTTTTATAGATTTGGGTCTTGGTTTTCCTGCTGAGGGACGCCAAGACTTTATGGAGTGCAGCACTACACTTAAGGGCATTTTGTATCCTTGAATCAATTTCTTCCCTTGAGTGTGTGTCTGTGATGGTGCATCCAAGGTATTTAAATTTGCTTGCACCTTTGTAGATGGATCCTCCAGCGGTAAGATTCTTCCGACTCTCTCGTGTTTTTATATCGCTTCATATGAAGGTATTCAGCCTTGTTCTTGTTTATTCGGAGCCCAACCTTCTTAGCCTCTTGCTCGAGAGTTTCGGCTGCTGTTTGGATTTCCTGCTCTGTTTGTCCAAGAATTGCTATATCATCAACATACCCAGTCACTTTGTGCTCTCCACCTAGATTAATCCCATATTTTGTCATCAATAACTTGCGGATGATATATTCTAGTACTAGGTTGAATAGCACCGGCGACAGGGCATCCCCCTGCTTAAGGCCAGTTACCACTGCAAATTGGTCAGTTAGTTCCCCGTCTACCTTGACATGCATTAAGCTAATTCTTACCAAATTGATCAATTTCTTTGGTATTTTAAAAACGGCGAGTATCCTATACAGCAGATCCCTATCTATACAATCGTAGGCCTTGGTGAAATCTACGAAAAGAACATGTATATTTTGAGCATACTCCCACCGTTTTTCCATCAATTGCTTAATCAAAAAGTTTTGATCTATGGTGCTACGGTTCCTTCTGAAACCACACCGGTAATCGCCCAGTAATTTGGTCCGCGTATGGGTGGATAAAATAATAAATACATTAGGTTAATTAGAAACGGGCAGGATCAGTTTTTGGAAAGATTATTGTCAGTTTTTTTTACCATTCCTAGGCTTGAAAAGTATGTTTGCAGTCTCACCACCGTACCAAAAGTAATCAAATGTGATCTGATGAGATTAGAAGAAAAAGCATAGAAAACATATTTACGTAGATGTTATGCAAATGATTCCTAAAAGTAACTGGTAATTCGTTTCATAACAGGTAAATAGTTGGCGAATCAATCTAAAGCGAAAAAGACTGTAATGTCATTACAAAATGTAAATCTGAGCCTTTTACAACGTATAATATGCACAATATTATACGGACACGTCTTAAAAAATATTTCTCTTTAATAAACGCGACCTCTTATCGCCATACGCCTACATTTATGCCACACTTTATTCAGAGCAAGATATCAATCAAGTTGGAAAGACATTTGTACCAACCACTCGGCGATTTGTCCGAATGAAAAATTAATTTTGCTGATGATTAATATAATGGCGAGCAATAAAAGTAATTGTTATTTTGATGTTTTTACGTCTTCTTGTCTTAATTAATTTTGTTTTAAAACAAACTTTAATCGGGTTCCGTTTTGGTAAATGGATCCAAATTAATTTTATTCTCTACCTTTCACCAAAAATAATATATAATTGTACTTAAGTAGATAACATTTTTTATATTTTATTATAAGTATATACTACGTTTCAGTTATGCAAAGCGTTTCTAAGGCTTTTATAAAATCATCATGACAATTCATTCAATTCAATGACATTCAGCGCATTATTTTCATTCAAAAATAACGATTTTCAGATATTAGAAACTTTACATTTCTTACGACTGATATTTCCTGTGTTGTTTTGTAAGTAAAAATATGTCATTTATGCTCACCGATAGTTTTACAGAAATATAATTTACTTAAGTACATAATAACACACATTCTATTTCCATTCCGACCGTAGACTGTATTACTTATAAATTTTCAGATAAAAATAGAATTTGAAACACTTTCAGTAAAGCTTTTAAGCCAAAACAATCAGGTGACAGGAAGAGATATGACATTTCGTAAAACAATGAGCGGGTTCGCTCTGTAATAATGGAATGAAATATTTGCGGTAACAATTTATATTCTAACGCTGGATTCAACTTGACAATTTATTAATCAAACCGATTACCTCCCTTGCAAACCCTCGGCCTATTGTGAAAATATTGTCAAGCAAAACAATCCTATGAATAATTAAGGATTTAAATTTTCATACAACAAAGGCATAAAACAATAAGCGCTCTTCAAAGTGGACAAAAGCATTCTACGAGTGCCATTTTAGCTGCCCCTTGAAATTTTTGCAAGGGGTCGGTCGGTTTGGACTAGTGTGTACTTGATTGTTACGTTACTCTAATGTGACGGACATTAGTGTTAGAAACTAGGAACTTTCATCACTAAAATTGTTTAAAGAAATATTTTTTGTGCTTTTTGTATTCTGCAATCTTATCATATTGTTTTAGCGAGTTAAGTAATGGTGTGCCTATATATTTAATTAACAAAACGACTTTACACGCAAAATACGCGTTAAACATAGAATTTTTTTCAGATTTTTATTTTATAAAAAAAATCCTATTTATTCCTAGTTGCTTTGTTATCATTATTATTGATTTTTTGTACGTGTTATATTACATACATTAATTAAGTTATTCGTCTCTAAACTAAAAGAATTTTAATTTTACTTTCGACGCATTATTTTTTGTTTACCGGCTAATTAATTTACATTTTATTTAATCCTTTGACCATAGTATAGAGCCATCAAGTTTTGCATAAAACATCATTTGTTTTCGAGTCATGCAGAAATCAATTAAGGGCTCCATCGGTTTGGTCTGCGTCTCCGACACATGTCGGTCCCCACTTCCCTCAGCTTTTTCCATAACGACCTGTGAGCCCCTCCCTTCTTTAGAGAGAAAAGCATAATCCATCACCGTACGTCACCCCTATTTTGGCACTTTCCGTCCCTTTCTAACATTAACACAAAATCTATCGCCCGCCTTATCTCGCACGCTAGGGGTAGTTTCTCTCAGTCGCCGCTTGACGGGTGATCATTTTTCTTGTGGCGCGTTCAATCATCGCGTCACTATTCCCTTCCCTTTCGTTTGTTGCCGTGTTTTATTCCCCTCTCTGTCGCACGGGCCCTTCCTGTCTTTCTGTGTGTCCCTTATTTTCTGTTAGCGGTGCGTGTTCCACTCCGTGCCTACCGACCAAATATGGCGTCTTTTGTGTTTGATTTTGACGTTTTAATTTCTGATAATACAGCGGCCGGCTTTAATTACTTTTCTTTTGATTTACTGTTGCCGACTGAGCGGTAAAAAACGGGTAAGCCTTTAAATTTTTGATGCTAATAAAAAATTATACACGGTTTATTTATTGTTCATTAATGAGATTTATACGTACTTATAAGGGTAATTATAATAGGGGATAATTAATTATTATGTAACAATGATAAGTGTATGTTTTAATAAACATTATTTTTGTTTTACAACTGGGTCACAGTCTGAAGTAATGATGTCGAGTAAGTACCTTTTAATTGTAGGCTATCTATTTCAAGCGTCTCTTTATAACTCGATTTGTTGTAAGATTTATTACAGCGATATAAACCGGTATAGGTAAGCGATATAAACCATTTAAAGAACATTATTTTAGGTCCATAAATATAAACTTTTATAGTTTTGCGGTCTCTACCTACTAACATATTACTACTTATAGGTGTCTACTGTAAAGCAATTACGAATTAGTTACCAAAGTTATGGCGATCTACGGTGTAATTACATAATTACTTATGTTTACAATTCAAAAATATCCTCATAATTATTTCAACGAATCCAACAATTCATACTGGTCAAGTGAAATAATCCCCGGCATACTCATACCGCGGAGGGCGACCGGGGACCGCTGGCTAGATTGACTTGTCAGAATATTTGAATTTTAATCCCGGCCGAACATTATATAAGCACTTGTTTATTTATTCATAAGCCCGCGTGGTTCACGGGAATGCCAGATTGATCTGTTTTGTAATTAATGCATTCACTCAGAAACTTGATTACATTACCCACTTTTGAGAACGAGTATATTATTGTTTTTATCTGTATTATATTTATATTATATATAAGTATAAAAAATGGTAATGTACGTCAACATCTTATTATATTAACAATTTCTTAAATCAGTACTTACTGCTTAATAATAATTGTATGTACGTTTTATTATAAGGTCT
Source organism: Epargyreus clarus (assembly GCF_041222505.1). Classification (NCBI taxonomy): domain Eukaryota; kingdom Metazoa; phylum Arthropoda; class Insecta; order Lepidoptera; family Hesperiidae; genus Epargyreus; species Epargyreus clarus. The sequence goes on from NW_027332213.1 coordinate 10,738,792, forward strand.
GATGCGATTATCAGTAGTGTGTATCGATGTAGTAATTAATTAATTAAAATTAAATTAATGAATAAATGTTTCCCCTTTATTTAATGATAAATCACTTATAATTTTAGCTAACTATAACTTTATAAGGACAAAATTGTTATTAAATACAATTTCTGTTTTTATTTATTACCTTCTTTTATTTTTATTTTCTTAAAACATTATAAAATGTAACTTTATAATAGCGGAATGAAATCCACTCGCATTTGATGTTTCATTTTCACCTAATTAAGTCGCATTAAATGCTCCACTTGATTCGATTTTGTTTTAGTTTGACATATGAAGGGAGAGATAGTGTCCATTAGCGCTACAAGACTGAGCGAGGATCTGACACTTAGTAGGGCGTCCTACATAGTATAAATATTCAATAGGGTCTGAATATGGTAATATAACGTCTCCTCATTGGCTTGTAGATTGCTCCGTCGTTTTTATCTTATACGACATTTAACTCCGGTAATTCAATTTACCCTATTTGCATAATGTCGCCAGCTCTAAGTAGGTGAGTATGGAAATTGATTCGGCTCGGAATTTTGTTTTCTATTTTTGATTAGCGGATAACGTGGATTCATGCTAATTTATTAAAGTAAGTACCTACATGGTACGTTTTTAGGTAGTCATTTTTAAATTGGTAAGTACGTAATAAGGTAACCATTTCTTTGCGGGATTTAAGCGTATTGTTTATAAAACATAAAATTTATATTAAACTGTAGTGATAGGTATAGGTATAATCTGATTTAATTTCATCAAAATGTATATTTATGAAATAATAATATAGCCCGAAAGCTCGATGTTGGGTCATATTGCCTACGACATCGTCTTTGACTAAAGTATCTTGTGGAAATCATTGTCCTTTCTGGTCACCTCTCCTCTTTCAAAACCGTTTTTAAAGAACTCTCTAGGAAGGTATGTTTCCTCACGATATGTTTCTATCGTCAAAATGTGCAATTATTTATTTCTAACGCACATATAAAATAAAAAAGAAGAAAATAACAAAATAAATTTACGTAGGACATACATATCAATAAAATATGTGATGTGGTCTTAGGATTTTTCTCACCTACGATATACTTGTAAGCACATACTTGGGCCATAATCAACGGAACCTCCATTGTAATAAATATTTCACTTGTCCCTGCCCACACATGCAAGCGTTGTTAACATTGTGAATCAAAAAAAGTTTCATCACACTATTCCGTGTATGTCAGCGATTCTCAAACAAGTGTTATATTTAAAACTACCCAAAAATGTAGGTCAAAACTTTGAAATCAACAAATATGATATTAAAAGAGTAAATTGGCGTTAAGTCTATTTTGTGTAACTTTTAAAAGAGTGTTCCCAGTTCCCAAGGTGTCAAAACAACATTTTGATAGTCCGCTAAAATAGCGTAATTACCCATTTTTTACACTTAGTGATTAATGTTTATATTATCTTTATTTTGTGCACCGATGATCAAAATTATTTTAATCATGTTTCCTATTATAATTTATCATAACGTTCAACCCCAATGTTCTGCTTTCTACATTATACTACACATTTTATTAGTAACTCAAAAAGGTTAAGGTACACTGGTATAGGCGAATGGAGATATCTAGAATTAATCGGGCTCTGAAGGCATACAAAGCCGTGAAATATGGCTCGCTCGTTGCTCACAATGGCTACGTCTTCATCACGACCCTATTGTTTTTTTTCTTAGGTACCACACGCTGGATTGTTTTCTGTGTAGCCAGAGTTGGGAAACGTGTTCCTCTGTGTCTATGGTCATTTGTTAACGCGTTGATGGTTCGTTAATTTACACGTAGAAAAATAATTTTATTCGTTTTAATTTTTTGTTCAATAAAAAAAAAACTATTTTTTTGTAATAAACCCAAAAAATAACAATTATGATCAAAACATTTTATCCTTTTTTGTAATTTAACAGAATTACAAAAAAATGTTACTTAAAATTAAGTATTAATCTGAGTATAATGTCAAAAGATAGTGATGTGTTCTACATTCAATATCACCATCTTTAAAATAAAATCATCTTTTTAAAAATAAAACACTATTATTCATTATAAGAAAGATAAATAGATATTATTTGTGGAAACCACATTTTTTAAGTTATAGGCTGAAAATAAACATTACCTTTACCTAAAAACGATATTTCAATCATTGATTTCATTGTAAAAGCAAATACCTAGGTATGTGAACAGGACTATTTGTTTTAAACATTTATAGATACACAGATACCTGTATTTCAAAATAATATAATACAAATGGAATCGTGACACAATAGAAACGGTTCGCTCTTCATTCTGCGTTATCAATCTACCATGATGCCATCTGTGACGGCGCCATTACTCAATTTCCTTTCCCGCCAAAAGACCGCCTAAAAAGAATTCAAAGATAGAACGAATCAAACAGGCGGCAGGCACGTTGTTTTAATAAGTGGAATAGAGACAAGATTGTTTTGTTTATTTTTTTTATCGTGTACTGAGTGAGTCGATATAAAAACTTAAAAATACTGTTTTTAACTTGTAGTGTGATAGAAATTCAATTTCGTTTCAGTGCTTATATAATAATATGGTACGTAACGTTTACATTTTACATACAATCTTTCCGATTTTTTTAAATATTACTGTATATAATTTTTGTTATTTGTGTATTAGACAACCTACGTTCCTACTTGCGCTTCTTATTGGTAGGTTGACGACATGTGATAGTTAATAATATATTTATCAGATCTTTAAACTAACCCTTCAGTAAGCATAGTTTAACTCAAGAAAACTTATCAAAGCACCCACATGAACTCGATTTTGGGCATTGTTGCAGTATGTTGGTACCACTGAATGATAATTTAAATTCATTCTCTCCGCCGCCCGCGCCATCATTTGGACAAATGTTACGTCATTTGTCTAAGAGGCTGAAGTGCGGAGCGGGGAGGGAAGCGTTGTGCTCTACTTCGGGGAAACCTACTCTCAGGAGGAGTGTATAGAGTGCCTTTTGCAATACCTATTCCTGAACAGATTCCAAAAACATCCATGAATATAAAGCTACCCAACATTGGCCTGTGAGTTCTAGCGGCTTAAGTTCATTTGGGCTTGCGCATGCAGAATCTCATTTCGTTGAGCTTCCGAAAACATTTCCTCAATGAAAAATGGAACTTAAAAAGTATGCTGCTCGGTTCTTTTTTGATAGCCAAACTTTCCTTTCAATGGGTATTGAATTAAAACTTGCCGTATTTGTGCTACGTTACTAATTAATTTAATTATTTATCTCATTGTGCGCATGTTTATTCAATACATATAACTTTAATGAATGGCGGCTAAGATGTATGCACAAGCTTCCGTTGTTTGCGTACTTACTTATGACATCAAGTTTCTAATTAAACAAATACGAAGCTTATAATGATCCTATAGGATTTAAATATAATTTGAGTAGGCGATATAGGTACATATATAATTAGTAGGTACTACCTTAAATATTTGTATGTACTTTTACGACGTATTTATTTTATACTATAGAATCGAGATTTTTATTTTAAAATATTATTATCTATCATCTTGCTCCCAATATTAAGATTTTCAAAAAATAAATAATTTACAAATAATAAAATCTCAGACAGTAGTAGTAGTATACTTATACCATAATCATATCTTTTATATCTGGTCAAGATTTACGTATTGGAAAGTACCAATAAAAAAATTAATACAATTAAACAGACACAAAAACAAATCAATGTGTTTTTGTTTTTTTTTTAATCTGTTAAGACCATCCTGTGCACAGTTGGCAAATCTCGAAATAGCCTATTTGTTCCAAGATTGGACTTTTTTAAATACCTTATTGTGCCGCAACAAACCCTAGAGATGGGGTGATGTGTCGCGAACCCTGTCGTTAAAACCAATTTCAAAAGACCCTGAAATAACACAGAGAGGGATGGATTAATTTGCCCATTTAATATCATACAAATCTTTTATTGTCACAAATTAATATTTTAAATAATAAAATGTAATTTAAGGTAGTCAATCTCTTTTCGGTAGGTTAATATTTTATTTTTTTCTTGTCGCTTTTAAATAGCGTTAAACATAATTAATATAAAATACAGTACATAATTAACGTAACACTTTATTAATGTACCAATTAACACGAACATTTTTATTTCAATGTAACGATTACATAGCTCTACTTTTAATTTGAGAAGTAATTCGATAACAACTATAAACATTATGTATAATTAGCTATCCTACTTTACTATCATATTAATGGAACACATTAGGAATACAAAAAACCTATTTTTAACGAGACATTCCCTAAATAACTTTAATTCTACTTCATGCCGCTCCGATGTCATGCCCGAAACGCGTAATCTCAAACCAGATCATCGGGGACCGGATGAAAAAATCTTTAATTTACATACAGATACGTATCTGTATAGTCTGAATAGGGAAAATGTTATTCCGAAAGGATATTCTGTACTCCGGCCCTGGTCGAAAGTGGCGCCCCCCGCCCCGAGTGACACTGACTGATCGCGGGACATTAGTCATAGTCGAGACCTCGCTCTCCCCCCCCTAACCCCCTATACATACCCTGTTTATTTACTTTTTGTAACGGTATTGATGTTTAATTATGGAGAGCGCCCCTAATGTAAGTCACTTTTAGCGTAATGTTTTGCTTGTAATTTTTCATGTTTGAAACGCCATTTTTAGTTGTATCACACTTTCCACTTTTGAAACTGATTTTCGATCTCACCACGTCGTAAATCAATCTTTGTGAACGAAATCGATACTATAAACAAATATTTATTGGTACACAAAAGTATTTTTAAAATATGTACTGTGAGTGAACTTAGAACAAGAGTTTACATATGAATTACGTATTTACCTCTACATACTTTAAATGAAATCATTTTTTTTTTAATTCAAAATAGATTCTTTGCAGAACACTTTTTGACTTTTACACTACATACTTTATTATGTAAAACGATTATCCAATTCGCCAGACTAATAATTTATTTGCTATAATCGAATTACTTAAAGGTGTTTCTACAAGCTTCTTTTACTAATTTGAAATTCTAAAATAAAATACACTGCTTGTCTAAGATATATATATAGGATATTGATCCCTCATTTATTTTTCTTGCAATAATACAATAATTATCCCCCTTCATTATTGTAATTTATCGTAGTTTGTAATCAATATATTAACCCCGATTTGTTCCTCTCACCATTACGCTAAAATATGCTAACGAAATATAAATTAAAATAATGACTTAATCTTGAAAAGGTTATCGAGCTACCGTGTCCATTCATTAATGATTCGATGGATCCATCAATCATTAATCAGCAATCATCACTTCGCCATACCTGAGTTTGTAAAGGGGCGTCTTCCCCTTATCACATAGCGAAGATAAATGACTTGTGCCTATCTGTTAATTAAGATTTTCGCGAGCTCTCACCTGTAGACGGATGTTTGTGATTTAACTGAGATTATTTGCTGGCGTTGACTCCTGTGTCACATACTTGGGCTAAGTGTGGATATGGTCCTTGATAAACGTGGAGGGGAAGCTGCGATAAGATTGAGTACTCCGTAAAGGTTGTGTCTTGATTTAATATTAGCTTTCTGAATATGATGACAATAATTTATCATCAATTAATTTATAATTTTGTCTCGTATGTAGAAAATTTATATATTTCTTAAGAATAATCGATGTTTGATTGATTAAATAGAAAAAGAAAACAAAAGGTTTTTTAGTTACGCTATCACAATATTATTAAGTATATTTTTTCATGAAATAAGTTTTTAATTCTAATATAAATAAATTAGATTTTCTTTTTTATATTTTACTATTTTCTAAATCCTTTTAAAGAACAGTGGGAATAATTATGCTATTACATAGGTAACTGAAGTAAAAATTAAGATAGTTCGCTGATCACCGATAGAGGGCGGGTCTGAACAGCGATTTGTCAGGAAAGCTCATTTAGGGTCGAGTCTGGAACAATCTCGGGGGATTAAGGGCTTCTGATACGGGCCTGGGTACTTGACAACTTGTTCTTGCAGTGGACACTTACTTTTGCTTTTCAAAATGATAAATACCAAAATTTAGTTATGGTTTGTCTGTACAAGTAATAATATCTCTAGGTAGATCAATCTCTAGGTTTTTTTTACTTTTATCCTATGTTAATTCCCATTTCTGACTATACCTTTCTGGAAACAAAGACGTTAGGAGCTTAGCTATATGAGGCTTTGCTTTTTCCGCAGAAAAGTTGACCGAAAGCGAAATAAATATAGACATAACGAAGTAAAAACACGCAAGAACATTTAAAAAAGGCTTTAGATTTATATAACATACAACATAAATATGTATACATATATAAGTATGTGGATACTAAGCTCATAGGTACAGCATCACTGTTCCTTTGACCCGCTTATCCTGTTTTTCGAATAATGCCGCTTAGTTAAAACTCCACTCAAAAACAGATAAACCCTGAAATGCGATTATAACAACATTAACTGATAGATACAAACTTATCGCGACCGCCAATCAGAAACGAGAACTCGAAATAAATCGATGTTACGTCCAATCATTACTCTACGTCAGGTTCGACTCAATTAAAATATCGTTAATGCAACAAAACTGTACAAAAATAAACCTTACACGAGCCTTGTAAGCAGCATTTTCCATCGCCATACATAATACCTTGTGATGGTCATTATGGTAAATGTAGTATACTATAAAACCACGAAATCGGCGTGTCGGAATCAGAATAAAGGCAAAATAAACAGTCGGTAAAACCAGGCGGTGCGCTAGGCTTAAATGAAATAAGGCGGTCATTAAAAAAATATCAGCAAAGACCGCAGTGACAGCAAACACCAGCTATTTAAATATTAACAACTAGGTATCTTTAGTGGCACCGTGGGCAGAACCATTAAGGCTTCTGAGAAAATACCATATCTGATGATATTAGTCTTCCTAAACAACTTTATTTGTCACCATATCTTTCGCTGTAAATTATACTAAAGGTGCTAGCAGAAAATAGATTCGATTTTCAGACTTCATTAGCTACATCAGTAGTTACTCGTACTTCTAGTTAAAAAATAGTCGCAATCCATATAACGTTTGCGAGAATACCCAAATTGTTTAAAAATGACTTCACCGACTACATAAGCCATTAATGAAATAAGTTTTTGATTGCGCTATCCGAGCAACATTATATCGTTTATCTAACATAATAAGGCCATACTTATCTACGGTATCTACCTATCTATCTTAAAGACTACAAGCGTCTTTCAGGTAGGTATTTTTTAAAATATTTACACTCAGAACAGCGGCCTGTTATCCTCGTGTACGAGCGATAAATTACTTGTAATTTCGTACTCGGGTGATACCTGAGCTCAGTGAAAAAACACGAGACATAGACGTCTTGGTGCGTCGCAAATTACGGTCATCATCTTCTCATCAGAACCGTGGGTAAGCGTTGATGTATAGGAGTGGAGCGCGGAGGTAACAAAGAAAAGTGGAAAAGTGTATGTAGAAACGTTAGCCGAGGAGCTTTTGTAGCGACAGAGGTCTTGTCTCTTAGAGGACTGAAACGAACTTAATACGTCTTTCGCAGTTCATAAGTAATTTATATTCTAGTTTAGTTTGATTTAACATGCAATGATAGTAACGACTGATACTGATCTATACAAACAAGACCTTTTATTTTTACGCAATAGATCGTTAATGCTTAAATAAATTCGAGTTTGAATATAAAGCGATAATTAAATCACAAGGGACACGACTTAGATTGATTGAATTTTGGCAGCGACTTTCTGAATATAGTTTGATTTCCTTGGGTAGTGTCAGTGTTGAGTGATAGTTTCATTAGTGGATTATAGCATCAAAGCGTTTAATATTAATTAGTATTTATTTGTCAGACGTTAAACACTGATCGAAATTAATTAAACCGTTTTTTATCTATGTATAAACGACGTGTAATGTGGTTTCGTATTTTGATGCTGCTCTGTCTTTATTACCAGATAATTAGTCTTTGGAATAAATTTGAGCACCGTCTTAGCTTCAAGAGTAAAAGGGAGATCAGTGTTAGGTTTTAAAGTTCAGGCCACGCAAGAAACAAATTACAAGGAAATGAAATCTTTGTTCTTCGTTATATAAATGTAGGTCTCATTATGCGCTTATTATTCTGAAGTAGATTTATTCTTTTGTGTTAATGATATTTTTTTTCAGTTTTTATATTATTTATTGTGTTTTCTAATAACTCTTACGTTTGCTCTATCTATACAGTGTAGATCATTGTATTAAAATAATATTTTTAATGCGGAAGCTTACGTCTTCCTTTGTCATTTGTAAACACTCACCAGTACCTTACACCAAAATTATTGCCTTAAAATTTGCCAAGCTATACATATTTAATTTTTGCCTCATATTTACTAAAAAAATTAAGCATCATTATAAACAGCTAGAAAACATTAAGCAGCAGTTTCTCTGATTTGAAGAAAGATAAAAGATAAACGTTCATTGCTCTTATTTATTTAAATAATTTAATTACGAATTGCACCCAATAAGACCAAGGATTGATTGCTTCGACGTGACTTACGTAATCCTTGTCCATACTAATTTTACGTTCCAGTAACGAAATATTCAAAAGTAAAAGTACTAGATCATTTAAGCGTAAGATTCTACCAATAGCCATTAGAAAGGCAGCGGTAGTCAACGGGTGACGGTGACTAATCGCGGCGCACGCATGACCAATCCAAACGACGGACTTGAGTTTAAGTAGCGATGGGTGTTCGTGGTTGTGGAAACTGTTTTATTTTTATATTAATTTCGAAATGTCCATTGATGGACAGTCGTTGATAAAGAAATTTCGCCTTTAAAAATCGTAATATTTGATTAATAAGTTTCAGGAGAATTTAGGCTCTATAGAGAAGTGCTAGAATACTTCGTGACTTGACTCCGAAGGCCCACCACACCAAATTCGACATAATAAGAACGCAAATAAACGATGTTCTATTCTGTGTTAGTCTGCATTTCACCTAAGTTTTCAGGAGTAAAATATTATTTCATAGATGTATATTTTCACAACCTGTCTATTATACAACCTGTCTATTGGCGATAGTGGCCACTTAATACGAGGTGGACTGCATGCTCGTCTGCTACTTCTATATTACCTATATAATAATAAAGGACATTGAATTTAAAATAATGTCTAAACAACGGTGATCACGTTCTTATTAGTGATCGACGGTGATCACTGACTTTTATAAAATATCTGGCAATGGATCAATTTGTAATGACGCCAAACTTCAAGTACCTAACAATCGTAAAATTTTGGCAATCATATATTTATTTAATTGGAATTATATAATTGATCTCTAAGTAACTTGCCAAATGCTAGCTAAATATATGCCGCATATATATTAATTCCCATTATAAAAATTAAGTATTATTATGTTAGTTTTAGGTGGACATTAGAACTGTAAATAGATTTTGAAGGTGGTAGAACCCTTTGTGGTTCGACTCCGGCGGCACCACCGCCACACCTATTTCTACCTAAAAACAGCAGGGTTAAGCGCTGCTGTGTTCCGGTTTGAAGGGTTGTGGTAAGGGAGACAGACTTTTCCAAGGCGTTCCAGCTTAGTCCTCAGGGGTGGCAGCGCATCTGTGGCCGACCTCAGGTAGGAATATCTAATCCTATCTGGGGTTGATTACAGATGTCCATGGGCGGCGGTAGCCACTTACGCTCGTCTGCTACTCTTATATTATAAAAAAAAAGATACATGGAAAGGGGGTAAATATAATCACAATAGTCCTTGAATATTCATAGCATAAGTTTGTAAAAGTTAACGCTACCTAGTTTCGTAATTTTTCATGGGCTAATAACAATGATTAGCCAGAAATAACAATGTATTCGATACGAGTATGTTTATGTTATTCTATACCTACTTTCTAGTTTTGTGTTCCCTGTCGTAGCGTTCATGAAAAAAAACTTATGTTATATGAATTAGTAAGTAGACTCAAGAACATATATAGGCAATATATGTTCTTAACAGCGAAGAATTTATTAATTTCAGATTTTTTAAAGAAATATTTTATTTTGAAAAGAAGCATTATTAAAATATATATGTCTCCATCTACTTTTATGTAGTGCATTTTAATATCGACTAAGCTCACTAGAAAAGTTGGACAGTAGGTTCGATCTTCCTACTTCGCATCTAAAAATAAGGAACATGCCTTTATTTATTTATATATTACACAAAGTACTTTAATATGATTACGTGTAAAAACTATATACATCAGCTTACTATTCCAAGCTGTAGTAGCGTAAAAAAGAAAATTACCAAAACGGATTGACGGAGTGGGCCGGCCCCGCACATCATTAGCATCAGGCCAATGGTCGTTACCTAAAAGTCATTAGCGTCAACTTTTACCGTAATTTGAGGTTATATACAATCTCTCTATATATAAATTTGTATTGTATCAACGCTAATGTATTAGTTTTTACGCGCCCCCGCACGGTGGGAATCACTTTCACGGGATTAAAATTACTGCGGTCCGTCATTAGCTACATCCGTGTATAATTCAATATTTCAGGTATTGTTTTTTGTTATAGCTTATGGTACCCTAGTAGTTTAAAATTCGGCACCGAAAATGGAATGTCCAAGGTTCGAGTCCCAAAGACAGATATCTCAGATTTATCTACGTGTTTAAATTAATTATAGGAAAACGTCATTAGGAAACCTACTACGCTTGAGAGATGTCAGCATGGTCAGCATGGTTGACTTTGTTAAAACTCTAAACCCCCTCACTATAAGAGAAGATCCGTGCCCAGCCATATGACAATAATGGGCTGACGACAATTATGAGCTAGCCAGTATGCTTTGCTTGCCTGACGATGATGCAAAGTATGAACAAGAAAACATGAAAATACGGATGGCGATCTGAGCGCGATCAATCATCCTAGAAAATCGGAAGTCGACCTTTTCGAAGTTATGTGAATATGTTATAGACATTTTTGCTCACGGATACGTATTTTAGTGCTTGTTTTGGTCCTAATGACCTTTTTTTCGGTATTTTTCTAGCTGAAAAGATCGAAGAACGATTCTTTGGGCCTCTATTTTTTTGTGAATCGATTTATTACACTTTGATTCGAATCGATTCAACAATCGATCTTTTTCGGAAAAGATCGCAATCTCTACATGAAAATTCAAGTGGTGTGTCCAGGTTTTTCAGTTAAATCTTATGGCATTATTGCTCTTGGGAAAGATTGGATGTTCACAATATAAACTTTAACTGTCTCAATTTATTTAAATAATAATTTCAAGTGTTAATTACTGATGATGATTATAAAACTTTACGTGATAGAACTTAACAATTTTAATATGTTTTGAACTATACGTATTTAAATTTTACCGCCTCTTTCAAATATACATCAATCGTATTGATATAAACAATATTGTGATGACTTCCTTAAGAATTACCTTATGTATAACAAGTAAAGGAATAAAATAGGACGACAGGATGCATCACAACATTTAATAAAATTGTATCTGAACAAATAATCTGAACTGGACAAACTACATACTCACACCTTAAATATAGAATTATTAATTAGTCAAAATCAGGTAGACAGGTTATCAACAACTCTATCAAATATTTATCGAAATTAGCGTAGGCAGCTAATACATTCAATGTTAGCTGTACAGATGAATATAAGATGAGTTTTTCATTATCATAATTTATGTAAAAGATCCAATTTTGTGTTATTAGCAGGAGTTCGGATGATGACTTAATAGCTTTGGTTGATTGCGAAGTTGTTGAAGGCGTCTCGCGGCTTTGAACATGTTTCAAAATATTATTATTTTTCTTTTGACATCCTTTAATAAAGCAATTTCGAATGTAATTACTGCTGATGTATTAACACGAGGTATCAAGTTTATTTTTTCAAAAAAATAAAATACAGAAAATGAATGTGCCTAAACATGCAAAAATAAAAGATATTTAATGTTAATTAACATGAAAATAATATTTTTAACAAGTGTTTTTTTACAATTTACGTATTTTAAAAACTATGTTTGCCTAACATGGTTTTAACAAAAAAGGTAAAATACCTACATTTTATCTGTAATCTGGTTTCATAAATATTTACAATAATTAAAAAATATTCGTATTGTTCAAATGTATATTAAATTCAAAATAAAGTATATTCATTTTTTTTTTTTGTAAATAGTTATTATGTATTTTGTAAATCTTACGTACGAGTATGTAGTTTTTCCAGTTCAGATTATTAGTTCACAAATAATGTTATTAATATTGTGATTCATCCTGTCCTAAATTATTCTTTTACTTGTTACATACATATACATAGGGTAATCCTCATAAAAGTAAAACCTTACAAGCCAAGTATGAAAAGTATGCTATCTGCACGCTCAACGGTTCCCTGCTTCGTATTAAGACATAAGGCGTACATGTATACGTTGTATAAAAACAATACACTTTTTACTCCATAGCCGTGCACTCGGTTATTCTAATTACGTGGTATCATTACTGTAATGACGTATAATCATAGAGCCATTTGTAATAGCTGGTGGCTCTCAATGAGGTGTGGAAACGCACAGTTTGCGGCGTGCATTTTCAGTATACAATTTTGGACTTCGGTATTAGAGGTAGCGGACTGAAACTTTAGAAGGTTCCTTTTCTAATTATATTAATTTTGGTAGATTCATAAAAATGTTTTAAAAATGAATATGTTTTTAAAATTTTAGAAATCCTACTTTTTAGGATTTGATCCTTTATTTTTAACTAGTTTTTGCCCGCAGCTTCGCCCGCGTTTAAAAGAAAATAATATAACATACTAACATACATAAAACTGAAAATTCGTACCTTCAACTTTGCTAAAGATTATCACTTGATCAAATGCATAGTTTACGATTCATCCTTACTAATATCGATTAAAATAATCGATGTTTTGGGTCGAAAAGATCGATTCTCCGATTAATCGATCTTAGATCGCCATCCCTAGTTCCCGTGGGATTACCGGGATAAAAACTATCATATGTCCTTTCTCGGGTCTCAGACTATCTTTGTAGAAAATTTTATAAAAATCGGTTCAGTGGTTTGGGCGTGAGAAGAGACAACCAGACAGACAGACAGACAGAGTTACTTTCGGATTTATAATATTAAGTAAGGATGAAACTGGTATTCTTATGTTCTACATAAGTAGTTACATAAAAATCGCGGTTGCCATAAATATCTAACATTCTGCGAAAACCAGAATCGATTTCCATCCGAACAAATATAAATGATAAATTGGATTTTTGGCCTGCATCTGTGAGTTAGTGTGTATTTACCATACAAAATACTTAGTAGAGACCTCCGACTTTGACTCCGGAGGCACCACCGCTCTACCTATTTTTGCTTAAGTAGAGTCAAACCGCTCTTTCAGGAGGAAAAACTGCTCGAAATATATCACCAAAAGGCTAAAAATCAATTGAATAGCAACTTGGACCAAACAATGATCGCCTTATTATAGTTTGTCGGTTACATCGACGACTAGTAGCCGATGTGCGGTTTAGAAATCGATTCAGGCGTTATTAATATAATATATTTCCTGCTATCAAGCTCATAGTAATTGCTCTTTAGTTTTTATTGAAATGTCTTACGTAGAACAACATATTTTACGTATAATCTTTTTTTTACCCCATTTATGAACTAATTTATCTTGATTTATCATTTTCCGAAGGAAAATAGTATGACATAATGCAAAATAATCAAAACTAATCAAAACTAATAGTTTTTCCGTAAAGCACCAAATCTCATAAAATGTATTTATTTGTATTAAGCTATGGGTACGCTTAATTATAGAATTGTCTTCTTTATTTTCTATTGAATCGGAATAAGGACATGACAAAAAACATATACACTACTTGATGATACATCTAATACCAATCCAAAATAAGACCTGTAGGTTGCTCCGCTATGCACTAACATACAACGCTCCATTTCCCGTATGTCTCAAATTATTTATATTATTTTCAAATTATGCTAAATGTTTCAATTTCACCACAGAATTTTCAACACAGTTTATTTGATACATCTTTGTACTTATAGGTGTAATTGTACTTATCAGATAATTCTTAGCATCTGTTAATTATTGAAATAAATTTGTAGATAATAAAGATTGGTGCATAAGTTAACCTAAGCTAACCTAAGCTAGTTAACGTTTCATTTAAATTGACAGATTTTCATCATATCTCACGTTTCGTACATGTCCTTTTACAATTAAAGCGTATCTCCATTCATGTACCTACTAAATATATCTGTTTTCAAGAAGTTATCGCGAATGTAATTTAAGCGGAGTTTCCTTTCTCGTGCCAACGAATTGACGCTGAAGCATTCTCTCGTCACACGTCATAATTAGAACTTACTCCAAAGACAAACGACCCAAAGAATGGTAGCTGCTTATAGGGTTACCTCGAAGTTTGGGTGGCGGTTTGCTAGTATATAAAAAACTTTATAAACTATTTTAATTCACTCAATATAATTTTGATCAATACTTAATGGAACTAGTAAGATTCTTTTCCATTCTTGGTACTCGTACGTTGGACGAAATGTCCAACATTTTATCGTCATTACAAAAATAAAACTTACTCATAAGTTGTACCTATTTTTTTAATAAAAGCTAATGAGATGTTATTGGAACTTCTATTTTTAACACGCAAAGCATTAAAATTCATATTAAAACATTTTCATAAATGGGCATCTATAAAAATCCTCTTCTTATTTATGATCTTAAACAATTCAAATGTAAAGATAATATAAATATTTTAAAATGTTCGTGGAACATATTCTATACCAATATAATTGTAATACCTACCCAAAACCCAAAGGTATACAAGAACATTGTTTTAGTGTTTTATCCCTTATACATATATTATTTGGAAGTAGCAACCGGGCGTGCAGTCCACCTGCTGGTATGTGGTCACTTCTACCCATAGACATCCGTAAGCAACCCCAAATAAAATTAGAGTTATTAAGCAGAAATAGATAGGATAGGTGTTGCTGGTGCCTCAGAAGTCGAATCACAGAGGCACCTTTGAGTTCATAATTTATTCCATTTACCAACCACGCAACGTGTGCCATCCCTGATCCAAGCATGTAAGAGATGTGACTAACGAGTCGACAGCGCAGGCCGTTAGTCGAGCGCGGCACGACCCGAAAATCCACTTAGCCGAGTTGCGGCTCACGGAAAGGGTTGCATCCACCAGTTAGCGGGAATGACGGCTTAATGCCCGTTATTAAATCCTCGGACAGATTAAAAATTGTAATCCAATAATATTTTGTTTTCAATTTTGCGATTGTTACTTAGCTACCATGTTCATTTAAAAAACTTTATTATTCTTCTTCTGTTGTCTATTTTACTTCCTCTTATTCTTGTTCTAAATATCATTTGATTTTTAAACTACAACACGTTGCAATTTGTACAACAACTAAGGCGGAAGTATCTTATTTTCGCTTTATAGAACCATTTTAATTGGTTTTGTTATAATCTGATTCAAAGATTATAATGGGACACATTAACCAATTTCCTAATGTAGCGGCATTCTCTTGAAGATCAACATGAACTTTTTATCCTGGCGTTTTTTGCGTTTTTGTCCATGTTATAATTTAAGTGTTATCTTTTACGCCTCACTCTAAAACACTGTAATCGCAATAACAATTAACATTAACTAATTGACATGCAATATTTTATTAATATTCGAACTTAATACTCAACCCTATTACTTCGCGGAAGTTCATAATAAAATGTTCAATAATGACTAGTTGGATAGAAATTTCTTATCTGAAAATCGATCTAACAATATTATAGTCTTGTAAGTTTACACCTAATAATATCTTGTTCTAATCTACTTGGAATTTTCAACTACAGCTCGAAGTGTACTCGTAGTACGTCCAATTAGACATCATGTTTTGTCAGTTAAGAAATGGGAAGGCTTCCAACTATTTCCATATGGACCTTGGGTTGGAATTGTTTCATGCCAAGTGTCAAGTGCTACTTTCGTGTTTATAAGTTTAACTTCCAAGAATGCGTTTATAAAGTTCGTTTATTTTGTTTTGGAAAATAAATGTATTTTTAAGATTGCAAACAAAATATACTTGGTGTCCACTTGAATTGTGGGAATCAATATATTTGTTTGCTAATTAATAAGATTTAAGTAAAGTATATGTTTATATTATAATTTTCATTATTTGTTAATAAGTATCATTAATTTTAACGGCTTATTAATTTAAATTAATAATATCTTTTACTTTTTCAATAAGTAAAAACAAGAGCATTTAATTGTTAAAGTTGTTTATCTAATATGAAAATAACTAGAATCCAGTACTAATCAGAGCCGCCACAATGTCTTACAAAACAAGTTTGTCTTCAAATCATCAAGGTTAACAAAAGATTAAATTATTTGACAAAGAACAAGGTATATCTAGCTCTTTTCCCTACCAATAAATAGACAAGCACGACAGCCAGCGACATAAACAACCGCGATATGGCACCTCATCCGCAATCCCTGATTACCGATTCGATCGCTGGCACGACATCAAAATGCTAATCGTCAGAACTCCACTCGGATAAACTACATTACGTCGGATGCTCAGATGTTTTACAGCTAGCTCAGAACAATCCGCGTCGGGGGAGTAAGAGAGCAAACTTTTAATTGGCGTGCCATTAGGACGGGCGGGAAGCACTAAGCGATTTGTGGTGTACCGGCCTGCTCTCCCGAGCTTTTAATTTCTATCTCACCTCGCTAGGGGTATGTTGATTATGTATTCCGGATTTGGATTACGGATTACGAGTGGGAATTGCGTGGTAATTTGTTTTAGAATTTTGAAGTCTGTGAAGATTTCTATTAACAAGTGTCTTGTTACTCGTAGTAAAATATGAAAGTTCCTTTGTAAATAAAATTAAGATATTTTTCGAACTTTGTAAGAAAACTTAAACGTAATACGTTACATACATTATACATACATTCTCAGATATTACGAGTTTATTATCATAAAAATATAAACAAAAAATATTTACTTGTATTAGGTGTTATTTCTTACAATGTTTTATTAATTATTAACTCATAATTCTATATTAAATATGTAGGACATCACAAAAGCCAGACGTAGCTCCGTAGAAAGAAAAACTACCAATGACATTTTAGCGATGCAAAGTTACAGACGAAAGCAGTACAAACAATAGCTTTGCCTTTGTAAACGTGTACAATGATCTCAATTTAAGTTTCCAAATTAGTCAATTACGGCTCACGTTCGAAACTTGCGTTTTTCTAAAACAACGGAGTCAGCGGCGAACGGCATGTCTTGACTTAACGACAGCTCGTTACCGCCACAAATCTCCGACATTACTACGTATTAAAACTCTAAAACTTGACTCGAGTTGCCATTTGGCTGGAACAAAAACTTTCTTACATCACGTCGATTAAAATTCAAGTCCCGGATGGCACTGAAGTCATGAAAATATTCGACGCAAGGCCGTCTAAACTGTTTTGATGTTTACGTACGTTCTTGACGATCATCATCATCAACCCATTACTGTCCCACTGCTGGGCACGGGTCTCCTCTCAGAATGCGAAGGATTATTACCGTAGTCCACCGAGCTGACGAAGTGCGAATTGGTAGACTTGACATACCTTTGTAAACTTTTCTTTTTTTTTTTAATTCTCAGGTATGTAGGTTTCCTCGCGATGTTTTCCTTCACCGTTTAAGCAAGTTATTAACTTCTAATACGCACATAACTTTGAAAAATGGTGCGTGCTTGCCTGGGGTTTGAACCTCGGACTCCTCGATCTAGAGGCCGCGTTTCTTAACCACTAGGGTATCACTGTTTTTACTTGAAAATATGTTTGTATAATTAAGGGATCGTAATTTTATCCCCGTCCTGAGTATCGACTCCAAATAAAACGGTAGTCATACCTAAAACATTGCTACTTATAACTTGTTGAAACTAACTTATGATTTATTTGAAATGCACCTGCAATAAAAAATATGTATATTTAGAATTGAATTTACATTGACTTTCAGTTCACATTTTAATCAAAAACGCATTTGTCATTGAGATATATGAAGACTACAAAAAACGAATAGGGAATAATTGACTTGAAAATAAAATGAATTGAAAATCAATTAAATATATTTTGACCAAACTTTTGTCATATAAGTCCTTAAAAGATATTATTTTGGAAAATTTTACTATTTTCCTAAGCTCACTCTGCATTTTATTAGCAAGTGGCGCTTTTCGCAGTTTTTCACATGCAACCCTTAGTCAAGAAGGGATGATTATAGTTAGAGGCATTTGTCATAGATGGCGCTATGCCATGCACCCTCGACTTAACTTTCCTATCAAAGGACAGATGGCGTTAGTAGTAATACTTATACTATGGTGCAATGTGTTTTTCTAGAACCATCTATAAAAATAGCTTATTCTAATATATTTTTTATTAATTTCACTTGTGCCTTAGAAAAAACTTAAAACTTTGTCATCCTTATTTAATAAATTGGATAAATTCTCACAATGTCTTATGAATTTCCTTCCGTAAAAATGTAGGTACTCGGCCCATCTCTAATATAGTCCTTTGAAAACTTTATAGAAAACATAGGCAAGTATAACCTTCAAATATACTTTTTTCTGTCAAAACAGGTCATATATTTTAATAAGGAGAGCATACCCTTTGCTTGAAACCCTGGACCACCGTGGTCATAGTTCTTACCACTAAGCTATCACCCCTAATATCTTTATTCTAGATCTAATGGCTTAAGAACTACCCGATAGGTGAATTAAAAAGCGTTTCTATTGGAAAGCTCGTCGTTTGAGCGTGAGCACAGGCTGTGTCAGATTAGACATCCTAGGACCTTTAAATACCTATATTTCCTTTTCTGTTAAAACAGGTCATTTAATTTTAATAATTATGGTTTAAAAACTAAAAACTACGCTAAAATCGTATAAGGAAAATAGTTAATCCTAACGATCCCGATGAGGAGAATGGGGCAACATTATTAAAATCGTGTATGGTTCGGTATCGGAATCGGTTCTTGATAAGTGTTCAAAATTTTAAATTAATTAGGCCTTTAAAAGTGGGTAAAAATCGAGTTCAAAGCTTCCGTTAGATACATATATACAGGTCAAGCTAATAAAAACGTAGTACCTTTGGTACCTGTGGTAGCTTTGCCTGGCAACCTTGACGTCAGCCCTTGATGCCAGCGCGAGATACTAAAATTCGTACCACTATTGTACCACTCCTAATATCTAGGTCGAATTTGAAGGTGGCAGAACCCTTTGTGGTTCGACTCTGGCGGCATTACCGCTACACCTATTTCTGCTTTATAACAGCAGAGTTAAGCGCTGCTGTGTTCTGGTTTGAAGGGTGTGGTAATCGAGACATACTTTTCCGAGGCGTTCCAGCTTAGTCCTCAGGGATAGGGGCGCATCTGTGGCCGACCTCAGGTAGGAATGATTGCAGATGTCTATGGGCGGCAGTAGCAACTTACCATCAGGTGGACTGCATGCTCGTCTGCTACTCCTATATTATAAAAAATAGCTTAAGAACCATCCGATAGGCGAATTAAAAAGCGTTTCTATTGGAAAGCTCGTCGTTTGAGCGTGAGCACCGGCTGTGTCAGATTAGACACGCTAGCCGGAACAATTTTTTAATATCCCCAAACAAGGAACGAGATGCTTGTGCGTTAGGAAAATGTGGATATGACTGCATTATTTAAATTATCAAACTAGGGTTTCCGCAAAAAACAGTAAAGTACGGATTTATAGGATAAAGGATTATGTGGTGAAAATATAATATGATCTTTCCAATTTTAACACACTTTCTTAATAATATCCTGTATTCATGCTTATTTTAATGGTTTATGTAACCAAGCGAACAAATGTCAAATAACATAGAAATAATATGCAAATTCAAATAAAATTAAATCTACATAAAGAAAATAAAGATCAAATCTACCATGCCGATCAAATTCAAATTGAAAACTGAAAACATACTCATCATTGTGGTGAAATTTCTCAGAAAACAAATGATCATTTATTTGTATGGTATTGGTATCATAATAAATATAGATTATATGTATACTAGCTATTCATCTATTGATATTTGTTATAATAGCTTCGCACGTCCTCACTAGCATAACGTCTGTAGGACATTAACAGTGCGGGAGCGAGTTTGACAGGCACAATTCGTGTCGCGGCCAGAATTACCATGCACACTTGACGCCGGCACTTGTCGCTCCGCCAATAACAACAAGCTTACTTGTTAATACGTCTTTTAGAACCATCTTACGAAGAAATGTTCCGTTTCACGCTATAATTATTGCTTGTAATTTGCTATACTTACCCTACAGTGACCCAATTATTTGCATATGCACTACCTAGCTTCATACTTATACATTGCATACTTGAGTATGCTACGCTAAACCTGTAGCAAACTTAGGTATTACTTACTTATTCGTAAAGTTAGTAGTGAACCAGTCTCTCCAGATTAAAAATTAAGGTCAAATCTTCCATGACGATCAAATGAAAATTGTAATTATCACGTACCTACCAATCTACTTTGGAAAATATAGTTAAATAAGTGATCATTTATTTGTAGAACATGCTAGTATCTGTAATGTTATGTATAATTAGAAATTAAACGAACTTACCTAAGTGAAGTTCCAATTTCAATTGTACGAACTGCATAGTCTCGAAATGATATTATAACCCACCCACCCATACTTATATACGATAAGTATTACCCATAATATCATCTATGTTGTAAAATAATCGAGCTAATGAACTTACATCTTGACCCCAGGATCTCTAAACTTAATGACATTTACCGGTAGGGGGCGCTATAAGTAGGTTGGATATTGTTTTAAATTATTTGAATTCGAGGTTTTTAGCTCTGAATATACGTGACACAAGGCTGACGACTGGCGGTGTACTACATGTCAACATTATCATTGAAGAGACTATGCAGTGAAGTACAATACCTATTTATCTATTGTTATTTGTAATAATCGCTTCGCACATCCTTACTAGCATAGCGTCTGTAGGACATTAACAGTGCGGGAGCGAGTTTGACAGGCACAATTCGTGTCGCGGCCGGAATTACCATGCACACTTGACGCCGGCACTTGTCGCTCCGCCAATAACAACAAGCTCACTTGTTAATACGTCTTTTATAACCAGCACATCTTAAGAACAAATTCTATTTCAGGGCATTAATATACCGTATCGGGCGTATATAAGTCAAAAATACACACTTTACATTTTATTTAAAAAAAAAAAGTTACGTGTATGTAGTAAGTGCTTGCGTGAGACATAGGTATCTGAGAAAAAATTGGGCCGTAATTAGGGACACGGAAAAAGTATCGATACCTTGTGGTATCGAGTACTTTTACTTTCGATACCGATACTTTTGTATTTGATACTTTTTATTGAATAATCTTGTTCATCTAAGTACTTTTTGTTAGGTATCGTATTGAATAATTCTTAGAAATTACCTAAATAAAACATGACCGTTTAGGGCAACACCGCAATGCCATCTTGTTCAATCATTTCGAAACTTCTAAAAGTTAATAATTAAGGCGATTTAGCCTTGGAAATCATTGGTTCACGCACCTATTGCACTCATTTGTCCTTCGTCGTCAACTCGTTCGTTCCACGCCGCATAGTATGTCGCGTCCTAAGACTTCAAACTCTTTCCATGTAAAATTCCATCAGAAACGATTCAGCTGTCTGGCCGTACTTTCGCATTTTAAACAAAATTTGATTAGGGATTTGACTGTTTTATTATTATTATTATTATATTAAAATTTATATCTATGGTACAATCCGCTTTTACATTCTTTTGTACTACCTACTGAAGATAAACTGACGTCACTGACTAAGAAAAGTATCGATACTTTTTTTCGATTCTACTCATGAGTACAGTATCGATACTTTCCATTCGATACCGTGTTCCTAGCCTTAATTTGCTTCATTTGCCTTATAGTGACTAGGTGACACAAAATGGGAAGCAGCTTAAGTAGGTATTTATTGGAATTAGAAGAGCATAAGGCAGTTGATTATTTTTCGACTTTTAAGCTTTAATTTAATTAAATATTTTTCAAATACGTTGGGAGTACCAAGTGCTCGACTCCTCAAAGGAGGAGTCGAGCACTTGGTACTCCCAACTCTCCTTATATATTTTTCAAATTATCAAAATATCTTACTACTTCATTTCAATCTGTGTGATTAGTAATCATGTTGGTATTTATACCTTTAATTTTTCTATGACTAACCATCCTGTTTAAACCGTGCGAGAATAATATTTATGCGAATGTCCTTACGGGTGGTCTTGCTTATAATTATGCAGAAATAAGCGTAAATAAGTCATGACATTCATTCCACATAGGTGTGGAATCAACCATGCTTATAACTTATCGGATTATAACCCTAAGATTTATTATGTTGCAGTTCAAGCGTGAAAAACAAGAGGTGTTTTAAATAAAACCTTTGATTAATATAGTAGGTTGGTTCGAATTAATAATGGCAGTTGCGTTTTGCTTCGATCTTAATAATTTGTATGACATATGATTTGCGTTGTAAAGATAACATATATGCAATGTTTTATATAAAGTTTGTGAAATTGTCGCATCTTATCTATACGATTACCTACATAAAACTTTAATTGCAGAGCTATGTCAGTTCATATATTTCCAATTGAATTGAACATTTCCATAAAAAATCTTATTATTTCATGACAGTTATTTAGTACTCGTATGTTAGAAATGTCTCAGTTACGACGTAGCAGCTATTAGATTTTAATTAAATCTTATTACTTGTTAAAAAAAATAAAAACTAGTTTTATTTACAAACTAAGTACAAAATTAAAAAGAAATCCCGATACAACATATCTTTCTTGAGGTTAGTCGTGAAACTTGCTACTTCATTAAGTAATACCTAACACTCGAGACGAGGTTTCTTACATAATCCTCCCAAGCAAACAAGACCTAAAGTAAATATTTAATTTTTAGCAACAAAGGCCTTAGAAGCGGAGATCGGCTCCAACACGGATTTCCAATTAAGTGAGGGTTGATTGGCAGGTCGTTAGTCAACGCTGGAGCTGAATGTGGCCGCGGCGCCGCACTCCGCTCGCTTGTTACCGCTTCGGTGGGTATTGACGAGTGATAGGTGCCCTGGGAGGTTCCTACTTTTACGGTAAGGTCTTATATAATAATTTAGGTTATATTGCTTGCTTGTTGCTGCAGAGGGTAGGGTTTTCGAGCGTATATGTGTCTTATTCTTTGGCACGCCCTGCGTCCCAAACGATCTAACCAATTTTAGTATAAGCTGTCGTTAGATTCGTCTAAATTGTGTGAGGCTATACTTTTAAGGACTTTAGTTTTTTGTTATGTTAGTTGTGGTTTGACGACGTATGGCAACGATGTAGTGCTGTTGTTCTATTTAAAAAGTTGCAGTAAGGTTTACCCACAAAAAAGAACTTAAATAGTTTGGATAAAGTTCCACCCGGTATTTTTGAAGTTATGGTAACTTATTGTAGAGTACTTTTAAAAAAAGTAATAACTACATCAATGTACTAAATATACGAAAAAATGAACAATACTATTTTATAATACCAATGTATCATTAGAAAGTAGGTTATCTAAGAAAAGGCTTTAATGAAGCGACCTCGCGAATATCGTTAATTACGCAACGACAAAGACTGTCTCGGCATAAAACATGATTGATTACCAGCTGGCAAGAAAGTGAAGATATCGTCAAGGAATAGAGAGAAACATTAAGTGTATTCCTATGTCGGCCCTGATATCATTTTCATAGGCCCGTCAAGGTTTCTGCATCCCCCTTAAACGATAGCGGACAGGGAAATATGTGGAGACGGTTTACAATGATAGATACATTTTAATTATTGATCTTATATTTTATTTTGCAAAATTAATAAGACAACGTACAGCTTAAAAAGGTTATCATTATTTAATGTCATATAGTTATATCGTTAATAATCATTTTGTACATTACATAACTGCCGAAAAATATTTTTAAAATAATACACTATTTCACATAACACTCTCGTACATAAGAAAATTTGCTAAAAAGAACTAAAAAAGTATTTATACAAATAAAATTTTAATACTTATAATAATTGAATTAAGTAAATGGGGCATGATTACAATAATGCGCGTTCGGTGCGACATACTACATACCCTAAAATGAAAATACAAGAATATAAATAATATACAATCATAAGCTGGACAATCTTATCACGATGCATAAACTTAACACCATAAGGTTATTCATAAATTTTACTAGCTATGTAAGACTAGACGACGAAAATATAGCAAATATTTTAATATAAGTCGACTCTGCGTCTTTCCTACATCGTACATACGATACGCCATGATATGGTAAGGCGTCGGAAAAAACAGGACGATTCAATCGGGCACCGATCAGTCTTCGTCACTGTTCGAAGCTTGCAGAGTCGAATCGAATATTTATTGCGAATTCTACAGCAGGTAGTGAGCTAATATTGGACTGAAAATAAGTATGATATTAAACTACTGCATAAAAAATATAAAAGATAGAGGAACCCTTTTTTTACAATGTGTAACCTAACCTACCTTTTTCACAATAGAGGAAGTAAACTTTTAAGAAATTCTGTCTCACCAAATGGCTCTAACAATTCTGATGTAATTATGTACTAGGACGATATTTCATTATAGAACTTTATCCAGGTAAGGTTCTCAAAAACACTTTTGTACAAATAATTAAAAAAATCATTTTCTTTCTATATAAATTCGAAATATTGGTACAAGATTGATCTTGTTAAAATTTAATGTATCTATCTATTTTTGTCCCTTTGTAGATAATTTTACAAAACGGGATTAATATAGTTCTATAAGTTGATCACATTTAACAACAATAATATCATGTTGAATCGCAACGGCAATATACACAAAATTAATTGAGGACATTAGAAAAATTGCTATTTCTAATTAAGCCCGTAAGCGAAAGCTAGATTCTACAACTTAATCAAAGTATTGAAGTCAGAACGTGTTTGTCCTGTTGTTTATTGAATAAATTATGCTAATCAAGCACAAAATCCGGAAATATATTTCCTGTTCCGTCGCAAAACATATTTAACTGTCACATAATCTTAATAAATTACCTACGTCATAAGGTGCTTATATATAAGCTCATTTTTTGACTTATCCAACTACTTACATTCATAATTAGCGTTATACTTATCAACATTACAGTACTAAATTACAGGTATATTGTATTCTGCGCTAATGTATAAGTGAAAATGAATTTGGTGAACTAGTAATTACTATGCCTATTTCGAAGCAGATTTGATCGTTAAATCAACTCTTCGGCCCTCAGTCAGCACTACAAGATGGTTACACAAATGCATTCAAAATAAACCAAAAAAGAGTAGTAGACCCGACCTGTAAAAACACATAATATTATCCCAAACTATTTCCCAACTTCACTGTATGCAAATCCGTGTTAATCTCATATTTTCGTGATTAATTTTATTTCGGGCACATTTCTCGAATAATATTGTCTCGTAAATCAGTCCGCGGTGTTTTTCTTGGAGCGTCCGCGGCGTCCATGTTTTGTTTAGAATCACGCACACCCTGTCTCTGCCTTCAGCGAATCTGATTTACTGCTCTAGAATTGTTTCACCGCTAATTTTAGATGATATCGGTGTAAACTTTATGATAATATTTGATATTTTAATGTAACACATTTAGTCTTCTGCCGCTAAATATCTTACATATTCACATACTTCAGATTTCTTCATAATATTATCAAAATTGCATGACATCTACAAACAAGCTCTTGTCTAAAGTACCTGGTACCTTTTTATTTTGAGCAGAAAACTCGTAACACAAACT
Organism: Epargyreus clarus; assembly: GCF_041222505.1. Taxonomy (NCBI): domain Eukaryota; kingdom Metazoa; phylum Arthropoda; class Insecta; order Lepidoptera; family Hesperiidae; genus Epargyreus; species Epargyreus clarus. Next base: position 10,764,755 of record NW_027332213.1, read on the forward strand.
AAGTCACGTATTAAACTTTAAATCCTGTCCGAAGAGATTCCTTATGACGTTGCGAATGGAAGAGTAATTATTGTTATTCTAATGGATCGTACGCGGGCTACGCGTTCTGAACATTCCCCATTGTAAGAGTCCAGGATCGAAGCTCTGATTAATGATTGTGCAGTGAGGGGCACTTAGGGTTGTCGTACACTAGATACCTGGTTACGATTAACAATCATTTTTGTTGAAATTTGAAACATTGACTTAAAAATGTCACAAATATATTAAGAATAGCCATTCATAATGTGGTAGAACCCTCTGTGGTTCAACTACGCCGGCACCACCGTCAAACTATTATGCAGAACCTAATGAGAATAGTGTTAAACACAATGTGCTATGTTCTGGTAATAATGTGGTAAAAATGACATATATTTCCGAGGCTTTAGAGCTAAGTCCTTCGACCTCAGGTAGGAATATAATCTTTTGTGGGGTTGATTACACATTTCCATGGGCGGTAGTAATCACTTTTGTGTCCTGCATTTTCATTTAATTTTTTTTATAAAAATAAGATACTTAGGAGTAGAAGACGAACATGTTTGAAGCTTACGTTTTTCTTAAAATTATTTATAAGGCGGCGGTAAAAATGTCATAAATATGTTAAGAATAGCTTCGTTTTAGATTTCACAGATGTAATTTATGGATATTTCCACATATTAAAGCATATTACTTACAACTACTACTTCAAATTATTATAGTTCTTGATTTGAAGAATATTGTTTGTATTGACGTTCAACAGTGCTTAAAAGTACCAAGACATGTGTTATTAATGTGACCTAGAAGACGTATTCATAAATTTATATTATGCCATTTTTTTCCGATAGTCATAGTTGTCACTAACCATTTTCCCATTTTTTCATGCTTATATGTTAAGTCAATTACATAAAATATGAAATAGAACATACATATGCCGTTTCTCTGTACGTTCCGCCTAACGATGGTATCGCTAATGCCGCAGCGAGAGATTATGCCTGCACAGTTGACCGGCGTCTGTTTGCTGATCGAGTTCCACGAATGTGATACCGATTTATTTACCTTCGGAATTAGTGGTACATAATAGCTATATACCCATATAAATGATACTTGAACGGTGTATAGTATAATCTATTTTTACCTTAAAATATAGAAAAGGTATATTTACTCATTTATACTAGAAACACCCTTACGAAGCCATAATTAAAATAAAAATACTCCCGTAAAATTTGGCTCTTCTTATACGGGTACTATTTTGTTAATGCGATAAAGTAAGAACAATATTTATATTCAATATTTATTAAAATCTGGATTTGCTTTCACATTTGGCATATATTTTTTTTCCAATAATATAATGAAATATGTGTGTATTGTTTGTATAATATCGTAATAATGTGTATTATTTCCATCCTATCTTGCGTAATTCACAAAATGAAAACATATCTGTTCAAACTACTGCGTGTCTCATACGAAATCGTGACGATCTCACATTGGCGGCGGCACAACACCTTGGGCGGTAGAGTTGCAAGGCCAAGTAAAAAACGCCGAACAACTGCGCTCATACAAAATACAAACACTTATTGCTTCTATTATGCTCAAACAATACGATTGATAAAAAGACATCCTTATCATTTAAACAATGACAAATTCTGTTTTGTTTATTACTTACTACTTTTTAAGATACCGCCCTATTGTTTTCACACTTCTTAGGCAGTGTAGTATTTTTTTAATCCTATTGTTAATAACTAAAATAGTTAAACAGTCGCAAAATTTAAAAGATTCGCAAAAATGAGCTGTCGTAAAAATAGAAAGCTTGATAGCATGGAATAAAGTTTTATAAGTTTATTGGTATTTTACAACTTTTCTTTTATTTAAAAAAATTGTAATGTTGTGTACCTTCACTTTAAAAAGTTTAATAATACATAGTATTAAGTTTATTTATAGTAATGTTGTTGTAGAATACGGAAACAAATATAATATTTCATTTAATAATGCCATTATATAACAATAATGATATTAACAAAATCCGTGTCTGTCTAAAACTTAGCTCATTCCACCTTAGGAAGTAGGCTATCTATTTATAGCAGTAATGGCTATTAGTAGATTAGAAGTTAGTTGAGAATATTTAAGTAACATTTAACGTTGCCTTGCACTATAACGTATGTGAACTAATAACGTTAGTCAACTATCTATGTTGTTATAATATTTTTGTTGCTAAATAATTTCTAGCTGAACCTGACTAAGATATCCTCGCTACACTTTCCGACTATTCGACAATCAGCTGTCACTTACGGTACCCTTGCCTGTTTAGTTCCGTTTATTCCCTGAACGTATAGGCAATAAATCTTCAAATTTACCACTTTAACTGTCAACGGGCGTTCAGTTGACAAAATAATGGAGTTAAACAATACCCTCACATAATTATTCAATTGTTGGCATCAAGCGCGACCAAACTGACATTGTAAGTCTTGTACGGTAGTTAGTATTGGAGTTAGTGTACAATGTTCTTTGGATTTTACAAGAATGTTTTACAAATTATTAGCGTTGATAATGGTTGGAACACTGTAAAGGTTTTAGAGGGCTATATTAGAATCTTACGTAGGGTATATGACATTTTACAAAAATATAAATATTATTTACCAACATGATAAGTGTAGATTTACTCTATTTCAAAATCTATAGTTATTGTAGCGACCAATGTGGTGTACAAGAAATCGGCTGTTAACACTTTACTTTATAAAATAATAATACTATCGGCAATTTCTAAAATGTTAAAAAAATATTTTACGAAATATATTCGCAAACAACAGAAGCAGGTACCGACCCTTATCGGCTTTCGTCAAAGGGACTTTAAATCCTAATATAGAAAGTTCCCATTGTTTTAAGGTCTTGTTGTAAAGAAATAAATTTTATTGCCCTTAAAAATGCCGCCTTCTGTAAGCTTCTGTCGGCGTCTCAGAAGTTAAAACAAGAATTGCTACCTAAAAGGATGCATTTTTTTCTAGAAATTCGAATTTTGTGAACGTTTTTGGGCTGTAAAGTAACAAATTCATAGCGCACTTCGACAGATGTCAAATATTTTTTCCACATAACAATAAATTCGAGAAAAAGTCCAAAGTAAACATAGCTAAAGGCCCGCGGTAAAACCAAATACAATATTCTGAATAAGCCATCGATTGATTTCGCAAGATTAATGGTAGCACATTGTCAGCGGCACAGTATGACGAAAATGTTAGTTGAATTTGCGCAACCGAAATGTGTTTTATAACCAGCTGTATAAGAGCTAACAAATTTCATTTTTGAAACCTTTTTGAGCTGACAGAGCAATGAATGGTGTTTGCTGTTCTAAATTGTTACATCGGAAACTAAACTCTATCATTAACTTGAGAGAATCCAGACTAAAATATAGGAATAAATATCATTACGACGTTATTATAAAAGGAATTTGGAATGAGTTTCAATAGAAATTGATTTTGGAATTCAGTGTGAAATTGAAATAAAAGTTTTTTATTTGAAAGCTCAGAGGCATGGTGCAGGGAATCGCTACGATTAATCTGGCCAACAAACATTTATTTACTTTTAAAAAACCATGATTACTGTTGTTTGATTAAATTGAAACGATAGCGGTGTGTAATGGATTGCAAATGTTATGACAGTAATGATAGTCATATTAAAGGTAATGATTTATGTATGGATATTATATTTTACCTATAGTTATGACAGTAAAATACAGTATTGATAATTTAAAGTTTATAAGAATAACTTCTATATTACTTAATTTTTTATAACCCACTAAGTCAGTCATAAGTCATTTTATAGATACACTTAAACTGTTCTTTTTTTCATCTTTCTACGACTAGCAAAATTTAGTAAAACATTGTAAATTGGTAGAACTGATTTAATATTCATATAATCTACAAATGTTTGCTTTCATTTTTTCTTTAAGGCTTTTTTAGTAATTCATATTGCACCTAATTTAAAAAAAAAAACAGTAGTGATTTGGTAAAAACATGAAATTTGTTAAAAACAAGCTCTTCATTTATTAAAAAACTTAGATAACCGCTTCATTGCACATTTTACACTGAAGTCAGATATAAAGCAGTGGCTGGATAATAATAATAAATAAGCCATATATTACACATAAAGCCGGTTCCACAATGGAGCCGTCAGTGGGTGTGCGCGTGTACGAGCAACAGATGCGGATGCGGGGAGGTGTGCATATGTCGCGAACCTTATTGGACGCACAATAGTACGTACGTTGCATGACTTGGCATAAGCTGCCAGTATGTTTGGATGTTAGAACTTCAATTGTACCTAAACAATTTGTACGCAAAAAAGCTTCTTCATAATTATAAAAAATTGGAATGACCAAATGCGATAATTGTCATTTAAATACAAAATGATTAAATTTTTTGATTTATAAGATTTATACAATATCTAAAATCTTTACGTTCAAATGAACGTAAAACAATATTTTGTGTCAAAATATTCGATCAATTCTATTCGATTATTCCTATAATGATTATGACACGAAAAAGAAACTGTTCAAAAATATAATAAAATTATTTTTGATATATATAAATATCAAAAATAATTTTATAAAAACCAACTTAAGACAATAATTTTACAAAGTCGGTAAATAATTATTATGATCAAAAGGTTTTAGTTTTTTTAATATATTTGAAACTTAGTGACTCTACATTTATTCGTTTCGTGTAGCACTTTGAACACTAACAATGAACATTTACGGTTTCGTATCGTAAAATAGGTTAAGGAGAATACAAAGCTCTTGATTAAAGTATGTCATTAACTCTATAATGTTAATTTTATCTTAATAGTATTTATTACATATGAAACTATCTTTTTGAGTCTTACAATGCGTTATATCCTAATAATGGTTATTTACACAATACCGCTATAATATCACTATGATGGAGTGTTGTCATCTGTGTAAATAATAATATAAGTGTCAGAATGGCCTGTCAATACAATAATTGTGGTATACAGTTGCTCGTAGCTCGATATTGGCAGCAAAATTGTGCTTAATTTCAAGACTAGACGATTTATAGGTATTGTTACCTATTTACCTCGAAAATTTTGTAATATTGTTACTACGTATGTACGTAGTAATGTATAAAGTTTCTGAATGAGTGTTATGCAACTACGCCTAGGGCCATGCCATATAAAATTAAGGCTACCTATAGACATACATAATAGATCTATTTTCTGATTAGGAAATGTTATTAACTCATATTATTTTAAGTTTTACAATTTTAAAGAAAGCCAGCGGTGAATTTTTTCATCATAGCGAATAAATATCGCAGAGTCGAAATTTTATTATATTATAGAGTGAAAATATCCGTACTCAAAAGAGATTTTGATAGTCTTCTGTAAACTAACTAAAATTCCACATACGAATTAATTATACAAAATAAGTCGTGTATACGCTCAAAATCGAGACTGCAATGCGTAAAAGGACTAACTTTTAAATGTAAGGAACAATTTTAGGGACTTTAAGGCACGGCTGCCTCGAGGCGGCGTTCGTGACTGCTTACCCGTACATAATTACTTTATTTGCTTCGTATACTTTTGAACTGCTTTTTATTTAAATAAAATTATACATTAATATATCAGATATATTTTGTTATACATTAAGATACCAGAAGCTGTAGTTGAGCAAAATAAATGGTTAAATAGGAAATACAATTTTCGAAGAATAATATACATAGGTAATAATATGGATTGCTAAGGTTTTCCTTCGTGTAATAAGTACCTATATAATACTGCTACTTTTCTGATAATTTGACACGCATTCTATGCTTATTGATATGAAAAGTTTTATTTCTTAAAATTGAAATGTTGAACTTATACAACTCTTTATGTGTAAAGATTTCTTTAATAAACCGACGAGGCATTTCGTATCATTTTTAGCGATTTTTAACATGAAATTACTTGAGTAAGTTACATCCTAACGATTTAATCAGCTGAACTGCATAATTATCACCGAGTTTGAAATCGGCGTCGCACGCGCACGGTCACATACTGCGCTTTTGTGTGACCCCCGCTTTAACTTACGACGGGATGAGTTATGTCCGTTTGTTCGTTACACGCTTATACAGGATGTGGAATTGTTGTTACGGATATAGACAAATTAAATAAAATGTGATAATGTTAGTAAAATAAACATATCCTAATAAATTATACGCAAAATCTATGAGATTACATAAAAGGATTATAAAATACTCCATATAACGTTTGAGAAAATAAAACCCTTTTAATTATTCTATATTTTAGGTTATAACTAAAATTTAATTAATTAAATACGCTCTCCCATAGTGCTCCTTTGTGAGAGCTCTGCTTTATTTTTGCTTAGAAATTAATTAGTTAGTGTTTCCGTAGCAATTTTTACAAAGTAAAAAATAATTATCTCAAATACGTAATTAAATAATTTACTTAAATAAAAGTATAACAAAAACCTAAAAAATAATTAAAAAATATATATAACATTTTACTTTTAAATATTAGTATAGTTAATTGCATAGATTTAAGTCCTAAATTATATCATAGGCGCCGTATTTTTGATAAAAATAATCATAAAAAGGTACAGCGATGAAGTTCATACAAGAAAAAATAATAATTGTATTAATACAGACAAAAAATAATTACACACAGACAATATTATTTTTATTAATGTAACTATTATTAAATTGTTACAATTAATTGCATTCTTTCTACGTATCATATCATATTATATCATATCAGTGATCAATCTAAGTGTACTTTTATAAACAGCCTGTATAAAATGCAATCGCAAATGCAACACAGTGACACATATACGTGGCTTTACACTAAACCAATAATAGAATAAAATCAATCTATACCACCCTCTCTTACGCACACTAACTAGATGCAATCAATGATTTTCCTGTACTCATGCGCACGCACACATCTAAAAAGTATTGGAAATATCAGCAATTGTAAACATTCATAGGATATTCGCAAACTATCCCCTCCGATGTACAAAGCTACCCCTCTCATTCATTCACACCAAAGTACTCGTTTCGGCTAAACATTAGAAAGAGAGAGCGAAACTGGTTTTATAACTTTGCAGAGGGACAATGGCGACGCTATTGTTGAAAGTACCCCAAAAGTTTTTTTAGGTCACATAAAAGTATTACATTTGTTAGGGTCGTGTCGCCTGCTGGGTCTTATTGCATTCGTTTCGCAGACAACCTAGGAGACGGAGCATCTCCCACGCAGTCCAGTTTTAGTGATTAAATATATGAAGTTTGTGAAAGTGATAAAAGTGTTAACATAATGTCATCGGTTGCTACAACCAATCGTGTATCACGTGAAATGTGGGGCAACAGTGTTGAAATTAATGCCCAAAGTGCAAGACAACCTCATCACTATGACTATCAGTATCCAGGAACCCCAGCTAATTTCTATAACAGTCAAAATAATTATTACCCCCAAAATTGTGACTATTCAAATGGGCATAACAGGATTACCGCAGACAGCAATGTCAACAGTGCATTGAAGACGGAACCAACTACTTGGCAAAATTATCCTACAGAATATGTAAGTACTAACAATCCAAGTAATGCAGAAATGATAAATAAGTGGCGTGAAATGAATTACTATATGCAACAACAAGAAAACTATGGATATAACCACGGTGTGAACCCTTTTATTAATAATGGTTATTTTGATAATAAGACTGAGGATACTAGGTCTATACATTCGCCAGGCCAACACAGTTTATCTGAAACTAATTATGGATCTCCACAAAGTGCATCGAGTAACATTAACCGGGCAACACCTGACGATGAATCTGTAAATCTAAGTAAGACTGTAACCAAGCAGAAGGATAAAATAACGCAACAATATTTAGGTAAATATGATAATTCCTATTCCCAAGAAATAATGCAAAGGATGATGTTTCGCGCAAATCAAATTGATAATTGGGAAAAAACTGAAACTAAGGAAGAGCAAGAAAGCAATTTGCAACAATTTCATGGTGAATTTGACACTGCCGTGGAAGATCAAGAAAAGATTAAAAGTATTGTGGGTGTGGCGTCGGCAGCAAAAGACGCTGCACCGTCATCTCTGGATGCCTCAGAGAACTGTCAGGACGTGACAAGGGTCGGTGCAGGCGGGGACAATGCGGATTATCCCGAAAGCAAAATGGCCGCTACATCAGACGCACAAGGATATTATCCGTGGATGAAGACTATTGGTGGTAAGACCTAATTTTTTAATATTAATATTTATATGTTCACATCATAAAATGAAGTTACATTAATAAAAACAATGTGAGCCGTCACGGGACGCCTGGCAGATGTGAAACATCGACATTATTTTGTAAAAGTAATATGCAGAAAAGAACATATTGTGATAGGAACTAAATATGTCATAATGATAAAATAAAATATTACGATTTTTGCGCATGGCGACGCGTCGCCACACCGTACACACTACTGCATATAGACTGTATATATATACCATCGTATAGCGTGGCGACGCGACGACGCCACGGCATGCGTCGCCACGCCAGAAATCGGTTTTACGTGCGGCTATAGATGTTTCACATCAAAAATGTGTATTTACCATTGATCTAATGTCTAAATTGCTTATTTTCAGGTGAAGACAAAAAGGAAGGATCCAAGCGAACCAGACAAACTTATACCAGGTTTCAGACGCTAGAGTTAGAAAAAGAGTTTCACTTCAACAAATACTTATCAAGGAGACGAAGGATCGAAGTATCCCATGCGCTTGGGTTAACTGAAAGACAAATCAAAATATGGTTCCAAAATAGGCGCATGAAGGCTAAAAAGGATGGAAAGTTGACGACGTCACCAGATCCGTACTTAATTGATGATATGAGTACTACAAAGGTCGGGAACATGGGCGATTATGTTGATACGAGAACACAAATCCCGGGTATTCCTAATTATGCAAATTATCACAATATGACTAATGGACCGACTGCAAACATGGGACATATGCCTTCTGATATACCCCACCATGCGGTTCTGCCTCCACAATATCGGGGAATGGTTCCAAAAATGTGACTTTAGGTTTACCTTGTACGGTATGACAATAAAACATTAATAAGTTACTTTAAATAAAGAAAAGCTTGTTATAAAGCATTTTAGGTGCATCTTAGGCTAAAATTAACAAGGTACCTATTTCTTTTGTATTGATTAATATTATTAGCTAAATTGATATCAAATATTTTAAACATATCTTACTCGTATTAGCGTAAGCTTTTATGAAGAATTATTGGACTAATATTAAGGTTAATTTAAGCAAAAGTCATGTGTAAATAATATTAATTATTTAAAAGCGTAATCTGACTTTACAAGATACATATTCGAAGTAAGTTTTATAGTTGTACATAACTGATGTAAGTTCAATGGTTCCTATACTTATGTAAGATTGTCAAATGTATAGTTTTAGGTTATTTCGTAATAAGCATAAGATTGATTATTTATAAAATTATGTTTGTACTTCTCTAGTCAATCACAGGGCGCTATTAATAAAGAGGAGTTATTATTCCTGATTTAATAATAAATGTTTTAATTTGCCTCCCACATTTTTTAAATTTTAAGTGTAGTGATGTGATATAATAATATATCGAGTAATATAATTAGTTCAACTGTAATACTGTAATTTGTCGTAATATTTATAGTCCCAGTACTCGCATATTCTTATTTAATATGAAGGATTCATTACATGAAAGATTTAAAAAGATGAGCATGATAAGATAATGTTTTTTTAACTTAGTTCTTCGTATCAGCAAGCTTAGCAACGGGATCTTAGTATTTTGGCAACGATTACTTGTCTTTCTTTGGATTGAAATAGAGTCTGCTAAAGTGATCAATTATATTAAGAGCTCTAGTACTTTATTTTTTTTTTTGGGATTTTCATGAATATCCAAATCAATCAGAAGTTATTTTTAATTACTAAACTACATTATCTCTACCACTGCCACTAATCTTAAACTCCAAAGGCTATAAATTAAAGCCAATTATGACAGCTAACTGGATTTAAATATTTAACAAAAATCCATTGAACAGAACGTTAAAGCCCTCGAACAATGTAACTAAACAATTCGGAACCCTTTCGTTGCATAGTTTCAAAGACCCTTTAAATACTGCAGCCAGTTCATTGCACTTTAGGGATCATTTGTAAGTGCGAATGTTGACGGCGATTTTGACATGTTTTGACTAGCTATTGGATTTTGCTTCGTAATCCTCTGGGGGTTTGGGCTACCTGTGTTATTGACTATGATCCTTTGGAGCGTATTAGCTACTTGTGTTCGTGGTATTTTTTTCAGGTTTACATTAAATTGTTACAAACTTACTGATCTGATTTTTTAAGTAACACAAAGATACTTATTTTTTACTTTTTCGATTGCAAAAATAATAACCAATTTAACTGAAATATACCATGTTATAATTATGCGGAATACTATATGAGGAATATGTAATAATATAGTGCTTACAGTTTGGTTATGAGGGGTGTTGATTCATCAGTATGAGCAAATATCACCTACTCGTCAAGGGTACAATTCAAGGATCTACCTCACGTAGAAGTATTACAAGTACCCCAACTCGATATTTTATGATTGCACATTCACTAAGTGTTCTAAATAATCTGGTATCTTAAATCTTATGATTCTCAGTTTTAAATCTCTCATGTAACAATTACCTATGTTTAACGACGTGAAAGAATAGTGCCCAAAAATTTTCAATCGTGTCTCCAACAGTATGGTAACTTTTGGCTAGGATAGTTTCTGGTTCCTTCTTCTTCTAAAATGAGATCCAAAGGCAGTATCAGAATGATAAACCAGACTGTCATACTTTCATAATAAGCTGCAGTCACTTAGTTACTTATGGTAGAACTTTTACAAAATACAAAATTATTTTAAACGCTTACTTACTATTTGTTTGATAATATTAAAATTATTGAAGTAAAACATATTTCTGTATATGACAAGAAAAATTCTGTTTTTCTGCTATTTCAAATAATGATACGAACAATGTCTTAGTTTAGGCGGATCTGAGCTAACTTCACACCAAACGGACCCCTGCAAAAGAAAGTCGACCCTTTGTCCCTTCAATAGAGAATAACAAAAGAGTACCCTGAAGAAAGAGAGCACAATATACATTTACGCAGGTGAGACAAGGACGCCAAAACGTCATCCCTAAGCCGAGGGGTAAGTCCGAACTGCGCATGCGTGGCCGACATTTAACCAAAATGGCTGCTTGTGTTTAGTCTGTATTTTGTTTATTTTAAAGAAAATAGTGATATTTTGTTACTTAATAAGCTAGAGGAATAGTGGAAATGGTACTAGAAATGTATTTCATAAGTACGTATATTTAATTTATATACAATCATGACAGGAACATAAAATCTGTGAAGAAAACAAATCATGGTAAGGATTAATTTTACGTTTTAATGCTATGCTATGCTACATAGTTGATACTAACTATAATGATCCACAAGTGAATAAGCGCATGTACCTTTAAACATATAAGGAATTCTCCTGTCTCTACTAGGAGAGATAAACCATAAATTTAGTCTATACTTTACTCTCCAAACACCACGACAATAAATATAACCAATGAACTTATGTGTTACTTATATTTAAAACAGGTCAAACCTCATTATATTTCTGGAAATATCTTATATAAAACAGCTTAATTCTGCAACTATTCAAGTAAGATCATACATGTCTACAACAGTATCGTAAATGTCAGTACACTCGTTAATATGGTGCGCAAGTATGTCCTAAATATTTTTATTTTTTTAAGCGAATTAGTTAGTGTGTTATTGTATATAAGCGATATTTTTGACGGTTACCTCTCTTATTTCTCCTCTACTTCAGGAATGATATTGCCATGTTCTACTTACCAACCGCAACGACCGATGCCACATTCCTAGGCATCGTTGGTTGCGACTGTTAAGTGTATGTCTTATTGTAATATTGATTATATACATTGAGAGATAGGTAGTTAAATAATACACTATTTTCGTTATTTTGATTAAGAAAAAGTTTTGTTTGGTTAATAAAAATGATGATAACAAGCAATGCAATAAATCCAGATAAATGTTTACAAACACTTGTTTACAAACCGTCCAGGAGGTGGTCTAGTTAATATGAGATGAAATAGTTGGCAAGCTCAAATGAATGCAGATATTCTATGCTTATCCATGTAAAGATAAAATCCGGAACCTTCGGTGTTTTTTGTGAGCTTGTAGTCCACCTGATAGTAAGTGGTCACTGCCAATAAGGTTTCCGCCTGAAGTCTAATTACGATGGTCACCTCATAATAATGATTCACGCTAGGTATAGGTGTGAGGGAAGCACCAACCACAATAGTCAAACCACTACAGCGAACTACACTAGTTCTACCACACATAAATTAGATCTAAACGAATTTCAAATAGAACAGGGATTGAAGCCGATCTTTGTGTCTCCCACCAAGCCAGACGGCCTCATATATAAGTCAGCCAAAACTCTTCCACTGTAACGCAGGGCTGCTTCATGCTAGATATAGGTGCGGCGGCGGTGCCTCCGCCGTACACGCTAGTTATACCTTTTAAAATAACATTGAATGTGAAACAAAATTAACCAAAGTAAACCAAATTCCTCCATAGTAATGAATTTCAGATTAGTACTCCATCCTGGTCCGCTCATACATTAAATAGCTGTTTGAATGGCATCCTTAATTAAAATAAGAATAAAATGGCAAACTCAAATGATACGTGAGATGCACATTTTCTATCATTTCCATCCAACCCGGAAACCCGGAAACTCGGAACCCGCGGTATCATTCACTATGGTTATTATGAATATTTTTTTAGATTGAATTCTGGCTGATTCTCGCGGTCGTACCTCTCCGAGGAACCACACTAGTTATTAAACTTAAAGTAAAACAAGTAACGAAACTAAACCACATTCTTCCATAGCAACGAATTTCAGATTAGTACACCATCCTGGTCCGCTTACACATTGAATAGCCGTTTGAATGGCATCCCTAATTGAAATAAGTAGGATAAAATAGCAAACTCAAACGATACGTGAGATGCACATATCCTAGCATTTGCATCCAACCCGGAAACCCGGAAACTCGGAACCCGCGGTATGATGCACTATGGTTATTGTATCTTGAATATTTTTTGTTAGATTTAAGTCAGGCTGATTCTCGCAGTGGTACCTCTCCGATTGAACTACGCTAGTTATTAAACTTAAAGTAAAACAAGTAACCAAACTAAACCACATTCCTCCATAGCAATGAATTTCAGATTAGTACTCCATCCTGGTCCGCTCATACATTGAATAGCCGTTTGAATGGCATCCCTAATTAATCCTACGTCGAAGCGAGGTTGGATCAAAAGAAACCTTCTAATGGATATTTGAATGCGATAGCGTATTTACCTTTGGGATTGATCGACGAATATTTTAGGGCTTTCGTGTACCTTATTGCCTGATTTATTGGGAAATTTCGTCGTGTTTAGTTTAAAATAAGTTAATTTAATACTTAGTTGTATACTATTCATTTTACTCTGTGACTGACACGAATACTTTTAAATACCTTTATTCATACAGAGGTAATTTAAAATAAAAATATATACCTATACCTAATGAAGTAGGTACTTATTACCTGCTATTGTATCGAAGCACTAAATTGCAAAGGTCAATACGGCTTATAAACAATTCAAAACTTAGCTGAGATATTCTAACTTACTATTTACCATTCGAAGGTAATGATTTTATTGTATGGATCGATTGAGGCGGTACCTCCGCTACACCGACTTAATCCTGATATCAGCAGTAGACGCTACTGTTTCTGATTATACATACATATACATATACATTCACCGCGTTGTTATTGAAGGAAGACATTAAATAGCTGACACATGAGTAAAATGGCTGACTGTTTTCCCATTACGACTGTCACAAACAATGCTGACATGTGCAGTTAAGTGTTGCAAAAACAACCCGAAATCGAAAAAAAAGTGCAGAGAAATATCGTTTCATTCGTAAATGCTCTAAAAACTATATTTTTTTAATATTTTTCAAACACGAAAATAGATGATAGTCCAGATGTCCATGGCCAGCAGTAGCCACTTACCATCAGGTGGACTTCATACTCGTTTACTACTTCTATATAATAAAAAAAATCCTATATTATATACTTTACTACACATAATGGCAGAGGTGCGTATGTATTATGATAATAAAAATATATTAAAACAATTTACTCATATGATACATATGCATATGAAATTTAGTATCAGTTCCGTTGCTGCATCTAATTTCATACAATCAGCCGTAATCGTGACCGAATGCAACAGATGTTCAACCCTCCTTGATCTCGCCCATGATCAAAGTGTGCATTTATCAATGGCCATAAATTTAAACATAATTATTCTTAATATCTCTAAAAGCCCCATCATTAGTACTGATAGGCAACATAATTATAATTAAAAGAATTTTCTCTTTGTGATATTATTTTTACGACATTTTGGTACCTTTGAAAGAGATTGTTAAATCTCTTTTTTTAAGTACTATATTAAATATATCAAAGTATCCTAAGGTTCTCAAAATATTTTAGACTAAATAATGTTAAAATACTTAAAGTATAACAATAATATCATCTACGAAGGTCATCTAATTTAAGACGGCCAAAATATCAAATGGGTAAACAAATCTATGTTTATTTAATAAATTTATTTTGATGTTTGATGACACACTTAGGTGCCTAAATTATAAATTGCTTAAACAGTTATAAAGTCTTATGTAATATAGGCATCGAAATAACAAAATAAAAAAGTTTATTTCAAACTCTATGACCATAAAGTATATTACAAATATTAAATTAAAATACATACGTAAAGGAAATATCGAAAAAAATAACCGATACACTCTTACAGCGGTCAATTCAGGTAAAGGCGAAGGCGTATGTACCTACTGCCCGTCGTATACAAATTTGCACAAACCCAAAAAAACGTGCCGGCCGCACACGTCAGGAACGTCACGTTACATCGAAATCTGTGTCCATACAAAAAGCGTTTGGGCCAACAAAAGAATCTGCAGGACGCATTGTCCACGATCATTTATCAACAGCGCTCCGCTGCGCGTTCGAAATCAGATCGCCTGATCAATGGAGCTGAGGGTGATTTGGTCCGAGGCGATTAAAATTTTTACGTCCATAATAAGTAAAACGCTAGAAATATTCCCGAATTCTATTTTACACTGTAAATCAGTAAAATCTTCACCAATGGGTTTTCTTTAAAAAAAAATCAATAAAATTTTATGACATTATTTTTTTTGACTTCGTGTCTAAAAATATGTTAGGACATTTTAATTTAAATACATTTCTTGTGTAAACCTTTATAAGTATTTTTTTATTATAATAAATGAATACACACTATGACTGTCGTCACGGTGTCCCGTTGACCCAATCCACTTGTAACTTGCAGAAATTCACAGGCCTGGATTCTAGAATATATTTGGATATTATATCAAATATAAGTTGATTACATCCAAATTCCTATTTTAACGTAGAGGTGTTTAACACAATAACTTGAAATAAATACATAAATATTAATTTACATACTCACAATAAGTACCTACTTGCTATTTACATCTATTTGTTGTTATCATAACATTGCTTTATCATTGTATTTTACACTATTTATGAACAGATATAATATAGATCTAATTAAAATGTCATGTCAATCATTCGTTATTAATTCTTATTCGTTATTAGTTTTTAACCATATTTTCTATCAATGATAGCTTTATAATAACAGACTTTGTATTCTAACATAATATACTTAACGTGTAGGTATATATTCCACTTACAAGGGATATCTACGAGGGTTGAATGCACAATAAGCAAAGAAGGTCAAACAGTTTTCCCGCAACCGGATAATAGTCAGCCATTATAATTCTGCAATTTAGCGCCTTTGCGAAATATTATAATGACTCAATTTATGGAATTTCATGTTTTTATAACAAAAACAGAAGGCTACGGATGATTTGCTCATTATTTTAAGCTTATGTTTATCGTGGAACCGACACATTAAAACTCATTTCAAGACAGGGAATAAGTATGTAATACAAGCTATGCTTCATATTTTCAGTGTATATTAAAAATGGTGGTGCTCGTGGCTAGAAAAGACATAAGTAGACATTTAAGGTACAGTTTAATGCTGTTATAAAAAATGTTTACTGAATTAGTTTACAATTTAGATACAATAAAAAAATCAAATTTAATATTTTAATATTAATATTTAATTAATATTAAAAATAATCTAACTTCACTATTTTGAGCGTGTTATTGGAGCAATTTGGAAGCGGTTCTAAGGGGTTTGTCTGTCACAGTTCAGATCAAAACGTAACATCATTTACTAGGGCTTAACTTAATATGACATAGGTGCCTACCGGCCGTGTTTGCTGGGCATCGACCACCAGTATTGAATGAGCTCCGGAATTATTAAGAAGTGGTACAAAATAGAGTTAAATTTGCTCGGATGGTGGATCTAGTTGATCTGGTATTGGAATCGGCGTCAATGTCACTTATGTGTTTAACCCGGCGAGTGGATGGAGGAAATGATGGATGGAGCAGCAACCGGGCCGTTGCTGAAACGCGGCCGTGGGACGTGGAATTATACAGAGTTGATACGTAAAAAAGCTGCTTGGCAAATGACTTATTTTTTTCTCTTACCGTTTAATTTCAATAACAATGCCTGAATTGTAATTTTATTGAATAAGGATAAATTATATTATACATTAGAATGATAAGTTATCGTATTAACTATTACAAAATATTAATTTTCATTTATGTTTATAAGATTAATGAACATCTTAGAGGTCACTTAGTTATAATGAATGAATGATATTTCAATTAACGATAGTACGACAAAAATTTAAATATTAGGTATACCCGTACATAATTTGCGTCATAATAAAGGCACCACTTTCTTAACAGTAATTATTATTACCAGCTAAAAAAAATATTTCTTACCAAAAAGTTTGTCACAAAATCTATAATTTTTCAACCTTTACTCCGGTGGTAATAACAGCTCTATGAGTATCCTCTCGTTCACTCCGGACCCTCCGCGCGCACCAAATTCCAAATTGTTTTTGACTGACAGCTAAATGTAAGTTAGCATTGTTTGAGCGACGCACCGCAGCCTTCGGTTACCCGGCTCTTTCTATAATTATTTCTCGTTTCCAATATAAAAATACCCGAACGTGCCTCGGAAAAGTGTTACGCCTGTATTGAATGTCAGTCGAAGTCGGTATACTGAAAAGGATATGTAAGATCTTTGATGAATACGAAAATAACATAATTAAGATAGGTTATCTATTTTAAATCATTTGTAGATAGCGCTTAATATTTAGATTAGGGAGGCATATATTTATCAATTGTGTAGATTATGGGTTTTCAAATAAAACTCCAACTTGAATCTTCAGTTCTTTTCTTCTTGTTTTTATTCCGAGGCGTACACACTTTTCCATACAAAAAGGCGAGCTTAAGTACTTATTTTGGGTACCGCAACAGGCGCAGGCTCAGTCAGCAACCGCGTCCTATTGCCGTCCCTTTCTAACATAGCCTGTCTTACTCTTACAATTCTATGCTTACACTCTATTGCTATCCTACTCTTACATATCTATTCTTATTACGTAGGACTTATATCTATTGCAATAAAATGTCTTATTTACATAGTCTTAATTACATACACAAGTTACATTAATCAACATTTACATTTAAATTCTTAGGCCGTTGTCGTCCGTAATATTCTCCCCCCGGCGTAGATTCTTCGAAGCCTCCTCCATCTGAAGGACGGCAAGCTTCGTCGCTGGCCTCTGGAACACACCTCCCTTTGTGCGGACGTCTGCAGACCGGACGATGCCATCAGGTCCCGGGTGAACTCGCTCGACGACTCCTCTCGGCCAGGTATTGCGGGGTAAGGCGTAGTCGACCACAATTACGAGATCGCCTTCCCGCAGTTGTGACGCCTGTGCGTTGGACGGCCCACGCGGAATGAGCGTAGGCAGGTACTCTCGCAGCCATCGCTGCCAGAACTGGTCCGCCAGTGCCTGCGCCCTTCTCCACGTGCTGCGGTCCGCCTCGGTGCATGGCCCCGTCCGCGGTAGCCCCGTCGATGAGCCGATGAGGAAGTGATTCGGCGTTAGTGCTTCCTCGTCCTCGGGGTCCACGGAGACGTGCGTGAGCGGTCGCGCGTTCACGCTGTACTCGGCCTCGGTGATTAACGTCTGCAGTACCTCTTCTTTTGGCGACTTTTCTTTGAGCGTGGTGCTTAGTGCGGTTTTTACTGAACGCACTAAGCGCTCCCAGGCTCCGCCCATGTGTGGCGCCCCCGGCGGTATGAAACGCCAGTCGGTGTTGTACTGCAGACCGTAGTCCCGTAGTGCTGCGATCCATGCTCCGTATGTATTTCTCAGTTCGACGTCGCCCCTCTAAAGTTAGTGGCGTTGTCGGAGTATATGACGCGCGGCCAACCCCTTCTGGCGGCCATCCTTCGCAGCGCCATAACAGCTGAGTCCGTAGAGAGCGACTGGACGATCTCTAAATGAATGGCCCTTGTGGTGAGACAGGTAAATAGTGCACACCACCTCTTTTCGTGTCTTCGTCCGATAGTCACCGTTAGGGGCCCGAAATAGTCCACGCCACAATAGGTGAAGGCGCGGTGCCCCGAGTCCAACCTCACTTTAGGTAGGTCTCCTTTCGGTGGTGTCGTCGGAGTCGCCTTGTACACGCGACAGTATTGACACGCTCGTGCTACTTTCTTGACTGTAGGCCTCAAGCGCAGTATGATGAATCGTTGACGGAGCTCGTTGACGACTCGTTCGTTATTCGCGTGTCCCGCCCGGCGATGATAATGCTCGACAAGCAGGTGAGTAAAGGGATGCTGCCCGTCGAGTATTACCGGCTCATTAGAGTGCGTTGTAGAATAGAGCGCACCTATACGGCCTCTTGCGGTTATTAGCCCGTCGTTCAATACTGCGTCGAGCCTTTTAAATTTGCTGTGTCGTTGTAGCGGCTGGTTGTGCCTTAACCGCGCTAAGTCTTCGCTGAAGGAGTCCCGCTGCGCGCGTTGAAACCACCGTCGTTCGGCCGCTTCTAAGTGTGACACTTCTAAGTGTAGAGTCTTGTCTCTAGATCGAAGCTTCTCGACGAATAGCTGAGTAAGTGCCGTCGCCCTTATAAGCTTCAGGTAACTGGAGAACCTTCTAATGTCGGGTAATGAGTCGTTGCGGTCCGAGTCCTCTTCTGAGACGGTGTAACACGTCTCCCCGGTCTCTTCACCTTCCCCGTTCTCCGTAGGCCAGTGCTCTTCTGTGGCTCGTAGGAATTGCGGTCCCGTGAACCACCGGTCCCGGCTGTCGATCCCGTCGGTTTGAAGCCTGGTCGCATCGTCGGCTACGTTGAGTGTTGTAGGCACCCATCGCCAATCCTCTGTATGTGTGAGCTCGGCGATCTCAGCTAGGCGATGTGAGACGAACGGCGTGTATTTTTTCGTCTCGTTTCTTATCCACTGAAGGACGGTGCGGGAGTCACTCCAGTATATGACTCGTTTGGGTTTCCAACAGCTGTGCTCCCTGACTATAGTGTTAGCCATTCGTGCCCCGATTAACGCAGCTTGGAGCTCCAGTCTCGGAATGGTTAGTAACTTCAGTGGAGCCACCTTCGCCTTGGCCATTCCTTGTATTGTTTCTATGTGATCGCCGTGTGCGATCCTCCAGTAGGCCACCGTAGCGTAGGCTTGCTCGCTTGCGTCGACAAACACGTGTAACTCGATGTGAGTTTCCGGCGTTACGTTGTAGCTATAGCACCGCGGTATTGCTAGTGCTGAGACATCTGGGAGTCGCCTTATCCACTCGTCGAATAGGTTAGCGTCTTCAGATGGCAATTCCTGGTCCCAATCAACCTTCTTGAGCCACAAGCGTTGTAATATCATCTTGCCGACGATCGTATATTGACTGATAAGCCCCAGTGGGTCGTACACCGACATAACCGCGCTTAGGGTTTCGCGTTTAGTCGGTGCTCTCAACCGCAGTCTGACCTCATCGGGAACCCTCTTGATGTCAGTGTTGAAGGTGAGGGTGTCGGAGCTCGGGTCCCAGCGCAGCCCCAATGTCTTTTCCTTCTGGTGTGCTGCTAACTTTACATTCGCGCTTTCAGACTTCTTATCTTCGGGTATGCTAGCTAAAACTCTCTTGCTATTTGAGTTCCATCTTCTTAAGTTGAAGTCCGCTTGTTGATGGATGTAGGTAACTTCGTTCATCATTTTAATAGCCTCCTCTTCAGATGGGAAACTGTCTAGGTAATCGTCCATGTAGTGTCGCTCCTTGACCGCCGTGGCCGCCTCTGGGTATTTACTTTCATAGTCGACGGCGTTGCGGTTTCTTACGCTGTGAGCGAGGTATGGCGAACTGCTGGCTCCGAATATCATGGAGACCATTTTAAATCTTCTCGGAGGGTCCGTAGGCTTGTCCCTCCATAAAAACATCTGTGCCGGTTGGTCCTCGGGTCTGATTTTAACCCTAAGGAACATTTCTTCGATGTCCGCTGTGACGGCGATTCTCTTTTCTCTGAACCCGAACAATATTCTTGTGAGTGAAGCTAGTAGGTCGGGTCCTTCTAGTAGGAAGTCATTGAGACAGACTCCCTTCACCTTAGCCGCCGCGTCGAAGACCATTCTAACTTTTCCCGGCTTGTTGTGATTGGTGACGGCGAAGTGCGGCAGGAACCATTTTACGTTGCTATCCCTTTCGCTGCCGTCGCATTGCACCGCGTAACCCTTTTGTATAAGGTTAGCGATCTGAGCCGCGTATTCCTTTTTAAACGCCGGCTCCTTAGTCATCCTCTTCTCGAGCGTGTGTAGTCTCTTAAGGGCAGACTCGTAGCTATCTGGGAACGTGGGGTTATCTATCTTCCAGGGCAGACCCACTACGAAGTGGCCGTCCTTTCTTGTGGCGGTCGCTTCGAAAATGTCGTTGGCTCTCTTCTCATGCTTATTAATTTTTTCTTTAGTCGATACGCCAAGCGAGTCCACGTCGAAATGTGACTCGACGAGCTTCTGTAGTTGGACGTCGCTCGCGCAGATGTGAAGTACGGCCGCCTGGTCTTGATAAATCGATTTCCTGGGTACCGACCCGTGCAGTACCCATCCCAACTTCGGTCTCGACGCGGCGGGTTCATTTCTCTTGCCGGCGCGCAGCTGTCGCGATATTATTAGATGCCAGTTGTCGGCACCTATCAATATGCGAGGTCGAGCTTCTCCCTTACTGATGCTATCTTGTACAACTCGCAGGTGCTTGTACCGTTCTAAGTTGTGCGGTACGCGTTGGTGATGTAGCTGTAGTCCTTTTACTGTGCGGGCTGTCACTAAGTAGGCTTCTTGTTCGTGTACCCCTTTGACACGAACCTTGACCGCTTCGCTGTCGATCCTTCTCTGATCGTTAATACCCCTTATGTTCAGAGGTCGATTCGGTCCGCCGTTAGTGAGTTGCTTCGCTAATTCTTCGTCTATTAGCGTCACAGTAGACCCTTCGTCTAGGAGGGCGTACGTATTTACCTCCCCCCGTGGACCGCTGAGTTTCACCTCGCAGGTTTTGAGCAGTACTGATGTAATAGGCGACCTCCTTGTCGTGACGCTCATTACTAGCGCGGCTGCTTCGTCTTCCCTGCCGTCGTCCGGAGTGCTCACTGTAGTCGTAGACTCCGTTACTTTTTCTTTATGTAGTAGCGCGTGATGTTGGTAGGTACATCCGTGGACTCCGCAGGCCTTGGCTTTGCATGTGAACCTGCTGTGCTTCCTTTTCATGCATTTGAAGCACATCTTGTTGTCCTTTGCCCACTTCCATCGCTCGTTGACGTCGAGTGCTTTGAGTTTATCGCACTCAGTAGTGTAGTGTCCCCCAGTTGGACACATGAAGCATTTTCTTTCTTCCGGTTGACTTTCCCCCGCAGTGTATACGCCCTTGGTAGCAACCCGCTTTGGTGCTACTTCTCTTCTGACGGGTACCGGAACGCTTCGCTTCGTTGTGTGGGTGTACCTTATCATAAGGTCCGCTTCGGCCATTAAAAACTCGGAGAGTACTATCATTTCATTATCTTCCATGATGCGTGCTTCGTTATTGGCTGCGTACTCCGCCCATTTGCTTATGAGATGAGGACTCAGTTTGTCCATTACGTCTCGAACGAGTAGCGGGTTTCGTAGGTAGCCTCTTCTATCTATACTTTTTATCGTATAGACAATATTTTGAATCTTCACCGCGAACTCATACAGATCGGTGCTCGCGCTCCCTAATTTCGGGATCTTTTTGAGCTCTTCCATGGCCCGATCTATTATGAATTCCGGTCTTCCATATTTCATCTCTAATGTGCGCATGATGATATCTGGGTTAGATGCGGTGAATAGCTGTGACAGCACGGTTTCTCTCGCTTCCCCTCGCAGGCTGTTTCGCAGTCGAAGGAGATTTTCCGTTGGAGAGAACTTAAAGAGTCTTGTAGAATCTTCCATGGCGGCCTTATACGGTAGCCACTCGGCGACGGCTCCCGTGAATATAGGTAGTTCCGCTGTTTGGCGAGGCAACGGTCTTGAGGCGACTAGTTTTTCTAAGGTGTCGGCTAGCCGTTGAATGCCTTGGAATTTCGCGTTCTCCCCCCGTTGCTTACTAACGGGAGGGCGAACCTCTTCCGGTTCTTCCCTGTATTTCGTCGCCGTTGGTTGTTCCATGCTTCTATCCACCCAGTCTTGTACCCTTTCGTTGCATGAGCTCGCCGCATATTCAGATTCGGCTTCGATTGCAGTCATTTCGGCGGCTAATCTCGATTTGATTAGCTTTTCTTTCATAAGTAGCCGCTTCTCTTCTATAGCCGCGAGTTCTTTCTCCGCTTCGTATTGTGCCATCTTCATACGTGCGTCGATGCTTCGCTTTGAAGTGTTACTGCGAGCGGTGTGTGCCGGCGACGTAGGTCTCCGCACCGGCGATGTAGGTCTCCGCACCGGCGATGAAGTTTCACGCCTTGGTGGCGTGCTAGCTGGTCGTGCAGGTGGCCCCATGACGGACGTCCGCGTTGACGTCGCTGGTGCTGTCTCTCTCGCCCCTTCTGGCGGAGAGTGCTCCATCCTTTTTTCTTGGGAATTTCCTGCGACCGTCGACGGCGACTGCGGAGAATCTTCATAAATTCGGTGTAGCGATGGCCCTGGCGCACCCTTAGCGCCCGGGGCTGCTTCTGACTCGCTGTACCCCGATTCGGAGCGAACACGACCCCTTGTGTTCATTGCGATCGGCGTATTCATCTTGAGTCTTCTTTAAATCCGGCTTCTCGAAGGACCAATGTAGATTATGGGTTTTCAAATAAAACTCCAACTTGAATCTTCAGTTCTTTTCTTCTTGTTTTTATTCCGAGGCGTACACACTTTTCCATATTTTTTTTTTTTTTTTTTTTTTTTGGCGCCCAGATGTAGGTGGAAAAAGGGCTGACCCTCTACGGAGAGGGAGGAGCAAAAAATGCGTCCAAGCACTTACAGGCCGCGACGGCCGGTGCCTGCGTCGTGTGGGGCTGACTGAAAGGTCCTCCTGAAGGGAGGACCATCCCACTAAAAACTCCTTTAAGGCATTCGTCCAAGGGGACCGTACAGCCGACATCGGATGGCGACCTCTCGTTTGCGGAGCGAGAGGCGCTAGCGGCGCTCCCTAGAGAGCTACCGCTGGATAGATGACACTGAAGGTGTCAACGTAATATGAATAAGATTAGAATCGTCGGGAAGACGATTCTCTATGGAGAGTTGTACGCCCCTGTGGGCGGCCAGAAGATTCTCCACATCGGTGGAGAGTTTGTTAGGAGCGTCGGTCAAGATATTTCTTGGCCGACGGCAATTGTAACGGGTAGGAAGAGGGGCAGCATAGTCCGCTGCACCCTTGATTAAGGGGTTGGAATGGTTTTCTGAGTGGTCGAAGAACGCTTCAGAGAATTGTCTGAGGACTTGTTGTATTGGAGCGAGCTCCAGGTCGCGGTGGAGGTCAGCGTTTCTGACATACCAGGGGGCATTAAGTGCCCGACGACAAAAGAGATTTTGTATGACCTGGAGTTTGTCTAGGATGGTGGGATTCGCGTGAGCGAAGACTGGAGAGGCGTATGTTAACACCGGTCGAATGCAAACCTTATACAGCGTTCGCTTATTCCTGGCTGACAACTTGCTGTGTCTGCCAATCATGGCGTTGAGGCGGCTCATGTAAGAGCGGGCGGTATGGGTGACCTTAGAGACGTGGGGTCTAAAGGTGAGGCCCGGGTCAAGGGTAACTCCTAGGTATTTTACTGTGGGCCTCCATGGAATGGGGGCCCCAAGTAGTTTGACGGAGGGCAGGTTGATTAAGCGCCTGCGTTTGTGGTCGAAGCGCATTGCGGAGCTTTTCTCCGCATTGACTTCGATGCGCCATTTCCTAAACCAATCTCCTAACTCGTTGACCGAGCGTTGGAGTTTGGCGAGGACAGATGACTCCTTTTGCCCTTGGATGTAAAGGGCGGTGTCATCGGCGAAGAGTGAGAGCTGCACCCCATTTTTGGGGATAGGAATATCGTTGGAGTACGATATGAATAATGTAGGAGCGAGCACTGAGCCTTGAGGGACTCCGGCTGTTACGGGGCGTGGGGGAGAGAGGATACCTTCGTGCCTGTAGCGGAAGGTTCTGTCCTGAAGGTAGGAAGCCACGATGCGGACTAGGCGATCAGGAAGACCAGAATGGTATAGCTTGTATACCAGTCCTCCATGCCAGACTTTGTCAAAAGCCTTGGCGACGTCGAAGAAGACTGCTAGTGTCTTGTTACGTCTTGGATAAAACCCGCTTGTGATGTACTCGACAATGCGGTGGACTTGTTGGGGGCACGAGTGCTGGAGGCGAAAGCCAAATTGGTGAGGAATGATGAGTGGGGGAGCATCTATTGGGAAGAGGTGCCCTCTTATGTGAACGAGGATCACCCGTTCGAAAACCTTGCCCATTGCATTGAGGAGGCTAATGGGGCGGTGGTTGGAGGGAATATGTTTCGGTTTCCCAGGCTTGGGAATACCGATAACTGTTGCTGTCTTCCAGGCTGTTGGAAAGAAGCTGAGATCGAGGCAGGCATTGAAGATAATGACCAGAAGGGTCAGTGCCTGCTCGGGGAAGTGTTTGAGCGCCAGGTTGGAGATACCATCCGGACCTGGGGCTTTACGAGGTTTCAAACCGCGGATGACGGTCCGGACCTCGTCTGTAGTGATTTTAATGGGAGCAGAGGTGACAGGGAGAGAGATCTTTTTAAGGACCTCCTCCTCCACCTTGAGAATGTGGATAGGGTCGCACGGTTGAGTGCTGGGGGAGCACTGCGCAGCGATGCTATTTGCGAAGCATTCGGCCTTCTCAGCGTCTTCGAAGGCTATGCTGCCGTTGGGACGCGTGAGAGGGGGAGTGCTTGAGAAGGCTTCGGTACGAAATCGTCTAGCGACTTTGTAGAATGCCTTATGAGAAGGTTGGATATCCTCCATGAGAGAGTTCCAGTTGGAGTCCCTCATTTCGGCTAGCCGGGATCTGACTTTCCTTTGGAGGGCGTTAGCGCGCCTCCTAAGGACAGGGGTGGGATACTTGGCGGCCCATCTGAGGGCTGCGTTTTTAGTTTGGATTAGCTTCCTGACCTCGCGAGGTAGTTTTCGGTTCGGGACCTCTACCACCTTCGCGTTGTCATGAAGCGAAGTCTGAACTAGCTGGGTGAGTGAGTTCACCGTACTGTCTATTTTCTCCGAGCTAACAAGGTAGTCTGGGGGAATAGTATACGGTGAATCGGGGGCCTCTATGGCCGAGGTGAGAGATTTCTCGTACCCTTCCCAATTAGTGAAGGTTTTCGAGGAGGTATGGGGAGTTGGATCATAGGGACCTAACTGTAGAGAGACTGGACGATGGTCTGAGCCCAGATCGTCCAGTGTTTCGATCGCTCTTGTATTGAGCGCGACGCCTTTAAGGAGGGCGAAATCCAGCACGTCGGGTTCTTGGTCTTCCCGATCGGGGTAGTGGGTTGGCGCTGTTGGAGAGAAGATATCAAAGTCCAGTGCGCGGGAAATGGTTAAGAGTTTCTTACCGTTGGTGTTAGTCAGACGACTGTTCCAAACGGTATGTTTGCAATTGAAATCTCCAAATAGTACGACAGAGTCTCCGAGCGAGAGGAGGGCCTCCAAGTCGCTTTGGAGAGGGGCTTTATTGGCGGGGAGGTAAATTGAGGCTATGATCAGGGACGGGTGTCCTGTCATGCCTAATTTGCATATGGTGGCTTCCATATTGGTGAGCTTGGGTGTTTCCAGAGGGGTGCAATGGAAGGATCTCTTGTAGTAGATGGCAGTGCCTCCGCCACGACGGTCGTCGGCTCTGTCATTACGTACAAGTGCGTAAGAGGGGAGACTTACGCCTTTAAGGGAGGGCTTGAGGAAAGTTTCCTGAACAAGCAACAGGTCGATATCCCTGTTGCGGACGAACTCTTTGAGTTCGGGAATGCAAGGCTTAAGACCTCGTGCATTGAAGGAGATAAGCGAGACGCCTTTAGGTTTTTGACGACCGGGATGAAGGGGTTGAGTGTGAACGTTACTCATTGAATGGACTTGAACAACGCTAGGTGTTCAGAGTAGATTGCGATGCGCTCCGCCTGGCTGGCGTTACGCATCTTTTGCGAGACGAGTATGATCTCGTCGAGGTTCACGCCCTTAACGCAGTCCTTAAGGAACATGATATGTTCCCTTACCGATGCGTCTTGGGTGGGACGGGGAGTGGGAGTGGCCTTAGGGGCCGGGGTTGGTGGGGCGGTCGCGGGTGCGACTTTCCTCCAACTCATGGGAGCGGTTGGGGTTTTGGAGGCCCCTAGCCGCGGGAAATTGGTCGAGTTGACCGGAGGTGGGCCTGCTTTCGAGGGCTGCTTTTTAGCAACCTTCTTTTGAGCGGGACGGGGGGCTTTAGGGCAGCCACGGTAGTTAGCCGGGTGCCCTGAAGTGGTGCATAGCACGCAGGCAGGAGGGGACTCGTCTTCACGAGTTCTCTTGCACTCACGTGTGGCGTGGGGTTCTAGGCACTTGACGCACCTTGGGGGGGCAGTGCAGTTCGCCGCTGCATGGCCGTAAAGCTGGCAGCGGTGGCACTGGGCAGGGTAGCCACGCTTGTTAGGTGGTTCCACCTTGATCTCAGAAAGGCCACAGATTGTGAGCTCCTTCTCCTTGAAGATGTCCTTGGAGGACGGAGTTTTGGCTAGAATGGCCAGGGCTAGAGGGTATTTCACCCCTTTGCGGTTGTACAGCTTGTGTACACCTTCTACGGGGAACCCTTGGTTGATTAGATCCGTTAGGATTTCGTCGGTGGGGAGCTCATAGGGGAGACCCCTAAGGACCGCTTTGATTTTGCGGTCCTCTTCTAAAGCGTACGTGTGGTACGGGAGTTGAAGGTGAGTTAGGAGCCTAATGAGGCTCCTGAAGTCCTCGGTGGTGGGGCATGAAACGCGAATAGAGTCGCGAAGGTTACGTGCCTTGGTGTAGTGGATCTGTTTTTCCACTAGGGTTTTAGAGAAGTCGGACCATTTCGACTTATCTCTGAAGAAAATGTGTGGGGGCGGTTTGCACTTGGCAAGTGCCGGTTCGCAGCGCGTGGCTGGCTTGGCGGGCTTAGCCGCGGGGGTTGAGCTCTGGGGCTCGGTGGAGGTTTTTGGCACGGGGGCCAGAGTGGAGGCTTTTGGCACGGGGGCCAGAGCGGGGGCCGCTGGGGCTGGGGTGGCTTCGAAAGAGGCCTCGGAAGAGGTTTCACTTGTCGCCTTAGCGACGCGTTTCACCGGTCGTTTCTTGGTCTTCCTCGACTTGACAGGGGTGAAACCCTGGTCGTCGTCGGAGGAGGGGGCGGTGATGAGGGTGTGCTCCGACGATTCGTCGGAGGAGGCGGGGCGTTTGAGCGAGATGGCATCGAAGTCCATCTCGTGTCTCGGGGTGGCATCAGGGGATGCGGGTGAATCAGTAACGGACAGGGGATCCGTTACGGATTTCAAGGGCTCGCAAAGGGAGCGGAGTTTGACTGAGTCAAATGGGCGATTGAGCTCCTTGCTCAAGAGGGAGGACAGAGCCTCGAAAAACCTATCTGTTACCATGTAGGCCATGGTAACCTGGGATGCCTCCCTGCCGAGGCAGGGAGCTAACGGGGAGGGGGAGGGAAATGCAATTACCCCTAAGGGAAAGTAACTGCTACCGTCACCCTTGGGATAGCCCAAGTGCAGTGGGATCGGGTCTGCCGGTTTCTCTCAGGCCGAGAGGTCTGAGAAGCGCACCGGGTCAACGCTAGCTGGTTTCGTTGGCACCGTTAGGTATCCACCAACTCAAACGCGTCGGGACGTGAGTTTTGTTTATTCCCAATAAATTGGCAATAAACAAAGCACGGACCGCTATCGATAATATCGAGTAGGCGTGAACCGGCCGAAAGGCCAGAGAAAATTCTGGGTTAGGAAACACTAGAGCGCGAGCAGGCGGGGCTGCTCGGTCTGGCGTTCAAACGCAGAGTGGCGTTCAAACGCAGAGTGGCGTTCAAACGCAGAGTCACTTTTCCATACAAAAAGGCGAGCTTAAGTACTTATTTTGGGTACCGCAACAGGCGCAGGCTCAGTCAGCAACCGCGTCCTATTGCCGTCCCTTTCTAACATAGCCTGTCTTACTCTTACAATTCTATGCTTACACTCTATTGCTATCCTACTCTTACATATCTATTCTTATTACGTAGGACTTATATCTATTGCAATAAAATGTCTTATTTACATAGTCTTAATTACATACACAAGTTACATTAATCAACATTTACATTTAAATTCTTAGGCCGTTGTCGTCCGTAATAAATTGTATTAATGAAATGCAAACATGTCGATCGGCGCGACCGAGTTGGTCATGGCGATAGATTACAGTAGGTTTTCATGTTCGATTTTCGATGAGAGAAATCTTAATATGAAACTAAACTTCTATTATTATAATGCGTGTATTATGATTGTTATGTATGTGTGTTCACGGAAAATATAAAATAGGAAAATTTAATTGGCAGTAATATTTTCCTACAAAGTAAGTCACTCTACTGTAGTTATCGTTATCATCAAGTATGTAGCTATGTCAAGCGCGGTGACAGCGACAAAACCCTAATTCAGGTGAAAGGATGCATCCAGTATTGGATCTATAAATGCTTTGAGTTGTTGTATTATGTCTGTTCAGTAATGAATTTTATAAACATTTTATTTAAAGATTAATCCAGTGCACTAGTACTATTTGAACCTGTACAGTTCGACTGAGGTAGTACCACCCTCAGATTTAGTAATAAGATTACGTTTTTACCCGACTGCCAAGGAAGGGTTATGTTTTTCGCGCGTATCTTGTATGTTTGTCTTTCTTTATTTGATCCGATCTAACAAACGGCTGGATGAATTTCAACAGTTAAGGTGTCATTATATTTGTCTCAATGACCCGAGTGTCCTTAGATAGGTGTAAGTAAAAAAAAAACAAAATGGCGGATTTTTGGCGCGAAATAGTAACACATTTAAAAAAAAAAGTTAACCGAACCTATCGAGTAGGGTATCAAATGAAAGGAAATTAAACGGAGATTATAAAAACATATTTGTATATATATAAAACAGCAAGATGACTGACTGACTGACTAACTAAATGACTTTTTCATTTTTCAGAAATCAACGTACTGCCTAAACCAAGAACCTTACACTTCTGAAATTTTGCACATAGGTTCTCTATATAGCGCGAATAAGTACTAAGAAAGGCCTTTTGGAAATTCTACCCTAAAGAGGGTAAAATAGGGTAAAACAGTTTTTTTGAAATCCTTTAATTTTGAAGCAACTACTATAAAATTTTGTATTTGGCTCTCTGGATAGGAACAAGGACGCACTTATTTATCGTCTGCCCAAAAATCAACCCCGTAGAGGGTAAAATAAGGGTTTAAAGTTCATTTGAACAATCGTCAATTTTGAAGCAAACACTATGAAATTTTGCATCAGGCTTGTTAGATAAAAATAATGAAATTCTACCTCTAACGAGGTAAAATAATGACCGAAACTCTGATTTACTGAAGTTATATATTTTATAGAGCGTAAATGGTGGATTTTTTCGCGAAATACGAGTAGTAACACGTTTTAAAAAAAGTTAACCAAACCTATCGAGTAGGGTGTCAAAATACAGGAAATTAAGAGGAGATTACACATACGTTATATATCCTATATATAAAATTCTCGTGTTAGTTACCGTACTCCTCCGAAACGGCTTCACCGATTTTCACCTAATTTTATATACAGATAATATTGTTGGAACATCTTTTTGTTTTTGAAGCAGACACCTACTATGAAACTTTGTATGTGGCTTTCTGGATAAAAATAACGAAATGCCTATTTCACTGCTTTTGGAAATTCTACTTCAGCCGTTTTGGTGCAGTCGGGTTTTTGATTTTTTTAATTAATTACTTGTTATTCTTTGGGTATGGGACTCTATACACGCCTATACAAAATTTATCTTATTTACGACATTTAAATTTATTTATAAACGAGAATGCAACATAATTTTACTTACATCCTTTTTAGTGTTCTAACTTATTCATCGACTTATACGTACAAGTTCTAGAATATTTAAAAACTTAGATCCGAGCTTTAATTACCAGTGGCAGATAGTCTGCAAAAGTTAGCTTGAGTAGGAAACAAATAAACGAAATGAAACTCTCTTAAACTTTCCCGGCTTGAGATAAAAGGAATGCTACTTTGGATTTCAATAAAGTGCACGTATTTTAGTATTCATGTTTTAATCATGTTTTTTCCTATCATACTTAATATGCAATTGGCATATTTATGTAACTATTTTAAGGATATTCGATACTTTTTTAAGTTATTTGACTATAGTTAACTAGTAGGCATGTACTGTTAACTTTTATAATGGACATTAACACATAAATTTTCATGGTGCCACTTTTATGAGTATACATATAATGTTATTTTAATATTAATGTTTTTTATTGTTTCAGGTAGCAGGATTAGCAGAAGAAGTCATCGGAGTAAAAAGAAAATAATTTATTTTAATATAAGACACCAAAAATATATCAATAATACCTATTTTTGTAACTTGTTTTATTACCTCATTAATGTCCTGAAACATAATAATAATAAATAACAATAATCATTTATTTCAGAATTCGATTTCATATTATAAAATTAAAATTAATCACAAATGTCAATAAATATAATGAAATAAAATAAAATTAAATATAAATAAAATAATTTGTATGGTATCATCTCGTTCAGTTTATTTGTAACTCGCCAATTTAAGTAGAGTTTTTACAATCAACGCCATGTTTTTACATACAATAGTACTTGCAACTCAATAAAGGATAGAAAATTTTATTCATATGAATAAGATATGAAAAGATGTTTACAAAAAGGAATAGATTTTCTTATGAATGTCAACTAGCCTATAGTTTTTTTTTCAAAAATCATCTATGTAATACAGAAATATTTATTATGTATTATGATACATAATGAAATATAAATTATGTACTATAAACATTAATTGCTGTTAGAAATATTAATTGGCCTTTGTTCAAACAATAAAAATTTCAATTTTATGACGCTACAAGCTATAAAAATAATTTGTCCTATAGGCTTTTAAAATAATTTTTGTAACAGATTATTAAAATTATAATTTATTTATTAAATATTTAATACAATTACTATTTTAATGTACGAATAAAAGCTTGTTTTTTTAAACGTTTTCTTATATTTATTTTGCTTGTATTACTTGTATAATATGTAACAATGTAGTGTTGTACTGTAAGTGTTGTGGCTGTATGTGTTGTATATTTTTGTAAATCAATAAGAAACGTACAAAAACGTTGTCATTAAACAGTGGGCCTAGTAGTCACATGTCAGCGAAAAGCAAAGAATGTTTAGCATTAAGCGAGCGAGTGTCGAAAGGGCAAGTTCCGTTTGACAAGGGGCGACAGTTTGACTAATGCGCTAACTGTCACTTTCTTAAGGCTTGAGTCGAAATAAGCAGTAGGCTCATAATAAGAAATCTGTAGAAATTTCATTATTGGAAGAAGTTCCGATTTTATAATTTAATTATGTTCTTGAGATCCTTGCGCTAGTTAATAATGATATTGTCAAAATATAATGTCATAAAATTATATATATATATTTTTAAATTGAACATGATATAGAACGAACATGCTGTGCACTTGATAATAAATGGTTAATACCGCCAATGGACATCTGTAACCTCAGAGAAGATAAAAATTCTACCTGAGATTGGCCACTCAAAGTACCTAGTACACAACAGCGCTTAAAACTGCTGTTATATGGGAAAAATATATCTATTTTGCGATGATGTTTCCGGAGTCGAACTAAAATTTATTACTAGGGCTATTTCAAAGAAACTCTATATTTTTGTGACGGTGGAATGTGTAGTTTAAACTTGACGGAAACATTTAGGTATACTCTGGAGCAAAAACTTTCAATTAGTACAAACAACATAGTGGTTACCTACCTATAGTAGTACCTACATCAAAATTAGATTAATCCCAAGATGCAAAATACATTAAGCATATGATAATGTGTAATTAACAATAATCTACAATCATTACCTATATGGAACATATTGCTTTGGCAAGAAAAACACATATCTCACACAGAAAGTATACAATTGTACATAATAAATTTTAGAAATAGTTTTTAATAAAATACTTATTTTCAACATATTCTAAAATAAAAGTTACCGAAGGAATATGCGATATATATCTTACACATAAAAATTCCTCACAATGTGAAAGTTTTTCAGCGCCATCTGTTGAGCCGCTAAAAGCTCGGTCTTCGTTCAGATGTTTTCATTTTCGTCGGTTACTAAAATGGAGCCACTTGTACGTGGCTATAGTTTTCAAAGAAAAATAATTGTGTGGTAAATTGTAATAAATGTAATTAAAACAATATTTTACAATAACTAGGATTTGTAACAATTGCATTGTCGGAGTATTTGAATTATTTTAAATTTATTAATATAAAAATAAGCTGCATTATAAATTTGAACAAATACTTGAAGTAAGTACATTTTACTTACTTAATTTAACAGCTAAGTTATATTTGAACTTCTAAAAAATATTTTATGATTTATTCATTGTTATTATTTATGATTTATCCTTTGACTCTATGTAGAGCTAAATCTTTTTCCTGCTAATATAAAAGCTTAGATATGCTTAAAATTGTTATTTATTAGGATAAAGCTGTAAAATTCTATGTTTTAATTTTATATTATATCCTATTATATAGTAAGTCACTAAAATACTCTACATTTGTATCAAATTTAGCAAAACTCATAGGTACGTTCCAGCTTAGTCCTCAGGGGTAGCGACGCATTTGTAGTCGACCTCAGGTAAGAATCTCATCCTATTTAGGGTTTATTACAGATATCCATGGGCGGCAGTAGCCACTTAACATCAGGTGACTGCATGCGCATCTGCTACTCCTATATTACATAAAAAATACCAAATTGAATATGGTAGATTTTTTAAAATATAGCTCATACATCAGGGAGGTCATTGCTGATCCTCGTTTTCACTACTTAGAAGGTCTAATCTCGGGTATACCCTAGTGGTTTATTTCAGGTTAATCAGTTGCAGATGGAATTCCTGATTTATATAAAGTTGGTTACAGACTCCCATGGACGTTATTGACCACTCAACACTAGGTGAACTGTATAACCCCCTCGCTGCTTCTATTAGATAAAAATAATTGCTATATATTTTTTTATTATATACCTAATCAACTGCCGATATGAATAAGACTTGAATGACAGATAAAATGAGTATGGTTCGACCTGAGAGGTAGGTACCACTGTCACAAGTTTTTCTAGCATGGAGCAGTTCTATGTTTCGGTGGATGAGTGTGGATGCTGGCTGACACAGATGACGTCACCGCCTTCACCTTCAGGAATGTCAACGCGTCGATTTCAGACATAAACCCAATTCTACATACGTTCTACATCTTAGATACGTCCTGGTGGTAGTGACCATGAGGTAGACTCCAAGCCTTACTACTTTAATATTGTTCAAAATAAGTGAAACAGTGGAAGAAACGTTCAGTCCTTCTGATGGTAAAAGGATAGGTAGGTACTATAGCCTAAAGACACATGGCATTAAGTCTTAAGAGGACTGTCCTGAAATAAGTACCGCGGCACCACCGCCACACCTATTTCTACCTAATAACAGCAGTGTTAGGCGCTGCAGTGTTCCGTTTTGAAGGATGTGGTATAAGGGAGACAGACTTTTCCGAGGCGTTCCAGCTTAGTCCTCAGGGGTGGCGGCGCATCTGTGACCGACCTCAAGTAGGAACATCTAATCCTATCTGGGGTTGATCACAAATGTCCATGGGCGGCAGTAGCCACTTACCATCAGGTGGACTTCATGTTCATCTGCTACTCCTATATTATAAAAAAATAAGCTACCTTTGCTTCTGCTATTACATAAACATGCTACATATTTTCATTATGTATGAGAAAACTGCCAATATGATTATAATGTATGAGTATATCTGATGTAGCTCACGTGAGCTATTAGCTGCCAGTGAAGCACAGCAATAGCTATTTACTGCTATAGCTATTAACATCAACTAGTGCTACTTACACTGAGTGATTCACAGGTGGATATTAGTATCTTATTTATTAATAGTCATTTTTAACTTTAATTGAAGTGTGTTCGTACTTACATGTTTATGGAGCTAAGTTTGTGCTACTATGGTCTGAGATAGATGGTCTGATTGGCTAACTTACCTACCCATAGACCATAAGAGGCATTCTAACTTAGATCTCAGGATCTCAGGACAACCCGCGTGGCGGAGCGGTCACCATACTGATCTGACGCGCAAATGGACACGGGTTCGATCCCCGGGCCAGACAGATGTCTAAATGATGAATTTTGATTTCTGTTTCTGGGTTCTTGTGTTTGTGTATTTGTCTATGTGTATGTCCATGTCACCCACGACACAGGGAATCCTTATGTGGTAGCTGTGAGTGTAGAAAGCGTTAGTAGCGTTAAATAAAGCGTTAATAAAAAAATCTGTAGGGAATCGAATTCAGGCTAGATTCGAATCCTAGCTGAACTTGGTGACGCTTTAAATGTATGAGCAGGATGTAATAAAATCTATATTGTTATAACTTATGCAATTTTAATGGTATTATATCTTCTCCCATTATTTAGTCATATTTCGGGAAAGTACTCACCTACACTCTACCTCTACATACCTACCTACCTCTACATATTAAATTAGCATGTGTAGCTAAGAAAGAAAGAAATATTCGATCTCTATTCGATTAGGTACCAACTGTTCACTCCAAACTTGACACCATATTTTTCTGAAATACATATTATGATAGAGAAAATAATTAATTGGTTATTATGTAGGTACTGTTTGTCTATAAAAATTAAAACGATTTTCTGCGTTAAAACTCAACAGATTGGTTTAAAGTTACCGCTCATTAGGACTTCTAGAAATTAGTAGGTACATACCTATTATTAAGCAACAAATATTTTTGTAATTAAAAGCGAAAACTAAGGCTGGCTAAACCTATGTATCTCTACTATGTTCTTATATTTCTACTAGTTATAAGCAACTGTATGCAATACTTACATAGCTGAACATTTATGAAGAATAAGATAAACGAAAAAAATTCAAATAAGGCAAATTCTTAAAAAAAACATATAATAAAAAAGTCACTAAATAAATCCTACATTATAATATAAAAATATTATTTTATATATTTTTTTAATATATTTTCCAAAAAAAAAATCCTACATAGCTACCCTAATTCTCACCATCAGTGTCATCAACATTCTGCCCATGTTCAAAACTTTCAAAGAATGGAAATTTTCTATAATTTTCGAAAGTTTTCGCACGAAAACTCGCGAAGTTACTTTCCACACCCTACTTTTCCAACTCGAGCCGCCAATGAGAGGCGTTAGTTCCACGCACAAGGCCCCGCCCATTGATGCAGTACGCATGCTTCCGCTGCAGCGCAATGACAGTTACACGCCTCTCTCGCTTACTCGTACCTGAAACTCCACGCGTGATAGAGACAGAGAACGCATTTCCCGCGATTATGCATGCAAATTTTTTATTCAATTGCAAATTAAGTGTTGAATTAAGTAATTATGTATTATTATGGAATCACGAGTCGGTTCGTGTACAAGTACAAAGCGGTATTAAACGGTGAGTAAGTAATTAATCTCTATAGTAGAGCATTCCCTTCTGAGATGAGCATTAAAATATTTTTTATATTCACTTTTTGTGCTATGTCATTTTTTCTATTTGAAATATATGTATGTGAACTACAATACGTGTAAGAATAGTTTTGCATGAAATTATTGTTACATCAAAAGAAAGTATTTATTACCTCCATTAATTTTATAAGCAGTAAAAAAATAGTAATAATTATTTAAGGATAGTTATAAGAAACTTTAACATACCTCGACGTTAAATTTGATGAATATAGCACATACTGTTATTTAGAAGAACCAATTTTCTATAAGATAACCATAAAGTGAGCATGTATAGAAACTGTTTTTTAGAACTGTAATGTGAGCTTTATACTTGACGGTGGTTGTCTAATCATTACTATACCATTTCTGGGCGCAGATTTTCTCTCAGATTGCGATGGGGCTTTAGCCATAGTCCACCTTGCTGGCCAACTGCGGAATGGTAGATTGAGAACTTTCAGGCGTCTAGGTTTCCTCACGACGTCAATACATACCTTTGAAAAATCGAGGTTGGAACCTAGCACATTTTTTTTTTGTTACGAGGAGAAAATCTTCAAGGAGCGACGCCGAGTTATGTAGGATTTTTAGAAACCAAGGACAACCTATTGACAAGCTTACAATATCACATCATGGTCACTGTTTCCTATTTTGGAAATATCGCCCAAATTTCTGTACCTACATTTTTTCTTAAGCAGACTTACAAATTAGTTTTACCAAGAAATCAGAAAACTGTAATACCGAAATTGAGAATCCGAGATTAATACGCGTAATCGTTTACAAAAAGCTAAATATAAACATTTTAACCTAATAGAAAAATAAATAATCTAATCAGATTATACAATCTAACTTTCCAACACGAAATACCAACACCAAACTTTGAAAAAATACCTTAAAAAGTCTAACCTCTAACATAATTAAATAGCAATAAACGATTTCTGAATCAACATTAGTGGTTCGCTATCTCTGTCTGTTGTATGGGGTGAGACAGAGATGCGACACTCACCTCTGAGTCGTAAATAATGCTTGAGTCAGACAAGTCACAGTTTGAGTTATGTTTTAGAACATGTGCGTGTTGTCGCCGGACTGGTCGATTATTAAGTTGTAATAAATTTTGTTGTTCTGATAGGGTGTCCAGGTGAGAAGGATAATTGAGGACTAGACTTCTCATCGACCGATTAATGGGGATGACTCTTCACTCTAAGAGGGAAAGGGGATTTGCCTTTGCACGCCTTTGCAAAGTTTTTGTTAATTTCAGTTGGTATAAGTTTGCTCATGATTAAGGTATCGCTACTTCGAACTACACTCAAGATGGCAGGACTCTACGTGGTACGACTCCGGAGGAACCTCCGGCTATGCTTATGTTCTGTTAAGAACTATTGTCATCATTCAGATGATAAGAGAGCGAGGCATAAGGCATGCTAGTTTAGTTCTGACAGACTTGACTTGATTTGACTCTGAACAAAATTGGATTCTAATGTCATATGGGGTTGATTATACATGCGCATGGGCGACAGTTTCCACTTGTCATCAGGACGACTGCATGCCCGTTTGCTAATTCTCAAATACTAAAAATATCTAGTAGGTAACTATATGATAAAATTTTATAACATGAGGGCTTGAGATTTAAATCTTGGCCCCCCTGTCAGAGAGGCCGAATTATAAATCTTTAAGTCACCATTGCAATTAAAGACTAAATCTTTTTTTCAAATATAAAACGATGAAACAAAAAAATCCTATAAGAACTTGAGTGTCAAAAAACGTCTATTGTTTTCACAAATTGTTTCTACAATTTTGGGGTTACCCTACACATGGTAACGTAAGTCTCCTTTGGGAGAAGAGGTTAATTTCGAAGGAACAAAATATGTGTTTCCTATTTAATTTAGTTGAAATATGTTACCTATTGGATACCGTTAGTGGTATCTCATTGGTTGATAATAAATATATGGAATCTCATTCTAATATGACTTTTACGTTGATTTTTGCACTTATTGGAATTTAAATTTTAAGGTCTTAAAGCTTGCAATATGTAGGTAAAGGCTTTGTTCTGGTTTGGTGCAAATATGATTTTTAACTATGTCTACTAGAGATAACAAGTGCAGGTAGAAGTCATGTCCTATTTGGAAATAGGGTTTCGACTATGGTCACACATCGCTGCAGTGACCACATATTATCAGAATTACGAAAAAACGAAACGAAAAAATACATAGAAATTAATAGCGAATTAATGATTTTTTTTATGATTTATGTAAAGAAAATAATTATACACTCAAACTTTATAAAATTTAAAATATATAGCTACTTTAAATAAATACCTGATATACGAGTAATGGTTAAAGTATACGTAAATACCCTATACTCATCCAACAAAACGATATATTTATAAGAATTAAATTCCGATGGAAATAAGGACGCTTTTTACAGAGTGGAAGAAAAAAATAAAAGTAGAAATTGCTACATAAGAGTTGGTATCTTAGTAGCACTTTGTTTTTAAAGAAATGCGCCCTGTATAAAGGGCCCTATATGAAACCTACATATTGAATGTAAAAAGTACATCATCTACATCTCTGACTATTATTACATTTATTTGTATCTACCTAATATAGAATAACTCTACTAATTTGATTAGATTTAGTGCCTTTCATTTTCGGAGATTTCATCGGAACGTCTTGATCTTCTGAAAACTAAAACATACAACACGTGTTATTCCTGAGAGGTTCATTTGTAAAATCAAAAAATATGTTCTTGTAACTTTTTGAGTAATGCTGCTAATATACTAGTAGTCTTACACGTAATATTTAAAATACTCAAAAACTCACACTTCACTTATTACATTGTAATCTGGAAGATCTTTTTTGTATAAAAATTCTGGTACGGAGCAATTTTTACTCTTCATATGTCACGCATCTTGTCCGAGATGCATTGCGGTTGTCCACTTATCCCGACATTTTATGAATAATACGCTTAATACTAATGACATAAACACAAATCAAAAATCTGAATTGGCACGTAAAATTTCAATTATAGTACCTACGTACTGCTGTACTTTAGTGATAGTCATGTTATGTTATCTTAGTATAATCCGCACCAAACTGCTAGTCCGCTCTGAAGTTGTTGCGAGCAGTAGTCATACAATTTAGTATGACGACGTGATTCATTCCTATATTCAGAGCGGACTAGCAGTTTTACGCGACCTATACGGAGGTACATAATTTTACTATTATACTACAGTTGTCATCGTCGCTCCATTACTGACCCACTGCTGGACACGAGTCTCCTCTCAGAGTGAGTCGGGTTCAGGCTATATTCCAACGCTAGACAAGGGTGAATTGAAACTTCACCAAGCATAGCAAGTGATTTCTAGGAAACACATACCTAACTTTGAAAAATTCGTATCTTGGGTTTACGCCTTGAACCACCGTTTCAACTACTAGACACTGTAAACTGTAACGTAATAAGTGTCTAATTTGGAAGTAAAATTAACAAGGCTCTAGTGCTAGTTCAATTTATTCTTCAATAGGATGTGCATAATAGAATGGTGTTGAAAATTAATACTTACGATGAAGAATGTCAGTGCTTCATTTTTATTCATCACACGTCATATAAAATGCAATTGGTAAGTCATCAGACCAAAACAAACTTATGTCTTCCCAGACCTTCATTTCTTAGCTAGGACACCTACAAACTGAATGTATGGTCTTTCGGATTTAGTCAGTTAGTACTTATAAAGGGCAACAGAGTCGGCTTGCAATATCATATATCTACGGCAATCGCGACAATGCAGCCAAGCACGATAACTACTTCATTATTCGGAAAGGCATATGTTCATATAAATCTCAAACATATAATCATTAAAAACAAACAACAACAATACAATTCAAACATTTAACAAAAACAAACATTAAAATTTAAAAATAGAATAATCTAGTTCGTTATTCATTATGAATACGTGCGTAATTTTTATTCTTCACATGTCACGTCACTCGCGGTGATGCATGGAGAATGTCCGTTTCCCCGGACTCGTACTAAGTACTGTGTATGAAGTATTATTTTAATGCATCCCTGACATCCGAATGTAATTTTTATTAACCTAACCGGCAAGGTGTTTGTCATACGAAAGTGTAATAATTCTGTTTTTGTATTTTTAAATAAAATTTGTCTCTATTTGCTTAAGTTGTATAAAATGTAGAGTCGGTAGTTGCTAAGTATGTTTTAAATGATAGGAATACGTAATGTTTGATGTATAAGAATATGTTAAATGCTAAAGTTTTCAAATAGTAAACTGGCAAATCAATGGCCCATATTTATATAGGAATAGGTACATATAAAACCAGTGTTAAAAGGTATTCTGATGTGGTTTAAAGGACTTGCAAAGGCAGCAACACTTATGCAAGCCGTTCCTTTCAGAAGCTTTCAGAGCAACGTAGGCAGGTACGGTTGGTAGATATATTAAATATGAGGTAGGACTCTAATTTTATTTGGGATTAATTACAAATCTTCATGGGCAGCAGTGGCCACTTACTAGGTAAGAGGTAGACTGCATGTTCCGTTGTTACCTATTTATAAATTTATTTATCGATACCGAATTAATTAAATCGCCGAATTCAAATGAAAAGGAATTGTTTTAAAAATTTTGGAAATTGCAGAATTGGTTTTTCTTTTTATTTTATGAGTTTCTAATAATCATTTTAGTATGAAACGTTTTTGATAAAGTCGTGATTATGATACTGAAAAATATTCATAAATAAATTACCAACATTAAATAACATTTTTAAAATATTTTTGCCATATTTACTAGTTTTATTTATTGGAAAATTATATTCAGTTATTTTTTAAAGATGAGAAATATAAAATGTTTATTTATTATTTACCGATCTAACATTAAACATTTAAATTTAAATCAATAAAATATATACATTTTTATTTTATAACAATTTCAAATATTCATAAATCTTGTGTTAAACTAAAAATATAATAAAAAATCATGTGAATATAAATATAATTAATTAAACATAAAAAAATCTGAATATTTTTGCAATGTAAAAGGAATTTATACCTAAACACCTACCTACTCAAGGATGCGAGATTTAAATTCCTAAAAATGTATCTGGCTTCGTTACAGTAAGGTTCTGTAAGCACACATAAATTATTGAAATAACTTTGTTATAACTAAAGGTCTAAATGGTCAAACGTATTAGATATTTTTTAAAAATAAAGTTGACCTTGTGGTGACAGAAAGTGATTATTGCATCAAAGGAACTTTATTCATATGCCGTCGTCCTGAAGCTTATTTTTACCTTACTTTTAGGTATATACATATACACAATTACATATAGTTTACATGCACTAACAATAAGTTAAAAAGTAC
Source organism: Epargyreus clarus (assembly GCF_041222505.1). Taxonomy (NCBI): domain Eukaryota; kingdom Metazoa; phylum Arthropoda; class Insecta; order Lepidoptera; family Hesperiidae; genus Epargyreus; species Epargyreus clarus. The sequence goes on from NW_027332213.1 coordinate 10,806,508, forward strand.
CTATAGCGAGTATACGTTCTATACCATCTTAGCGGCCTGAATCTTCAACCTGAAGTCACATAAGGTAGCGACGAAAGAACTATAGTGGTAAGAACACGATTTCATTGAGATTAAAAATTTTCTCCATTCGCAAAAATAAAATGTAAAATGTAAAATGAGAACGTATAGTGAATTTTAACTCAGTTCAATCTATTTGTAAATAATGAAAATTTTATCTACCTAAATATTAATAATCGACATTCAAATACAATGTTATTAAATTACCGTGGCTTATCAGACGTCTAAAATAAAATATAATAATAATAATTAAATAGAATAAAAGGAAATTTTAATACTTTTTTAAAATGTAATAATACTTAATTAATGGACTAAATTTGCAAAAAAAATGATCAGAAACTAGGTAATCTAGGAACTCTTTACTACCTAAAAAAAACTATATTTATTTACAATTTTCCAAATACGTTTTTAATATCAAAATATTTATTTACTCTACATAATAAAAAAATAATAACAAACAACAAACCAACAAAGACAAAAAGCAACATTCCTAATAATCGAACGAAAACAATCAACCAAACAAGCAATCCATCAATAAATCGCACTGAAATCGGATACGTAGGCTAATGACGCCACGAGCGGAGCGGGAGCGGGCGCGGGCGCGCACACGTGGCGGCTCAGGTGCGCCCCGCCCCGCGCCCCGCCCCGGCAGCAGCTCACCTCGCTGACAGAGCCGCCTGCACTCGACGCTCGAACGCCGGGAAAACACGAAACGTTTTCCGCCGCGCCGCGAACGCAACGCACGAACTTTCGGACGACCCGATCCTGTAGTTCGATTTGTTTTCGAATACGATTCTTGGTTTCATTTTTTAAGTGCTGTGTTAGTAACTTGTGGGATGTTTGTGATTTTTCGGTTACTGTGAATTTTACTGTGGTCACTCTCGAAGTAATTGGAGTGAGTATTTATTTTTTTATATTTTTTTCTTCGCATTAAAGATTTTTGTCACGGTGCAGTTGGAATTATTGAAAATTATCGCCAATTGATATGACTCTACAAAGGCGCGATGTCATAAAATCAAAGCGTAGCGCAGTAAATCTCTTGGGCCGCCGAGGATTTCAACTGTCCACTCGAAGAAGTGTGATGGTTTATTATATCGTTTGAGCTTAATTTTAGTGGCATTTAAAATAAACATATGTTGCCAACTTTCCAAGAATATGTGTGTAGAAAACTTTACTTTTTGAAAGTTTACGCTGTTTTAAATGTGGGAATTGGTTTAGGTAAAATAATTAATTCTATCTTAATGAAATGTCCGTGAGAAAATATTGAATTATTCATCGTTAATCCACTTATAAATTAATTGTCAATGCATTTATGTACGTAATATTTTAGGAAATTCTGTTTATTTAAAAGAAATTAATTCGTACAAAATTATCTACTTTACATTATGATTGTCTTTTTGTATTTTCTAACTATTATTATTTCAATTATAAAAGTGTCATAATATCATATAATTTATTTTGATACAAATTCATTTCTATAGATTGCGCCATTTTTGCGAGGCATAAAATAAAAACGTGAAACTAAAATTTAGTTTCAATTTTTTAGCAAATAATATTTACATAAATATTTTTATCGAAACAAAACTAAAGAACTTATTCGAACTGCATCAAAGGAAGTCAGTATAAGCGTCGTTGGGATAAAAAATAATAAAAACACAAGCAATGATAGCCGGCCCATTTACCGCGGGCCGGACGGAGTGACAAAAATTCTAAACTGAAATAAACTGAACATGTGTTGTCTGGGTGTCATGCGGGAATACGATTAAGAGTGGGAAACAATTATAGGATTATAATTCCTCATCATTAATGTTCCGAATATCTACAAAAATATCGATGAAAAGTTAACTGCGCATTTGTGCCACGTAGTGCATTCTAGGGTGATTTCTTAGCGTTTTATAATGGTTACTAAAATTTGATACGGTTTGTAAAGTTACTTTTATTTTAGTAAAAAACAACGTAAACGTAAACGTAATAAATGTGATATAGTAAATATGTGACTATAAATCAGTCGTATTTGATAAAATACTTAAATGTCTTAAAAAGTTTAGACTACAAATAATTTCTTGGCATTATTGGTGTCAGACTTTACTAGTATTTGTGTATAAATTTGTTAAAATGTCTAAAAACTAAAAAACAAAAAATAACTGAATAAAAGTATTGATGACATCGCCAATCCAAAATCACACAAACCACGTCAACATCAGAACCGCCCGGGACGTTAAGCGCAAAATTGCCGTCATTCCGCTAAATTCACACATTTGTCATTCGTTTCGCTTGCGCGACAAATAAATCGAATACACAATGACTGCTAATTTGCTCATAAAGATGTATGCACCGACGAAGTTCATAAATCGGGCCGAGTCACATTCGGCCTACCGCTTACACCCATAAACCTCTGCGGACACTTTTATAGCCCAACCACGTGGCGGAGACGAGATTTTTTCAGCACTTGACTCGACATGTGTAGCTTAGCATTCTCAATACTAATTTATCGTTTGTTAATAGACCCCCCAGTATATAGAATGATGTATAATAGTATGAGGAAAATTGTGCGAATTAGCTAAACTTATGCGATTCTACTATAAGAAAACTGTATTCGTCAATGTATAGACGTTTACTTTTGTGGATTTATAAAAAAAGTATTATAACAAACAATCATATTCAGTAAATACGAAGCGGTTATAATTATCTGTCTATAAATAACTTTTAACGTATTCAATTTTCAATAACACCATTTGTAGAGCAATTTTAATTTTCTAACTGTTATAATATAAATAAATGAAGGTTTTTAAAAACTTTAGATAAATTTATTGTTATCTACAGATACTATAAATAATACTATATTTATTATAATCATCTACTTATCTAGTAAGTCACAAACATTTTCATGAATAGACACATACATGTACCTACTACATATTATGGAATGTCTTGTTACCCTAAAGGGTGGCAGAACTTTTTGTACTTTGGCTGCAATATCACCAACATCACCACATCAATTAACAGACTTTATGAGTATGTACCTACATGTAGTTTATTTTTTATTCTTCTTAGCAAGTTTGCAGTCAATCTGTTAAGACATGGTTTCTGCCACCCATGGACAATTACCCAACTCTAAATAGATCAGGGATTCTACCCAAAGTTAATGATAGATGCGAAACCGATCCTGAGGACTTATATGGTCACTTCGTTTGCAATTGTTGTGTTATATACATATAACATATTCTTATAAAGCAATTTAGTTCTCAGAAGTAACAAGACATCTATGAGCGAATCCAGAATATACTACTTTTCTGCAGTTATTACAAATGATCATGATGGTATTCTATTTTAATTTACGAATTGAGGGAAATATTCACATATATCTACGTATTTATCTATTAAAGTAATTTATATTTTAACTCCTCGTTTAACGTAAACCACACGAAAACATTATCTTGCCTTTTTACTCAAACTGAAAACATTGCAGAATATACAATTTAAATATTTTTGATATAAATCTTCCGACGTTAACACGCGAAAATGTGTTAGTATGAACATAATTTCTCTTTTTAGTAAGTAGGTAGCTACCAACTTGTAAATAATTTCCGAAAATATTTTTGTTACGTTGTGTTCTTGATAAAAGTTCGTGATTATTTTAACTTTCCTAATTATTTCGAACACAAATAAATTTTGTAACAGGAATACATTGAACACGTCAACTGAATAGTTAACTGGTTAGTTATTTTAATAAATTCGGTTAAAATATACAAAGAATTATACGAAAGTAAATATTTTCTATTCGCGTGACAATTTTTAGTCTCCGGCCGTTAAAATACCAATGTAACTTTAATTACGGGTTATTAATTAGAAAGCTTACTAAAATGCCGTAAAAGAAAAGTCTAAATCAAATTCATTAGACTTTTTATAAGATAAGAGTTATAAGATAATATGAAAATAATAATAAATAATATAAACAAAAGATACATTCAATTTATTTCATTAATTAGTATTATTTTTATTTAATTCCTTCAATTTTTTAATAAAATCTAAAAATTCTTTATTCCCTCTTCTTACGTCTCGTTAGAAGCAAGACATTCGTTTCTATAACAAGGCGTTGCTTGACCAACTAATGTGTTTCATTTTATCGCAGGTCCATCAATCAAGCTCCACTCTCTGAGGACAATTGAACCGGACCGCGAACATCTGCAGCACTTAACATGTCCAACTAGACTATTCAGTGCTCGTCTGAACGATGACAACCTTGGAGTAAACTTCATAGGAAACGAGAAAAGATACTGTTATCGATGAACGACTTAAATTACAACGCAGGAATGAGTTCCTACCAATTCGTCAACTCCCTGGCTAACTGCTACGGGAATCAAGTTCCCGGGCGCACAGGGACGCCCGTAGAACAATCAGGCCATCCAGGCCTACCGACGCCTGGGGCCGATTACTACAATCCAAATGCTGCAGCTAGCGCTTATCCCAACGCTTGCTATTCACCGCCGCAAGTTGGACATCACTATCCACAACATCCATATGCAACACCTGCGGCAGGCGCACACATGCAACCGCAGACAATGATCGATTACACGCAATTACACCCGCAAAGGGTGGGGAGTACGGCGAGCCATATGCATCAGCATTCAAACCCGAGCCCCGGTGCTTTGTCACCCAACTTGATGTCCACCCCGCCGAACCAAGGCGCTAGCGCTAGCTGCAAATTTGCCGACACAACTTCTACAACTGGAGTTGCTTCTCCGCAAGATCTCTCCACATCTTCGGGTCCGGGCAGAACTTCTCCCGGCTTTGTCGGCGTTGGACAGAATACTGGGTCTACGAGCACTAAACTCGGCCTGACTACGCCTATAGCTTCGCCTGTGGAGCACAAGGCTAATGTGAACCAGAACATTTCGAGCCCGGCTTCGAGCACATCCAGCAACGAGAGCAACGATGCTAACAACTCCAGCTCGAGTAACACGAAGAACGCGAAATCTGCTACTCAAGCGAATCCGCCGCAAATATATCCATGGATGAAGCGGGTGCACCTAGGACAAAGTAAGTAGAATATCAATTCCAATTAGCTGTTTCTCATTATAACAGGACAATTTTAATAACGGCACTGTCAACGTTATGCCTTATCGACTGCGGGAGTAATGAATGAACGATAAAAAGTTCTATTCACACTTTTTTACTCGCGCCGTGAAATTATAAACAGATCGGCTTCCTTGTTACAACAAGCGTGACCACGCCTCCAGTAAAAACCAACATTTTGATCTAAAACAAAACTATTCATCAATTGGATGCCGAGGTGGAGACAAAATAAATTATATATCTGTTTATAAAGCATTAGCACGCATTAATGTAGGATCGATATGGCCTGCTGATGGATGACGTCCATAATAAGGCATAATGGCTTTGTTGGCGGGCGCTTACAACTTAGTATCCGAAGTCTTTTTCTCCTCAGTTCTTAATGATGGGGAAAGCGCATCGTCATCGTGACGTCGGCTTTAATAGATCCTGACCTTCTGGTGTTCACTGTGAATTAGGTTACAAAGTTAATGCGTTTTGAATTGGGAACTTTTTAGGACCTCTATTAGTTTTTTATTCTTATCTCGTAATGATAAATATAATCGTTTCTACCCACATGTGATCGTCATCACCGATTTGATTTCTCTAATACTTTTTAGTCAGTTTGTAAACATTTGGACGACAACTCTATCGTTCACAGTGTCAAGTAGTACTATTAAAAAAACATAAATTTGTGTGTTCCAAATAATAATAAGAGGGGAATATATCGGACTGTCATACGTCGTAGATGTCCTGAGATAAAGACAGGCGCAGATGTTACGTTCACTGTTCCCGGAATCATCGTCTTTGTATTGTTTTCAGCTATTATCCAATATAAGTGACCTTGTCGACGTTTTGTGTGGTTTTAGTAACATTGACATGACCAGATTGAAATAGGAAACGTACCTAAAATAACATTTTAATTATAGCTCCGTTAAGCATTAGAAAACTTACCCGTTATGAGTGGAGAAATATAAACATTATTAAATAATACAGCTATTTTATAGTTATATCATATATAAAGAACATATGTTAAACTTTTATTTATTCTAAATTAAATAGAAAATGTAAAGATTTCAAAAATAAAAACAATTTACAAATGGTTTCTAATATTATGTATAATTTACGCCACAAATCATAATAATAGGTAGTAGTTATCCAAATACTAGGAAAATTTATTATTACTGTACCTTTGAAATTAAAACTAAGTAATCTATGAATCAAAAAATATTTTTTGTGACTTATTACATAGTTTGAAAATTTTGTAAAAGTGTGCACATACCTAACAACCTAACACAATGTTCATTTATTCCTTTTTATAGTAAAACTATGTACTAAATTAGGCTTTAGCAGGCGTTTCTTTTAATGTACTTAACAACATAAAAGGTGCATAAATGCTAATGCTAAAAAATTGACACCTACTTATAAAATAAATAAAAAAGTCCATGTAAGTGTTAATTTAAAAGCAAACGAAATATAAAACTGCCATTGCTAACGACCTATGTAATCCTCATGCATTTAATAACGCAATTTTCAAAATTCCATTTATCTTTCACACTCTTTTGTAGAGAAAAAAGTACCACTCATATTTTACACCTTTACAATAACATTTAAAGTTTGCGTGTTCAATTCTTACTTCGTATTGACTCTACAATAAATGCAGAGTCTGGAATTTTTGCGCTACGGATGGAAAATTCTTATTACTTTTGTACAGCTTTTTACGGCGGCACAAAACTTTAATAAGTATATCTATCGCGTTTAATTATTATTTTTAAGCCTACTTACGCTAAAACTGAAAGTAATAGCTAGTCCATTATAAATTGATAATTATATTACGCCATCATTCGTGGAAAATTACAATCGTAATGAAATATCCTTCAAGTAACTTGTTATGTAATATAAAATGGCGAATGTGTTTGCAATAATTATAATGTTAACCATTCCTTGTACAAAGAGATTTTGCATAAACTTTCTTTCATTTAATTAATGTTAAGTCACTGCCGCACATAAACTATAACTGGCCCCAAATTACCCAAAAATGCTACCTGAAATCAATCACATGAGTTGGTAAGTACTAAGGTATATGGTAGTAGGTATATTTGCCATATGACATTCTACTAACCAAATAATAGCAGCTCAAACTACTTAGGTACTGTTAGAAATAAATACAAAGACAGGTTGATTTTACATAATATGTGTATTATGAAGCTGGTCGCTTAGGCTTTAAGGGTTCACAACGCGTCTGTGATCGGCTTAAGGTTCTGTTTTATATGGTGTATTAACTGTACTAACTATAAGGTGGATTAAGCTTAAGCTTACTTACTACTCCAATCTTATGAAAAATATTACGAGATTAAAATAAACTGCAGCAAACTTAAACTAAATAGGTTCTAGATAGGGACATGAATCCGATAAAGTTCTTATACCGATATCAAAGATAAATGGGACAAAAAATATCGAAACTTGTTAATGTATTTTTAATTTAATATCGTAAATTATTCATCGTGAGTCATTTTTATATTAATATCCACTAGTTGGTAACCTTGTCATACATCTTGTCCGTACCATATGACGTGTATACCTAGTAGGTATTCGAACATTATATATTAGCAAATATGAATATGGTTGCAAAAATATTGACAATTGCAAAATCGAAAATGTTTTATCATAATTTAGGTGGATAGGTTTAGATTTTTAAGTCCAAAAATTGTAATAATAGGTATTTTTAAAATATTAAAAGGCCCTACCCGCGTGACGACCCGCGTGGCGGAGCGGTTGCCATACCGGTCTGACGCGCAGAGGGGTCCCGGGTTCAAACCCCGGCCAGATATCTAAATACTGAATTTAGATTTCTGGGTCTGGGTGTTTGTGTATTTGTCTACGTGTCAATTTTTGTGTTACAGGCTGTGAGTGTAGAAAGTGTGTGTGTTTTCGGATATCCGAACGCGGTAGCCTATGTATCGAATTTTATTGAGTTAATAATTGAGGATGAAAATTTTGAAAGATTTTTATATGAAGTCATTACCAGGGACATATTATGTAAACCATTTATATTCCTGTTTCACCGGGAACCAAACCTCTGACCAAGCGACTGATTTAATCAATTTATTTTTTGTGTTTTATCTTACGTTAATATTTCAGTTATATTCTTTCAAATAAAACACTCTTTCAAATTAAAATTACTCCAAGGGTATAAACTATAATATATTTAAAAAGTGACTCAAACTAATTATCAACTTTAAGTGTTTAAGTTAAAACTTCATAAAAAGGTATAAGTCTCATTAGAAACAGGAAAGTATGTAAATTACGTAGAAAAGAAAATAGAACTTGCTACCCTCACATGTTTAAGGGCAATAACTTAGGGACGAGCGTTCGTGCAACTTGACAACTTCTTAGATTCAATACTCCACTATACTCCGTACCTACTGGTAACTACTTATTGTGTACCTAAGTCTGCTTTAGCGTTTATTTTTATTAAAAAGAAAAAGTTTTTCATGACTAAATATACAGGGTGTATGTTTTAACTGAGAAACTTTAATTCCTTTCAAATTTCCTTTAGCTTTCCTAACTTTTCCTGTAGTTTGCTATTTATCACGTCGTGATTTGATAAGAATCTGATCTTTTTATAATATAGAGTGTTCTTTTTTTCAAAATTATTGTTATACCCTAAATATTATAGAAATCTCTTAAATCTAATTGTTCATTAGTTGCGTTAATTAAAATTGGCCCCAAGACTCCTAGGCATTTTTTGCTATTCTCATACTTTCTATAAGAAATTACTAATAGAGTGTTATTGAACAGCATAGAAAATGATTTTCATTTTAAAATATTCTTTGCAAGCTAATATAACTATGTATTAGGCATCCGCCACACAATATAATATTGAAAATATTGTATTTAATACGTTTTAAATATTTTAATCTCAGGGTAAACATGTTAATTTGATCCATATTTAAGCCTATAAATTAAAAGGTCAAATGAAACTCAAACTGATTATAAATGCCTATAATGTTACATTTAATGTGACATATTTTAAAATTATGTATGGACTTAAGAGAACAAATTATATTACTTATATTTTGTCATTCCGTAGGACATTAATACAGGTGATAAAATAAATTAAAAATGATAATTTCTTACCATAGGTATTTAATTAAAAATTAAATCTTCATATCTTCGTTTGTGTACAAAATTAAAACTCCCTTGGTTACATTAACTTTGATTTCATCTATAATAAGAATATTATATGTATTGTTTACCACATGAAATCAACTACTTGTCCCATCGCTTATTTCGTTAAGTAACAATAGGTAAAACAATGAATTGCATAAAATCACGTTGTCTTAGCAAACAAATTTATAAAAGATATTCGTCATTTATATACAATGAATCATTAACGGCAACAACACATAAAATTATATAAATACGAGTTGACCCGGCAAACTTTGTACCGCCCCAGAATTTATTTATGAAATATATATCATATTTACTCACCTTTTAAACCTTCCCTGGACTTCCACAAATTATTCTAAACTAAAATTAGCCAAATCGGTCCAGCCGTTCTCGAGTTTTAGCGAGACTAACGAATAGAGATTGATTTTTATATATATAGTTTTAAATATAGAGCTCTCTTAACTCTCTTGAAGAGAGTTAAGAGAGCTCTCTATAGAGCCCCATATCATAGCGCTACGGTAATACCTCAGGAGAAAGTCATACGAGTAATGCTAACGATAATATTAATTAAAATACCATTAAACCAAACTTATAGTTAAACAGAAATAAATTACTTTATATAGACAGATAGAATAGCAAATTTTATATAAGATAGGTAAGTAATAAAGGGTTAAACATTTTCTAATAGATATTCCACATAACCAAGATGAAATCTAAAGTACCGGTAGATTATACGATATTGCTACAAGAACCGCTAACGAGTATAAAATGTACGTATAAACGAGTATTATGCATATCTTAACAATCTTGAACGGCTCGATTGTGAGCTAAAATGGATTTTAGATATGTATTTCTAAGTACAGGTACTGGACTATTAGATACTGGTTCTAGGAAATGTAGGGGCAAAATGAGAATATGATTTTAAATTCAATTTCTCTAAGAAAATTAGTTTTTTCTTTAATTGATTTTAGAAGTCTATTATAACTTTTAGACTGTTTAATGCAGTTTATAGCTACAGGTTTTATACTATTAAATGCTAGGTACTTAGCTGAGTTATATAGGGAGTCCCATAGTCAAAGTTATTGCACTCCTAATTTTCATCAACAAATTCCTCACATGATTGATACATTTTTATAATATAGGACGAACGTCACGCAGTTCATCTGATATAAAATAGTTAGTGCTGCTTAAGGTTATCTATGAACAGTCGATAAGATCAGATTCCTACCTGAGGTCGGCCACACATGTGCCGCTGAGGACTAAGCTGAGCAGAGTACCTATAATATCTTCCTTAGCACTCCCTTCAAACCAAAACGAAGCAGCACTTAACACTGCTATTATTAGGCAGAAATAGGTGTGGCGATGGTACCGCCGGAATCGAACCCAGGTAGGAACCACCTTGTAAACATTGAAATTAAGTTGATTACCTTCTTAAATTCAGTTCATTGTATAACGTCTTGTACGTTGTCTTCATTGTATAACCATAAGGGTCTTGATGTGTACAAAATGACAGAAACAGTACTTGAAGCTACTTGTTCTTTGACATGCAATCATATTTCATTGACTATTCTGACTACTTCTGACTAATGACTAATAGTTCCATTGTCTTTATATGCCACGATGAGTTGTATTAATTGAATTGCGTAATAGCTCAGCTATTGCAGATCAACTGAAAGTCATTTGAATAAAGATGGTCAATTACAATTTATTAGGCTTAGGCAGAATTATGAAGAATTCGCGTCTAAGTTTCATAATTTTAAATAAACTTATATTTATATCGTCTATAGCCGATATTATTGTTAAAAAACCTGAGAAAAAGGAACAATAAAATTACAAGTATCACAAAATAAAAGTACAGTTTATTTTAGGCTTGGTAAAAATATATCTGATATTTTATTTAGATAAATATGATCTCATAGAGACTGCAGTGAGTATTAATTATAAAGACTAGATACTAACTTGGTTACTATAATTGATTATAATGAAATACTCTAGCTAACAGAAAGATTTGTATGCATAGCTTTGTTAAACGATATTGGATTACATTTCACTCAATTTGGATAAATTCTTGATAAATATAGCTTTACATTATTACAGACCAGTTTTTCAGTAGGTATATAAACCAACAGTTGTCACAAGAGCCTTAAGGCGTGGTTAAGTCGGCCACATGCCAAGTGTCGCCGTTAACAAATTATAATATCCAAATCTTATATTTATTGCCACGCAATAAAGCATACTGTGGCGTGGTTTCTTAAACTAGGGTTAACAAGTACTTAAATTCAATACTGTCCATAACTAATCTATTGTTAAGCCAATGAACGGAGCAAATAATAAGTTAGCTCGAATTTTAACGACGATTCGATGATTAAAGATAGCAGTGTGCGGTAACCCTAGCGGAGAGACGTTCTTAATTTAAATGAAATTTAACCTTACCTGTTCTTAAGTACGACGGGCGATTAGTAAATAAATAACAAATTAAATTCCAGTAAAGATTAGCTCCAAGTGAGCGTTGGTTCATAAATAAATCAAGCAGTTCGGTCGCTCGACGGTAAATTATGACTCAAATAATATTATGGTAAAGGTACGCTCCGTGCTGCCTCGAGTTCAGTACTCGCTTATTGAGGCATTTTATAATGCGGCGAGCGTTAGTGTTTTGATTTTAATCGATGCAAATTGTATTGGGACCATTGCGAAAACCGTAACGTTGCGAAATCAAATGCATGGTTGAATTTACAATTTCACCGAAGACCTAAATATACAATTTCATGTGGTATTTTATGGTTAATGAGAGGCAATTTTAGCTATTTTAAATGGCATAAAATAATAATAGAAAATAAAATACTTTTTTTCCCAGTACAGTCGTCGCCAGAAATTATTACAGTGTTTTATTGTTTATTTATTTATTTAAGGAAGTGTACGTACTTGTATGTACGTACTATTTAAATTAATTTGTAATTATTAATTGCCTTTACTAGACTTACAATAGGTCGTAAACATTTAATGCTACTTTCCATCATAATAATTTAAGTAGGCAGCTATAAGATTCCATGTCTAACCATAGATGAAGCTAATTTCTTACTGCATCTTCCAAAACAATTCAACTTTTTCATACAACAGCACTCTATTCATACACTTTTTCATACAACGGCGTGTGCTAGTTGGTCTCAATGTCACATGTATTTTTTATCGTTCTACAGTTGGTTCTCACGTCGATACAACTTAGAACGTAATCAATTTATATCTGTAAGAACTAGCTATTCTTCTTACACATTTTTATTTGAAACATAAGTAGATATCGCACAAAATAAGATGTAAGTAACTAAGTTAATACATTGTAACATATCTGAACTAATTGCTAAACTGTAAACATATTTATCACTTATTTCAAGCAATTAGAGACTAATTGAAGACTTCTCTATAAAAACGGTAAGTTCATTTTAATATGTAGTTTAGTACGTAATTGTACCAATAATTTAATCTTCATATAGTTCCTACATTTCGTACTTCATACAATTATGAATTCTTAACATTAATTTGAAAACATTATACCTACCCACTTTCAGACTTTTTGTTTAGATTTTTTTCAAGTTATTTAATTAATATACACAACAGTTAGCAAGTTATTTAATTAGTATATACAGCTGATGTATGTAATTCTGTACTTAAAGGCCCTCCTATAGGTATAAACTAAACTTAAGATGAACCGATAAAATCGTAAGACGTCCATATCGCTGGAATTCTAGACCGAGGCCCGCCCGACGACCGCTCGGCCACTCATGCCCTTTAAATATGCATAAAAGGGTTTGAAAAATAAACCAGAGCTTGACTGGTTAGCAAAATAAGTAAATAAACCTTTGCAAGGGGATTAGTGGCGGGGCGCGGCTGGTCGTGCAATGGCGGCGATGACGCTGCAAATTCTCCTTGCAGAATCATACCTATAGATTCTGCTTTAGGTATAGCTGTCTCTTTCTGTACCCTTACCAGGAGTTTTTACGTTTCGACAAATATGACTGTTTTGGTATTTGTTTACGTATTGGCCCATAGGATTTCCTAGTTTTGACACAATCCGCTAGGGGCGCTCACAGTCACATTTGTCGAAACGTAAAAACTCCTGGTAAGGGTACTGTTTAGGTAGTGTTAGATAATATTGTTAAATCTTACCTTACTATCTTATTTTATCTTACTAACGCTTGTTACGAGTAATTACTAATCTAACCTACCTATCACACCTAACCTACCTATCACAGAACGCACTTTGATAATTTCTGCCTACCTACTAAAACTTGTCAATGTTTATTTTTTGATAGGCAAAAATTTAAAAGATGGTTAATTATCAATCAACTAGCGTTAATATCGCTTATATAGATATTGATCAATAAGCACAGCTAAGCAACCTTAAGCGCTGCTTTGAGTTAGGGGGGTGACCGTTAGTGATTTAATGGGATAGCACTTGTTAACAATGACTTGCAATTGTTGGACATCAAAATGATTACTTAGATTTCGCAAATATCGTTGAAACAACCAAAACACATACACCTACCAAATACCTACTTCATACTTAGTTTCAAGCTTACGGTATTACAACACAAAATGTTTAAAAACTTTCTGACCTAAATGTTTGTAGTGTAGGTGTGAAGTTTGGTGCGGCATTTTTGCACATTGCAATATTTTAATTAATGTAGTAGACATACCTACCTGATAGTAGCACAACCTACGCATTGCAAATAAAATACTGTGTCGCAAATTGTGAAAATGTCGACATAAATTGCCGTATTTTTTAAGGTAAAATCGAAGTACCTAAGTAAGTTCTACCACCTTTCTTTTTGGTGGGAGAGTGTGCTGATTTAACAATATATGAGAAGACCATCATACTCCTCCGGAATGGTAATGCGTGTGTGTTTAGCTTCATGAAAAACTCCTATTCAATATGAATTTGGTTACCGAAGTCACGCAGTAAACAATAACCACTTACCATTAAGTCGACTGCTTGCTCGTTATATAATATAATAAGAAAGGTACATAGTACCTTAACGGTAAAGGTACCATTAAACCCAAACAGAAGTACACAGACCAATAATTTCTTGGCGTGTGAGTTTTCATGCAAAAACTAATTAATTTGCGAACGCGATTACTTCCTCCGTTCCGATATTTACCCGTGGCTGTCAGTAATTATAGAGACAGACTGCCAATTATTTTATTAATTACTTTTGAAATATTCTTCAATGAAACTGTATAATGCTTGTGCTATTTATAACGAAGTTCTACTTTGATGTTGCAATAAAGTATTTTCAATTATCACTGAACTACCCGGGTGTGGCACTGAATGATGGAATGCCTACGGCTATGGGTTCGATTTCCGGTGGGAGCCTATATTTATAGACAATGCATGTGCATGGTAGGTATACAGAGTGATTTTTTTCAAATAGGCCTTCAGGGCCAAATCCGATATTATAAGGATTAGCGAAAAATGCTGAAAGGAGTTACAAGGCCGATTTTGACAAACAAACTAAAACTGTAACATTACTTTTTTAAAATAGCTTTTTCCTTAGCCGGGGATCGAACGAGTTCATTTTGAAAAAAAATCAACCTATTTTTTTTCACTATCTGATAGTGTCGCTTATAAGGATTAAATTCTGGGAAGTAATGTTATGTGACAAATTAAAGAAAAAGCCTCAATTTTAAGAAAATACTTATTTTTTTCATATTAATTTGGCAGTTAAGTTCCCGCCATTCATTAATTTGATTACGTACATCATTTACGGAGTATGCTTTATACAAAAGAATCTGAACTTTATTAGGTAACTCAATCAACGTTTAAAGTCACCAAACACTAACTACCTTGGGAGTTATAAACCTTTTCAATTTCTTTGAAATGTATATTTATTTTCTACTTATTAAACTTTGTTCAGTACGTAAGTGAAAACTAAGTTCGTATCAAAGATGCCAGTGATCCCCCGAACTCCCCGAGGACATACCAACTTCAATTATTGATGGCAAGTTCAGCCGATATAAAATATAGCGGTAAACGGCTATTTTTCACTTGCTTTAACATTAAATAAGTAGCTTCATGCTGTTTCGAGGGTTTTATTTGTGATATACGGGGTTAGGGTAATGAGCTTTGCGGTATTTTGCATATATCTTGTACGTAAGTAGCTAATATTTTTATATATTATTTTTATGACGTCGGCGGATTATATAGTTAGTCTCGGAAACTATCAATTACTAAGAAGTAATTGATAGTTTCCGAGACTAATTTTAATATTAATATTTCATTTAATAAGTACAAAAACTAGAAGTGTACTAAGCAAATTTCTCAATACCCTAATGTAGGGTCAATCGTAGTCGTATTAAGATCGGATTCGAAATGTCATGAACATAAGGCCAAAAAGAAAGGACCAAATAAAATACTAACTGGTAGATAGATAACTATCTATCTGTACTATATGAAATAGCAAACCCTATTTTGACGCGACTATCGGACTAACGTCTCTACCTAGACATTAGCTACATAACATAGTTTTGTACCCCGAAAATATTTCTAAGGTTGAAAGTGAAAAATCACGAAAAAGTTTAGAACTAAGAAAGAACGAAATAAACGAACATAAATAATAAATTATGTGCTGTACACTATGAAGATATAACTTAACACGAAAGTTCAAACCGGCGTTCAAATGCTAAATGTTGGCAGGTGTATCCATCGATTGATCTTATTCCGGTGGAGTGCCTCTGATGTAAAATACTTTGATGTATTTGGTACATCAGAATTAATCCCTGTATATTCTCCTCCCATTAATCTTATAGTACACCTTTTCTGCCATCAAAGATTTGCAGTTTCATTATGCATTCAATCTCGCGATATCTCGATCAATTTCTATGTTAATTTTAAAGCAATTAATTAGTTTCATATGCATAAAGGTAGCCTTTTAGTGCCAGACTTAGATAAAATGAAATAATAATGAATGGCCAATATAAATTATGAGTTTGTATACATTTTTGATTCATCATCATCAACTCATTAATGTCCCACTGCTGGGCACGGGTCTCCTCTCATAATGAGAAGGATTAGGCCATCGTCCACCGCGCTACCCAAGTGCGTATTGGTAGACTTAAACATTTTTAATTAGATTTATTGAAAATCATATCCACGCCCCGTGTATAACATATTTACCTAAAGTTTAGTTTAGTAACATTTTAGTATTTCATTACAGTGAAAATATTAAATCGAGAACATTTGATCTTATTTTACGATCCTGTAATATAATAATAATTTTAATTATAAATTAACTAGTATTATCTGTCTATATATTAATATTTTAATAAATAAGATAAAATTACACATACTATAATTTTGTAAAATAAAAATAATTATCAAATTAATAGATTAATAGATTAATTAAAATTGTTACACATAGTAATATCTTCACGTTACTATGTAATTAGTAGTCAGTCACGTACGAAGGTGTTACATAAATAGATTTCCTATCAAGATACAACAACTTCAATAGTGTTTAAACGAATCAATTTACGCAATCCTCGTGAGATCAGGTAAAACTATAATTTGCACGAAGATGTTATAAAAAATTATGCATCATAGCTAGTATGCATTATAAAACTATTTTATATCGAATAATATTGTGTTCGAATGCTTTTATCAATTAAATAAGTATCTAAGTTAAAAACATTTCGTATTTTCATTATCACCTTGATATTAATAAGAATTATAAAATTTTGATAATAATTACAAAAGTTACAACGACTTTTTTATTTAATTACTAGCTCACCCGGCAAACGTTGTATAGCCATATAAAAAAAATGTTAAGGGTGAACAACTCTTATCACTTAGGGGTATGAAAAATAGATAGTAACCGATTCCTAGACCTACTGAATATGCATATAAAATTTGGTGAAAATGGGTAAAGCCTTTTGGAGGAGTACGGTAACTAACATTGTGACACGAGAATTTTATATATGTATAAGAAGATGTAATTACGTGCACCATAAAAGCACCATAAATTAAAAACAAAAACATAATTTTGTACTATGTATATATATTCTTTCTTTATACCTAAATTAACAATATTAAATTCATAATGATTTTAAAATGTAAACATTGCGAAGATAAACGAAAATAAATAACATATAAAAACTTTACTGTAATTTACTCATTAAACGATCTAATTAATACGCAAAAAATACAATTAACTATTTTCATTACAGATGGATTTAGACACGGATTTATTGAAACTTATCGCAAGTTGCGTGTAGAAGTATTATATTACTCAATTTCCTTAGTAGAACAGTTTTATAAGTAACGCTTAGAAATAAAAAGTTATAGATACCTACATGCGGGATTCAGAGATACAAAATTATATTAATTATTTTTGAGCAAGAGACTAATATTATATTTTTGAAATGTGTCGTTTAAGTACGTTCTTTCATTTGCCATCAAACACAGCCAAAAACAATAGTTTCTTTACTTCATGGCTTTAGGTCCTCTAGAGAGCGTTGTATTTAATTTAATATGACGTCACATAGCTTATAACCTGAGGACGATCAAAACGCTTACAAGCGTCGCAAGCATATCATTTGATAAGTTATAAGGGAACAAATGAACATACATCCACATACATATCCACATACATACCCGTCAAAAATAATAAAAAAAATTTTTGCTTCGCCATAGTCGGATAAATAAAGAGCTTCATCAAAAATCAAAGTAGTTCTTAGTAAAAAAAAAATATTTCAGCCAAAACTTAAAATGTATATATAATGTAGAAAATGGATAAATTAGTTGGAAGAGAGTACTAAAAGCAAATGTTGACTGGCCTGTGTTTGAGAAACGACGCGAGATGCCTATGCTAATTCGGAATACGCAATATTGCGCGGGCGCATGCGAATCAGAGGAGCCTTTATGAGGAACTTAATCAGTGTCTGCGGCGACATGCGTTATTGAAACGAAATTAAAACACTTAGTCGGTTCTTCGGCCTGTATACTTCACATACATTTCATACATATAGTAGGGATGGAGGTTCTTTCGAGAGATCGATTCTTGAATCGATTCGATTTGAAGTGCAATAAATCGATTCTCCAAAAATCGATCTTTGATCTATTCATCTAAGAAAAGGGACGAGGGTAGCGACAAAAAAGGCCATCTGGACCAAACAAGCACTGAAATACGTATCCGTCAGCAAAAAAAAATGTCTATAAAAGATTCGACCAATTTCGAAAAGATCGACTTTCGATTTTCTAGGTTGAAAAATCGATCCACTACTGGATATCGATTAAAATAATCGACTTTTTTTGGCTCAAAAGATCGATTCTTCGATTAATTGATCACAGATCGCATCCCTAACATAGGTAGGTACTAAAAAAGTGCCTACTTCGTGTAGGCAGTTAGTGGTTAATGTAAACGAATGGAGTTTTACCAGGCACATTTTGAAAGATTTAAGCATAATGGTTTTCAATACCTATGCACTTGTTTAGCTAAATCTTGGCGAACATTTAATTTAATTGAAATAAAATCTTTACGCGCGTACGTACGGCTAAGTACCTTATAGCAGAAGTTATCTCAATAATGTTGTCTGATTTGAAAGAATTACGTTACTTAAGTAAGTTCTCAGTTCCTAAATGCAA
Organism: Epargyreus clarus; assembly: GCF_041222505.1. Classification (NCBI taxonomy): domain Eukaryota; kingdom Metazoa; phylum Arthropoda; class Insecta; order Lepidoptera; family Hesperiidae; genus Epargyreus; species Epargyreus clarus. The sequence goes on from NW_027332213.1 coordinate 10,825,424, forward strand.
AATCATTATATATAATCTCCATACTATATTTGTCAAATCTTTGTGGGTTATATACATCTGTGATTACCTGTCATTTTGGTGTTAGGGATATTTAATAGCCCTTATTTATTAAGCGTAGTTGCGTTTTGTGTGATCAAGTTATTGCGGTAACGTTAAAATATTTTATTTTATATTTTTGATTGAACAGAAGTAGGCACTATAAATCTACTGTGTAGGTATAATGAGTACCAACTATAAAACTGGAATATAAAATTTAACAAAAATACTGTGTAAGCTGGCTGTTTAACCATTAGAAATTCGCCAAACGAATTGTTGGAGCGTAGAATTTAGCAAACCGAATATTGTGACTTGGAAAATGTTTCGACTACACAACGTAGTCGAATGAATCATCCTTCCTAAGATTTGGTACATTACCTAAAGCTGAAATAGGCACTTAAGCGGCAAGTAAGCGTAACTGTTGTATGAAGTACTAGCTACATCAGAATGTGAAGCTTAGTCAAGGATTTAAATAACTACATTTGTTACAACTATTCTCATTACCGCATACATTAACGCGCCGTTCAAAGATACCTTTATTAATTGCCGCTAAGAAATAACATGAAATCAGAATTCAATTTACATTTCAAATCGGTCGCAGTTATTAAGGTGCTAATAGATTTACCCATTCGTATAACAATTTTATTTGCATAATGGCAACCAAAAAGATTTATACCTATAATTTGAGATATACCATTTAATAAAATTACCAATCATGAGCGTTCTAATTTAAATAACTCGTGAAGGCTATGGAAAATATAGAGCTGAGTAAGCGCCTCTTAAGTCGATGTCTTTTTTGTGTTTTGCTACAATTTTAATTGAAATTCAATGCCATAAATGGCTCAAAAAACATTTTCGTAACAGCTCACTTTACGCACAACACAATGTACTCGGACTATTGTGGAACCAAAATGAACTGAACGTCTTCATCTCGTGTACGCGACAAAAAACAATATAATACACTTATTGCTGTCATATTTGATATAATGGTAACACCGCAATTGTTTTCGAGTCCATAAATAACTTTTTACAAAAGATTCGCGGTTTACTCAAAAGCTAAACGGCTGATAAACATTTTTTTTCTTCGTCTCGGGCCGGCTTTCCTGCGGCGGGACGGTGCCTATAAATATTAATACAATCAAATGTTTTGACGTGGGCCTTTTTTAAGCTTTTATCTTGTACCTTCGCTTATTTTTTGTAAGCATCGATTTCGTTTTTATTTCGTGTTAATTTGGGCAGTGAAGTTGGTCTTTTAACAGATCGTAAAGTAGAAACGGAATCGGCAGCGCGCGTTGGCGCCAGGTGTCTATATAGGGCATTTTGGCAAATTATGGGAAATAATTCAATAAAATGGGGAGAAAGTGGCGGGATACTTACCATTATGGTTTTTTTTTTCCATTATGAGTTTAAATTTACTTCTAACATATAAATGCAATGTTAGAAGTAAATTTAAAGGACTTTTTTTAGGACTTAAATAAAACAAACTCTTTCAAAAACTAGAGAACATGAGCAAATAATTGAATATTCAACTCTAACTATTCATAATCATCTATTTCTTGTATAAAACCAAGCAATTTTTGACTACTTACATAGTCCTGAACTGTACACCTATCTACGTAAAGATTTATCTTACGGTAATGAATACCTTAACATTATTGATTACATTTACATTAAACAAATTATACCGTTATTAAGACTGGTACGCGTTAAAGTTTATAAGATAAATTTAATTTTGGTAAGTACATAAAAATAATAAATATTTACCTATATTAAATAATATTAAAACCACCAATATAAACTTAACCTACTATACTACCTACTTAAGTTTTATCTTTATGAGCAGAGATTATTTCAAATTAGCATAACGGCGATTACTCACACTATATCATTAGTTCTTAAATAAAAACATAAATCTTCACGGTGACTCTAAAGACTTTAGAACAAACACCCACTATTTTATCAGCCGCCCGTTCTAAATCCAACTGTAGTACTATCAAATACGATATAAAAGAGCGTACACATACAACTCAGGTTCGGTTTCGACAGATTTGATCAAAGTATCTAAAATGGTCACAGTTAGTGGGTTAACCACTTTAAATTGTCATCTGTCTGATTTATTTCTGTGTTTGCGGTCAACACATTTTTGTGCTTGTGTCCTGTATTTAATTTTCTTTTTCGAAACGCGGCGTTTCTTTACGAGCGTGTGGAATTTGATAGTGTCTAATATCGCTCTAGTCATTTATAGAGGAAGGAATAAACATTTTGTAAGCGGTGGAAGTAATATATTTTGAAGTAAAACTAGTATGGTTAGGTTAGGAAGGTCCAACTCCACATGTTCTGATTTGAAGCAGTTAGTTCATTTTGGTGAAAGTGTGTGGATATCCGCTGACTTGCATATCAGACGACCAGTCTTTAGAAAGGAAGATATTAGCTACCTTGATGGTAGTGACTTACTTACCGTTATTTAAAGGTGGGAATCTAATCTTATCTGGGGTTGATTATAGATGTCCATGGTCGGCAGTACCTTCAGATGGACATTATGTTCGTATATTTAAAAATCAGGAAAACTCAAAGCTTATTTGCTGTTTCAATATTATTAAGAAACAATAAAGGGCTAATGTAATTCTAAATGGCTACTGCAGTCTAGGGACACCTGGTATTAAATCTAAAGAGGGCTGTTGTCCTGCAATAAAGTAGTTACAGGTGCATTTTTCTTAGTGATAACGTCTGAGGTATGTAAATATAGTAATTTGTGTACCACCTTTTATTCCGGAATACAGCGCTAAAATGCAAAATAGAAATAGGAACGGCGTTATCATCTTTATAATAAGAGACAATTGGAAAATTTACTTTAGTTGTACCCTAATCTTTATCTTAAAAAAAAGTATTTCACTTGGATGAAAGTTCCATTCAGATTAAAACTAAGTCAGTTTTAATAATAGGCTATAAAGGCAGCAAAAATAATTAAAAAAAAAATGTTAATTGCAAAATTTGTCTGGCAATTCATAATTAGCAGCTGTTTTTTCATCACACATTCAAATTGTACTAAGTAGTACAACTGGTATTATGACACAGTTTTCCATTCGATTACTCCGATTGCCACGGGCGTATTCAGAGACGCTCGTAAACTATAATCATTTGCGGACCCCATAAATAATCGCGTAGTCCGGCCCTGGTTTTTGTTGCTGCGATGCGCCCGCGCAGGTAATATAGTCATAAATTTCCATAACCGCCACTCGATGTTATCAAACATGATTTTAATTTGATTTTGGAACCACACGTGTTGAGGTCGTTTCGTACGAGTTATGGTCGTAGGTATTGGCAATAAACGCTTAGTTTAGTAGCACGTCGTAAATTTGTGGAACTCTTAAATGTATCGTAAAATATTTTAGTGGTTGTTCAAGACTAATTTTACAGCCGTATTCATCATGTCTCGTTATTTGGTTTCCATTTAATTTTTATTTGATTATGTCACGAATATATTACATAAACACAATTATATTATAAACATAAACTTGAATGAAGATTTTTTGGAAAAGGAATTAAAAATTTACACGTTACACGGTACGTTCTAACTTAGTCTTCAGGAATGGCAACTTCATGTGGCCGACCTCGGATAAAACTATAATATTATCTGGGATTAGTTACAAACGTCCCTATGCGGCAGGAGCCGCTGACCATCAAGAGGACTGCGTACTAGCTTGCTACTCCTTAATTCCCTATAAAAAGCTGAGACATATTTACCTACATATAGTAAGTATATGAAAATAACAAAAAAAAGCGAAATACTCTAAAGTTAAAGGCGTGACGAAAACATAATATGTAAGTACTCTGCCGAAATATATTTCACTGGGCCCATTACATCGACACAGAGGTGAAAGTTGAAGATCATTACTCGCTATCAATACTAGCCTAATTCCCACACGATATCAAAACGATACAAATTGTTGTCATACGTAATCAATAACGAAATGAAATCGACTTCTAATGACACGTTGTAACTAAACGCGCCTTTTAAATATCACGTTCTGACAGACGATATGTCTTTCAAATGATATTTAGTGTTGGTATACCTATTCCTATTCAAGGTATGTTTAAGTATGAAATACTAGGCATATCTATCGAATGCTTATGTAACTGAAGTATTTTTAATTCTCATGTTGGATGGGCAGTTTGTATATAAAACTTGGTCCTCATTAATTTTTGGTGTGTAACCCATCTCTAGTATCACAGTAAGTAGAGAGGGCTTTAGGCCGTAATCTACTGTGCTGGCCAAGTACGTATTGGTGAAGACTCCTTTGAAACTTTTATGAAATTACAGGCATCTCGGTTTCCTTACGACGTTTTCTTTCACCGTTTAAACAAGTAATAACTAATTTCTTATGCGCACATATCTACGAACATCAAAGGCATGCCTAGGTTTTGAACCTCGAACCTTCCTAATAAAACCGCTATTCCAACCACTACATTATATCGATATTATATCAGTTCATTATATCGATACCTTAATTCGAAAATCAGCCAATTCCACTTTTTTTCAAAATGTTTTTTTTATTTATTTTTATTTCGTTCAACGCCATTTACTATCAAAATAAAAAAAAAAACATTTTGACAAAAAGTGGAGTTGGCTGATTTGCGAATTAAGGTATCGTTGTGTATGGTTAGGATAATACATACTTAGTTGTAGAGTAGGTGAGATAGAGTTCTAAGATATAGTGTTAAATTGTTAGCATAATTTGAATGTAGCTATAATGTATTCCTTTTAATTACTAATTTATTTTAATTAAATTGTGCATACATTCGTTGTAGACTAATATATCAATTATACGAGCAGGTATTTTACTTCATAAATATAAATCTTATTTATTTAGGCAATTAATTTGAAATAAATGCTTAAAATTGTAACCAAAAACATTTAATTATGGTATATGACACTAAAATGAGCTATTATAAGTGAAATAAAAACATTATCTTGGCAATTACAATTCAATTAAATGTCGTTTTTAGTTTATTTTAAATTTAATTACTGTAATTTCTAAATTAAATTGAATATACTTAAACATACAAAATATTTAAGTATATTCAATTTAAACTGTATAATTTTATTTTACAGATAAATTTGTAATACTTATAAATACAATTTAGAACTAGGTATAAAAGAGTAGGTAAATAATAAATTTTAGTTAATACTGAAGGTTAGAACGTAGCAATACAAAATTATACATACATTTAGGCCCTAAAATTGTTATACTTTATATAATTTTATTAAGTTCTTTGAAAAGTAAAATTATTAAAAAAAATAAGATTGAAAAAAGGCAACAAGAGCTTCAAGTTATAAGCCTAAACATCGTCTAATTTTAGTGCTTACATGGTTCATATTTATTCAATTAAAATTATTACGATAAAATGCATTTTATTTTACTCGCTTAACAACATACAAGGATAAATATCAAGATTACTCAAACGAAATTCACTTAACTTACATTTGTGTAATTTTAATTCAATCAGCATTTTATTTCTTACAAACCTACGGGCCCCTAAAATTTGAGAAGTGACCGGTCGGTTACGAAAGCACGATTTACAACCCACAGGTCGCATTATCTAGTATCAAGCTATAATCCATTTATCACCGCTTTTGTTTACGATCCTCGCGTATCATCGACTATTAATTATAATACGTTCCTCACTTCGAACTTTGACGTTCTCGCTGTGTGACAGACTAGAGATAAGAATGTTAATGTTGTTCGATACCAAACTAAACCGTTGTTATGTTTCGGTAGAGAAAACTCTAGCTTACTGGCTCGCAATAAGAATCAATGCAGCTGTTTTTCTTACCGCGAAATGTAGAGTCGAGTTTAGCTTCTATTCTAATGATTTAGAGTCCGTTATTGAATGTAGAGTTCGAAGAATTCAAACACCTTCGACCGAAGCGGAGTTGAGAATTTTGATGGATGTGGTTATAATTGTTTCTGTATCGATTATGCCATTGATAAATATTTCTACTATTGCTCATTTTATTAATGACGTGGAAACGGAAGAGCGGCCAGAGACAGCGTAACGTCACAATTAATATTGGAGCTGTCAAAACATCTGTCGACAGCCGCGACTTAAACTTTGTGTTTTGGTGTAGGTAATTAAATTTATTGAATGTAATTATAACCCTGTTTAGTTAGTTTTTTTCAACGTTTAAAAGTTTGAACATGATAAGTTTAAAAATTATAAAAAAAAAATTTAATTAAAGGTTTTAGTTGTCAATATTTTTGATTTGAAGATTAACATGACAAATTAGATCTTCAGCTCATTAAACAAACTAGTCTATAGCGTTAGAATTATAATCAAAAAAATGAATAATTATGTAAAAATATTAAAACCTTAAATGAAATATATAAAATCTATTTTGTTATCATTATTTAAGAACTTATTTAAAAAAAGAAGAATGAAAGTTAAAGGAGAAGAGTCAGAAACAAACAGATTATTTTACAAAGCGTGCCTCTTATAACCGAAAAGCACGATCCCTGCAAATCCAACAAAATACTCGCAAAATCAATAATAGCCCCTAGTTCAATTTCTCTAAAATTAACGGCACCGTATAAACCAGCGAAGCAACGAACCGGACTGGAATTTAAATAGTCTGAAGAGTGAAGTCGACTTTGCAACCACTCTATTCTTGTTTCACAAGGGATTAACTGAAATAACGGAGTTTGAAAATTAAAACTTCGGTTAACGTAGCAGAGCTCAAAATTTGAAGTGTAGTTCAAATTTTCAATGAGAAGAAAATTATTAATTGGAAAAGTTATATAGTTTTTGAGTGTTCGACGGACCTAGTAATGGAATGGGAGGCAAATAGGGATTTAGTGCAATAGAAATGGTAAGCGAATATGCAGTATATCTGATGGTAGCCGACCGGACACTCCCCAAGAAAATGTGTTACATCTTTAGTCGACCAGCGATTGTTACACTTGAAAGCATTAAGTTTTAATACATAAAATATTGTTAATATATTTATGTTGGTATTAATGTTTGTTTGTGCCTATAATTAAGGTGACACTGAGTTGTTTAGTCAAGCATGTCTATTGAAGGAAATAGTGTTGGTGCACTTTGTTGGTGCACCTAATAAACAAATAAAAGACTAAGTGGGTCTCGTATAAGGAGATAGTGTACAACTGTACACATTGTTGGTACAACTAATATTCAAATAAAGAAAAGGCACACTTAGTGCCTCGTATATGTGTGTATAAGTTCCCTTTCCATATTATTCAAATCAGAATAAAAAACAATTAACACCTACCTTCCTACATTTGATGAGGTAATCTTAAACGCTAGGTACATTCTCATATAATTATATAATACCTAAGTATAATTCTACAGAATAAACCAGATACCTACATAATATTTCAACTGACGTCATGTTTGTAAATATTAATCGACTTGGCGGAGGCACTGCCGTGCCTCCTGATTGAGCTTTAAATACTACGTTTTAAAAATAACGTACTTTGTTGCCTATTTATAATTGCATTTAAGATTTTTTTGTGGTCAAACTAATAATAAGAATATTACTTCCTTTACATATAAAAAAATATTATCATTATACATACTTTACTTAAATTATATACGATTTTCTCAAGGCCTTCGTTTGGCATTTTCACAAGGTTATATCGTTATTTATTGAGAAATATTACGAAAAAGCTGACTTTATTGTATAAGTTATTACCTTATACAGTAATATAGAGAAGATGCATTTAACAGAAATAAGGCTACGATCAATATTAAGATTGCGAATGTTACTTAATTTCCCTCGTTTACATAAACATGATGTAATGAACAAGTAATTCTTGTTTACCAGCTGGTAACATGTAATCTGGGAAGTTGTGGTATCGAATTAAATAAGCCATCACGAAATACTTAAATCTGCATATTGTAAGTTTGTGCATTTTCTCATCAACGCAACTTTTCGGTAGATAGTTAAGATTTTCTTAATTAATTAGTAGTATATTGGGCATACCATAATAGCTTATATTTGAGAAACATATACATGTATGAAGTGGAAACACATGAAGAATCATGTAGATACTTGTAAGACGGATAGATCTTACTACAAACTAATTCTATAACATCTTCTTAAGCCAAAGCGCAAGTTGTACCTATATGCTGCTAGTATAAGTATACAACTTAATACTTAATTTAAAAATAGACAAACATTTAGTAGAGAATACACCAAAACATTGAGCATGGCTCTTACAACGCTAATTTTACAATGCTTCAAAACTATCCGAGTGTTTTTAAAATAAGAGTAGGTAAGTAGGTATCTAGCTGCTAAGAATTTATTATTTCCTGACGCATCCAAACATGGCAAAACGTTCACGGCAATCTAAAATCCAATATCTTACGCAAACAGTAGGCGTAATTCAATAACAATGCCTAATCGTTGGCAAATACTGTTTAAATAATGCCGAAGCCCACACGTTTTGTATAGACATTCCGTTAAAAGGTCAGACCCGGAGTCAGGAGTTGAGGACAGGCTCGACAGCATGTGACGGGGGTCGACGTGCCCACTTCATTAATTCTTGCGCCTGATCAATACCTACCATATTGCTTGCTGAGACGTGACACAGAGGGAAACTTGTCGAAATTTTAACGATTTTAGCGAAGTTTTACCGGGTTTTGTTTGTGCTGACTCTTAGGTACATCTAGCTAAGGTTTTCCCACTGTTTGCATTTAGTATTGATATCTGATAGCTAATTAATAGATTGTATTAATAATGAATCCATCTAATTTTGTCTTCCAAAGATCAAAATTTAAAAATGTCTGGTATGCAGAAATTGATGAGATTTTGATACGAAAAACATTGATTATATTATTAGTAAGAAGAATAGATATGTTATATGTCGTTGTATACCCATTCCGATGGAAGGTCAGGCCCGGATTCAGGAGTTGAGGACAGGCTCGACAGCATGTGACGGGGTTCGACGTGCCCACTTCATTAATTCTTGCGCCTGATCAATACCTACCATATTGCTTGCTGAGACGTGACATGGAGGGAAACTTGTCGAAATTTTAACGGTTTTAGCGAAGTTTTACCGGGTTTTGTTTGTGCTCTTAGATTTATCTAGCTAAGGATTTATATTTTTTGCATTTAGTATTAATATCTCACAGCAATAGTTATGGTATGCTCGTATTAATAATGAATCTATCCAATTTTTTCTACTAAAGATTAAAATTTGGACAATGTCTGATATACACAAATTGTTGAACCTTTGATAAGAAAAACATTGATTATTATTAGTAAGGAGAATAGTATGTTATATGTCGTTCTAAAGACATGCCTTATCAGTACCTACCATATTGCTTGCTGAGACGTGAAACGGAGGGAATGTTGATGAAATTTTAACAGTTTGAGCGAGTTTTGTTTGTGCTGACTCTTAGATCTTTTTAGCTAAGGATTTTCACATTTTTCGCTTTAAGTACTTACCTACACGTGATAAAATGATTATTAGTAATTATACCTATGTTATATTTTAAACTAAATATTTTATTTCAGAAAATGTTTCGTAACTAAAAACCTTCTATAAATTCTAAGAAAACAATATTAATCTATAAATGATCTCGTTTAAAAAATATTATTTTTCGCTAAGATATACAAAACATAAACTTTAATTCAAGAATATGAAGAGATACTCCAAGATCAGCGTCGAGTGGAGTACCAACGCTCAGGGGTGAGGTCATCCACTTTCTGGACACTAATAAAATGGTCACATAGTGATTTGTCGAACAATAGGTTGGACTTGTAATATCAACATCAGAAGCAGATGGAAATACATTACAATAGCGTCAATCGAGATTTTAAAAGGAGAAAGTCTTGGTGGTTCTTCACCAAAAGGACATACTATTTCTGTCATATGCCTTATATCTTCTAAAAGGGCAACAGGGGGTATCATTTTTTTTATAATATAGGAGACGAGCATGCAGTCCACCTGATGGTAAGTGGCTACTGCCGCCCATGGACATCTGTAATCAACCCCAGATAGGATTAGATATTCCTACCTGAGGTCGGCCACAGATGCGCCGCTACCCCTGAGGACTAAGCTGGAACGCCTCAGAAAAGTCTGTCTCCCTTACCACTCCCTTCAAAACGGAACTCAGCAGTGCCTAACACTGCTGTTATTAGGTAGAAATAGTTGTGTCGGTGGTGCCGCCGGAGTCGAACCACAAAGGGTTCTACCACTCCAACTTAGTCTTCTGGCATAACAGCGCGTCTATAACCGATCTCTGCTAGAATTTGAACACTAACTTCATACTATTACTCGTTTAGTTTAGTTAAAATAGACCCTTTTAGAACAGTTTCACTGTGTCAAAAATGTGCTACTATAAAACACGTAATTAGAACACATTTTGAACTTGTAAACAAAGGCATCGACAGCTAAGCAACAAGCACCCCTAACCGCGGGGCGAGACAAACGGACAGATATTAATGGTTATATGGAAAAAATATTGTTACGTTTCCTTTCCCCAGCTTTTAAAGCGCAATAAACAATGTGCAATTAAAACGCCAATACCAGATTGATGGTTTGATTAATAGATTGTAGTTTGGATTTTGGGAAGTTTGTTACGATTAATAATGTAGTTTCGGGGTGGCGTGATTACAAATTGTTTAACTAATGTGCTGTAAAAGTTTTTATTGCGCATTATTAGAATTGAAAGGTTTAAATAAATGTTTGTGCTTGACCAATTTTCTACAGATCTTTTAAAGGTCATTAGGTATTAAAATGATATTATCTAGCAGAATTTCTGAGACATGTAAAAAAATAAATAGGTATAAGTACCTAGTTGTAAGTAGGTTGATATAGCCTATCCAATATCTAACAGGTTAATAAGAACGTTAACTATAGTCCAGTAGTTAAAGCTATAGACCAGAATCTATAGTTTTAACGTATAGTACAGCAGACTATTATTAAAAAATAAGGAAGCATTGACCACTATGACTCTACATGAAAATTTTTTTTTTGGTTTCCCATGCGTATGACTGGACATGACTCTCTTCTCAGTGTAAGAATGTTTTCTTAGGCCACTATCGACCACACCGGACGACCACCAGGGGGATTTAGTGCGGTAAGAATCCCACATAAACCCGTGGCACTCCCACGTACCTTTTGAAGGTTTCCCCATCGTCAAGAAAAAAAGGCTTTTTTATACACTTTCCTTTGCTATCTTTTGATTTGCTATTAATGAATCATATCACCTAAAAAAAATACGTCGTCTATAATTTGAACCTCAACCTCCAGAATTGTAACCAAAGCCCATACTTCAATAGTATCCATACACAGCTACTCTACAATACGCGGTCAAAATATCTCCACATACCTACAAGACACGTACTTAATACCAACCTTAATGCAGAACGCGCCAACAGATTTATGGATCAATGCATAGCGAACGGCTAACCAATTAAAATGGCGGCGATAGGTTGTCATTCTGTAATTGGTTAATTATTATCAGCGGGCTGGGCGTGGCGATCGTACAGTTACTATAAGGAATTATGTCGCGTGTATTTTCACGTTTGCGATTACTGACTGATGACTGATGACCGACTTCAGGATGCGTACGTAACACATAGGTACGTATGTAACACATAATTTACGTATGCACTAAGTGAAACACAAATTCTATTATTTGGCTGAAATTTTAAGTAGGTTCAATAATTGATCTCTAAGATAAAGATCTTAGGTAGGTACCTTACTTACACCCGTTAGTAATAATTATAATAAATTTTAACCAATTTTTGCCTGACAAACTTCTAAATTTGACAATTATTGCCTAAGATATTTACTAACGAGCGTTAGGCGATATGTAATCCGATTTGTACTGCCCTTGATATAAGGTCTCAGAGTAAAAAAGAAAGACAGTGCCCAGCAAAAAAAACTTCATTGCACCACTTGTGTGAGTAACTTTAAATTTTTCTGGAACATTTGATGAAAGTACTCTGTACAAATCAGAACTTTTTATCTTTCAATATTTTGTTGTCTTTTATTTTTGGTCTGCGTATTAGGCGTTACGTCAGTGAATGGTCGCTAGTCGCTTTACGTTCTCAGTAGAAACCTATTTCACATATTGCCACATTAAAAGCAATCAGTACTGATTACCTATGTAGGTAATACTAACTTCAAAGTAAGTTTTTACCTTATGTCAAGTAGGTAGTAGATACCATCGTTTAATTATAATGACGCAAAACAACACTGCATCTTTCTAGTCGATACTTAAAAGTACCCATAAATCATAATGCAATATTTAAGTGATATTGTAAACGACCTTTAATTAAGTATCTACGATACTTTTACTTAATTAATGTTAATAAACTTAGCCTTAGCCGGTCATTTAATTCTTTTGTATAATACGATCCTACCAGGATTTTTCTGAATAGAAATTTGCTACGGCGCTATAGGTATAGTCCATGCCAAATTGCTAATCCACTCTGAATATAAAAATGAGTCGCGTCGCCATAGCAAATCGTATGACTAGACCTGCTCGCAACAACTTCAAAGCGGACTAGCAGTGTGGCGCGGATTATACGTACCTCGTATACCACTCCGTGTACTCGTGTATGATCAAGGTGTTTTTAATAATTTATGACTGACGATTTTGAACTCTATTAAGACCCTTTGCGCGTCAGACCGGTATGGTGGCCGCTCCGCCACGCGGGTCGTCACATATCTATAGACTAGAGTCGTCATCAACGTTTCATTGGATACAGATATCCTCTTAGAATAAGTGTGCCGTTTAGGACATAATAGCAATACTTATAGGTACATATGAGAGAAATCAATTTCAATAATGCATTAGAAAGTTTCCATGTAGGTCCTATGAATGTGACCCCTTACCATCAAACCATCGAATAGTCCTCTCAATGTCCTTTTTGGTATATATTCGCTATAGGTACACATATAAATATATCAGTTAGATGTTTTAATTAAAAAATATATATTTTTACGCACTATTTTGTCATAAATTAAATTGTTTAATTTAATTAAAATGTTCCTCAAAATATCCAATACAACAGAATGTTGTATCGAGCATTGGCTATTGGGTAGGTATTATTAGAGTAATCTACTATATACCAAGCAGAAAAATCTACTAACACGTAAATATTATGACACAAATTAACGTACACACTCCAATAATAGGCAATGTTGTTGAACTGAAGTGTATTTGCGTATTTACCATACAATGGTTTACACACCGATTTAGCCAGTCAAAATATGCTCAAACAGAGTGAAGTCTTGCGAGAAACACGCGTCCAAATACTGACATGTTAGAGTTCGGTTTGTTTTGAAATGTCGTGCGCCTACTCTACCGCCGTTTCATGTCACGATCGCCCCCGAGTTTACGAAATATTTCTGGATCTAGCACGCTCATTTTGGTAATATGCGAAGCAAAAATTCATGCTAGAAATAGAATTTGAAATTGGAATGTTTAAATGATTTATGACTTTTTATGAAATATTTAAAATTAGAATTTAAAATGATTAATTAATTTTAATGCTACAAATATAATTAATTTAAAATTGGAACATTTTTTTTACATTTAAAATTGCCTTGAGATTATTTGTAGGATTGACACAGTCACGTAAAATGGTTAGTTTGTTTTGAAATGTCTTGTTGCCTCGTGTCACAATTAACTCTGAGCTTATGAAATATTTTTGGACGTACCTAATACGTAGATATTAGGTACCTACGTCCAAAAATATTGCATAGTTGCTTGCTTAGAATTTGATATATTTACTTTTCATTTATAATAAATATAAAGTTCATAATACGGTATTTTTAAGACTATTTTAAAATAAATCATTATTGAAAAATTATAGGGTTGGCACATAAGTAGTTATTTGAAATGTGTAAATTTACTCTACGCGGGCTTTGTGTCACTGTGAGCTCATGCTTACGAAACGTTTCTAAGTCTAATACGTTTCAAATAGCTTGAGTTAATACAATAGAGCGCAAGATCAACTATAGATACTAAAACTTATTAGGTAACTAAAATAATTATAGTAATTTATAATGCAAGGGTTACCAAAAATATATATAACGAGCTTTTGCCCGCGGCTTCGCTCGCGTTATGAAGTAATATTTCCACCCCCTATTTTATCCCCTTGGCGGTAGATTTGATCAAAATCCTTTCTTAGCGGATGCCCACGTCATAACATCTACCTGTATGCCAAATTTCAGCCCGATCCGTTCAGTGGTTTGGGCTGTGCGTTGATAGATCACTATGTCAGTCAGTCACCTTTGAGTTATATATATTTAAGAAGATTTGTAGCCACAGTTATAATTTTCACTGAATATTTAATAAGCTGAATATTTTTCTGGAATTTATTATTCCATAAATTAAAAACAATATGTAAATTGATTTCATTAACCTTAACTAAACAACCATTTACCTACTTTAGGTAAACATATTTCATTTTATTAATTACATAAGAGTGACCATAGCATGTGATTTATTGTATTAGTTAAGGTCAACAAATAAGTTACTTTAAACTAAACGGAATAGATATCTATTGTTTAATATAGGTATTTTATTATTTTTTAATAACTATTTAATACAAGAACGAACAAACACCCATCCATCCTCACAAATTTCGCCTTTATAACATTAGTAGGATGTTTTATTTACTTGATCTTTTATATGTTTTAGGAAGATATTTTCTTTTAAAAGAAAACACTTTAAAAATTCTTTAAAACACTACAAAATGTAAAATTATACTTAAAAAAACTCTTAAAAGCACTATTGCAACACTCGACTCCTTTTTATAAGCGTATCAAAATTGCAGTCCAATACTTTTTATTGGCGTTCGAGAACTGTCTGGAGCAGTGAGGAGAGGCGCGCCTGCGCATATCCAGATGACAGATCGACATACACCGGCCTCATGTACTTAGAAACTCGGATTAAATAAATCCATCTGCTAAGACGAAAAGTCCCAATAGAGCCGAACGATTACTTTATTAATTGGTTCAGTAATTAAATACACTACAGGACACCTTACATCGCGATTCTACTTGTAATTCGTAATGATGCGATATTAATTATGACACTCATATCTTCAATTGTGATACAGACATGTGTTAGATCTGGGACACAGATAGCCTGTGTTGCACTTATTGTTCTGCAGCAAAAACTAAAACTATTTGTTTGATGCAGTCAGTATGAATATTTTAATATTGAACCAGTTTACGTTTTAATTAATTTATATAATATATGATAGGGTGATTAGATAGATTACTTAAATGACTATAGATGCTATTAATAATCGATCATGTCTTAGTAACAAATGGTATATGAGTTGAAGCCACATAGCCTCATGGTTAGATACTAAATTTGAAATATTTTTTTAATAATATCTAAAAATTGATGTATTTAATCACCTTACCTAGTAACTATAGTGTTTCAGTAGAATTCTTTGTACCATTAACAAACAAAATAAATTATCGATTAAATATTTACTATATGTTTGGAATATAAATACGTTCTATCAAAAAGGTATGAAATTAATTTATATCATTTGCTTCCAAGCGAAATGAAATATTAGCAAAGATCTGTTTTTTGACATACGTAAAGAGTACAGTTTCATTCTGTCAACGGAGTTTATGCGTGGGCGCATGACACTCGCATTACTTAAAATGAAGAATTATTATTTACGAATTTCGCAACGGGAAAAATTAAATGTCTTCAAACTTAGTATCAAACCAGATGGAAGTATTTCAAAATATTTGTAAATTTACACTTCCTTTTAAAATTCGCTTAAAAGATTTATTAAAATCCGCGCGCAGAACCGAGTTGAACAAACCACCGGAATCGACAATCAATTCTTAAGTAACCGAATTCATACTCAACGGAATTACGTAGTAGGTGTTGCTAATATAAACTTTGCTTCCTCTCTACGTTGAAAGTTAATATACTTGAACGATCTCTAAACATAAACCATCTCTTTCCCCGCTGTTGGCTCATCAGTCGGCCAACAAATTAGTCGGTGTCACTACAATAATATACAATAAGGAGCATACTGTGCTCTTCAAGCTCTGAGCCGTCGCATAAATCGCTCAACACACCCGAGTAATGTTTTGTATGGAGATTTCTTTCGACGGTACCGTGGTTGCCGTGTAGTGGCCTTTATCTAGCCGTAAATTAATGCTTGAAATTGATAAACGCTGGCCGTTTCTTTCTTTCTGGTGCCGGCATCGACATAATTATTCCATTTCAATTTATTGCACCACGAATGTTGCACGTCAACCGGCGAAATTTAGTAGCTTTGAAACACGAACGAAAAATCCCTTGGTTCGCTATTTATCAAATGGATTTTAAAGACTGCTTAAATTTTCTAAGTAGATAACTAGATACCCGTTATGATATCATGATCTATTCTTGGCCTATTATAGCGCACATTTACATCCGCGCGACGCCGAGGTCTTTAAACTTGATACTCGATGTACTGTATTATTATAGTACCGCACTTAACAATAACTACATAATATCTATTACACACATTACGTTTTTATAATCGATTCCAAGAATGCTTTTGTGGTCCTTAAAAGTGTTCAATTTCGATACAATTACGCCGCAAGCGGTAAGTTTAAGACAACATGGTTTTGAACTAGAATGAACAAAGGCGCAGTATTAGCAATAAATCACTTGTTTTGTGCGAAAATTACCAAATGTTGCAAAAGCATGGTTTGCATGCCTTTGGAAGGTCAAGTAAAATGGAGCAAAATGCATTTTTTCTGTCTATTGTGTTTAGTGAAAAGACTTTCTTTGCGAATGTCGTGGCAATTAATCTACTAATGGCCATTGAAAGCGACAAAGACACTTTTACTCTCTTTCAAAGAGTGTAATAATTGTTTCTGAGGAAAGTAAGATTTGCATGGGCCGGACCACCAAGGGCAGGTAGTGTTCCGTAATCGGTCGATTTGTCTTATTGTCGGAGATGTCGCTTGTTTGTGTGCGGTGACCGCGACTGTGCTCGAGATAAAAGTAATAAATTACACGAAACGGAAGGTGTTTGTAATGACCGACGCCGAAGGTGTGGCCGTAAGCATTAGGCGCACTTTACTGTCTGGTTCAAATTAAACAAGTAACTAAATAAATATACTTTACAGTCTTATCAATACAATGTAAGTAACAGCTTTTACTTCTAGTCTGAATACTGATAATGCTGATAGAATTAAATTGTGCCAATTTAACCTACTCAATTATGCAACTCTGCTTTACGTAACATTGAAATTCTAATATTCTAATATTTGAAATATTCTGGGTTTGATACCCAGCTATGTAGGAAGAAGGTGACTTTTTAATACAGTTTGGATATATGTATGTATTTTAATCAGAGAACTAACTCATTTTAATGTACCTATTCTCATATAAGGCTATGCACAAATAAAGCTTAAGAAAACTAATATTAATTTTGAAATAATTCCGTACCTACTTATGTAATTTCAATCCGTTCAAAAAGTGAAGCCAATTTCTGATCTGGTTTCATAAATTTGAATATGCCCATGTTCAAAATATATCTACATATTCGCATACAGATTCACATCTTGTGCAAGAATCCTTTAACTCTACTTACCTATAATTATCTTGATCGAAATATAGGTACCTACTCATTCCTATACACCTGTCTCACACAAGAGGCCTCTAATTCAGTAATAAAGCATCGAAAAATAAAATACCCGAGACTAGATCGAACTTGGGATATTGATAACCAGTTGGGAGTTCCAACTAGTTACTAGTTATAGTATCCACAAAGACTCGTTCAACCAGATTTATTATGAAATTAATATTCAATTAGCTTTCCGCACATGGAACCGTGGCGCTGTTGGGCGTGCGTATTATTAAATATAATTTATGGCATCATTTACCGGCAGATATTTTTTAAATTATTGTCGGTCCCGTATCAACCGCGGTAATTGTGGTTCCAGTCAATTTGAGTAGCTATCGGAACATACCAACGATTAATACGGATATTTAATTACGTAACATGCTTTAAAAACTAAAACTTATATATATATATATATATATATATATATATATATAGGACATGGGTAGGTCTGTATTTTATGCAGTTGTAAATAAACATTGCAAAAATCTAAATTTATTGTCACTGATATGCTAGCATAATTAACCGACTTCCCAAAGGAAAGAGGTTATCTATATACTTGATACATTATGTATGATCATTCAAATAAATAAAATGTAGGTAATTTCCAATTACATTTTAGACTACGAAGCTTAGCTTCTGATTAGATCAGTTATATTTTTAAATAAAATATCTTCAAAGTATTTCATACATCTCTGTAATGTGTCAATCCTACGAGTACATAGCGGTCAAAATAGGTTTTGTAAGCCAATTTTAGTGCAACCAAAAGTTAGTAGGTAAACGCTTTTGAAGAATAAATATTTGACTAAAATTGAATCAAGCGGATCTAAAATATCGCTCCATAATATTGCAGGCCAGAATAAATCTTATATATAAAATTCCCGTGTCACAATGTTAGTTACCGTACTCCTCAGAAACGGCTTTACCAATATTCACCAAATTTTATATGCATATTCAGTAGGTCTGAGAATCGGCTACTATCTATTTTTCATACCCCTAAGTGATAAGAGTTGTTCACTCTTAACATTTTTTTATTTATATGACAACACAACGTTTGCCGGGTTAGCTAGTATTATTATAAGTATAACATAACTATTATAACAATAAGATATTGAATAAGACTTTCGAACCTAGAATGAATCATGCATTATGACTAATAACTTGTATAACAATCGCTACCTTTCTAAAACAATGAACTTTACACTTCTAAATTATTTCTGATAGTTATTTAACTTCGCAAACTATTTAACCTACGTGCAAGTTATTGGAATTATAATGCTACTGGCCAATAAGGAGTGAATTGGAGTGAACAGTTAATTTCTGTGAAAGCCCTTTCGCGTGAAGGAGGTCCTTATAGAGCCCAACCCAGTACGTACCTAAGTACAACTATAATCGTCCGTATAATATCCATACAGTAGCGTATGTTTCAAGGGTCCATAATAAGCGATAGAATAATTCGGATTTGATTGTTTAAGATCACATTTTTCTTACGTACGTACTGTGTAGAGCCGCGGTCTCTACAATGGTCTGTAAAGTGCAGATTCGATTCCAGCTTAGGTATAGGTTCGATATTTTAAAAGAAGAGATTTATTTTCTTAATTCATTTAAATATGTTTTATTAAATTAGACTGAAATTAAATTTCAATGAGTTTTATTCAATCACAGTCTAAGTTCATAATCAGAAGATACGCAAGCTCTTGCAAAAATCTAAGACGACAATGAGACTGAATGAGAAAATTTATAATAAAAAATTGTACCTACTTTTCTTATGTAATTATAATCTTGGTTACGAGTATATATAATTTTAGAAATCTACGTTGCTATACGACTCGTTCATAGAAGAAAATGAAACAATATTCTGTTAATATAGGTAGACACTCCTAGGTAATAAAGCTACAAATAAACAAATACTTAGCCATTTCTATACTTACGAAGCCTTACATTTCCCTCATTCCGGGTTGCCTACTTCCTTGAACGAGGACTACCTAGTACCGGTTTCTACCGGCTTACTATCTACATGGATACAGACGGACGATTTGTCTTACAGATAACAAATCTAAACATGAATTATACCCAAGATTTATAACATTATCACTATCAAATCCGAACAATCAGGCCTAGTTGGGTATGGTTACACTAAAAGTCGCTTGTCAATCTCATTTTGATATCAACTTGACACACCTTGCTGTATACAACCTGCGCCTTTTATCATAAACATTTGCGAATTTAAACTTACGCATGATTTTGTATAAAAGTTTATAGTTTTCTGCAATAGTATCACCTCAATTTAGATATTTATTCCTATTAACAACCATACAATTGATAGGGGTTAGGTAGACATGTTAATATAAGGCAATGAGGTTAAGATTGCAATTTAGTCTCCTAAAACTGTAACAATATGTGATCGACATCAGGTAAGACTCCTGTTTTATTTGAAGTCACTCATACATTATTTTTATTTTTAACACAATTTTATATTTATGTGCACGTTGAAACTATTACTTGGGTTTCGTGCCATCGCCCTACTTCAGTAGACTAGAAAATGGTAGGTATATTTGTAGATGAACCTTACCCGTGTGTAAGTCCGTAGATCCTTACGAGTCTTTTATATAGTCCTTTATGAATATTTTATGATCTCTTGTATAATTGTATAGTAACGTTATTATTTTTCTCGTTATAATAAATCTTTAAAAACAAATAGATTAATACCTATACATTAAATACAGATAATAATGAAGCGACAGCTACGTAAGACTCTACATATATCTTAAAATTACACCGCTTAGAAGTTTCATTTTTTGTACAATCCACCATTATTAAACGTAATGTCAGTGAGTGAGGATGTGAAGTGTCTCCGCGCATCAAAGTCACGTGTATTTTCAAGTGCGCAGCCGCAAAGCGGGCAACAAGACAATTCGAGATTAAGTCCGCACGGCCACCGCATCGAAATAGACCATCAAAAACTCTAATAAGAATTTATCAACGGCGCCGTCTGAAGCGCTCGAACACGTAGATTTATTGCGTGTTATGTAAATGTGTACAAGATATTAGCGTCCTTAATATTTCCACGTCGTGATTACCGCTCACATGAACGTGAGAAATTCAGTCTTAAGTACTCAGTACCCTTAGTATGAGTTTTTACGTTTTTACAAAAATGACTGTTTTTGTTTTTGTTTACGTATTTCTTGTATATTTCCAATCAGTTCTGATACAGTCGCTAGGGGCGCTGTTTGGAAATGTATCGGAAAATACGTAAACAAATACAAAAACAGTTATTTTCGTAAAAACGTAAAAACTCATACTAAGGGTACAGTACTCGCTCGGACCCAATCGGGCGATCTACGGATGCCTTTTTATGCACCGACCGCTTACCTACTTAGCTCCTCGACGCAAATAGATTTCGATGCATTGCTCATTAATATTGTTAACGTGCTTTTAAACATAGAGTTCCGACAATGATACATGCTTTACTTTCGTTCTAAATACGTCTGTTCAGTTGTTGATAGTGCAATGCGTAACAGCAATTAACAATTAAATGTAGCTGATCAAACGATGTGTCTCTATAACCTTACAACGTTTCGACAATATATTTCAGACAACATTTCTTCATCAGGACTTTTTCATCTTCAGCAATCTTTTCTTATCGGATTGCAACACAAATCCATTTGCAATGAAATTGGTTCGTTAGGTTATAAGTAAACCACATCTGAAGAGACCATAAAACGGAACGCGTTTCGAAATTTAATTCAGTTTCACTCATTTTTGTCAAACGCTAGAGTCAATAACGTGAGGCAACGAGCCAAATAATAAGTAGCCGAGACTAGCCAGTGACATTTGGAGTAGCAGAACACGATCCAACGGGTTGGTTGATGACATAATTCATAGCATGCGTGCGTTGCGCTGCATATCTCTCTATATCATTTCTCTATATATCATTAGGCATATTTCAGACGCTTCTATGACTGGCTGTCCGCGCGATGATGTATATCGTTTCGCGAATGCACCTTTCCGTTTCTTCTTCCTCTGTTTTTTAATGTATTTTCGTTGGAGATAAATTTTAAAACGCGCAGCTTGAAAATAATACCGTTTCTCATAAATAAGTTGCATACATTATGTTGATAAGGGATTATTATGTGACTAATAGATGTATCATTGTTACATTTACTATACTCGTCCTATCTATCTGATAAGTTTGGCAAATTAGTAATTGCATTTAAGGTCCTGCATTCGATTCCTAGTCAGACTTCTGGATCAAGGTGTTTTGTGCCCATAGAATCCATAAACGAGAAATCCTAGTAAAACGAAAGTAGTATTTATTGCCATAAATGATAATACTGACAATCGCATTTAAAATAACACTGATCATTAATCACATTTAAAGCTTTCACAGTTTGCTGTCCTCGTACTAATGTTTTTGATATATTAGGCAAATACTCGTACCTACTGTCCACCTGATATGTGCTACTATGAAAGTCTTTAAACCAATCTATACTAATATTATAAAGAGGAAAACTTTGTTTGTTTCTTTGGTTGTAATGAATAGGCTCAAAAACGACTGGACCGATTTTAAAAATTCTTTCCATCCATCCATCCATCCATCCATCAGCCTTTTGAGGTCCACTGCTGGACATAGGCCTCCCCTAATTGGCGCCACTCCAACCGGTCCCGTGCCCTTTGAATCCAGATCCAAACATTCTTTCACCATTCGAAAACTACATTATCCACGAGTAACATAGGCTATATTTTACATGAAATATATTTGATAAAAAGATTTTGAGGCAATACAAAGTTTTCCGGGCCAGCTAGTATTAAATAAAGAGAGTCTACTAAGTCAAATTCCGATAGATTGCCACTCTTAAGAAATAAGTTAGAAGTCAACTTATCATGATAGGTATAATCCTTAAACCAGAACACTGTTACTTATCACACAAAGATAACTCTGCTTTTGCCGTCACAGTAAACATTAAGATTACTACCTCTCTGAAAATATGTACCGGTTTGCACTGATTTCTTTTTTACTTCCCCTAAGTCGCCTGCTTTAGTCTTAGTAAAACCATGTGCATTATTATCAATTATTTTTAAGCTTTAATTAAAAATACACCACATTAAACTTATATATTTTGCAACACGTTACTAGATACTTCGGGGGATCAATTTTGACGGTCTATATTGCGTTACTGAGTAATTTATCACACTTTTTATGTGGGATAAAATCTTGCTAGTGAAATCATAACTACAATTCCCAGCATCTATTACTCTATCATAAAACGAGTTAAGTAAACTTCTGTTTAAGTAAATCTAACTTTCGTAAAGTGGCACCATGGGACAGGCTAACACATCGTCGTGATACGACCCCGGAGATAATGGACAATAATTGGCCAAGTGCAAGTCGAACTCGCACACGGAGGGTTCCGCACCATACATTTTTTATTTTGAGCATTTGTTATCAGCATATTTAGTATGTTGACAATTTGGACTGTCTACCCATTACGGTTCAATGTATAAAGCGAAAAACGCCGAAAAATAGCGGTTTCTTGTACGTCGACTCCTATTTATTTTCAAGATTTTTTTAGTTTCAGTTTAGTATTTGTTGTTATAGAGTCCACCATTATACATATTCCGTGAAAATTTCAAGGGTCTATCTACTACAGTTCCAGAGATAGAGATCTGTGGCAGATGGACAGACAGCGGAGTCTTAGTAATAAGTTTACCCTTTGGGTACGGAACCCTAGAAAGAGAAAAACAAAAACTTACTCGAATCACGAAGAGCGGGTAGCTCTTTAAAGTAGGATCGTGATAGGTAGGCGACATGTAAAAATAATTACCGTCTACTAAACAGAAATACACAGCGTTCGAAATAAAACCTTATTGTTTGCTATACAGAACCACTCTTCAACGCCCAAAGATGCACCGCTGTGCAATTATTCACTTCAAGGATTAGTAGCTTACCAACATGACCTTAACTAAATTACTCGAAGATACAGAAGATTTATTTACGTGCGATAAATTACAAAGTAAACATATTTTTGTTATCTTAAACGGATTTAACATTTGCGGAATTGTCCAATATCGAATCAAGGTTTTGGAAACGTCTCGAGAAAAACGGTTTTCATTGAAAACTTTGGATAGATCAAGGTCTATGCGCAGGGTCATTGGGCTAAAACAAAAATCAATTTTAACGCTAATAAAATTACTCCTAATAGAGACACTATATTGACATATTTTAATTAATCAAAGCTAGTCTTGCAATGTTTTCGCTTCGGTCTCGTTGGGTGGATGTCACAAGAGGTAACTAAAGGAATACAACCAGGAGGTGGATAGCATCTTTTTCCTGCTACTTGTATATTGTGATAACTAACACGCAAAGCCAAGGGTCACAAATCCAGAAATACACACGCCTTTATCCAGAACTAAACTTGTAAAAACCAAGAAATACATTATGTAATGTAAAGTACGAGTAGTAATGTAATGTAAACAAGTTTGTTTTCTAAAAAAATAAGATACACCTAAGTAGGTACCTATGTATTATGATTTTTTAAAGTGAAACATATGTATCTAAGTTAATTTCTTATTAACATACAATATTAAGTGGACGAAATCGTACGCTAATACGACTAAATAGAGATAACTGAAGAACTCATTTTAAATAATAAGATATTAAGGATACCTCAGGTAGACACAAAAGAGAATAACAAAATAATATGCCATCAAAAACACTGCTTGTAAAAAAATCCAAGCCTCGCCATTCAGCTCTTCCACCGTAAAAAGTCGTGAGATCCATGCAATCCAAGTCACGCAGTCTCTACTTAAGAGACCTTCTGTCTTAAGATATTATCTCACTATCTAACCTAACAACATCTCATGGGACCATATCAATATTAAAAATATTTTATGATTCAAATAAATAGATTGGATTTGGCAATCGTACTAAACAAACTAATTTAATTTAATATACATATACTTGTGAGATACATTGTTTTTTTTTTATAATATAGAGGAAGCAGACTAAGCTGGAACGGAAAGTATATCTTCCTTACCGCACTCTTGAAACTAGAACATAGCAGCGCTTAAGACGCAAAAATTGATCTAGCGGTGGTGCCGCTGGAAGCGGCGATACCACAAACAGTTCACATTGTGTTTTAATCGCATCATATCGCAGCACACGAGTAACATTACTACGATTGCCAAGTCCAATCTATTTATTTGAATCATAAAATATTTTTAATATTGATATGGTCCCATGAGATGTTGTTAGGTTAGATAGTGAGATAATATCTTAAGACAGAAGGTCTCTTAAGTAGAGACTGCGTGACTTGGATTGCATGGATCTCACGACTTTTTACGGTGGAAGAGCTGAATGGCGAGGCTTGGATTTTTTTACAAGCAGTGTTTTTGATGGCATCTCATTCCTTTTTGTAGGTATGCCTACTTTTTTTCCTTTCCGGGACCTTCTATTACTTGAATATCAACAACAGATTTTTTTAAAGCCCTCTCACTGTCTTACGACAATGAGCGTTCTTTTTTGTTATTGTGAGAATTACTATTTGAAGAGTATATTAATAAAAAACATATTTTCCACTAGACCACGTTTTTATTCATTTCTATTTTAATCTTGAGTCATCGAACAATATCATTTTATACACAACCAGTAATAAAGATTACAATTTATATTAAAAAGGTTCTTACAATACGCCCCCTTTATCTATATTACCCACCTTTAACAATCCTCTACATAAATACTAGCAAACATAACTCTTTCGTGGAACTAGCTAAATAGTTGAATCTCTACACTCTGACACGGTAGACTACTGTTACTATCTGAGTTAACTTTTGTTTATTTCAAATCAACCTCCATTGAAGTTGTCACGGACTTACAAATGGACACACCAAACGCTTGCAATAATTTTAAAATACATTGTTTTTGGTCTCAAATAATCACTCAGTCATCTATAAGCATGCTATCACGCGAATGGCCAAAAAGAACTCAAGTTTAATTTTATTTTAGCATAAATTACGATCAGGCCTACAATCAGGCCGTTACAGGACCACTCTCTGAAAGTAAATCACATATTATAAAGTTGTACAATTCAGTTTATTTCCTCTCTCTAACAGGATAACCTATTACTATCATTACTTATATCAACAGATTCACGTTCCATTACTTCAGACTCGCTTACATCCGTCATATCCCTAGTCACATTACTTACATCACTTGTATCTGCACATACATAGCTTGTATCTTGCACTAGTCACATTACTTACATCACTTGTATCTGTAACCGCAGGCACACGTACACCTATATCACCTGTAACACCAGCATCAGTCACGCACTCTTTTCATTCATCATCTCTTTCATTCGAACATGATAAATTAAATCTAAAAAGTTAATATTTTAACAACTGGAATTACTCCCGTTATCCTCAGGAAAAACATCGTCTAAAACCTTAACACCTCGACTGATTGTAATTTCACGTGTCTTCGTATTAAATAATCGATATCTTCTTATGAATATCCGACAAAAATCATTGGTTTTGACTTTGCATCCAATTTTCGTCTTTTCTGTTTGGTATAAGAGTATACGCTGCACATCCAAATAAGCATAAATGGGTAACATCTACTCGTTTCCCAGACCATTTTTGTAGTGGCACGCAGTCTTTCACTGCCTTCGTCGGACTCCGGTTTTTGATATAAATCTCAGTATTTAACGCTCTTGCTCAAATTCGCTTCAATTTATAATAGACTTCTCGCTTTTTCGATAATAGTTCTGTTAGCTCTTTCAACCATACCATTCTGTTTGGTGGTATATACTATATATCGCTTTCTGATGTAGAATTTCATTTGTTGACAAAAAAATATCGTAAGCTCTATTACAAAACTTCGTTCCACCATCTGATCTCATACACTTGTTCCACTTGCTAGTTGCCTTTTCAACGCGAATTTTATATTTTTTCAATTTCGTAAAGTCTCACTCTTATGTTTGAGAAAATTAACATGTGTCATTCGAGTATAATCGTCGATAAATAATAACATGTACCTTGAACCGTTGAATGAAGTAGTTTCCATGGGACCACATAAACCTGTATGTACGATCTCCAGTACATCGTGCGCTCCTGTTCAGAGTTTTGGAAATGGTTTCTTACTAGTCGACATATCCGTCGTAATGTTTACATCATCAAGACGAGTCACAATATTCTTTAAAATTCGCATATATTCCAGATTAGTACGGGCTAGTCTTCTATGCCAATATTTATTTGACATTGTCAAATTACATATCGGTGATTTGACAAATTGTTTAAAATGTATACCATGTACGTTGTGGCCAGTTGCGATGATATTATCCATAGAGTTACTAATAGTGCAACCGTTTTTCAGGAAATTAACAGTAAATCGTTTTTCAGTAAGTTTACTCACCAATAACGAAATCATACTTAAATTATTAATCTGTATTTGTCTACTGAATTCAACCTGTAGTTATTTTTAAAATTATTATTTGCAAAGTATATTAATAATACATATTTTCAGCTAGACCATATTTTTCACCGAACAATATCATCTTATACAGGTTGAATTTTTCAAATAGGCCTTGAGGGCCAAATCCGAAACTATGAGGATTAGCGAAAAGTGCTGAAAGTGATTACGAGGCCGATTTTGATAAAAACTATAACTGCATCATTAGTTTTTTAAAATATATTTTTCCGTAGCCGGGAATCGAACGAGTTCAGTTTTAAAAAAATACACCCTCTATATTATTCCACTATATGATAGTGTTGCTTATAAGGATAAAATTCTGGAAAGTAATGTTATGTGACAAATTAAAGTAAAAGGAAAATTTTGAAGAAAATACATATTTTTCATACCTTGGCATACTAATCCTTAAGGATTATACATAACATATGACTTATGTATAATTCTTTAGGACTATACATAAGTCATAACATTGAAGAATTTGTTGGTTAATCAACTAATTCTTCGATGGCCATAACGGCCATGACTTACGGCTTAGTATGAGAAAGTAATAGGTTGGCAACTAAGTTCCCGCCGAGGATTTATTTTTTAATAAATATAGATAACTGATTAATTAGTAAATTCTTATTTTTTGTTGTTCACAACTTCGTAATAACGTTGAATATGATTTTCAATATCTCTTTGTTAAGTAATCACTCGGATTTGACTCGAAAAAGTCATTCTCGCAAATTGTCAACTTTACATCTGTATATAAACTCCGCATACGCATAGCAAGTTACAAACGCATAGCAATTTACAAATCTATTATAATGATCCTAAAAATAACCTTAACTAAATCGAATACAAAAATATAAATTCTTGGGGAACAAAACGTCCGCTTTCGAATGATTTAAAACATAAGGCCAAGAAATTGTTAATATGCGAAATGTTTAAATTAATGAATGGCGGAAACTTAACTGCCAAATTATTATGAAAAAATTTGAATTTTCTTAAAAATGAGGCTTTTCCTTTACTTTTTCATTTATCATTACTTTCAAGAATTTGATCCTTATAAGCAACACTATGAGGTAGTGGAATAATATAGAGGGTGTATTTTTTTTCAAATATTACGTAAGTTGAAAACATGATTTTTTGTTTGTGTAGATATTGGTTTGTCTTTAATAGTAATTGGTAGGTTTAGGTCTAAAACGGATAGGGCAAAAGAAATTGTGTAATTAGGGTAATCCGTTTAAAAGTTATTAAGGATTTTACATTGTGAACTTTGTAAAACTTTATATGTAAGCTTATTTTCATACAGACATTTATTTAAGCGCAACAAGGCCGAAATTTGCCTAAACATTTGTTTCCTTGGAAACAAACTTATTATTATTTTATAATACGGTGACAGTTGCTTTACATCACGACAGTTATTGTATTTTGTGTATGTTACCGTTAGATTGCAGAATACGTTAGCATACACATTAACTAGTTAGTCTCAAGATTAGCTAGAAGATAATAATATGCAGATTAACTATGTAGTAAAATTCGAAACATCTTTTCAGACTTGTTCTTAGGGTTAAAACATATGCCTTTTTACGACATAACGACGTATCGTGACACATAGCGACATCGTGCCGCAAAGCGATATTGTTTCTTGAAAATATGCAATGTTTGTCGTAAATTCATGACACGACGACGCATCATGGCATGCACGAAACGACGTCAAGGGGTGAAAATTGATACAATCTTCGTTTTGTACTTTAGGTAATGGGCAAGTTAATCTGCGTTTTAACTGATTAGGCACATTAGCCGTAACATATAGTTTTATTCTCATGACATTTGTCAGAAATTCGGAATGTTTTTGATATCATATTAATATACTCTTTAGGGTTCCGTACCTAAAGGGTAAAAACGGAACCCTATTACTAAGCTGTCCGTTTGTCTGTCTGACATAGAGCTCTATTTCTGGAACCTAAATAGATGGAAACTTAATTTTTTTACGGAATATGTATAATTATGGCCACTTTAACAACAAGTACTAAAAGTAAAAAGAAAAGCTTTCAAATAAAGGAGTTTTTTTTTTCTTTATGAGGAGGAAATCTTCAAAAGGTACCCGATGACGTGGAAGTGACGCAGGGTTATGTGGGACTTTTACCGCACTAAAACCCCCCGGTGGCCGTCCTCAATGTTTGTTGGAGAACTCCGGAATCTCCGACGGAACGCAACCGAAGTCCTCCAAGCGCGATGCCCCGATCGAGCTCTGCCCTGGGAGCAGTTTTCGCTCCTCCCAAACTATCCGGTGTTCACGACAGTATGCGACCACACATACCGCCGTCCTTCCCGGGGACACATATAGGACGGTTCGAGCTCCCACTCTTGCCACGCCCAACTCCGGCAGGCAAACAGGCAGGGGATATCGTAGCCCTACTTTAGTCCAGGAACTACAGGGACAAACATATAATGACCTGCTATTTTTTGGCGTTTTTCACTTTATCTATTGAACCGTAATAGATGTTATAGTTGACATTTTCACAATGCATTCTATGGCTGCTATAATATCAATTAGTAAATATAAAAAACACATGTTTTTTGGTACGGAACCCTCAGTGTACGAGTTCGATTCGCACTTCACCCATTATTTGTATTGAAGTTAAATTGAAGTTGGAATTGAAAACTTCTTTTGTCTCGAGAATAAAAACAATTGACGTCGCCAATAATAGTAGGGGAGCCCAAGAGGGGATTTTGAAATTTCTGCTGCGCCTTGAGTATGTTCGTGTGACTCATTTTTTTACATCTTTCGAATCCTTTAGGAGCTATTCCCACCGTGAATCGAAAAATATCATACAAACTTTTCTTCACTCACTAAAGTGTAATCTATACAATCGTATAGGTCCAAACGACGCTCGAGTTTCTACCCATTTAGCATCATGGGCTCCCCTACTACTCGTACATTTCGCGGACAGGAACACAGATTCATTAACTGCAAATGTAACTTTGTAATCCTATATACTTATATAGGATACAAAGTTATTTTATGTAGTTGGTGTATCTAGATAACCGGACAGAAATTGCAAAATATTTTAGTTTTTCCATGAGTTATATACTAAACACTAATCGTATTCTCAATCTTAACCTTCTATGTCTGCTAGAAGTGCCTTAACATTTTGATGATCGGTCAGTCAGTGAGTGACAAAATTACGAACTTTGACTACTTGTAATTCTTAAACTACTGGTTCAAATTGAATGAAATTGGTAATACACCGTCTCTATACAATGCTTGCTTGGCTCCTGAAAATTCAAGCTTCTAGCTTCATATGCAACGAAGTTACAGGGGGTCAAAAATGGGCCGAATTGCTTCGGGAAAAGGATGGTACGGCCGTGCCGCTTCTTTTGGCTCGACTTGGCGGAGGCACTGCCGTGCCTCCAGATTTTTAAACAAAAAAGTAATCGTCGACAACAATTCTGATTTTGATTGATTAATGGAAGTAGAAATACGTGTCCTTTAATATCAAAATATATTTTACGCGAGAACACTGCACAATACCGGAATAATAAAAAGGCGAATTTGTAAAACAGAAGTATCAAGGCTAGAAAAACAGGTCTGAAATAGGTGGTTTTACCGTCTTAACAGATGCAGTAAACAGGAAGAGTGGCTTGGAATTCCACCTTACGCCCGTCATAGAGTCTATCCACTTACTTGTGAGACGCAGGTGAAAATTTTAAACAAATATACATAAGCTCATAAGCATTTTGCATTACATTATCGATGCCGAATTTGCGATTTATATCTCTGAATTTTACCTTGAAATGAAAATTATGATACACGTGTTGGTAGATTATTTACCTACAACATACATTTTACCTACTTAAACGAAATTATGAATATAATATTTAAGTACATTACATTTCTTAAAAAAAAGTGTCCCTTCATTTTAGAATGATTTTTTAAAATAATTTCTTATCATAGTATAAAATGATCATTTTCATTATTAAAAGAATTTCGCCCAAAATTTTACTTCCATGAACCTTTGATATAAAGTGCGGGATCCTTATACCCATTTTTTTTTTCATATAATGAAGACGTGAAAGTACCTCAAGTAAATTTGAAAATAAATTTTAAATGAAATAAAATATGAAAATACACATGCATACATGCGTTACGATTGACACTTATATACATACAGTAAACCTAGTTCATAGTAACTCCAAAACATAATTACTATGCAGGTTTGTGCAGCAAGTAGTAAAGTCCTTATCAAGCAATCTTGTTTCTGTGCCAACTAGCTGTAAGAAAAGCAAGAAAAACACTACTTTTATTTTTTCATACACTAATATGGTTCGGTCGAATAATATTAATCGATATGGTTACGGACGTTAACTGAACTTACAGTTGACTTATTAAACGTGTTATTATGTAATACTAAATGTATGTTGCATTAGGTCTCTAAGAAAACAATTGCAAAACAGTGATTTTCTAGCACAAAAGTTCAATGAATTTCTTGCAGGATGCGTGGTTAAAGCCGTAGTCAACCAAGCTGGTCCAGTGCTAGTTAGTGGACTTGTTGGTTAACTTGGTTGGTAGACACACCTTTGAGAATATTACCTAGAACTCTCAGTTACGTAGGTTTCCTTAGCACGTTTTCCTTTTAGTTAATTGAAATAATAATGCATATGAGTTATGTTAGGTTAGGTTAGCACGTAAAAAAAAGGGCTTTATAGGTAAGTTTAAGTTATATCTGTACCAATCTAATTAACACACTACACTTATATTATGGGAATACTGTAGATCGCCGTTTTGTCGGTGTCATGGGTACAGACAATTTCACTAGCACCCAGACCAGATTAGATGCAGAACGGAAAACTAACTTAACTAATCATCCAGGTTTCACAACGGGGATCAAACTCGGAACCCTGTAGCGATCGCATAGGCTATCATATTATATTTTACTATGTGCGATGTTATATTCACATTTCCTCCAAAAATGGTGATTCGGGATCGAATATAAAATAATGTGTTTCCATGGGACCGATATGTATAACATCTGCCCATTATAAACAGTCGGTGCATCGTCAAACAGGTCATCCCGCAGTATTCACAACAGCAGACACATCAATCATGAATAGCGGGTTTTTAAATTCAGATCTAGACTAGTTTTGTATTCTGAGCTAGGTTTTTACGGAGCATCTTTGGTCATCCCAGGAAATAAACGTTTGAAACGCATTTGAATTTACATTTTGTTTGTTACCTCTGTATTTTTTTGCTAACCTTGTAGTGTTTTGTCATCTACCTACTTACTGCACAGTATTTGAAGATTTCTATTGTGTATAAGAAAAAATAGCTGGTAATTATTATATGTGGTTAAATTAACTAACTATAACAATATTTACGTTGGTTGTTACAATTATGTAGAGTTATGTTTAAATTCTTAACGTTATTCGTGTAAAACTTACAATTTTTGATTTGAAGATGAATACATTATAAGTAATTGTATGATGGGCGTAAATAGATCTTATAAGCTGGAAGCCATAGTTGAAATCGCAAACGCGCAATTTTTCAAAGTTATATGCAATGAAGGAAAATATTATGTGGAAACCAGCAAGCGTGGAAGTTCTCTAAACTATTAAACACCTTTAACTTTGATAACAATCGACAAGCAGTAGGGTAATATGTTTTATAGTATAGTTAAGAATTAAACCTTTTTAACTGTGGTTAGCAGTAATTATCTAATGAGTTGATGATAATAAATAAATAAACGCTTTCTACACTCACAGCCCCACACTAGGATTCCCCAATCCCCATGTCGTGGGTGCCATTGACACACACATAGACAAATACGCAAACACCCAGACCCAGAAACAGAAATCTAAATTCATCATTTAGATATCTGTCTGGCCGGGGATCGAACCCGGACCCTTTGCTCAGACCGGTATGGTTACCGCCCCGCCACGCGGGTCGTCATGATGATTCTGTAATGGCTAAAGTCGATTACAATGACATCTTTACTCATTAGGCATCTTTAAAATGATTCCATGAGCGATCGGTTTGCGCGGGCGCCCCTACTAAATCCTTACAAATCTTATATGTACCTACTCATGTGTTATTATAAGATGATTTATTCGCAATATACTTCTTACTTTGAGTAGCTAACAAGACACTTCCATATTATACTCAATTGAGTAAGTACTTGCAAGTAGCGAATCAGTGTAAAACTGTACATAAATTCCACTAAATGGACATGATACATATTTTTGTCATTTGTTTTGATTAGTTTAACAATACAATACATATATATTTTTTTTAATTATTGAAGTCTAGTTGTACAAGATGTTAAGCATGGGGTTTCATTATCAAGATTAAATAATGTAATCTAACCTTATTCTCTCTATTTTGATTATTACTTAACTTGAAAATTTCAATCAAACAGTATACCTGCAAACAAACAGTATAATACAAAATTTTATTTTTCATTAGATTACAAAATCAATACATTAATTGTTAACATGTTCTAATTTGGTCGGTTCGCTAAAACATTAGTTGCCCTCAGGTTGAATCATCTATATGATGTTTATTCCTCCTCCCTACAAACAAATACCTACTACTTGTTAATATGCCACTTCAGTTGTATAGAATAAATATTCCTGCTCCAGCTATCAGGTAGCTACCGTCAGTAATTTCAAACACTCAACTATTAAATGCTAGCTGATTATAATCTTAGTTAAGAAAAAATGTAATTGCCTTATGACTCATCCATTACTGTCTCACTACTGGGAACGGGTCTCCTCTCCGAAAAAAAGAGTAAACTATACAAAACAATAAGTTATTATCTGGAGGCACGGCAGTGCCTCCACCAAGTCGAGCCAAAAAACAAAAAAAAAGCGGCATTTAATTTAATTAATTTTTTTTTGCAAAATTTAGTATTTATTACCTCCTTTAAAAATATGAAAACAGGTCTGAATAGATGTTTATGTAAAGTTACAAAATTCAAATATATTAAGTAGCTATACACTTTTAAATTCCCACTTCACTATTGACAAATGTCTTTTGCTAACGTTTAATTCAGAACTCTTTCTCATTTGGTAACCTGTCGGAAAGCCTATAATTTTTTTGTTCTGTATAATTCAGTAGTGTGGTATACATACCTATATTTATCAGTTCTGTAGGTATATCGGTCTTGGGATATAAAAAGTTATAGATAGAGTATACTACAATCCTAAACATGATTACAGACAAAAAAGTTATACTCCTATACAAATACATCGTCGATTTTTTTAATATTGAAGATTGTATATAAAAGAAAGCTTAAATTAAAATAGAAATAGAAAGAAACAATAAAATTAGACTTATGGAATTTTCTGTCAAAAAGTCAATTTTTCGGAAGATTTTGTTAGTAGACTTTAGCTACTAATTGTTTTAAACAAACGAAATATAATCCAGCCACCTTCCTTCCATAATAACAATTTCAAGTGTTACCTCAGTTATTTTTAAATCCAAACCTTTTTTTCTACATTATTAAACAATCTATTTCTAAAACAGCGTGACAAATGACGATTCGGATCTACAGAGCACATTATCTCAATGCTTCTGTTATTCAACTGTTCTGTGGTGCTTGATATTGGTCAAAGCCATAAAAACTACATGTGACACTTTTATTGCATGTATTCTGTTTTCATCTAGATATCATTAGTCATGTTCTCTTTGATGTTTTATCGCTAAACATTTTTATGTTGGCATATCTAGAGGCACCGTTATTAAGTACCAACGTTGATGGAAAGATATGAGCTTGATAGAAAAATATTCCAAATAGTTTCTATAATCATTTTTCACGTCCACTTTTATCCGGGAACGAAGCTGAAATGACATGGACGATTAAAAATAGGTACCTACCATTGGAAGCCATTGAGTGATACGTTATGTACCTATCTGTATAATTTATGCATTCCCAGTATAATTTTATTCTTGAAATCATGTTTATTTCGTTATGGTGGAATTTAATTAATTTAAATGACCGTAGGTAGTTTTTTTCTTTTAACTAGCTAATTAAATATATTATGCTAACGTATAAATGGAAATAAATATTTACTTTACATATTTTAACGCAATTTAAGAATATGATATGCAAGTCTAAGTGCGAATTTATTTATAAAAATAGCATATATTAACGAATTTAACAACCAGGATTTTAAGTATATTTTTTTCATTATACCTACAGTTAAATATAATAACTTGTGAACTGTTGTATTGTTAAGCCAGTTTATAAACCTGTATAAAATCCATAAGAAAAAAAAACGAAAAAAAAGAAATAATTTACATTGTATCAGAAGAACACAAAGTAAAATATTTCTTAATATTATTAAGAGATAATTTGTCAAAAACAGCTAACAAATTTAGCATTCCTCTAAGAAACTGTTTTACGAAAAACGTTTCCAGACACTAGCTATTTTAGTTTTCAAATTTAAGTCTCATCCATAGGTAACGCAAAGTCATTCGTTTAAAATTCGACCATGCAATATGTCTAGACTCAGGCAGACGGAATATCAATGGCCTGTGACCTAGAATTACATACGATAAGAATAAAGTTTTGTTTTTCACATCGTACGGTCTATTGCTTTACCTGCGCAGTATTTTTTGAAAATAGCAAATCGAAATGCAATCCTGATCTTAGTGTAAATCGTACATCGAGTTAATCTTAAAGACAGATGTATTGCTTCTCTTAAATTGCTTCTAATTATAACACAAGCAGCTCTAAAGCGATAGGTGGGAGAGATGCTGTAAGAAAAATTTTAAGATTCAACTCCCGAAATTTTTTATACGATTTTGAAGAATACTCCTTAACCATAGCTTGGAACTAAATATTTCGTGATTATTATGTACACTACGTGTGAATATAACAATGTATTGTATAGGCAAAAAGAGTTTCGCATATGATGCAGGCAAGATAATTGCATGTAATTATTTTGCATATGAGGAAACTTACGGCACATACCTACTACCGCAACTACATAATAATTGTATGCAATTAAAAGTCAACTAGTAGTATTCAATAAAATGAAAAAATATTGATTATGTCTATCTGTCTATCTGTGATACACCTACGTATTCTAAAATATTTGAAATAGAAAAATGTTAACATAAAATACCTAAACTTTGGTGTAACGCGAAAAGTTCTGAAAAAATATTTTCCTTAACATTATTCGTGATTAGTCGTGATTTTTTTCTTTAATTTTTTAATATTTTAATGTATAATATCATATTTTTTGTTACTTACACTAAAAAATCGGTGTAAAATACTATACCTACGAAATTTTACTACAGATAGTGTCGTAACTTCCTACTTTTATCCGTACAAACTCTTGTAGGTCCTAACCAGTTAGCCAGGCAAGAAACAGCTGTACACTAATACAATCCAGGCTGTAACTGGGCCTATGCCAGCAGTTTTCAGCAGCTCCTCTAATGACTAATTCACAGCGGCCACTTGAGAAAGCGATTCATTACGTCTGTCTTGAACTGACTAGGCAAGGATGAGAGTATGGAAATTATGTTATTGTTTGGTAATCATAGACTTTTTGTAATCAAGAAAAAAATAGTAAGAATAAAAAAAAACAAAAGAGAATAAATAGTTACATTTTTACAAAAAAAATGATGCTAAAATTTTCTAATTTCCAGACAGGGTCCCTTCATATTCATCCACAAATTTAATTAAATAAGAATTCGTTTCCTATTTAACGCAAATGTATGTTAAAATAAAAGTGAATACATTTTAAAATAATTTATATAACTCAATAATTTTTAAAGGTGGTAGAACCCTTTGTGGTTCGACTCCGGCGGCACCACCGCCACACCTATTTCTACCTAATAACAGCAGTGTTAGGCGCTGCTGTGTTCCGGTTTGAAGGGTGTGGTAAGGGAGACAGACTTTTCCGAGGCGTTCCAGCTTAGTCCTCAGGGGTAGCGGCGCATCTGTGGCCGACCTCAGGTAGGAATATCTAATCCTATCTGGGGTTGATTACAGATGTCCATGGGCGGCAGTAGCCACATCAGGTGGACTGCATGCTCGTCTGCTATTCTTATATTATAAAAAAAAAAAAAAAAAAAAAGAAACTCAATGAAAAATGTGCGATCGTTACTACAGTTCATTTAAAAATAATATCAAACGACCGTCCATCATCTGCACTTCCTAATAAT
Source organism: Epargyreus clarus (assembly GCF_041222505.1). Classification (NCBI taxonomy): domain Eukaryota; kingdom Metazoa; phylum Arthropoda; class Insecta; order Lepidoptera; family Hesperiidae; genus Epargyreus; species Epargyreus clarus. The sequence continues at coordinate 10,862,726 of NW_027332213.1, forward strand.
AATATCTTATTCAAATTACAAACTTGATGTAAGCGTTTCATCTAAATAAACATTCGTGAATCCGCATTGAAATTCATACGCCCTCGTATTGCGTCCATTCGTTTTGTATCTCTACAAGGATTATGTTAAAATAATGCTGTCCATCAGTTGTTTGTGCATCAGACTGTCACTAACATTTCAATCGCGAAGGGTTTTTGCCGTGTCTTCACTTGTAGTACTTGGGACGGCATCGAATATTTATGGTTTTTAAACATCTTTATCGACGCGGGCTTGACATCTTGAACGGAATAAGGGAAAGTATTAGGCGCGTGTGCTGTATTCATTTCGGCTATTTTTTATGTATTAGCCGATTGTTTCGAGTATTAATGTTTTGTTCAGTTTTTTACAACGTTTTAATCAATGTTTGCTTCAATGATAATACAATTAGCAGATGCGTTAACCGATGCGTACTACGAAATAGCCATTAGGGAGCGAGGCTGCTTAAAGAAATATAACAAATGGCACAGTTTAATTTGGTAGACATAGCCGAGACGGGCCGCGTATCGATCAAGAGTTGACTGGCGACCGTCCAAGCCGGACCAAGTGGTGGGCCGTGCCGGCGACACGCGGAGACAGGTGCGGCATGCAACCCATGACTCGATCGACGCTTCGCACCACCGACACTCCCTTCTTTGATATCAACAAACGCCATTTCAACCTTCCACACTTCACTGACTAGCTTACTAATGTTCTTCTACACTAACTAAACTATCACTATTGTCAGTGCCGTATTGTAGGTACTCTTGACGAAGAGTTTGGACTATTCGCTGTTATTTAACAACTTGTATGAAAAGGTATTATGTACCAAAACAATACGTAATAAACACCATGTTGTTTTATACTAACTATATAGGTAGGTACGAGTATCTACAGAAATACCCATAAAAAATGAAAAAAAGATAAAGAACGCTTTTTTAACTCCTACTAGGAATCTTGTTTGAATCGTGCGCATTGCCGCAAGCTGTACATCACAATCGAGCAAGCGTAGCAAGGCACGAAGTCGATCGAGCCAACTATTCATTGGCGCTCAAACGGGCATTTAGTTCTAAATATTAGCCCACCTCGTATTTTGCGCGCAACATAATACATAATGAAGTAGCACATTTAATATAACTCGTTCTATTAAATATGTTAGACATTGTATTAATAGTCCACGTTGTTATTTTCAGGTACGGTGAACGCTAACGGGGAGACGAAGCGTCAGCGGACTTCCTACACGCGGTACCAGACCCTCGAGCTGGAGAAGGAGTTCCACTTCAACCGATACCTGACGCGGAGGAGACGGATCGAGATCGCGCACGCGCTCTGCCTCACCGAGCGCCAGATCAAGATCTGGTTCCAGAACCGCCGCATGAAGTGGAAGAAGGAGCACAAGATGGCGTCGATGAACATAGTGCCCTACCACATGAACCCGTACGGCCATCCCTATCAGTTCGACCTTCACCCCAGTCAATTCGCCCATCTCTCTGCATAGGATCAGTGGAATTTTTCGAACAGTGGATAACTGATTCATTGAGATAAATCAGTCGGTCGTCGCTGACGAGGTTGTATGTAACGTCGTCTGTGACGAAGACGCGCGTTACAGCAACCAGACTGGGATCAGTTATTCGCTGCTCGAAAAATTTATGTGCAATAGACAAATTTGTTGAACTTGTTGTTGTGACTTCTGTGGCGTTAGTGAGTGCAAGTGCTTCGGCGAGTGATTTGAATGGACAAAAGAGACTACAAATGGAAGTGTTAATTTAAGACCAAACTTGTAACAAATCTATTAGGTATATAAATTCGAGGCGTTAGAACCTACGTTAGGTACCTAAAATTTGACTAATTTGTTAAAATCAAGTAAAGAAATTGTACTATCAAGTATTGCAATTACTTTATTATGTACTTTTAAAACGTTAATGCGTTGTTTAAACTCTCGTGTAGAAAGAATTTTACCTAGTCATAAGCTATAATTCGTTCTGCATATTATTCCTAAATTTGTAAGATAATCAAATTCATGACTAATAGTGTAAATTGTGATGGCTGCGTAGATCTTAAGATAGATGTGTTTTAGATTCAAGTTATTTAAAGGTTTAATGTAATAACGCTGTAAAAATCAAAACATCCTACGTAATTTGAAATGATTAATTATTAGCCATCGAATCGGAAACAAATTCGGAATTGTACAGGGATAAAGTAAATTTGGAGAATTTCAAAAAGCACAGAACGAAGCAAAAACAGCTGTTTCAAATAAATTTTACTTAAATTATGTCATAACTTTATCTACTTAGTAATGAATAACGGCTAATAAATATTATTATAATTAGTAACGGCTTGTACAAGCGCTGTGAACTTGATAAAAAATTTAAGCTCAGTAACATTAGATCTGTGAATAGGTAGATTTTTCTTAATTGTAAATAATAATGATTTGTCACTAGCAAGTATGGCAAAAGTTAATATATTCGGTATAGTAACTTCTTCTCGAAGAACTGTTTTATGTTCCTGTCTTAGGTGTAAATAACAAACAAATATTTATCATTTACGTTTCACAGTTAATATTAAAATATCCTAGAATGTTTATGAATAGGAACTTTTGAATCCACCAACGATACCATTTAAATATTACATGTGACTATTGCGTACTATAAATCTTTAATGTCGTATTTGTATAATGTACTTAATATACTTAGTGAGTAAATAATTTTATTTCTTCCCTAAAGTGTTCTTTGTTTTCTTAATTTCGCTCAAGCACCTTCCATTCAAATGGCACGTTTTGAATCATGGCCTATCGTTTTGTTTTTATTAGAAATGTCGTGGTCAACTGTGATATTTTGTTAAATTTTATTCTTAAGTAAACTGCGCAATTTGAGTTTTTTAATTGAAATCTTCAGTGTGTTTGAAAAGCTTATCGATTTCCCTCTTTGGTTCACTCGTTGCTTTATTTATTGTTTGTATATATAATGACGTAGTATAATTAAATAATTTTCGAATTAGACTAATGTAATGTCTTTCCTCTTGTAAAGCTTAATGTGAATTATTACGTGCAATAGGAAGTTGCCTAATGTTTACGAACCCTTCTGTTCTTTTCTATTTGTACAATATTGTTTATTTAGTTGTGTTATTTCTTTCTAATTAATAAAATATAAATATGTTTATCGTTCATTCCAGTTCAAATGAGAACTCTAGGGAAGTATGCTACATGATCATTTAAATTATTGTATTGTACCTATTGATAAAATGTATTAAATTTGAAAATTGGTGAAGATGATAAATAAATTATGAAGAAATACGAGTCTTTGATTGCTGATCTTGGATGAATAACAAGAGTCTGTAAACATCAATAGTTAGTGAATAGTAGAAACATAAGACTACAGTAGCGTTAGTAAGAGTTTTTACGTTTTGGCAAAAATGACTGTTTTTGTATTTGTTTACGTATTTCCCATACATTTCAAACTTTAAAAGTTACTTTAAAGTTACTTTTTTCAAAACGTAAAAACTAATATTAAAGGGTACAGAGAATGTTATTGAGCAAACGTTACAAAGAGTTAGATATTTTCCGGGTATGCTTTCAAACATCGCTGCAACCGCCAACTAGACGCCGTTTGATGGTTGTATTGAGTAATGATTAATGATCGGTACCAATGACACGACAGCCGCTGCCGCGAGGGGGCGCTCACCACGTGCCAACAAAGGAGTGTCGAAAAATGTGAAGGTTGCCTTAGTTTGTAGGTCGCGGGTGCTGCGTATCGGAGGCTGAACCTATAAATCATCCCGTCAGAATATTTTGCTTTGTACCCAGAGCTGGTGTGTTTGCACTAGAAAGGCACTAGCTTCGAATATGCTTTAAAATTCAGAGATAGACAACACAAACATATTTTCTTCAGTTTTGACGCATTGCTAAGTTAAACGAGTAAACACTTATCTTTGACATGCTATTGATAAACTTGTCCTAAACCGTACTGAATTATCTTAATAACACAAAGATATCTAGTATAAATGTATTTTAATGATATTCATAGGTATTATACTAAAACATAACAACTAAGAGCAAACTGTAATGTATTGTAAATTGGTAGGAATGAGCCTAATAAAATTAAAAATCTGTTTGAATTTTACATGTCTAGAATTCTTAAATTATTTACATATCAGTTTTGCCTATGTATTATTACATACGGGTAAACTTTAATATCCCATTGAACCTGAAATAATATCCCCTCTTTAACTCCTCACCCTAAGGTTGCCTGGAAGAAATCGCTGTGCTAGCGATAAGGCCGCCTTTTGTATCGTCGTAAATTGTATGTTTTTTTTATTTTGTTTACTATATTGGGTACAATAAAGAATATTATTATTATTATAATATATTTACCTTAATATAAAAGATTGCACTAATTAAACTAAGTTCCTTTTGGTAAGAAAAGACTGCATGAGGATGGAGGTAGAGCTGTATTGAATTTCACAAGTAATAGTTTGTTTTTGATTTATTATAAGCAATAGCAACAAGGCAAAACTTGATGTTAAGTGGTCACTGCTACAAATTGACAACACAAATATGAAATGACTTCTATCTAAGATTAGCGGATGCGGACCTTTACATTGGAACGCTTTGTATCAGAGCCTATTCCATCACTCGAGGTAACCACATGCGGGTCTGGTCTGCATGGGTACCACTTGCGTCCTATCTTTTCACATCTATGAAACTATCTAGTTTCTCGTGTCATGGGTGCATCTCTTACTATGGTGGCAACGAGACTGCAGTCAGTTAAGTCACGCTGTGGATGGAACATGCAGGCATTGACCCGCTTGATAGAAAAAAGACTTAGCAATGTGTCTACTGGCCCGAACGCCTTTATCGTATCTTACTTTTTTATAATATAGGAGTAGCAGACGAGCTTGCAGTCCACCTGATAGTAAGTGGCTACTGCCGCACATGGACATCTGTAATCAACCCCAGATAGGCTTAGATACTCCTACCTGAGGTTTGCCACAGATGCGCCGCTACCCCCTGAGGACTAAGCTGGAACGCGTCGAAAAAGTATGTTTCCCTTCAACTTCAACCACACCCTTCAAAACGGAACACAACAACGCCTAACACTGCTGTTATTAGGCGAAATAGGTGTGGCGGTGGTGCCGCCGGAGTTGAACCACAAAGGGTTCTACCACCTTCTAAACTACACTCATTATACTAAAAAGACAGCACCTACATAGCTAAAATAGATATTGCATTGATGTAGCGGTAGCACCGCCATACTTAAACCATAAAGAGCTTCCACGTTCATAAATAAATCTCTACCTTTAACTAATAAAATAATAACTAAGTTAGAGTTACTTAAATATTTGCAAGTGACCCACAATATCGAATTGAATCAAATAAAAAGTAGCGCCGAAGTCATTGGACGGGCAAATGACAATACTAAAGGTAAGATGTGTATCTGGCATACCGTGTCGCGTTACAATGACTAATATTATTAATGTTGGTCTGTCCATCCGATTGTGGGACTGGACGATCGCGAGATACCTTACATTAAGGTGTGCTCGAGTCGCGAATCATTTTTCATCTCACGGACAGAACAGATGTCAATTAGAAATGCCTTGCGCTGATTTTGAAAAATGTAACTAATGTTGTTTAAGTATATAATATAAATTGATAATTTGGTGAACTAGTTACATTAATCTACGTTGCAACGGTAGTAAGCACTATTAATGTGAATGACTTCTGTGCCCAGGATTTCTCTAAGGCTGAAAGGGTTTTTAGGTCATGTCACCGAGCCGATCAAGTGCGAATTGGTTGACTTCACACACGTTTGAAATTAAAAAAAATACTCTTGAAAACTCTTTAAAAAAATACCTCTTATTATTCTATTATTGTTAAAACAAGTAATAATTAATCTATCACACGCAATAATAGGTAGCATATTAAAAATATTACTCAAAATTAATATATGGAGTTAAACATAGGAAAATATCACGAGGAAATACCTCAAAGTAGGAAAACTTCAGACGAAGTTTTTACTCAGAAGTCAGTAACCGATTTCAAGCACCATTCCAGTTCTATTTGGAGTTGATAACAGGTGATCGTAATTGACATTGACTTACCATCACGTGCATCATTATAATGTCATTTGCTCCTTCAAATTCATAAACGAGAAAACAGTTCAATTTTAATTTAAAGGTCAAAATACTGCGCTGTATCAATGTAAACTGACTGTACAATGACTGACAAAAGTACAAATGTACATAATACCAGCATGCGCAACGGATTTACATTTATGCCATTTCTAAGTGTTTGTAATCCTATGGGCAGCCACACCGTGCGAGACTTGTATGACATTGTTTTGACGACTGATAAGATTCCTCTCGGGTTTTTAAGAATATTACTATAGCAGAGACGAAAGCTGTTGATTTTATAAATTAATCCGCTCTGAATTCTTGGCATGTCTAAGATTAATTTTATAGGAGTAAAATGAAAAATTACAAGTTATATCGGTGACTTTGTCAAACCTTACTAAAGTAGATAGCGGTATGGTTTACATAAATGTGTTTGAGGTGGTTACCATTAAACAACCATCATTCATATTAATGTAGCGCTCGTGGTTTAGTAGCGCGTATAGTCGAAGGAAATATACCAGTTTAAGTATCATAGAAAACGTTTATGCTGCAGATTACAGATTATCGTGTCTTTATAGATGTTGCAAAATCTTTCTGATTTTACGACATCACTGTCATTTACAATCTTCTGGCTCTTGATTCGGTTCCTTTATACATAAGATGAAAATAACATAAAGGTCTGGTTAATCTCCTACTTTTTATTTTTATTTCTCGATTTGTTTTTTCTATTAGTAATTAAATAAATTGTCGTTTATTGATAACATATATTATATCACTCTCACGAATACTCACTTAAACAAGAAGTACTTTGAAAAAACAGTCTCTACATAGTTTATCTGAGTATCTATGTTGTTTGATTAACTGTAAAGATGTGAGGCTACACCGTATTAGAGGAAATCCTAAGAGGCGTTCCAGCTTAGTCCCCTGTAGGATCAATTTATCGATTGTATATCCTGTAACTTCCTGCATAGTAAAAGATACTTATTAAGTGTTCAAACTTAGTCTTTAGGGGCTACACGGTATCCTCAATGAATTCTAGAACCCTCCATACGGTAGAGCGTTGCTTCTATAGCTTCCTGAAAATTTTGGATTCTGATTCAACGTTACCTACTTGATCAAAGCTAGAGAGAATGAATAAGCAACTTCATTGAAAACAGTTGAAGTGAGTAAACTCCACTACACAAATTCCTTCCCGGTGGCTGGGAATATAAAAGAGGGAATACAAAGAGGAGGGTCTTCATCAATCATATGATTTCATTACTATCGAGCTAATAGTACGGGATGTGACTGCATTATCACTGTATCCATCTGCTTTTTGGTAAAAAAAATATATTTTAATCATAATTACCTAATAATAATTGACTTCTGAACAAAATAATATGGTTCCAAGTTTTTATTTTCATTTTTTTAGCAAAATAAAATTCAGTATTCAATTATGGGTAATTTATGCTAGAAACTGTTTGGATGATTCATTATTTATTTAATCAATTTGCTTATAAAATACCTAAATTAATTTTGAACACGAAATTTGCTGTAGTAATAAATAATTAGTTTTTAGTTAAACGTAACAACCAAGTAATGCGCAATTCGATATAAATAACCATATTTCTCTATCAATACTTATGTGTAAAATAATATATTATTATTTTTCACCTTCACACAGACGTATCTAATAATTACGCAGTTGGGTCTTAGACTACGTATACATAACTGATTAATACATTTGATTTTTTTACAACAATCACTAAGGATACGCTAATTAATTACAATTTTACTAATATATTTTTAGTAATAATTTCGTATCTAAAAATAAAAATCTTTGTAGCGCCACCTACCCAAATAGACATGAACTTACATGTACATAAAATCAGGCACGGTGCTTTGTGTAGCAGTAAACAAAAGCGTACTGGTATTGTACCGATAGTACTTGCTTAAAAACTTTCGTCTACATTTCATAGATGTCGCTTTTTACGATTTTTAATATTAGCAAATCTTATAAGAATACATTCTTGTACAAACTTAATTTCTTACAAGAAAAACACGGAAAAGTAAGAATGATACTGTGATAATCTGTTATTAAATACATGTATAATACGAATATAAGATAATACGTAGCGACGCCTAGCGGAAACAATTGACACTTTTTACTAAGGTCGGGCCATAAAAAGGTTCATATCGAAGTTGAGATAGTTCGACTATTCGCTTAGAGATGGCGCTGTGAGCCAAGCAGTGGAAATGTCGATAAAACAGGGTTCTAGGTTTTTCAATGACAGCCCCGACCGAAGCTTTGAATAAGCTCTCAGAGGGAGGTTGTGTCGACACTGTCGACGCGTTATCGATGGCGCAGAGCAGAAGAAAATTTTCTTTATCCTTTTTTCACAATAACTACAGCTGCGAAGAGGACGACGGTAAGGTAAGTGGTGTTTTATATATTCATCTTCTTACATAATTGTCAATTTGATACTATTTCTGTGACAAACGTAACCTAATAGAAAATCGTTAATTTCGCCAAAGATAACGCTAGATATACGATGCAGTGGATCGCTACGTCTAGGATTCAGGCTCCATACAATAGAATTGTGTTTCTTTTTGAATTTATACGGTTCCATTGTCTTTTTAAATATGTCTACGTTTTTCAAATGATGTAGAGAAAATAATTTTGATAAGCTAATATGCGAATGTCATAACACAATTGTGAATTTTTGAATTTTCCGCTTAAATTTTACTAATTAGCCATACAAGAGAATAGGGGTCATGTAGATTATTTGATTCTCCAGATTTGCTTCAGATTTTTATATAATTTGTTGTGTATTTGAACAATACAAATGAAATCCTATTTAGTATATAAAATAATGATAGATTATCGTCCGCGTATGTTTTTTAATTATGTCTACGGAATTATTTAAATTATACTCAATTAAACTTAAAAAATGAAACCAAAATAGGGATTATAAAATATAAACAAAAATATTTTAAAATTCAATTTGAACATAATCTTCTTACCTAAATAGTTAAACATTCAAAAAAAATATAATCCCATTACCAGACGCTTTACAAAAAGTGTTTAACATATTTAGTCTAAAGTTAATCCTATGTAACAAGTAGCTGGCTTGCAACACGATCCCTTTTGTCAGAAAAAAAAGTTAACGTGAAACTTATACCTGGCCTCATGAATGGATATTTTCGTCTTAAGGTTTTAATGAAAAAAAGCAATAAAAATGGCCGACACAAAGGCACCTCCAGTGCGCCTGCGCCGACTTCGGACTTGCGCATTTTGATTGAACGGATTCGGGGCGCGGGTTACTATGGTAACTCGATCGGGATGGGCGTTGGATGTCGCACAAAACTCTCTTTTGTTGGATGAGGAAAATGGTTATGTAGTTGTAATATGAGATTACTGAGCGTTTATGTACTTGTATTCTGATTATATAACAGCATTTTACATTAAACTTGTTCAGCTTATTGTAGCATTATTAGCTTAACTATTTGATTATTTTACTTAATTATTTAATTATACTGATGATCTATACTGATAGTTATTTTTTTTTAATATAAGTGTAACAAGGGCTCAAGTCCAAATAATAAAATACTAAAAATACTTTTTTTATTAAATTAATAACAACACGAGCACATTTAATTTTATCATGTTTCATTATGGCAATACTTTTTCATTAAACGATTTTATGTGGAGGAGGGGTAAGTATTTTAGAAGAGATATTTTAGTGCAAAGTTTATATCTTTTCTATACTCAATAATTTAAAATTTTCCTTTTCACCTTACGTATTGGAGGCATTTCATTTTGCTTTAATTTTTGTTTGTCGATAAATGGATGCTATTTAACGTTGGTAAACAATACAATAGTATTTTTATTACTTTTTACAACAAAACGAAAAACGTTGTGGAAAGTAGATGGCGCTACTATCTCGATCCGTTTTGCCGTCGATCGAGATCCAGTAGTAACGCCTAAGTACACTCACGTAGCCGGGGCTGCGCGCGTCGTCTGGGAAACCATTACGTTTTTATTGTTCCCCTTATGCGATGAGCTTTTACCAAAATATTTGGGAAAATTTTAGAGATAACTTCGACGTCTGGTCTTTTAACTTACTTTGATAGTTATAGGGAATGAATGAGGTAAAATAATGTACAGATCTCGTAGCATCAGTAGCTTAACCAGCTTAACAAACTAATCAATACTATATTTGACAGATAAGTGTCAAATCATCTTACTCTGACGTATTCACTATTCATCTGGAACTTAAATGCACTTGTATTAAGTATTGTGCCGAAATAGTTCAAGCTTTTATTGGTATTTTAATCGTTTTGAACTATTGAGTGATCTAAATTACATAACCAACTTACCATAAGCATTTATGCATACTCTACTGATTCCACATCAGCTACGTTATAAATATAACTGATGATCTCGAAGTATCTTGATATAATAATACTAATATTTCTAAAATTTAACTTAAACATTTTTTTATAGTTTTTTATCTATATCTTATATTTACATATGCATGTCCTTAACGATATATTGCAGTTATGACAGATTATGGATTACAGAAAAGTCTTATTCTCAATATTCTTTTCAAGAATAAGATACTGGATATACAATTCAACAGTGAGCTTTCAAGCTTATAAATGAATTAGGTAATTAATATACTACTATAAAGCTTTAGAGAAAACTTTGTAAAATCGTTTCAAAATACTGTAAATTTAACCATTTTAATTGGACCTTCTTAATGTACGGTTGCGCTTATGAAGGAGAGGTCAAACATAACTGGACATTAACACACTTGTGACACTTGTTTTTAATTAATCTCAATGAGATATTTTAAATTTAATGAATATATTTTGCATGGTGCAAAATTTAATTTAAAAATAATACGATTAATGAATACATTTCAGTTGGCCACTTTTAAATATTTTAATGGACTGTCCTAGCACAGTGATAATTCTATATAGTAAAATCTAATTAATATTATTCGTATTATGCGATTTTTTTTTCATAAATTTACTCATAGGACTTGACAGATGTAATATAGAGTAATATTTATATATTCAGCTTTCTTAATTATAGATGTTATTAACTAAGTAGTTATTATTATTTATTTGGTGGTTAATTAGTCTATGGACGGTCGACTAGGTGCTCGTTTAGTAGTTTTATATTATAAAAATAAATAATAGTTAGTACCACCCTTTGTGGTTCGACTTCGGAGGCACCACCGCCATACCTTGTTCTGACTTACAACATCAGTGTTAAGCTCTGCTGTGTCCCGATTTGAAAGGTATGGTATGGAAGACATACTTATCTGAGGCGTTCCAACTTAGTCCTCAGAGATAAAACGCATCTGTGACTGATCTCAGATAGGACTATTATCCTATCTGAAGATAATTACAGGTATTTATGGGTGGCAGTTGTCATATATATATGAAGGTGGTAGAACCCGTTGTGGTTCGACTCCGGCGGCACCACCGCCACAACTATTTCTACCTAATAACAGCAGTGTTAAGCGCTGCTGTGTTCCGGTTTGAAGGGTGTGGTAAGGGAGACAGACTTTTCCGAGGCGTTTCAGCTTAGTCCTCAGGGGTAGCAGCGCATCTGTGGCCGACCTTAGGTAGGAATATCTAATCTTATCTGGGGTTGATTACAGATGTCCATGGGCGGCAGTAGCCACTTACCATCAGGTGGACTGCATGCTCGTCTGCTACTCCTATATTATATATAAAAAAAATATATATATATATATATATATAAAAATATATAAAAAATCACAAGATTCAGGAACAAGAGACATTTAATTTATTTTCTTAAGGATCTTTTTTCTTTTTATTTACTATTGTCCACCGCCTTGTTACCAATAAGTGTTGGCTTTTGGACATTGGCTTTTGGCATTCTGACCGGTTGCATGCCATTTTTATTTTTGTTTTGAGATCCTAGTATTTTGACCAGGTTTCTTACACTTCTTCTCCATAGCGAAACACCTTCCCAACTGGTGGAAGATTACATTTAAGAAAACTTCTAGATACATGAATATTTTTTTAAAAAAATAGTTTGGAATTTTGAGTTTAGGTCATCAGTCATCATACTTGTAATCTCCCAGGCTTTCTTCTTTTCTATATCAGCTTCCACTTGATATTGTTTTATACATAAAATTCTCGTGTCACAATGTTAGTTACCGTACTCCTCCAAAACGGCTTTACCGATTTTCACCAAATTCTTTACGCATATTCAGTAGGTCTGAGAATCAGCTACTATCTATTTTTCATACCCCTAAGTGACAAGGGTTGTTCACCCTTAACATTTTTTTTTTATTTATATTGCAACACAACGTTTGCCGGGTCAGCTAGTTATATTAAAATTTGCATTTTAATATTGTTATTTATTATAACTTCCCTATTTTGAAAATTGTAATTGAATCTTTTGTTTCATTACAAACTTTTATTTTTTAAGGACTTCTTAAGAACTTCTAAAGAATTCTTCTAAAGACTTCTTAAGAAAAGAGTCCTCCTTATATGTCCTATTCCCACAACTGGGAATAGGACATACATACATACATAAATACATAGTTATATAATTATTCAGTAGAGCTATTAAATAATTTTGTTACTAAATTTACCTACCTATTTGTTACTGAGTATGTAGTTACAATACAATACATATTCATTCATAAAGGTAATAATACAACTTGTAAATAATTTGTTTTGTATATATGAAGCATCTGATCATCAGATGAATGCGATTTTTTACTTATTACAGCATTCTATTTTATTTTAAATATTATATAACTACTAATGCATACTACTTGACCTGTGTATATTGTTTATTGTAAATTTAACTGTAAGTGTGCAATAAAGAGTATATATTCTATCTATCTATCTAACTACATCTCACAACTGTAACATTTAATTATGATAGCTCATATAAGTCCACAGCTTTGCATAGGCCTCAACCATGATCATCATTGGCTCTTTACAGTTCTACTAATGAACAAGGGTTATAGAGAATTATATTACAGAAGCAATTAGCTATCATTCTCACTTAAGCACCGCGGTGAAACCGATTCCAGCAGTGGGATAGTCTTGGAATATAAATAATTAACACCGAAAATAGATTGAACAAAAAACGGTTTATTGCGCGTTAGTTACAACAGAGTGAAGTTGTCAAAAGAATAAGAGCACAGATAAACATAAAGTAGCAGCGCCGCCAGTGAGCATAAAAGGAACTAAATTATTTTAATAGGGATGTGTTTATTAACTTCCAATATCCTCCCTTAAACATAATCCCATCTTCGCTGCACAGTAAGCCAATTTGGTGTGTGACGTTGCTTTGGTGAGGGCATCTGCAACCATTTCATCCGTCTGTATGTATCGAACATCAATGGCACCTCCTAGTACATTGTCTCGAACAAAATGGTGCCTCACATCAATGTGCTTGGTCCTACAATGATAACCATCAGTACCTGAAAGTTTGATAGAACTTTGATTATCACTGTAAATAAGCATAGATTCATTCTTGAGTTGTGGCCAAAAAGTTTCTTGGAACTGCTTTAACCACAAAGCTTCTTGTACACATGAGGCCAGAGACATATATTCTGCCTCTGTAGTGGATAGGGCAACAGTAGGTTGACGTCTGGAGTTCCAGCTGATTGTTCCTCCCTGAAACAAGAACGTGTACCCTGTGCAGGAGCGCCGATCATCCTCTGAGCTAGCCCAGTCTGCATCACAGTAACCATGAGTCATAGCTTCATTTGAGTTCCGTCTATAACTCAGTCTATAATCTTGAGTACCTTTTAAGTAACGCATGACTCTCTTGAGAGCGACCCAATGTTTTAATTCAGGTTTATTATTATATTTGCTTAACATATTAATAGCAAAACTTATTGTTTCTTCTGAGTTTTCTTGTAACTTTTAATTTATATCTATTGGGGTTTTAACAGTTTTACAATCAGACATTCCATATCTTTGTAATACTTCTTGTATGTATTTCTTTTGGTCCAAATATATAATGCTTCTCTTCCTGTCTCTTTCTACATGTATACCAAGACAATAACAAAGCTCGCCAATATCCTTCATTTTAAATTTCTTGTGTAACTCTTCTTTTATATATAATTTTGACTCTTGACTATTTGTAAACAATACTAAATCATCAACATAGATAGCTAGAAAAATCAAGTTACTATTGTCTATTTTATAATATATACAGGGATCTAATTTAGACTGTAATAGCCCCATTTCTTTAAGTGAAAAATCAAGTTTCTTATTCCACTGCCGACTAGCCTGTTTTAATCCATATAAAGATTTTTTAAGTCGACAAACTTTGTTACCATATTTATATAAAGGGGGTTGCACCATATAAATCTCCTCTTCTATGTCACCTTGAAGAAAAGCTGATTCAGCATCCATTTGACATATATCCAAATCATATTTAACTGCTAAGCCAAACAAATATCTTAAAGAAGCAAATCTTACCACTGGTGAAAATACTTCAGTATAATCAATTCCTGGTTTTTGTGAACATCCTTTTATAACAAGCCGTGCCTTGTATTTTACTATATGTCCATTTTCATTTATTTTAGTCTTAAAAACCCATTTACATGGTCTAGGATGTTTATTACTTGGTAGATCAGTCAATTCCCACGTATTGTTTTTCAATAAGCACTTATACTCTTCATCCATTGCATCCTTCCAATGTTTAGCATTAGTAGATGATAAGGCTTCATCAACAGTTAACGGATCTGAAATTTTCATAATGCACATAAAATTATTACCTTTTTGATGTGACCTCAAAGTGATGTTTCTATCGAAACTGTCATTGTTTTCACTCTCATCATTCTCACTAGGGTAATATGTTTCATCATCATTTCTGTTAGTGTTACAACTGTCAAATGATGCATCAGCGCTTGTGGGTGACAAAGTAATATTTGATGTATTTCTTTGTAAGCTCTCACCGACAGATGCTGTTTCATCATCTTCTTTTATACAATTATATGAGTTAGAACTATTGTTTGTGTTTGAGTTTAGTGTGACTGAAACATGCTGTGGGATAGATACATTTTCTTGTGTGATATTATCAACATTCACCGTGTTTTCAATGAAAATTACATCTCTACTAATTATCATTTTTTTATTAATAGTATCATACACTCTGTATCCCTTTGTGTTGTCACAGTACCCCACAAAAATTAATTCACGTGACTTACGATCCCATTTTAAACGATTCTGCTTTGGAACATGTACCATGGCTTTGCAACCAAAAATCTTTAAATGTGAAATATTTGGTTTCTTACCAGTCCATTTTTCATAAGGTGTTACCTCAGCCAAAACTCGTGATGGGGATCTATTAATAACATAAGCTGCAGTCGCTACTGCCTCAGCCCAATAAGTTTTCTTCAAATTTGCTTCGAAAAGCATACATTTGGCACGCTCCACCAAAGTCCTATTCATACGTTCTGCCAGACCATTCTGCTCAGGCGTATACGGTGTGCTGGTTTGATGTTTGATGCCAGAAGCTGCTAGAAAATCAGAAAAATCCTTATTACAATATTCTTTACCGTTGTCACTTCTTACTATCTTAATTTTCTTTTCTAACTCATTTTCTACTTCTTCCTTAAATTTTTGAAACACTGACTTAATATCCATTTTATTCTTTAGAAAATACACATATACTTTTCTGGAGTAATCATCTATGAAAGTTACGAAGTACTTCGCACCACCAGCTGATGATGTCTCCATCGAACCACATAGATCAGTGTGTATTATCTCGAGCAATGCTTTTGCTCTAGAACCGGAATGAGGAAAAGGTAGTCGTGTTTGTTTTGCTTCACAACATGGTATACAGACAGAATCAACTTCTTTATTAGTGATTTTTATACCCTCAGCACATGACTCTAACCTCTTTACATCTGACATATTTAAATGACCCATTCTTTTATGCCAAGTAATTATATTTGTGTTACTCTCACAAGTTACAGCATAAGCATTCCCAGTAATAGTATCGAGCTTATACATATTATCAGACAGTTTTGCAGTTGCTATGAGAATCTTATTGGCATTATATATATTACAACCCATGTCAGTGAACTCTAGTTTACAACCATTTTTAGTTAATTGACTGACTGATAACAAGTTTGCACTCAACTCAGGAATAAATAAAACATTTCTCACCTGGATCTGATGCACATCTTTACATACATTGGTCTGAATATTTACTTTACCCATGTTCTGCACGGAGACAGCATTACTATTCGCCACCATTATTTTGTCTATTGGACATGGCTGCAGATCGTACATCCAGTCTGAGCGTCTTGTCATATGCATTGTTGCACCTGAGTCGATGTACCAGTCATCTATATTTATTTTGTTGTAAGCTGAAAAAATTGCTGAAAAACTATTTTGACTATTGTTCTTCAAAGTGCACTGATTTTTATAATGTCCATATTTGTTGCAATTGTAGCAACGTGGGCCTTTTCCTTTTATTTTAGGGTGTTTATTAGAGGTATTAAAGTTGTTTTTGTGCTTTGTAAGGAACGCTGAAGACTCAGAAACTTTCACCTCCTGTAGAAGCTTTGTCTTGACAAAATCTGACGAAATTTTAATGCTAGAACTTTCTAAACCCATTATCATCGGTTTATAATTATCCGGTAAACCTGCCAGCATGAGTGTTCCTAGCCATTCGTCTCCAACTTCGAAACCAATATTTCGTAATTTGTATGCGGTACTCATAATTTTATTAACATATTCCTCGATGCTAACACAATTATCCAATGTTGTGTTGATCAAATCTTTTAATAAACCGACTTTTCTTGATAGCCCGGAGTCCTCGAAAGCATTTTGAAGGTTTTTCCATACCTCACGAGATGACTTTGCATTTTCGATGTGGACATAATTTATCGGTTCCACTAGCAAAATTATCTTTGACTTGGCCTTTATGTCTTTCTTAGGATCTACTTGACCAGTAGAATCAACACACTCCCACAAATCTTCATGTTCAAGATATGATCGAACTGCAAACTTCCACGTGGAATAGTTTTCTCGCCCGGCGAGTTTTTCAATATGTAGGTTAGACATATTCATGTCGGAAATTACCGCGAATTACTTTACTGATATTTACTGCATAAATAATTGTTCGTACGGATCTATTTTAGGCATACGGGACGGCCCATAACCTCTTGGAATATAAATAATTAACACCGAAAATAGATTGAACAAAAAACGGTTTATTGCGCGTTAGTTACAACAGAGTGAAGTTGTCAAAAGAATAAGAGCACAGATAAACATAAAGTAGCAGCGCCGCCAGTGAGCATAAAAGGAACTAAATTATTTTAATAGGGATGTGTTTATTAACTTCCAATAGATAGTAATACGGAGACGACATATTAGAGAGAAAAACGAATATCCCATGACAACTACCAGTAAAGGACATCTGTAATCAATTGACAGGGTTAGAGTAACACCTTACGTCGGCCACAGATGCGTTGCTACACCTAAGGGCTGAGTGGGAATGCCTCCTCTGCGTCTGTCTTAATAAATCCTTCAAACCAGAACACAGCAGCACTTGGCTGGTATTATTAGGCAAAGATAGGTGTGGCACTGGACAGGGCCGGGTTTAGAGGTCTAGAGGCCTTGGGGCAACAATGGAGTGGAGGCCCCATGGCCCAAAATTATTTCCCGAATAAAATGAACAATTTTTTCAGTTCAGTTTTTCAATAAATATTTTATTGTGAAACGCAGGTAGATAGATTCTTCTAGTATTCATGTTTGTACAAAGTACTGTAGATAAAGGTAAAACAGCAAAAAAAAATATAAAAGGAAAAGGTATATATATTTTTTTACTAGATAGTGTTTACTAGTCGGATTTAAAAAAATATATATCCGACGTCTCTATTTTGGGGGCCCCTCTTTTGTGGAGGCCCCGGGGCTGCCGCCCCGGTTGCCCTCCCTTAAATTCGGCCCTAGCACTGGAACGTAAAGTGTTCATCAAAGTCTATCACGTTGCTAGACCAACGTGATGAAAATGATAATGAAAAATTATTTATTGATTCACAATTACTTTACAAAGCGTTGCCAGGGCCCCTGTACTGAGTACAACTCGTATTACTGGGTACCCCGCACAAACCTCCTAGAATACAATTGAATCAACTAATAATATATGTAGAAAACAATAACAAAGTTTGATATAGCCACTGTGCGTTTGTGCGAGAGTGTGTGTGTGTGTGTGTGTGAGTGTGTGTCTAACCTAACCTAACCTAACGTTAACTAATTTGTTGCCGTTTCTTTTTAGTAGATAGAAATTAAATATAGTTAATAAATTAGATTTTCAGTTTCACTGTAAGTTTGTGGACTTTAATGAATCGGTCGTGGTTTAAGCCACTAAACTATTGCTGCCTGCAATACATTAGATATTCGTATGTTAAAATTTCAAAATATAAAAACAATTATGGATAAACAAAATAATGTAAAGCCAAGTCTGTGGCCCACACATCTGTGGCCGACCTCAGGTAGGAATATCTAATCCTATCTGGGGTTGATTACAGATGTCCATGGGTGGCAGTAGCCACTTACCATCAGGTGGAGTGTATGCTCGTCTGCTACCCCTATATTATTATTTAAAAAAAAACCAAACCTTCTAATATTAGATTGGACTGCAGGCCCACTGACTCTACAAGCTTTTTTAAGATAATTCCTATCAACTTTAAATAGAGTAGGTTACTCTTGATTAATATTTACATCGTTATTAAGTTATTCAATAAATAATAACTTAAATTATAAAACTCAAATCAACAAAAATTCCTATCAATAATAATAATGCTCAAAGTGAATTCCATCCTATGTTATAAAGTGCGAAAAGAGCCTTATATTTATTATTATATTCGAACATTCGAAGACCGTTTAAAAAACGAACGCCGATTATTATTCGTCCGGTAAATTTCGAAGGGGAACGGATAAAATTGGAATTCGTTTTTGAATTCACCAATGGGGGAAGGGTGGGATTGGCGCCGCTCGAGCGAAATAATCTTTAGTTTAGCCTGAGTGACGGGTGACGGGTGCAACGCTATGGAACTAGTTTTGTTCGTTTTTCGAAACTGCATCGCCTAATCCGATTTTATAGCCTAAGTTCTTTATGGAGCTTTTAAGCATTTGTACAAATATGTAGAGCATTTCGATTTTTAGTCTAGTCTTAATAAAAATTCTTTGTGGATTTAAAAAATACAAAGTATTGGATAGACAATAAGATTTTTTTTATTTTATGCATTATATTTACCTGAATATTCCTTCAATTGGAGTTAACATTATTATTTTTACTATGAATAAAAAGATAGAGGCCCTATTCAAATTCCTATTCTAAAAAGTAAAAAAATCTATCTGCAAAATAAATCAAAGTTCTAATGAAATAAAAAGAGTCATCTTGAATAAAAATTAATTTATATGACAATGGTATGAAAAGTACAAAAGAGAAAGAGATTAAAAATAAGTCTAAGAAAAAAATTCAAGCTTTTGTAAAAACAGGTGTTGTGAAATCTATACATATGAATTAAATTGGAGTGTCTATTTTTAATATTGAAATAACCGCTGTTTACTACATCCACGAATATACATACGGTACATACACCAAAATAACATTTTTTACAATATTTTTCTGTCTGTCTGTTTGTTCTTCTTCCTTCGATTGTGATGGGACTTTTATTGGCAGGTAGCTGATGTAATAAGGAGTAACTTAGGCTACTTATGTTTACGTGGATAGCCTAAAGGAAGACCTTGAAATCAAATTATGGCCCCGGGAGGCACATTTAGTCTTGACGAATTTTTTGTTTATGATATTGTTAGATTTCTTTTTAACGCGGGTGAAACCGCGGGGCACAGCTAATTTATAATATAAATCTAATTTGTACTTAATAAAATATTAAACTTTCTCATAATTTGTTTTAAACGGAACTTTACTTTTACACTAAGTCCTCCGACATGGAAGTGTTTAAAAATGGTGCAAAAGTAGTTCACTTTTAAATTAGCAATGTATTGGTGACGACGCTGATATTTTTTTTTGCGCCTTTCTACCCGATGGTAGTCTACCATCAGTCTACCAAGTGGCTTCCGCTTTCCATGGACATGGAGGCCTCCAATAAATATGTATTACCACAAATTTCAAACTGGATCACAGCAACACTTAATACTGCTATTGTTTTAGAAATCGGTGAAGCAGTGATGCTTGGAATCGAACCACAAAGGCTACCTAATAGCACTAATACGGTCAGAAATCTTCCTCGCTTTCGTGATCCTTTCTATTCTCAAATATATATTGGATATTTTAGCCAAAATTATCTGGACTGCCTATAGATGGTTTTTTTACTAGAACCAAAGCTATGCTTAGTAGGTTGAGAACATCAAACATAACCCAGTAACGACAAAAACACGTTTTGTCTCCGCTGGCCCGATGTTTACAGTACGTACTAAATGTATTGAGTCATCGTCTTGACAACATATGGCGTCTCATGGGCCGTTTGGGCGTATTTTAAATAGATATTTCAGTTTTTAGATGGAATTTAGAGGTATATTTTAAATGTTGTTTAATAATACTTAATTAGAAGTGATTATTCCTGAAATACTATTTTATATGGTAGTATGGTAGTTATGTATGATAGTTTGAAGGTGGTAGAACCCTTTGTGGTTCAACTCCGGCGGCACCGCCACACCTATATCTACCTAATAACAGCAGTGTTAAACGCTGCTGTGTTCCTATTTGAAGGGTGTGGTAAGGGAGACAGACTTTTCAAAGGCGTTCCAGCTTAGACCTCAAGGGTAGCGGCGCAGCTGTAGCCGACCTCAGGTAGGAATATGTAATCCTATCTGGGGTTGATTACAGGTGTCCATGGGCGGCAGTAACCACTTACCATCAGGTGGACTGCATGCTTGTTTGCTACTCCTATATAATAAAAAAATATATATACAAAAGATTCAATAATAGCTCTATTCGATATTTTCTCTAATAATCCATTTCATGACATGTTATTCCCTAATCAATATAATTTATTTTTATATAGTTTCCCGCTAGATTGCTACTCACCAGCAATTAAATGGACTCTTATTAATATAAAATAATTTAAAAAGTATTGTAATGAAAATATACCCTTACAATAGATGATACATTGGTTCTATTTTTCTTTTTTTTACCATTAACTCTGAGAGGCCTTAAAGAAAGCAACGCGCGTATCTTCAGACGAATATCACAGTGTCCACACTATTCAACTCAGAACGCAGCAGTACTTAATAGTAGTATTTTAAGGCAGAATTTTTTATCAGAAGTTCCTCTAGAGTAGAGTGACAAAGAGTGCTATTACCTATCTTCTTAGTTTCATTTTTGGTACAAATTGTTTATATAAGTCTATGGGTACGTAACATCAGCCAGACTGGTCCCGTTAACTACTTTCATAAAAAAAATCTATATTTAACTAAACCAACTTTTTTAACTCACGTGTCTGGCAATCCGTCCGTCTGTCAACTCCATTCAATCAGTGAAGTAGATTTTACCGGATATGACGTAAACTTAGTTTGGCATAAAAGTCAAATTTCAACATAAAACGTCGAAAAAACAGGTGTCGTAATAATACGACAATTTTCCACGTATGAAGATTTTTCTATTAAATTTGTTTTAAAATATCAGTATCGTATACGTATAGTATCGAAGTGATCTATTAAAATACAAACCAAACCACCATATGGTATCTTGTCAGTGGATATAAACATAGACACCGGACGGATACGTCATGGCGGTTAAGGCGTGTCCATATTGAACGTTTCATACTTGCGACACGGCGACATGTCACAATTAGACTTGTAAGATTTATTAGTAGTAGGTATGTTCTGTAAAATAATATGTTGAACAGCCATAAATCTTAGGTATTCTGGATTAGTGATTTACTAATATCATTGGATTATAGTAAATTTTGAAAATAAAAGCAATTATGAAAAATAGATAAAATTCTTTGAAGGTGGTGGAATAGATAAAATATTTTGAACCCTTTATGGCTCGGCGCCGTGGGCACCACCGCCACACCTATTTCCTAATAACAGCAGAATTTTCTGCTCTGTTCTGGTTTGAAGGGGACATACATAGCTTTCCGAGGCGTTCCAGCTTAGTCCTCAAGGGTAGCGGCGCATCTGTGGCTGATCTCAGGTAGGAATATCTAATCCAATCTGGGGACGCAAATGTCCAGGCGCGGTAGTAGCCACTTACCAACAGGTGGACTGCATGCTCGTCTGCTACTCCTATATTATAAAAAAAATATGAAATGACTAGGCTAATTTGGGAAATAGGCAACCAACTTGGTTGCCTATTCCCCAGTTTCCAGACAGTCAAGGACTCATTGTCTTGAAGCCGATGAGTGTCGGGTGTTTTATTACGTCCTAAATTCCCAATCTTATGAACCGTATCGAAGTCCAATAATAAAATACTTTTTCCGCTAGAATTTAAATAGGCTCCTGGATTTTATCTTGTTTTACTTCCAAAATCAGCATTTAATTATAACAGTCATCATTATTAAAACCTAGTACAAGTAGGTAGGTACTAAAAGATCTTATGGTAGAATTAGTCACATAACATTTTCAATTATGAAAAATCCTAAGATTTACACAATGTTCTCGTTTCATATTATATACCTATTAGTATTTTGAAGAACGATCAATATTATATGCTACCGATTTGATTACTATCAGATTTAATAATGACTACTGCAGCCCAACGATATCTGTAAGCAACCCCAAATTGATGGAAGGAGGCACGGTTAGTTGCCAACCAAATTTGAATGTTTTTAAATCGCTTTCAACGTCTAAGACCTGATTTATTGACTATACCATAATAACAATTCCGACTGCTTCACGCATCTTATGAAGCGCTAAAGTTTGCATGAAATTTACCCATCTAGCGGTGTCCCATCTGGCTGCCGACCGCGTCCATTTTGGCCTAACTTTGTACATCAGATATTCTACACTAACCGCAGGACAACTTCACAAGCTGCAGCACTCTGCATGCTTATATTATTGTTGTAGTACCTAGGCTTGCCTTGCCTTATTTAAAGTAATTACTAAGATTAAAGGGGTACATAAATAATTCCATAGACCAATTTTATTAGTAGCGGTAACAGGGACCAAATGATTGAATGTTACAAATCACTACTTTAAGAAGTAATATTAGTAGAGAGCTATAGCGTGGATCCAAATATAAGAAATTTCTAGATGTTATCGATTTTCATGATTATACTACATCTACATAGATTTATTTTTACAATTAAAAAACACGACACTCTAGCAACTAGTAAGACAAACAGTGCCGCCATGAGACATCGCGCTTATTTTCTCGTCAAGAACTCCCAACGTAGACAGACCTTAAGGCGGAGAGGCTCTATTGGTTACGTCACACGCGACGGAGCCGCCTCCAGTAACGGTTTCACTGTCAATTGCCATTTTTGTTTAAATAAATTTGTACATACTTGCTATGTTTGCGTAATTTTACGACACTATGTTTGTTCAAACTCGCATCCTTTACACTTACGATTAGCATCTCATTATATTAACTTGAATGGTGAGTTTTCTTTTACTTAAGTATGTCTTAAATTTGTGTAGGTATTAAGATTTTTTCTAATATTATAAGCAATACGAAATGTGATAGAATCCATAGTTTGATTGCCTGACAAAAGCAGTGTTATAACTCTAGTGAGGTCTGGTTTAAAGAATAGAGAAAGGCATTTTTTTAATTAATTTAAGCGTAATGTGAGTCACTCTATATTTACAACTTGTCTTCAAAGGTGGCCTCGGACCTGTGATCCATCTCATATAGGGTCAAATTCTATTTGGGGTTTGATTATATTCTATCTATGTAAACCTTGTTTGCTACTTCTATTACGTAAAAAATGGATGGGATTATTCTTGCTGTTTCAGTAGCTAAATTTTTAGGTTCGTATTCATTTGTACCTTCGAAAACGCAGATTAGTCTCTAACCTAACATCACATTGAATTTTAAAACATCGTAATACTTCAAATAATGTTTATTATCCGTCTCCTAATAAAATCGGGACCGATTCTTGAACACCGTTTCAAGCAATAAATACGTTAGAAAAATACTCTTAACTGTCAAACATCCAAGGACTGACCGCGCTTAATATTGTTTAAACATGAGATTTCTGAACAATCGACTTAATCTGATTTATCGTTGCCGATAAGCCGGCGCCACAGATCAATAGGTGCTTAAAGGGTATAATCAATTCTGTAAAGGCGAGCTTAGCTAGACTTCTTTTATTATACTGTAAATGTATAATTGGCTTTAATTTTTTTCTAGATAGATATATCTATTTAAAAGTACAAAAAATACTACATAGGACTTTACTTCGACTCCAGATACATATCATAAGTTCCTTTAATTTTATAATTTACAGAATAGATGAGTTTTAAGCATTGTTCGTTCAATTAGGTATCATATTTAATCTGGATCTGTATAACATATTTTACCGGTACAAAAGAACTTTGAATGTAGATATCTGTATGGAAAAATGGTGTCCCGGAAATCACCAAAAATACCTCTACCTAAAAATCATAGTTAGCGTAAAATAACTATATAAAAAGAATCATTACCATAGCTGCCCTACAATAACCATTTGTACTATGTAAGGTTGTACCAGTTAATTGAAAATGTATCTTAAAGTCCATACAATCAAGGACCCATTTTATCGAGCGAGCAGGCCTGAACCAGACAAAATTATGTTAGGTATTTGTGAGGGTGGGTAGGTTCCGACTTGAAAAGGGAGTTAGACGAGGACGTAATATCCCGTCTAGACTTCTGTCGAGGGCTATGAATATATTAATATATCGTAGAAAGTCAATGACGTCTTATTTTTATATGGAGAATTGGAGAGGTTACCTAATATCTAATCTATAAAAGACACATGTACGCTATAAAAAGTGTACCCATAAAAACCATTTTCCATCTTGTAGCCAAAAATTATGATACAAAGTAATTAAATACAAATAATATGTAGATAACTGTACCGCACTTTATTATTACATAGCTACAAAATATGCTTTTTAAAGTAACTTTTAAAAATATAAAAATTAGGTACTTATATACAATGTTATTTTCAATTATTCAACTAATAATTTGTAGAGCTCAGTTATATCTGAGAATTTCGTGCAGCAATATCCCGTAGAATTTGTAGAAAGCATAATCACAGTTGCCATCGATTCCCGATAGTCCCTGGCGTGAAGTCCCGCCCTTGGCGAAAGGGTAGTAGGCAAATGCGGAGTAGGGGTGAGGGGTCGGGCGTGTCGGGCACGTCGCCCGCCGCACTACAGCGCGCAGCCGCTCGCAAGCTCCACGCCTCCGACCGGGTAAGTTGCTTAGGTAAGCTATGCTCTTGACTCTTCTATTGTATTGTGTGTTTTATTTTTGGTTGGTTAATTTGATTTATATTTAGTGGGTAGAATACCTTTTAATGGAAAGCTAGTTTCTTTTTCTTCTTTCTTCTAGTTATCATTTTTGTAGCCTATTGGATTTATTTTAAGGTAGACATTTTAAATTTTGGTTATTAATATCTCTTGCCAAATAGATTATTATTTGATTATTGTTGTAATCATCATTTTTGTTACCAATATTTTGGTTTATTTATACCTAGATAGTTATCGAATATTGTATAAGTTATAAATAGATACTAAATTATTGTCAATTGTGATTGGGTAGGTAAGTATTTTTGTAATCATCGTTTTTATCACCTTTTATTCGGTTTATTTCTAATCATCATTTTCTAGCCTGTTTAGGTACAAGGTTTACATTAAATTAAACATTGAAAAATTTGAGTAAAGCTTATTTAGGTAAAATTGATTTATCATCGGGTAAGTATGCTCTAATTATCATATTTGTTGCTTGTAAGATTGATAGATATTAGAAATGTTAGTAACTACATAGATAGATACCTTTTTTTTTTTTTTGTCGAGGGGGTAACCTTCAAAAGGTCCTCTGCGCTGCGTTGAGGGCTCCGGGATCTCCAAAGGAACGCAACCGGAGTCCTCTAAGCGCGTTGCCCCGTCGGGCTCCGCCCAGGTGAGCTTGACGCTCGCCACACCATCTGGTGTATACGACGGTATGCGACCACACATACCGTCGTCCTTCCCGGGGCCGCTGGCCGGGCGGTTCGAGCTCCCACTCTTGCCGCCCGCAACCCCGGAAGCCCCCTTTTAGTCGCCTCTTACGACAGGCAGGAGATACCGTAGCCCTATTCTAGTCCCGGAACTACAGGGACAACATAGATAGATACCTAATCAGTTAAGTTTACTGGTTAATACTGCATTACGTTTCGCCTGTTACTCAATTTAACTTTTAAATAGGCCTCGCAAAATTTAGTTCATTTGCCGCAAGAAACCTTCGACCGTTTCAGGTAAACGCCCCAGTTGCATAATGTATTATAATTTTGTCCGTTACTCGGGTTTTGTTGTACTTTTAGGGTTTTATTATCTTATTATTAAAGTCGTAAAGGGATTTGGCCGCTCCAACGTACGCCAATGTAAAGTATTCAACTTTAACTACTCAATTTTGAGTGACTTTATTATTTGATACTACATTTTCTTTTGCGTCGGTACTAAAATATTTTATCTTATTCCTTGCTTGGGTAGAGTCAGTAACTATAATACTTATCTGCTCCTGTGTCGAGCAAGGTCTAACCTAATGAGTCATTACGTAATAACTATTAACTGTTATTTGATTTTACTCTTACGTAAATCTAATTTTTATCTACATAGGATCATTGTAATTAACTTGAAAATAACACACAATAATATAAAGACAATCAGTTTCTAGGATATACGATGTTTTTTTTTATTTTTTGTAACTTTCAATTCGCACATATAAAATTTTCATGTTATTTTTAATTTTTAAACAAAAACAGAAAAGACAAATTTCAAAATCACTACATCTGATTAGCTTTGAATATTTTGCAATTACCTACTTCTCGTAATTAATATATACAAATAAAAATAAATAAATAAACTTACTCTTCGTATAGAAATATGTAGGTTTATTCTTTTATGTTAGCATGTCAGTCTGATCCTTTTTATTCTAAAACTAAAATATTATAGGCCTATAAGGGAATTAACGGCAACAGTTAGCTGTGTTCGGATTAGTTAACAAATAATTTGTGTTTCACATTTAACCTCATTTCTCATTATGGCGTACAATTTTATGGTTAACGAGATAATGAACATATGTTTAATATAAATAATGTAGCGCCATATATAGTTAATTGTATTTAGCGGGCCAAGTTCGTCTTGAGATTTTATGAAATGCTGCATTTCATACATATTTGATTCTTAAAGGGCCTCTGGGAATACCGGTAAGAAATTCCTAATGTCTTAATTACAAGTAAACTGGATAATTTTAAATGTTTCTTGGACATTTTAGATGATCACATTTTAATAATATACCTATGTATGTAATTTTAATAAAATTTTACTAAACCACATCTTTAAAGCTAGGTAGGTACACATAGATATCCGCAGATATTTGCAAATTCTAAAACTAACACAGCTTAACATAAAATCTACATAGGTCTTTATAAATTCATAGGTATTGAAATATAAAAGATATCGATTTATATCTACTGTATTTTTTTAAATATATACGAAATTTCATGCTCCGTAAAACTGCTTGGAATATGTTTCGATAAAACTAATTTTACAAATATCTATTAAAAATAAAGTTATAGCTCTTATACCTTTTATGAACTATCAAATTATAAATAATAATATGTGTAATAAACTTTGTAAATAGTATTTCTCCCTTAAATTTATAATTTAAACAATGCATTACACGCCATATGCGACCTATTTAAAATGTCTATTTGCTGCAGTCGTTTATTTAAATGTAAATGGTTATTATCATTTGTCGGATGTCCGGACGCCTACGACATAGTTTAACGCTAGCTAACAAATGTGAGATAGCATAGCATGGAATCTTAAAGAATGCGCTAGCGATATCCAAAGACCAATCGCCTACTTAGTTTTTTATATTAAAATATCAGTTGAAACCTCATTTACGTTAGAAATAATGATTATCAATCTCAATCACAATTTTTTCCTATCAAATTTCGAAAATTGGCAAATTTGGAACTTTCGGATATAATTAAATTATGTTTAGTATGTTTAATTATGATGTTTATGAGTTTAATTAAAATTATCTTGTTTTATTTGTTAGTTTATCATTTTACAAAAAAAGCGCGAGATTCGTTCGAATAATTAGAACAATATTCATTGAAATCTACCTATTTACACAAAAACTGCAGTTAGAATTTAGCGTAACCTTAAATGTGTCCAACATGCGTTTTGATAAATTAAACCCTCATATTCTTCTCGTAATGTAAATTTAAGCTCATTCAGTTCCAATTCGAGAATCAAGATACAATTTTATGTTTATGTATGTTGATTCCATATTTCGTCTAACGCGTTTAAAAGATTTGTAAATGCAGTATTTCTAAACATATATGGTAAAGTCGTGCGATGTGGCCGAGACATTTATCATTCCACATCACTGGCTAGTATGGTCTTCTATGGCAGTACTAAATATTTATAGCATAAAGTCTCAATCTAACTACTTTGTACACGTAGAAAGTTCACATCAATTGTATATTAATTTACGCTGTCAGTTATTGGTATGATGGGAATAGAACTATGATAGGCCATTTTTATGTTTTATTAATCATGTTTAAGAAGTCTATAAATGTAAGTTATGATACAGCTATATAAATAAAGTAATTTCTTTAGTTACGGTCGTTATGGTGGGTGGTGCTTCGCAAAGTTGCCGGTTCGATTCCAGGCTTACAATATGATACATAATAGTTCAAAGTTTTTTTTTCACATTGTTAAGTTTTTATTCCATCCGTCGCATAAAAATCCTCTGTTGTGTGTGTCTGTGTCGTCAGGCATATGTTTTGAATCATCTGTATACGAATCATATAAAAATAGCCGAGTGTTTAGAAGGTGTTTCCTTGTCAGGATTCTTTTAACTAAATGACTTTGGTCTTTAAAGTAGGTACATAAGTCAATAAGTAGCAAAAATCGGCTAAGTGTAAGTCAACATTTGGCTAAATATTCCGAACTAAATAAAAGTAATATATTTTTTATGCTTACGTTTAGGTATAAAGTTGGATTTAAGCCGCAAGTCCGGCTCGCACTTGACCGAATTTATTTTATTCGTAAGTCTATCCACAAAACACGAGACACATTAATCGTCATTATGTTTAACTCTTTAAATTGACTTATATACTAACGGTCAGATATCTAAAGTATAATCCTTGTTAAGTGGCTCTAACAGATGCAGTGGGCGGGGATTACGCGGATTATCTGGGATATAATAGAATGCACAGATGTTTGCAGATGCTGCAGTACTTGTACATATGGGCAATGTATTCGCTTTATTGCATTTTGCGCGAAGCTACATATTTTATGTCGCTAAAATAAATATTGATTGGGGCATAACAAATAAATTACGGGAGCCACATTACTCATGATTTTTTATAGGATCGTAGTGACTTAGAATTTTAATTTAAAAATTTCTTGCCTCTTCAAATTTCGAACACTATTACACTAATTTGAAAATTTCTTGATTGTATCTGTTATGTGAATGATTTGTATCTTTTATTTGTTCATATATTTTTTTGTTCATTATCTTTATAATTCTTTGTAAGAATGTGTGAAAATAGCACACATGTATTCTAGAGACATATCCTTCTTTGCCCTATAGCCATAGTACCTATTAAGTAATTTAAGAATAGGTAGAAACTTTATTTTAGAGTTTATCATTTGAACTTATTCGGATTGTCTGACTATTTACCAACTAAGAAATAAATTAATAAACGTTAAGGAAAATTAAAATATTTTAAAATCTCCCTTGAGAATGTTAAACTATATTATCGCGCAATCTGTGTGACAAGAACCTTCTCGAAAGGCACCTCGTGACAGGTTCCTTATCTGGAGATAAATCTGAGGCGAACAAGGCCCAAACGTATTAAGCTAGCTCCCGAAGCATTTGCTTTGTCAATATTGATATTCCCGTAGAAGGTCCACTTCTAAGTATTTTCACTATTTTCCTACTAATATTTGTCTGTTACCCATCTTTGTATATTAAATTTCAGTGTGTGTGTGTGTGTGTGTGTTCTTAACTTTTTATAAATAGCTCTACCAATATTAATAAAGTTTTTTTAGGTACTTATGGGATCATAAGCGACGCTGTTGTTGAGATTCAAATTTCTTTTTAAATTTTCCGACATTACTTTTTATATTTACCTAAACCTACGTCGACCAACGTGTTTTTTTGTCTTTGATTTCATTGAACTTAACTTTTTGAACAAATCAGATCCGATTATTATTCCCTTCGTTAGTTTTGTTCTTATATAAACAATATACATACATTAGATATATTTTAACGTGCTGAAATCTTTTTTGAAATGCGTTACGGACGGAAATATTATGGACTTTATTATCATTGATCAGAATATTTTAGGAGAAACCAAATGTTTCATTTCGCTTATGTTGGCATATTTATGGTATATGGTAATATACACATTTTCATCTGCATTTCTGGGAGTTACGTTGAAAAAAGTTCTCCATGGTGTGAGAAATCTACTGATCGGTTTGACACGTGAGTTCCGGATTCAATCCCCGGCCAGACAGACGACTGTTAAATGATAAATTTAGATTTCCATCCTAAGTCTGGGTGTTACTGTATCCATCTTAGTGTGTGTTCATAGCACCCACAACACAGGACATCTAGTGTGAGACCATTAGTATAGATATTAGTAGTTATCTTATAGCGTACTTTATAAAAATACGAGTAAATAACAAACACACAGATACACAGCACAGTAACAAGTTACAATAATGGAGATTTACGTTATCAGAGCTCGGAGTCTGCGCCGCTCGATACCCCAGCACCCACTGCGCATGTGCGGAACCTGGCTGATTCCTCCCTTTATGCATGTTAATATGCTATATCAAAAGGTCTGACCTTTCGCCTCCCTACAGCCTCTTAGGCTTGCTGATACATGTTCGTTTTGACGTAGATATTTCATCTAAATACATTTATTTGTCACTTTCCTGGTGAATCGAGAAAAAATACAAACAAAATGTCGCCTTTGCTACTACAAGAAAATTAAAAAGTAGTGATTTAATTTATATAAACTACCTATATAAAATAGTATATAAAGTAACCATATCAATTAAACAATTAACTTAGGTTCAAAAATATTTAATTTTATTAAATTGAATTACAAGGACTTAAATGACAGAGTTTCCAATCTTCCCTTTTTTGATTAGAAGCGAGAGTCGAAAAAACCTAAGTTATAACGTATGTATGACATACATGTATATGTATGTATGTATATGTATATATATACGTATGTATGCGTTGTCAAAACTGAAAAATATAAGCTTATATACCTCAAATATTTCGTCGCTTTTTAAGGTAAAAATCTAGGCATAAGTTTATACAGAACAGTATTCGACACATTATATTTTAAGCCAAAAATAAATTTTCATACTATTGCATGTTCATATTAACTAATTTCTCTAAAACCGCTCCAGATTCACACATTCCTTATTACCACTCAAACCGGATTCCTAGAGAGCCGTTCAGCCAGGTAGCTGTTATTGTAATTCGGGAACTAATTTTATCCCTCCATCAGCCCTGCATTCCCTCGCTCCCTAAAAGTAAACAACGAAACGAGGGGCCACGTTAGAAGCTTTAACTCGAGTGGGGAGACGCTAAAAGAGGGAAATTCGTTATAGAAGGTAATCGTTAAATGAAATCCAGTTATTGTTAACAAAAATGAAAAAATATAAAAAATACCTATTACGTATGTCGTATATGTATTACTCGTATGTACATCGGGCCTTTATTATAACGTACTCACATAGTAGCATTTTGGAAATATTATCATAATGTCTAAATAGGACGAGGAAAGGAAAAGTAAAAAAGGTTCTTGGTAGATAATAATTATCATGAATAAAAATTAAGGTAGCTGTAGGTATATTAGATGCCGATTATCTTTTAAAACAGTGACGTCATTCTAAATCCAATATGGCGTATGTGTCAATATGGCGGATCAATTAATTTTATGGTGCGGGTAAAAAATTAAAGGGAATGTTATTTAAAAATGTATAAATTTCTTTTAATTTAAAATTTCACTATTGACTTATACTGCTTTAAACATGTCACCTTTTGAAGATTGAGAACCTCTTACCTCACTTTGAGAAGTTACTTGAAAAGGGAAAGGATGGCTGTCATTTGAATATTTCATGAAATAAATAACACGGCATAAACAAGAGTTTCCATCAGCCCCCGGTAAAAGTTTGGAACCCTGGGAGGAAAGTTGCGTGACAAAGTTGTATCAAAATTAATGCATTTTATTACCCCGCTGAGTTATTTTCATTGTCATTAAACTTCCAAAGTTCATAAACAGTCCTGTAAATAAATAATATGTTCTCGGCTTTTGCGATCGCGTGTCTTCCCAGTTTCACCTTCTTGACAATTCAGTTTTTATGGACTTTGGTTGTTTTGTAATAATTTAAGCATAATAAATTAATAAGCCCATTTACGAAGACTTCGAGCGCCCCATTATGTCTTTTGTTATTAACGTTTATTTTATATACCTAAGTATTATGGTAGGTATAAACAATGTTATTTTGACGAAACTTAAAGTTAATGTAATTACATAGTAATTTATTAAGAACAATAAGAAAAACGATTAGGTATAGTCCGCGCCAAACTGCTAGTCCGCTCTGAATATGTTGCGAGCAGGTGTAGCCATACAATTTGCTATGGCGACGCGATTCATTTCTATATTCAACGCGGACTATTCATATAGGTTACTTAGGTATCTACATACTTTACCATGTATATGTATATGTACTTATGCATATGTACCTAGATGATTTATAAAGTATGATAGATCGTCTGATAAACGTTAAGTAAATGAATATATCGTAATAATCGTATATTTTATGAATATCATATAATAACACACCTTTAGGTCCAAAAATACCACGAATTAACATAGGTAGGTATTGATTTTACAAAGATATCGGAACGGCCCTAAATTTTCCCCACGATATAATCTCTCAAGTCGCTTCAAGGCGTTTTGGATAAAATTTAAATTCTCCGAAAGAGCACTTCATAATATTTCATTCCGAGATAATCCGAGTTATCTTGTCTAAATAAAGTTTTATCAGCTACCTGTTTACCGAATGACAAACAAATGGTGCCTTAGTCTATGTTGATAGGATATTATTAAGTGTAAGCAAACACTTGATACGGCAGCTTCCGTTGCCTTAATCTTTTATCTTTTAGATATCTTATTATAAAGCAAATTTAGGTAATAATTGGGTTAGCATCATAATCGTTTATCTTACACGCGGCTTAAGATTAAAGTTATTAATCTATAGCCTATTAAACCATTTAGCTATTAATTTTTAACTCAAAGAAACATTTGATTTTTATCTTATATATAAAATTCTCGTGTCACAATGTTAGTTACCGTACTCCTCCGAAACGGGATTACCGATTTTCACCAAATTTTATATGCATATTCAGTAGATCTGAGAATCGGTTACTATCTATTTTTCATAGCCCTAAGTGATAACGTTTCTCCCTTAACACTTTTTTATTTATATGCCAACACAACGTTTGCCGGGTCAGCTAGTTTTAATATAAATGTAAGTTAGTAAATAATACTCAGTTCAAAATAAAAATATAATAGCTACTATTTGCTCTCGCGATCGAATGCATTGTTCTCGTGGAATAATATTATGACACAATAAAACATGTCTGACCGAAAAACTGGAACCAATGTTGGAACTAAATTAAATATGACGCAGTAAAACAGTTTGGTAAAAATATGAACTTTAATAAAACGCCAGGAAGCGTATAATAAATCCTAAGTCAGTGACCCCGTGACTTGAATTATGTATAATTCCGTTATGCGAAACGCGTTTTGTTAGAATAAAAATAACTCGACGAAACTATCATTCGACTAGACTCATAATTGCGATTAGTCATACAACCATTAACATGGTTATATGAGTATAAAAATTTAGTAATACTTCGTGATCGTACACGTGAGTCGCTTACGATCGAAAATAGATTAATGGAAAAATTTGTGAACCAAACGTCGGTAATAAAACGAAGACACGACATCTGAAATCAAAAGCTCGGTGAATTCGAAGTGAAAGTTATAATGTTCTTCCTTATAACAGGCAGAGGGTTTCGTAGCAATGTGGCAAAAATGTCGTTCAATTTATGCCCAAATTTTAGTCCCGACTGGTCCCTTTTTGTTACCATCTGCGCGCCGCGCCGAACCGAGAGTCCAGACAGCTCCACCCTAAAAACCGTTTAGATGAGATTCCTATCCTTTCGCTCGCCTGTCAGTTCCCATATCGTTATCTCTGTCTAAACGCTGGAACGGCCAGGACCTGTCGCCCGTCTCGTTTTTGCACACGGGCTCAGATTGTTCCATCCTCTCTGACTCGTAGTAATTCGTGTATTTCCGCTTCCCACACGAATGGCAGCCATGTTTGGCGGGACTGTCAAGTCAACGCTAGTTTGGCGCGATCGAGCAGGATGAACAAGGTCGGTTTCCATCACTGGAAGCTTCCAACATTAATAAATTAATATAGACAGTGCTTTAATCCGGTCACGCAACATTTTCTTATAAATATTTATGATATATGTGAAAATATTTCAGATGCGGCCATGAAATTTCTACACGGAGCGCATGGACGCCGAAGGATATAGGATTGGATAATGGTAAGCAATATTTATTTTAATTATCATGAATATTCAAATTTAAAAAATATTTATTTCGGCAAATAAATTTACTAATAATACTAATCAATAAATTTACTTATAATAATTTAATAAAGCTTAAAAGATATTACTATTTTCGATTTAAATCAAAAATACTAAGATATATTACATTTTTATTTGATGGTGACAATTTATTAAAAAATATACAATGATTAGGTAATCGCTATTCACAGCTCTATAAACGGATAAAATGTTAATTACCTGTTATTCGTAGGTTTAGGTATTTTTGATGATTATTTTAATTATAATTTATTCATCAATATAATTTTTAATGATTCACATTTTTTCATTAAATTGTATATTAAAAAAACGGAATATTAAAATTTAATACATTAATAGATATTGCTTAAAAATGTAAAATGTAAGTCTGTTCAAACCAATTAAATTTTTAACAATAATCTATTTTATATAAAACTATCGTGTAACTTGCAATAGTTAATTTATATTAATCTTTACATACTATTATTTAATATTATTTCTTCACATAACTTATATAATTCATGTTATTTAAAAAAAAAACCTCGACATCGATTTATTGGAATGGTAACACGGTACCGAATTCCTAAAAATAAAATCTACCTACGGCTTACGACGTAGAGTATTGTAAGTTGTATCTGACAAAAATGTTTTAAGTATACAACTGGGTACCATAAAGAGCATGAAAGGCGTGGAGTAGACAAAGCCGACTATGCACTGCATTAAACTGTTTAACAAAGCAGGCCTGATAATTGTTGGAATCAACTTTCTATAACTCCAGCCAAATTGGAAGAAGAATGTTTACCAACAATCGTCGCTTAGCAACCGATAACGGGCATATAACAATAACCTTTTTTCATTAGCACAATTTATTAATGTATAATATTATGTAAAATAAAAGAAAATTTCCGTTATTTTCTATCCTATTCTATACACTATACCTAATGTCTGGTTTGAATTAAATATTGTGAATAAATATTTGACCTTGAGTTTAATTAGATTTCGAGAATAATCTCGCAAGATATATTTTAAATCAGCATTTAAATGCGTATTAAGTGAATTTATACAATTTTCTTAGATATTATGCTGTGTGATATTCTATTTTAATCAGAATGAATAAAATAATGTAATTTAGAGTAATGGTAGTTTAATATCCTCCATGGCAATATGTACACGTCTCGTATTTGGACTCTAAGAGAATAAATAGACTGTAAGTTAGTAAATACTCTACTCCCAGAGTAGATTGGAAAATAAAATTGAAATTGGTTTAGTAGTAACTAAAAATAAAAATAAAAACTTGGAGTTTTGTACATATTTATTTAGCTATTATTACATGTATGAACGGGTTAAAATGATTAAATTAAATAGCACAAATTACAAGTATGTAATACATCATGTAAAAATACAAATCCTTAAGGTTTTTTGGCCGCCCATTATA
The DNA here is from genome assembly GCF_041222505.1 of Epargyreus clarus. NCBI lineage: Eukaryota > Metazoa > Arthropoda > Insecta > Lepidoptera > Hesperiidae > Epargyreus > Epargyreus clarus. Next base: position 10,899,154 of record NW_027332213.1, read on the forward strand.
GATTTTGAATAAGACTCCTGAAGAAATTTCGAAGGTTAGTCCAGTTAGTACTTTTATATATAAAGAGAATGCAGATATTAGTAAACTCCAGATTGTAATTATTATAGTTTGTAAGAGTCTTGTTCAAAATTACAGACATGTTGTTATTATTCATCAAATTTACGTCAAACGGGAATTACATCAAACGGGAAAGAATACCATCATAAATAAATTATTCATCTTCTTCATCACTGGCAGAACTTGATGGACTTGTTGAACTGTCTGTCACTCGAATAATAAAATTGTCTATTACATTATCTGAAATGCCGTCAAGTTCTGCCATTTTCTTTTCCTCTTTAATTACATGATTGACACATTGTTGCCATGCCGCAGAAGTTATAGATTTAATTGCTTCACTTAATATTTTTTTTTAAATCAATTATTTTAAATGTTTTGTTTTTTTCTGCGACATGGCCTTTTACTTGGCCCCATATCAACTCGATAGGATTTAATTCGCAATGGTACGGTGGTAATCTTAATACCTCAATGTTGTGCTGCTTCGCCATTGTATCGCATACAAATGCTGAGTATTTTTCCCGTTCAGGTGTTACCAAGTCGATAAGCTGTGCTTTTATCATCTCTGCTTGGAACGAGATACCTTTTTCTGTTAGCCAACTTTGTATGTCTTTTTTTAACCAATTCATAGAAGGAACTCGTTCCAAGCGTCGAGAATGATATGGGGCATTGTCCATTACAATTATGGAGTTTGGTTCTAAGTTTTCCAGAGTTCTAGAGAACCACTCTTCAAACACCTTCGAGTTCATCTCTCTATGATAGTCGCCTTCACCTTTTTTACTTTCGAAAATTAAGTCTGCATTTTCCACAAATCCATCCATCCTCGTTACCTATAAAAAAATGATAAATATTAAAATGTGAAAAGTACATGTAGCAGTCTAGTGATCATATATTGACTATATGGCATAGAAACTATACTTTTACGTTAACCTGATTAGCTATGCATGAGTTTATTTTTTTACAAAACTTTTTTCAATTCCATGATAACACACATCTAAAATTATGTGATCTTAAGCTAACAATATTAGGATGATAACATACCAATGTGTACAACTATCAAGCGCTTCCCTTTTCCCGATGGAGCTTTCAAGCCAGTTGAGAGTCCCTCCTGATAGGCTTGTCGAGCAGACTCAATGGAAAGGTCTTGCCATATTTTACTTTTTGTATGTCCTGAAACCAAATAATATATTATTGCTTTAAATTATTTTAATATAAATAATTTTATACACAGTGTGTGCCAAAGATGTGATAAAATATTGATCATGACATTTAAATTCTACTTATTAATAATAATTTATATGGTTACTGTTTAAATAAAGATCAATAAGTATACAGAAATGATTGATTCTATATAAAAAATAAGTTAAAATTGTTTATGTACCTTCGTTAACCCAAGTCTCATCCAAATAATACATTTTGCGTCTTTGTTCTCTCATCCTTAACATTTTTTGAAGATAATAGAAGCGCCATCGCACAATTTCTTCCTTTTCAATGCGAACACTTCGTCTCGACCGTTTCAAATATTTAATCTTTAGTTTATTTAAAACTTTTTGAAAGGTAGTTCTTTTAAAGCTTGGTAAGCTGTCGTCCTCGTTCACTAAATTTAAAACTTTTTCAATTGTTGGTGGATCGTTATCAAAGAATAACATGTGCACCTTCCTACGAATTCCACTCAAGGTCATATCGTCCAATTTGTCCATTATTGTCCCCTTTTTAGGAGCTGGAGTCGGTGACGAAACTCGTTTATGAGTTCGATATTCTTTTATTATTCGGTACACAGTACTCAAATGTACGCCGGCAGTTTCTGCAGTTTTTTTTGCGACATCTTTACTGTATATAAAACTATCTTTTGGCCACATTTCTTCGATAGTTTTATAAATGTTACATATAACTGTTTTCTCCGAGGAACTGAGTGAACACCTCGCTCGTTTCTTCTTTGGAGAAGAAAACTTCTGCAGGCCACTCGGACCCGGTTGGGAATCACTCATTATAACAAGAACAACAAAACAAACAAAACGAAACAAAAAAAAACTCAACAAAATAACAGAACAACACTATAACAGGAATATTTAACAAACAAATAACAATGGATAACAGAGATATTAACACGCACAGTACTCGTAATCGTAAGCAGCCATGTTGTAAACATCATTGTAACACGACCAAATTCGGAGAGTGCGTTTCGTTATAGCTAAGCAATCAATGTAAACAAAATGTTTTTTTTTGTATTTGTAACAATGAACTATTATTATAAAGTTATATTTAAAATATTATACATTAGTATAAATAAAATTATTTTCAAATAATAATTTAATCATATACTACGAAAATAGTGGATAAATTAAAATGTCAGCTTACACTTCAAAAAATATTATTTGCTACTTTAAATAAAACGAAACGCAATTGTGTTTTTTAAATAGTCGGATTATAAAGCAATTATTATGCAGCTAATTTAAAATGAAGCAGTAAAAGTGGGGTTGTAAAGAAATTTACGTACTCTTTTTTTTTATGGACTGTTTCGATTTTTCAAAATCGTAACCAAAAGTTCTTATTACCTGGCATACGCTTATTTACAGGGTTTTCACTTACTTACTGATAAGGATATTTTATTCATCTTTGTCTATACGCAACAATATGAAAGTTGTGAGAGTACTTTGCATGTAATAAGGTATAGAAATAATGGATACAATTTAATTGTGAAGTTTTTTGTTGAATTAAAAATGAAAACAAGGATAATAGTAATTTTTACAGTACCAAAATTTTGATGACCCTAATATCTGTTTGTTTACATGAATTCTCTTCGCATCGTGGCGGAGATAGGTCGGCGCTTTTAGCGGCCCAACGTCGGTCCGTCGATGATTCTTTTGTAAATGTTACTCATGGTGTTAATAATTATTGCTTCCTTTCCACTGGAATGTTCATTTTGTTTGTTTCTTTTTTAAATTTTTAATAGAACGTTTGTTGCCAGTACCATTTTTGGAAGCTTTGAAAAGTATAACGATAAATCTTACATAAATAGGTCTCTTACATATTAAATTTTAGGGTAAGATTTAAGTATTAGAATAGGATAATATTTCTAAATTTGACATAAAATACATGTCAAAATTAAATTCAAATTATTCATTGATACATAATGGCTTGCTGTATTTAATATAAATTATTGTACTAAAAATAGTAGAGCGGTAAATTATTTTTTTAATCTGGCAGAAAGACCATTTGTATATTTAAAAGATATGGGCAATTAATTTTAAACCAGATATATCACAAAATTACATTACATAATAATCAATATAGATTAAATCTTGGCCATTCATCAATCATGTTCAAAAATAACACCTTCCGTTTGACTAGCGATTATAACACTTATAATTCTAATTTGAATGCTACCTATCGCTTTGTTCGTCACTGTTCACAGCTGTGCAACTTGTAGATGATCTAACTGACTCCATTGTCTCATACATGTTCAATAGTAGAAATGCAAATGACTCCTACATACTCGTAACCAGTCTCGAGTACTTGCATAATTATTGAGAAGTAGCTTATATGACCCCAGTTCACGGTTTAAAGTAGGTATTAAAATGCGTTATTTGACACAAATATTTTTTTGTAATTATTTGTAATTGTCAAGAATATTAATCGTAATTTTACAGTTAATTATTATATTTTACTCCGCTGTCTAAAAGACAAATTATCATTGATATTTCTTATTATTGTTTCTCCAAAGTTTAGTACTTTGAAGAAACAATTTCGAACGAATAATGAATTGTGTTTCCACCCACATATTCTTGGGTTACAAAAATATGGCATAAAAATTACATATATAAATTTCTATTTTCAAAAAAATATGTGTATTCTATTTTTGCTATTTTCAATAGCTTTTCCGTGCTTTGGATAGAAGAATAGTATTTTTTTTTTAAAAATAACCGTTTTTTGATTGCATATATGGTCATAGTTTTTTTCTAATTATCGGGCCCAGTAATTTAGTGTTCAGTGCCTACTATATGCACTCATTTAGCACATTAGCTTCATTATGCTAGCCCTGTTGAAACAGTAGGAACAATTTGTAAAATGGTATTCCGCTCGTGGCTGGCACATTCGTATCATCCCGTGTAAACAACGGCAATTATGCAGAGCGAACTAACAAAACGTGTAAATGGGCCAATTACCGCTGCTATGTAGGCTGCCGTACAATTAGTGGCTTGCTAATAGTTTTCATCACCAATAGTTTCATGTTCGACGCGGCGTGGAAGCTCATCAGACAGAGATCGCCTCTCGTTGTGATCACATCAGTTTTCGGTTGTGATACGTACATTTTTTTATTCGTTTCCTTTAGTTTACTTCTCTCACTTCTTTCGTATTGTTGTTTATTTCCTTTATTACATTTTTAACTTTGCATCACAGTTTTTCGGTATTATTAATTAAAATCTTGTGTTCTATTCGGTGTTTCACCGCTCCCACCTAAATTAGGTAAGTAATTTTATTAAGGATCTTTTTGCGCTCCTAATTTTCAATTATCCCCTCTTGCTCTAATTTGTTCAGAAGTGAAATAACACATTTAATTATCCGTGAAGCTAAATTATTTGCCAAAAATAGGTCGACTTTTCAAGCTTCCAGGGTGGAAATGTTCTTAGCCTTACATTTTACAACGAAATTTATGATAATGGCACTAAACGTTGTCGGAAGAAAATCTTGCTTATTTTCTTGTTATTCTTCTTTATTTATCCAATACCTAATTTCGTGAGCCGGATAATTACCTACATTTGTTGCGGCCATATTTATTATTATACGAATAACGACAACGAAATTTTAAATTGGATTAGGTTACTTTAATTGTCTAAATTAAAACATCACATTTAAATTTTAATATCGTAGTTTCAATTACAAGAATATAATAAATTATAATCACACATAATTTGTTTAATTTTAACAGATTATTACATGATTATGTCTAAGTATCTGTCTGATTAAATACTTACATAACGATAAGCCCACATTTTGGCTAAAAGTTACTACAAATTTATCGAAATCGAGATTCGTCCAACAGCTGCTAGTTTAGCCAGATACACGAGAGCTTCGTATAAGTCGCGAGCTTTCGGAATTAAACAGTTTGTTCGAGGGAAGTCGTAATTGGTTGATGAGAAGGGGAGGTCAGGTTAGAGTGGCTTTTATAAAGTGGGGGTCCGGGCCATTCATTCGGTCCCGGGCCGGGGGCGGGCTCATTGCCTGTGTCCGGAGCACGCATGCGCGTCCCCTGACCCAGTTGCCAGCGCCGCCGCGCCGCCGCGCCGCGCCGGATGCCGGCCTCGTTGCCCCAAGGTTGGCGTTGGCGAATCAACCGACGAATTCGCGACCCGCACAGACTTAGTGACGCGCCGGTTTTCAATCGAGCCACCGCAAAAACTATTGGTTTAATTTTTTGCTACCTTATTCATATTGTCTGCATCTAAAATTATCTTAGCAATTTGAATAGTGTTAGATAACAATCGTAATTGCAAAATCATACGTAACGTGATTATCGATCGCAGGCGTTTTGCTGGAACATGCTTCAACGGCTAAAGTGCCTTCAGTAGCTTCGTGTTTTTTGATAAATTTTCGTCGTGGCTCAAACGTTTTGTGACTCATAGTGATGTAATAATTGCGAAATGCTATATTATTACGTAGACACGCAACACGCTTTGTTGAATTTTGATTAGCACGTCCGTTCTAAAATGCATAGTGACTAGTTACGGGCGATTTCCTTCCGTCGAACATGTCGTTCGTTTAAATTAACCAGCTAAATTTTTCTACGCAACTTTCTTTTTGCGTGTCACTTTCTAACCTTGTCAGTTAATACTTTATGATTTAGCGATCAGTCATCCTTGGACACCAGCGCTGTTCAAACAGTGCCGTCCTCTCTTGTCTCAAATGTTTGTTTAACGCCGGGGCCTAAAGATAGCCTACTACAATTACGATGATCGATTACGTCGGTGACGCTACCGTGGCTCGTTACACGTTTTAATAAATTCATTGTGCTCGTGACACTGTATCGTGCGGCGATGTTTTTGTAATCAATAAAATTCTGCCAAACTTGACATCACTAATTTCAATTATGATCGATGTGCCTTCGACGATGCGTTTTAAATATAGAGTCTATTTAGTAAGTGACTCATGACTTGTTCAATTTTTCACTCGATAATTTTCTTCTTATTTCAGATGGTGTGGCCGTGCAAGCGCCTCGCGAAGTGGATGCAGAGAAGTTTATAATTATTATATTAATTTTAGTTAATAGTCTATTATTTTATTCACTAATATCTTCTATTTTGTTACTCGCATTATAATCTGTTCTCATAATTTTGTCTAGTTCCCACGTACTTATTTGTTTTTGGATATTAATCACCGAATATGGCCATCATTGTTACACTCTTGGTATTTTAAAAATCCCTGTCTTGAAGACAAACCGAAATATATTTAGAAATAATTACCGTAATAACTTGGTTACTTACTGTTAACTTTAACTTTACCTTATATTTTTGAGGCCTTGAACAATTTCAATATTAAGCAATAACAATGGAAAGATTCGTCTTAATTTAAACAGTAGCCAGCAAACGCTATCTAGATATTAGATGACTAAGTGATGACGTAATCATGGAAAATATTTCCACGCAATACATTATGAAGTTGATGTTCATGAATATATTCATTATAACACTTTAAATCTAAAACCGTAAAATGTAACATTTTTGTATTTTATTTTATTTTAAGGTATTTTAGGTCGTTCTAGGTTATTTGAAGAAAGAAGAGAAAAAGAATAATTTGGTGCCATCGGCATCAAAATTAGTGCCCTACATCTACCCTGTAGATCCGAATTTGTTTGAAGTGAGGCGACAAATTCGGTTCTAGAGAGGTTTGTGTGGTGCATGCACTGCAACGCCCTCAAGTCACTGATGATGTGAAGAATACGAAAACTGAAGAATTGTTCCTTCATTCCTTTTGTTCTTCATTCTGTGTTCTTCTAATCTTGTTAATTTGAATTATCATCATTGTACTAATTTATTGTATTGTAAGGTGTTAGTTATGTAAGAAATATATTATGTATGTTTTATGTAACAACCGAAAAATAATTTAAATAATACATGTTGTTTAAAATATATTTTGGCTTTTTTCTAATATTCAATACAATTTCTCAATTAAAATCAATAAAATTCAATACAATTTGTTATTACTATTTTCATTAAACAACAGAATTGTTAGATATTTCAGGAAGGAAATCATTAAAATTATTAACATGGGACCTAAACTTGTAATGTTTAATTCCATACATTTTAATAATAAAATACCTTTTATACTTAAATATGTAAATAGTGTAATAGGTACATAAATTTAACTACATTGCTCTCATCATAAACATAGGTTGATATAAAATCAAGAATGTGTTAGATTATAGATAAAAGGACTGACCTGAATAAATCTGTCTCTATATTTATATTGGGAAATCGAGTCACGTATCAAGTTTATGACAAACGTGTCATCCATAACTATTGAATTGGTGGATACATGATACACCGCATTCATTTTTACTATGTCCACACTTAGGTACCTACACACAGAAGAAGAAAAACTAGTAGTTACCTATTTACTAAAAATTCAATCCATTCAAAAAAATAGTTGATTTTATTTAGAATTTTCTAATAATTAATTCTGATAGGATACGAATTTAAGAGACAACGATATATTTTTAAACTGAGATATAATAACAAACAATTCATTATACCAATTTGATAATTTTCTAAAATCTAGATATTGTTTTGTCCTGATGACTACAGTTATTAGGTACAATCTTATTAATGTAGGCTAGAATTCCCCCTATCTAATTGTTAAATCTTATATTTTTCGTGATAACATTGATGAATGTTCAATTATTAACGAGAATGAATGAATAAATAAGAATGAGTCAAATTTACTAATTATTTAAATTTAATAATACCAATTCTTATGTGTTAATAATCCTCTGTAATTTAAATTCTATTTATATTAATTTATTGTAGGAACAATACATAATATAATACAAGATATAATAAATAAATCAAATTATTTTAAGGACTCATATAGTTGTAATAATAGAGGTATCTACTTTGTAATCAATGCGTTAGGATTGTTTTATTGAATCGAAGGTCGATCTAACGTTCTAATCAAAATTCTGTCATGGGACTGTATTCAATAGTAACTTTGTTATATAATAATTGTATAAGGCATTGTTTTATATAAGCAGCGCAATTAATTGCGCGCGTGATGGGACGCACTTCCTTACAAATTTTAATACGAAACCATAAAACGTGCAGCTTCATATATATATTTAGTTCTGTTTGATTTTCAATTTGATTTCCACTTTTCTATCCTTTTAATTTTAGTCTTAATGAAATTAATTTTACATGTACTATGGAATTATTTTTACAAAATATATATTAGGCATAGCGCGGTGGACTATGGCCTAATCCTTCGCATTCTGAGAGGAGACCCGTGCCCAGCAATGGGACTATAATGAGTTAATGATGATATTAGGCATATAATTTGAGTTCATTTGAAAAGTATAGCAATTCGAAATATGTTAGAGCCAGTATGGTTCCACAGGGGACATATCACCGCCACATAAGGTGGGGATGCAGGCTGACATACATATGAGGCGAGCACCTTAGTCCTTAACAGTGGTAACATTTTTTTTTATAATATAAGAGTAGCAGACGAGCATGCAGTCCACCTGATGGTAAGTGGCTACTGCCGCCCATGGACACATGGACTGTAATCAAGCCCAGATAGGATTAGATATTCCTACCTGAGGTCGGCCACAGATGCGCCGCTATCCCTGAGGACTAAGCTGAAACGCCTTGGAAAAGTCTGTCTCCCTTACCACACCCTTCAAACCGGAACACAGCAGCGCCTAAAACTGCCGTTATTAGGTAGAAATAGGTGTGGCGGTGGTGCCGCCGGAGTCGAACCACAAAGGGTTCTACCACCTTCGATAACATATCTGCAATTTGCTTCAAGTAGAATCCCTGTTTCATATGTAGTTCGATACAGATATTCATGGGCGGCAGTGACTCCCTATCAGGTAGACTGCCTAAGTTGCTATTTTAATATTATGAAATTTTTTTTTGGTTACAAGTAAGACCTAGTTTTAAATTCTTCAAGTATCAGTCAGTATCTTCTACCGACTATATCCTAAGATGCCTTAGCATAAAATGCATAATAAACAGCATTACTTCTGCAATGAAAATCTGGGTAAGATGTATATATAAATAAGCAGAATTATCACCATATGCGAAATCCTACACTTTAAATTTATACATTTTTGATATTCGGCTTATATTCAAAATCGAAATAGAAGAATAAGTAGAATGGTATAATAATTTTAAAGAAGTTAGGATTTTCCGTAGTGACTGCAGTGCCATCATTACTCCTACATCAATTTCATAAGCAATATTTTAATGTAGATCTCTGTGCTGGGTATGTACCTATATACTAGATCATGTACATAACTTCATGTAGCCCAGAGGAATTATGTGCAAAGAACGTGCCCTTGTGTTCACGCTGCTATATTCTACAAGAAAATAATATATACTACAATAATATACAACTACTTGCATGAAAAGTACAACTTAATCTTTAGAAGTAGTACGTCATTCATTGTATATAATTTGAAATTAGTTTTCTACAGGAACACAGTAGATATAATTATTCGGTATATTAAAATGTATAATTAATAAACACGTTATGTACCTATTTGTGTAATTTGCAGATAATAAATAACTTACAAAAATAATTATTCTTTTACTTCCCTTTTTAATGTTAGTGTGAAAAATTACCAAATATATTTTTTCATCAATAATACAAAACTTAAATGGATGTTTGTTACTGTTGGGAATAGGTATCACATACTTTTATGTACTAATAGCTGATATATTCTATCATAATTATACGAAACAAATAGGTATAGTTTATTACATAAACTTTGGAGTACTATATAGTTAGTTACTAAGATTTAAAATACTAGTTAAATTTTATTTTACCTATCTTTTGAGGTAGTCATTCTCAATGAGAATTAGGTAGCCAGGAAAACCTTTTAAGAAGTAAGTTTTTGTATCGCGGTGCATTTGAACCTGTACAAAATGCAAGCATATTCAACAATTAAATGCATAACGTACCAAGATATTTTTAATTATATTAAATATATATTTACAGTTGAGTTGTAGTTAGTAGTTAAATCCATATTTATGTCCATGACGTCACCGATTGTGTCTGAATGCTACTCGATAACAGATGGCGTTAGTTACAGTACAAGTTAATTTCGCGCGAAGCTGCTTTAGTACCTATTCTACTAGACGATAGATGGCATTGTATGAACACTATCATGACACGACGCTTTTCAATTCTAACATAGAAGAGAAAAGCAAGTTCTGACCCCTAAAATACAGATAATATACATTACTTTTCTGTCTTGCCATTGTCAAAAAATATTAATATTAAAAATAGTAGATCAATAGGATTGTATATTTAAAAAGTATTTTAGAAAGTTAGAACTTATTAATAAATAGTTATTTGTGGATGCAGACCAATTTTCATATCGCAAAACGGGCGGAGGTACCAGGAATGTATAAGGAGCGAGGAGATTAATGACTAGTGCAGGCCGGCCGACAAGCGCGGGCGTGTTTGACAAGCACAGGTGCGCTATTTTCATAATTGGCCCGACCGGGCGCCCTTTCAGCTTTCAGGTAACTTGGAATTGGTTTCTTATCTTGAGGTCTCGGTATATCGACTATAATTACAAATGCTAACGCGCAATATACGTTAAGCCTTTCTAATTTAGATATGAGAAATAAATAAGATACGGATAAAAATGTAGAATAATACAGTAACTAATTACGGAGTAATCTTTAGTCATTGGCTTCCTATAATTACCATACGACATAACTAAAAGAATATATGTATTTACTTATCCTGTCTAATTAATCGTGTTCTAACATTGTAGGTATCTAGAGACCCATTTGGCTTAAACTTCTAATTTAAGGGCTGGCTCACTGATCATAGAGTAGAACCTAATACCTATATCATAGGTTAGGATTACCTAGAAAATATATTTTTTTAAAATATGGAGATATAAAGTTAAATGACTAAACTAGTCCATAAGTTCAAAAGCATAAAAATAGAGATTATGCTTTTAAAATTATGATTTATTTTTAAGCTGCGTAAAATCTATATATTTTCCTTTATTTATGTAACTTACCTACATCATTCAATTCAGAACCATTACTGTAAATAATCAGTAAATTATTTTACTTACATTTTAGATGCTTCAAAAATAATAATCAACTGAGAAATGAAACATTAAGAAAAGTAGCAATATTCCATTCCTATTCCAACACTGACCACGTATAAGTTTGGTTAAGCTTTACAAAACGGTATTTCATAGTACCTTAGCTTAACTAGCCACAAACTGAGGTAATTAACTAATTTATCTAAACGGAGACAACGGACATGTTACTGCTGGATACCAAAATCTGACATATCCAGGGACTCAGGATCTGTGAGAGTAGGTGACTATTCAAACCATAGACCAAATATTAACTAGAAAAGGCGGGTGTCACTTGATAATGGTGCATTTTCTTACCGACAAGATCCTATTATTTTTGTTTCTAGGTAGAAGGTAACCGAACATACATATTAAAGATAATTTGAAAATATTAAAATGTATACCAAAGTTTTCGTGTTTGTTGACGCCCTTAAGCATTACATTATCTTTTATTGCAAAAAATATCAGTGAATTTTAGCAAATATTTAATCATAATCAGTCAGATACTATACGACTACTGATAAAATAATGAATGATTGTAGATAATTTATCTAATAAATTAGTGTAAAATGGAAGTGACATTAACAGAAGCTAAGACGTCGAAAGATAGCTTTTAATAGGCATTGAAATGAAAATTGCTACTATAAGAACCAGTTACAAAATTGTTTCAAGTTTTAGCGTGCAAAGAATGTTAATTGGGAGACCGGTTAGCATATGAATGCGTAAGAAATTCTACAAATGGCGATATCTATGATAGTAACTATTAATCATAAGTGCGACCCTACCGTCTTGTAACTAAGTTTGCCGCTTAAGCACTCCTTGACAAGCGTGGTGCTTAGCCCTGCATCTGTGCCAAAACTAACGACCTGTGATGGATTAAAAAATTTCAACTGGTACCATATTCTAAAGTCGCTCGATATAATATCACATCTACGCATACGCCATTCGCATCGCAGCAGCGAAACAAAGTTTTCTTTTAGTCTACACTCCACAATCGTGGAAAGAAATTTGTGCATAGCAATAGAACAAATAATTCCTATAGCCACCTAGCGTACAAATGCCTTTTATTTTTATAATATAGGAGTAGCAGACGAGCATACAGTCCACCTGATGGTAAGTGGCTACCGCCGCCCATGGACATCTGTAATCCACCCCAGATAGGATTAGATATTCCTACCTGAGGTCGGCCACAGATACGCCGCTACCCCTGAGGACTAAGCTGGAACGCCTCGGAAAAGTCTGTCTCCCTTACCACACCCTTCAAACCGGAACACAGCAGCGCCTAATAGACCAGGGTCGATAATTTTTAAAACCAATTAAAATCGTAGTAGGATGAAACCCATTAGAAAAGGAGGGGAATATTATAAAAATGAAGGGAAAAATAATTTACGGGCGATCTGAGGTCGGGGAGGGGATGGGGGTGAGTCTTTAAGGGTAAAAAACGGTTTTTCTCGATTTCCGGCAAAACTAAAAGTCCTATCGAAAAAAGTCAAATGGCAAAGTTGTAGGTAATAAAAAGATCTAAAACTTTTGTATTTACACTTTTTTCACATAACCTCAAAATTTATGTGAAAAATTCAAAAAACCAAGTTTTTGGTTTTTTATTTTTATCTTTTACAAAAAAAAATTTTTTTTAACGAAATTTGGCGAAAACTTACCTTTTTATGTCCCAAATACGCTGTAATTTATTTGTTTAAAAATATTTATTTTTTCACCTTATTTTGAATTAATATCGAAAAAACACCCTAATTTTCAATCGAAAACTCGATAGTAGAGTCGTTTAGTGGTATCCAGCACTTCCAAATTTCAAATTCAAATCCAAATTTCGAATTCGAGTTTTTTTTGATTTTTTACATTTTCTGAGAATTTACTACAGTAACATATATTTTTTTTTTCACCATCAAAAAGTAGAGATTTCAACGAACAGAAAACATACCAACTTTTTGAAAAAAGCTGATATTTTGACGGGTGAGTTTTCGATTGAAAATTAGGGTTTTTTATTCGATATTAATTCAAAATAAGGTGAAAAAATAAATATTTTTAATCAAATAAATTACAGCGTATTTGGGACATAAAAAGGTAAGTTTTCGCCAAATTTCGTATAAAAATTTTTTTTTGTAAAAGATAAAAATAAAAAACCAAAAACTTGTTTTTTTTAATTTTTCACATAAATTTTGAGGTTATGTGAAAAAAGTGTAAATACAAAAGTTTTAGATCTTTTTATTACCTACAACTTTGCCATTTGACTTTTTTCGATAGAACTTTTAGTTTTGCCGGAAATCGAGAAAAACCGTTTTTTACCCTTAAAGACTCACCCCCATCCCCTCCCCGACCTCAGATCGCCCGTAAATTATTTTTCCCTTCATTTTTATAATATTCCCCTCCTTTTCTAATGGGTTTCATCCTACTACAATTTTATTTCACTTTTTATTATTTTTAAAGGCTTCTACCCTAGTCTATAACACTGCTGTTATTAGGTAGAAATAGGTGTGGCGGTGGTGCCGCTGGAGTCGAACCACAAAAGGTTCTATCACCTTCGAGGTGGTAGAACCTTTTGTGGTTGACCCACCTAATGAATTAAAAAAAAATATCTGCTGATTACTTGTCACGGTAATTACTGGTAACGGTAATTTATTAAATTGGGTGTATTTAATATTTATTGATATAATTATATGTAAATGTGATATAAATATATCAAATATACATGCTAATAAAAAGTATATAAAAATATCTTTCAGGAATTTAAATTTTTATAAGAAGTAGGTAACTATTCTTTTGAACACTTTTTTGGGTTTCAATTTGAGAAACCAGGCACTAGTATAAATTATTACTAGGTACTATGGAAACTTTGCAGTACTTGAAATATGATAAGTAAATTTTTTACAAACATCCCACACATAACAATATTTCGTACGACCCTACATTTTATCGAACGGCTGCAAAATAGTATCCGACCCAGGATATTGTGTAACTGAACAACACATTGAAAGCAGGAAGGGTCCCGTCAAAAATTACTATTATATCCCGGGCACATAATTAATGAACTGCTTATTCAAATACTTTTAAAACTATTATTCATGCCGTTTACGTTTGAAATGTTCCGACCATTCCTATGAAAGCTCCTTTAGGATTAATTAAAAACGATACCTTATGCGATTTTAAAAACCCTTGATGCAAGGCGTAACGAATTTTTAAGCAGGAATATTTTTTGTTGAGTCTGTGTGTGAATACCAATGTGTAATTACTTATTACCAAAAATATTACGAGTAATACAATGTTTTTATATCTTTATTCTTGGTATAACACATTTTCTCTAAAGACTAGATTAAGACGACGACTTCAGTAGAGAAAAATACCTACATTTTATTTTGTACACCTATAGGATTAGACAGAACTTTATAGAAATACTAGCTGACCCGGCAAACGTTGTGTTGCCATATAAATTTAAAAATGTTAAGGGTGAACAACCCTTATTACTTAGGGGTATGAAAAGTAGACAGTAGCCGATTCTCAGACCTACTGAATATGCATATAAAATTTGGTGAAGGTCGGTAAAGCCGTTTCGGAGGAGTACGGTAACTAACATTGTGACACGAGAATTTTATATATAAGAAGATATAACCTAATATAAATATATTTTATCCCTTTTTTACTAATAATAAAGACAATAATCAATCATTCTCAGACGATGTCGTATTGTCACTACTTCAACTTCTGCGTCAGTAGTTTCGGGTTCGATTTCCGTTGGGAACAAAGTTTGTACAGATAGATGTGTCTCAATAGTATTTATGCTAAATTTATTTGTTGTATGCGTATCATATGAGTCAGAAAAAAACCGTTTTAGTATAAAAACAAAATATCTATGCTGCAGGGGTACAAAGTTTAATTATTTACGAAGTACCTGTAACAATAAGGAAAAAGAGACGATCATTTATTAATTACCTTGAAACATAAAAACACTGAATACACGCTATCCATCTTCATATGTCAGCTTAACCATAAAATATTTCATATCTAAGAAGTTTTCTTAGTAATAAATATGAATCAGTTTACGTGATATTATAATTTCTGATAATATAGGTTTTTCCGACGTGCATATTGGTACCTAATACTCTACTAAGTCGCGTTTGAAACAGCTTTGAAGGAACCCTTTGTGATTCGTCTCCAGAGCTACCACCATCACACCTTGTCTGGCTAATAACAGCAGTGTTAAGTGCTGTACCTATGGTGGTTTAAAAGATATGGTAAAGGAATCATACTTAACCGGAGAATTATAACTAAGTCCACAAAGATAGCAACGAATCTGTAGACAACCTTTAGTTATGACTTTAACCTCACCTGTGGTTATTTACAGATGTACATAAGCGGCAATGGTCACTATAATCAGGTCTGCACGCTCATTTGCTATAAAAAAGCGATTAATTATTAAAGGTGGTAGAACCCTTTGTGGTTCGTCTCCGGCCGCACCACCGCGCTGTTAGGCGCTGCTGTGTTCCGTTTTGTGTGGTAAGGGAAACATACTTTTTCGAGTTTGAGTATTCGAGTGTTTTAAAGGTGTGGTAAGGGAGACATACTTTTTCGAGGCGTTCCAGCTTAGTCCTAAGGGGTAGCGGCGCATCTGTGAGCCGGCGCATCTGATAGCCTCAGGTAGGACTATCTAATCCTATCTGGGGTTGATTACAGAAGTCCATGGGCGGCAGTAGCAACTTACCATCAGGTAGACTTCATGCTCTTCTGCTACTCCTAAGATATAAAAAGAAAGCTACCATTTGACTATTATACCCGTCACCACCAACAACCTCTGCAAATGGTGACATAACTCTTTTTCCTTCTTTCTACATAATATTTGTCTTCTTTTCAATCGTTTAGCTCTTGTCAGCGCGGTCGTGGTCATCATGTGTTGTATGTGGGGCCTGATTGACTCGCCTCACGACATTTTGCCATTTCTCTCTATTGGTGGCCAGTCTAGAGCACACGTGTACAGGGCCACCTACAGCTGATTTTATTTGATCTGTCCATCGCGTGGGTGATCGTCCACGGGGTCTGGTTCCTTCCACTCCATGCACAATATATTTGTAATCAATTCTAAATATCTCATCTAACCTAAACTGTAGCCTCTGAAGAAGGTATATCATAGATATGTTGCTATTAAATAAGAAAGTGAGCATGTATTACTCATAATATACTGTTGGTTGCTTAGGTCGGAAAATATTATTTTCGCTTTATTTATTGTAATTTGTGAAAACTAAATGCAATGTAAATACTCATAACTTAAACTAGTGTTACAACCACTACAGAAAATCTAAAATTAGAATTCGTAACTTCCATCTTGGTTCTTATAATATGACAGTTTCCATATCGAAATCCCATTGCAACATTGCACAGCAAACTTTTAATCAACTCCTGGAGAACCGATTTACTATGACCAAAGAATAAGCATGCAGAAAGTCCTATCGTAGAATATTATTCTGTTTTAAGCAAAGTACCTACGTAACGTGGTGCATTCTTACTCGAAACACTTTTTTACCTTTAAAATTTAGATATTGAAATATGATTTGGGGCCAGGACTATTACGTTAATAAATCGAAGGAGTTTTATTACTGCAATTTAAAAATATTTCAGTTTTGGTAGAAAATATTCGAATATATATTCGAATGGGCTAAGGATTATCTAGATAATCCTTAGCCCATTCTAGGACCAGGGTCAATTAATTATTGTTTATTATTTGCAAAACCTATTCAAATCAAACATCCGTAAGAAGGTAATCTAGAGTAGAAAATGTGAGAAACTTCGGGAATAACTAGGGATTTTGTTGTACAATGTTGTACCTACACCTTTGTTTTTTTATTTTCGAGGGGGTACTTCGGGTACCTTCAAAAGGTACCCGACGACGCCGGCCACTAAGCCCCCCAGGGTAGCCGTCCTCAGCGCTTGTTGGAGAACTCCGGGATCTCCGACGGAACACAACCGGAGGGAGGGAAGAATTCGCTCCTCCCACAACATCTGGTGATTAGGACGGTATGCGGCCACACATACCGCCGTCCTTCCCAGGGTAGCATACTGGACGGTTCGAGCTCCCACTCTTGCCGCCCGCAATCCCGGAAGCCCCCTTTTAGTCGCGTCTTGCGAAAGGCAGGGGATACCGTAGCCCTATTCTAGTTCCGGAATTACAGGGTCAAATGTATCTACATCTAATAAACACTGTAACTGCGAACTGTATACCTATAGCCGCTTACCATAGGCGCTGAAAGTTCTTATGAATAGCACCATTAACTGAGGAACGCTGTGTATTGAGTGAATGACATGTATTGAGTAGGCACACACGCAGCAACGCATTACAGACTCGCTGTGCAATATAAATCAATTTACTTTATATACAATACCAAAAAATAATTATATCAAACGTAAAATTACTCTGTATTTCAAGGTAGACGTTACTTGAGTCTTGAGCAAAACCGTTTAAGACTAGCTAAGATTTACAGAGAGCATTTTAAAATCGAAGGGAAAAACAATCAACAATAACCCTGCGAGCTCCCCCGATGCGTTCTAAACCAAAATTCTGCCTAAGTTTGTGAAGGTGTTAGAACTCTTTGTGGTTTAGCTTCGGCAGCACCACCGCCACACCTTTTTCTGCCTAATAACAGCATTATTAGAGGCTGTTGTGTTCCGTTTTGAAAGGTGTGGTAAGGGAGACACAGGAAAACACACCAAGGCGTTCCAGCTTAGTCCTCAGGGGTAGCGGCCCATCTGTGGCCGACCTCAGGATCTTGATTACACCTCATGATTACAGATATCCATGGGCGGCAGTAGCCACTTACCATCAAGTGGAGTGCATGCTCGTCTGCTACTCCTATATTATAAAAAAAACTTAATCTATGCGGTATTCACCCGCAGCGGTCGGCGGTGCCGTCGCGGGCAGCGCCATTAATCACGGGCACCGCTGCACAGTGCTTCGCTGTACAGTGCTTTGTTGGCAACTCCGTGCCTAAGAAAATCTAATAGTCCATTTAAGAGCCATTTTAAAATTTCAGGAAAAAGCAACATTCAGCTTCTGAAGCCTCCTCCGATGCTTTTTAAGTCCGACTACAATTTTACCTAACAGTCTGTTCTCGTTACTTAATCTATGCCGTATTCACCCGCAGCGGTCGGCGGTGCCGTCGCGGGCAGCGCCATTAATCACGGGCACCGCTGCACAGTGCTTCGCTGTATAGTGCTTTGTTGGCAACTCGTGCCTAAGCAAATCTAATAGACCTATCTAGTTTTTTGGCCTTAAATTATGTTGTTTGATATGAATGTTAGTATCGAATTAGTATTGCCGATATTTAGTTTCTATAATTACTTACAAGGACATTATTTCTATAATAAGAAAATTATTGAAATGTGAACCAGTACAGTACGAGTATTACAAAGGTGGTATCATCCACACACCGGACGGTGGAAACGTGTGAATGTCGGCTGATTTATATAACTCGTAGTTACATTTTAAGCCATTATTTTAGTCCTCAGGAGGATCAAGGTATCTGCAAGTGACTTTAGGTAAAACTCCTGTTGTATGTAATTGGTTTGGTTCTGATGTCATGAGCGGTGGTGACCATTTACCATCAGTTGGGCTTGTTTGCTTATGTTATTAAGAAGATAGGTTATTGAAATGGAAAATCCACAAATGCCCATGCGCATACACATAAATCGATATATTGTTCGTGGAACCGAAAATCATAAAACATAATGGCCGAAGTAAAAATGTATCTTTTCGGGAACATAATAATATATGCACGCCATAATATTTACCTACCATGTGTGTAATAGTAAAATGAGAATGTGATAAATTAACATACAATACAGTCAATACTACACTAGTAAGATTAGTGATAAGACCGGAATTTCACACTACTGATTGCCTATTATTAAAGAACCATATGCAAATAGGTGGTAATTGGACCCAATCAGTCTGCAAATTACAGGATTGTAATACAGATTACAAGTAGGCAATGATTGCAAAAAGTGATGTTGAAGTCGTCGTTTACGTTTACTGCTGGCAAGTATGAGCCGTCAGAACATGTTCGCTTATTAAGTTGTATACAAATCTGGCTTACGAGTACTGACATTGCCAATAAAACTAACATTGAGTTTACTTTCAGTCATGACTTTCGTTAATCTAGAATGTTTATAAAAATGGGTACTAAAGGTAACAAGATTAAAGTAATATTACTTTTGCGTAATGTACGAAAATTATGGATATATTTATAGGAAAAAAACTTCATATATCAAAATAAACATACCTACTTAAGTCACTTTATAGTATTTTAAAATCGATTGTTGTACTTATTGCTGTATATATTTTTTTGCCATCTGTTATTCAAAAATAAAATATAAAGATCTATATTATACTTGTTAGTCTAAATATATAGTTATAATTGAAAAAAAATAGCTACAAGGTTAAGACCTAAGGCAATGTTAAGACATAACGCCTATATAATATGGATATTTATCCATATTATATAGGCGTTACGCTTAAGATATAAATATACTGCCAAATTCTACAAGCAAAATTTTATTAACAATACATATATTTACAACACACACTGCAAATCTCTACCTTACAATTTAATCTATTTTAAACGAATTCCTTCGCCATTTGTTCGGAAGCTGCTCTATTTTTGATTGAAACTATTGAAAGTTCTCAAACACATTCTCACACCAATTAATACCTCGTATGTATCAGAAGTAATTAAATATTGACGTCTATGGTACAAGGGTTGTTTTGCTGTTTTCGCTGAGTCACCGTGCTAGGGGTGTCGAACTTTGGGGCGCTAACGGACTAAGCCATATGGGTCCAATTACTGCATACAAAATTTCGCCTACTGTAGAAATAATTGGTTTTCACGTACGTTGTACTTAACAGGCTATTTAATAATCTTAAACTACTTGCTTAGCTGTGGGTTTGTTTGAAGGTAAGACTAAGAACCCTTTATAAGACTCGGTTAGTATTTGCGAATATATAAAAAAAACATTGCAGATACAAGATATATTTGCAAATATGATTTGGATAATTACGTATTTCATATCTTACAAAAATATTTTTATTCAAACTTACTTATTTCACTAATTTATTAGGTGAATTATCTAGTTATTACAAGCGGGTAAGAGATTAATTAATCTTGGTAATTCCCGATTTAATAATATATCAGGTCTTTATGTAAAATGTGCTACTTAACTCTTCTGGTAGTATTTGAATAAACAAAAAATGCCTGCAAAGGGTTAAACATAAGAGAATATCGCAATGTCACACTTTAAGCCGTTACCATTACAGTATTGTTACATTAACAATAACCCTTTCTTGCAAAATTTTGGCAACTACCGTTTGGATTGTTACAATTTTACTGCTTGCTGTAATTTATGGCGTCTATAGGTGGTCTGAGGTCTGAGTAATCGTTCTGCAAGTCACGTGTCTTTTGTAGGTCAGTTACTGCTTCTTCCCTGGCCCTACTGCTGTACTTTGGCAGAGGTTCTCAATTTTTTTTTTTGTATGGAGAGAATAGTTGAAAGGAAAGTAAGTCGATTTTTCTATCAATGTTTATTTGAATAAGAAACGAAAAACTTAAGTGTTAGAATTAAAAATAACTTAAATAGTAAATAATGTATCCTATAGATGTCATTCCTACAATTTAGACGACTGCAACGACACCTCATATTAAATTGAAAGTACCTGGATGACAGAGCTGTGCTCGGTGTTTTTTAAACGACTTCAAAAAAGGAGAAGGCTTCGAAGAAGGCGTGTTTTTTTTAAACCATATTTTCTGAAAATAAAACCTAGATAGATCGATTCATCGCCCCCGAAACCCCCTAATAACAAAATTTCAAGAAAATCATTGGAGCCGTTTCCGAGATCGTTGATATAAATACCTATATATAGAAGAATTTCTCGTTTAAACATATTAGATCTATCAAGCCATACGCATACGTATATACACTAGAAAAACATTTCCCGTCACAATCGGGCAAAAATGACGTCTTAAAATGAAACATTACTAGAAAACTTAACTTAATACTGATTTTAAATTCATGTCGGGCTAAATGCGACTTCAAGTTAATTAGTTCCTTTATTCACATTATAGAAATGAAAAATAACAATATTATACACTATACAATAGTCATACAGATACATTTCGTTATCGTACATTTTGACCTTAATAAAGCAGGTAATGGGGTGCCTACACATGTAAGGGCATCCATCCTAAATTATAAAATATTCATTAAATATTGCCTTGAAGTTCGAGGTTAAGGTCACATTTTATTATTTTGATTAAAGTTTTTTGATATTTTAACGTTCTTAAGTTTAAAATGCTGTAATAAATGATATGGATACCAAAAAGTTCGTAAGTACTCTTATTAGTCTTCATCTATAAAACTGCTTGGCTTAATAAAATTTGGAAAACAAGTTTATTTAAATTAATTAGCAGCTACCTAATATAAATGCAGATACCTACGTCGACCTATTAAGTTAAAATTTGAGCACCGCAGGCGTCAAATGCCCTGGCATTTTCGACAATGGGGCTCTAATGATCGCCTTAGCATTCAAATCGCCTACACGGCTTTGTCTCCAAAACTCCGAGTTTTTCATTCGCAAGCTATTTTTCAAGCAGCACGATATACGCACAAATGATTGAAAGATATGGGTCAACGGGTTACCGCCTCAATGAACCAGTAGAACATAAGTCAACACATTAGTTGAATTAAATGTTGAAATCCTGTACGGCGTTAAGAACTGAATTGCTTATAATTAAGATCGAGAGTAGCGTGGACGATTGATAAATGTTCTTTTAACTTGCTCGATGGGTTGTATGTATTACGACATGAAGTTTTTGGCTCACGAATGGTGGTTTGATGAGTTCATGGGCAAGTATTTTGCTACTGACTCGTAATTAGCTTACCTAGTTAGTCACGCAAAGCCATATTTAAATGTGTAAAACTATAATTAGTTTTTCGTATTACAGCTACGTTCGTTATGTCACATTTTTTTTAAATTATGTAATTGAAAACCCATAATTGTTATTTATTTTTACATTATATTTCTTAATCATTAAAATATTTCGTGAATTCCACCTATAGGAAAATAAATTATTCCATTGACACGTTTTCCATTTTAAAAAATAAGTATTCATTCACAACTACACCAGGGTATGATCTTGGAAAGATGGCTGATCTTCATACCTTTACAGCTTCACCAGGAAAAACTAGCTTTAGAAAGATGCACTATAAAACACCAGCTGTGACCAGACTGTGTGACCACACTACGAAAATGTAGTCCTGTAAAAGATAAGAAATCCTTATCGTCAAAAAGGCTTCATATTCATCTCCAGAATAGTCTGCATCGATAGGATTTCTATCTAATGTTGCCCCATGAGGACTTAGTTAGAACGTCCAGTAATCTCCCTTATGTCACTCTACTTCATAACTGCCCCAACTGTACTCATAAGATAGAAATAAGTGTGACATTATTCGATTGAATCGCGAATAATTCTAGCTTTGAAACCTAGAAATAAAAATAGAGACAAACAACCACCGTTATTAAATCTCCAGATATCATCAAATCATCTCCAGAATAGTCTGCTCTTTCATCGATAGGACTTCTATCTAATGTTGCCCCATGAGGACTTAGTTAGAACGTGCAGTAATCTCCCTTATATCACTCTTCAAATCGGAACATAACTACCCCAACTGTACTCATAAGATAGAAATAAGAGTGACATTATTCGATTGAATCACGAAGAATTCTAGCTTTAAAACCTAGCAATAAAAATAGAGACAAACAACCACCGTTATTAAATCTCCAGATATCATCAAATCATCTCCAGAATAGTCTGCTCTTTCATTGATAGGATTTCCATCTAATGTTGCCCCATGAGGACTTAGAACGTCCAGTAATCTCCCTTATGTCACTCTTCAGATCGGAACATAACTGCCCCAACTGTACTCATAAGATAGAAATAAGTGTGACATTATTCGATTGAATCGCAAAGAATTCTTGCTTTAAAACCTAGCAATAAATGGAGACAAACAACCACATTATTAAACGTACCACAGCTACCTATTTTCGTACATCTCGGAATACTAGCTATTACGGTTATATTTAAGTTCGGTGGATGTCGGTGAAGCCGTGTGACACTTGAAACTATTAATCACTTAGCTATCCGACCGTCTTCCGATCTTTGAGAAGTGAAATATAATTGTAGGCATGCGTTATTTTGCTTTATTAATTAACTCTACCACCAACAGATACACGAATTAAATCAAAGGTTATGTCTGTCGTAGTCAAAGTATACATAATCGTATCTTTGTACCTAATCGTTAAAGAGATTAAAAAAATATGTATAAACAATCAAAGAGTAAGTTTTTGTCGACTGCAGTGAAACTAAATCTTTGGTGTTTAGATATTTTCAAGGGTGTTGCAAAGGCGAGTTATCTAAAAGAGATGTTCTTGAAATCACAGACATATGAGAAACAATGGATCTATGATCGAATTCAAGTATGAATTTTGATTAATTTACATTTGATAACAGTACCCTTACCATGAGTTTTTATATTTTGACAAATATGACTGTTTTGGTATTTGTTCACGTATTGGCCTATACAATTTTCAAGCTCTGACACAATCTGCTAGGGGCGCATGGACGACAGTGCCTACGTAATATTAGTTGGACGGCGAATTACTTGCTTCTTCCATTACCCTTCTTTACTGAGACATACATGAGTCTCTATATAACCTATGTATATAACGCATAAAAATCTTAAGTAAACTTAAAATTATTTTTATAATAATAACGATAAAACATCAAAACGAAGCTTAAAATCGAAATTCCATGATGTATTGATAAAAAAGCAGAATCTTTGTGAGAAAGCACAGACGGAATCATTAACAACAAACGTCTAAACTGAATTGTATTGTCGGTGTGAAAATGGAAAAATCGTCAGTCCGTGTGTAGGAATGCATTGAATGTAACAATTTCACGCGTCATAAAATATCGGTGTGGCATTTGGATTTTCGATACGACGGAATGGGACCGACCCGTTGGCGGGCATGCCGAATGATATTAATCGATCGTTTTCTGAAATGATATCATTATTTTTCGCCGATCTTATATCGGTGTAAATAAACAGTTTATGTCGATACATTTTTTGCTGTTAAAAACGTATGGAGTAACGGTATTGTTTTACTAGAACATTGTTATATTTTTTTTCCTTACAGCACAGTTCTCAGCCTGGTGTACGCTGATCTCATATGGTAAAGTATGCCTTAATAATTCTGAAAATAGTTCGAAAATACTTTCTTGGTCTGACTATTTATATATGATGTTTAATTTGAGGCTTTTACAAGCTTACTACAATTATAGTACCTACCTATATTTCCATATTATAGGAATAGCAGACAAGCATACACTCCACCTGATGATAAGTGTCTACTACAGCTCATGGACATTTGTAATCAATTCTAGATAAGATTTGATTCCTACCTGAGGTCAACTACAGATGGACGCTTCTTCTGAGGTCTAAGCTCTGCCTGAAATCTGAATGCCTCTGAAAAAGTATGACATTTATTCTTTTGTTTTTTTATTAAGTCACGACCAGACTTTGTGTTAAAAGATATTCTGAATTATACACACAAATTTATTTATTTATAATCGTATATTCTTACTGCTATAAACATCAACGTACGTACGTTTTGGACGTATCTACTTACACATACCCAAGAGTTAAAACGCAGCCATAATGAATCACGTAACTTTCAACATTGAGTAATTCAGAAAGGCCGTGTTAATTCCGCAAATCCCACGGGCCGAGTGGTCATCTCCCTCTGTAATTCGGAGCTGGACCAATCAACACCCCTTCGGAGGGTCATATGGAGGGTAAATGTCCCTAGGGAATAGAAACTGAGGGACATAGCACTCTGATGTTTCAATGGACACTCATGTTTTAGACAAGTGTATTTTTAAGATATGTTTTATTTCTGATATACTTTAAGGTTTTAGTTCGTGTCGGCTTTTATTACTTATCCTTCTAACTTCATATAGCTGCTTTGCAAGTATAATGGCACAACTCAAAATTCATTTTTCTGTTACAGATACAATTTAATCCCAAATATTTCCTATTTTAATGTGTCCAAACAGTACTGTGGTTATATAAATAACTACTTATAGTTGTATTTATCATTATTTTTATTCTCATTAAAATAAAAGATGTCGAAACAAAACATTGTTTAATTTTATACTGGCTCTCCTGGAAAATTACCTTTTTTACTTGTGCCATTATTCTTGCAAAGCATATCTACACAGATTTTTGCCTACTTATAAAATGAGAAGAAAAAGTTAAAAACTAACCAGTATCATAAAGAAATAGTTTTTGTCGATTACATTTTTGTAGGAAAAATTTCTACGAATAATAAATATGGATATACTCGTAGGTACCAACTAAAAAGCACTATCACACAATTGCTTACAACTATTTACCTTTGGTTAGCTTCAAAGAACTTTAAGAACCAGAGAACTCCCAGCCATATTCCGAGACATGGTTTAAACAACTGATAGTTAAATTCTTATACATATATCGAAAGAGCAGAATTTGTACTGGAATTAAACCTCCACCAACATTCACCTCGCCAATTAGCTGTTACAATGTTGCACTTTTATTAATTAAAAACTTTTTTAGATATTTGAAAACTCATAAAAGCTTTTACTTTAAAACTAACTTTGATTTTACTTAAACTTTAGCAATCAGCTGTAGCAGGTAATAATTAAGGTGGACTAACCTTTATGTCAAGGTATTAATTAATCGCGATCTCAGACCACTGTAGTCCATTAAGCCGGTCGTTAGTTGAGGATTGCTTTTCTACACCCCTTCGAAACCCCGTGTACTGACCACCAACGTAAAATGACTCTTAGCATCTACCATATATAAGTAGTTAAAGTGTCTTGTTAGGATGGTCGTGTAGCTATTGTTTTATTCAGCACGGTACCTCGAGAGGTAGCGGTAGGTACCGTTAATTGGATTAAAGATCGTTGATAAGGGCTTTTAATCCAGTCGGACGGTGGGTACTTAGCTGTGACATTTCATTAGGGGATGGGTATTGATTTTTGGTGCCCGACGCCCATTGGTGGAACTCTGTGTAGTTACATAAACGTCATTCGAGGCTTCTACACATATTACAATACTCGACTTTTATACTTTTTCATTTGATCGGAGTACTTACTTACTGACTTAAACAATTTTGATAAAATTAAACTTATCCAGATAAGTGAACTACACTAATTATAAAATCTAAATATATGTATATAACTCAAAGGTGACTGACTGACATAGTGATCTATCAACGCACAGCCCAAACCACTGGACGGATCAGGCTGAAATTTGGCACGCAGGTAGATGTTATGACGTAGGCATCTGCTAAGAAAGGATTTTGATTAATTCTACCCCCAAGGGGATAAAATAGGGGCTGAAAATATTACTTCGTAACGCGAACGAAGCCGCGGGCAAAAGCTCGTAAAAATAATAGTTTACCTGCAACGACAAACACGTATAAACTAACATTTTTAAAGTATGAATTAAATACATTAAACACAAAACTGATTTTTTTTGTCGATTATGTTTTGTTTTTCACACTATTTCCACATAAATATAGCGTTCAGTTAGCTAGTTAGAACAAGTGGATCTAATTGATAAAAAATCTGGTTTCTGCGTTATTTTTAACCGTTCTACCGGCTTTACAATGGTGAATGTTTCGAGGAACTGTTTGACCTGGTGCCTACGTCACCATTCCTCCATCGCACCACTGGCCAAAGGATGAAGTTCCATCCACAGCAGCTGGACTCGTGACGGTCCTCCACGGTTCGGTTTTACACTGACGTTCTTGCCACGAACGTGTAAGATGTGGAATGAACTTCCTCCTAAGGTATTCCCGGAGTGCTATGACGTGGGGCTCTTCAAAAAAGATGCGAAAAGAGCTCTTCTTCAAAGCCGACGATGCATTGGCGTCTCCTCTGATGTTGCAAATATCCATAGGCGGAGTTGACTACTTTCCATCAGGTAGCACGTCTGCTTAATCGTTAGGTTAACCAGTAAAAACAAGTTACACTAGATACTTTGCATACTATAACATATTGTAATATACAACCTAAAAATCATTTGTACTTGTAACTGTAAATTGATTTAGATCTACATTACACGCATGACTGAAGGTATGCATCCGCTCTTCTGATTAGATTTCGCTACTTTGAATTAAAGCAAAGGTCAAGCCTCTCACACTTCGTAACACGAGTAACATTTACCAACAAAAACTGTTCTATATACTCATACAACGGAAGTCGTGATACAATATATATGTGAACACACATACATATATGTTTAAAAATGGAATATGAGTTTGTTCGTATAATAATCGTTCTTAAATTAAGTTTCATGCATCCTTTATCTTAAAAAGATTTACGATCTAAAATGAGAACATGGTTTTCAGTTTATTCACTACCACATTCCAAATTACGCTTGGAACTTATCTTCATTGAATTATTCCAATAATCTATGTAGATGTATTTTTTCTATCTTTCCCCTTTATTATATAAAACTAACCAAGTTTATTATATAAAACTTTTGAAACAACAGTTCAGAATTTAGATATTTCAGCATGAAAGCATATCTACTTTATTCCAATTTATGTACGTCTAATGACAAGTGGTCACATGTCACTGCTGCTCATGTAATGATATTAATAATATAGGTACCAATGACATCACTGTGTATACACTCATAGACATAATACACATAAGTCCTATCAGTAAACATATCAATACACATCATCATCAAACCATTATCTGCTGCCTAACTGCTGGATACCATAGTTTCCTCTCAGAGCATGAAGGATGTAGGACAATAGGGCATAATCTACCTTGGTCAAGTGTGAATTTATAGCTTCACACATGTTTGAGAACTTGTTTGTAAGGACCATTGAGAACTTTTTTTTCTTTTATCGAGGATTTTCACTTCCTCGTGTTGTTTTCGTTAACAGTTAGAGCCTAAATAAGATATAGTCTTGAGCCACGTCTACAAGGTGTTCTCGAGGGCCATCTACAACCGAAGGTGTGAGACAGCATGATGTATTGTCGCCGAAACTGTTTACCGCTGCACTGGAAGACGTGTTCAAACTGATGGAGTGGAAAGGATTCGGCATCAACGTCGATGGCGAATATATCACTCACCTTCGATTCGCAGACGATATCATCATCATGGCGGAGTCGCTGGAAGACCTCAATACCATGCTCAATGACCTCTGTGATGCCTCTCAACGGGTGGGTCTTAAGATGAACATGGACAAAACGAAGATCATGTTTAACGTCCATGTCACACCCATACCGGTCGTTGTTGATGGCGCCACACTCGAAGTTGGTGACGAATACATTTACCTGGGACAGTTAA
This sequence comes from Epargyreus clarus, assembly GCF_041222505.1. Lineage (NCBI taxonomy): Eukaryota > Metazoa > Arthropoda > Insecta > Lepidoptera > Hesperiidae > Epargyreus > Epargyreus clarus. The sequence goes on from NW_027332213.1 coordinate 10,927,991, forward strand.
TCCAGATGGGTAAGTCCAACTTCGAGAAAGAGGTCACTCGTAGAATCCAACTTGGCTAGGCAGCGTTCGGGAAATTGCGTAACATCTTCTCATCCAACATACCTCAGAGCCTGAAGTCAAAGATGTTCGAGCAGTGATGACGTACGGTGCCGAGACGTGGTCTTTCACTATGAGCCTCATACGAAGACTCAAAGTCGCTCAGCGAGCTATGGAGAGAGCTATGCTCGGTATTTCCCTACGCGATAAAATCCGTAACAAGGAAATCCGTAGGAGAACGAAAGTCACCGACATAGCTCTCAAAATAAGCAAGCTGAAGTGGCAATGGGCTGGCCACATAGTTCGTAGGACAGATAACCGATGGGGTAGGAAGGTCCTCGAATGGAGACCACGTCACGGTAAAAGGAGTACAGGACGCCCCCCGACCAGGTGGACTGATGACCTGAAGCGGACGGCGGGTCCAACCGCTGGATCCAGATTGCTCAAGACTGGTCGGAGTGGCGTAGATTAGGGGAGGCCTATGTCCAGCAGTGGACTATTAAAGGCTGATGGATGGATGGAAGATATAGTCTAAACTGCACATAACTTGAAAAATAGCAGTATCGGCATGGGCTTTCAACACTGGACCCCGTGAGACATGATTACAAACCAGTAAGCTGTCATAGCTGATACATTACACATCAGTTGTGTTGAAGTTCGTGGAAACTGTCAGTCATAGTGATTGGGTACTGAGTTACTGACGGCACTCGTTTGCCAGATAAACCACAATTTTAAATTACTAAGCGAGGACACTTTCCCTAAGAAAACATATACGGGATTAAAGTCCTAAGATGAATATAATAGACTAAGAAACTCAAAGAGATCAGTAGGTTAAGCTATAACTTAGAAACAATCTGAGGTTCTTGACTGGGAAACGAACCCCAGACCCCGTTCGACATGATTACCAAGCACGCGGTGACTGTGTATATATTACACATCAGCTATGTGGAAACACAGTTCGTGGAAACTGTCAGTCATAGTGATTGGGTGCTGAGTTACTGACGGCACTCGTTTGCCAGATAAACCACAATTGTAAATTACTAAGCGAGAACTTTTTGACTAAGAAAATATATACGGGATTATACTCCTAAGATGAACATGATAGACTCAGAAACTCAAAGAGATCAGTAGGTTAAGCTATAACTTAGAAACAATCTGAGGTTCTTGACTGGGAAACGAACCCCAGACCCCGTTCGACATGATTACCAAGCACGCGGTGACTGTGTATATTACACATCAGCTATGTTGAAACACAGTTCGTGGAAACTGTCAGTCATAGTGATTGGGTACTGAGTTACTGACGGCACTCGTTTGCCAGATCAACCACAATTGTAAATTACTAAGCGAGAACAGTTTGCCTAAGAAAACATATACGGGATTATACTCCTATGATGAATATGATAGACTAAGAAACTCAAAAATATCAGTAGGTTAAGCTATAACTTAGAAACAATCTGAGGTGCATGTCTAGGAAACGAACCCCGGACCGCCGTGCAACATGATTACAAACCACACTGTCACTGCATATATACTCGTATTACACATCAGCTATGTTGAAACTCAGTTCGTGGAAACTGTCAGTCATAGTGATTGGGTACCGAGTTACTGACGGCACTCGTTTGCCAGATAAACCACAATTGTAAATTACTAAGCGAGAACAGTTGATTGCGTGTAGGATGATAGGTATTACTCAGAAACGCAGATTACATCTTCATTCTAATTACTAATGGGGTACTTTGGTTTGATGTAACAATGACATCTATCAAGATTTTTAAATGTACCTACCTCCACATGCCTTATGAGTCTTATTGAGTCTTATGACACAGGACCAATCGTATAATAAGAGGAACAAACCATACAAATTTTAATATTTTTTGAGGAACAATATACTGCTATTAAATAAAATTTAGAATTTAAGATATCTAGGGCATTTTCTCTATGTCCTCGTTTGCCTATAGAAAAGTATACGGAATCAAATTCCTGATCTCGATTGCTTTGCTACTATTTGCTATTATTGCCCATCCAGCGAATCACGCTAGAAATAGGTTTACCGGTAGTACAGCCTCTGTATAATATTACTGGTTCTACTACCTTTCAAATTTCTACATTAGAAGTTATTAATCTTCTTGGTAACCAGAAAATTTCATGCCGCTATTGTAATTCTGCAGTTTGTACTTATGGAAATATTTTAGATATACGTAGTTGTAGGTGCCAAAGGTGGTAGATCCCTCTGTGGTTCGACTCGAGCAGCACCACCGCCTTACCAATTTCTGCCTAATAACAGCAGTGTTATGCGCTGCTGTATTCTGGTTTGAAGGAGGCTAAGGTGACGTACTTTTCCGAGGCATTCCTACTTAGTCCTTATGGTAAAGACGCATGTGAGGCCGATATAAGGTAGTAGGTAATGTAATCTCATCTGGGGTTGATTGCAGATGTCTATGGGTTAGCAGTGATAGCCTAGTGGTTAAGAAACCCGGCCTCTCGATCGAGGGGTCCGAGGTTCAAAGCCCCAGACGAGCACCTCTGATTTTTCAAAGTTATGTGCGTATTAGAAGTTAATTATTAATTGCTAAACGGTGAAGTGAAAACATCGCAGGGAAACCTGCATACCTGAGAGATTTATAAAAAAATCTCAAAGGTATGTTAAGTCTACCAATACGCACTTGGCCAGCGCGGTGGACTATGGCCTAATCCTTTTCATTCTGAGAGGAAACCCGTGCCCAGCAGTGGGACAGTAATGAGTTGATGACGATGATCATTATGTCCATGGGTCGCAGTAGCCAACCGTCAGGTAAACTGCATGTTCCTTCTACTCCTATGTTATAAAAAGTAGGTAGGTACAGTTCAACGCGGTATAAAGCGTACCAATCCCGCGTGAGCCGAGCCAACCGCGCGCCAGGCGGCATGTCACACAGCGGGAGCTCGCCAGTTAAATTGAAAAACAATCTCCCACCATTTTCGCTAGCCGAACGTAATAAATCTATGTACAAAAATTCTACACGTTATTTATGAAATCTATCCGAACAAACCCGATCTATTGTGTAGCACCGGCCGTGATAAAGTATAGCCGTTCGGTGATGGCAGTGATCCCTTCGAAATTGGATTCGAATTTAATATGGATTTATTTTTAATTCAACATTATACTTTTTGTTGGTACTATTTTATACACAAAATGTTTTTCGGGATTTTTATGTTTAGCCACATAGCTAGATACTATATTAGTCTTGCATTGTTTGGCTTCAGCCAAAATAACTTACCATATACCGATTGAAGAAATATAAAGTATTATATTAATTTGTATTATATTAATAAAGTTTCGGGAACATGAATTAAAGGTAGGTACTGTTCCCGCTATATGACACAGGCACGTATGTTACACAAATGTTACACAAATATCAATTAACTCAAATAACCAAATTCCCATATTAATTTGTTGAAAGTATTCTACGCTTACATACATTTACATTATCGTCACAAACGTAAAACAAAAATATATTAATTATCTGTTAAATTTTTAAACATAAAGTAACAAATATACAAAAATCCTACTGTACTAGTGTAGTTCCGGGACTAGAATAGGGCTACGGTATCCCCTGCCTGTCGTAGGAGGCGACTAAAAGGGGGCTTCCGGGGTTGCGGGCGGCAAGAGTGGGAGCTCGAACCGTCCAGCTAGCGACCCCGGGAAGGACGGCGGTATGTGTGGTCGCATACCGTCGTAAACACTAGGTATATACTAAAAACATTAATGTAAAATATGATTTTCAATAACAAAATCCACATCTAAATCGGATTACTATTTTTTTTTTTGGAGAACATTGCAGACATTAGATACATACAAAACTTTTTTGAAAGTCGGTTAAAAAATGACAATTTTTATTATATTTCAAATCAAATCAAATCAAATCAAATTCGTTTATTATGGAATGTAGGTAATCTAGGTACATGTACAGTCATAAAATGATATTCCTCTACATTCCCGCCGCAAGCGGGCATATAATAATTATAAGAAATACAAAAAAAAAATATTACAGCGTGAATGATGATAATTTCAGCGTATGCAAATTTCCTGAGCCCGCGGTGTACAGTCGGGCGATGTGGCTATTGTGGGATTAATTGCATTAATCATGCCCAGTGACAGCTATTACATTTTTGGTGCTCGACTTTTGGTACCGCTTCGGCACGCCAGCACAGTTTCATTTTGAAAACAATAGGTACATGTTTTGTCATGTCGTTTTCATTGAAACCCACTAACAAACCAGTGAAATATATATCGTCTGTCAAATTTTATACAGTCTTAATAATTACTATGCATGCTTTTTGGTCGCAATCGACTTTTTATGCATAATAAGCTTCTTTTTTATTTTCCTTCGTTTATATTTAATCATAGTATATGTAAATTGTAGTAACTACTTAACATTACTAGGTAGCTGGTTCGTTTGATAATTATTTTAATAACAGTACGGCAAGTAATGCTTGTAGTGTGTTTACGATAAAACCACAGTCACAGACATGCTGCCTTATAAAAGTGGTGTAAGGTTAAGTCGTTCTTAGCAAAAATACTCATCATCATCAATCCATTATGTTCCTACTGCTGGGCACGGGTCTCCTCTCAGACTGAGAAGGATTAGAAAAGATTAGATTAGGATAGCAAAGATACTAACACGCGTATAAGGCGTTCCAACTTTGTCTTTAAGCGTATAAAGCTTAGGTTACCTTCAATCATTTTCGTATTCTACTAGGTACCTACATCAGTTTTTAGTAAAATGATAAATAAGTTAATATTTTTTATATATTTCTGATCCACAGTGAAGATAGGATTAAGGACGTACGAACATACTTTTTACGTCATTTTCTGCAAAAACGGAATTCATTAATACTTTAAACGTTACTTATTGAATAAGATAAAACTCTCAGCAGCGGGAAGCATATATTTATAAAAATGCGAAGATTGATTACGTTTTAAAAGCGTTTATCCATTACAATGGCCCTGAACAACTTCATAACCACAACGTCCACCATTAAGGGAACTATAATAAAATTTTAAAATGTAAAGATGACATCATGTCACTTAATAACACTTTTTCATGCAGCTAAATATTCAGTTATTAACTTTTTCAGCGAGAGTTCAGAGCGTAAACCTTCATTTCTGTTGGGTTAAGGCTTCGTACAAATTACTTTAGCGCTTCCTTTTTGGTGTTTAAATTCAATGATGTAAAAATGCAAGTTTATGTCAAATAATAATTAGTTTTAGCACAATATGAAGGTTAAGCTGTCCGTATTCGTTAAAATCCTGATTGAGGTGTAAATATCCAAATGAGATGAAAAATATAATTCATAAATTCTACAGCGATCCTAGAATCGTAAGGGAATGGGATTCGTGTAACGTTCTGTATTAAAGGAGTACGAACGCACGTAATTCAGTCGTGAGAAAAATCGTCTCCGCTGAAACATTTAGAGCATAATAGGTTGAAGGTTATAGAACCTTCTGTGGTTCGAAGCACTACCGCTACACCTATTTCTGCCTAGTAACAGTATCATAGTGGTGTTAAACCCTGCTGTGTGTGGTTTGAAAGGTGTGATAAGGGAGAAATATTTTTCCGAGGCATTTCATTTTTGTCCTCAAGGCTAGCGGCGCATCTGTTGTCGACCTCAGGTAGGAAATTTTATCTTACTTATCTGGGGTTAATTACAGAATCTGGGGCGCAGTAGCCGTTTACCATCAGATGGACCGCAAACTCGTCTTATTACCCTTATTATATAAAAAAGGTACCTAAGCTATAACAAATACTTAAACATTGAAACTGAAGGGCCAGTAAACCAAATAAACGTATACTTCACAACGCTCACATGTACTATGTAGATGTATTATAACATTTATAACACGGCTCACATTGCGCACGACCGGCCGCTTTGATCTCCGTTACAATCGCTCGTAATTGATGATTGCCAAGTCCATACGCGGCGAGACCAATCGTGTGCGCGCGCGCCTATCGACTGTCGAATAAGGGCGGGATTTTCATTTAAATTCTACGTTCTGGATTGTTTTTTTAATAATATATTAGATGAAAATGTTTTGTTGAAGGCAACAGGTAATGTTCTTCTATTTATTTGTTTGTATAGTTATTTTTTTATAATATAGGAGTAGCAGACGTGCATACAGTCCACCTGATGGTAAGTGGTTACTGCCGCCTATGGATTTCTGTAATCAACCCCAGATAGGATTAGATATTCCTACCAGAGGTTGGCCACTGATGCGTCGCTACCCCTGAGAACTAAGCTGCAACCCTTCAAACCAAAACACAGCAGCGTTTAACACTGCAGTTATGAGGTAGAATACGGTGTGGCGGTGGTGCCGTCGGACTCGACCCACAAAGAGTTCTACCACCTTCACTCTATTAGGAAAACAATTTTCAGTAGGTACTTATGAGATATATGCATAAATTTTATTGGACGAGTAAATTAACTATTCTATCTATATCCTATATTTCCGTCAGCCAGTCTCCACTGGAGTAGCATAGAACACTAGACCTTCAGTCATGGGGATATTACTTACTCAAAAATACGTAACATAGTTACACGTTAATACATAGAATTGAAATAAGTGTATTCAATTAATCATTTTCATTAGGAACAATTACAGCAAACAACTCACTTATTTTGAGCAAGGCCGAAATTTTAATTACATGTAACTGATACGTGTAAGCTATTTCGGTTCAATGGTTTTCAATTCAATGTTTCAGCAATTGGGTTAAGAGATTTAAATCATTCAATATATTATTATGAAGTATCTAAGAAACAAAAGGTACAAGCTTCGATCGTGAGGCACCAAGCTGATTTGATATATTCTGTGCTGCAGAATCGTGCGCCTGCGTAAGTACGTTGATTTATTAACTGTCGATGGACGTACGGTCGGCGAAGCGGTAATAACATTCGACAGCTTTCAACAAGCAATTTTCAACCTATATCGAAACGTAATATAAAACATATTGAAAAATAAACGATGGATATCCTATTTTCTACACTGTACACCGACGTAAAATCTCATCCTCATTCCGTTTTCGAACTGATAGTGATAAATATAACACTTTCCGAAAAGAAATTTGAATATTCGTCGTAAATTGATTAGCCGAATTGCGATAATGACAGGTAATAAATTCCATTTTTGAACGGCCTGTTTTCATACACGAATGATTGATTGATTTATTACGTTTTATAGGCGAGTGAGTAGGAACGCACAACTGTTTGTTTTTGATGTTGAACTTAAGTTTATTAATAAATCATTTTTTCCATAATTCTACGAGTTAGACTACCCAACCGTATATGAATCTAATTACCGCAGTAGGTACCAGCTTGTTTTGTAACTTACTTAAAACTATTTTTTGTATAATTTATTTAAATTACTTGTGTTTAGACAACTTCCAGTTCCAAATACTTCAAAAATATATTTATTGATATTTTTGAAGATGCTCAGAAAAAGTCATCACGATTGTAAATAATTCTAACATCTTAGGGTGACAGAAATCTAAAACGCCCATTTTAGTAATCTAAAATGGGCGAGTTTGTAATATTTCGCATGTTGCCATAGATGGATTATCGGATTTGTCTAAAATGCCTGGTCGAAATCATGAAGAACAATTTTCTACATAACGCCTACGGTCAGTAATGAGTTACCGTATGCGAAATGACCAAAATAAACCTCTTACGTCACATAGGTAATAAACCAATGCATTGACCAACAAACTTGCGAAATGACCCGTTATCAAAAAAACAAGTGAATAGTGTTATGTTTACAAACACCCTAACCTTGGCTAATGCTCAGAAAACAATTCATCACAATTGCGAATAATTCTAAAATTTGAACGTGACTCTTACATATGTGATTTAACCCACAAACTTGCGAGATGACCCGTTATCAAAAAAACAAGTGAATGGTGTTATGTTTACAAACAACCTAACCTAGGCTAATGCTCAGAAAACAAGTCATTACAATTGCGAATAATTCTAAAATTTGAACGTGACTGTTACATATGTGACTTTGACCCACAAACTTGCGAGATGACCCGTTATCAAAAAAACAAGTGAATGGTGTTATGTTTACAAACATCCTAACCTAGGCTAATGGTAATGATGAACGACAGGGCGCGCTCGGTAATCAGCAGGCCGTTGACCCCTGATAATGACTGCCCGATGACGTTGCACGTAAGCACGTGCGCCACCGGTTTACTTACCGGGCTTTTTTCAACAATGGCGGACAGATGCCCGGTTTTTGTGAGCAATCATTATGTTCCGCTGGAGATAGGTACGTACGATTTCGCGATAAGCTGTTGTGAGTTGTATTGTGCTTTCCATATTGGAAAAAAACGACGCATCGTTCATATAACTAATTTATTTATTTTTTCTAAAATATGAAAAATTCAGATAGGCTGTCATTGAAAAGAAAGATCGCTTGAAAGCAAAACTTATATCTCTTAATTGCTAACTTTTTTAAGCCTATTTTTGTTTCACTAATCCTAATCTAGCATAATCTTTCTGAAGCACACTTCCTTATCTCCATAAAAAGGCGTAGGTAATATTGATTCGTTTCAGTACGTATCTAAGAAAAATAGCAAGCAGGCATTCAGTCCGCCAAAAAATGTCACCACCGCCCATGGATATTGGTTACTACTTCTTATAGAATTGGAGAGCTAAGGGCAGCTGAAATTATGTACTTTCATCTTGTGAAGACTACGTTAAAAGCCATTTGTTATATTACCAAAGAATAAAGCGATTACGCTGATTATACCAACGTTAGGCATTAAATATAAAATAATTATTATAACATTCATATGTAATGTAATACTAGGCTTATAGTTCGTCTAGACTTTAGCTATACTTTCGATTGTACATTACAATAATCGTCTGTTTTCGCTGGCTAAGTCCGTTAATATCAGATTTCTGCGTCGCCCGACGACTAACATTGAGACGTCAAATGAATGAAGACTAATACTTTATACCATGACTTTCAAAAAGAAAGTGTTACTACGCAAATTGAATGAAGTACAGACACTATATTATTAGGAGATAGTGGACAAAGCTGTCTCCATTACTCAAGGATTACAGTAGATATCTTTTTTGGTTTCAACCGAATTTATGTTTTAAGCTTATAAAAGTGAAACTCACTTCTTTGCAAATTTCGTAATTATATAGCTACAGGCTTCGAGACGTTTTCTACAAGCTTTTTGTTTTAATTCTGAGCGAATTTATATCCAATGTGATAATTTTAGTCCATAGTACCTTACATTTGCAATGTAAAGAACCGCCACAATGTCTCAATTAAAATTTTTATTTTAAATCCTTAGTAGTTTACTGAAGATTTTAGAAGCATGAAATTTATTCGTATTGCCTAAAAATAGTATAAAATATTAAAAAAAATAAATGAAATCAATTTTAGAAATGTATTCTCTATATTTACGATAATCATATTTTTCCTACCTACTAATCCTTTTCCCCTAAAATTATTCTTTACCGACATATGTAAACTGTATACTGACTCATAACATGGGGTATCGTGCTCTTATTTTTGTCAACGACCGCTAATAGGCCGTGTTGGAACTTATTGGTTCAATTGACATGTCCGTCTTCATAACGGAAACCGTCGGATTTAATCCCAACTGCCTTGCAATATATTTTGAGGCAATGGAACATTATACACCATATATAAAGGAGCTAAATATACTGCAACTTTATAAAGAGTAATCTATAAAGACATAGAAAAGAGTAGAACTAATGTATTACCACTTTATAAAGAGAGCGATATGTACAGAGAACATTATAAAAAATCTTTGCGGACTACTTTTCCTTGTATGTTGGAATTTTCAGTCACTAGAAGTCAGTATATTTCGACTGCGGTTATACCAGAACCACACTAATTTCAGCCTTATAACGTTTTCAAGTGCTCCGGTTGAGGATACTAATATAAGGCATTCCAATTTAGTCTTCAGAAACAGCATATGTATGCGACTTCAACGATGACTGCTATTCTACACAGAATTTGTTAGTGATGCCCATCAATCATCAATGATCTCTTACCATCATGTGAACAGTATGCTTCATTGTTACGCAAAAGGAAAAAAATAGTGTTAGGGTAGCCTTAAATACATATAATATTCACGTTAATAAATATATCAACGGGGCAAAGACCACTTAAAATCACTTTACGATAATCTACTTTACGAGTACGATTTATACATACGAGTATGCGCTTCTTTTAAGAATGATAGAGACTAAAATTAATTTATTACACCAATATCTATTCTATTTGAGAATCAAACGAGTTATGAAGAAAACAATAGGTATTAGGTATATAATAGAACTACTATTTATATCCATTGTATTTGTAATCAAAATACTATACAATACTTTTGCATCCAAAATCAAAAAACGATGTACCTCCATACACACATTTGTTTCCAATTCCTACTACTACCTTAATCGCGTTTTAAGTATCGTGAACTAACCTAACCAAATTTACATATTCATAATCGTATTTTCGTCGAATGATAGAGTCCAGAATGACTTTACTGTTCCCGTACAATCGGATATAGCTGGAGTGACATGTAAGTCGTGATCGGGCGTAGCATGATCCGCTACCACAGACTACCGGTGCCACTGGGCTGACTCAGCGAATTTAGAACACCTGCTGTTTTTTACTACGCTTAGATACCAACTGAAGTAACCCCTACGGTAGTACGTTTAAAATTTAGATTCAACTGACTTATGATGTAAGATGGTCGGTATCTCTAATCGAATTTGTGATAACGCGATGTTATTGTTAATTACGGACCCGATAGACTTGTTACGGAACTTTTGTTTGCTGTGGGTATGTAGGTATTTGGATGTTAATTAGACTATCGCTTGCGAAGTTGTATTGTATGTAGTAACTGCTGTTGGAACGGCCTGTTCTACAGAATAATACGAGTAGTAGGTACTCGTATTACATGTGAGCACCGTATATTATCCGTCGGAAAAATGTGTGAACCTTTTTATTTATGAAAGCATGATTATATTTAAATGCTAACTGCTGTATATTCAGTGACCAGATATTTTATATGTTAACTGAAGTAAAATGCAGAATTTGACAAATAAGATTTTTCATTTAAAACATTATAAACATAATTTGTCTTTAGAAGCTATAAATATGAAATAATATGATTTCGTGATTATCTATATAAAATTGTTAATATTATAAAGGCAAACATTTTTCAGTTATATGTCATTTTAATTTTTTTAAACGTACTTACTGATAGTAAAAGTATACTTTACTTATAAAAATCAATTTAACGTGTAATAGTCACATGTCAAGGTATTATATAGAGCAGATGGTTCAGAAACTTTCCATTTATAATCCATACGTAAAGTTATAACAAAAGTTTAGTTCACAAACATAAGCATATGGATTAGGCCGGTTATATTGTATAGCACATAACTCCACCAGGTAGAAACCGTCAATGTGAGTAAATGAACAATACATAGGCAGTCAAAGCTTCCCACCAACGCGCCGACCTTCGTCAAAACTTTATCTAACACATCCTATAATCATATTCCTTCGAGAGATATTTTTTTCTAAAACCATAATTCCTTGATCCTAATGCCAAAAAAGTAAAGATGTTTTTAATCTAACATTTGATAGGGATGGTGATGGTGATCGATTAATCGAAGAATCGATGTTTTGTGTCAAAAAAAAACGATTATTTTAATCGATCTTCAGTAATGGATCGATTCAGCGAATCAATCTTTCATCCTAGAAAGTCGATTTTTTTCGAAGTTGGTTGTGAATGTGTTATAGACATTTTTTTGGTGACGGATACGTATTTCAGTGCTTGTTTGGTCCTGATGACGTTTTTTCCGCTATCTTCGCACATTCTAGCTGAAAAGATAAAAGATAGATTTTTGGAAAATCGATTTTTTGGGCCTCGATTTTTTTGTGAATTCATTTATTGCACTTCGATTCGAATCGTTTCAAGAATCGATCTTTTTCGGAAATAATCCATCCCTAATTTGAGAGATTGACAGGTCGGTTCGTACCCGCCGCGCCGGAGGCCTTTATCAGGTAAAAACTTTGATTAAAAATATTTCAGCGAAAGCCCACTGCCCTCGCCGATGTTATCGGCGTTTCATTTAAAATGTTTGCTGTTCAGCTGTTCTATTATCTTTTTGGAATACGAAAAAATTGGGTTTAGTTCCCCTAAAGTTTAACCATGTGTACTTTAAATTAGAAGTATTTAAAAATTGATTTATGTCTTTCGTATTTTAAGCTATAATGAGATGAATTATTTGTAAGTATCAAAAAATATAATAGAGTCACACCCATTATTAATAAATATTCTATCATTAATGTTTATTCCTACCAAATATCGATATTTGAGAGTTTTGAGGGTAGCCATTGTCAAATTTAAATTTTGGTAGGTAAGGCGCGTTAAACAATAGACCTTTATTAGCCAGTTTTAAAACTAAAATAATAAAACATACATCTTCATTTTACTCTTTTACAGTTTAAATTAAAGAAATATAAATTTCATTCTTCCAGTATCTTCAGACGTAAAAAGCGAAAAATGCAACGTAAAAACACAATAAAGTAGCTATCACGGTCGTCGACATCTCAACCACTAGCGAATGCACCCCACCGAAGCGGCCATTTCTCAAATTGAAGCGAGCGTATTCAACAGAAGCGGGTGAGGTCCCTCCGAAAAAAATATTGAAGTAAAACCATCCCCTAAAATTATTTTAGTGAAAAGAAAGGAACTTAATACAGTCCCCACCGCGCCTCCCTTAGGCGCACCCCTCGTCGGTCTGTGAGTGTGTGGGTGCCCTACGCTACGAAGCGGTTGACAGCTGGGCATGGCTCAAAGAAATTGCTGATATTTTGTTTTTTATTGGAAAAAATATAAGGACGTTTAAAGAAAGGGTTTTTATTACAGCAGAATTTTTAGACATTTAGCATGAATATTCTTGACGTCCATGAATATTTCATAACTAACGATTAACCATCCATCGTCTATTTTAAGTTGTTCATACGAACAGTTCATACCAGTTCATACGAGTATATACTGTAGGTACATCCGTAGGTACTGTCTTAAATATTATTGTTGCTTGACTTAAATTTTTAAATTTCTGGAGAAATCTTGTGTTACTCATAAACAATACTGAGTTTCAAGTGGCATTTAAATTATTTTATTATTGTATCAAATTTTAAATTTGAAGCATCACTTTAATAAGATCTAGCTCTCAAAGACAAATAATATTGAAATCTTAACCTGCTGCATGATATTCTAAAAGGTTATATGATATTCAACAAAGCGATTCAACAAAAATGAATATCTATACACATCTTGTATTTCAGCATAAACAGATGACACTTCACATGTAAGTCCAAATTATGGTACACATATAAATAAATAAATTAAAAGTAGTTTGTGCCAGCCCTAGCATATGGAACCGTACCGGGCGGCGTCGGGAAATCAACACACACATCGCTACATAGCTCGTCCCCACCGAAGGGCACAAACCTTGGCTCACTGACTACTGAGCAAGATATGAGCTATACATACTATACGAACTATGAAGTGGGATCCTTAAAAGCATTTTATTACGCTCGTGGCATAGACGCTATTGAATATTGAGAACAACAACTCTATATTTTTGTAAGCGTACTACGAGTATGTTCAGTTGGTTTTTAAAATGTAGTACGAGTAATACTGGTTAGTTTGTTAGTTAAAGATACACCACAGTAAATGTGTTATGTCTTAAATGCAATAGAATTGGACTTTCTGGTTAAAGACATTTATTCTTAAAACTACTAATACTACATTTCACTTTTTGAGATAACTTAATTTAAAATAAACAAATAGTGAACATGCAGTAAGTAAAACATTACTTTACGTATATGAAATGATTATTCTCCGTATAATTACTAGTTAAAAAAATAGTTTAGTTTCAAAATAAGTATTATCTTGACAAATATCAGAATTATTGAGAAGCGTGTTTTAAAAAATGTGAAGTAAATCAAATTATTGTCCAATTCTGTTTAGACACAATGTACGTACATACTAATATAATATATACTTAGAAATATATAATAGGTATGTGAAAAACTCATAATCATCATTTGAAGCAACCATTTCTCTGCCGCTGCTAGCGCATCATCAACCTGTTAATGTACCACTGTACGAGTTTCCTCTCAGAACGATAGAGGTGTAAGCAGTAATCCATGGTCAGACAAGTGAAATTACAGAAGTAAATTAAAGAAAGGTAGCATGCGACAGATTTGAACTGGTTGGTATAGTTAAAAAATAGATCAAATGTAATATTCAAAATATTATATATGAACTACAATGGGTATAACTGATAACGCAATACACAAATTATAAAATGAATAGTATTTTTTTAAATACATATCTTATACATACTTTTCTAGTCACATTTTTCTATTAGCGTTTTTTTTCTGAAGCACTCACTTAAGTTAGTAAGAACAGCGATTGAAACAAAGAAATCCACTCTTATCACCCTCCTGCCCTCATCTCGTCATCTCACGACTCAGATCGACTCGGCAGCGGATTACAACCTCGCAACGACATTAGCCACTCCTAGATGATGCCTGATATGTAAGCGAAAGCGATTTTATTATAACTGATATTGATATTGATATAAAGATTGATTTGATTTGTAAATTTTGAAGTGTGTACGTTTCTTCACGATGTTTTCCTTCACTACTGTAGCACAACTAGAATTAACTATTTATTAAAAAAAAATCAGAATTGTCTGGATTTAAATCTTGCGAATGCAAATTCCCTGATTGAGAAGCCGACTTTCATCTAGTGTTGCTATTAGTGCGTGGCAAGGCATTACTAACATAAAAACTCACACTTAGTTTCTAAAGCATCATCGAGAATGCATCTGGACGTACGCTCATACATATCTGAAACTTAACTATTACTATTACTAAGTACTAGTACTAGTTACCATACTGCATTATGATAACTATATGCATGTATGGAGTCTTAACTAGAAATTATCATCATATATCTTTATAACCCTGAGGATTAAGGTAAAACGTTTCCAAAAGTAGATTCGTTTTATCAAAACCTTTTGAAGGTGGTAGAACCCTTTGTGGTTCAACTCCGGCAGCACCACTGCCAAACCTATTTCTGCCTCATAACAGCAGTGTTAAGTACTGCTGTGTTCCGGTTTGAAGGGTAAGGGAGACATACTTTTTTGAGGCGTTCCAGGTTAGTCCTCTTGGGAGCTGTGCATCTATGGCTGACCTCTGGTACCTAATCTTATCTGAGGTTGATTACAGATTACAGATGTCCATGGGCGGTAGTAGCCACTCAGGTGGACTGCATGCTCGTCTGTTACTCCTATATTATAAAATAAGCCTCTAGAATCCAATATAACAGCACATGCACATGCAAGCAAATATCATAAGTTTCACCTGCGAAGAATCCAGGGTAAGAAAATGAAATAAACATCAGCAGCTTCTCAGTTGCACCACAATAAACTCGAGATATGTACTTATATAATATATGGAGGGTGGTTCAACCCTCGCGACGTTTCCGACGATACATTGAAATTTGTCGTTTCGCCGAGATGCCTCAGAATTCGCGTCTGTGTGATTTTCTCGCAATAATATTGCTGACTCTTACTTTCATAATTCAAAGGAATTTGTCGACAGAAGTAATATTGGAACTCGATGACTGCGTGTTTTTGTTTCTTTGTTACAAATCTACTAATAATTTATTCGGCATAATTATTACATACATGAATAAATCTCATATAGTCAAGTGTATTTACTAAGAATTTAATTGTTTTCTCGTATCTTGTGTCCCAATGTGAATTTGGGGTCTAAAGCTTCATATTAACCTCAAAAAATCAATTATTTATGGAATCACATTTCAATTTACTCATTAAAATCTATGTCTACTAAGTCTTGTCTAATTGATCCGTTTTAGTTAAACTATATATTTGTACAGTTTAAAAAGAATACAGACTAATTTTCATGTCTTTAGCCCCGGAAACCTTCCGATTTTTACGCTATTTTCGCTGTAAGATTCCTTCTACTAACCACCACATGAATTCGTACATGGTACCAAATATCATAGCTTAACAACACAAGGCTATATGATTTTCATAAATAACAGTTACAACCAACCATATTACCTACTTTATTCTGCCTAGTAACAACTGTTATTTTCATACTTATTGTAGAACGCTAAAGATTAGAAACGCACAGTGGATGCCGTTCCATACATTCCGTGTTGCAAGTCATTGGATCTGCGGCGCTTCCTTTAAACAGTCCCCTGGGAGAGCCCCGGGAGACTCACCTGCCAATTGCTTGCTGGATTGAGAGCCCTTTTACTTTACCGATGCGCCATTGTTTCATGAATAGTAGTGTCTTGGGAAATGTACTGACCATTTCGCGCTTAGATACGGTTTGTTGCGATTTTCTGTTCATTTTTGTACTGCGACTTTTAAGGAACCGTTAATATCTGTAAAGAGTGGACTTGTTAGATATGGGCTATGGATAAAATCATATTTTGTACAAAATATTAAGGCAGGTAATTGCAAAAGAAATGAAATCTATAGTTAAGAAAGTATAACATTCAACAATAGAAAATATAGGATAAGAACAAAACGAAATGGAAAACCGTATTGATTTCGACATAGGTAGTCGTAAAAGTACTCGTACCTGCCAAAATAAATCGGCACATAGTATGACGAGACTTAAAAAAATCTTATTCATATTCAATATCAATTTGCTTTTTACAATTTTTATTTCATTATGCTATGATGACTGGCTAATAACTGATTAAATAGCTTTATTTCTGCGACATTCACCCATCATACACTAAAAAATACCTGCTTAGTTTCAGAACTGTACGCGACTATATAGGTATTTAATTCAACACATAAGATCTTCCAATCACAGTATTTCGAAAGCGAACTCATAATTAAATAAACTATTAAAATATACACAATATCCATTACTTACATCCTGCTAGGTCTTCGCTATCCCACGCGTGATAGATGACATGCCAACGTTATCACGACACTAGTGGGTACAGTGTTGTTAAAATACACTCCAGATTCTAGACTCTTCAATGCGATACTACACTATGTCTAAGCCAAGTATCGTCTGAGTATGATTAATAAACCAATTCGCAGAGAAGTCACTAATCTGATGCGTCTTCCGTCTTGCATTCACATTCTATTATTAGAGCCGTATATCTTAAATATCGATAGCTTTGCATGTTTTAAGGTGAGAGTATTTAAATACATTTAATACAAGTCTTTATAGCAACGTGTTTTAAAACATTTTTCTGTGAGTTCTTCGCTCTCTATGAAAAAATATTGTCGCAGCTTAAAATGTTGTCTAAATATTATTCGAAGTAGAGCTATTTTAAGACATCTTCTTTTCCGTATGGAAAATTTGGAATGCATGAATTTATGATAGGTATCGTAAAAGTAATATTTATAAGTATGCTTGCTTGTATTACAATTTAAATTCTGATCCTTTATGAGATTTTTATTACTTTGTGTAATCTCATTATTTCGAGTAAAGTACCTATAAAATAACAATGCAAAAGTTTTAATCATAGCTAATAAATTCGGTCACAATATACCCATACTCACATTTCGGCCATGAAATATGGGCATGTTTATGAACAGCGACTAAAAGTGTCAATTTAAGATTTTTTTTTAATTTTAGGAATATCACCTAAAAACAGAAACTCCAACAGAAGTCATTGCCTAACTGTAAACTCATTGCTACTGACAAGCGTTACAAAAGGTTTCTCAAGGGATATGCAAAAAAATATTAGCAATAAATCCATCAAAAGGACAGTAGCAAATCCTGTTATTTGCATACAAGTCACTCGACAATAAGCCTATTGTTTATTTAGCAAATCTGCAAGAAATTTCAACCCTTTGACGCGCCGGTAGAAAGGGTTTTGTTATCAGGAATGCCTGTGACAAGTTTTTGTCGATTTCAATCCAATTTGCAAGTCTGCTAGATCATTGTTTCTTTATTTACAGTACCGTTAAACTGAACAGTTCAGTAGCTTTTAAGTTCAGTAAATTTCGTTGATGCTTATTTATCTTGCGTGAACTAATCTGAAAGGATTTATAATATTTAATTGTCCATCTACAATTTTGGAACTTAGATTTTTTAACAACTAAATATAGCAAAAGGCTTTGGGAGTTACTGACCTTACGATTAACCTGTTGGTTTAATCGTAGTAGTGCATAGGGTTATAACCATAATAATGGATATACCTACTGGTAGCATCCATATTATTTCTTGCGTTTTGATTCTTCTCATACTTTTTATATGGCGCAGCGGGCTATATTGGTTGACATACCTATATAGCTATAGATTTAAACCACGGAGTCACAGACTTTTTTTTCACTTATGATTTGATTTTAAGAGTCTCTGTTAGCATCCACTTTTTCCTTTTCGATAACCTTTGTATGTTACTGCTTCCAAAAAGATAACCCCAAATTCGTAAATGTTATTTTATAAATCATCCCCATATTTTCATTTAAAACCTAAAATACCTACTACCTACCTGAACCTATAGTACTTTAATCCGGTGCACTATACAGGTACCTAATTAGAAACATATCAATCAACTGTTTGAAGGCTTCAAAGATTGATTTAATAAAAAATCTAAAAGAATTAAAACTTTTAACTCGAAGGAGCATTCGCTGCCGATCTCATTTGAAACAAAACAGAAAATTTGACTTTGTACTTGAAGGACGAAACACTGATAAATGTTAATTTATGCTTGTTTTTGATATTTTTATTTAGATATTTAATTTGTATGAAGTTTGAATAAAATCCACACGAAAACCTCGAAGTGCTGTCCTGACTGGCGATCTTATTTGAAACTAAAAACAGCATTTTAGCATTGGCTTTGTACCTGAATGATCAAACTGTGTTGAATATACTGTTAAATTTAATAAAAAACCCTAAACCCGATGAATCTCGGAGCACTTCCCAGCTGGCGATCGTATTGCAAACAAAACACAATCAGCATTTCAGCATTGGCTTTGTACCCGAATGACCAAACTGTGTTGAATTTACTGTTGAATTTAATAAAAAACCCTAAACCCGATGAATCTCGGAGCACTTCCCAGCTGGCGATCGTATTGCAAACAAAACACAATCAGCATTTCAGCATTGGCTTTGTACCCGAATGACCAAACTGTGTTGAATTTACTGTTGAATTTAATAAAAAACCCTAAACCCGATGAATCTCGGAGCACTTCCCAGCTGGCGATCGTATTGCAAACAAAACACAATCAGCATTTCAGCATTGGCTTTGTACCCGAATGACCAAACTGTGTTGAATTTACTGTTGAATTTAATAAAAAACCCTAAACCCGATGAATCTCGGAGCACTTCCCAGCTGGCGATCGTATTGCAAACAAAACACAATCAGCATTTCAGCATTGGTTTTGTACCCGAATGACCAAACTGTGTTGAATTTACTGTTGAATTTAATAAAAAACCCTAAACCCGATGAATCTCGGATCGCTCCCTCGCTGGCGATCTTATTTGAAACAATACGCAATCAGCATCTCCTCATTGGCTTTGTACCCGAATGATCGAACTGTGTTGAATTTTCTGTTTGATTTAATAAAAAACCCTAAACCCAGATGAAACCTAAGAGCACTCCCCTCACTGGCGATCTTATTTGAAACAAAACACAATCAGCATTTCAGCATTGGCTTTGTACCCGAATGACCAAACTGTGTTGATTTTTCTGATTTAATAAAAAACCCTAAATCCAGATGAAACCTCGGATCAGTCCCCTCGCTGGCGATCTTATTTGAAACAAAACACAATCAGCATTTCAGCATTGGCTTTGTACCCGAATGACCAAACTGTGTTGAATTTTCTGTTTGATTTAATAAAAAAAAACCCTAAGCCCAGATGAAACCTCGGAGCAGTCCCCTCGCTGGCAATCGTATTTGAAACAAAACACAATCAGCATTTCAACATTGGCTTTGTACCCGAATAAGCAAACTGTGTTGAATTTACTGTTTGATTTAATAAAAAACCCTAAACCCGATGAATCTCAGAGCGCTCCCTCGCTGGCGATCTTATTTGAAACAAAACACAATCAGCATTTCAGCATTGGCTTTATACCCGAATGACCAAACAACTGTGTTGAATTCACTGTTAAATATAATAAAAAACCCTAAACCCGATGAATCTCGGAGTGCTCCCTCGCTGGCGATCTTATTTGAAACAAAACACAATCAGCATCTCAGCATTGGCTTTGTATCTGAATGATAAAACTGTGTTGTATGCGTCAAGGCCCGTGTACGGAGCGGGTGGAAGATACGCGTTGCGTGCCGGCCACACAATGAGCGGCGACGTTGATTGATGGCTCCACATTGAACGAATACATTACGATTTTTGCTTTCATTTCATTCGATACGAATGGCGCAAGGTTATGATATCGGAGTGCTCACTAAAGCGCAACTTTACCGCGTAAGGCGACATGTCATCAGATACTAAAAATGTTATCAATTTCTTTTGCCTCTGGAATTTTATCAAATTTCGAGTTGTGGGGTGTGCGTAAATCAATTTATGTTTACTTGGGCTTCGTGAACCAATACGTTAGGTAATGGTTTGAGTAATGATAACAAATCAAAGCATCATTAATAAGGCTGGGCTTCATCAAATATTTTTAATCAATATATTTTTTTGAATGAGACTAAATAATGTTCCTACTTATTAGGGGTATTTTATTTTGATATTTTTTCTTAAAAATATGTGTGACCTGATACAACCAAAGTTAAAACTACGTCAAAAAAGGGTTTATATTACATGCATTAAAAAAGATATAAAAAAATAGGTAATTTTTTTTATAAGCTTAGTTCATTATTACAAGATATCTCCAACCCTACGAATTGAGAGCCTGGTGGCTATTGTAGGTAAGTAAAATCTGAGTAAGAAGTTACCAGTGCCTTCCAGTAAAAGAAGAGTGCCGTCCGTGTTTGTCTGTGTTTGTGCGTGTATACTCGTATATGTGATAAAATATACAGTGGTTACAGACAGTGACACGGGTAAAAGCTAGTTATCTATATAAAATAAATCTTTTGTTTTGTGTTATAGTTTAAAGTAGGAATTTCCTTAGAATAATAACATTATTTATTTAGCTTCCTTTGTATTCCTTTGTATTCTCTATATTGTCAAAATAAGTCTGCAATAGAATCAGTTTGCTGTCTGTATGTCTGTCACATGCATTTTTCTAAGAGTTTTACTCAATAATTAAATGTAAAAAGGTGAAATTTGGCACAGTTGAAAGTTTTATGCGGTCAGTGAGCAATTTTAAAAACGTGTTTGTAAAATAATATGAAATTGTGAACAAAGTAAAACCTTATCCGACTGTCAAAACATTATTGTTGTTTGAGTGTGTTAAGTTTTTAAATAAAATGAACAACAAATGTATATTTATACTATATTTATTGGTTTTATTCACAGTTTTCCTATCTCAGTTACAAAACAATGTTTTCCTTTAAAATTAATTTTCACATATTGTACTTAAACTGAAGTCATTGTCAATATAATGTTACAATTACATTAATACAATAAATAATTACATCTACCGATCCAAGAAAATATTTATAAGTAAAATACAGCTTACTACATACCCACTAATCCGTATTTGTATACATCAGTTAAAATAGTTAATACATTTAAGTTTTACACACATATAAACAGATATTAAATTCCGTTAAATAGTTCTTATTACAAAAATATTAAGATAGTAAGGTCTCATGTTCTCTTAATTGTTACAAAAAATCGGTAGATGCGTGCTTATATACAAAAAACAATAGGTACACTGGTAACTTCGACGTTAAAGACAATTTTAATTATTATGAAAAGTTTAACTAAAGATTCTCATGACAATGACTCGAAGAAGTACAAAACCAACACTCAGGATATCTATTCCTACCCTAAAATAATCACACTTTTGACATTGTAGAGTTTTCCACTTAAACTATCCAAACATCCAAATTATGACTGGTTATTCTAGTTATACTTACACAACTTAGTATAAATCTTAAATTAATAAATTTTAACATCACTTTAATACACGTTATCGACACAAGGGAATGGTAAGAATCGAAGAGTTCGTTAATGAAAATATAGCATCTTCTTTACACATCTAAGGATTATAAGGCGGTGAGACCGTAGTCAGATTTAATTACTGGTTGGGAGCCAGCGTTTATGCCAGTGCCGCAAGCGCCTACGGGAGAACCATGCGCCGCGAGGTTGGCGATCATAGACGGGTCCATGCCTCCGTGCATGCCCATCATGTGCAAGTGGTGTGGCGTCATCGGATGACCGGGATTCATTTGACTGCCGGGATGCGACATCGGACTGATCGCGGGATCGTGAGACAAACTTTGCGTCCCAACACAGTGCAAGTCGTTCATTATATTGTCCGTAACATTCTCTATGCTGTCCGGTCGCCCGTTGTTGTTTGATTTCTTCTTGTCGTTGTTGTTGGTGTTCTTATTCGATCTACTCTTTGGTGTGGATGATTTAGTCGTGGTCGTGGTGACGCCGGCTGGATTAGTTTTTCTCCTAACGTTTTTGGTATTCGGCAATTTGTTGTCTTTCTTCCATTTCATCCGTCGGTTCTGGAACCAGATTTTTATTTGCCTCTCGGACAGGACTAGAGTGTGCGCTATTTCTATTCTTCTTCTCCTCGTCAAGTACCGGTTGTAGTGAAATTCTTTCTCCAGTTCTAATATTTGGTGTCTGGTGTACGCCGTCCGCTGTCTCTTAGGCTCCATCCCAGGTTGAAAGGTGCCATTCGCTGTAAATAAAATGTATTATTAGAGATTTGAAATGTACCTTACATTATATTTTTCACAAAATATTTTAGTAAGTGTAGAATTTCGATATAATAAGCATGGAGGACAGTCTTATATTAATATAGCATTCCAAATTACGGCGTTCATAAGTTTAATCATTGCTGTCATATTATGATATTAACTTGCCCCATATTTTGCTCTATACATGTGAAATTGAACTATTGAACTAAAATTTAAACTGATATGAAAGAAGAAACGTCCAACATACAACTTATTTTTAATACAAGATTTAGTGAACTATATCACTTTCAATCTTTTTATATGAAGATAAATAGCATTATATGATCAACGTTAATTAATGCAAGGAGCATTTCGACCCCTACTTGCGATCGATCACAAATAAGATGGACCCAATACCAAGGACTAAATATGTCTCATGTCACTATTTTACCACACACTGCCAAATAGGGTACATTCAGACAGCACACATTATTATGCTGAAGAAAATGAATCACTCAATTCAGTCAATAAGACTTATTTCAAGATTAAAGCGAGGACTATATATATACGATGGATATATAATATACGATGTAAAACGAATAAATAGGCGGGGAAATGAGTATAGTACATTACCGAGTCTATAATACTGAGTTCTAAGGTTGCGTGCAGGACGCACTGAATAATTTATGTGGTAGTAACAACCTCGGAGCGGTTAATTAATGTGCATAATAATTACACGTGTACGAGCATGAGCTTCCTTTTTACTTTGATTAATTACTCTTAGCAAATTAGCTCTTTCTATAACAACCTGAAAAAGTTGGAATTAGCTCCGCTATGGTGGATCGACACCTTTTTACTAAATTAATGTGTTACGTAATTAATCGATGTGATTTCGAAATTTTATTACACTTTAAAAGAGAAGAGGACATATGTTTAGTTTATGTGTCGCTTAGAATAGATACTTTAACTTTTTAATCTAAATATATATAAGTCAAAGGTGACTGACTGACGTGATCTATCAACGCACAGCCTAAACCACTGGACGGATTGGGCTGAAATTTTGCATGCAGGTAGATGTTATGACGTAGGCATCCGCTAAGAAAGGATTTTGATCAATTCTACCTGTAAGGGCATAAAATAGGGGATGAAAATATTACTTCGTAACGCGAGCGAAGCCGCGGGCAAAAGCTCGTTCATTATATCATTTCAATAAAAATAGTTATATTAAAGAAAAAGTTTGTCGTAATTTGCTTATCAATACATTTCTATAATATAGGCTACAATGACCTCATCAATCATCAACAACCCATTACTGTCCCACTGCTGGGCACGGGTCTCCTCTCATAATGAGAAGGATTAGGCCATAGTCCACCGCGCTAGCCAAGTGCGTATTGGTAGACTTCACATACCTTTGACATTTTTATTTTTTAATCTCAGGTACCTATGCAGATTTCCTCACGATGTTTTCCTTCACCGTTCAGCAAGTGATGATTAATTTCTAATACACACATAACTTTGAAAAATCAGAGGTGCCTGGGATTTGAACCTCGGACTCCTCGATCGAGAGGCCACGTTTCTTTACCACTAGGCTATCACTTTTTCAAACTAAACTAAACTACAATGACCTACGTGTTCCATATTATAGCTACCTTTATACCTAGCAAAATAAAGTATAGAATTATTAATAAACCTCCAACAAATACGCTATTGTGGTACAAATTCCAAAGCAATTCTTTAATTTCCTTCGAAGGAAATTGCTTTCTTACATCTTTTCAAAGTAGTACAATGGCTGTAAACACTCGTATTTGAACCTATTCGCGAATAATTTTATTAAAGCGCTTTTGTATTATATATTTATTACTTTTTTGTACGGGCGTTTTTGTTTTAACTTCAGTAATTATATCAATTTGAATTCATACGTAAATTGGAATATGCCTATGTTAATAAACCTCTTTGGATGTAATAATATAGTCGGTAGTAGGCATTTAATCAAGATTGTAACTCAATTTTAAGATAATTTCTAGGTACGAGCCAAATTATAACTTTAATCGTATATATGTTCATATGGATGCGTAGATACGTAACTATATAGATAAAAAAATAAGTGTATAATTATATATAATCATAAGTTTTAATAACCCATGCCTATAATAAAATCTCTTATGGGTACTGACTGAATGGATTAACCATGGATTAGACTATCCATAAAACTTGCAAGTTTACAATGTATTGAACTATAAGTACATTTTTAAAACTATTTGGAGAATTCTGAGGTAGTTTTCCGTCGATGCCTTTCTTTACATTTTAATTATTGCCTAAAATATTAATACAATTCCTAAGTTAAAGTAAGTAAGTACTTTTTATAAATCTGTAAATTTAAGTCTTAACTCATGGAAGCCAAAATAAGATCAAAATTCGTTACATCCCTTCATTATGATTTAGCGTAAAAAATGTAAAGATAAGTAAATAATAATACCTGTGGGAGTATCTGTGTATTTTTATATGTTATGAGTACTTTTTTGATCTAATTTCGTTTTTTTTTTTTTTTTATAAAGGGGTAATAGTTTTATTGGATAATAATAAGGTTATATACAATATTTGAAACAATAAAATTAAATACTAATTAAACAAAAAAAAATAAACAAATTATATACTAATAAAAACTTATTTATTTATTTATTTCGTTTTTCAAACTATCTTCATATGTTAGATAAAGATCGACTGACAGGCGAGATATGTTCGTTCTAGAGGTATCTTACTAGTGTAGGAGATAATAATGTTAATGATTTACTACAGGAAACTCATGTAAACATAAGTGACAAGTGGAGGTGCCCTAAATATTCTAAGAATATTCACACAGTCATCAACATGCAAATTAATTGGTCTATTTACCATATGACATGCAATTTTGAAATACTAACAAACGTCTCTCGACCTCATCTTACTGCCAATATTTAACTTATTGTATACTATAAGCTAGATGCGGATTATATAAGAAGTTTTCTTGAGGAAAGTAAGAAAGTAATTACAACTACGTACCGTGAGTGAAGCAAGACATTATAATCGTAAAATAAAGATTTTACTCATGACTTCAAAATTATCACTTTAGTTCTTCCTTTTGCAAAAAAAAACTTGTAATCCGACTCATTATTACCTATACCTACCAATGTTTTTAAGAAAAAAAATATAATTCTAAAACAGCATTTGTCAACATTTATGAAGGAAATGCTTTTTTCTGCCGCCCTTACAAAGTATTAATATCAGTTCATAATTGGTTCTTTTTTAGTGAATAACGATCAATTTTACAAGTAAATCTAAACATATTTTTGAGATTACTGAAGACTACATACATTGTAATTATTTTTTGTATTCAGTTCTCTACAATAATATCATCAGAAGTACATATAACATATTTATTGGTTTCACCTTAAAGTTTATATATATTCAAGAAATTAATAAATGATTAATTAAACAATTAAAGTGTGTAGTTAGACTACAAATAAATTTAATTATCAACTTGTGTATCAATATTAAAGCGATATAATATATAGTTCAAAACCTTTACCGATATAATCTTTATCAAACCTTTCACGACACTATTAACCTTTCATTACTATAGAGATTTTCCCGGAATATTTGATCAAACTATGTACCCACCCACGGATCTCCTACACAAAAATACTATATTTATAACAAGGACTATCTACCCCAAACTATTTAATATGAATTTAGAATTTGAAAACCTAAAAAAATACGGTTATTTTAGAAGATACGAGTAAGTAGAGCTCTACTCCTAGTGATATATGTCTTTGTATTTTACGACCGACTAATTAAATATTCAATAAAATTTTAATAACAAATCTTCCTATTTCAACATTTTTCATACATCTAAATACATGCCCTATACATCGTACATCCCCCAAAAGCATAAGCGGTGCTCTTTCCCACAATTTTTTTAACTTTATCCAGGTACCTGTCTTTTTACAAATTTATTTCCACTACATTACTCCTTTAAATAGCTTTATTTTAAATTAAAAAGTCCTACTAAAATTAGTCTATTGAATTTCACAACTCTTCTATTGATCGACATGTTTAATAGTAACTAAATGGGACATTACAGACAACAAGACAGACACAAATACATTCAAATTCAAAACTCTTCTCTACAGTACCCTTACCATGAGTTTTTACGTTTCGACCAATATGACTGTTTTTGTATTTGTTTACGTATTTGCCCATACGATTTCCAATCATCGCCCCTAGCGGATTGTATCAGAACTATAGTGTCAGTAACGTGACATTAAATGTCTCAATTGAAAAATAGCGCTTTATGTTTTGTCTCTCTTTTTTGCGAACATGTGAGGCAGACAGAAAGACTTGAGCACTTACTTATTGTTACGTTTAATCAGTCTACTGAAGCAAACGGAACAGAATATTGGATTGAGTAAACGTAACGTAAAATTTTGGGATGTTTTGAAAACTCATGGTAAGGGTAAATATTAAGAAAATCTTTGAAAATAGTAAGAGAAAAATACATTCAAGTTCAGGACTCTTCTCTACTAATCGAGTTTGTAAAAAAGTAATGGTAATATAAGTAACTCAAAATAGTAAGCGAATGCAATACAGATAAACAAAAGAATTTTATTTATAGTTAGAGGTATTGTGAGCTTTTCAATAAGCTCGCTAACCCAAGAATTCCGTCCAAACGTCCTACGCAATCCGATCGATCGTCTCCAGTACGAAGCTCTTATCTTACGAAGCTTTGCGAAGCTTTCAATCTTTGCGTTTTTTGTTTAATTTTACAATGGTAATTGAATGTAAATATGTAATCATGTTAACGATAAATTATTAGATAAGTATGTTATGAAATGTTTTGCAAATATTGTCTTTGAATTAAAAACTGTTATATTTATTGGCCTTTACTACATAGGTAAAGAGTATACGATTATATTAGTTATTTAAAAACAATCATATTTTACATAATTCATTCCGGTATTTTTAATACGTAATTTCTGTAACAATTAGGTTGTCATAGTGCATTTCTTTTACATAACATTAAATGTCAGAATTATTACTATAGGCACCTATATATATTTTTGTTACCCGAGGGTAATGTTTTTCGAGTCTATGTATATATGACCCATACCTTTGCACGCTCCACAGTCCAAATAAATGTCCTGACGCATTTTATTGCTTACTAGCTGACCTGGCAAACGTTGTGTTGCCATATAAATAAAAAAATGTTAAGGGTGAAAAACCCTTATCACTTAGGGGTAGAAAAATAGATAGTAGCCGATTCTCAGACCTACTGAATATGCATATAAAATTTGGTGAAAATCGGTGAAGCCGTTTTGGAGGAGTACGGTAACTAACATTGTGACACGAGAATTTTATATATAAGATTTTATGGCTTGACGGTGACGGTGACGTTTGATTCCTCTAAATTGTGGTAGTGAAATACATATTTTTAAGCATTCGTGTATTTTTTTTATATAAATACTCTAGATACCTATTCTATTCATAACATACGCTGACGAACGTCTAAACACATCTTGCATATTCAGAATACGCTCAAAATAACCAACATACGAAGACTACTAGTAGGTATCTAAAATGCCCAAGCGTGAAACGGACAAAGGCTATTGGATGGGGCGAAGAATGTCTTAGATTCCGCGGTTTGGGTGAGGGTATGTGCGGTCCGGCTGAGATTTCCACTGGTCAGCATTGATCCGGGTCGGTAAAGCTTTGAAAAAGAATTTCGGTAAAACCTCACCCTTATATAAGAAATTTTGGATATATAATACTTTCTATGTAAATATCTTGGTACCTTGGTACGGTATAGGCTTATATTAGTTACAAGCTTATGTTAAAATATGTGTTACAATTTTTGTAATTTTGGTACCTAATTTTTTTTTATTTTTTTTATATTTGAACCAGACGATAAAGCAGACGTGCTACCTGATGGAAAGTAGTCAACGTCGCCTATGGACATTTGCAACACCAGAGGAGTCGCCAATGCATCGCCGGCTTTGAAGGAGAGCTCTTTTTGCACCTTTTTTGAAGAGCCCCATGTCATAGCGCTCCGGGAATACCTCAGAAGGAAGTTCATTCCACATCTTGCACGTCCGTGGCAAGAACGTCCGCGCAAACCGAACCGTGGAGGACCGCCACGAGTCCAGTTGGTGTGGATGGAACTTCATCCTTCGGCGAGTGGTGCGATGGAGGAACGGTGATGTAGGCACCAGGCCATTAATTAATGTTCTTCAAGCGCTTTTATAGTAACAGGAATTGTAAAAGGTGGTAGAACCATTTGTGCCACTCCTATTTCTACCTAATAACAGTAGTGTTAGGCGCTGCTGTGTTCTGGTTTGAAGGGTGTGGTAAGGGAGACAGACTTTTCCGAGGCAGCTTAGTCCTCAGGGGTAGCGGCGCACCTGTGGCCGATCTCAGGTAGGAATATGCAATCCTATCTGGGGTTGATTACAAATGTCCATGGCTGGCAGTAGCCGCTTACCATCAGGTGGACTGCATGCTCGTCTGCTACTCCCATATTATAAAAAAATGTATCAGACTACTTTACGTCTACGTCTACGCAACACATTTACTAATCACCTGATTATAACTATTGGAATTTCCATATTGAGGATTGCATTAAATAAAGAATTAATTAAGAATTTTGCATTATAATTTAAGAGTACCTACAATAGTAAAATTTTACTATGGCTGCATTTTGGCTGTATTTACTATAAAGTCATTCAAAATAGATAAACACTTATTTTTAGCTGTTAAAATAATAACAGGTGGTAACCAAGTGAAAGGGTGAATGAGACATTAGAAAATACAAATTTTCTGAAGTATCTGTTTGACTTTATTTCAGAAATATACAAATTTTACGGTTGCAATTTATTCAAAATAAAAAAGTAAATTTAGCTCTTGAGAAGTTATTATGAACATTTGTCTGTAAATATTTTAAATACCATGCACATAATATGGTTATTAGTTGACCGCAACTAATTACGAATATGTCTGACAGATTAAACACCTGAGATATGTAGATTGTGGGTATCATAATTTCATGGCATTGAAAAAATCACACAAAGCTCAATTATTAATGCGCACCTATTGTTCGTACTAATTATACCTAAGATGACCATCACAGTTAAACATAATATCAACAGCCAAATTAAAGACTTAAAGTTTTGAATTTAATATAGTCACAGAAAGAAGTTTTGAAAAATTTCACAGTAAAAATTCGGAAAATTTAGTAATTTATGGAAAAAGCGCGTGATCTACCTAATACCTTTAAACAGGCAGTTCTTGTATATAATCTGAGTCTCCAAAACGGCTCCTACGATTTTCATGAAATTTAGTAGGTGTACCTACATGGGGCTTGGAGGCGATAAATCAACCTAGCTAGGTTTCATTTTTAGAAAACGTCGCTAAAAATACCCAGAAAAGCTCCAGGTACATTTCACTTATCAAATAGCCACGCATATGACAGGTTCTTATACCAAGTTTCTATTTCGAAAATAACTTTGCCTAGTACACATAGGGGCAATCTGCGGCCCGCGGACCCAATACAGGCCACCTCGGCTTGGAATCCGGCCCTTAGGTAACGTACGAGTAGGTCAACGTAGGTAACGTTTAGGGGCAGTAAATTTAAAATATGGAAGATTTTTATATTGAAAGTTGTTTGTTTTTCGTTGACTGTACCTACAACGTTTTGAGGATTGCATTTAGACCTTATTTTTTTTCTGTTGACATATTTTAGTGGTCATTTCGAAACTACGGCCCGCGAACCGCGACTTTATTACCGTATTTTAGGCCCACGAATTTCAAAAAATTAGACATACCAGCCTTAGAAAAATCACGTAATGAGGACATGTCTACATAGGTACCTATTTCTGACTATGAGCTAATGAAGTTCTGGAAACATAACTTGTTTAAATACTCAAAGGGAGCTAATTAAAAAGCTAAATTTTTGATGAATAGCTAGATAGCATAGGCTGCACTAATGGTGGCTACCAGGGACGTTTAAAAGATTGCATAACAATCTATATTATTGGGTTTTTTCGATCACTGCAATATTTTCTGGACAGTAAAACCTTTACTTGAAATAAAGAGGTCAAAAATCACCTGCAACAGTTTTTTGCAAGAATCGACCAAACAAATTAAGAACGTGGAATTACGCTCCTACCAGAAAGACGGCTTAGGGTGTTGGGCCAAAATGGACAATATATAATTTTATAAAATATTTATTCAATATACGAAAAATGTCTTTCATTTTCACAAAAATAAAAGAAATGACTTTTCGAACAACCCAATACAATGATTACTATGAATCATAAAAAATACACATTCAAGTTTTTAAAATTGACTGATTAAGATAATTAACCTCCTAGAAAGAGGTGTTTTAAGTGAACATGTACCGATAGAACTGAATTCGATAGTAGAAGAAAAATAGTAGATAGAATTCGAAACCTTTTTCAGTTAAAACTCATAATAAGACCGTAGGCTACCGATAGATGAGTATTATTTTCCGTCTGAGCAAATGAACTCAAAACACGCATTATCCTGTTTATCGCACGAGAACCCGTTACCGCTACCGGTCCACGTTCGATCTTCGCTTCGTTAGCCTCTATCACGTCATCGAGACGATGACAATCTGAATTGAATTACTGGCTACCTGCGACGAACGTGTGGTCTCATAAGCGATCTGTTAATCTCGAGCCCATCTCGCAACGCATGCGCTATCGAACCCGCCTGGTGGTCCCGCCTCATTACGACTTACGACCAACTTACGATGGATCTCTTACTATTATGTAGTGAAAAATGTGTGCCCACTGACAGGTGTCGATAAGACCGAACACAGTCCAGAATTAGCGCGCGAATACTTGCGATTTCTTTACCCATCAATCAATGGTCTTCGTTAGTGTATGACGTCATAGTTTCGTCATGCCAGTAAATGAGTTTTCGGTTTTAAGGCACAATAAGGCGACCTTCGAACTAGGAGCCTCGGGTCAACATCGCCTATTATGTAGTGAATACAATGCGCATAATTTACTCACAGATCAACGCATTGAAAACGCTGTCAACGTTAGATGATAATGTACGGTTTTAAACTAATGTATTTCAATATAAATGTATTGTGTTTTGGTTGTTACTTTGATGTTGCCGGCCCGTATGTAAAGATGTAAGCATGTAATTTAATTTACATAAATCTAGGCGCGTCTTACTATTTATTGAGGCTTCTAATAAGTCATATTGTTTTGACAGGAAACCTGAGTAACATTTTATTTTAATTGTATAATTTTGTAATACATACTTTACGAATACCTTTATGTTATGTTATACCGAAGTATAACAAGATTCGTGAGTAATGTATAGAAAAAAATATAAATTAAAAACTAAATATAAAAAGCAAACGTGCAATACACGGTTAAAAACTATTAAAAGTGTTCAAAAATATGTTTGTAATACGTATGTTAGCAATAGGTAATCAAGATTACATAAAATCCTGTGACATAAAATTTGTAAAGCACTTTGTGTTTTTAAGACGAGATATTTGTCACACACATAAATAAATGTAGCTAAATATAACGCGCTTGAATTATCTTCTAACGGACGCCTACACAATGACCCGAATATACCGTCGCCTGTCACCATCGAAATAAAGGGAAGAAAACAAACAAAGAATCTGAAATCTCGGGAAGATATATAAAAAATCCACGATCGATAATCTCCGCGGCGAATTCCGAGCCACAAACCTCTATTTAAAAGCGATAAAAATAAACGAGACTCATTAACATTAGTGGGTCCTATTGTCGTGTAACAAAGGTCCTGGCGTCTTACAGGACCTTTGTAATGGGTCCACATTAGTAAACTGTCAAAACACATCAAAAGACACTCGGGATCTCGAGTATCCGTTAAAAGTGAGTGTTATTGATTGGATGCAATTTGTAAATTCTTTCAAGTGCACACCGCAAACATTTAGCCTCTTTAAAAGCTATTTTGCGCTCGTGTTTGATACACAACAATAGTGAAATGATGCGCCAAAGGAAATATTAATGTGGTGAAATTAATCTTGATTTTTTGTTGTTATACGATTGCATTTCGATTTTTATTCAATTCCTTATTTTTACGAATGCGTTTGCCGCTATAGGTGGTTAAATTAGAGTCAATATGTATTTTAAAATACCTATTGATATGTTTTGATTATTCCAACAACGATGATACTATGCTCATATATTATTATGTATTTTTAATGTATTTCAAGAATTATGACTGTGTTTATAACGAGTAAATACAATTTATCGGTATAAAGTTTAAAAATTAATTCCTTTAAAACTTTAATGAGTATTGCTCGTATCGATTTCATTATTTTTGAAATTAAATTCAAATAAAAAATACCGTTACATATTGAAATTATTATGGAAAGTGTTTAATAAACGATAATAATTAGTTACGCTATATTAGCATCATCGTTTTAATTATGATATGACACCAGGCCTAACTAGAAAATTACCAGAAATCAAAAGTTCCCTCTGCCTAGCCTATGTTACTACCTCAAATTAGACGAATCCAACAACACCACATAATATATCAAATTTCGTTAGGACATTTGGGCATGCCAAAGAATGGCAAAAGCATACCTACACATATGTTCGAAAAACATTACCCTCTGCAGTCGAGTTAACTAACGAACGAGTTATATTAGTGTAGTTAAATATTGTGGGCTCCTTAAAAATCCGCTACAATAATTCGTTTGGTTGTCTTCCATTTTCAAATGAAATTGGGCAATTTCAAATGTCTGGACCAGTGTTAAGCAAACTTTTTGTTTTCAAGGTACAACTAGGAAAACAAACATTTTTGGAAGTACACCACACATTAAAAATTGTTTTTAAGTAATATTAATCAACATTTATTGAAACCAAATAATAAGATGAACTAAACAAAACGCCTCGCTCGTGCGCTCGCGTGATTTGTGTAGGTAATTTCCTTACCCTTACTTACTAAAATAATTTTATAGGATAACCTTACTTATCCTCGGCACATCAACTAATGATCACGGTACACCAAAATGCACACTTTGCGGAATACTGGTCTAATCCACTGATATATTATTCTACCTACAGCAAACCTGGATAGCAACATAATTAAAAAATATTTTGATTTAATTCTTATCTCCTTATGATCAAGTGAATATATATTCATGTTTGGATTAATATTGCTATTTTTCAAGTTATCATCCATATTTCCCAAGCCGTGTCTAGCATTTACTGAGCGAACTCTAGTATTATGACTTAAAATTTCAGCACCATTTATTCAGGCACTAATAACATCTTCTGGGAATTCATTAAACCATTACACAAGCACCAATAATATCTTCTAGGAATTCATTTTCATTAAACATAATCTGAATGTCATTCAGTGATATACAGACAGTAAATTGTTCCACACTTACTTTCAACTGAACATTTTCCTTTAGTTTGTCATTTATTAATTTCCCATTTATTAACTAGATCTTTATAAGGGACACTATCCGATTATTCATCATATAATACAGAATCTGTGTTATTATCGACTAGAGTAATTAGTTTATTAGATATCTCTCTAATAATGCAGTACCAATTTGTATCAAAATCGCTCCTTTTATTTCCTTTTAGCCTGTTTCGTTTATTTTAATTTTAGTTTCGGATTTGACCATCTACGCACACTTGAAAAATTTACACCGTCTATTATTCACTGGGTTCTATCATTGGTCTTTTTTGAGCTATCATAAGCATATCATATCATATCATAATATGTAATAACGGTATTACCTGAGATAACTCTACTAATTATTGGGTTACAATGTCTACGCCCGACTTAACATAAATATTATATGTGCTAAGCATTCATCCATATTTACTGAGCTGTTACTATTACTTTCCTATTTTTTCTACTGCTGCTTTCTGCTAAGTCTACACTATCGTATGTATCTATTGAACTATAACAGCTATCAATTTTTTTCGGCTATTTACTCGACGATACCCACTAGTACCTTGGATACCTTAATTGTTAACTTACTATACTATATTGACACTGTTACTGTTGTTAATCCTTAATATTTATAGGTATATGATAGCAAAATCGATGGAAGGAAGATCGGAGGAAGGTTGCAAATTTGACGGCCAGCCTTCGCTAGTCGGAGAGGGACTTTGAGAAGAAGATAGTAAAATGCTTATTTTGCTGATTGCTGTGCTGTCAATTCTATGTTAGATTTTACTGAGCTGTAACTTAAGGTACCTAGTTGCACTACCATTTTCTGAGCTATCCTGATGCTTATTGAGTAATCATTTCAACGGAAGTGTCAATTGATAAAAAAAATAATTAAATGAATTGTCATTATTTCAGAAATATTTTGTAGTTAACCATAAGTAAGTTTATTTACTTTGATTATAACTTCCCACAACAATTCAAGTGTGTTTATACCAAGTCATAAAAATGACTAAAAAATGCAGTGTCATCCGATTTACATATGCATTCAAAACTTCAGCTCAATCGGATACCAAGTAAGTCAAATTTTACTTGCAAGTTAAATCAATTCCACCATAAGTTAATAAAGCTTGTTATTATAAAACACAGCCCTATTTTTTTTTAAATTTTTTGTCGAAAAAATCTAAGTACCTTTAAATCGGATACATTGATTTAGAAGATACTCGTATTGTTAGATCAATAAAAACTAAACCCAATTTCGTGTCTAATAAATTTATATTGATTAGGTACCTACTCCTTTCTTATTAACGACTATATCGCGTGAATTATAGTAATGGAGGGTCCATTAAGATAGTTTAGTAGCTTCGACCCTATTGGCTGTGTACAACTATCTATAAGTTATCTATAATATTATTTTCAATGACACACTTTCCATGAAAACTGCATTGTGTTATTTGTCTAAAAATTGGTAATACATTGTACAAAAATGCCTGCGTTTTCTTTATAGTACCCTCAATGTTAAGATTTTTAACTAATAAAAATACGTTTTGGTTGGTTTGGTTGATGGTATCTGCGGAGGTTTCTTGTGTGACTGAATTTCTAGTCACACACATCCAATAACTGTATTTGTATAGGTACGTATCCACTACTCACGTATATATATCTTATATATAAAATTCTCGTGTCACAATGTTAGTTACCGTACTCCGCCGAAACGGCTTTACCGATTTTCATCAAATTTTATATGCATATTCAGTAGGTCTGAGAATCGGCTACTATCTATTTTTCATACCCCTAAGTGATAAGGGTTGTTCACCCTTAACATTTTTTTATTTATATGACAACACAACGTTTGCCGGATCAGCTATTACGTAGGTATATAAATCATAATTGTCTTTTGTTGCTCATTATTTATACTTTACTTCTAACAATTTATAGGTACGAAGTACGAGAATAAAGCGTTACGTCAAACTAAACTAAAATAGCGTTCTAACGTAGGTATGTACATATTTATCCGCCTCAAATTTGCGTAATAATAAACGTAAAAACGCATGTATCCATTATTACCATTTTAGCCCAACTAAAGCAACTTTAGGATCGGCTAAACTTATTTTGATTGGACTTTCACACAAAAGTAAAGGACTTAGTAGGGGTACGTAGTTATAAGAACGATATACGTTTTTTCATTCTGATGCCATTTAGGATGCCTACCAGAAAATTAAAATCTTTGCAAAACGCTAACCTATAGGAACTAAATTATTTATGAGACTAAGGGTTACTTACACGCTCCAGCAACGTGGATCTTCTTCATCCATGGATAGATAACCCTGTCAGTATTATCCGAGCATATCGACGAGTCGTCATCTTCTACCGGAGGACTATCGAGCAGTAGTCTCTCGTCATCCATCTCCGATACCGGCGACCCTTCCCTGCCCAAGGACTGGAGCTTCCTCCCAGCTGGTGCGGCCTCTTCGATATGCCTCTCAAGCCGTAGACCAAGCTCTGCGAAGCCTGGAGGAATATCTGTGTGTGGGGATACGTAGCCAAGCTCAGCGTCAGATGGATGCGAGGGTTCTGGCGGTCGTGGCGGCGGCGCGACAGGTGGGTGTTGTGGCAACGGGTGGTAGTACCCTCCATAGCCGTAACCTGTGCCGATCTGCACTGGATACTGATGCTGGTAGCCGTACTGCAAGTGTTGGTGCTGGTAGTACTCCCCGGGCGGGATGTAGTCCGCCTGGCTGTACTCTTCGGAGGGGGGGAACTTGGGGTCCGGTTGCGGCTGGTACCCGCCGTTCATGAGGAAGGAGCTCATGATGGGCGTGGTCGTACCGCGCATCACCTAGCGCTTAACACGCCCGCTAATATGGCCGCCATTCATACATCAACGGGAGCGGCATTTAGTTCCTGCAAAAGGGTGCTTCGACTGTTTTATATAGTTTCGACTTTACTGCTTAAAAGCGTAGTTAAATGGATAAGAGGGATTGTTATCTGTGAGAAATTTATAAATAAAATAAATGAGCCAAATCGCTACCCCGAGGAGGTGTACCCCAGATACTGGCAGCATTATTTATTTTATTGTTTAATTTTTTTTTTCATTTTATTGTAGTTCCTCTGAATAAATGACTATACCTGTAAGATATATCGATATTGCATGTGTGCAAGATAATTAACGCGTAATATATAAGTTTTAGAAGTAAGTAAGATATACTGATCTATATTTATATGACCCTTTCATACTTTCTCTGTACCTGTTCAAGTATCAAGTTCTTGTAGTTTTGGAAACATTTCCATCTCTTTCTGTTTGAATGCTGGATACTAATATATTATAGTTATATTAATACGTATAAATCTATATTGTTATATCATAATTATTTATGTAACAAACTTGCTAATTTTGAGGGTCGTAGTACGTGCATGATTAAGGTAGGTATGTATTTACACCTAATAATATCAAAAATGCTATTGGTAATATTGTTAAATATCGTATAAAATTTACCTTTTCGTATCACCACTATCCTCTTCGATATAACAATTTAAGAATTTCTACAACAAACACGTAGTTTAGTTGAAACACAAACAGTTTATAAGTTCACACAAACACTAGCACACAACTAAAGTTTAAACAAGTCACTAGTTTAAGAATGGATATCGGATTAGAACAATGTTATTGCAAAGTCATTTGATTTATCACTTTTTGATAATAAACAATGGTGTATGAGGCGCGCACTCTCGCGACATTTTGAGACAATATACACTGCCCGACACGCCAGCGCACTCTGTCACTTTAAGGACTCCTATACATGTTCATCAATTTTTACATACCACCTTCCATTTTTAAGGCGGAGCTGTTGTTCAGTCGACTCTATCAAATCTATACAATCCAATCTCGACTCTACTCTACACAACATAAAACTGACTCTACGTAGAGCCCGGCAATCCAAGCTTCGAACCGCAACAACTATGTTCCCCCTTCCACACATTCATAACTCTACCCGTGCGAATAGGACGGAGTTATATTGAAGAAATTTAAAACGAACGGAGCGAGATATATCTTTCTCGCTCTAACTTACGAGCTTTTGCGTGCGTAGTGAAGAGTGAACTTATACAAGCTTACGTAGAGATTAAGAAGCTGGTCGGTAATAATACAGAATGAACATGGTCTCTATTCGTTACGACATGGCGTTTTAAATATTTAATATGCAATTTCCTTTATTTTTCATTATAACGCCGTTCGTTATTTTAATGGGCGACAAGTGAGATATAATTTGGAATAAATTAATGATATTGAGTAGGGCCGGCATTAATTATTAGGTAAAAACTATTACGTAGAGAATAGCCATTTAAATGAAAATGATACTAGCATTTAGAGGCCACTTTGTTTTTACCATGAAATAAATGTTTTACAAGTTGCTTATATATCATTAGCGTAAGGTAAGTTACTACTGTAACTTACCTTACGCTAATGATACATTTTAATTAAGTATTCAATGTTAAATACATATATTTGTAATATCATGGGGAAATACCTAAAGGATTTTATTTTTTACTTTTATTAGTATTCCTATAATTTACGACTCCTTCAATAACTAGCTAGAATATCCACACAATAAGTATGCTATTACAAAGTTAAATACTGACATACTCATAAAATTAATTTTGAGTAATTTCGTTATATCCATTCCTTACCCAAACTAGTATTTACGATTAAGTAGCATTAGGATTTTTAAAAGGTAACAAACCTTTGGCAATAATTCTAGTATTCGTTTGAAAAATATTCCTACTTATGTATGTACAACCATTAACCATACCGTAATCGTAATTCACACGTTTACTGCGACAAATCCTTTGTAAACACTATTTAATGACTCTTAAGCCGAAAACCACAATTACTAATACAAACCTATTTTAAAAACACAAAAAAATAACCAAATTTTCCTTTGTCCTAAACTATCGACGGTTAGCATGTCAAACCAAAACAGGTAGGTTGGTTACTTATCTCTTGACAACCAACTAAACTAGTTAAGCATCCGAACAAAAACAGTGCAGTCACAATTACAAGTCACCGTCCAAAGCCTATCATGGCCTTAAGCCGCTAATACAACACTAAGATCACCGACAAAGCCGGCAGCAAACAAACTAAAATGTCCAGTGATTTTATTGAATTAGATGATCACAATGGTATGGCTTTCAAGTCACGAAGACGCGGCACATCAGGGATTTTCAACCTAATTTGTTCACCGTAGAGGTGGTAGGACGTGTCGTCGTAAGTTGCAATAATACTATCACGAGCTGAACTGTTCTGCTGAGTCATGACGTCGGCTTCCAACCGGTGCGGTACAAAAGGTGGGAACACCCGTTCAATGGATGTTTGATCAATAGCTACATACGTGTGCCTGGTGTCTGATGCCTGAAGATTAGGCTTTAAGAATCTTTACGGCACCGTAATGAGGTTCTTTTAATCATTGCTCGGTTTCGTCGACCTGGATTGATTTATGATTGTAGTTTGAGTTATTTACCTGATAACTAGTACTTTTGAGCACTGATAGTCTAGTAGCATGCGAGAACAGAACATACGAAGGAACCTTCGCAAACATGCCAGCTTTTAATAAAAAAGAGTTAATTAAAATCAATCACGCTTCAATGTTACCTTTCAGAGCTTGTGGTTTGAATTCAAAAAGATAATCATACATCTTTTTTTATGACAAGGTGCAAAGGACACCGGGTAATTTTTTACTGCACTAAAATCCCCACGGTAGTCTTTGCAAGTGGTGTATAGTCTTCAGACTTCAGTGCCTCTATCGGGCATTCCTTCGGAGACAATTATACTACTTTCACAACTTTAGCTGTATACAAGAGCATGTGGCTACACATAACGTTCTTCCTGGGATTGCTGGCTGGACGGATTGAACTCCAACTCTTGCTGCTCGCAACCAGGGACATAGACAAGGTATACTCTACCTCTACTCTGGTCCCGAGCAACAAAGCCAAATGATGCCAAAGTTGTGGAAAGAAAAGTCTGCTTTACACGTCCGGCAAACTATTGAAGTAGAGACTCGAAAAGTCTACGACTTTATTTTATCAAGGAAAATTACATTGTAATTTATTCTAATCATACTTCTTCTTCTATTCTATTCTATAATCTTCTTCATGATTATATAAGAAAACATGCCCACACACAAGGAAAAATCTTTATTTCAACCATTTCAAGGGAAAATCTCACCTTTAGCTTAATCAACATGTCATGCTTTCAATTTAATAGACAAGCTATTTAGATCAATGTCCGGAGACAATCTTATCGCTCGCAAACTTTTCCCAACTTTCGTCTACCCTCCTGTTTTTTCGAGACGCTAACTGCCTGCCAGCTCGTTCCATCCAGCGCAAACTTAATCCAAGTTTAATGAACAATACGACAGACCCTTAATCAAACTTTGGATTTTGTAACTTATCTCGCCTCGCTATTTTGCTCCTCAATGTGTTAGCTTAAAACAGAGAATCCTTTGGACTTTGTGAATCACATAAGGCGTTGTATTTCGAAAATAATTCAGGAGATAAACCTATTTAGCCGAGTTTGATCGTATTATTTGTTTCTTGTTTTGCTTGGATCGGATTAACGGGAGTCACTTAAGAGTTTCATCGAGGCAATTTAGGATAAACTGTAGATAGTACTTTTAATTTTGACTATTTGACCAAAACCTTTATAAAAGTAGTTGCGTTTTCTAATAGTCATAATGAACTAAACTTAATTTTGCCTTTGTAAACAAATCACAAGTGTATTAGAGAAGATGGCAGAAATATCTATAGAGGATTTCATTGCATCAACTCATTGCCACACTTTTCATCAATGTGTTTTGCCGTTTATTAATTTGTCAGCTCAAAGTTGCTTATTTTGTTATGGAAATAAATGGCAATATTCATAGACGAACTGGGCTTTCCAATCTTACATAGCTCTCAGAATTAACACCTGAAATAAATTAAA
Source organism: Epargyreus clarus (assembly GCF_041222505.1). Taxonomy (NCBI): domain Eukaryota; kingdom Metazoa; phylum Arthropoda; class Insecta; order Lepidoptera; family Hesperiidae; genus Epargyreus; species Epargyreus clarus. Next base: position 10,969,356 of record NW_027332213.1, read on the forward strand.
CAAGACTGTGAGAAACCCTATCTTAGGTCATAAGACTGATTGGAAAATACAATAGTGTAGAGTTCTTAGTCGTCCTAAGTATAAATGCACAAATTGACTAAGCTGTCACATCTGGAGCTTAGTCAATTTGTGCATGTGTGCATTTGATATGACCTTAATTCTATACAGACATAACATCAGACATATTTTATTCCCTTTGTTACTTCTAAAGCGTTTTCCTAATTCTGCAATTCAATGCAAAATTTTGCAATTCTGCAAACGAACATGAGTCGAAAATTCGGCCCTTTTAACCCAAAACAAGCTTCAAAATTTCGCTCAAACTCGAAGTTGTCTTCCAAAAAATTAATTTAAATTCAAAGAATCCCCAATTATTTGTGTAGGGGATCGAATAGCCAATTTTCTGTAATGGCGGGTTGCATTTCCTATCTTTGTTGTGTGTGCCGACGTTTTTTGCGACCGCCCCTTCCAAGGGGCAGGGTTCGTTAAATTTATGGGATGCGTAGGTAGCGTACGGGGTTCTCCATGTGTTCTATATAGAGAATTTGTCACACTGATGTCAACTTTGGAAATAGATAAGTTTATGTATAACGGAGTTATGTAGGTAGTTAAGTATTGATAATGGTACAAATCTGATTATTTTGCACATTAAATAGAACGCACGCATTTCGAACTTAGTTATATTTTAATTTTGTAACTTATAGAACATAACATACATTTTTAATTAAATAAGTAAGAAAGATTTTACTTATATGGTTATGTACATCTCATTGAAGTTGTATTCAGTATGGTTTCATATTATTCCAAAATTATCTTAAATGATTACAACCACCCATGACCGCCATACGCTAGATACTCATTCTCTGTATTAATTTTTAACGTTACCACAGTATCAATCTTAAATTAACAGAATGAATACTAGATACTTTGATGCTAGAAAGACCAATATAACTAATCTAAGATAAAAACTGGAAAGGTTTTTACCAACACATATAAGTCAATGTCTAATACATTATTCACTACTTACAGGACACCCTATACAGCCCTAACGCTACACTTAAACTCAAAATTCCAATTTTATATTTACGTATACATAATTGGTACACACAAAAGCAACATGACGCCAACATCAAACAGACTACAAAGCCACGCTCAAGTTTCTGACACGGAAACGTCATCGTATGTCAGAGCCTGACAGTACCCCCCTCCCCCATGACGTCACCCACAATATTATTTGAGGGCTCAGTTTTGACTCCAACTTTCCACATCTAATCAAAGTTTCAACGTTGAAATATCGATGCCTTTGTTCGCGAGTTCAATACCTTTTTGCAACAAATTAAATTTCGCAGCTCGTACGCACGAAACAATGGCGCTATTTAGGTTACGCCTATCGATCTACTCTTTTACTTTTAATTTAATTATGAAAACAAATGTTGATGTAGATTTAATTTAGCAGTTTATTTTTAAACTAATTATATACACATATTGTTTTACTGACACAACATTAGGATTACATACTCTCCACTACTGGCCATAGAACTATAGAACTAGTTAAGTTCTATATTATAATTCTTTAACATGTTCTTATCCATTGACATTCTCTACCTACCACTTAATCCTAAATTTTAAAAATAAATATACAGTAAGAATGTCGTAACATTAAAACAAAGTAAACGAATGCTTCTCTATATTTAAACGTAGAGTAGGCATCGGTAATTATATTGAAATGCGCTAATTAAGTCGAATCGTAGACGTGGCTTTTTATAGCATAATTTTTATTTTTATACATATTATTACCTAGTATACAAGTACAGCCTAGTTCGCATAATGTAGATTTAATGTGAGCAGATTTATCATTAGGATTATATTGTAGAATTGTCTCAATATCAAATCTCACAGTTAATAGACTGAAGACCTTCTTAAGATTGCTACATCCTCTTGACTACTGTGATTTATTTGTTAAAAGACGATTCTATCTACTGTCCTACCTTGCTACAATATAAGCCAATTCCTCCTATCTTTTTTCATCCTACATTTGAGCACGGGTTGTCCCTAAAACTTAAGGAGACCTGAAGCGTACTTCGTCATATAGCTCCAATCGAAAATGATGGAGGAAGCTATGGCCTAAGGGCCAACCCGTATCTTCTGCTTACAAGACGCTAATAGGGCGTCAAGGCTTAATAACTGTTACCTAATATTACCAACTGAGACCAGCACATTAAAATGCCTTATAAAAAACATGAATTTTAACCACAAGCAGGCACTACCAACTACTACTACTACAACTACTGACCATGCTTGACGTATCTAACTTTATAGATGGGTTAAAATCAACACAACACGCTTAAATATAAGCGAATACAAAAACATAATTCTCTATACTTACCATCATAGAAGTTTGAATCGTTTTAATAAAATGTTATATCACGTAAAATGTTATCGATACGTCGCTGCCCCGTCGAAATAGCAAAAGCTAATAATTCCATATTTTGCCATTTTATACATACGTATGTCGCGCAAAAACGTCAAACGTTACAGCGTTGAGGGGAAACGTTTGGTATTCTTGACGTAGACGGACAAAAACGTCATATTGAGCTTCAACTTCAAGCTAATTTGAACTGTATTATGTAAGAGGGAAGACTGTTTGTTGAATGTATTGTGAGTTGGTTGTTACGGTTGTTCACAGCTGAGTGAGCAGAGGTTTCATTAATCAGCGCAGTCGCGACAGTGCAGCGGCGCTGGCATCGCGGCTCAATTTTTTCCTCTTGCGCCCTTACAGTGGATATTGGACGCGATTTCCTGGGATTCTCGGGAGAAACTGGGTGGTCGCTCGCAATCGATAGACAGTACCTACGTACATCACGTCTATGAGTACACGTGTTCAACCGGATTTTGCATTACCTTTCTTTTATGTTTATATTTAACTTTTAATTATAAGAAACATCGATTTAGGCTTTTATCGGAACGTAAAACAATGAGAAATTATTCTATGCAATTATAACCTTGTTTACAATATTTTCCCTTTTAAGAATTATATTATTATTGTCAAAGTCGTACATTGTGCAGTAATTAAATACAGTGCTATTACACAGAGTCCCATATTTAACACTTTTGAAGCAAACGTTGTAATTATTTAGTAAATCGTTTATTTTATTTACTTATTCTAAAGGTATATATACTATATTTACAAAACATGTTTTATCGACCTATCTTGTTTAAATATCATCATCATCATCATCATCATCAACCCATTATTGTCCCACTGTTGGGCACTGGTCTCCTCTCAGAATGAGAAGGATTTGGCCATAGTCCACCGCGCTGGCCAAGTTTGAACCTCGGACCTCTCGATGGAGAGGCCGAGTTTTGGTAACCACTAGGCTATCACTGATATTACTGCGTTTAAATATATGACTATTTAACTCAATACATATTGTACACAGTCCAAATAAAAAATCGGAACATTTTTACAAACGAAAATTGCTGTCAAACTTCGAACCCCGCACAGTGAAGCGTGAACCTTCTAAAAATTTGCATTTCAATGCATAATTTAACCATGTACATTCGCGAATGTCTCCAACTCGAATAAATATATCCCTTATCTCCCCTCAGTCACTCTTTGCACTCCATCCCGCGAATAATACCTCTGGGAATGGAGGACTGTTCTTTTTTCCCCTTTTGTTAATGCTTTTGTAAATTTAGATACATGTACGTATACGAGTGTTTATTGTTCACTGGATTGTAAATAATAGAAGGAAAGATATAGATTTGGACATTAATATAGAACTAGTAAAAAAGGATTTGAAGAATAAAGTTCTAGGGGGTAAAATATAGTAATGTGATTATATGTTAGTATTTTTACAATAACCCAAGTATGTAAGACATTGTTTTTTTTTTTCGAAATATATACATTTGTCAATCTTTATATATTAAATAATTCTATAAAATCTTTATATATTATAATAAATAATATTCGTTTTTCTTGTATCATATTATAGGAATTACATATTTTCTATGTATTTAAAAGAACTAATTTAGGATTACAATGATATTATTGTTCTTAAAAATAGTGTATATTATGACTAGTATACCGACTTTAATCAAAAATATTAATAACCATATATGTGGTTAGACCATTGACCGTAGACTAAAATCATCATAATCTATGATGCCTACCTTTATAAAGTAGTTCAGTATAGTTTAACAATATGTATCTCCAGCTGAAATGTTTAAGCACAAATAAGTTATGAACTCGTGATTACTATACTACGTGGGTACTTATAATTATGTTTGTAAAAAATGAATGAACAACATCACGATTATTATGAAAGTAAAATTTATTCACCATTCATTCCGCTATGAAGAATCACATTCATTTCCGCATACAATACCTAGTCAATCTATGCTAACTGTCGTATTATGCTCGAATAAGCTTTAATTTCACGCCTTTACATACCATCACTTTCTAACTACCTCCTGTTTACTGACAAACAAACTGATCGATTGCCCGGAAAATCGTACCGAATCACCGTAAATATTTTGACGTGATCCGAACATCGTATTACGAAACAATCGAGTTCAAATATAATCGAACGATTGCTTTTCTAAGGGGATTCGCAATCTCGGACACTTGATAGATCGGTCTCAAGGGTGTCTGTTATCCAAACGGTAGCTGACTTGTACATCAAACAATCTTGACAATGGTTTCTAAAAGACAACTCAGTACAGACGGTCGCTTGGGATTACCGGTGGCAAATGTTGCCAAAACCTTAAATAATCATGCTCTATTGAGTTGTTACTACAAACTTTTGCGGTAGAAAAAAATATTGTAACTAGTAATTCGATCGGTTCGTGGAATCGATGTAATGAATAGATATGCAAATGAAGAATTTAAATGTTTCGAATATCTATAGTGTGTGCAGTTTTTTGTACGTACTTATATGTGTATGGCTGCCTCAATTCTGTATATCTTAGTGGGCCTACAAATGTAGAATACCCCTAAAACATCGATCAAACATTCCTACGATATACAAACTTGAACGATAAATCCACTGTTTTCCCATACAAATGGAAGCACAAGTGGCGTGGAGAAATTAGACAAAAATACAATTTGGAACAATTTGGCAACAAAAGCGAGCATTGTTTTGATGCAGGACAATTCAGCAAATGCACATTGGAGTCAAATGGAACTGCATCGCAAAAACCCGCACCCGGCCGGATGACTAATGATGTGGCGAAAGCGGCCCGGGATTTGGAAAAATACCGCTCCGTAGACAACAATTTCGAGTTTTGATAATAACTGAAAATTGGATGGGAACTTCAAAGGCGCCGGGGTTTTAGGGAGCAGGAAAAAATGAGTTGTTTTGGTAGAGATATAAGTGCAAAAAAATATTTATAAACCTGAGTAGGTGTCCGCTAAACAGTTACAAAATTTCAATTTGCTATTCATTTGCTTGCAGAAATTTATATACGAGTTCTTGCAAATGAAAGGATAAAAGTATATTGGACTAAAATAATCTGGGATTAATCCATACTAATATTAGAAATGCGAAACTAGCCAAAGTATTTGTCAGTTTGTTACGTTTTCACAGTCAAAAGGCTGGGCTGGTTATAATTAAATTTGATATGGAGATATTTTAAAATCTGGTTATGAACATTGTTGGGGATTTATAAAAAAATATTAAAAGAAGACAAACATGTCAAACTGTCGCTGAATCCATTTTATTTCGAACTCTTAAAAAAAAAAATCAATATATTATTTTTAAAAGTCAAAGACAAAACCAAAGACTACATCTTCTTATACACATATAGAACTCCTTCTAAACATGCCCCCGGGCGTTGAAAGGTTGCCTTTCAACCCTCCTTATCTTCTGGGAGAGGGCAAATCTTACAGAATGATCTGCGATGCAGACCGCTTGCAGTTCTAATATCTGCAACTCTGGAAACGCCGTCTGCTCCAGGGTATAGTGCAACCACTCGACCAAGCTTCCAATGTAAGGGTGATAAATTCTCTTCTTTCAGAAGAACCAGGGAATTTAATTTGAGAGTAGCACCCTTACTCGATCGCCACTTAGAACGAAGTTGAAGCTCTGAGATGTACTCCTTACTCCAACGAGCCCAAAAGTGCTGGCGTAATTGTTCAATTCGTTGGAAGCGAGATAACGAAGTTGTAGGACGTTCCTGATAGTCCTGTGAAGGCAGAGATGTCAACGGACGTCCAATTAAAAAATGTCCTGGAGTTAAAGGCATCATGTCTTCGGGGTCTGGTGAGAGCGGTGTCAATGGCCGGGAGTTTAGTATTGCCTCAATTTGAGTTAGAGTAGTGTTAAGCTCTTCATATGTTAAATGACAATTTCCCAACACTCTGACCAAATGATGCTTTGTTGACTTCACACCAGCCTCCGCAAGGCCAGCAAAATGAGGAGAATACGCGGGTATAAAATGAAATTTAATTCCTTCATTGGCCATTTCCTCAAATAAAGAATTGCAGTTATCTTTTAAGAATTTAGACAGATCGTTATAAGCTCCGACAAATGAAGTACCGTTGTCCGAAAAAATATGTTTAGGTTTACAAACGCCGTCTGCTCCAGGGTACACTGCAACCACTCGACCAAGCTTCCAATGTAAGGGTGATAAATTCTCTTCTTTCAGAAGAACCAGGGAATTTAATTTGAGAGTAGCACCCTTACTCGATCGCCACTTAGAACGAAGTTGAAGCTCTGAGATGTACTCCTTACTCCAACGAGCCCAAAAGTGCTGGCGTAATTGTTCAATTCGTTGGCAAATGTTGGGGATTTATAAAAAATATTAAAAGAAGACAAACATGTCAAACTGTCGCTGAATCCATTTTTATTTCGAACTCTTAAAACAAAAAAAATCAATATATTATTTTTAAAAGTCAAAGACAAAACCAAAGACTACATCTTCTTATACACATATAGAACTCCTTCTAAACATGCAAATGTTGGGGATTTATAAAAAATATTAAAAGAAGACAAACATGTCAAACTGTCGCTGAATCCATTTTATTTCGAACTCTTAAAACAAAAAAATCAATATAGAATTAGTAATTTTAGTCGAGATACCAAAATAACATTAGATATCTTTCTTAACTTTATTAAAAACCGTTCTGATTTACTCGAAACAATTGAAATGTCATCTGCCTCTAACACAAAGGTTTCAAACTTTACAGGCACCAATAAAACGAATACTAAAATGAAAACTTTCATTTCGGTTTCTGATAATTGTAACAAAAATAGTTCTCAACCTTTTAAATATTGTCCCAAGTGCAAGGGCGATCATAGGTTAATTTATTGCCCTGAATTCCTTGCTCTTTCTAATGAGTCTAGGCTTCAGTTACTACCTCAGTACAAAGTATGTTTTAATTGTTTTAATTTTGGTCATTATGCAAATAATTGTAATAAACCAGGTTGTAAAGTTTGCCGTCGTAAGCACAATGTACTGGTGCATGTATCAAATGTCGATAAAAGCTCTAGTAAACCAAGTTTGTTTGATAATTCACTGAGCTTAGCTAATAATATTAATGTGTCTAATACCCCTTTACAGCAATTGTCTTCTCAACCGCCTGCGGTGCAAGCTAACTTATCTTTAGCTGCTAGCGTCGATGAGGTTCCTCACTCTCATGTGTTGTTGTCAACCGCGTTAATTAAAGTATTAGGACGAGATAATAAATACCATGTTGTTCGTGCCTTATTAGACAACGGTAGCACATCATGTCTAATGACTGAGAGTATTTTTGAGAAGTTAGGGCTGCCAGTCAAAAATGTGAACAATTCTGTATTAGGTATTAATAATATTACTTCGAAAGTTAATAAGTTATGTCGGTTGAATATAACATCTTTAGATAATAGTTTTTCTTCTGATATACAATGCTTTGTTTTGTCATCGTTGACTAATTATATACCTTGTAGACAAGTTAATTTGTCAAATATTAATATTCCTTCGAATATTTGTCTTGCAGATCCTCATTTTTACGCGCCGGCTCCTGTTGATATTATTATCGGTGCTGATGTATTTTGGGAGATTTTAGGATCACGAAGACTTAAGTTAGGAGACGGTCAACCAATACTCTGTGATACAAGACTTGGATGGCTTGTATCAGGTCCCATTAAAGGTGGCCATGTATTGTCGTCTCAAATTAAATGTAATTTTGCAAATGTAACCTCTGATGAATGTGTAGATGAATTTAGTAAGCTTCAAAGTCAACATCATGTTCTCAATCATCGCACAGATTTTTGACCTACTTGGTCTATTAGCACCTTGTGTTATTGTAATGAAGATTCTTCTTAAGATTCTTTACTAATCTACCATTTTTTAATTAATAAAATTCGTATTCCACGTCGTGTCATTTATAATTCACCAAAAACTATTGAATTTCATATTTTTTCTGATGCGTCGGAACGTGCATACGGTGCATGTCTGTATGTACGTAGCATTAGTGATGAAGGTGAGGTCTTAGTGCGTCTATTGGTAGCTAAAAGTCGTGTAGCTCCTCTCAAGTCGATGACTATACCCAGACTTGAGCTCTGTGGTGCATTAATTGGCACTCGGCTTTATGAAAAGGCCATTGCATCATTACGACTTCAAGTCGCACGTACAGTCTTCTGGACAGATTCCACTATTGTTTTAGCATGGTTACAAACCGTACCAAATAAGTTGCAAGTTTTTGTCCGCAATAGAGTCGTGGATATTTTAGATAAAACCGGGAACTGTCAGTGGAGACATGTACCTACAGACCAAAACCCCGCGGATTACATATCTCGCGGAGTTGATATCGCATCGATTTCCACTCTAGACAAGTGGTGGTCAGGCCCATCATTTCTTTCGGAAGATATGTCATTGTGGCCGTCTAATCATTCTTACATGAATTGTGACACATTACCAGAATTGAAAGTAAATGTCGTTTTACATGGTACTGTTATTGTCAATCAAATAGATGTTGGTAGAGTTATTCAATTTGAGAGATTTTCAAATTATTTGAGACTTCAGCGCACTGTAGCATTTGTATTAAGGTTTATTAGTGGTTGCAGGAAACAATTAGTCTCAGGCACCCTCAGTTGTGAGGAGCTACAGTCAGCGTTACATTTAATCATTCAGATGTCTCAAAATGAATCTTTCCCTGAGTATAAAATGTTACTTCGTAATCAAGAATTGCCTAAGAAAAGTCCATTACTTAAGTTTAATGTTTTTCTTGACGACAATAAAATAATGCGAGTAGGTGGTCGTCTTAAAAATTCAAATTATTCCTACGATAAAAAATACCCTATTATTATACAGTCCGCTCATCAATTTACTAAAATATTATTTAATTTTGAACATAAACGATTAATGCATGCAGGGCCGCAGTTATTATTAGCTTCTATTAGAGAACAGTATTGGCCTATAGGTGGTCGTAATTTAGCCAGAAAATGTTGCCGTAATTGTGTACGTTGTTGTCGATTCAAAGGAAAACCTATGTCTCCTATAATGGGTAACTTACCGCAGCAGCGCCTTCTAGCAGGCTTTCCTTTTGAAAGCGTTGGCTTAGACTACGCAGGTCCAATTCAGTCTATTTCACGTCAAGGTCGTGGAAGTAGGCGTGTCAAAGTCTATATCGCCATTTTTGTATGTTTCACTACAAAGGCTATTCATCTAGAATTAGTAGGCGACTTGACTAGTAACACCTTTTTAATGGGATTGCGTAGATTTATTTCGCGGCGAGGTAAACCTAAACATATTTTTTCGGACAACGGTACTTCATTTGTCGGAGCTTATAACGATCTGTCTAAATTCTTAAAAGATAACTGCAATTCTTTATCTGAGGAAATGGCCAATGAAGGAATTAAATTTCATTTTATACCCGCGTATTCTCCTCATTTTGCTGGCCTTGCGGAGGCTGGTGTGAAGTCAACAAAGCATCATTTGGTCAGAGTGTTGGGAAATTGTCATTTAACATATGAAGAGCTTAACACTACTCTAACTCAAATTGAGGCAATACTAAACTCCCGGCCATTGACACCGCTCTCACCAGACCCCGAAGACATGATGCCTTTAACTCCAGGACATTTTTTAATTGGACGTCCGTTGACATCTCTGCCTTCACAGGACTATCAGGAACGTCCTACAACTTCGTTATCTCGCTTCCAACGAATTGAACAATTACGCCAGCACGACCAAATGTTGGGGATTTATAAATAATATTAAAAGAAGACAAACATGTCAAACTGTCGCTGAATCCATTTTTATTTCGAACTCTTAAAACAAGAAAAAATCAATATATTATTTTTAAAAGTCAAAGACAAAACCAAAGACTACATCTTCTTATACACATATAGAACTCCTTCTAAACGGCATGTTTCCTTCGGTCCTTCGAGCCGGATCAAATGTTGGGGATTTATAAAAAATATTAAAAGAAGACAAACATGTCAAACTGTCGCTGAATCCATTTTTATATTGATTTTTAAAAGTCAAACACAAAACCAAAGACTACATCTTCTTATACACATATAGAACTCCTTCTAAACATGCCCCCGGGCGTTGAAAGGTTGCCTTTCAACCCTCCTTATCTTCTGGGAGAGGGCAAATCTTACAGAATGATCTGCGATGCAGACCGCTTGCAGTTCTAATATCTGCAACTCTGGAAACGCCGTCTGCTCCAGGGTATACTGCAACCACTCGACCAAGCTTCCAATGTAAGGGTGATAAATTCTCTTCTTTCAGAAGAACCAGGGAATTTAATTTGAGAGTAGCACCCTTACTCGATCGCCACTTAGAACGAAGTTGAAGCTCTGAGATGTACTCCTTACTCCAACGAGCCCAAAAGTGCTGGCGTAATTGTTCAATTCGTTGGAAGCGAGATAACGAAGTTGTAGGACGTTCCTGATAGTCCTGTGAAGGCAGAGATGTCAACGGACGTCCAATTAAAAAATATCCTGGACTTAAAGGCATCATGTCTTCGGGGTCTGGTGAGAGCGGTGTCAATGGCCGGGAGTTTAGTATTGCCTCAATTTGAGTTAGAGTAGTGTTAAGCTCTTCATATGTTAAATGACAATTTCCCAACACTCTGACCAAATGATGCTTTGTTGACTTCACACCAGCCTCCGCAAGGCCAGCAAAATGAGGAGAATACGCGGGTATAAAATGAAATTTAATTCCTTCATTGGCCATTTCCCCAGATAAAGAATTGCAGTTATCTTTTAAGAATTTAGACAGATCGTTATAAGCTCCGACAAATGAAGTACCGTTGTCCGAAAAAATATGTTTAGGTTTACCTCGCCGCGAAATAAATCTACGCAATCCCATTAAAAAAGTGTTACTAGTCAAGTCGCCTACTAATTCTAGATGAATAGCCTTTGTAGTGAAACATACAAAAATGGCGATATAGACTTTAACACGCCTACTTCCACGACCTTGACGTGAAATAGACTGAATTGGACCTGCGTAGTCTAAGCCAACGCTTTCAAAAGGAAAGCCTGCTAGAAGGCGCTGCTGCGGTAAGTTACCCATTATAGGAGACATAGGTTTTCCTTTGAATCGACAACAACGTACACAATTACGGCAACATATTCTGGCTAAATTACGACCACCTATAGGCCAATACTGTTCTCTAATAGAAGCTAATAATAACTGCGGCCCTGCATGCATTAATCGTTTATGTTCAAAATTAAATAATATTTTAGTAAATTGATGAGCGGACTGTATAATAATAGGGTATTTTTTATCGTAGGAATAATTTGAATTTTTAAGACGACCACCTACTCGCATTATTTTATTGTCGTCAAGAAAAACATTAAACTTAAGTAATGGACTTTTCTTAGGCAATTCTTGATTACGAAGTAACATTTTATACTCAGGGAAAGATTCATTTTGAGACATCTGAATGATTAAATGTAACGCTGACTGTAGCTCCTCACAACTGAGGGTGCCTGAGACTAATTGTTTCCTGCAACCACTAATAAACCTTAATACAAATGCTACAGTGCGCTGAAGTCTCAAATAATTTGAAAATCTCTCAAATTGAATAACTCTACCAACATCTATTTGATTGACAATAACAGTACCATGTAAAACGACATTTACTTTCAATTCTGGTAATGTGTCACAATTCATGTAAGAATGATTAGACGGCCACAATGACATATCTTCCGAAAGAAATGATGGGACCTGACCACCACTTGTCTAGAGTGGAAATCGATGCGATATCAACTCCGCGAGATATGTAATCCGCGGGGTTTTGGTCTGTAGGTACATGTCTCCACTGACAGTTCCCGGTTTTATCTAAAATATCCACGACTCTATTGCGGACAAAAACTTGCAACTTATTTGGTACGGTTTGTAACCATGCTAAAACAATAGTGGAATCTGTTCAGAAGACTGTACATGCGACTTGAAGTCGTAATGATGCAATGGCCTTTTCATAAAGCCGAGTGCCAATTAATGCACCACAGAGCTCAAGTCTGGGTATAGTCATGGACTTGAGAGAGGCTACACGACTTTTAGCCACCAATAGACGCACTAAGACCTCACCTTCATCACTAATGCTACGTGCATACAGACATGCACCGTATGCACGTTCCGACGCATCAGAAAAAATATGAAATTCAATAGTTTTTGGTGAATTATAAATGACACGACGTAGAATACGAATTTCATTAATCAATGGTAGATTGGTAATGTTTAGAAGGAGTTCTACATGTTATAAGAAGATATTATAGTCTTTGGTTTTGTCTTTGACTTTTAAAAATATTATATTGATTTTTTCTTGTTTTAAGAGTTCAAAATAAAAATGGATTCAGCGACAGTTTGACATGTTTGTCTTCTTTAATATTTTTTATAAATCCCCAACATTTTAACAGTATGAAGATGAATATTAATTAAATAATAAAGATCGGGACCAGTAAATGGAGATTGGATTTGGAGTAAAGGCGGAAATTTGAAGATCTGCTCTGGGTCATCGTATGTTTAAACCATACTTATTGTGAAGAAAATAGGCCTCAAGAGTTGGTTCTTCATTTTCTTTTGATTTCCACCCAACACTCATGTAATACCTACCATTAGTAGTTTCATGTTTAATGTTTACGGTTACACACCATGTCTCCTATAATAGGTAACTTACTGCAGCAGCGCCTTCTAGCAGGCTTTCCTTTTGAAAGCGTTGGCTTAGACTACGCAGGTCCAATTCAGTCTATTTCACGTCAAGGTCGTGGAAGTAGGCGTGTTAAAGTCTATATCGCCATTTTTGTATGTTTCACTACAAAGGCTATTCATCTAGAATTAGTAGGCGACTTGACTAGTAACACTTTTTTAATGGGATTGCGTAGATTTATTTCGCGGCGAGGTAAACCTAAACATATTTTTTCGGACAACGGTACTTCATTTGTCGGAGCTTATAACGATCTGTCTAAATTCTTAAAGGATAACTGCAATTCTTTATCTGAGGAAATGGCCAATAAAGGAATTAAATTTCATTTTATACCCGCGTATTCTCCTCATTTTGCTGGCCTTGCGGAGGCTGGTGTGAAGTCAACAAAGCATCATTTGGTCAGAGTGTTGGGAAATTGTCATTTAACATATGAAGAGCTTAACACTACTCTAACTCAAATTGAGGCAATATTAATCTCCCGGCCATTGACACCGCTCTCACCAGACCCCGAAGACATGATGCCTTTGACTCCAGGACATTTTTTAATTGGACGTACGTTGACATCTCTGCCTTCACAGGACTATCAGGAACGTCCTACAACTTCGTTATCTCGCTTTTAACGAATTGAACAATTACACCAGCACTTTTGGGCTCGTTGGAGTAAGGAGTACATCTCAGAGCTTCAACTTCGTTCTAAGTGGCGATCGAGTAAGGGTGTTTTCTAAAATTGAAAACGATGGTTCTTCTGAAAGAAGAGAATTTGTCGCCCTTACATTGGAAGCTTGGTCGAGTGGTTGCAGTATACCCTGGAGCAGACGGCGTTTCCAGAGTTGCAGATATTAGAACTGCAAGCGGTCTGCATCGCAGATCATTCTGTAAGATTTGCCCTCTCCCAGAAGATAAGGAGGGTTGAAAGGCAACCTTTCAACGCCCGGGGGCATGTTTAGAAGGAGTTCTATATGTGTATAAGAAGATGTAGTCTTTGGTTTTGTCTTTGACTTTTAAAAATAATATATTGATTTTTAAAAGTCAAAGACAAAACCAAAGACTACATCTTCTTATACACATATAGAACTCCTTCTAAACATGCCCCCGGGCGTTGAAAGGTTGCCTTTCAACCCTCCTTATCTTCTGGGAGAGGGCAAATCTTACAGAATGATAAGGAGGGTTGAAAGGCAACCTTTCAACGCCCGGGGGCATGTTTAGAAGGAGTTCTATATGTGTATAAGAAGATGTAGTCTTTGGTTTTGTCTTTGACTTTTAAAAATCAATATATTATTTTTAAAAGTCAAAGACAAAACCAAAGACTACATCTTCTTATACACATATAGAACTCCTTCTAAACATGCCCCCGGGCGTTGAAAGGTTGCCTTTCAACCCTCCTTATCTTCTGGGAGAGGGCAAATCTTACAGCGCCCGGGGGCATGTTTAGAAGGAGTTCTATATGTGTATAAGAAGATGTAGTCTTTGGTTTTGTCTTTGACTTTTAAAAATAATATATTGATTTTTAAAAGTCAAAGACAAAACCAAAGACTACATCTTCTTATACACATATAGAACTCCTTCTAAACATGCCCCCGGGCGTTGAAAGGTTGCCTTTCAACCCTCCTTATCATTCTGTAAGATTTGCCCTCTCCCAGAAGATAAGGAGGGTTGAAAGGCAACCTTTCAACGCCCGGGGGCATGTTTAGAAGGAGTTCTATATGTGTATAAGAAGATGTAGTCTTTGGTTTTGTCTTTGACTTTTAAAAATCAATATATTATTTTTAAAAGTCAAAGACAAAACCAAAGACTACATCTTCTTATACACATATAGAACTCCTTCTAAACATGCCCCCGGGCGTTGAAAGGTTGCCTTTCAACCCTCCTTATCTTCTGGTCTGCCCCGCGGATTACATATCTCGCGGAGTTGATATCGCATCTATTTCCACTCTAGACAAGTGGTGGTCAGGCCCATCATTTCTTTCGGAAGATATGTCATTGTGGCCGTCTAATCATTCTTACATGAATTGTGACACATTACCAGAATTGAAAGTAAATGTCGTTTTACATGGTACTGTTATTGTCAATCAAATAGATGTTGGTAGAGTTATTCAATTTGAGAGATTTTCAAATTATTTGAGACTTCAGCGCACTGTAGCATTTGTATTAAGGTTTATTAGTGGTTGCAGGAAACAATTAGTCTCAGGCACCCTCAGTTGTGAGGAACTACAGTCAGCGTTACATTTAATCATTCAGATGTCTCAAAATGAATCTTTCCCTGAGTATAAAATGTTACTTCGTAATCAAGAATTGCCTAAGAAAAGTCCATTACTTAAGTTTAATGTTTTTCTTGACGACAATAAAATAATGCGAGTAGGTGGTCGTCTTAAAAATTCAAATTATTCCTACGATAAAAAATACCCTATTATTATACAGTCCGCTCATCAATTTACTAAAATATTATTTAATTTTGAACATAAACGATTAATGAATGCAGGGCCGCAGTTATTATTAGCTTCTATTAGAGAACAGTATTGGCCTATAGGTGGTCGTAATTTAGCCAGAAAATGTTGCCGTAATTGTGTACGTTGTTGTCGATTCAAAGGAAAACCTATGTCTCCTATAATGGGTAACTTACCGCAGCAGCGCCTTCTAGCAGGCTTTCCTTTTGAAAGCGTTGGCTTAGACTACGCAGGTCCAATTCAGTCTATTTCACGTCAAGGTCGTGGAAGTAGGCGTGTTAAAGTCTATATCGCCATTTTTGTATGTTTCACTACAAAGGCTATTCATCTAGAATTAGTAGGCGACTTGACTAGTAACACTTTTTTAATGGGATTGCGTAGATTTATTTCGCGGCGAGGTAAACCTAAACATATTTTTTCGGACAACGGTACTTCATTTGTCGGAGCTTATAACGATCTGTCTAAATTCTTAAAAGATAACTGCAATACTTTATCTGAGGAAATGGCCAATGAAGGAATTAAATTTCATTTTATACCCGCGTATTCTCCTCATTTTGCTGGCCTTGCGGAGGCTGGTGTGAAGTCAACAAAGCATCATTTGGTCAGAGTGTTGGGAAATTGTCATTTAACATATGAAGAGCTTAACACTACTCTAACTCAAATTGAGGCAATACTAAACTCCCGGCCATTGACACCGCTCTCACCTTGGAAGCGAGATAACGAAGTTGTAGGACGTTCCTGATAGTCCTGTGAAGGCAGAGATGTCAACGGACGTCCAATTAAAAAATGTCCTGGAGTTAAAGGCATCATGTCTTCGGGGTCTGGTGAGAGCGGTGTCAATGGCCGGGAGTTTAGTATTGCCTCAATTTGAGTTAGAGTAGTGTTAAGCTCTTCATATGTTAAATGACAATTTCCCAACACTCTGACCAAATGATGCTTTGTTGACTTCACACCAGCCTCCGCAAGGCCAGCAAAATGAGGAGAATACGCGGGTATAAAATGAAATTTAATTCCTTCATTGGCCATTTCCTCAAATAAAGAATTGCAGTTATCTTTTAAGAATTTAGACAGATCGTTATAAGCTCCGACAAATGAAGTACCGTTGTCCGAAAAAATATGTTTAGGTTTACCTCGCCGCGAAATAAATCTACGCAATCCCATTAAAAAAGTGTTACTAGTCAAGTCGCCTACTAATTCTAGATGAATAGCCTTTGTAGTGAAACATACAAAAATGGCGATATAGACTTTAACACGCCTACTTCCACGACCTTGACGTGAAATAGACTGAATTGGACCTGCGTAGTCTAAGCCAACGCTTTCAAAAGGAAAGCCTGCTAGAAGGCGCTGCTGCGGTAAGTTACCCATTATAGGAGACATAGGTTTTCCTTTGAATCGACAACAACGTACACAATTACGGCAACATTTTCTGGCTAAATTACGACCACCTATAGGCCAATACTGTTCTCTAATAGAAGCTAATAATAACTGCGGCCCTGCATGCATTAATCGTTTATGTTCAAAATTAAATAATATTTTAGTAAATTGATGAGCGGACTGTATAATAATAGGGTATTTTTTATCGTAGGAATAATTTGAATTTTTAAGACGACCACCTACTCGCATTATTTTATTGTCGTCAAGAAAAACATTAAACTTAAGTAATGGACTTTTCTTAGGTAATTCTTGATTACGAAGTAACATTTTATACTCAGGGAAAGATTCATTTTGAGACATCTGAATGATTAAATGTAACGCTGACTGTAGCTCCTCACAACTGAGGGTGCCTGAGACTAATTGTTTCCTGCAACCACTAATAAACCTTAATACAAATGCTACAGTGCGCTGAAGTCTCAAATAATTTGAAAATCTCTCAAATTGAATAACTCTACCAACATCTATTTGATTGACAATAACAGTACCATGTAAAACGACATTTACTTTCAATTCTGGTAATGTGTCACAATTCATGTAAGAATGATTAGACGGCCACAATGACATATCTTCCGAAAGAAATGATGGGCCTGACCACCACTTGTCTAGAGTGGAAATCGATGCGATATCAACTCCGCGAGATATGTAATCCGCGGGGTTTTGGTCTGTAGGTACATGTCTCCACTGACAGTTTCCGGTTTTATCTAAAATATCCACGACTCTATTGCGGACAAAAACTTGCAACTTATTTGGTACGGTTTGTAACCATGCTAAAACAATAGTGGAATCTGTCCAGAAGACTGTACGTGCGACTTGAAGTCGTAATGATGCAATGGCCTTTTCATAAAGCCGAGTGCCAATTAATGCACCACAGAGCTCAAGTCTGGGTATAGTCATCGACTTGAGAGGAGCTACACGACTTTTAGCCACCAATAGACGCACTAAGACCTCACCTTCATCACTAATGCTACGTACATACAGACATGCACCGTATGCACGTTCCGACGCATCAGAAAAAATATGAAATTCAATAGTTTTTGGTGAATTATAAATGACACGACGTGGAATACGAATTTCATTAATCAATGGTAGATTGGTAATTACCTCAGACCATAACTTTTTAATCTCTGGTGACAACTGTTCATCCCAGGATAATTTATGTAGCCATAATTTCTGAAGAAGAATCTTCATTACAATAACACAAGGCGCTAATAGACCAAGTGGGTCAAAAATCTGTGCGATAGTTGATAGCATTTCACGTTTGGTATTTCCAAGGGTAATCAAATCTCCGATTGGGAAACATAATTGATCTGAGAGCGGCAACCAACCAAGACCTAAAGTTTTACTTGGTTCTAAATCTCCAATATTCAAATCTAGTGACGCTGGGGACGATGCAGACGTAGTAATAAGTTGAGGATTGTTGGACTTCCATTTACGTAAATTTAATTGAGCCGAAGCCAACGTGGAGGTTATTTTATGTCGCAAGTCATTAACCTCACTAAAATCGTCTCCGCCAGTTAACAAATCGTCAACATAGAAATCATGAATAATAGCATCGGATACCTTCTTGTCTGTACTCTCCAAGCCCAATTGTTTTAAACACCGCGTCGCTAAGAATGGAGCGCTGGCCGTACCATAGGTGACGGTATTCAATTGATAAACTTGGAGTTGACTTGACGGATCGTCACGCCAAACAATTTGTTGTAGATGTCGATCATCTGGGTGCACACATACCTGACGATACATTTTCTCTACATCAGCTACAATAACATATTTATGTTGTCTAAAACGAAGAATAATAGCCAATAAATCATCCTGTACTACAGGTCCAACCATTTGAAGTTGGTTAAACGAAATTCCCGTAGTAGTGGGACTACTAGCATTAAAAACTACTCTCAACTTAGTAGTAGTACTCGATTCACGCAAAACACCATGATGAGGTATGTAATACCCATCTGTAATCGGACCAATGGATTGACATTTAGTCATATGACCTAAAGCTTCATACTCCGACATAAATTCCTCATACATTTGAGAAAATTGAGGTTTAGCTTTAAGTCTACGTTCCAATGAAAGAAAACATAGCTTAGCTCGAGACCAAGAATCACCCAATAAATCAGATGATTGTTTGAGAGGTATTCTTACACAAAAACGACCATCTTTCAGACGTGTAGTATTTGATATGAAATGATTTTCACACAACTTTTCTTCGCGAGAATAATGAGAACCTACACTAACTTCCTCGATTTGCCAAAACCTACTAAGTTGACTCTGAAGCTTACTAAATTCATCTGCACATTCATCAGAGGTTACATTTGTAAAATTACATTTAATTTGAGACGACAATACATGGCCACCTTTAATGGGACCTGATACAAGCCATCCAAGTCTTGTATCACAGAGTATTGGTTGACCGTCTCCTAACTTAAGTCTTCGTGATCCTAAAATCTCCCAAAATACATCAGCGCCGATAATAATATCAACAGGAGCCGGCGCGTAAAAATGAGGATCTGCAAGACAAATATTCGAAGGAATATTAATATTTGACAAATTAACTTGTCTACAAGGTATATAATTAGTCAACGATGACAAAACAAAGCATTGGATATCAGAAGAAAAACTATTATCTAAAGATGTTATATTCAACCGACATAACTTATTAACTTTCGAAGTAATATTATTAATACCTAATACAGAATTGTTCACATTTTTGACTGGCAGCCCTAACTTCTCAAAAATACTCTCAGTCATTAGACATGATGTGCTACCGTTGTCTAATAAGGCACGAACAACATGGTATTTATTATCTCGTCCTAATACTTTAATTAACGCGGTTGACAACAACACATGAGAGCGAGGAACCTCATCGACGCTAGCAGCTAAAGATAAGTTAGCTTGCACCGCAGGCGGTTGAGGAGACAATTGCTGTAAAGGGGTATTAGACACATTAATATTATTAGCTAAGCTCAGTGAATTATCAAACGAACTTGCTTTACTAGCGCTTTTATCGATCTTGGATACATGCACCAGTACATTGTGCTTACGACGGCAAACTTTACAACCTGGTTTATTACAATTATTTGCATAATGACCAAAATTAAAACAATTAAAACATACTTTGTATTGAGGTACTCGTAGTAACTGAAGCCTAGACTCATTAGAAAGAGCAAGGAATTCAGGGCAATGAATTAACCTATGATCGCCCTTGCACTTGGGACAATATTTAAAAGGTTGAGAACTATTTTTGTTACAATTATCAGAAACCGAAATGAAAGTTTTCATTTTAGTATTCGTTTTATTGGTGCCTGTAAAGTTTGAAACCTTTGTGTTAGAGGCAGATGACATTTCAATTGTTTCAAGTAAATCAGAACGGTTTTTAATAAAGTTAAGAAAGATATCTAATGTTATTTTGGTATCTCGACTAAAATTACTTTTGAATTCCTCCCATTCACGGTAAGTCTTATTGTCAAGCTTACGGGTAATAATGTGAATGAGGAGTGTATCCCAGTGCACGGTTGGTTCTCCTAAGGACTCTAATGAACGCAAATGTTTATTTGTTTGATCTATGAGGCGTTTTAAATTAAATGACGATTCCTTACCGAAAGCTTCTAAATTAAATAACGCGGATACATGATTCTGAATTAAAATCCTTTTGTTCTCATAACGTTCACATAGTGACTGCCAAGCTATTGAATAGTTGACAGATGAGAATTCAATAGATTGTATGACTATAGCAGCAGAACCCTCCAACGAAGCTCTCAAATAATGAAACTTACTAATGTTGTCTATATCGTCATTCTTGTGAATAAGGCTTAAAAATGTATCATGGAACTCCATCCAATTGTCATAAGAGCCACTAAATTTTGGTAATTGAATAATAGGTAATTTAATATTATTGCGAACACTAACATGACCTACTTCAATTGCTGTACATTCAGCCTTAGTACAATTATTAATAATTTGTTTTGCCTGAGAAATTAGTTTATAATATAAATTTTCAAAATCATTACGTTCAATAATTTGCTGATCCAAGTCATCTTCATGACATTCGATGGCCAACTGTACCTCATCGTACCTTTCGAATAAAGTTTCCATCCGATTGACTCGAATCTGCAATTCGTTTATCTCAGAAGAGTCCAATGAAGAAGCATCTAAAGTTTTAATAAATTCTGAAAATAAGGTTAACTGCCTTTTATAACTAGCTCGCTTTTTGACAAGCACTTTGAGAGGCATCTTGGGAGACCAGTATGGAGACAACCTGAAAATTCGATTACAATTTGTAATATAAATATAATCTTACCTAAAATAATGAACAATTACAACACCTGATCAGTTGTCAACGTTACCGACTAACAAATATAATACGACCAAATAATGTAATATCGGCTTATTTGACGTCATTTACAAAACAATTGTAAGTGTAATTATTTTGACAGAATTTACAATTGTAAATGTAACTGACTTTTACAATAATGGTGTGTAACCGTAAACATTAAACATGAAACTACTAATGGTAGGTATTACATGAGTGTTGGGTGGAAATCAAAAGAAAATGAAGAACCAACTCTTGAGGCCTATTTTCTTCACAATAAGTATGGTTTAAACATACGATGACCCAGAGCAGATCTTCAAATTTTCGCCTTTACTCCAAATCCAATCTCCATTTACTGGTCCCGATCTTTATTATTTAATTAATATTCATCTTCATACTGTTAAATCCGGCTCGAAGGACCAAATGTTGGGGATTTATAAAAAAATATTAAAAGAAGACAAACATGTCAAACTGTCGCTGAATCCATTTTATTTCGAACTCTTAAAAAAAAATCAATATATTATTTTTAAAAGTCAAAGACAAAACCAAAGACTACATCTTCTTATACACATATAGAACTCCTTCTAAACAAACATTGTTTTTACTAATTGCTTTTAATACTTTTATAATCTTGGTGTATATTGTAATGTACCAAATACCACTTATATTAACTTATTCAAGATTTCGTCAAACCTAGAACTTTAATGAATAGAATAGACTAGAACATAAACAGAGATATATTTACGTTACAGTATGAAGAAACATACCAAAGTAACCTTCTTAAGTTTCCTTCAAACGACACATGAGAACAAAGACGAGTTGATACCTAAGCCGATCCTTTGCCGAGAAAAATAGTAAGAAAACCATTAATATCTGTCGTCGCGGCTCCTTGTTAAATGCATACAATACTTGAAGCTTTTTAAAAATCTTACAATAGCGACTTGGCTAAATTAAAAGTTTTTCGATACAGCGCGAACGCGACATTGCACGGAACTAGGACTGGTGATTATTGTAAGCTACTGCTACGGTCAGCAAATTATAAACGAAAATAAAACAAAATTACATTTGCATTTTAAGTAAGATTTAAACATGCTTAAATATTAGAAATAATGCGTACCTGTGTAAGTTTAGAATTTAAGATGTAATTTTAAGCGGTTATAAAAATTCGGTTTCATCATTATGTGTTGATATTTCAGGTTCATGTGAGGACGTCAGGTAATAAAACAAAAATGAACTTTACTTATTTTTCGGTCTAATTTTATTCCAACTAATCTTGGAAGCTATTGAATTAACCGATTTGAATAGAAGACAAAGTTTTTGGTCCAAAGTAACAGAGCGTAGAAATATATGCGAGGAAACCGAAGAAGCGATACTTGATTATCAGTATCTAATATTTGAAAATTGTAGCACAAAAATTACATAACAGTACCTATACTATAACATTTTCCTGTATTTTTGTATACGAGTTATATTTAGGATCAATAACTTGTAGGTATAGTTTATCCTTTGTAGTCATTAAATATAATGCACAAGATGTTTACAAAGCTTATGGTAAGTCTTAGTAATCTATTTGACAAATCAATCAATCACACTATTATATGAAGTCAGAGCTATTACAGTAACCTATACCAGATATGGAATTATAATAATTGATGTCATGATATCATGAGGTAAGCAAGTTCCTATTGCGAACTCATAGAAATTTCTTGGTAATACATCTGAATCGATTTTGATAAATTAGACGTAAAGTTTCAAATATACCAAAATTATTTCATCAGTTATCGGTTCAGGTTATCATTATTATTTTAAGATATGTTCAAGTTATTATATAATAATACTTTTTTCTTACTTTACAGTAATAATATTTTTTTCTTACTTTACAGAATCTAAAAAAATAATTAAACGATCTTCGTTTAGTTTTACTTTTAGACAAATTCTCCATTTTTTGTAATAATAAGAAATATTTAATATGTTTTATAAAACATGTTATTGCAATAGGTACTTTACGTAATACTTAAAAAAAAGCGATGACTGTAAAAAAAATATCCAAAAATTTCGATGTAAACAATTTATTTTGCCAGCAGTACCTACTAAGTGCGTCAACTGCCACAGGTTTGTAAAGACACGTTTAAAGTGAAAAAATCAAAATTAATGATATCGGTGGCAGCAGTAGGGCACATGGCTGAATACCCTCTTTCGTACTCGTCCTGTGTCATTCTATTCTATGGTTTTCCTTATGTCAACCTTTTCAACGTAAATATGTTTCCGGAATTCGTTTCACAATATTTATGGTAGATAGGTACTGGATTTTTACATAGCACTATTTATTCTCATATGAGGTATCAAATTCTATACTAATACCCACCTGGCGAATTTCATATTTTTTTATTTGAATTTAATGTAGGTACTTATTTTAATTTAATGCTACCCTTTTCACGTTCACAACTCTGTCAAAACTAGAGTTTGAAGTCTTCCAATATTTTACTCCAATGCATATTAGAAAACAACTCTACTTCTTTTCTCATACGTCTCATATTTCGATAGACTTATCAATAAAATAAGTTTGTAATATTAGGAATAAGTATATTAAATAAATTTTATTCTCGCATCCGTATTCGTTGGTATACTTCTATCCTGTCACAACAGCATTTCAAGGTATCGCAGTAATGTAGCAGTTATTACAAATCCCACGATTGGAGCAGTGTCTTGATTGACTTATCGCTGGGATCAGTTCAGCGAGTTTACGGGGGCGCTGCCTTCCAATCATCGGTGATAACATCTTGGAGCGCTGGCACTGACGTGATCGCCGGTTGTTTTGACGAAGGAACACGCGAGTGATACCTAGTTGTCTGTTGTTGCATTGATACAAAAGGTATACAGCTACCTACTTTATTTTTAGTCTGAATTGAAATTTGTCTTTTTAACCGACTTCATATTCAGTTTATTAACATCTCAAAATCTGAAAGTGTTTTCCTAGGTATCGAATTGTGCTTTACCAAAGGTACACGCGAATGATACATACCTAGAGTGATGTCTGCTTATTTTAGATTCTGAATTTGCTAGGTCTGAATAGATTTTTTAGTTGATTGATTAAAACATGTCAAAAGCTGAAAGTATTTTACTAAGTACGTATATCCTAGATTTACTAGGTATCTCCGATTGTTTGGACGAGGGATTACGCGAATAATACCAGCTTATATCCTTATTGCATTGAGACAAACAGTTTACGACTACCTACTTATTTTTTTGTTCTGAATCTCTTTCGTCTGAATCAAAATTTGAAACATGTCAAAGTCTGAAAGCATTTTTGAGTACAGTTGTGTTATGAATTCATAAATCAATTTTTGAATTGGTTGCAGTTGTTAATAATCTGATAAAAAGAAATTCTATTAAAAGTTACATTTAAAGACCGTTCTCCATATCTACTTAGTTTTCGGTGAGATTATGTATATCATATCTTGAACTTATATACAGCATACTTCACACTAGTTCTTATATAATCCTCTATATCGAAGAAGTATAGCAAGCAAAAAAGTTATAATATCAGAAAAGTCTATTTATAATATATAGAGACACTTCAATATAGGAGTTTCATTATTCTGTCCAATCTCTTATATTTTTCTATAGATACTGATTGCATCAATCGAACGTAACTTATATTTTTATGATAGAAGTAGCAATATACACAGTAGCCCATCGACATTTATAATCTATAAGCTCAAACTCCTGATAAAGTTAGAGCCCTGCATAAGGTCGGCTATCCCTGAGGAGCGCCTCAGATAAGTAAGTCACAGCAGCTGGACGGTGGTAGAACCCTTTGTGGTTCGACTCCGGCGGCACCACCGCCATACCTATTTCTGGCTAATAACAGCAGCGTTAAGCACTACTGTATTCTGGTTTGAAGGGCTTGGTAAGGGAGACATACTTTTCCGAGGCATTATAGCTTAGTCCTCAGGGGTAGCTGCGTATCTGTGGCCGACCTCAAATAGGAATATCTAATCCTATCTGGGGTTGATTACAGATGTATATGAGCGGCAGTAGCCAATTACCATCAGGTGGACTGCATGCTCGTCTACTACTCCTGTATTATAAACGAGCTTTTTCCCGCGGCTTCGCTTTTTATCCCCTTGGGGGTAGAATTGATCAAAATCCTTTCTTAGCGGATGCCTACGTCATAACATCTACCTGCATGCCACAAATCAGCCCGATCCGTCCAGTGGTTTGGGCTGTGCGTTGATAGATCACTATGTCAATCAGTCACCTTTGAGTTATATATATTTAGATTTTAAAAAAACTCCTAATAATGCCGTATACCCTGGTACCTCCTAAGTCAACCTCCAAAATTATATTTTAAAAGTACTCATCAAAATTTGTTAATTTTAGAAAGGAAGATAATTCTAAGTAAACAATCCAAGATTTCGTAACATTTCGGCAAAACATCTGACGCTCAATGGTATCGATTCCCAAATTTTAATTACTCAAACATTCGCGGCGAAGTAATCAAGAAGAGACCTTGTGACCCATTTTAAAAGTTTTATACGAACGGCCATCGCAAACGAGGGGAGTGATAAATGAACAACATCAATCAGACGAATTTAAGTGTTGCAAATTTTCACCCGCATCCCTAAGTTATCGTTATTAAGAAACTCCAATGTTTTGAATGATAGAACAATTTGGATGGAGTGAAAGAGTTAGGGGTTCCTTCATTTGTAGGAATCGTTAGAGTTTACGAGGTGTGTTTTACTACAAAAACAATTTTTTATGTTTTTCATTAGACCTTCTTAAATTGTTGATACTAATGTTGATGTCGATCAATAAAATTATTTATGTAAAAAACATATGATTTAGAAATCAACTGACTATTATAGTTATTAATAAGGATAGACTTATTAAGACAGATGATAATGACTTGTTCAGGAATACTTAGATTTTAGGATAGGTACCTGATATCATTAACATCTCATTTGATTTTCAAGTTTGTAATAAAATCGGTGAATTGTGTATTTATTTTTACTTATATTGATCATCATTTGCTATTTAAATAATTAACATCTCAGTAAGCCAGTAGTCACAGTTTAGAAGATTGATATTACCGACAAAATAATAATCGTTTTAAAAATCATTATTTAAAAATAGTTAAATATAATTGAATTCATTTATTTAATCCCTTATCTTTATTAAAAATGAAAATCACTTAGAACAGGATAAGCTTTTACAGTACGATAAGAACGTGTAACAACAGGACATTAATAATGCGTTATCAGTGGATGACTGCTTCGGCTACTGTGTGCACCCTTATTGTACTTTTTATATTTCTAGTGTTCGATACCAAATTTGATGGTTTGTTTGTCTGTTTATTAAATTGCAGCTAAAATGATAGGTATTCAGTATAAGATCATCAAAGACATTGCTAGATAAAAATACAATACGTACGACCTTTATTTGTCTTTTTAGGAAATTCGAACTACCTATGTTATGTAAGTCTTTAAATTTAAATTTTGAACTATATTTGATCCAATACATACTGATTGATGTCTACAAGAAACCCCATCTTTCTGTTTGTGAAACAAAATGAAAAATAACAATACACTTTTTCATCAATTAGGTATAAACGGTATCCCGAAATTTAATTTTCATCAGGTTCATATGCCAATTAAAAAATACATGCGTAGACATACTACTCAGGCAAATACGGAACAGTAATAGGATAACGCCGACTCACCCTTGGACACTATTTGACATGTCAGGCCAACACGGGCCTTGCCATGTTATGGCTGAGGAGTTTCATTCTTTTTCTGTTTACAGAAAACTTTTTTTCCTTTTTAAGACAAAGTAGCTAACAAGTACATTCAGTTCACTTGGGTGGCATTACAATAAAGTAACAGCAGTCGTATATATTTTATCTTATCGATACAGATAAATAAAATTGTATAGTCTAAATAAAAAACAGGAAACTAGGTACTTTACTTACTCCTATTTCTGAAACTCAAGTGATTATTAATTTGCATCATGCCATACATAAGAGAAATGTTTATGGAGATCTTAACCAAAGATTACAAAATTGACTATTTACGTACTACAGTGTTTTATCCAATAGTAGCTATCTACGCTATCTAACTTCCATAGTTATCAAAATCAAATAATTTAATCATTTTTAGTAATATGAGTAAATACTCGTAAATATAAAGTCCATGAATGAATAATGAAT
The DNA here is from genome assembly GCF_041222505.1 of Epargyreus clarus. Classification (NCBI taxonomy): domain Eukaryota; kingdom Metazoa; phylum Arthropoda; class Insecta; order Lepidoptera; family Hesperiidae; genus Epargyreus; species Epargyreus clarus. The sequence goes on from NW_027332213.1 coordinate 10,996,886, forward strand.
AATGAAGCTTAATTAATACACTTACAATAACACCCGCAGAAAAAGATAAATAATAATAACTACACGTCATTATAAAAATAAAACAGTAGTCGGTACTTCTTACAATCATTTATTTTAGGAGTTCTTACTGAATTAAACTCTTATCTTTTTAAAAAATTAGAATCAATAACAATCTATGATAAGGTGCATGTAAATGACAATAGACCACTCATAGTCGTAACTTACCCTGTCTATCAACTAGCTACTGTGTTGGAACCAAACCAAAAAGAAGATGATTTTAATCATGTACCTACTATGGGAAGATATCTTATAACGTTTATATGTATACTCTGCACCTACCTATTCACTTAAGCTTTTTATACAAAAAATTTAAAAATACTTGTGACAATTCAGTAGGTAGAAAGTGCATAAAATGATCCATCATGTCTTTTGCGTGCAGTCGTCTACTCGCAAAAAAATATTTTATAGTCGATACTAGATACTATAAAATGGACACCAATAAAAGTCAAAGAGATTCTACTATTTGAAGCTACGTAGCTTTTGCTGAAAACGGGCATGTAGCGCCATCTATTATTACATCATCGTTTGTTGTTGCTGCTGATTCTAATTTACCAGTTTTCAGTAAGATGGAGGTAGTTCTGGCTGCCATCAGTTTAGTATAAGAAGTTATAATCCAAAACCTTGTTTTATTTTATTTTGTTTACATATCTCTGATGCTACTTAAATAATTTTAGTAACAGATGAAAATTACGACCAAGCACCTTATGTGTATAATATTATGCTGTTTATTGTAGGATCAGCTGTTTTTAGCGTAGATTAAGGATGCTACAGACAATTAAACTGAGTCTTGTAAGCGGTTTCCCTCATAATTTTCTAATGATTTTTTGGATAATTTTGGTTACTAAGGATCCTCTAGGGTTTGCTAAAACAGTGGAGTTTAATACGGTAATATTAAGTATCATAATCCTATCACATTTATTCTACTTTTGAGGTCCATATCTCACTATAAAACTTATATTATAACTACGAAAAATATTTTTAAAAGAGTCAATAGCATCCATCTTCTTACATCTACGCCTCTTAATATGCTATTGAAAGGGCATCAGTGGTTCATCGAATTTCATTCACCCACGATTCAAGACATCTCGTAACTCCAGATTAGAGACAGTTTTAGGCAACTATTAAAGAATATCTTGTCATAAGCTATTAATCAACGTTCGATAAGGCAACCCAAAATGGGCGGTCTGAGTTTAACCCAGGTGATTTATTTTAAAAGGTTGCAATGTCCAATTTAAAATGACCCTCTATTGTGATACTAAATTCCGCGTTTGGGATATCATTTGTTCTTGCAAAGGGAGGTGAGGTAGGTCATTATTATTGGTTATTTTATATTGGTGATGTTTGATAGCGACTATAGTATTGACAACATCACGTGGACAATGGACACTATCAAACTTCATACAGTGTTTCAGATTAAATAGATAGATTGCAGGAATAATGCATAAATTGATTTTTTCCGGTTTTTTTATTAATTTTGGTCTCTTGGAAACAATACAAAATGAAAGAAATGAAATCATAGAAAAACATACTTCCACACTTTTTATGTTTACTAAAATAATAGCACTTGTACATTTAAGGTTTCTTGGAATATTCTCGTAGTCATTAATTTATGCTTTGTATAATAAACCAGTAAAATTAATACCAGAAGATTAATAATAACGCCATCTAGTGCCGAGTAGCAGGAAGTTTTTACTTATAAAGCTTACTAAGAAAATACAGATTCAAAACACATACCGGATAATGAAGTGATTTAATTCAATTATACAGTCGAAGTTATCAATTATCATATTACAGAATAGAATTACTTACTATAATTTTATTTATCATATCATTAAAATTGTTGAATTACACTCATATGTCAAAATCAAAAAATGGAAGATTCAGTAAGGTAACACAGAGCGGTAAAGGATGTAATATAAACACCTACGTCTTCTTTCTCCTTCTTCCCTGTTCATGACACCATCTTCCTTGTCTATGCCATGAACCTAACTATAATTATATAACATTTATTTTTATTGAATATAAGTATAATAAATATTTACAATTTCACATTAATTTATTCATTGCACCTCTATAAAATATAATAGATAAAAAGGGTAAACTTAATGCATCAAAATTATAAAATAAACCTGTTAAAAGAAGCCCTTTGTATTCTTAGGTAGTCATTTAAAATAATCAATCTGTTCTATTTTATTTATGATTTTCTTAAAATACGCAGCTTTTTTTAACTAAATACATAGGTACGTATTAATAAAATAACTTTTAATACAAAATCTCACGTTCATGTATAGTTAAGTACCTATTTAGCATGCAATTAAATATAGAAACTTTAAAAAACTGGCAATATTTTTTCAATATTGATTTTTATATTATAACTATATCTATGTATGTATACTCTTATGTACCTATATTTATCTGTTAAATTGATAGAATTAGAGCCTGTTTTTTTTTTCATTTCCATTATCAGAAACCTAATGTCATATAGAAATTTGAAATAGTTAATATAATAATATCAATATGTGTTAAGACTAAATAAATTAACCTACACTAATAATAGGACTATTTTCAATTTACTTCCTTGTAGTGGCAAGGGAAACTAGAGAGTATAAATAGCTCCTGCTTTTTATAAATAGTAAATGCATACTGCGTGATTTTACAGCATAGTAGGTAGTAGAGCACGTGTATAAATTTTCAAATGAAGGTCTAAAAATATAATTCTCCGTATATATTTTGAAAATTCTGGTAATGATTATTTTAAAACAAGCCAAATATTATGAAATATTTATAAAAACTATTTTAGGAGCCTATACGCTTTTTAGCAGTAGGTAAATAGGCAGGTAAATAGGTTTTGTACTAGTTATTGAATTCTGCAAAGAGTGTTATTTATTTACATTACGCGATAATAACTAATCCATAGGTTGCATTGACTACTTAACATCACGCAGACTAATTGTTTAATACTACATTCATAAAATATAATGCATATAGAGGTAATTCCTAATATAAAAATCTTATAAATTATGTCCTTATGTGCCTAAAGGTATGTGAAGTCTACCAATACGCACTTGGCCAGCGCGGTGGACTATGGCCTAATCCTTCTCATTATGAGAGGAGACCCGTGCCCAACAGTGGGACAGTAATAGGTTGATGATGACGTGCCTTATGTTCTCCTTGTGTTCCTAACGCATGTATGATCAACATCAGTTAGAACGGTTTTTGTTCATATTTGGAATTAATTACATAAATATTTTTATGACCAAAAATAGGACAATACAACTTACAGTTTCTACTTCATTTTTATATTATACATTTGGAACAACGTAGCTTTCTTGTGATGATAAGTACTAGAATATTTTCAATATATTTTTTCTAATACTTCTAGATCTTAGTATATCTTACATACGCCGACTGAACAATTACAGGTATTTTCAATAACCTATACTTACATTTTTTTTTGTAAATAAATACAGAGGAAATTAAAACGAAACATTGGTCAAATATCATATTTTATTTATTGTGCAAGGAGTTAGGGATACTCTGCCACAGCCGCTGAAACAGATAAGAAATCCAAAAGGCAAAGTAACAATAAGATGATCTTTGTTATTCGCTTTGCCTAAAAACATATATTTGTAAAAAGTCCACATGAAGGCCGCATACTAGATTTTGTAATTTCAATACTATCAGTTTCTGAAAAATATATTTTTAATAGAATTTACGACGAGTACCAGTAAATCTTATAAGATACGTCAATATATGTGGGCGCGCCGGTAGGTAGATCTACAATGGTATTGCGATTCAACTAATTTAACCAATATTTATAAAAATATAGTTAAAATAATTAAATGAATAAGCGTTAATGCCACCATAGTAACAATAACACCCAAGCAAAACACCAAACAGTTCAGAGCACCACCGTGCCGTGCCCACTATTGGACAACTTCTGATCTGTTGACAGTTGCGCGCCCCTTTTTTATACCATGATACAGGTAGCCAATTGTTAATACGGAGCGGTAGTTCGAAATTAATATCATGTGATTTTAAAAACGAAATATTTATATATATGAAATGAAGCATTCTCCCACATATAAGATACTAGCTGACCCGGCAATCTTTGTACTGCCTCAAAATCTATTTATCAAATATATTTCATATAAAATATAGCCTATGTTACTTGTGGATAATGTAGCTTTCGAATGGTGAAAGAATTTTTAAAATCGGTCCAGTAGTTTTTGAGCCTATTCATTACAATCATACAAACAAAGTTTTCCTCTTTATAATATTAGTGTAGACAAATGGATAGACGACAAAATATAGTTACAATGAATAATAGTAATAAAAGAAGTATTTATAATAATTAATAATAGAAGTGCTTTTTAATTTGCTATAAAATGCTATTACTATTCAATGTTGTGAAGTAAACTAAAATACATAAATATGTATATAGAGGTATTAATATGTTCAATCCCATAGAAGTGCATCTAAATCTCCAATGTAGGTAATTTCAAGAGCCCGTGACGTCGTAAATTCTGAAAAGCTTCGCAACTCGTTAACAGCGATATATAGCGCTATAAAATGCATTATTAAGGACATATTGCATGTATGGTACAAGGCAGGGCTAATGGCGAGATGCTTCTGAAAAACGAAGGCTATATGTCTGTCTGTATATAGGCCACTGCTGTCGATGGATTATTAAAACATATCTAGATGAAATGTCTATATGTATCATATGTATCATATGTTAAAAAATCTTATATATAAAATTCTCGTTTCACAATGTTAGTTACCGTACTCGCCCTAAAGGGCTTTACCGATTTTAACCAAATTTTATATGCATATTCAGTAGGTCTGAGAATCGGCTACTATCTATTTTTCATACCCCTAAGTGATAAGGGTTGTTTACCCTTAACATTTTTTTATTTATATGGCAACACAACGTGTGCCGGGTCAGCACTAGCTGACTACTACTAGCAATATACTAATATTGTATAAACTTTTATCAGAGAATCAGTGATAACTTAAAAGACAAATTAAATAGCAAGTACGTAAGCAGATACAAAAACACGTTTTTACAAAAACAGTCATTTTTGTAAAAACGTAAAAACTCATACTAAAACTCATACTGAAAGCCGGTGACATCGTAAATCTAGAAAGCGCTATAAGTCGTTAACAGCGATATATAGCGTAATAAATTACAACACTACTCTACCACATTATTGCACATGTCATAATATATTACACTGCTAAAGTTTTAAAATATTTTTATGGTTTCATCTTAATGGAAACGTATACTGCGCATATTAATATTGCAGGTATATTGGATGTATATTGCACATATTACATAATACTGTAGATCATGTATATTAATTTACATTGTTTTTACGCGGAGAAATCCTCATGGATCCCCTTCCGCCCGGAGGAACAAAAGGGATATGTCAAATCAAATCAAATCAAATAGTTTATTTGTTAATAGATATAAGTACCTACAACAAGATAGTTTACTATATTACTATAACTGATAGTTCCATTATATATAGTCATAAAATCATGACATACAAATATTCATATAATTATTTATACAGAAGATTACAGAATTGAATTAAATTGAAACATAATATAAGTCAGCCCAATTTCAGTACAATAAATTAGATAAGTAAGATGTTAATTATGCCATCATGTCGCTGTTCATATCCAATCAAAATATTATTATGTGTATATATTACTAATATTATTATTATATGTCGGACTCTTACCGACTAAAACTCCGCGGCGTTCCTCTGGACGCTCGATGCCGGGTCGCGAGAAGCGTTAGCATTACATTCGCGACCCGACAACGTCGGCCAGCGCTGATGTTATTAACATCATGTTAACGCTAGCCACGTCCCGAGAGGCCTCTCTCAGTGATATTCCTCATGAGATAAGCGTGTATCATATTTATTTACATTGTTTATTTGCGCACATCAGTAAATGCACATATTTAACTAAAAAGACACTCCAAAAATCTGTTAGACTTAGGTAGGTATATATTTTCCTTTATTTATTTATTTCATGTAAAATAATATTTATAAGTTTCATTATAATATTACTAGCTGACCCGGCAAACATTGTGTTGTCATATAAATAAAAAAAGTTAAGGGTGAACAACCCTTATCACTAGGGATATGAAAAATAGATAGTAGCCGATTCTCAGACCTACTGGATATGCATATAAAATTTGGTGAAAATCGGTAATGCCGTTTCAAAGGAGTACGGTAACTAACATTGTGACACGAGAATTTTATATATAAGATTATGCTGACAAGACCGGGGTATGTTATTCTCAGCTAGGTAGGTGAACATAAGTCTGAAGCATCAGGATTTTTTGTTAACTATTCAATAAATATCAAATGTTCAATATAGTTATGTCTAACGCCATCTTTTGTCAAATAGCTAAAGGTCACGCACTATTGATGGATACTAATCGATAACTACAGATATTATGTAAGCCACGTTCCTCTCCACATAGTCTAACTTTGTACATTACAGTGGATTACATTTTAAAATATAGTTGCTTCAAAAATACTATTTCAGAACTATTAGGTACTACGCTTTCTACGTATGTATATTACCTAAACGTAATATTAACTCAATTGTGTTTACTAAAGTATCTATCTACTAATTATAATAATAATATTTTTTATTTATAATCCAATGAAATATTCGCATAAAAAGTATATCACTTGCCTACGCTTTCTAGATTTACTAGATACTAGATTTTTTGAAAATGTTTCATTAGAAATCATGAAAGGGTTAATAAGCTAAATGTACCTGTCTGCAATTATAAAGTTTAAACATTGTGATCACAATAAGGAAGTTTTTAGTTACTGATATTAATCACCGAATTTTGTTTCGGTTTTGACATTATTAAATAATTGCTTAATTAACCAGAAGGGTATATAGATATTTTTTGTAATTTACTATCAGAAGCTAATAACAAATTATTTGTAATTTGTGTGTAATTTGTATTTTGTGTTTATTAATATAAAATGTTTATATTTAGATTTGTTTCCGTGTAACACTTTACTTTGAGTTAATTAACTGGCGGCTCTTGGCGGTAGAACCCTTCGTGTGATTCCAGAGGCATCAGCACAACATCAGTGTTAGGGGCTGCTGTGTTCCGTTTTGTAAGGTGCATAGATTAGTATAGACTCACTCCTAACACGAAATAGTAAACAGTTTTGAGAATTGAAATAGTTGCGTAAAAAAGTTTTGCCTCGTAAATGACCGTGCGTAAAATTACCCTAAAATATTTGAAATACTTATTTATTTATTATGTAAATTACGCAGTATTGGTTATTTATTGATAATTTTTCTCTAAAAATGTTTTTTATTTGTCAAGAATTAAAAACAAATAACTAACAAATCAGCCTTTTGAGGCTTCATTCAATTTCAAGGCGGCGAAGTATCTTTACTAATCTATGGGTGTACAGGAGACACTCTTATCAGTGGCGTTCCAACCTAGTCATGAAGGATAGCAATGCATATTATGTAGCCGAGCTTCAGGCAGGACTCTTCTCATATCTGGGATAAATTGATAGGAATAAGATGATGATACATGTCCATGGGCGGCAGGAACCAGGTAACCTTAAGATTAGGTTGACTATTTCCTTTTTTTCTACGTATTTATTATAACAAAATAAAAACTAAACAAGTATTTTGCTTCGTAAATATATATAATACTGATGCTCCTAAAAATCATGACCATTTAACCTCATTATGTAAGTAAAATAATGTAATGTATACATTGAGGCTTTTACCAGTTTAATAACTAATTGTAAGCTCGATTCAGAATGTCTTTTAATTATGCAACAGACTAATATACTGCAATTAACGTAATTAGGCTTATTTAATGAGACGTAATACTCGTATCTAACTATTATTACACATAAATTAGATAGTTAGTGGTTTTATATGTAAGTAATTTCTTGAATATGAATTAGTTATCAAGCTTCGCGCTAATGTTGTAGAGATGTACCTTCCTAAGTGCCTTAGCTTTTTTATGTAGTTCAAAACCTACTTCTTTACTTGATAATACAAACATCATTAACAATCAGTAAGACGTTTCTTTCCTAATGATTTCTAAACCTTATATATTAGGTTTAGAAATCTGAAATATTTCAAAACGATTACTAAAGTAATTCTGCCGTAAAATAAAAAAAAAATCACCCGCAGCGTTTTTTTAGAGTTTGACGAATTCAAAGGATTTTTCAACTTGGCTGTCGCAATGCAGCTGGGATTCATTTTCATAGATATCCATATTGTCCATGAATAAAAGTATCTTTATATTATTTCTTATCATTTGTAACATTACTTTACAACTTGTTACATAAGAAAACTAGTAATTATCAACGTATCAATAATTATCTTTTTTACTGAAGCCTCAAGCTTGATTAATTAATTTAAATCTTATCTTTTAATTAAAAGATAGTAACTAGATGGCCGAGCTGAGTTCGATATGTTTTAATGACGTTTTCTAAAAATGAAACCTAGCTAGATCCATTTATAGCCCCCAAAATCCTTTGCATACTAAATTTCATGTATTGTTGGAGCCATTTCCAAGAAGATTAGATACATATTATATAGAAGAATTGCTGGTTTAAAGGTATTAAATAGATAGGTAGACAGAAAGATAGATAGATAGATAGGTGGGTAGATATATAGATAGATAGATATATAACATATATTAAGCTCACTGATCTGACAAAATAAGCTTACTACAAGTCCTGCAATATCAAAATGTCACTCGCGAGGAGCCCTGGGATTATAAGGGTTGGACGGATGCCCTTGTTCGTACTCCCGTGGAGGTCAAACTGACGTGTAATTGAGGGCAGTTTCAAGGATTTTTGCTAATTACAAGTTAAACGTGTGGTACCCCAATTACAGAAACACAAAATAAAACCCAAGTTCTTATTAAGCTACGCTTAGTGACTTGTGATGATGTGCTTGTATTTTTTAGGTTTATATTAAAAACTTAAATTAATGGTAATGAAACAGATAGGCCACAAAGATTTAAATGATGTCTAGTAACTCTCAATGATATGGACGCTTAAATTTTAGACTTCTATACTATAAGATTTGATTTGATTTATTTTTGCCCCAGTCACTTCAAGGTAGGTTTAGTTTGTTATACTATATGACTGACCATAATCGGTTCAATTTACATGAAACGAAGGTCTAAGAAAGTTACTTTTTGTAGTATGGTATCAGATTTAAAAAAAAAACATAGATCCTACAAGTCCTAGGTCTATGATAGCTTTTAGAATTAAATTAGAAAATTTCCAAATGACAATGAATATAAATGTAAAAAGTCCGAAGTCTTTGCATCTTCTTCGCTCTTCTCTTCTTTCTTGTGTCAAGTAGCGAGGTCTTCCAGCCGTGAGATACCTGTAGAGACGAGCTTCTGATCTCTACTAAACTACAAAAGCCCGGATCTACAGGGTAGATCACGAATGTGCCATTAGTTTTTTCTTTTTTCTTTCTTCTTTTAATCTTGTTTCTTCTTTTATTTCTATTTATTATCTTGTTCTTCACTCTTCTGATGTTGTCCTTTAGTGTAGTCCATGGTCTGAAATGGCCATAAAGATATCATTAGACATAATTATTTCTTTAAATTATTCGAAAGAACGAAAATTTTATTTTATACACTGGGGATATGCTTATTATATTTTGAACACTTTCTTTAAAAATATTATGAACTAAATTCTATAAATTTTATTATTATATTATTTAAGTTCTCATAAAATTAAGTTTACTTTATTATATTATACAATATAATTATTATTTTGAAAAATCATTATATGTTAATTTGTTTAAAGATTATGACAGACCATTTAAAAGGAGAAAATCGTATTCCCATTCCCAGAACATCTTGTTCTGTTATAATAATTATGATAATTATATTGTTGTGCGATATTAAAGCATATAATGATAAATGTTTTAAATCATGTTAATTATTCCGTGAGGCATACTAAAGTACAATAGGCCCATATATCAACATAAAGCTTACACTAGAGCAAATGTAATTAACATGACAAAGGCGGTCGGCTTCTCGCAAAATTACCAAAATCTTCCAGCACACATAATGTTACTTATAATAAATTTGTAAACAACATTATGATAGTTGAGGTAATTTAAAGACATGTAATAAATGTTCTCAAAGTAGTTCATCACAAGTAATCTGCGAAGACATTAAGAGCTAGCCAAAATTCCCAACAGTTTCCAAATTCAATTTGCGAGCTAGAACGTAATATATTTTTTCGTCAAGATAGCATGACGAAGGATCACAAATCAGGCGAATCGGCACCGAGCACTCTTGGGACTTACAAAAAATAATCTCGGCGTCTTTCCGCAAATCATTGCGGCGACTATTGTGTACCGATAATGTAGAGGAGAGCGGAGCTAACAAAAAGGTTCACTTAATTGCACGAGGGAAGCGCTGAAAGGCGAACGAGTATTGTTTCCTCGCGAGGCCTTTATACGCGCTCGCTCGCCTGACTCATCAATTTCCCCAGATTGACGCAGCGGACCGATTGAGATTTAGTTTCGCATTTCCCAACTAATTCCGACCGACGTGCGGCGTCTCGTCCTTCAGGCTCGACGCTTCCCATCATCATCATCAACCCATTACTGTCCCACTGCTGGGCAAGGGTCTCCTCTCAGAATGAGAAGGATTAGGTCATAGTCCACCGCGCTGGCCAAGTGCGTATTGATAGACTTCACATACCATTGAGTTTTTTTTTTAAATCTCTCAGGTATGCAGGTTTCCTCACGATGTTTTCCTTCACCGTTTAAGCTAGTGATAATATATTTCTAATACGCACATAATTTTTGAAGATCAGAAGTGCGTGCCTGGGATTTGAACCTCGGAACCCTCGATCGAGAAGCAGAGTTTCTTAACCACTAGGCTATCACTGCTGTTCGACGCTTCCCACTCGAGTGAAAAACAGTTCGCCTAGAGTACACTCGGAGCTATCGAGCTCATTAATCTAGCTTGTCTAACGCTCGCTATTTAATGTGAACAAAATTCTGTAGCACAGCGTTGGACGTTGTGGAATTTGGTTAATGGACTCCACCCACGCTGAGAACATTATGGAAAACTGTATAAAACTCTAATATTGTTTTAACTAACTTTAAGTCAATAAATCCACGATTAAGTTTTTAAGACGGCAGTGCTCACGTATATTCGAGATTCAAAACCGAAATGCCAGTGTACCGGGTTGAATTTCTTGCTTCTAGGATTACATGAAATCAAATATTCGCAGCTTAACAGCTTGAATAATTGAACGGCTCTCACCGCTGACGTTCGCAAGCTCAGTCACACAAACGATGATGAATTTGTAACTTAAGCGTCGGATTTATTAGCACCTACGTGAAGTGTTACGTCTTAATTGACGCTCATTTATAAACCTAACAATGAACCCGGGTAGCGTTCGCGTAAATATCTACGAGCAATTAGAGCGAATAGACGTAGCGCATTACTGTATTCGGGGGTACCAAATCCCCGAAGCCTCCCTGCCTCCCCGTTGTGTAGTGTCCTCCTGCCGTCATTAATCTTGCGTCGAGCAAACAGTGCCCTCTAGTGTACTTGAGAGTTGGTGGTGTCGATAATGTAATACCATTGTAGATATGAACGATAACTGCCGGGAATTGGGAGGTTACGACCAGCGAAGGAAGCTAAGTAATTAATTGGTTTTCGGACGGCCTGCCCGCCATAGTTACTACACTTGCAAAGTTTACAGTGAAGTTGTGAGTTTGATAGGATTAATCGTTTTAATCTGTTTTATGTAGGCACCTACTTCGTTCTAATAATGTTGTAACGCAAATATTTTTTTATTTCGTAATCAAATAATTTAATGTATTTTACAAATTGTTAAAAAGCTATTGTAACTTATTTTAATTCTTATTGTATTTTAAAATGTTGTTATTTGAATATTGAACAGACTAAGCAGATTAAGCTTTTCATTGTTTGTTGTCTGTTGCTTCTTTGTGAGTATCTTTATATTTAAACAAATCTTAGCAATTTTTCAAACATTGTAGGTAAAACATACATAGTCTTTCATTTTCATATCATGCAAATGCAATGATCATTCCACAAAAAGGTAATAAATATCCCTATCTCCCAAAACCACTAAATCTTACCTGTTCAATTGTTTTTCTCCGAGCACGTCGAAGTCTCATATCAGCTTGTTTTCCCGTGAGCCCCTGGAACATACGAGCCCAAATGTTACATTTCAATATGCTGACTAAAACAACTTTTACTTTACCCTGTCCCATATTTTATACGAAAGCAATATGTCTCCAACGCCGCCAGTAAAACACCCCCGTATATCATATTTACAGTAAGAAAGTTTAATGGCATGTCAAAATGAAAAAATGTTTACGATACGCCCAAAGTTATTGACGTTTACCTACCAGATGTGTTATGATATAACGTGGTATTGGAACATGAATAATAATATGTAGAATCGTAGCGTACGAGTGGAGTCAGAGTTTCGCTTTACATTTTTTTCGACTTCTTGCTACTTCTTAATCGTCTTTGAAGAATAGTTACTATTCATCAAAAACGATAGAATAATAGTAGTATTATTATAAAAAACAAAAATCACGACTTAAAAATAGCAATATTATTTTCACAACTTTAGACAAATCCAACGACACCTCATTTGTTATAATTTATCATCTGTCCGTTTAGGCTGCAGACCGTCTCAAATGATTAGTGAAATGAGTCCATACAAATACATAAAACCTGATAATCGTTACCATTATTGACTCATAAGATACAGCCACCCATCCCATGAAATTAATTTCTATATCGCCTTCCACGAAATCCTTGGAAAGATATCAATAGCCCACTCTAATCCAACAACTTCAAAATCCTTATTACAGTAGAGCTTTTAAAGTATTTTCCATTACATAAAATTTCAGTATTTCTATCGCATCGTATATACATTAAGATGTAGAACCCTCAACGAATTAGACACAATTTGTTCCGCGAAGAAATGTAAGATCATTCCAGAGAGATTATGTTTCATTCCACTCCTTCATTAATTAAATTTTATGTCTGAACTTGAACATTTAATTTATTTGAGTTGCTTTCTTCAATCTACTGCGCAATTAGACGATGATCTGTATTATGTAATAGGAGATAGATTATCTTGGGATTACATTAAATCGCCCACGTTATGGTATTGTGGAATCGGATTGATGAGAGATTTTGCTAACAAAAATAGATGTAAAGTCATTGTGATCTCACAGAAGTATAATAACAGAACTTTGCTTTTAAATGTTGATAAATCCATTATTGTAGTTCACCCAAATGTATGTGTATTTAATTGTGTAATAACAATTTATATATTCATTAAATATCGAAGTATTGTATGAAAATGATTATACGAATGTTAACTGAATTTCAATGCAAATCTAAATAAGGTCTGGGTCTCGGTGCTTTTGTAATCATATGTTGTGTATTTTGGTGTCCATAGCATCTACGATACAGTAAAGAGCCAGGTGTGTGTCTATAAGTATAAATAGCGTTATTTATTTAAGAAAAAGATAGTATTTGAGACACGTAAAAAGACTTTCAAACTTTCTTAAATGCACAGACAACAATCTTATTCAGAAACCAGCTGACCCGGCAAACTTTAACCGCCTCAAATTCTCAAATATTTATCAAATACATTTCATATAAAATATAGCCTATGTAACTCGTTGATAATGTAGCTTTCGAACGGTGAAAGAATTTTTAAAATCGGTCCAGTAGTTTTTGAGCCTATTCATTACAACCAAACAAACAAAGTTTTCCTATTTATAATATTAGTGTAGATAAATATTTTTACTTAATTTAAGGTCAAAATAAGCAACGATATGTATATTGTTCATATGTAGGTACACTACGTACATATGGGCGCAAATCAGTATCTTATGTTTATATTATAACATTTAATGTTTAAAATAATTATTTATGGGTGTAAATCTGTATCTTACGTTTATATTATAATATTTAATGTTTAAAATAATTATTCGTAATTACAATACTGTTATTGATCTAACCTCAATGTCTCTTAGACATTGCAGTGACTCTTTCGACTGATTTTAAAACATTGATTTTGTAATTTATTTTTAATAATTCATATTGTTGCAAACCTTCAAAGTAAAAATCGATTAGATTATTATGACTCCAATTTTATTGTTTTATAAACAAAACTTAGTTTAATTTGCATCCTACTAGTAGCGCCCTCTTTTGGCGATTTATGAAAACTTGTAAGGAATGTTTGCGTGTTGTAACGCGCTTGTTTATTAAAACAAATATAATTTGTGTAAGATAAATTATTTGGAGTAACATAAAATTCATTATTAATTTTTATTATGTCAATTTTGATTGTCAATGTGGAATTAATATTTAGATTAAAATATGGACGATTTCCGGTAGTACTTCAAAAACACTTTGTTAGTCATACCAAATAAATTATGTAAATTATAATAATATTAAAATACTTATTCTCGTATTTTTAAAACAATATTTTCAATATAATGTTATTTTATTAACAGTTAAATTTATTGTGAATCACGTCACTTGTTATAACAAAACAAGTGATGTGAGGTAGTTCTTATGCTGTTTGTCACTCGAGTAGTATTTAAGTCCACGCGCTGGTAGAGCGTGGTACATTCGTATTTAATCAGTCGTGTAGGCAGTTACTCTGCCCGAATTGTAAATAAAAGTGAATAAAAGTGATTCTCATATTAAAGTCGTTTCGTTCAGTTTATTAATAAAGTGCGGTAATGGGATATCGCCGACATACACTTTGCACTCCGACGCAATCCGCCCACATTAAACTTATTCCCATTAAACAAAACTTTTCTCTTAATATACGGCTAACGAGCCAACTTTGGGTGTATGCTCTACAGAGATTACCTATTTCGTTGCTAATTAAAATTTTATCATACATTAACAAGGACTAACTACTTCTTAACCATAAGGTGGACTGCTTAAGGAAGAACTTCTTAATCTGAAGTAAATGATGTAAATATATTTTACACTTAATTTGATAATATATATTGTACATTACAAAATTGTAAAGTATTAGCACAATTGCATAGGTACTGTTTTGCTTACGTGTTTTACTTTTTCACTTAATTAATATGTAATTTTGCTCTATTTTGGCAGATGGCAGAAGCGACATGCAACAGATCACCATTTTCGTGGAAGGGTGTGGATGTCGGTTCGTCTGTATTTGACAACCATCTTAGTTTTAAGACTTTGTCGCAGATGTCTATGAACAACAATGGCCACTTACCATCGCATAGACTGCAAGCTGGTTTACAACACCAGACTAATATATACATATATTTAGATCATAGTATGAATACCTATAAGTAGCTACTCGTTCATTCTTTCAAACCGACAAAAGGTATCGTCCTTTATTATTGGATAAAGCAAACGTCAGAAAATTCCTTTTCCTGCAAATCCTCACGTACTTTGAACGGATTTGAAGGTTATTCCTAAAGGTATGAAAGGATTTGGTTGACGTAGAATAATAGCGGTACCGTACAATACACCTTACCTACGTATTCTTACCGAACAAAGAAGGAAATCATATGTAGGATTCCAGTATAGAAATGAAAAGTCTATAAGGGAAGCTGGAATTATATAATTGACACATTTTTTTTATTTTGCAGTCGACGCATCTGAATTGAAATATATTTTTTGCATTTAGTGCTTCAAAACTACATACACTATTACACTACAATATATGTATGTACTACATTATTTAAATACTACATACAATTCCCAATACGTAAAAACGAACGAAATATTGTATTATTTTATTCAGTAATCGCGCTATTTCTTTTTGACTTCTGACTTCTGTAATTTCTACGTCTCCATTTCCTTGTACAATATTTGCTATCCTTTAGTTACATTATATATAAAGACTCCTACCATAATCGTCTGAACTAGGAAGTAACATAAAAAGGTGGAGCACGTAGATGCAACATATGAAAATTCTTGAAACGTTTTCGTTAGACTAAGTGTTTTTATACGTGACGAGCCGAACAAACTTCAGCGGGTCTCACAAATCGAATCCTTTTCTAAATGCCTTCCTTTGGTATTATTCTGTAGGGATAAGAAAATTTTAATGATCATAATAGTGGCAACCCTTTTTATGTCTCAAATGAGGGAGGCCTGGGGCATTCTTCGCCATACTGAATATGACAAAGGAACGATAGTGTGAAAATCAAATAAAAAATAAATCTTAGTCAAATTCTCATCATCGTCCATAGCTACCAAAAAAATAAAATGTTGATAATCGAAAGAGGAAGATGTTATACCAGCAAACTCTTTTATCTAAGCCTATCTAAATGTACCATTATCCAATACTTAAACCATGTACAATATTTCCATACCATAAGAACTACTACAATTTAATATCCAGAATAACTAAATCACTTACCACCCTGATTTATCATTATCGCTACCTACTTTATCATCACACAGCGTGTAATAATTGCAGATAATTCATATAAAACATAAAAGCGCAGCGGCCATTACGCCCTAAGGCCAGACACAGCTTGGCTACGCGCCAGGCCACACAAGATTTATATTTGGTACCATATTTCCATACGATCAATACGCCATCGTCTATGGCGCCGCGTTTTTGTCGATATACAGTTTTTCGTTTAATATTTCACTGGGTAGTTTTACGTCATATACACGCTATGTACAGTCGATCGTAAATGTTTCTGATGTTTTGTTGTCTCTTCCGTATATTATATAAAAGAAATAATGGTTTTGTAGTGTTGTTACCATAGATTACATTAGCCTATTCGTGTATGTGTCTTTACCAACTAATACCTAAACATTAACACAACAACACGAACAAAATATATTCATTGGTTACTTTTTTGTTAAAATTGTATGTATTTTATCAGTTTAGAAACACATCCGTCAGTTTTAAAGTTTCGCAAAAAGTTTAAAGTAAATAATTAATAACACAAATTTGCACGTCATTATTAGCGGGAACGAACAAAAGCAATTTTTGAAGACTCGAAGGCAAAAACCGAAGGCTAATATTATCTAAAGGAGATAACTAAGCAAAGAAAAAGAACGGAGATTCGTATAACTTTTAAAATTGTTTTTCTTTAAAGTACAAACAAAGGGAGACACTGGCCGCGAGGAAATTAAGCCTGACGTCAAATAAAAGAAAATAAAAGTCGTTTGTAATTGCGGCTTTTTGCTGGGTGCCAAATTCCAAATTCAAAAGTCCGTTTGTTATTTCACCTTCTGGAATTGAGCTAATGCTTTAGCACTGTCTGGAAATACTGGTTGAAGTTTAACGACTTCCTAGGGACGCTTTTTTCTTTTGTTACCATGTAATTTATGCTTCATATAATATGTAACAAACATTTGTTGAATAAGCATTCAGTGAGATACGTCTCATTTAGAACGACTATTTCTTTTTCCGTATTGTTAAAGCACTGGGGATACTTTGTAGTAAGTAGAAAATGATTTCTCGTTCTCTATAATATTATTGGTTTCTTTAACTACGTTGAAATACGAATGATGTTACCAAAATACGTAAAGAAAATATTCTGAATAAGCGATTTGAAAACATGTAACACGGGTTGGTCATTAAAGTATTCTTTTCTTCACCCATCTGAATAAAAGAACTTTCCCCTCAATTCGGGAAAAAACATGCAATTTGAAAAGCCAAAGCAAAGCCATCCGAAAGCAAAGCTTATAATATGCTTTAATTGTTGAAACTAGACAAATTGAATTACACGGAAGATCCTCGAAACAAAGGCAATTACTTGAACTTAATCTGGTTCTAAACTGCAGTCCTCATCTGCATAGTGAAGCCATTAGAGTAAAACTATGTGCACAGTTGTGCCAACGGAACTTGGCACGTATGCAATATCTGTAGGTTTTGGAGATTCGGCCTTAGTCTCAGAATTATAGCCTTACTTTAAATTGTATTTATTTTTAGTATGTGCAATAAAATATTTGGAATTAAGTACAGTAAGTGAAACCCTTAAAGTACTCGTATATGTAGGTAAATAGAGGAATAATAATTGTATTCTTCAAATATGTATTTTTGTAGAAATATCTTTATGCTAACATAGATTACAACAGAAAACAGAATTTAATTGGAATGTATAGTAAGGATTAAATAAATCCTTTATTTTTTTAATCATATAAACTTAGTCACAAATCTCGTTACTAATTAAGAGAACGAAACTAAATTCTAAGTATTATATTATGGAATTAACATAGAGCTGTTTTATTTTGCACATTCGTTACAAGCCTTGACAATTTAGTATAAAAGTAAAATTACTTACGATAAATTTCCTTTCAAAATTGATTTTAATTCAACATGAAAGGGAATGCAAAGAAAAAATAACCGGTATAGGTACTTTAACCATTTTATCTTGCTACGCCGAATAATCCAATTTGTAGAATTTGCTACAATGTAGAATTTCAAATTGAATTTGGATTTTTTTATCATGAATAGTTATGAATAGCCTTAAAACTATGAGAAGGACCGGAGTATAATTTTTAGCTTTATTTCATAATGGATTCATTCAATCCGAAAATATGTAAATACAGACATGAGTAAAATCTTTGTTATATTAAAATAGTTGGATCATGTGCTTTCTAGACGACTTGACCGATTGAGGTCACATTCGCATAATAAATGTGTTTTGTCGCGACGGTGGTTCATGATAACGCTAGGATTCGAAAGACAGTAGGTATTGTAGTAAAGCTCTTACGAAAATCTAAATTTATAGATATTCGTAGCAAATTTTGACTTACTAACTAATAATTTCCTAGCGCTTTAAGCAAGTTAAGAATGATCTCATATTTTCTTGAATGTTAACCAGGACACTTAAATATAATTAAAAAATAAAATTTATTACGCCATCTATCGTATTGGACGGAATAATGTTTGTCCTATCACCTCATAACTATCATTCAGTATCTTTAAATCTTTTTCTAGTATTATAAATCCGAAAGTAACTCTGTCTGTCTGTCTGTCTGGTTGTCTTTTCTTCGCGCCCAAACCACTGAACCGATTTTAATGAAATTTTGTACAAAGATAGTCTGAGACCCGAGAAAGGACATAGGATAGTTTTTATCCCGGAAATCCCACGGGACCTAGGGATGGAGATCTAAGATCAATTAATCGGAGAATCGATCTTTTGGACCCAAAACATCGATTATTTTAATCGATATTAGTAAGGATTGAATCGCAAACTATGCATTTGATCAAGTGATGATCTTTAGCAAAGTTGAAGGTAAGAATTTACAGTTTTATGTATGTTAGTATGTTATATTATTTTCTTTTAAGCGCGGGCGAAGCCGCGGGCATTTACTAGTACTATATATAACAAAAGAAGCGTTTATCCTCAAATATTTCCTTATAACCATTATAATAATATAACTTTATAAACAATATTATAACACCATTTTACTTATTCCATTCGTCGACCTCACAAAGAAGTATTTCTCCATAAATCTTGTCTCCAAAAAATATTCTAATATAACTTTATAAACAATTTTATATCATCAATTTACTTATAGTATATTATAAGAAAATTCGTCGACCTCACGCCCAGAGCTATACATCCTCGTGGCATACTGTAATCCTGATATAAAGCCAGCCAGAACTGTTAGTGCAAATTGCATTTGCATATCGTACATTTCCTGCTAGCTTAGACGGGGAAGATCCATTTACTGATATTACAGCTATATACTTTTATTGATCTGTCTGTCGCTAGACGCGAGTGCAATCTCTGCGTTGCTCTACAATCCTCAGATAGCGTTTTGTTTGTGAATGGCTTTTGTGTATTTGACTGGCTATCTTGAAATGGAAATGAAACGTTATTTTGAATGTGGTAGAGTGCTTTGTGGTTTGTTTGGATTGACATCACCGATTACGATATATCTCTGGGATCCCCCCATTACTTAATAATATTATTATATATTTTATTTTATGCTATTATTTATTTAATACCAACCTAATATATTAATCTTACAATTTACCCATATTATGTTTTTTTTAATCAGGTTAAGTATATACGCATATCTTTCACTATATGTGATATATGATTATGAGCTGGTGTCGATGCCTTATTTAAAACCAATTATTTAAATTAAAATATTTTTTATTAAATTGAAATCGTACAGATGGATATAATGATTATTTGCACAAGCTGAGATACTGTATTCAGGAAAGTAATAAATTATAATTAAAAGTATATCTAAAAGAGTATTTAAAAGTATATAAACTTTTATATCATTTCTTCGTACTAAATAAAAAAAACATTACTACTAACAATTACAAATATATTTTAATTCCGTGGTTTTGTTTACGAATATTTTATAAAGTAATATAAACAGGGATGCTTTTATCATCCCTCTAACATAGACTATATTTACGTAACTAGTCCACTTTTTACGATTCTAAAAGCTATATAATTTTATTTTATCGCAAATTTCGCAGCTCGTTAAGTTTTATGGCAACCCACCTACCTTTAAGAGGTAATAATTAATAATTCACGTATGAAACTTTACCCTGTTTTAAATTTTAAACGTAATATTTTGGGAAAAGTCAGGGCTTTCCTGAACTATACCAAGTAAACTCTACTCCACTTCTCATAACTTAATTTCATCATCATCAACTTATTAATTTCTTACTAGTAACTAATAACAAAGCGTAGATACGTATTAATTATTGTCATCTTATTAATTTCTATGAATCAACATGATCCATAATTTACATTATTTAGATTAGTAGATATCGTCAACCTTTAAGAACAGTATGCTTTTACATAAAACCTGTTCTTTTGAATACCATAATCCATTATAACAAAATTTATCCATTATAACACATAGATAGATAGGTACACATTAAGATTAAACAGTTTTTCCTCAACATTATCAAACACAATGACGTAGAACAAGGTCATTATCCACAAAAGGCCTTCATTTATCATCGGGTCTTATAAACGACGCTTTCTCCTTTCCTTTATACGGGTTCTGAGGAAAATCCTCGTAATACAAGAATCCGATGAAAACATGTTATCCGGTGATTCTGTACCGAGGTTATGGTTTTCAGCTTATAGGATGTAATACGTGTGTACAATATCTTCAAAGGATATAGCAGAGCTTTCCTTAAATAAGGACAAGGAAAAAGTCCTTAAGAATTTTGTTTCAAATAGTATTCGGAATAGGAACATTTAACAGTGATACTATTTCGTAGAATTTGCAAAAAAAAAAGAGGTATGATGGTTTGCGTTTTTAAAACAAAAAATAATTGAAAAATATCATTTTATATGGTATTAGATGATTCGCATATTTGAATTATTATATATTCGAATCATAACTATAAATTTACTCGTTCAACAGCTATAAAAATAGCGAAGTTGTACAATAGAAAACAACTGCATTATAAATCAGTCCACAAATAAATGGAATTCACACTTTCAGACAGACGGCGAAAGAAAGAAAGAAATAAAAAACATTAGTAGTCAAGTTGTGAAAGTCGTTATTCATATTTATGCAAGTTTTCGAGCGCAGTTAAAATTAATGCGAGACGTCGTCCATATAAACTTAAATTATATCGCTCTGCTAAAAATATACGAGTGCAAAATTCACGGTACATTAACATTTTTAAAGTCTGAATTTTAACAAGGGATTTAGCTATCCGAAACGTTCAAGCTAAGTTTATCCTTATTTATATTTCGTTTATATTTTACAGTTTACGTTAGCTTTTCTTATTACTTATGCTTTTTACGAGACTGAAAATATTTTACGTTGTAATAAAATATATTGTTACACTCCATATCACGTCAAATCCGTTCAAATGACTTTATGAAAACAGAATGGTTTTAAAAACAGAATTATTTCTTACATAATATGTATTTCTACCCAGAAAACGTGTAAGTAGGTATGCCAACAGAACAAGAAACCAAACTTTAACAGACAGGAAGCAGACTAAGCGCAAAAAGAAGATTAATTTGCACTTAGGAGTTCGTAGTTGGAGCATTTAATTTGCACGCTCGAATCTAAAGTCAAGATGGCGGCGGGCGAACGTGCGCTGGTGGGGTAGGGTCGTAATTTCGCGCGCGGGCGATATCTATAATTCCAGAGCTATCATAAATTAGCATACGTATTAGATTGCGCCCCGCAAGCGAGTACAAATTCTGTGCACGACTGTACACAGAGGATTCCGGTTTTGGTAAATTAGTGTGCATGCGAAATAGCCAGGCGCGGTGACTTGTAATTAGTGTAAAGTTCTGTACTGGTTCAAAAGCAGCGTGCGTTCATTAGAGTAGCATTAAACAAATAAATAGTCTGGATTTTATTCCAGAACAACTGCAGTTTTCTAAACGAGTATTTTCGTGTCAAATAAATAATTATTTTTTCCTATATTTTTATTTGCCTGCCTGTATAAGCTAATTTTTGATATGGATAAAGTTGTTAATTTTAAACAGAGTTTTTACGGAGTAGCGTATAGGATTAATGCTCGTGTAGATATGAATTTATTTTAATACCTTAATAGCTATCTAATACCGGTAAAAATAGATAAAAATTTATACTTCTTTGGTCACTGCAATGGATTGCATAAAACAAAAATAGTTTATATATATTTCATAGTTGATAATCACCTAAAGGGAAACATTACCTACAACGTCAGGAAGAGGTACATCTTTATACAAAGGCAGTAACTCCCTCAATAAACACTGCATCCTAATAAAAGGCGGTCTATTTGCGATGCAAAACAGGCATCAAACTCGGTTATAAATGGCGCTATTGGTATCATTAAATGGGAATATAAACGAGCCAGAATTTCGGGGTTTCTTATAATATCACACAAATATTAAATGAATAAGAGATAAACCACTCTTAGCATAATTTACCCAACAAAGAATTAAAGCATTTTAATTTGGAAATAATAACAAGGATTTGCTTTAAAAAAATAGCGTATTCTATATAGATACATACTAGAAAGTGATAATGGTAGGATGTTGTGACTCAAAAAATGTGATATAGTAGACATAATTGCATTTGAGTCATATTTAATGGTATCTTTGTAGGCAATCTGTTTCCTCTCTTCCCGATGTTAAATTAGAGATAGGGATTAAATTCAGACGATACATAGAAGTACCTTTTCACCAAATATTTTCAAGTGCTGTTCCTAAGACTAAAGTGAACGCAGTACATAATTATGGCAAAATGCCACACTGATGAATGCTTCAACCCATCAACCCAAGAATTACTTAGATCTTTAAATCAAATCAAATAAAATTCACATAATGTTAAAAAGAAATCTTATTACTACCATATATTGTCATTAAATGTGAGGTAACTGCTGAGAGAAACCTCTACCCGCAATTCGCTTTCATAAACACTAACTTTTAAAACCTAAAACATACAAGCGAAAGACATAAAAGTAGGTACTAAACCGAAGAATTTAATAAAGTGATAAATCAGTGACCTCTGACAGTTTCAAACTGAAGACTCCTTACTGAAAGGCTAGCAAGAAAAGCAATAGATGATAAATCGCGTCTATTTCCTCCGACACGGCTGCTTCAGCAAATATCTAGCTCTAAAAGGTTTCGCCGCCCAAGTTTCATTTCGATGACAGTTCTGCTTTTCAGCTGAAAATTAATGTATGGTGGAGGAATTATTAAAATGGAAATCTTATATTGTACGATGGGTTAAAAACTGTAATGTATTGCGCGAAAATTATTAAAACAAGGTTTTTCTAAATTGTACGATTGGGTAAAGTTATTATTATATAATGTTGGAACAACAGTTTTAATTAAATACGAAGAGTGTTATGTGAAATCATCAGAATACTGATATAGTGCAACTTACCAGATTAAATTAAAAATACAGTAGTTTTACAAAATTCTGTAAAGCTTGACCACTTCATCTGTAACCTTCTCTCCATTTGAATAAAAAATTTAAGCATGTTTTGCATTTCACTAAGGAAAAAAGCTACCAAAAATGTTAAAAATATAAAAATACTTTTTGTAGCTCCGTTAATCCTGATTTCATATTTATAAATCAATAAAGCATTACCCTGATCTGTCACGTAGTATTCACGCAATATATCAAATAAACAATGTTTGTTCACCCTCGGCCATTACAGATTATGGCCGCCCTGACGCTTGCTGTTTTAACTTATTACAACTGCCTAACGAATTTATAGCTAAATTTATATTAAAATTTGGCAATTAAACTCGAACTTTAATACAAAAGTCACGGGAATAATTTAGAATGAGATAGAAATGAGATAAGGTACCAGGGAAGCGGCTACGGCAATAAAAGTTCTGTTATAAGACTTGTTGAGTTAACTCATTAGTTATTAATTTTAATTTTCGTAGTTATACTGCTAATTTTACGTCTGACGGTTTATGGTTGTGCGGAGATAAAATTTTAGGGTAAGTAGTTTTAGTGATAGATAATTCATATTAAGGAAGTTGTTCCACCGTCTATATGTAAGTAGCACTCAACAAAAGCTAGAAATAACTATACACATCTCCTTTATAAAATAAATGCCCAGTTGATTTGATTCGAAAACCATCTACACTATAGACACGAATGGAACCCACTAAATTGAAAGTGAACATTGCAATTAACACTCGTCGCCAAATTCAAACAAGGTAGAAGTCCAACCTAAACTTAACTATAGATACATAGATATTTTTAAAACTAAAAGATATAGCAGTGTTGAATTGTCTACCACAGTTTTTTTATATTTCAGAAATTGTAATTGCAATGGTACGACCGCACTCGACCCATGATATATTTTAAGACCTCAATAATATAGCAGTAAGTATTGTAGTAAGTCTGACACTACGCTTGTATTTCCCTACAACTCTATAAGGCTGCACTGGCTCATTAATGTAGAACATTTTCTGTTTATAAAATAATTCAATCATTTATCGCTTCCATTTCGTTGTAAGACAATAGTATTAAAACATGAACAAATGCAGTTGCGGGTTTCTGGGCAATGTGTCGTGTATTTTACCGTTCAGATGCCACTTCGAAAGGATTCAATATAAAATCCGACGCAATACGAATCCAATTACCAACTGCTATGAACTTCTACTGGCTACTTTTCAATTTCGTGTGAAATTGAATTTCAAATTCGACCGTCGAGTTGCTGTTTATTGCCTTGAATATGAGCGTTTCAATATTGAACAGATTCAATTTTAACTAGAAGGCGAAAATGTCTGAGATGGTAGAATCCTTCGCGACTCGAAGGCACTACTGTCACATCAATTTTTGTGGAACAACATCAGTGGTTGTCGTAAGACACTTGGTGCACGAGGAATTCTAACTTAGTCCTCAAAGGTAGGAACGCATTTGTAGATGACTTCAAATACAACTATCATCCTATTTAGGCTCATTCACTCATAACCTACCATCAGATACACTGTGTGTTCATTTAGTAGATACGTTTGTATTGTTTTAAAAATGTTACAACTTTAAAATTTAATTTAAAAATGTAGCACGTATTGTACGTATACAGTTTTATCTTCAGTGATAATTCACAGCGCTGGCATCGAGCCAAGAATTCGTTCGCGCAGAAATGCATGGCAGAATTTATTGTAGTTAAAAAATATTTATCGTTAGTTTCTCGTAGCCTGCCACTTTAACTAATTTCCACCCCGTTAGTGTGACTACGAGCCGTCCTTGGCAACAGAATTCGTCAATACTTTCAAATATTTAAGCGCTTTTTCTGACCTAAATTACTTCGTACAGCTTTAAACGTTTATTGAAAAATGTTTAGCTTCTTTATTGTAATGTATGGTTTAGTTATCGATACATGTTTTCAGACATTTTGTAAAGTTAGACTTTTTAGCTTACTTGAGGTATTAAATCGTTATACACGACTAGATTCACACAGATATTTAGATCGATACATATTATATTCCAAAACTTAATAATCATTTGACACGAGTTTTTTTGGTGATTTTAAAAACATATATTAGGTAGGTACTAATTTATTGATACAGTAAGTATTTTATATACGATTGAGCAATTATATTTATTCAGCTTTGCTATTTTATTAAACATAATAAAATGATTTCTTTGTTAAATGCTTAAATATGACATTTTACCTAAGCAATTGTTAGACCTTTATGATTCAAATAAAATGCAAATAAAATTGAGCGAACCACTAAACACAAAATCTTTCTTTCCTTATAAGGCGCTAACCCGTAAAATATTCTTATTCTTCGTTCAATAAACGCCAATATGCATAAAAAAAAGTATACGATTTCCTACGAAATGATTCCATTTCGACGTGAGAGAAGGAAACAAATTTACCTTATTGTAAATCCTTCTTATCTCGGTCAATAAAGGAATCCTCGGAGGCTTGTAACCAGTCGTATACCAAATTGCTTCGCCACATCAGTAGCCGCTAGAGGATTAAGCATTTGGCGTTATATTGGAGTGAGCAAGACGAATATATCTGCACAAATCCGTCTATTTGACAGCAGGCAGTCGACGACGTGAGTAAAAAAATGTGTCTAGAATATTACTTTCCTTATAATGACAAATATACAATGTAAATGTACGCTGGATTCCGAGTCATTTTTTACACATTATCGTGTCTAAGTACCTACCTATACAGGCGTAATGAGATATGGGCGATTTGTTCATTACGCATTGTGCTGTGAACTATCGATAATTGGATATTTTTATAAAGACAATTTGCTAATTGACTTATTGCTCAAAAGAGTAGATTTTTTAACAAATTAATTGATTACCTATTTAGGTTATTTCATAATAGTGGTATTAATGACTATACCTAGTGGTGATATCGACTTATTTTATAAGGCCTATACTTTTGTTAATAGAAATAAAAGAATAGGTACAGCTTAATGTTAATACCATTGATCAAAGTCGTAAGGATATTTTGTAAAAATGTTTTTCAAAGCAAATGATAACAATCAAAAAATATTATGCATTGTACTGAATAAATCACAATTAAATAACGCTTATCTGCATAATAATATGTTGATTTTTAAATTAACGTAGATATTTATAGTAGACATGATAACTAAACTAAAAGACTAACAGGGAATTATTTATTAGTCCATTTTAGGCTTTTTTTCGAATTAAATGTTTTCTTTGTTTAAATATGTATTTTTTGACATTAATACATTATTGTCGGTTCTTAAGATATTTTTATTATATTATTAATAATTAAATTTTGTATTTGAATATTAACACAATACAATTTCAATCAATAAACTTATTTTTATAATTTGATTTAATCCTTAATTTTCTTTTAATTTCTAATCCCTTTATTGTTTCATATTAATAGTAGGTACTTACAGTCAGTGTAATTTAATCCTTCATTTTTCTTTTTTTTAATTTCTAATCCCTTTATTAATAGTAGGTACTTAAAGTCAGTACTTCCAGTCAGACTTTGAAGTAAACAGGAAATATATTTTTGAACCATTTAAAAAATATGAATATAGTTATGAATTATTGATTGAATTAAATAATTTATTACCATGTAATCCATATTCAAATTTTGAATGATAATATTCCATTTTAATCCGGTAAACTTATAAAAAAATTTTTTTTGATGTTCATGCAAATACATCAAGTATTTTGCTAAAATGTAAATAAATAATGTAAAGAATAGAAAACATAATTTAAAGAAGCAGAATAATTTACCGTTACTTTGGAAGTATAAATTTAGAGATGAAACAATTCTCGTTTTATTATAACAACCTATCTACATATATATCTACCTTCTGAAATTATCGTTTTAAATTAATAACATAATGACATTTGTCTGTTTATTAATAAAACTAGTGATTGAAATAATGCAACAGAAAAAATCCGACATAATTATAAATTACTTTTTCTTTTTAAATAAAAAAGTAGTAAGCTAGTATAGTATAGTAGTATCAAAAAGGAAAAGTGAGCAGTATAACTAAACCCTAAAACTTTCCCTTGTTAAACATGGAAAATTAATGATTCTGTTAAAAGTAGGCGCGACTTTTCATTTCGGAAATGAGAAAAGTTTTAAAACAACGCTTCAAAGACCAAAGTGTTCAAGTGTCATTATCGTGGATTACTTTGCCGAAACCCCTGTTAGAGGTTTATAAGGCAATAAAAATAATTAAAATAAATATATAAATACATATGGAATATTTAAAGAAGGTATTATACGTTACCTATTCCCTCCGATCGATGCTGCCTCTGCTCAGCTCCTGTAAAAATAAATTAACTTTAATTTCCACCTCAACTATAATACAAAACCTGCTAAAATGATATGTCAATCAAATAGAACGGTGTTTGAAAACGAGACAAAACAAAATAGAAACAACAAGTCAACAACACTTTACGCGTCACGATAAACGGCGAGGGAACGGAATATCTTTGGGGAGCATTCACGCAATCGAATTATACCAACTTTTCACCCTTCGACACCTTTCACGATGCTTATACATACAAATTTTAGTTATTTTAGTAAATAATATCAAACGTACCTTATTCTTAGCGTGGACTATTGCAGTAAAGGAATTTTGGAAATAAAAATTCTCAGGCCAATCGACATGAAGTGGTGTTATCGTCGGGAGCTGAGTCGCGTCTAACTTTGCGGCGAGCCGCGCCCCTACACGCTACTTGTACTGAATCTCTACCCCTATTCCGGGCTTCGGGAGGCGGTAATGCCGAATCGATAAACAGCTTACGTTCCGCGCAACTTGCTACACGATTTTAAACTATGGAGGGACGTGGTAAGGTTGAAATTGGGTTGGGATTTACAGTAGTTAAGCTATTTCGAAGTCTGCTACATGCATTTGGGCACCCGGGGATGCTGCGCAAAACAGGAGCACGAAATATGAACGAGACTGCGAGGCGCTGGCGGGTGGGGAGGGGAGCGAACAGACAGGGGATATTTGAATAGACCTCGCAGGCTGAAGGGCCGCCGAGGGGCAAGGGGAGCGGGGGGTAGCGCTGTTGTGTCGGAACCACGCTCCACGGTACAAATCGGCAATGTACAGTGCGCAACAAATGTGTACTTTCCATCACGGCTTTTATCAGAACTCCCGGTTGTTCCTCTTAGAAAAAACAAAAGAGCGCTGGATAATTGAATTTACCCTCATTACATTATCTGCGAAGCAAGATGTTTCTAAGGAAAATGTATTCAATTCCTCTTTTACTACCACTACATACAAATGGATTCTTTGTTTTCTATGCAAGTTGATATTGGGGGAGTAAAAAGCCTGGCAAGGGTTGTTTTCTAACAACCCTTGCCAGGCTTTAGTAGGTAAACGTGATTACTTGATTTAGCATTTGCATACTAAATCAAGTAATCACTGAAATTAAAAATGTAACACTAAGTGTTTCGTTGTAATTAACTCTAAATCATACAATTGTTTCGGAGATAGATAGTTTATGTATCACTAGCTGACCCGGCAAACGTTGTGTTGCCGTACATATAAAAAAATTAAAAATTTAACATCGAGCTGTATGAAAAATGATGAAATTACTGAAATGTCTATTATAAAATAGGGTTTGGTGATAAAAGGGTAAAAATTCAGAGTTTTATATATTTTAATGCCACATTAAAAAAATAAAAACAAAAAATTTTGTTCAAAAATTAAAAAAAAATGTAAACGGTGAACAACCCTTATTACTTAGGGGTATGAAAAATAGATTGTAGCCGATTCTCAGACCTACTGAATATGCATATAAAATTTGGTGAAAATCGGTAAAGCCGTTTCGGAGTACGGTAACTAACATTGTGACACGAGAATTTTATATATAAGAACATTACATAATAGACGTTATCACTTATTATTATGATAATCTATTTGAATCACCTACTTTGAAATTTTTTCATGAAAGATATCCGATATCCATGAGCAATACGATACGATTCATATACGGTATAACGCGTTTGGTACATTTAACAATATTTAAAATAAACGCTTTAAACGCTTTCTACACTCACAGCCTCACACTAGGATTCCCTGTGTCGTGGATGCCATGGACACACACATAGACGTATACACAAACACCCAGACCCAGAAGCAGAAATTTAAATTCATCATTTAGATATCTGTCTGGCCGGGGATCGAACCCGGGACCCTTTGCGCGTCAGACCGGAATGGTGGCCGCTCCGCCACGCGGGTCGCAAATCGGCACATGATTGCTGTATGTATACATAGAATACTGACAATCTCACATAAGCTCTTTGCATATAACATAAACAAAGGCAGAGCTTACGCTATGACGGATATCAACGGAGCGTATTAATATGGTCTGACACATATCAGGCCAGCGAAATTTCATTATATGCATAATTGAACATCACACACATGCCAACAAATTGTGAGGATTATCCAACGGTCACGCGTGTTAAGCCCTTTTGCACGATCCGACCTTCATAGGTACCTAAACGCAGTGTGTAAAGGGATGAGATTGTACTTAATGACTAAAACTTGAATTGATTGTACTTAATCACTAAAATTTTGAAGGTGGTAGAATTGTGGTTCGACTCCGGCGGCACCACCGCCACACCTATTTCTACCTAATAACAGCAGTGTTAGGCGCTGCTGTGTTCTATGTTTGAAGGGTGTGGTAACGGAGACAGACTTTTCCGAGGCGTTCCAGCTTAGTCCCCAGGGGTAGCGGCGCATCTGTGGCTGACCTCAGGTAGGAATATTTAATCCTATCTGGGGTTGATTACAGATGTCCATGGGCGGCAGTAGCCACTTACCATCAAGTGGACTGCTCGTCTGCTACTCTTATATTATATAAAAAAAAAAACTTAAAATGTTTATAGGACTTTCATCTGTAAGAAGGTAAGGGAATAAAGGGTTTTGTAAAACTCCTCTCCCTAACTACGAGTAAATAAGTAGATTGGTATTATTACTAAAACTCTTGAAATAAAAATGTAACGAAAGTTAGCAATAATAAAGAATTTTCTCAAACTCATCTCCTTAACTAAGTAGATTGGTAACTAAATAAAGGATGAAAGTTAATTGCTCATTCAGATGAACTACAATACAATTAAACAATATTTAAACTAAAACTACTAATATTACAAAACTTTATAAATAAAATAAACGAGTCAAATCGCTGCCCCGAGGAAGTGTACCCAAGATACTTGCAGCATTACCTCGCTGAATTGACAAACTAATTTTCTGGCCGAGGTAAGCTCCAGAACTTAGGTCGGAGGCCTTAATCAATAAAAATGGATTAAAAACGTTACATATTTATGCAGTTTACTTTAAATGGCTATTGCATACAATATATTTTGGCTTAAAATATTTCAAATAAATTCAAATAAGAAATTTATTTTTTCATCATGTAAGAAAGTAAGGTTTGTTTTTAACTTTGAGCAAGTAAATAGTTTACTATAGCTTTGACGCTTATGCTTTTGAAACCTACCGAAAATATCGTAGTCAGGCCAACTTCTGTTGGAATGAATATGGTTTAACCTACTCACTTTTTGATAAAAAAAAACTAGTGAATATTTTTTCATTATTAGGACTATGACAATTTCGCGTACGGATAGTGTACCCAAGCCTTATGATAGTAGCCATAAATCCTTCATCTTGCAGTCAGCGGAATGGAATCCGCAGATAATTCGTATCTTACAAGCTTGAAATTATTATTAGGTAATATTAACCCGATGTAATTGGTCGATGTTAAAGTACTCGTAATATGCCATAGCATAAAAATTTCATGACAAAACAATAAAAAGACATAAGTAGCATGTACTATATGCCATGTAACATTAACATGTTATCCATTGCTTTATTTAAAGTTA
Source organism: Epargyreus clarus (assembly GCF_041222505.1). Classification (NCBI taxonomy): domain Eukaryota; kingdom Metazoa; phylum Arthropoda; class Insecta; order Lepidoptera; family Hesperiidae; genus Epargyreus; species Epargyreus clarus. The sequence goes on from NW_027332213.1 coordinate 11,028,799, forward strand.
GGATTTCAGCTTCACATTAATACTAAAAAGCCATAGCCTAATAAGTATGAATTTAGATCGTCTATTGAGGTTGCCATCATCATCAACAATAAAGTTATTAGAAAAATAAGAAGACTTTTGTGGATAAGGAAAGAGATCATAAGGCTATTTACGTGAATTAAAGTTCTCCACAAGTTCTCCAAAAAAAATGGTAAAATGAGTAACTAATTTTTTTAAGGTGGTAGAACCCTTTGTGGTTCGACTCCGCGCCACCACCGCCACACCTATTTCTGCCTAATAGCAGCAGTGTTAAGCGCTGCTGTGTTCCTTTTTGAAGGGTGTGGTAAGGGAGACATACTTTTCTGAGGCGTTCCAGCTTAGTCCTCAGGGGTAGCGGCGCATCTGTTGCCGACCTCAGGTAAGAATATCTGGGGTTGATGACAGATGTCCATGGGCGGCAGTAGCCACTTACCATCAGGTAGACTGCATGCTCGTCTGCTACTCCTATATTATAAGAAAAAAATTTGATTTAGAAATCAAGAACATCTCTGTGGTGAACTAGCGTACCCATGCCAAGCAATAGGACGATAATGAAATAACGATTTTAATGTTAAATTTTAATGGCATGTACAAGTAGACCAAGGGAGCTCGAATAAGATCAAAGTCAGTGTAAGAGCAATGAAGAATTTTGAGGTATGAAAAAAATCGATATCGAAGTCCTAAAATCCTCAAAATATGGCATCTATTTACTCGCTCTGTTACACAAATTATCAAGACGACATTAAACGCCCAAATCCACGCAAATAGTAACGAGAGTTACCTTATAAAGCGTAACACGACTGATGTTGACAGCAAGTGATTAATACCTATCTGACGTTGTTAAGCGCCCAGATTACTTATACTTCGGGGCCCCTTTTCTGGGCGAAAACCTCAAAACGAGATAAAACGACTCGCTCATCAATATTTAATTTTAGTACTTTGCATATTTTCTTTTAGATCTAGCTTCTAAGATGTTTTTGAGAACAGCGTCTATTAAAAGGCAACCTAGTCAAAAGTATGTCATTTTTTGTTGTTTGCTTTGTTAATGTATCTTTTAGATAGTTCAATTGTATATCAAGAGTATTCATGCCCGTTTTCAAATTCCTTAGAATAAAAAGAAGGACCTTCTAGTTACACGTGACAGAAGTTATATTTCTTACATGTATAATATCATGAAATAAGATTGAAAATAAAATACTGCACGCTTTGACGTCTTTGTTAATACAGCTAAAAAAATATAATAAGTGTAAAAATATTTTAAAAAAGAATTTTAAAATATGAAGAAAAATATAAAGGAGAGAAACAGAAGTAAGTTAACAACTAACAAGAGAGCGCTTTACAAAACTAAAATAAATAAATAGAAAGCATCAATGGCCAAACTACGAAACGAAACGAAACATTAACAAAAGTAAACCATGAATCACCGTTGAAATAAGTCGCGTTGGAAGTCCAGAGCATTAGAGTAAGAACTCAAACAATGTCCAGGAAGCTCGCAACAAATAACCCGAGTTTCAAATACTGATTCGCTTCGTAAAACCCCATTAATTGAACCCTACCGCTATGCTCGCTTGGGCGTTCGCCAATTTAATGTATTACTTGGCCCGCGACGCACGTTCGTAATCCAATGTTGAATAGATATTATGATGGTAGGCGGTAGCTATTCTAAACCAGACAATGGCGCTGATGTATCTTGGCTCGTTGAGAAGTATATACTTGTATTAGCGAATATTTTGAGTATAAGATCGTTTCTTCCTAGTCTTATTAATTGAACTTTAAAATCTCAGATTTCCGAAGTTTTTTGATCGGTTTCTAGTGGATAAGTTTTGACAGTAAAGAAGTAACTAAATTACCTAAAAATGGTTTAAAAATATGGTTTATATGTACATATTTACTCATTATAAGCGCTCCAATTTTTAAAGAATCTTCGCCAAAATCTGCATATTTGCTTGTAAATCAAGCCCGATTAATAGCGAAGCGTACTATAAACTAAGTGATTATCTGACTGACAAAACGGTATGTTCTGAAGTAGTTCCAGCTCCACATGTACCATTAAGTTAAGTTTGACATTGTAAAAAACATTTTTTTTAAAGATGTGTGTTATGGAGTTTCTTTCGCCGCTTCATCTCCATAACCAAACACTTTGTGAAGTGGTGGTAGTTGTATTGACATTCAAAAAGTGCTCTGTAAAGAACCTATTTTGAATAAAAAAAAATTATTTGATTTGATTTGATTCGATCGAACAGATAAGTGAGATGATAGCCTATATCACTTCCACAATATAGACGAATCAAACTACACTTGATATGTTAAAATCCTTCAAGCCGTTTATGCTGTAGACAATGCCAAAGAATGCGACATACATACAAGCAAATGCACGTAAAACATTACCCTCCACGGTTGGGTAAAAAGAAACAGTGAATTTTAGATAATTATATGCCACTGCTGGACAAAGACTTAGTAACCAGGAGACTATCAGTATGAACACAGTAGTGTATTCGTTAGTGTTGTATGAATGTGAATTTATAGAGGATTGAGATAAGCCTAAAAAACATTTTTAAAAAGTGCATGGAATTAAAATGGCTGTATATTCCCACCCAATTTGAAATTCAAATATTTAAATAAACATGCACAAAATGCAAAAACGTTCTCGCAAAAAAAGCATTTAGGGAAAAATTGTAACGGCGTTAAAATGTAAATTTGGCTGTAATATTAAAAGTTTCTTACAAAATGCATTCGCCAAACATTCGCAGCGGGTACGTATACCTACATGTAAAAATAAGTTCACGACCGTTAGTTTTATTATCAACATGTTAATTGGACCCGAAGGCGTTCACTTGGTAGCCGTCCAAATAGCAGCTGGGCGCCGTTATTCTGTAAAGTGCAAGAGAACTAATTAAGATAAAGCCGTGGTAAAGTTCTTCGCACATTTGCATCGCTACAACAGTTTTCGGAGAACTTCTGGAATGGCCGGCCTTATCTGCATTTCCCTGCTTGAAGGTATCCGTAGCGCAATTGTTTTTCTAAGGAACTTGCTTAAACACGAAGCAAAGATTGCACGAAATTTTTATAATGGAATCGATATAAATTGTACTACAAGTTTTAACTGTGTGATTTCAGCGTGAATTAACTTTTCAATGAAATATATTTAAGTTCAAATTTTTCATTTTAATTACAAAAAAGATCCCTATATTAAATTAATTATTATTTATCTTTCTTCGAGACAATTTTAAAATATCACCTTAATTATTCGCTTTAAATTTAAAGACAAATTATAATTAAATTATTTTTAAAAAAATATTTCAAATTACTTTAATTAGTGTCCAAAATAGTTTTAAAGATAAATCTGTTATTTTTTATTCATTACATCTTCGTTCATATAGGTATCTTAAGAATCTTTTATACAGAGTTCACAAATATTACAAATGCGAATATTTGCCTGACCAGAATAAGCCTATCCTAGATAGCTAATGGGGTCACCGCTGTCAATGGAGTTTGGGCAGCGTCCCGGCTCGGTTTAATTTTGCATAAAGTGCAGTAACTGTGCGCTTTGAACAGCTAGACGATATTTAGGAGGCAGTTCCGAACAACATACAGCGATAACGGGGACAGAGTATGTAAATCAGGATGTTCCAGCGAACATGATACCCTCGAATGAAATTATAATAGCTATTTCCAACTGATTTGTAATCGTAGATTAAACCGAATATGAAGTAATTTGTTTATTACATGTTATAATGCAGTGAATCATTTTGATGTTTCCGAATTCGAGTTCGCGCTAGGCAAATATTTATTATGCATAATATGAATCGTTTTATGAAGTCTTTCAGTAAGTAGCATTCCTTAAGTGGGAATCAAACCCGGAACCATCGATATGTCACACGGGTATAGTCTACCAACCAGGGTTTTGAATTCTAACTTTTAATCTTATTATTCTTGTCTTCATATTTCAACATCCTCTAAGCATACAGAGATGTAGTATAAATTCCGACTTAAGCTTTTATAAACACATCTTACAAATAAATTCCATAAAGTATGAATTTGAAGTTCTGTTAAACTATTTTGCTTATCGACGCTCCAAGTTCTCGTAATTAGACCTTTCCTTGTTTACACGTACCAAGTAAATCTCGAACATTCCTTAATAATACATGGCGGGCGGTGATTACGCCAATTATGGGCTTTTCTGAAAGGAAGTGGGTGTTTTATTGAAAAGACATAAGAGGTTAACCTTTGTTTAGTGGTGCCTCGGACCGCAAATGCTTTTACAGGCTATCGAGTAAGTAGCCAGTTACATAAGTTTTTATTGCCTTATTATATTTTGTGTTATTCTACTTTACACTACGCTTATTTTGCTATTTATAAAGTAACCAATGTTATTCACGAAGATTTTTTATGGCTGAGTCTATTAATACAGGTACTGTACGAACAATTTATAATTATTAATACGGTTACCGTACGAATAATTTATAATTATTAATACGGGTACTGGACAAACAATTTATTATTATCCGATTCGAACCGGTAGATTTTGAGAAATCTCAAAAAAACTACATTTTTTTTTTTAAATGTTTTTTTTTAATAACTTTTAAACGGCTCTACCGATCGATTTTAGAAACTAAGCTCTTAACATCAAAAAATGACGTCGATCGCCATCAGCCCGTTCGAAATCAATTTAAACAAAAAAAAAAAAACCTTACCTAACCTAACCAATTGAATAAATGTACGTATAAATATATTTAAAAAAAATTGAATTTGTCACATTGTTTAAAGAAAAAGAAATTGAATAAATGTACGAATAAATATATTTAAAAAAAAATGAATAAATGTACGAATAAATACAATTTATTAGTCCAGTACCTGTACTAATAGTCACATTGATTTTTTATTCTATAATGTTAAATATAAAAAAAAGACTTGAAATTCTCCATGTATGGTAGAAACAGTTGTCAAAATTTGAATCGAACTTGCACTTGGAGAGCTTCGTAATACCATTTTTTATTTTTTTTAATTAAAATGAAAAATCATCTGATCCCCAAATATTCCACACCAAATATTAACAATTGTCCCAGCGATAAAACTAATATGTAGACACAAACTGTCTATGTAGATACAAAAACGCCATAACGCAATATCACTTTCCTATTAACAAAGCGCATTAATAGCATTTTTGTATTATTTAATTAATTTATTACGACATAAGAAACTTTAGGCTAAGACTTTACCTACTATACAACTATCTATACAATTACTTTACTATACAACATATCTACGAGAAGTTAATTGCCTAGTGCATAATTAAATAATATAGATAGCCGTATACCTACTTAGTCTTCGGCAATTTGCCGCATCGACTAGCGGATGCATTGTTCCAGTGTGATTTACAAGGACAGAGCGTAATTACCGTCGCAACATATTACAGTCGTATATCAAGCCTGTTTCTAGAATTTGGCAATATACAGTTCATGGCATTAAAGTACTATAACGGACTCTTAGTAGGTACTTTATAGAAAATTACCCTAATTTATGCCGCCTGAAGATTTGTCTGTCTGTTTGTTTATGCCACGGATAAAGAGAAGAACACCTTCGCCGTTTTGGTCGCGTAAATATAATATGTGGTCGTGACAAGTGATAATAATAATCAAATCAAATATTTTTTTTATTCAAAATAGGTTCTTTACAGAGCACTTTTTGAATGTCAATACAACTACCACCACTTCACAAGGCGTTTCGTTTTTGAGAAGAAGCGGCGAAAGAAACTCCATAACACAATGTTAAACTTAACCTAATGGATACATGTGGAGTTTTTATTTTTTATAATATAGGAGTAGCAGACGAGCATGCAGTCCACCTGATGGTATGTGGCTACTACCGCCCATTGACATCTGTAATCAACCCCAGATAGGATTAGATATTCCTACCTGAGGTCGGCCACAGATGCGCCGCTACCCCTGAGGACTAAGCTGGAACGCCTCGGAAAAGTATGTCTCCCTTACCACACCCTTCAAACCGGAACACAGCAGTGCCTAACACTGCTGTTATTAGGCAGAAATAGGTGTGGCGGTGGTGCCGCCGAAATCGAACCACAAAGGGTTCTACCACCTTCAACTACTTCACTACTTCACTGCTGCTGGAACTACTTCAGACCACACCGTTTTGTCAGTGAAAATAAACGTTTATGGCGATGTTCTCAGATCAGATTTTATTCTAATACATAATCTTTATATATATTTGGCACACTATTGGGAATCGTAGAATGTCAGCCGACTATTCCTTTGGGAGGGGAGGTAGGTACTGGTATGAAAAGTATGAATTCAGTTTGTACTATTTGGCAGACACTGTGGTCCTAGACAGATTTAATATCTAGATATTGCTATGACTAAATATACTATTAACATTCTATAAATTTTTAAATCCATCAACCGAAACAATACAATTATTAACATACTTCAAAAATTGGCGAGATCTGATTCTGCAATACATACTCACTTGAAAAAGTCTGCCAACTTCTTGCTTCGAGAATTTGAAATTGCGTTGCAGATCCAATCTTCTTTCCACGTCTTCTTCTTATGTTTTCTAAACAAAAACGTAACAATTAGGTACAAAATAAAATACGCTATAAGAAAAAAAAATTAAGCTTCTTTTTCATACCATATTACATTGCTGTCGATAAATCTTTTGACCTTAAACAACCTAACCCAACCTCACTCTAAACTCAAACCTCACTAACTCTATTAATTAGCAAAGAGAACTAATGGTTAGTCCATAATCGATATAAATCTCACAAAACGAAACATGGTTTTGTTTCAAACGAACGTTTCAAACGAACTCGTCTATTCGAACGATTTATATGGTAATAGAGAATTTTGACATCTACGTGGTTTATAGCATTTACTGTTTCTGTAAAATATTGCGATTGAGAGCGTTGTTCGGATAAATCACTCTCTATTGGTAGATAGGAATCTGTATGCTGCAAAGGCGATTGCATCAAAATTTGAATTTAAATTTTAAAGCTGGTAAGATATAAATGTTTATTGGAAATTTTAACACAAATACGATACTGTAAAATAGAGTTTCTTTTTATGCTTCTCAGACAGTAACGGTGTATCATTGCGGTGTTTTACGGAATTTCAAATATCGTAGCATTTTTGAAAATGAACTGTCTTACCTACCGAATTTAGTGAACTCAAATAATTTTCATTACATTGATGAGAACTATGCTGCAGTCTTTAAATTTATGCTTGAAATTATATAAAATAGGTACACAATTTACAATCTCATAAGAGAATCAGGAACTCCATGTAGGAAATAGGCACCACCACCATACTTTTTTCTACAACTAATAACAGCATCTTTCAGCGCCGTTTGGTACCAAGGGTTGTGTTCAAGTTGTTGTTTGAAGGGTGTGTTAAGGAACATCCAAGGCGAAACATCCGAGGCGTTTCAACTTCGTCCTTAGGGATACCACCTGTGGTCGCCCTTAAGTAGGACCGTAATCTTATCTGGGATTGATTACAGATGTCCACGGGCAGTTATAGGCACTTGTCAGATAGACTGCGTTCGTTATTTCCAATTCCAATAACAAATATAAAGCGAATGTAATTGCTAACACCTCATGGAGACATATAAACAATAAACCCTGTATGTATGTCTATTATTCACTAAGTTACTTCGATCTTAGCTGACCTTTTTCAAAAGATGCAAAAAGGCAATTTGCTCGAAATATCTAGACGCGAGCCAAATGCAGTGCGCATCTGTTCAAACTATTGATTACTGTGCGAAATTTTTCCTCTGTATACCGAACCGAAACGAGAAAATTTTCAACAGAGCAAACTCTGAAAGTTTTACCTATATGGACCGGAAAACACAAAAGCTCAGAAAATTACTAGAAAGTATGACATTCATATTATGATGGTAAAATATTCACTAACTATAATATGCTTTACAAAAACGTTTATTATTTTTTTTATGTATGTATTTTAATAAAGTACATTGTTTATATAAAAAAAACGAATTCACAAGCATATCCTTAATGTGTCAAATATAACCCGTAAATTATCATTTAAACTTGATTACGAAATAAAATATAAAGTGCGTTGAGTTAGTGTATAATTTTACTTATACACATTCTAATCGCATTAATTAATTGGCCTACCTATAATTGGCTTACCTATAATTGCTACTAAAAGTACATACATATATATAATATTTTATTTATTCGTCTAAGTGCAACACTAACAACGTTTTGCTCTTGAAAAGGATATTATCACTACATGGCTCCACTTTGGAACAAACCGACATAAATTCACTAAAGGCAAATTTATATATTAAGTCCATTTAAGTAGAAAGCCGTATTATTTGTAGTTATGCCGAGTACCTACAAGCAGACCGAATTTAATTGAGGATTTATGACGTCATTAAATTGATGCAGAAATAGTGCAGAGTAAAATGTGTGGTACGGTCAGAAGCATAGTACCTAATAGAATATTTAATTAATGAATAATAATGTTATTTAATAATATTCGCATATTATAAAAATAATTTTATATACGAATATCATAATGTAGATTTGAAAAATTAAATATTTTCAACAAATTGCGTAATCTACCAATGCGTCCTTTGTTTTATAGTGGGACATTCATGGGTTAAAAAAGCAAAAAATATCTACACTTAATGAATTATCATTGGATTTAACATTTCTATCTGTTACATATCATAACAATAAATTGGTTCGGATTACAAATACTGTTGATCTATAAAGAAATGGTTTATTTTAATATTTAATTTTTTTCAGTATTTAAAAAGTTCAAAAAGTTTGGTAAGCTGTTCTATAATTTAAACTTCACATGAGCACGCTTGCTAGCAACTTAATTGCAAAAAATCCTAACTTAGCTACTTTCCTCGTAGATGACAAAAAGTTGGTTCCTCTGTAAAACATGTCTCGTGCCAGCGTTTTAATTTTAGCAATATAAAACAATATAAAGTCTTCAACAAATTTTATAAATAAAAAAAAGTAATTTATATGTAGTTATATTTTAAGCAACTTTTAAAAAGTAGACAATTGTGCAAAAAACGTATCCTGCTGCAGTGACTACTTAAAGTGAAGTTATATATTTTAAAATCATATTAACTTTCGTGATACACCTTCAATACTTATACATACCTACTTTTGATTTCTAACAAATACCGAATTTGTAAAAGATATGTTGTTGCTTTCTCAGTACCAGTAAGCACGGTTCAATTGAAATGATACCGGTAATTGAACCGACAATATGAATCAGGGAGGTTGATTGCTGACGAGCGATGCACTGGTTCCCGGTCAATCACGTTGCAAGCGATTGCATCATACTAATTGACATTCATTCTGACGTACGTCCCTAATAAGGAACAATCGGCGAAAGAGAATTTTCCCATAATGCATATATAATACAATATTTGAACAAGATGAATTATATTAATAAAACTGTTTGGATGGTTTTAGTCTTCAGTGATTGGTCTGAAAAGTATTGAGATATGTTAGCGCCGCATATAGTCAAGTCTGTTTCGTATGTGAACGCCGAATTTCATGCCGATATACATTTTTTCGGGGGTCCACTGCTGTGCTTTCCCTAATTATCACCGCTGCAACTTGTTCTATTGCTTTTTTTATAGGCATTTAGCTACTTTTTTAGAACTAGTTTTCCACTATGTACTTCTTTTGCCTTATAATTACGCCTCGATAAATAATCCTTCCTGCGTAGTCGATACACTTCTAATACAACCCTTAATTCTGAATCCTACATCGTAAAGTTTTATTCTTGTGCGGTTTTCACCATTAAAGATTTTTTAAATATTTTTGTTTCGACACTTTATGACGTTTGCAAACGATACTTAATTAATATTAATTGACAGAATTTCATGCACATTCAATTAGCACACCATAATCGCATTACCGCGATTTACAACCCCAAAACCGATTATAGATGAAATAAATAAAACTAATAGCTAATTATTGACGATAGAAACGCAGTCACGTGTGCGATAGCAACTAGCGCGTAATATCGGTGTAATGCCCACGTTTATATTCTGCGGACGGTACCTTCGCTATAAATCAGGCCGATAATAATTATACAGCAGCCATTTGTAGCTATGCAGACAAACAGAGGTGTTCCATAGATATAACACCTCAATGCTCAAGATTTGAATGAATCTTGAAACATGAATTTGCAATATGTCTATCATAATCATAATTTTCATGACAGATCTAGAAATTAAAGTTAGGTTTGTAAAAACTTGTATGTTTGTTTCTAATAGGAGATGGCTAGCGATCATCCGATTACATGATTTTAACAAGAATTAGCCCTAAATCAAGTTCAAGTTAAAAGTTAATCCAGTCTCTTTCGAAATAGTCATGAAGTCGGAACTATTGCCCTTAAGTGTCCAAAAATATGCATAGTTTCAGTAGTTTCTTATATATTTTTCATATTACAATCATTGCTTGTTTAAAATTCAAAGAATTTAAAGAGGTGCATCGAAGATATTAACAAAAGCGCGTATAAGCTGGTCAGTTCTCTGGATACCGATTTTGTGTGGATAATATAATTAATTTGCTGCTTTACGAGTATAATGCATTGTAGATACATTCGTAACATCATAATAAATTGATATAGGTACAATGACATTTTGTTATACATTTATGTATAGGTACATATAAAAATGAAAAAACTGTAACTTAAATAAAGATTTTTAATGTGAAATAAACTGAAGTGTGTCCAACTAGCGTGATCTTAGTAAAACCCTTTCGGTAGATCGTGCGTGTTATGGGTTGCCGAAGGTAAATAGGCCGGAAACTTATGTAAATAACATTCAGACCGAAAAGTCCTTGTACTTACAGACGTACTGAATATTAGAATTAAATAAACCCGAGATATTATGATTAAATGCAATAAGTTTATAAGAAATGAGACTGGTGTAATTTGATTTTCATTATCGTCAAATCGCTACTATTCCATTGTTGGATTTTTACTTAAAATAAAAAGATTTAGGTCATAGAGTACCACGCTGGCTGATACTGTTTTCATTACCCTCTAAAGAAAGTGATAATTAATTTACTAGTTTCATTAATTCCTTACGGAAATGGTAATTTATTCAAAATTCTCGGTCGAATTCATAAGATATGCTGACATCATCTGACCGGTATGATTTGAGCGGAGCCCTTTCCAAGAGATTACGCGTATCATGCGCTCCCGAAGGTACGGCCATGCTCATCCTCGGAATATTATCAGACATTCGTGTAAATAACATTGATATTGGAAATCCGTTTTCTTTAAGTTTTGTGGGTTAAAAAAATGAATATAATTCTATTTCTTAACCATTTACAAGATTAAATAGTATGTATTTTTTTAACCGACTTCATAAAGGAGGTGGTTATCAATTCGGCCGGTATCTTTTTTTTATGTATGTACACGAATTATTCCGTCGTTAGTGGACCGATTTTAATAATTCTTTCTTTTATTCATATTAGACACGCTATTTACATCGTTATCCAACGAAATATATTGAGCGCCGACTTCAGAAAAATGTACTAAACCAACATTTATTTCAATTATTTTTTATTTTGTAGTGACATAGAAGTCGGTTATGAATTTTTTTTTTAATAATTTCATTATTGGCATCACCTTCACACGTATATCTTTAGTAATATATTTTTTATAAACTTTTATAGTAAAGAGTAGTAACTCGTAAGTTTCATGTAACTTCAATTTTCACTCACTTTCATGCTCCATTAGAAATAAGTTACAAACATTCTGAACGTTCATGAGCTGTGTTGCACTTAATATAAGATTGAGAGTTACTTATATTACACTATATACTATAAAATATACTATAGAACAACTATCATCGTTTCTATTCATGTAATATTTTATTAACAACATTTAGATATGCATTAACATAATTTAAATACCTTTTTCTGTTACATTTAAAGCTTATCAGACTTATAATGAAGCCAAAATCATCATTTGGCACAAACTTCTGATATCTGAACACAGAACATTGCCAAAAATCATTGTTTAACCGAAATTCAAACATAATAATAAATTATAGTATTTTGCCTGTAATAAAACCACAACCAACAATTTACTGCTACAAAACAACCCTGATTTAAAGCCTAACAATAATATTGTATAAAAATTTCTAGGCATAACATTAAAATGTGACTTTATCGATATAAATGTGATGTACATTGTAAAAATTAAGTGCAAATGATTTATACAAAAAAATCTACAATTGACACATTTACAAATTACACATTACAAATTTACGCACTTTAATTGTACTAACTTTTTATAGGTAAGTACATAGATTAGTAAAGATTACTCACTCCTAACAAGAAAACGTAACCAGTTTTGAGAATTGAAATAGTTGCGTAAAAAAGTTTTGCCACGTCTCCGTGCTAAAATGTCCCTAAAATATTTGAAATAATTATTTATTTATTACGTAAATTACGTAATTATTACGTAAATTAGTTATTTATTCGTAAATTTTCTCTAAAAATGTTTTTATTTGTCAAGAATTCAAAAAAAGAACTTACTAAAATAAGCCGTTTGTGGCTTCATTCAATTTCAAGGCGGCGAAGTATCTTTACTTATCTATGGGTAAGTAATACATTTAATAAATAGTAAAGTAAAGTAACACTGAGTTCTTAAGATACATAAAAGAGCCACATTAACTACCATACCAGCGAATATAAGGAATAATCTCTAAACACAAATATTTTAATTTTTTACTCGTATAAGTCGTATACCACCCTTAAAGGGTAAAATTTTGTAACCATATTAAAATATTATACAGCTCTTTTTCAAAAACTCCATGATCATCGAAAGTAGTTGAACACTCAACATGACCTGTCACCGGCCCCGATATTGGCGGCTTCACCTCACCCTTTTTATCTGCACTCGACCGACCCTCGCAAACTTGCCGGGAATCATCGGGATCCCACCCTTTAATTTTGTTACATAAACTTTTCAAGATGACCCAATATCAACAATTTATAACGCCTATTTGTAAGGGTGGCCAATCTTTTGTAAGTCAACGGTGATGTCCAATAACCTATTTATCTTTATTCAACAGTGTATATTTATTTTATGATATTAAATAGTTTTTATCATGTACACTAATCAACATACTTATATTATTATTATTACGTTTTTCTAAAAAAAAATATACATTATTGCAACGTCATATATAATTCATAATGGAATTAATTAAAAAAGTTAAACAACAGTAATATTATCCAATTCAACATTATTTTAAATTTGATAACATCACATAGAATTCGTTTGAATAAGTGTAATATACCTGTAATATTTTGTCTGAATTTTAATTCTTACAATTTTATTCATCCCCAGCGAAATGCTGCCTTAGCGTTTTTTCACGAAGGGATAAGTAAATTGGGATATATTCTATCGACATGTAAAAGCCAATGTAGCAATATAGCATTAAAAGCGAACTGTATCTTTAGATTCTGTAATCTTCAATGAAGACAGTTAAGCTTTATATTTTGAGGTTGCATGTTTAACTTTTTAATTCAATCTTTCATAATCCAATACCTTAAAAATACAACTTTAGTAACCGCTACATTTAAACATTTCTTTATATTATCCATTGAATAGATCCTCAAACAACTGACAATGTATGGAATGGGAATATTATAACAAATCTACATGCTTCACAATCACGTCGGCTCATATTCGTTCTAGTAAATGGCGTATTTTATAGCGGTGCCTGACGTTTGGTCCAAATAGGAAATTGTTGCCACTCCCAAGATGCCTACCATGTCACGAGATGTGTACGCGAATTATTCAGTTTTTTACCTCCTCTTGGGATGATCCCTCATTTCATTACAAATGACGCAACCAACTTATCTGAACCACTGGAAAAGGAACTAAGTTACAAGGCATTACAGTCCCGATGAGTTTGAGAGCCGCTTGGAAGATATATGCCTACTAAGTGTAAGCTTAGATTTCTTGTTTTTGCTGCTGTGGGATTTGGAAAGCTTTTGTTAAGTATTCGGTCCGTTCAGGATGACGAAACGAGAGATTTTTATATATTCCGCAATTTTAATTTTTTCTTGTATCTTATCTTAAATCAAATCGTTATTGAACTCTTTGAATGATAACTTAAATGAACGTGTGCTATATATCACTAACTTTTTCAAACAAATCATTTACCGCCGACATAATTTTCCCGATTTTGTATTAGTATCAAATTGTCTTTCAATACCCAAAAGCTAAAACTTAAATCTGTTCTCCTAGTTACATTACCCTTTCTATTTATCTACATTGGCCAGCAATTCTCTTTAGTAAGTACATATATTATCTGTTAATGTGGTTGGCTTGCTCCTAGAAAAATTGGCTTTGGAATCAATGAAAGCTGGCCATAAATCCACCACCTTTACCCGCACTAACTCTTCGATTACCGGCGACCCGCACCGACCCTAAGCAGCGCTTTAATGAAGATATAAAACTGAATGTGATTCTCCACGCTTTCTGCAAAATCGATAACGCTATTGAATAGGTCATTAAATACTCGTAGTATATGAATTTGGTTTATATGAAGAGGTGTAATTACGGGCGTATAGGTAAACTGTTTACGGCTTAAGTTAAGTATGGTTTAAAAATGGTGAAATAAATCTAAAATTTAACTTAACAACTTTATTTGCCCTACCTTACGCCGGTTATTAATATTCAATCTATCCAATGATTTCCAAACCAAAGATCGATATTTGACAAATTTTTCATTTAGAAATTATCAAATTTCTTATAATCTCTCTCTTATAATCTCTGCTTATTAATATACAAACTTCACTATAATAAAATTTCCACTAAGATTTTTGTCCAAAAAGAACAAAAGAGGTTCTAAAGAGGAAGAATTGCCAATTATCTATCCTATTATAAATGGTATCCCATCTCGGTTTATTTTATCTCCGTTCCCATTTGAAACATTTGACCGCAGGCTCGTTTGTCACTTCAGGAACGTTTAGCGATAGTGTTATCGTGGTCGTATCTCCGTGATCTAAATTGCTTATTGATTTCATTTCATTTGTTATAACAGATTAAATCGACATATTGATCGCTTAATTTCGAATTATAATAATTTCTTCTTTAAATTAGTTTTAAGCTTTGTTGTATTCTGGTTAGAAGAATGTTAAGAATGTAAGTATAGAAATAGGTCCTTACACAAAGTGTTCCAACTTAGTCCTCAAGGATAACGACGCTACAACCAATCTCAGATAAAACTATCTATCTGGGGTTGATAACAGATATCCATGGGCGGTATTGGCCAGTTACCATCAGTTGGCTCAGCATACTCGTTTGTAACTAAAGCCGTCAAACCAATTTTTCGTATTTATTCTAAAACGATTGTCGTGCAAAACAGACATTTATTCCTCACTCGGTAATAATATTGTCAGAGAAGAAAATGATAGGTCCCGTATAAATATGATATTGTTATTCATGAATTCGAAATGTACGTGGAATATTCTTGACCGCAAAACTTGGTGCATAAGGACATGATATTGTCATGACATTATTTCTTCATATAACTTGTCTAACAACTTCTATTTTGCTTTGTCTTACAACACATATAAATATAAAAGATTTAATGAAGTGAACTAGCTGCTTTAGAGCATTATCTATACTTATAATAAATCTGTAGAGAGGTCAATTCTGTACATGAAATATATTTCCAAAATAACTCTCAGGGGGTGATTAGGGGTCGATACTGATGCCAAAAATGCAATCAGTAAAATTTTTGTCTGTCTGTCTGTCGGTCTGTCGGTCTGTCTGCCTGTCCGTATAACCGTTATAGAAACAAAAACTACTCGACGGATTTTAACGAAACTTGGTACAGTTATTTTTCATACTCCTGAGCTGGTTATAGTATACTTTTCATCACGCTACAATCAATAGGAGCAGAGCAGTGAAGGGAAATGTTGGGAAAACGGGAGAAGTTATTCCATTTTTTAAGCTTTCGTCGCGTGTGAAACCTTAATGGTTAAAGCTACACAGATATGATATATGACGGAAATGTTCTCCTTAAAATTATATAAAAAATATGCCACGCCAGCATATGTCTATCTTTTATGGTTGACTCACAATAACACGTGTAACTCCCGATAGCTTAGCAGTTCGAAGCCTTCTGATTATATTTGTGTACTCCTACGTTTTTTTCTTTTTTTTTTTTGTTTTATAATGTAGGAGTAGTAGACGAGCATGCAGTTCACCTGATGGTAAGTGACTACTACCGCCCATGGACATCTGCAATCAACCCCAGCTGGAACGCCTCGGAAAAGTCTGCCTCCCTTACCACACCCTTCAAACCGGGAACACAGCAGCGCCTAACACTACTGTTATTAGGTAGAAATAGGTGTGGCGGTGCTGCCGGAGTCGAACCACAAAATGATCTACAACCTTATATACGTTTATAACACTCTCAGTCATCCCTTATTGAAAAAGTTATGATAGAAGATAAGGGTTGTTCACCCTTAATTTTTTTTATTTATATGGCAACACAACGTTTGCCGGGTCCAGCTAGTAAAAAAATAAAAACGAAAATGATTTATTGATTCACCATTTCCTTTACACCCAAACCCAAACCCGCGCGTGTGTGTGTGTGTGTGTGTGTGTGTGTGTGTGTGTGGGTGTGTGGGTGTGTGTGTGTAATGTTATTATTTCTTTACTAAATACAGATTTACTATACAAGTGTATAGGCACAAATATAATATAAAATCGGTAGGACGAATGATAGATTTAATAGATTAAGTTGTAATGGTTTTTGTAACGGTAGAAACACAACCTCCCTTTACACTAAAGAAAATCGTTATCGAGAAAATCTTAAAACTGTCTAGACGCAAAAACCACCTTCGTACAGACAGAACTTTAGAGAAAATTAATACTTCAGTAAGTACTCACTATTTAAGTTCTAGATACGTACTTAGTATCACAAATTGTATTTTAGGCTAATTTAGAGTGTACACAATACACATATTATTATTATTTTCAGCTTAAAATAATTACATAGATTTTCATTAAATATATTTTCAGTTTTGTTATATTTTGGAAATTAAAAAGGCAAATACGGATAATCCTGGTATAAAACCGGATTTAAGGGTAAGTCTTATTCAATCTTATTATAATCGTGTAACTTACGCTTACCTTTTTATGACAATGAATTTCGTGTCCATTTCCAAAAGTTTAACGAGACCCAGCCGCAACCCATAGCATCATCCAACCGCAACTACAGAAACAAAACATAAAATCAATATAAATCTCAGACATCGCAAACATGAAATACCGATGCTTAAAATTCTTTCCTTCTTTATTGTGATGTTAAATTTTTCATATATTTTTATGGTTTATTTTGCACTCAGACCATAATGTGTAAGATATTCAAAGTGATAAAATGAGCAACATTATATAAATACGTCACACAATAATTGAGCGCCACCAAATTTTCATCATCAAGCATTATCTAAACCAGAGGTACGACATTCGTCGCTAATCGCTTCGAAAGCATGCTTACATGGAGCTCTAAGAGATTTATATTTGTAAGGAATCCGAGGAAAATTCGCAATGAAAACTCGCCTCTCCATAGGACATATCGGAATTGTGTGTCGACATTGCGTGGGAGAGAGAGGTACGCATTATCCCCCTAAGAGGGAACGAGATAGACTAACCTTTTGGTAGGTCATATTGATCTTTCACCCGCCATTTTGGTTCATGCCATTTTCGCTTTGGGCGTCACATGTACAAGGCTCAACGGCTGAAAAAAGAGAAGCTTTTATTCGCCTGTCATTTTTGTTTTTAATGAAATTATTCGGCTAAAAGGGAAACATGGGCTGGCTGATGTGAATTAGCATTTTTCTTGTGATGAGAATGAAGGCCGATGTATACATGGCCATCTACACGCATTTTTATAATGAGCTGTTATGAACATTGATGTAGTCGGTACATTATTTTTTTAGATAGGTAGCTACATTGTTCGTTATGATTTGGTAGTGGCATACAAATTAATACATATCTAGAGCTTTACTATTCTTACTACAGCCATCTTCATATTCTGCTATCTTAATAGGTAATTATGATTCTTGTTCAAAAAGAAGTTTCAGTAAAACGCACTCATATTGAAACTATAAATCGAAAAATATTTGAAACAATAACTTCAAAAACAATGCAGGAAAGTTATGAATTTCAATATAAACTTGTATCGGATGAACGAAATAAAGTTAAGCTAATAAAAAATAATGCCGATATTAAATTGGGTACAGATCTCCCCCCACGGGGCCCATTCCGCCATGGATGTTAGCAATTATACAGCGAATTGAGCATGTTTTTGGGAGTTTTAAGATATTAAATTTTTGTTTTTTTTTTCATGAACCAATTTAACATTTCCGGGTTGAGGGTTATGGATTTAAAGGCTACAACAAACAGATGACCATTACTGCTATGATGCATGACATAGTATTGGTATCGGTTTAATAACTAATGTCAAACTTAAATACTTTTCTAGTATAGTGTGCAATTATTAATGCATAAAGTAAAAGTCAAGTATAATTTGATTTTAGATTCTTATACATCAACTTTATCGCTGCCTGATCAAGGAGTAAGTATATGTTTTAAATTTAGTGATCGTTTAATTAAAAAAAACTGTTAGTCCGTTAGAACTGAGTACATCCGGCAAGATCGGCATAGTTGTCGTTCTTTACTTATCAATAAATCAATCCATTATAAATGGTACTTATAATTCACAATTTATGACCTGCTCCTACTTATGTACAGTTTATGACCTGTACTTGTTTACAGGTCATAAACTTTATGTAACTTTATATTAATTTATATCGAGTTTAAGGCCAGTAGGCCAAATTACTTGATGTTAAATATGAAAAATATCTTAAAATATATAGTCTTGCTAAGACTACACTTATCGAAGAAGGGTGTGGATTTTTGAAATTATATTTTTTCGTCGCATAAACAGTTTTGAAAACGGAGGAGGGTTTATGTATTTAGGCTGCAAGCCATATTTGTTTAGTCCGATTAATTAAACATCCCCATATTATAATCAAACAGATGGAGCATGTTTCGAAGATTAAGCTGGTTCGCTTGCATTTAAGCTTACATCGCTAAGACTTAGTTTTATTTGCATTTCATTTGGAGCCGTGACTACTTTTGTAAGATTATTTACTAATTAAAACTTAAAGTGTGATAGCATTATTTTACTTGAATTGTATCTCTTTGTTCCTTGCTAGAGACAGATCATTATCAACAACAGTGAAAATCTACACCAATTAGACTCCATCCAGAAGCCTCGTCTTTAAATTCTGATGGCCCAGAAAACTATAAAAACGGTAATCAATCCCATCCTTCCAATACGTAGTCCTCTGGCCTGCCTGGCTTGGCCGTACCGTTAGAAAAGCCAGTTTAAAAAGAAATATACGTAGTATACGAGTATCAAAATAAAATAATAGATAAACCTAAAAAACCAACTGAAAAGGATTAATTAAACAAAATTCGCATAGGTAATTCTGACATACTTATCCAAAGCGTTCCAAATTAGTCTACCGTTGGATCTGGAGTAGATTATATTTATATTATAATGTTTATGGGCGGCAATGGCCACTTCCCATCAGATGGATTACACGCTGTTTGCTATGTCTATGTTACAAAAAATCTTGAATCTTAAAATAATTTAGATTTAGTTTCTAAAGTATCTTAAAATAAAAAACACATACATGAAACCTGCAAAACACATGGTAAAATGTATACAACAACAAACTTTACTGAAATAAATTTGTAAACTTTAAACTATATCGCCAAATTTACATACGGCGGCTATGAATTACTATTTCCACAATGGCCATCTATTTGAACGATTAACACTTCCCAACAACGGTGACTAATGTAAGCTGACCTCTGGTTTGCAAATAACGGTATGTTGTTTTTAGGTAGTGTGGAGGTCAAAGAAAGCAGGTTGGTTGGTTTTATCGGAACAGAATCCGGTGTACCTAGCTTCGGACAGCTTGTACAAGGGACGTACACCCTAGATAATTGTCACCGGCGGTAGTCGGGGGCAATGAACTGCACTCGTGGGGAACTAACACCTCGTGCTCATACTTAGTTTAGATAAATGTGTCGATAGAATATTTGGTTTAGTTTGCAAACTTAATGATCTGATACTGAATTTTTAGGGGTCCGTACGGAAGGAAATCGTATTACTGAAACACGCAGGGTTAGTAGAATTCCTTATATCGTCTGTCAGGCCGTCAATAATCATATCTTTTGGACTATGATAGGTACCTAGACAGTTGAAATTTTCATAGAATAATATAAATAAGTATTATTTACAAAAAATGTCTGTTCTCTATGTTTTAAACAATAATAAATACAGTTTGTTTTTTATTGTAAATATATAGCAAGAAAATATGGACAATGACGTGTAACTGAACTCTCAGTACGTAAGTCCGATGCGCACTTGACTAATTCTTGAGTTTATCTAAAGAACTTTCTTTACTGTAAAATTTCTTGGATTTCAAACTTTTATGCTAAAATATTGTTACTTAACTTTCTTATCCTCAGTTTCTTAAGATAAAACATGAGAAGGAAGCAGACAGAATCTTCTATATATTATATTTAGATTGTAACTTTAAAAGCAAACATCACAACGCCACATAACTTTGCATAGAGAATTTGTTTTGTTTGAAATATTTATAAATCGCTCCGCTATCTCGATTCCGCAATTTATGTGGCCATTTTTCTTATTCAGCTGAAAATAATAGCCTGATATCGATAAATCATCCAATAAATTTACTAATCGTAAAGCAAAGAACAACCGCTTGCTGTTTTATTTTCCTTCTGGCAGTAATCTGTACTGTCCGTGACATAAAAAATAAATTATCCAGCCTATAATTGGATGGTAAATTTTATAGCGGCCGTAAAATTACCATGAAACACTGCAAATAGCTTTTTAAATCAACATTTTGCGGACTTTTGTCGATACAGTGTTTTCAGACGACAATGGGAGTACGTGTATGACATTAATCTTTCTATGAAATTAAATAAAAAATATGCAATATGTATAACGCCAACTACTTAACTATTTGTCCTTTTCTCTTTCCCATGCATAGGTTGTCTGGAAGAGATCGCTGCTTAGCGATAAGGCCGCCTATTGCATACTGTTTTTACTTTTTACCTTAATTACTACTGTTAAATTCTACTGTAAGTGTGCAATAAAGAGTATTCTATTCTATTCTATTCTATTCTACTTATGAAACATGGAAGCATAATTAGAGAGATTACGCAATGTTTGTCTCAACGCATTAAGTAAAATTTAATCTTATGAAAGTGCCAATGTACTTTTAAATATCATATTTACATTCTAAACGGTCTACACAATTATTTTAATAATAACTAAACAGACAATCATATGTACATATAAGCTATATCTATGTAGCTACGTGTTAATATCAAATGGATTTAACACGTCACGTTTAAAGACTATGTTAATAACAAAGCTTAAATTTAATTTTGATAAATTAGAAGTCAAACTCCATACTCAGATGAAACCATTTGTGAAGCTAGTCCTGAATATTACGAATATCAATATCAGAGCATAGCAATAAAAGTGAGTGTGGCGCTTCGTAGCAAGTTCTGGCATGAGTTCAGAAGTGCGGTGTTAACGGACATTCCCGGCATCTGTGTGCAATTGTGCACGCGCCCGAATGTTTTTAATATAACACTTTCTTTCTACATATTTAACATAATAGTTCTACAGCACAATAAGGTCTTCTACGCACTTTCGATTTATTGAAACATGGAGGCATGATTAGGGAGTTTACACGGTGTTTGTCGGGACATAAATTAGAAGTCCCACTCCATACTCTGATGGAGCCATTTGCGAAGCCAGTCGTGAATATTACGAATACCAGTATCAGGGCATAGCAATAAAAGTGAGTGTGGCGCTTCGTAGCAAGTTCTGGCATGAGTTCAGAAGTGCGGTGTTAACGGACATTCCCGGCATCTGTGTGCAATTGAGCATGCGCCCGAATGTTTTTAATATAACACTTTCTTGCTACATAACGGAAATGTGCTATAGCACAATAAGGTCCTTTTCGCACTTTCGTTTTACTGAAATATGGAGGCATGACCACGGAGATTACACGGTGTTTGTCGCGACATAAATTAGAAGTCCCACTCTATACTCGGATGGAGCCATTTGCGAAGCCAGTGGTGAATATTACGAATATCAGTATCAGGGCATAACAATAAAAGTGAGTGTGGCGCTTCGTAGCAAGTTCTGGCATGAGTTCAGAAGTGCGGTTTTATCGGACATTCCCGGCATCTGTGTGGATGCGCCCGAACGTTTTTAATATAACACTTTCTCACTACATACCTAACCAAATAGTGGTATAGCACAATAAGGTTGTCTACGCACTTTCGTATGTATGTCGTATGTCTAGTCTTTACATCATTAATTGTTTTTTTTTTTTAATAGAAATAATTAGAGTTATTACGCTGTTATTATTCATCCATAAATATACATTAAAATGAATTTATTACGATTTTTCAAATACAAATTCATTGGAACATTATGAACGTCGGAAATGTATTTAAATGACTTACGCTATACATATTAGGAACATAATTTGTAAGTCAATTACTTTACATTGCTACGAATGAAAAATATCAATGTTTACGAAAATGCGTATGAAATTGAGAAACAGTTACCTATCGTTTTAAAGTTCCAATAACTATTCACTTATGCGCACCAAGCTTTGTGCCGAAGCGCAGTGCGAATACATAGTGTGATAAAGTATCTTAACGATCATTGAAGCGTTATCTCACTAAAGATTCTATTCGTATCTGGCAATAGGTTCTACGTAAGTAATATTGAACGAGGTATTTTACCATCGAAATTTGATAATATTATACTTGTTAATAAAGGTGTATTAAGAGTCATACACGTCTACGAGTAGTACAGGATTTAGAAAATGTAACAAGTGGGTTCGAAGTCATAAGGTCATAAATTCGCTAAAATGTTTATAATGTTATAAACAAAGATTTCAAGAACTGTTTACTCGTAATCCACGTGCCATTATTATTTACTTTTGAAAGTACTTAAATACAAATGAACATGAACTTCATGATATGAAATTCCAAAAACAAGATATGTACTTTTATAGTCCGATGGATGCAATAAATAAAATAAATAATCCTTACTTAATATTATAAATCCGAAAGTAACTCTGTATGTCTGTTTGTCTGTCTGTCTGGTTGTCTCTTCTTCACGCCTAAACCACTGAACCGATTTTAATGAAATTTTGTACAAAGATAGTCTGAGGCCCGAGAAAGGACATAGGATAGTTTTTATCCCAGAAATCCCACGGGAACTAGGGATGGCGATCTAAGATCGATTAATCGGAGAATCGATGTTTTGGACCCAAAACATAGATTATTTTAATCGATATTAGTAAGTATTGAATCGTAAACTATGCATTTGATCGAGTGATAATCTTTAGTAAAGTTGAAGGTACGAATTTTCGTACTTTACGAATTATGTATGTTAGTATGTTATATTATTTTCTTGAAAAACGCGGGCGAAGCCGCGGGCAAAAACTAGTTTTAAATAAATTACAAAGTATCAAGAACTAGATACATTTATTTTTCTCCCCGCTAATACTCCGCCTGTACCTTACCCCACTTCTCCCCATGACAGTCATGACAAAGTTTTACCATTCACGAGTTCAACTGCACATTTTGGCACGAAACTACACGCCAACAACTTAACACAGTCTGTAATTTTGCAACACGAAATTAATTTAGATGTCGACAGCCCACAATGTTTCGAATTTCCTTTCTTTCTCGCCTCGTGAATATTTCCGTGAGTTATGGAAGCACTGATTGCGAAATTGCAATACTTTTAACAGAAGCAGTAAAGCAAAATTCGCTTATTCGATAATTTAATTTTTAAGTTGAATATTTATGCCAATACTATATTTTTGCGATAAGAAATGCAAGGAGTTTATTTTTAATGGGGAATCAATAAGCTACACACCTACCCACTTTATTTACGATCAATATTAAGTTAGTTTCTATCAAACCGCAATACCGTAATTTCAAAAATTGCATTTTTAGTCCCACTGCTAGGCACGTATCTTCCCTCACAAATGGAGGGACCAATGGACCGAGAATATCTAATATTTCGATATATAGGTTTATGAAATATTTTATTTTCTACTAATACGACGAATTATCTCAGTAACAAGTAACGACTTATATCATCTCGAAATAAAGATTTTAATTCTAACCCTGCGATTCATTCAGTATTGAAACGGATTCGTACGTGGGTTAAAACTGTAAGTACAGTAGTATCTGTATAGCCGTGACCCTTTTGCCCCCACCGACACGACCCCGATATTACTGTCGTCGCCGACACATTTTTTGCAGATTAACAATCAAGTCATGACTACTTACAATTAGTAGTAATTAATAAAGTAGATAAACGCTTTCTACACTCACAGCCCCACACTAGGATTCCCTGTGACGTGGGTGCCATGGACACACACATAGATACACACACCCAGACCCAGAAACAGAAATCTAAATTCATCATTTAGATATCTGTCTGGCCGGGGATCGAACCCGGGACCCTTTGCGCGTCAGACTGGTATGGTGGCCGCTCCGCCACGCGGGTCGTCAGATGTTTTACACACACGTTATATTCACCTGCTTTTGAAATTTCAACACATACTGTCAGAAGTTGTGTTCACAACCTATTAACATGTACCAAAACCACACCACAACGATAACTGGGTGAGAGGGCGCAAATTGGTACGAGACACATCGCAGGTACCAAATTTTACCATCCGAAGCAATAGTGTAGACGATAGTTGGTACTGTACCCTTACCATGAGTTTTCAAAACATCCCACAATTTTAGGTTACGTTTACTCAATCCATTATTATGTTCCGTTTACATAGTAGACTGAGTAAACGTAACAATAAGTACGTGCTCAAGTCTTTCTGCCTGCCTCACATGTTCACAAAAAAAAGCGACACAACATAAAGCGCCATTTTGTCAATTAAGACATTTAATGTTACGTTACTGACACTATAGTTCTGATACAATCCTCTAGGGACGCTGATTGGAATTTGTATGGGCAAATACGTAAACAAGTACCAAAACAGTAATATTTATCAAAACGTAAAAACTCATGGTAAGGGTACTGACTTCGCACACAGCGACACCTCGCATAAGAGACCGAAATTTATCCTGTATGTTGTAAGTGTCAATGGGCACGTTAATAAGTTTTAAATAAAATATTTAAGCTTTCGTATGTTACAAATGTACCTATTTGTAAAACTACACCGTACCTAAAACAATTATGTACAACTGCCAACGAGATACTTTTTTTTTAATATGTGAGTAGCAGACGAGCATGGAGTCCACCTGATGGTAAGTGGCTACTGCCGCCCATGGACATTTGTAATCAACCCAAAGGATTATATATTCCTACCTGAGGTCTGCCACAGATGCGCCGCTACCCCTGAGGACTAAACCGGAGCGCCTTGGTAAAGTATGTCTCCCTTACCACACCCTTCAAACCAGAACACAGCAGCGCTTAACACTGCTGTTATGAGACAGAAATAGGTGTGACGATGGTGTCGCCGGAGTCGAACCACAAAGGGTTCTACTACCTTCACTTAACACTGATTTTATGTCACTTAATACTATGTACATTACAAATAACGCAACGTAATCGATTCAGGTAGACCCCTATGTTGGCCTCCCATGGAATTGGATATAGATGATCATACGTGGCAGCGTACACCTACTATCACGTGGAATGTAAGTTCATCTGCTTCTATTATAGATTAGTAAAGATTACTCACTCCTAACAAGAAAATGTAACCAGTTTTGCGAATTGAAATAGTTGCGTAAAAACGTTTTGCCACGTCTCGATGCTAAAATGTCCCTAAAATATTTGAAATACTTATTTATTTATTATGTAAATTACGCAGTATTAGTTATTTATTCGCAATTTTTTTTTTCTAAAAATGTGTTTTATTTGTCAAAATAAAAAAAAAACACTAACAAATCAGCCTTTTGTGGCTTCATTCAATTTCAAAGCGGCGAAGTATCTTTACTTATCCAATCTATTATAACAGAATCCTACACTTACGTGTATTATGCCCTCAAGGTATCCCAACTAGATATATAGATAGACCTATGTCGACACTATGTAGACACAGGCATATCGTTTCCCGATTTATAGTCGTGTCGTTCAATGTAAAAGGAACCTTTATAAGTCCGCAGTGACGCGCGTTTAAACTGTAGTTTCACACATAACACAACAGATGGCGTGGAAATTTAAAACTGCATTTGCCGACTTCCATGAAATATTGTGCAAAACTTATTACAAATTGTGTCATAACCTATAAATAAATGAACAAAACATTTTCACAAAAAAGATCTAAAGGTTTGTTTGAAACTTACGCCCTCTATTGGATTGGTAATAGAACTAGATGCCGTGAAAGCCTCCTCGAGTTTAAAGTTTCAGATAGCTTTGTATAGCATCAGATTTTCAAGTACTCGTATGTTAGTTTGTTCATGAAAGACAGATGGCATTATTTTACACTATATTTCAATTTGGAAAAAATATTTTTTATATCACGGCGTGCGTAAATTGACGTTTTACGCACGCTTCGCGTGCGCAAAACCCCCATTTCCGACCCCGTAATATAAAATTTTATACAACACGCGGACGAAAAATGTTTTTCTGACTCGTGTGATTGCAGTCCTCGCCTGCGGCTCGGCCTGCAAACTCACACTTGTCAGAAAAAAATTTTTCGTCCTCGTATTGTAATGTACTATTTACGGTAAACGGTTTCCTGTTACTTAAGTAACTTGTTATGTACAAACTGAATTCGGTCATTAATATAGGTAGTATGTAGTATTTTTTTCCATTAAATTTTTATAATTTTATTCTACATTTATACTTCTTATAAATACAATAATCACACAACATTTGACAATTGTATATTTCACCTATATCAATAAGTAAATAATGTTAAACAAACACGTACATACTAATCTTGTAAAGGTACTAACTATTTACTTTCTGCTTTCAATTATTATTGTTTGTTAGTATATACGCTACAACAACACATACCATATATAAAATCAACTAATTTTAGCAATTCATTACGATTCAAATAATGATTGTAACTGTTTTTACTAAATATCACTTGACTAATTTAGAAGTATTTAATTACACTTCATAATAATTATCATTACCATGTCGTCTTGTAATAATGTTAATGAGATGTGACACATGACACATGTAACATGAAAGACGCAATGAAAAGGATGTCCTTTA
The DNA here is from genome assembly GCF_041222505.1 of Epargyreus clarus. Taxonomy (NCBI): domain Eukaryota; kingdom Metazoa; phylum Arthropoda; class Insecta; order Lepidoptera; family Hesperiidae; genus Epargyreus; species Epargyreus clarus. Next base: position 11,056,222 of record NW_027332213.1, read on the forward strand.
AGTCTGAAATGTTTCCTTCTCGACATCCTGATTCAGAGATTATGTTAATGTTATTACCTAAATTATTGTAACCTACCTTTACTCCTCTTGAATAAATTAACCATCTCCTTCATCGATTTTTCATTTCGGGCAATTTGAAGATTACTTCCTAATTCAACCACATTTTCGGTGTTACAATTGTCCTCGTAGAATCATGAATTTAATACGTTTATAAAAATAAAACACAGTAATGGACCAGCATCACAGACAACTCACAACAAACTGTTGACAGTGTGTAAACCATCTCAATGACTGAATCATTCCTGTTGGCGGGAACGGATGCACTTTTATCTTCGCTCTCTTTCACTCTTACTCAACCCATATACATCTGTCTCAAGGGTGTCGATTAAAGTTAAACCATTACCATGAGAACAAAAAAGGGTCCCCTTCGAGCAAATCGTAATATATCATCGGTTTGACGTTATGAGCTTAGGGTCCTCGGCCAGTATAGTTCTGCTTTGTCCAAAAGCGGCAAATTTATTGGTTTAACGGTTTTAATGACCAGCTTGCAAACTTACGCCAAACTTGAACTGTTTTATCCTTTTGTTGTTTTATGATACAAAAAGGTGGCGTAATGCCGCATAACCCGCTTTGTATGTACAATACCTGTACCGGATTAAGTTCTGCTTCTGATGCTACTAAAATTTATTGACTTTAAAATTTACAATATTAATGCATCCACTTAATAATAAAAAAATATTTTCATAAGCGAAATGCCTTAAATGTCGTCCTATAGTTAGAGTAAGTTAATTTAGAATATAATATTAAAAGACACAAAAAGGCAAAATATCATTATTATTTAAAACTTTGTTTTAAATATTTTTTACTGCTTTACGCTTACGTTTACTTGTTACCGAACCTTATAAGTATAGTAGTAACAGCATCAACAATAAAATGACCCAATAAGCCACATAAGGCCCGAGCTCTCACGGGTCGAACTCATTTATCAAAAATAACAATGGATGCTGGATGGTTCAAAGCAACGAAGTGTTAGCAGTTGATACGTGAGTATAGTAAAGAAATCAAAAGTAGTCATGGAAATAGTTATTGTCACCTACGCTCCCTTAGTCTTAGTACTTAGTGACATGGTTGGTTTGTAAGATTTCCTCATCGGACGCACACACACAATGATTACTGCAACATGTGAATCAAGGAAAGACTACTCTAAATTTTGTTTTATTGAGTCTGGAGCACTTAACCAAGATCTCTTAAAAATGTTAATGTGGATAGTAAAAAAAATGAATAATAAATTTCATTTTAAAGGCGTATTAGCGTAGCGGATATAAGATATATGGACGACTATAGGACGAATTGACAAAAAGTATTATTTATTTAAATTTTCAGTCTATTTTACTTTATCTACGATAATTAATATTGTATTCAGGTGTTCTATGTTTATCAACTACTTTTTACTTAGCAATATGGTATTTCTTTATTAAACTTATAGCAAAACCCCTTAGTTAAACTTTAAAATCATTATAATAACTAATAATAGTACATGGCATACTTATTTTGTTCAAGGAAGGTTTATAAGTAAGCCTCGAAAGGGCCGATCAAACACGCAACTCATTTATCATACGCCACAAAGGAGGCTGGATAGACCGCAGCTGAGCAACAGACTTGATACAATGTTATCACAATAAAGGAATTCTTGAAATAGTTTTACTAAAATCTGTACTTTTTATGTTGGTAGAAAACCCACTTTAAATATTGGTAAACAATTAAAATATAGCTAAGTAGCAAAAGACTAGTAATCTAACCTACTAGTTATAGTACTTATTGCTTTTGTTACCTTAAAAAACATAGTATCGAGTGGATACGTCGTCTACAGGACTTATCTTTTAAACAATTTGAAGGTGGTAGAACCCTTTGTGGTTCGACTCCGGCGGCACCATCGCCACACCTATTTCTACCTAATAACAGTAGTGTTAGACGCTGCTGTGTTCCGTTTGTGTGGTAAGGGAGACATACTTTTCCGAAGCGCTCAGCATAGTCCTTAGGGGTAGCGGCGCATCTGTGGCCCACCTTAGGTATATCCACTTACCATCAGGTGGACTGCATGCTCGTCTGCTACTCCTATATTATAAAAAAATATATATAAAAAAAAGATTATGTAAAATTGTTGAAGTCTAAAGTTTTAGCCCGTAAGGGCATATCTTTGTTTTGGACAATTTTCTAACAAGAACACAGAACAGCTTTAATATGTTCATAAGGTCAATTTAATGGGATGTCGCAGATAATCATAAATAGTTTTTCGACCGCAAAGCATTTACCTCTGTAACAATGTTACAGATATCTGAATAATATTCTGAAGATCGTTGTCAGCTTTCTTATAATTATGCTACATAGATCCTACAAACGAGAGACATCATACTTGTTACATTTGCTTAAAAATGTATATTTTTACGCGATGATGCACTGTGATACGTTTATCTTAATGACTTTGCTATCAGGCTGACACGCAAAGACCTACATAGCCTTTGACGTTAGAGAAGTTGCAGTTACTCAATACATACAAAAGTAAAAAATCTGATGACTTTAAATAAAACTAAGAAGTCATTCAATCTAGTATTTTATAGAATATTGCACCCTCATTTCGTATAATTCATACTAGCTGTCGTATGTGTCTTTACTTGCCAAAACATGATCAGTTATTTTAAGTACCTAACGCAATTCCTAACATTTACACAAATAAACATGGTGACAAAGATTTAATTTTAAAATTAAGATAAGTATTATTATAAACTAGATGTCTGATGTAGAATGTTGTTGTCTATTTTTTATTTAGAAATCGACACAGAAATAGATTTAACATTCATCTAACGCTGTTCAAAATTATGTCTTTCACTAATAACTTAATAAGGTATTAATTGTCTTTCACTAATGAGGTATTAATAAATATATAAAAACAAAATTATTCGATAAGATTGCTTAAATTTGTCCGTTATCAAATGAGTAAAGTAACTCGGTAATGTCCGAGTGTCCACTACTTACTCGTACTTATCTAGAAGTGGAATCTCTTTTGTACTGTATTTTCTAAAACATTGTGACAAGCATTTTAGCCACCGAAATACATTTTAAAGTTTTATCTCGTATTGGTTTCCTATCAGAGACCCGGTATGTCCGTCTTATCGGCTGCACACAAACGAATAAACCAAGAAATGTAGCACACAAATGAACAAAGTCATTACCAAATTAACGATATTCAGGTGAAGAAAAACCATTTAGTAAACAAATGGTTTACCGTGTGGTCGCGTTAGTGTTAGTGCGTATCCGTGTCAATATACTTAAAACGTGGTTAGGCGTGTCTAAAATTGCAACACAAAATGTCAACTACGACACCTTCTCCGCCGCCTAGTCTCCAGACGGATGAAGACTCCAGAGACTCGCTTTCATCAGAATATTCATCGACAGACCCATCAAAACATCTCTCAAATACTTTTGATCCAGCTCAAAAGCATCTTTACAAGATCAACACGCTTACATCTCATGGTGTTCAAGATATTCTGTCCGACGGTACCGCCTACAGTGCCCAAGATACTGCACTCCAAGATTGCAAAACGGAAGCCTTGGCAGCAATTTCGAATCCATTCGTGCAAGATTATAACTCCAGAGACTCCACTGGTTTCAGCATCCAAGACATACTGGGATTGCACCAGTCGTATAACGCTGCCCATGCACACATCGATTTGCAACCACGATACGAATACGATATGCCTAATTATGAAAATATAAGCAACAGTTCAAATAACAACTATGCATCTGGAACCGAAGAAATACTTTCAGAAGAATGCATCAACATGAATGACAACAATCACATTGGAAATCCAATGTTTAGCAGAAACTACTCAACTAATGAACCTGTTCGATGTCATCAACGAATTAGTGATGATGCTAAAGACCCTGACAGAGAAATAAACGAATCAAGTTTTCCAACTGAGGTAAATAAACCACAAAGTAATTTAAACCTTAATACACAAATGACAGAACGGTCGAAAGCCACGATATAAAGACTTCTATCGCTATGTGATTTACCACAGGCTAACCGGATCTATAACGACAATTTAATTTTGTAGTAGATAGCGGTAATTAAGAAATAGGTTGAACCTACATTGCTTTACCAAACTGCGACTAAGTCAGACGTAATATATACTGTGAAATTAATAGTGTTTTTGGTATTTCAGAATATTTCGTGGGAAAATAAATCCGCAATTGAACTGAGTAACCCAATGGTTAATGCTGAATCTTCACTTACAAACGGTAAGATTTATTATTTTTTTTATTAAATAAATTCGTGTGATCATTTTAGTAGTAGTGATGATTTTATTAAACATCTCATGGAGTGTAAATATATAATATATAAATATATAATTAATAAAATATTTCCTATTTCAGATATGTCTTCGGAATCATCGTCTTATCAAAAGGGATTTACTAAAAGAGCTAGAACAGCATACACAAGTTCACAATTAGTGGAGTTGGAAAATGAGTTTCATCAGAATCGATACCTTTGTAGACCAAGACGAATCGAGCTCGCTAACTACTTGCAACTGTCAGAACGGCAAATTAAGATATGGTTCCAAAACCGACGCATGAAATATAAAAAGGATAATAAGCACAATAAACCATCGTCTTCAGTAGATGATAGCAGCCCGTCTAGTTCTAAAGACCGTTCACCAAGTCAAGATCATAAAACCAGCCACGGGAGAAGTTGTGGCGGCCACGATCGTCATCGGCGCTTGTTAACAGACAGCCACGCAAGCCATCATAAAATATATCTATCAACAAACGACACTCTTGCAAGACCACCGGAATATTCTTCGATAAATACTCTTAAATCTGTCATAAAGGAGCCGCAAAATACTCTGGAACTACCATCGTACACGCCAAATTTGTCATACTCGTCATATTACACCGGTGCCACGAGTAGGGCTGCTTACTCACCAATGTCCGAAGTTTATCGCTACGCCACCGATGATTCATTGCAACCGAATTCTACGTTACCTTCGTTGTCATCGGAAAGTTACGTACCAAACGGTGTAAATTTGAAACTCAGCGATGATATGATGCGCTACTCTGTTGGAACACCATATTATAATTCAATCCCGAATGGAGCAGTGATGCAACCAGCTACCTCAGAAGCTTATGGATTTACAACGATACCATCCGTGACGACTCCAACGTATGATGAGAGCAGAGCCAGTATGGCGCTTCCACAGGATCCTTATTTTTCTTATTTAACTCCAGACAGTTCTAGTCAACTACCGAGTACAGCTACTAATAAGTTTTCTTCCTACATATCTTTGTAATTTAAGTAATAACTTTTCATATTTTCAATAAAATTATAAGATTACAAAATCCTAATAATGTAAAAAGTGTAAATATCAATTAATTTAATAAGATGCTGTTGTTTCTGAGACCTATTGTAAATAAGGAGTATTATAATCGGACAATTTAATGATACTACTTATACATATAATAACTACAACAATAACTACTTTAGTCTATTATGTGTTTTTTTTTAATTTTAGTCATATTTACATAGAAGTTTAAGTTTGGTTTTTAACCTATGTTAACGATATGTAAATAAATATAATAATTTTATTTAATAAAACATTTATTATTTTAATTTAAGTAAAAAAATACTAAAGTAAGTATGCACAAATATCTATGGTCATTTAGAAATATTTCATAATAAATAATTTAAAATGTAAATTAAAGAAAAAACATTTTTTAAATATAAAATAGTCTGAATGTCTATAAGCCGCAGTAAAGATTCTTCAGGCTTTGTTGGTTTCCACTTTAACACGTTTTCAGTTTCTCCGGACTCGTCCTGGTCCTGATATTGGCTCGTTCATTAAATAATTTTCACTTTGGTTATTTTCTTTAATGCTGATAGAACAGGTGTCCCTATCATATTTGCACAGAAGTTTAAATTTTGTTTTTAACCTATCTTAACGATATGTAAATAAACATAATTATTTTATTTAATAAAAAATATTATTTTAATTTAAGTTAAAAATACTAAAGTAATTATGTACAATTATCTAATATCATTTATAAATATTTCATAATAAATAATAAAATTTAAAATAAAGAAAAAAAAATTACATATAAAATACGGTCTGAATGTCAATAAGCCGCTGTAAAGATTCTTCAGGCTTTGTTGGTTTCCAACTTAACACGTTTTCAGTTTCTCCGGACTCCTCAGATAGGCTTCCTGGTGATATTGGCTCATACATTAAATAATTGTCACTTTGGGTAATTTTTTTATTACTGTTAGAACAGGTATCCCTATCAGTAATACTATTAGAAAGAACTGTATCGATTACTTTTACTAATTCTGATATTGCTTTGTTATTTAACGTAACAAATCCATATTCATCAGTATTTTCTTTAATCTGACTTTCGATATAATCTAATCGAGCCTTATGAACATCATACGTTTCTTCATTCGTTGAATCCGAGTGACAGGAATCGCACTGGTCTTTTTCTCGTTTCTCAGTCACTCTGCGCCGATTTTGAAACCAAACTTTAATTGCTTTTTCACTAACATTTAGTTTCTTAGTGAGAAATAGCCTCTCTTCCTTACAGACGTATGGTCTTTTTTTAAAAACTCCTTCCATTGTTATTATTTGTTCCGTAGTAAAAACAGTTCTTTTACGTTTACGTTTTATAATGCCTTTGCAGTGATTTGTTTGCTTATCTTTTATTTCTGGAAATTGCTTTGTCTCTTGTCTGACGTAACATATATCTGAATATGGCTTTCCTGGATGGTTGATAGCTTCACAATTCTGAAAAATAATAATTTGTTTAAAATTACATTTGCTATTTTACTAGTTAAAAACATATGTACGTTTTATTGCATTAATCTTACCGCAGGCACTTGAGATACGTTGGAAGCATTCGCATCATAACATAGTGATTGATTTTCATGGGTAGATTGAGTGGACATTGATTCCACTGAATTACATTCCATGTCACTGAGTAGCTCCTCCTAAAATAAAATAATATAATAAAATCTTGGTTGAAAAAGAAAAACATTGGTATACTATAGGAGAAGATATAAAATCCACGTACCAAATCATTATAGAGACTCGATTGTAAGGGATTTGCAAAATTATTCGAACAGCACTGGCTTTCACACTCCTGAAAGTAAAAAAAAAAAGTTAATATTGTTAACTTCATTAAATTCATAATGAAATTAATTTATTTATAACAAAAAGCAGTAATTTTTAGTTATAAAAGGTTAGTTAACTTACCGGATCATGCAATATCCTACGGGAATTGGAACTTAACATATTCCTATTATCCCAAAATCCAGTATTATTTTCAGTCGTAGCGTATACACGTGAGTCGCAAATTGCAAACATTTTAGTCAAATTACTGATCACTAATGACAACTGATGAACCCTTTTACCCTTATATAGTAAAGGTTTCTATGGACTCATTAAGGACTTCCCTCTCCAAGTGAAAAACATTCGTATTGACTCCTAATGCTGAGATTAATCCTAATTAAGGACAATACCTGTACAACTGTGACGACTAATTACTTTGTTATTTTTAAACGCAATAAATTCAGGCACTTCATTTTAAAAACAGAGCATGTTAATATGTATTGAAGAAAAAGTTATTCTCAAAATAGATTAATTTTATTATTATTTATAACTATTGAGAATGAGTACCAACAAGAAATAATAAAGAATATCTGAATTATGTTCCACCTGCTTCATACTTATTACGATGCATATTTATCTAGAATGAAAAATTAAAATGCTACCAAAATGTGGTAGGTAGTTCAAGGTCTAAAATAACTCTGTAAGTATATCATACTACCTACAACAAATGTTAATATATGAGGGTAAATTAATAATGCTAGCAGAAAACGTTAAAACTTAGTTGTGTACCACCAGTAAAGCATCCAGTGATTTTTTGGGATTATTAATATAATTGTTCTAAGTACTATGTTTCATAACGTTCTGATGACTAGTTTAACTCCTTTACGGAATACAAATGAGGTAAGAAAGTATAGTTGTAAGCTTTATTACAAATTGAACAAATTAATTACTAAGTTCTATCTGCCTTGTCGGTTAAAATATTTAATTTAAGTACTTAGAACGAGAGTTCCTGTGAAGTTCCTTTCTATATAGTCTTATATTATGAAGTAATTAATGTTTTTGTACCCATTTCGAAGTAATTAAATATGTAGTTTCAAAGCATAACAGCAGGCTAAGTTTGGTGCTATTAAATTCAACGTGGCGTGTGTGATTTCAGGCCGACTGTTGGGAAAACAGACCATTTACTACACTATGGCCTGAGATGAAAGAGAAGAAGTTAAAAGGTAAAGAACATCTATATAATCAAAAAACTTACCCAAATAAATCTTGTGCATTATTTCATACATCTGAGATACAATCATGATTATTGATATTATTTTAACATGTTTCAGACACTACTATAAATAAAATTATTAAGAAAAAGGCTAAAAGGAATCGAACAATGTTTACGACGGAACAGGTGAGGGTATTAGAAAAAGTATTCGCGCGATCAAAATATATCGATGTCGAGAGACGCAGAGAAATTGCCGAATGTCTGAACATGGAACAGAAGTGCATAAAGATATGGTTTCAAAACAGAAGAATGAAGGAGAAGAAAGAATTGTCGGAAAGCTGTGACTCGGCGAGCGATGGTGTCGCTGAGTCAGTGTCACCTCCACTCGAATTAACTCAACCGGTAAACAACACACCAGATAATATGTACACACCCTATTTACACCCTTATGTAGGCAACGTAGGAGCACAATATAATTACTATACTCCAGAACACTATCACGCAGAAATACCTAAGATTGATGCAAACGACACTCCTCATAATTATGCAATTCCCGAATACACAAATTTTCTCAATATCGATACGAGTGGATACAGAACTAACACTAATTATTCAGCCCAGTATTACGAACCACAAACAGAATTGAAGTATTATTATAACGTAAAAGATGTAAATAATCAGAATGTAAAATCTGAAGCACAAGATTGGCCAGTCAATATTTTTGACACGAGCTATCTTAATTGATTTTGTAAAGATTATAATATTGTTTTGTATAGATGTGTTATAATAATAAATATTGTCTGTTACTTTTATTTCAATGAGTTCTAAAAATGTAGTTTTAAGAAATATTGTTTATGAAATATAATTTTAGAAATATACAAAGATTAATATAATATAATTAGTTATTAATTAATAAAGTAATTATACATTTATCGTAAGTTAATTTAGAAGTTTATTTACGTGTTAATATTTTAATATTAATTCTTTTAATTTAAATTAGTGACAATATTTTTAAAACGCTTTTTAGACTTTAAGATGTACATTTTGTACCTACCTTTAGTATTTTTTCTCAAATGAAATGCTTTTGTTTCAATGAAATTTGTGTAAAGTACTGATTTACTGATTCTGTAATTGTTTCAAATTATTTGTATATCTTTTCTAAAAAATCCTTTTCCTAAAATTTCATTGTCAATACTACTTTTATTTACTACTACTAGTTCTATAATTTATGTCGTTATATTTCTCCTATAAATTAGTAAAATTAATATGTTAAAATTTTGTAAAATGAATTATTAATAAATAAAATATGTAACAAATCTTTTGTTTCATCACTCATCTCTTATTTATCACTTGGTCACCTAATAAAGTGTAACTTCAACTAAATACGAGCAATATCTATTTAAAAATATTACTATACATAGTTTATTTGAAATAAAATACTATTATAGGGAATCGAAATATATAATAACCCAAAAATAAATAACTTTTATTACAATATACACATAAAACATAACCATAGAACAAAATATAATAAAATTGTAGCTTGAATTTATTTTAACATATTTATGTTCTTATCTTATTTTCTCTTTTGATTTCAACTTTTATTGATTGGTATTGCTATTACGTACTGAGGATGGGATGTTCCTGCTGATGTTTTGGCTTGTTCATGATTCAACAAGTTTTTCATGTGACAATTACAATTGCAGTTGCTCTTTAACATATTAATTTGATTTATCTGACTTAATTCATTATCCGTTACAGTCATCGGTAAGCTATTTGATGGTGGTGATATTATAGGCATTACATTAATTGGTTTCCACATTACACTTCCTCCTGAAATGCAAGGTGTTATATAATTCTGTGTATTGCAAATTGGAATATATGCTGAACCTAAATTCACATTCTCCAGATGATTTTGTGGAAACATCACATTTGATTTATTGCGAGCTGATAAGTCTTCAGGCAAATCTTGATAATGTATAGTCGCCGGGATATTACGCGGTACATCCAGTATAGATTGGCTCCCACTTTTAAAGTTTTCTTTAGTTTTAATTTTGGGTACCACATTTCTCTTATTTACCGCATCATTTTTATTTGTTTCCAAATATTTAATAAAGTTACTATTATTATAAAGTCTATTAAAATTATATTTCGATACGTTTTCTGTCGTTGAGGTAACTTTTTTGCCAATAGTTTGATTTTCAGCCTTATTAATTTTTTTCTTTTCGACTTGATATGGTTTGTCGCTCTCAACTTTTTCTGATTTTATTACATTCGAACTTTTCTTATCGACATTATAATTCGTGTAATTAATTTTGTTGACATGATTTGGTAGTGCTGCCTGTAACGAGCATTGACGATCGTTAGCTGATTGCGAAGAATGCACATTATTTAATGGATCGTTAGCAAGTTTTACATTATTAATCGAGTTGTTTGGACGATCTAAGTTATATTCCTTATTAATTACTTCTTTCTTCTCTTTCATACGGCGATTTTGAAACCATATTTTGACTGCTCTCTCAGGAATATTTAGCACGCTTGCAACTTCTTTTCGACAAGCATTTCCGATGTAGGGGAACTTCTTGAATTGTTTTTCTAGATAATTTATTTGTCCAGTAGTAAATGCACTTCTATACCTCTTCGCTTTTTTGGTCTGATACTGTATCTCAGATACGTCAACCTGTAAGAGACAGAAAACATGTTGATATACTTTTTCAGAGTCAAAATTATAAGCAAATATCTAATGTATAAACCACAATAATTTGTCTCATATAATTGTCATATATCTTAGTTTAAGTTGTATATTAGTCACTTAACAAATATTAAACAAAATATCTTTAAGCTTATTTTTTATTTACATATCTAAAATAAAAATAAAATATATCTAAAATAAAATAAATTTAGAAATTTGAAATATAACAAATATTATTGACACCTTAGTTTTAAGAAATATACTTTGTTTATTTGTTTTCTTCAAATTAAAAGTAACTTGCAACATAGCATTTAATTTTTTCTGACATTTACTACGACTTATTTTTTTAATTGTGATATAGGCCCACTACTATTGCCTATTTTAGAGGCAACATATATAAATATATACAGCAATCGCATTAAATTATCTTGCCTGGTCAGGGATCGACCCCGGAACAATGCATTACAAAGCGGTATCACATTATTAAGAACGTTCTTGGTAACACCTAATACTAACATTTCAGTTTTGAAACTATTATAATAACAACATTATGAACATAATTATTATGAATAACTTAAAAGCATTTTTAACTATAATTTTTAAAAATATAACTTACAGATTCAGAAATTTTTCTTCCAAGCATTTTTTCTTCGTAACTATTTCCAGTTTCGTTAAAAGACAGATATTTCATATTTCCAAAGGGTTTGTTAATAACTGTCACTCATAGATGCACACATGAAGGGAAAAATCCAACTGATATTGTTAAATAATTAGGAGCTGTATATATACGATCCATATCGACTATTATTTAATTGCCAATAAACGACAAATAAAGAGACAATTAACTAACTGACAAAGAAATTACATTAGTTCACTAATAATACCATCATCTTATATTAAATATTTAATTATTAATTAGGAACGATACGCCCTTCGTTTAATGTGTGGTAATAATTTAATTTATTTACAAATAAATATCGAGTCAGACGATATTCATTTGTAAATTTATAATTAGTGTTAACGTTATCAAATACAATAGTACACGGCTCCCACTTTATCACAAAAACACTGCTTAACCTTTTTTAGATAGTCCTGAGTTCAAGATTTAATGCCGCGAGATGGCAGCAGGCTTCCTAAAAAGTAACTCACGTACAGTGGTCATGGATACAAATTAAATTACTTATTATATGCACACAGGTAGTAAGGTGTATTTTTTTATAATATAGGAATAACAGACGAGCATGCAGTCCACCTGATGGTAAGTGGCTATTGCCGCCCATGGACGTCTGTAAATAATCAATAGATAGGAATTAGATATTCCTATCTGAGATCGCCACAGATGCGCCGCTACCCCTGAGGACTAAGTTGGAACGCCGCGGAAAAGTATGTCTCCCATACCACACATTTCAATCCAGAACACAGCAGTGTTTTACACTACTGTTATGAGGCAGAAATAGGTGTGGCGGTGGTGCCGCCGAAATCGAACCACAAAGGGTTCTACCACCTACACTTTATGGGTGTACATAAAGGTAAGAATTATGTTTACATTCTTAGAATTTTATAGGATTCATGACATGTGTTTCTGTGATTGACTTTCAGCAGAATTCATGTTCTATATGGAAATCTATTTCTACAAGACCATAATATGGTTCATTGCATACGGGTTAGATAAGTACACGTCTTAGGGCGGCAGTGTTCATTTACCACCAGGTACACTGAATGCTCGTTTGCTAATTCTTTCTTATAAACAAATGTGTGTTACAAATAAAACTCTTTATGGTTTACATTTGTGATCTTGAACAGTTTGAATCAATTTCGTCGGAATTAGGTATCACACAAATATTAAATATTGTACGTCGGTAAATTAATTAATTTAGGTGCATTTCAGCGGACTGAGCTTCACCGCTTAACCATCGCCGCCTCATGGTGACCACCGCAGCCGATTGACTATTTATGAGATCAAAAAGATTTTTTGTGAATTCATATTTCAGACTCATACTTTCAGTTCACCACTGATTGCTACCCCAAGAACAAAATTAATAAGCTTCATGTATGTAATTGTAAAGATATTCCATGACAATGCAAAAATGTTATTTTTAAGTATTGTGTGCACATCTCACAAGTTATTAGCCAGAAGGACTTTATTCCTATTTGAAAATTAAATGAATGGCATTGAAAAAAAGAGCATAATTATTATTATTAAAAAAAATACAAACCCACTGAGTTTCTTACAGGATCTTCTCAGTAGAGGTCGCGTTCCGATCCGGTAGTAGTTTAAGAAAAATATTGTTCCTAACAAATTTGTAAGTGCCATCGTTGGCCTTTAGAAAATAAATATATTTCATTTCATTTCTGATAAAATTATAAATGCGATAACGAAATATTCCCATGCACAGCCGTGTCCAGCACGCCAGAGCGGCTGCACAGATTTGTATGAGATCCCGGAGGACCCCAGAGATTACGCATCGCCGAGGATGGCCACTGGGTTTTAGTGCGGTTCGAATCCCACATAACCCTATGTCGGCTCCTACGATACCCGGTACCTTTTAAAGGTTTCTCCTTCATAAAAAAGGTACCATAATACTAATTTTTGAAGGTATAAAATGTCAGCTTAAGGTTTTAATTGCGTATTTTAAGTTTTTTTTAATAAAGACAACAAGCATCATAGAATATTATAGTAATGTACAGTGAACTTAATAGGAACGATCCAAAAGTACATACTCGTACTTTATTCATAAATGGTGCTCTCATTTCATGTATTTGTCTACTTAAACAAAAAAATAAAAAAAAATATGTGCTAATATTATTCATCAACAACCCATTACTGTCCCACTGCTGGGTACGGGTCTTATAATGAGAAGTCTCATAATGAGATGGGTTAGGCCATAGTCCACCGCGCTGGCCAAGTGCGTATTGGTAGACTTCACATACCTTTGAGATTTTTTTTTTTATAAATCTCTCAGGTATGCAGGTTTCCTCACGATGTTTTCCTTCACCGTTTAGCAAGTGATAATTAATTTCTTATACGCACATAACTTTGAAAAATCAGAGGTGCGTGCCTGGGATTTGAGCCTTAGATATTTTTCGCTATCGCTAATATTATTATGTATCTTAATTTACCTACAGACTTTACTCGTACAAAGTCAACATTTTGTCACTTTGAGGACATATTATTTACCTAATAGAATCATTTTAGAAAAAAATCACAGATTTTATATTCATGATTATTTTCCGTATTATTTTAAAGATTTGTTATTATTCATGTAACCTAACATAATTGCTTTAAAATATATCAATATTCAAACTTAATTAATTTATGAAAACATTATTTTAAAATTTTGAGGTATAAAAATAGGATTTACTTATTCATAAAATAATTTTTATTAACATAAATCTATTTCTTATATCAAAAATTATAATAAAAAATTAATTAAAGTATATGCTCTTAGAAATCGTCTTCAATTTTAACACTGCGAATCCAAGAAAAATCCCATTTTTGATCATCATCTTGATCTTGACTGGGCTCCACAGCTAAACTCTCAGTATTAGTTGAGGAATCTGGAAGAACTTCTTCCTTGCCTTCAGCTATCGCATTGCTTCCAACCGGATTAGCCATTTGAATGTTCTCTATTTGCGGTTGTGCTACCAACTGTACCGGCATATTATGGCTATTGTCAAATGTGTAAGCTGGATAAGTATTCACAAATATATTTTGAGGTGCCTCTGTTATTGCAACAGGAGTCTGTTGGTACATCATTGAAGGAGATATGTTGGAATATTGTTCCACGTACATGTTAGGACGATTAGCCATATGGTTCATCGGTGGAGGAGGCGAAAACTGATCATACATATGAACCATATTATTTCCACCCATATCCGGAGACGATTCAGTAGTACTCGTTTCAGAATCTTCCAGACCTTCTGCTCTGTCTTTTTTCTCCTTCATGCGACGATTTTGGAACCAAATCTTAATGGTGCGCTCATTGAGCTGAAGCAGTTCAGAAAGTTCGATCCGACGGCTGCGATCTAGATATCTTGTTTTTCCATACTCTTGCTCAAGTTCCAACATTTGTTGACTTGTGAATGCAGTGCGGATACGTTTCGGTTTTCTTACACCACCAGTGCTGGTTTTATTTGTACTGGTCCAAGTAGGACGAGGGTATCGATCACCATTTCTTGTTGCATTCACCCAGGTATTATTAGCAGCAGCAAGTAGGCCAGATCCATTTCGTACGCCGCTGGGCATCATAATACTGGAAACGTTGTGGATATTGTTTGGATTTGCAATCATTCCATTTTGACTGGAAAAGTTTGTAGTATTTTTGGTGCTCGTAGCTTCGAAATAATTCGGTGGATTGTAGGTAACTTGTCCATTAATGCAAGGGTTGACTTTTATTCCGTTGTTGACCGTTGGATCAGGCACGTTGTAGCCTGCTACCGGGATGAGCTTGTACTGAGGATACTCGCCCCACTGGAGAGGTTGCTGTAACAAGAACATGTAAGTTTCATTAGAATTAAGTCCAATAATTAACTTGTGATTATGAAGAGGGCCAAAAATTGGTAATATGAATTTGATTTTTGAATATTTTGATAAATTATAAAGTACCGGTTCGCACTGAGTGTTGGTTGGATTCATCGTCCACTGGTTATCACTGGCTTCAGTGGCGGTGAACAAACGCGTTGGCAATGTCGACGACTGATTCGATAACGAAGTCGATACAGACATCTTTGCTAAAACACTAATTTAAGGAACTTATCGTTGCGAAAGCTTGAAGATGTTTGATGATTAGTTGTTGACAGGACACATTTTTATACTGCCCCACTATTCCCTAATTATGGACAAGTAAAGGTCTATGACTAACAAAATTGTTAATTAGGGTGTTGTTGTTTTCGTAACCATGATATTCGAATCGATCATTATCTAATTGTTAACGATTACTGACGATTAATTCCTCGATTTCATTTCATTAAAGATAATATTAATAAGAGTTATAGGTACCCTACCCTACCGAACAAATATTATTTTATACGCACTCTGTTATAATTATTTGATTTTTCTTTTATCTTTATTTTAGTGATAATCAAATATAAAGATGCCGTTGTGTAAATAAATATTTATGTAGACTTATATCCAAGTTATCATTCCTAAGATCGCTCATAATTTAAAACTAAACATCATTCACATTTAGTCAATTCATTGTATGTAAAATCATAATAAATTTACATTCTTCCGACGTATGTATGTATATCTTTAAAAGGAACTGCTTTTGTGTCGATAAATATATTTTTCCAGTTCGATAAATTCATTATAATTTTGCTAATTAATTATAAACATCAATGTTGTATCGCCAAACCTTAAACTAAACTAACAGTAGTGTATAGGAACTTTTATTCTTATACTACTTTTAATTACAAATCTAATCAAGATAT
Source organism: Epargyreus clarus (assembly GCF_041222505.1). Classification (NCBI taxonomy): domain Eukaryota; kingdom Metazoa; phylum Arthropoda; class Insecta; order Lepidoptera; family Hesperiidae; genus Epargyreus; species Epargyreus clarus. The sequence goes on from NW_027332213.1 coordinate 11,072,714, forward strand.
CTAATGGAACATCATAATTAAGTATGCCTGCAATTTTACATTAGCATCTAATAGCAGCAATTTGATCATTTGATATTCAATTGCTATTCATGCTATTTGAGTATATTGCATGTTTTGAATGGAATTGTAACAAATATTATTTCAATATTTACTTCACTTTTTCATTGACATTTTTCCTACTTTGAAGTTTCTTCTTTTATATTATATTCGTTGGATATTTAACATATTAGATCTTATGAAACAGCTTTAACTACATCTAGACAGTAGGACTATACTGACAGTATCTATATTGGTTTTATTTCGCTATTTTATCTCATTGTAATTTTATTATTTTCTCTGGACATTGTGAATGTATTGAAAACAAAATTATTTTTTTGAATAGTCAAATATTTGATAACGGAACCATCCATTAGAAATAAGAGTAAATATTTACATCCATCGCCTGTCTCTTTCTTTTGTGTTACCTGCAAAGTTTACTAGTAAACAAATGTAAATATTTAACCAAGTAAATATATATCAAAGCTTAACTTTATACTTTTAATTATATTTAAGCATATATAGGTACATACGTGTCAGTAGATACAAAGGTGAATTTAGCTTGATTTATTTTTTTATATTATAGGGTCAACCTGAGGTCGGCCACCGCCGATGCGCTGCTACCCCTGAGGACTAAGCTGGAACGCCTCAGAAAAGTATACTTAAAAGTTGTTAGAAAAATTATATTTGCCAAATGCGAACTAAAAATACTATTCTTTATTAGTAAATAAAAGAAGTAACTTTACTGCTAACTATTAAATTATTTCTACAACAGCGTTAAGCTCATTTTTTAAACAGTGCCATCTACCATCGTGCATCTGAACTAACACAAGGCCTTGTCGGCTACGTAAGCTACGTTTCACATGATTTCACTAAAGCAACGCTACGAACGCCATATTACATACGAGCTTATCGACACTTAAGACATTTTGTATAGTTTATTAAATATATAAATAACTATGATAGAAATGTTGTATTTATTTTATTCTATGTCAATTACACGGATTATAAAGAACCAAAGTAGAAAATAAACTATTAAAGCATGTGTTTTACAAGGTCTCGTGCTGTGTAACTCCAAGCTAATTTAACAGGTGGCGTTACCATATACTCGTTTTGTTTTATGTGAATACTACAGAAATTGCTCTGTAACATACATATTGACCATATTGATCATAAAATTACCTCGTTGTATGCGGTACTTTATGAGAGTTATCAAGTTACATTTTCAGAACACCAAAAATGTTTACTATCGAAATCATAAGGTTACAGTATTCTAATACATGTATACCTACAAAATACCTACACTTGGTGATCAAAAAAATGTCATGTTAAAAGAATCGGAATTGGAATACAATCTCATCGCCTTTAAAGGTTACTGCCGCCCTTTCTATATGCAACTAACCCCAGAAAATTCTCCGACCTGCACCAATTATTTTATGCAATTAATAAATAGCATACTATCCACTTGGCTATAATGTTTCTTAGACATTTTTCTACAACAATTCATAAAAATGTTATTGGTGTACCAGTTTCAGTCTTTCTTTGGGCATCTACTTCTACGTATGTAAGAGTAAAATGTATAATTATTATACCTACATAAATAAAATTCTATGAAAATTATCAACATTTATTTAAATACGATATCAACACCAAATCGAATTTGTATTTTATTTTTAATGACTTAAAACTTTGGCATAAATTTGGTAAAAATTTAACCATCATAAGTAACCAAAGATAAAAAATTAAGGTAATAAAAAACATATAAAACTCCTTATATCGTTTAAGCCTTTTGTAGACCCGTGTATCGAGCTCGAGTTTCAATTAATAAAATCGTATAAAATTCCTTATCAGGGTGTAGTGGTAAGTTAGTATAGTGGTAGCAATCGTGGTGTGGATGGTCCCCGCGGTGCGAGACGAGCGGCAGATGCGCCACCGGTTGTGATTGTCTTCCTCGATGATTGATGATCTCCGCCGACGGCTGCTGTGTAGGGCTGCGACACCGCGTTCTGAATGGAATATATTTTTATTACCTTTATAGCGGTAAAATGTATTAATTTTACAAATGTAACATGGTAGATTTTGCAAGGTAATACAAAAATGTAGCAAAATGCTAATTATGCTAATTAATTAGTTTAGATATATAACAAAATAATGTCATCTGAAATTTAACAATGAGCTTATCTAAACTCGCGTACAATATCTAGGCATAGTACAACAGTCTAAAGACAGTTATTAGAAAATAGTCAGATCAGATTCTGAATCGGTGATATGAGTTCATAATGTGTAATATTCTACCAAATTTTATAATATAGGTATATCAATTTAAGGAAAGGATTTTAATTTAATTCTAATCGCAACAAATTATCAAATTATTAATAGCTGTTATTATCATAATACCTCAAACCTACGATATCAAAGTCAATACAATGTATTACGTAATGTGATTTTTTTCTTCCCTAACCTATATACCTAACAACAACAATAATTTTAGTGAAACGTTTAACATTTTTTAAATGTTCAAATGAAAACAAAATAAAGTTACAAGTCAATAGGCTTATAACACGTTTGTTTACTGTTAAAGTCGAGATAACAAAGCATTATTGTTATCTCACTTTAACTTACCGTAAGTCACGAATGTTTCTGTAAACAGAGTGATTAGGGTTCTTTAGGACAATACAGATAACTTACTGTAAACATCTCAAATTGTATTAAATGTAAACAGTTTAAATACAAACTCAGTGTATCAAAGAACGGATTATCCCCTTATCCCCCATTGTAAGGGGTGATTGACAGGTCCTTACTTTCTCCTCATTTTTGCTGACTCCGCCTCGAATTTAGTTGGTAAATAGGGGATGCATGGGGTAAATATTATACATTGCAGATAATATATTGTACAATTTCATTTTATTTGTAATGTAGTATTCATATACGTTAATTGTTTATTACAATTTAATTTATAAAGTAATAAATAATAAAATTCCCCTTCCTATAGGTACTACGATTATAAAATACACCAAAGTATTTTTATAGATTTTTTTATTAAATATTTGAGTATTAAGTATTTACACCAATATTGAATTTTGTTTCCTTCATATATAAACTTAGAGACGCCTCTTAGTCTTTAGCGCTAAAGATAAAAATCAATAAAACTAGAATCACTACTCGGTAATACACAATTCGATGGTTTAATATAACATATTAAAATAAAACTTTTTATCGATATCGGAAATAAAAAATATCATCCCCTTAGCAGTGGCAACCCTACTCCACTATTCAACTCACGTTTATTCAATATAAGCAAACTCAAGCATAGGCCACAGTAAAAGTACTTTGCCGAAATATTCTACATTCGTCAACCTCTTGAGCTGTGATTTCAATATATTTCGCAGGATACATTTACGTTCAGTTTGTTATACAATTAAATGATGTTGCGAAATCCTAGATAGATTGAGATAAGTTTATCTTAGTTTTGGAGACAGTTATTTTCATTCGAAATTATGAACTGCTTATCAATTATGTGTATCTGTTTGGGTATCCTATTAATCTGAAGACACGAACAGGACGCCCTCAAATAATTGATCTACGGCTAAAAAAACGACGGTAGGCAAAAAGAAAGCAACATATATGATACGTGGGTCTTTTAGGTAGGTGTGTAATTGAAATTTTTTCAATAACTTTGATAATTTCAGCAATTAATCCTGTAGGTACTCATTTTAAATTCGTTATTTGTTCAATTATGCTGCACAGAAATGTCACGAACCATAAAGCAGCTCCACATACACAACACATGTTTTTGTTATGTCAATCAAATTATGTTTCTTACTGAAGTAGTAGACCAATTACACGTTAAATGTCTTATAAACTCAGCTTACTAATAAGTCACGACTTATTACGTTCAAAGCGGTTCATAAAATATGTCGACTTGTAGGTAACCTTATCCCAGCACCTGTAATATAAATAAGGAACAGTACCCTTAGTATGAGTTTTAGCGTTTTGTTAAAAATGACTGTTTTGGTATTTATTTACGTTTTTGTCCATACATTTCCAATCAGCGCCCCTAGCGGATAGTATCAGAACTGATTGGAAATATATGGGAAATACGTAAACAAAAACAAAAACAGTCATTTTTGTCTAAACATTAAAACTCATGCTAAGGGTACAGAATGCGAGAGCGGGCCGTGGTCCCAGTCAACCCGCCATCTCGTCGATCCCGTCCCGTCATTTCTTTTATATTTTTTCATCAATGTCACACGTGACGCCCGAATGTCATTTTCATACGACGACGAAAAAATGTTTATTAAGACGCGCGCACGCCACGTTATTACAATTTTCCACTAGTGAAATATGGAAAGTGATTTTTTACGAGAAAATAACAAGGTGAATACGGCACTGGGATTAAAAGTCGCGCCTAAGAGAGGGTTGAAGGCGATTTATTAAAAACGTTGCTTATGTAAGCCTACGAAAGCGCTACGACATTTTTAACTTTAGCAGTTACGCCCCTCCCAAGCAAGCTTTAATATTTCTTTTATTTGATTGCGTTTTATATTTCCTGAGATTTATTATAAAAGTCTGTTGTATTATATGATTGCCATCATGATGCCTGCAACACAGCTAAAATTACAATAGGCTATATATACATAGGTACAATGTAAAGCATAAGTTGATTTATTTGATATTCCTGATGAGTAGGGTGCAACACTTCGTGCGCCAATACATTGTTGCCTTCAAGAACGAATACACGTTCTTACTTAATAATCAAAACCCTCAAGCCGCGGCCCTTACAAACATATTTTAAATTATATTTTTAATTTACTTTTTTCTGGACTGTATCTAGATTACGACTATATTTGAGTTTAATTGTCAATTAAACTCAAATCACCGCTTTGCATTCGTTTTTATCCTTCACATTCGTTTTTTTTATTTTGGTACTCTTTTATTAACCTTTTTTAGCCCCAGCCTTTAAGGACATACACACATATTGTATAGTATTAACGGCAAGATTATCCAAGAACTGTATCCAGACAGCATTTAACAAATAAAATTTAAAACACTATTCTTTACATTTGTTTTCTCTTTGTAACGTCTTTTAATAACCAAAACATTCATCCCAGCCCTTACGAACATATCCTGCAGTATATTCTTAACGATAAATATTGTACTAAAGACTGTATCCAGATTGCGTTTGACACATAACATGCGAACTACTTCTATACTATATTTTAAATTTTGATATGTATCTTAATAAGCAAAACATTCAACGCAACATGCACAGGCATACCTCGCAGTATATTCTTAATGTGAAATATTGTACAAAATACTGTATCCAGATTGCATTTGACTAATGAAAGTCGAACATATATATTCTATAGTTTCTTTTTTACTTTGAAACGTATCTTAATAACCAAAACATTCAACGCAGCTTGTACAGACATACCTCGCAGTATATTCTTAACGCGAAATATTGTACCAAGGACTGTATCCAGATTGCGTTTGACAAATAAAATTCAAACTATTTCTATTCTATAGTTTCCTGTTACAGTTTGATACGTGTTTTAATAACTAAAACATTCAACGCAGCTTGTACAGACATACCTCGCAGTATATTCTTAACGCGAAATATTGTACCAAGGACTGTATCCAGATTGCGTTTGACAAATGAGCATCATTATTTGACGGGCGCGATCGAGCCGCGGCGCTGACGCCGTGTCAACATGCTGTTGTCTTCTGTTTTATTAAAACCACCCCTGTCATATTGGTTTTATGAAAGTTCACTTCACTATAGCTATGTTTTTATTTAGTTTTCTTAGGTGACGGATTGCATGAACTTAGATGTGTGTATTTACTTTTATATCAGAGCGCTTAAAATTATATACTCGTAATATTTTTTATTGTAAAATGCTACTGTAGGTATAGGGCGGTATCTCAAATTAAAAGATCTGACAAATAACTCAACTTTCCTTTAATTTGCCATGTAAATCATGTTTGTTTTTTAATAAATATTATAAACCCCTTACAATTTATTTAACACGTCATAAAAAAATGAAGAAGTCTTAAATTCAAATAAATAAAAGTATTTCAATGTGCTAATATGACTTCTCATAAATATATATATCGCGTAGTATTCAATATTTGTGTCATAGATTCAAAGATTAAATTTATATATTCATAAAAAGGAATAATTATAAAATTCTATGTAGATACGTTAATGCAACACCTGTTTTAATTTGTGCAAAGTAATTATGCTCTATATTTAGTTAAAGCCACTTTTTAACAAAGTATGCAATTGCATAATTATGAGTAATTACTCACAGAAGTAAACTACTTACCTTATCACCTGATGTGACTTATATGAAACTATTTGTTATATTTAAAGAAATAAAGTCAAGAATAAACCAATTTCAAAAATAAACGTTAAATTTACTAAAACAATCTGTTTTATATAGTTTAAGGAGCTCTGGTTATTCTTTAACTATGCTACAATTTATATTTACTTATAAAAAATAATTACTCAACCGATAAAGAGCATATAAAATTTAAGCCTTAATATTATTATTTATATTATGGAGTGTGTTCACGTGGTCTCAAGTGGTCCCTGCCGCTAAAGAACATTTATAATCAAGCGAAAATAGGATATGATTCTTGATGTAAGAGTCATATTGACTTGACAACCCAGTTATATTGAAAGAACTGAAGTTGTGTGTGCCGGATAGAAGTGTGGAGCGCCGGCGACGTCCGCGTCTTCTGGCGTTGCCACACGCACGCACCAACCTGATGCGCGACGCACCCTTAACACGAGCATTGCGCACACTTAACACTATAGCAGACCATATCGACTTGTTCTGTTGCACACTTGGAGAGTTCATGAGGGTAGCCTTCCATGTAGTTGAAAATTATTAATTAGTTTACTTGTATATATTATGTATATTGTATATTTTATGTAATTTGGACGTCAATTATTGTTATTTTTAAGCTACACTAACGCATTAGGATTTTTTCCTGTAATGTTAGATGTAAGTTGTGAATAAATAAATAAATAAATAAATAAATAAATATTGGTCGGCCGCAGGTATATTGCTACCATTGAGGAGTAGGATAAATTGATTCACCTCTTTGTTATCACTATCGTTATATGAGAGGAATAAGTGTGCCCCCGGACTTGAACCGGAAAAGGTTCTACCACCAATAAATTAGAATTATATTCACATATTGATATAACGATAAGTAAATACCTAAATTTCAATTAGATAATTGTGTTGCACTCATTAAATCCACCACGGTAAGTATATTACGTCAGTACTTAAACTTGTAAGTAAAAAGTAAAAGTACATCAAATTAGAAAATATTAAATAATTATCGACTATGCATAAGTATATTTAATGTTGCTAATTATAATTACGTCATAATTAAGCTTCTAATTGCCAGTACATCACGTAACAAGCGTAACTTATGTCATTTACATTAATTAAAGTGATTATTCGTACATCATTAAATAATGCATAACAAATGCCTATTAAATATATTGACATGACCTGCTACGTCACTCATTACTTACCAAATGTACGTAATTTGCAATTATTCCTAAATGATTAATAATTAGGTAAGTGACCTAATATTTGCATGAGACATCGAATATTAAATTAACTTGAGCTATTGCTAATTTATGATGATTATTTAATATGTTACTTTAAATAATGACCTTCTAAATAGATATGGATATTAACAATAATAGGTAATCAGTATTAATATAGTAATAGGTAACATGTGGTATCGATATTGTACGGATACTTGATTCAACGTATTTTTTCTCGCTACAAATAATCAAATAGCAATGCTTTCCTGAGTTTAGTTTAAAAAAAAAGTACTTCAAAAAATAATAATTAGTAGATTTAATGATTGTTTTAAATTTGACTTCAAGATTAAACGATATCAATATTCGAAAAAATCTTAACAATTGACCCTCATTCAGTAGTGATAGCTTAGTGATTACAATCAATTTTATGTGCGAAGTAAAAATAACTTTCCCTCGCTTAATCGGTGAAGGAAAACATTGTGTGCCTGCTTCTGACGTCTACGAGTACTTAAAAAAATCTCGCAAGACGTGGACACCGCGGTGGACTATGGGCTTAAGCCCGAAACGAAATCATTGTTCCTATGCCTAGCATATGACGATGACCAATGTTACACATATCTTACTGTATGTGTATTCGAATCTAAAGTATCGTCATCCGAGATCCATATCTCACAGGAAGTGCCTTACGTCATTCGGACTCCGCGTTATCTCTTCAGTCAATAGCTTCAAGATAATGCCTGGTGAAGCTTTTAAGTTCTATATATCTCAGCAATTGTACTTTCGCAACATTTAAATTTCTCACTCTCTAAGATGTATAATATTTAGGTTATAAATACACAATAATATAATCTCTGAACAAGAAAAACTAGTCTATAGTTCCGTGAATATAGTGTAAAGTATCTTTAGTATAGTTTATTATTTCCTCAATTGAGCAAAAAAATTGCAAAACCTCTACATAGGTGTAACAGAAATTGTAGAGCTTAATAATGTTTACCTAGTCGTATTTTTTTAATTTGATTTTTTTAGATTATTTTGCATATATTTTCAAAAAAAAAATTATGACACGTCCTCCTTTTTAACAATGACTCTGCAATGTCACCAACTTATAGATTTTAATGCTACACTTGATTTGCCGTCCCGCTAAGGTTTTCGCTACATCCATAATATTTTGGTGCCATGTCAGGATCTACATAGAGTTGAGAATTCGACTAAACATTTTTAATTAAAAAAAAAAATTATAATTATGAAGAAAAGCAAATACTATTTTAAGAAGTTGAGACTTAATTTTTCTACGAGCTGACTATAACAGTGTCGTAAATTCAAACAATCAAAAATTAATTACGTAAGAATGATGCACATTTATTAAATTAAGCTTATTTATTCTTATAAAAGACTTTTAAATTAATTAAATTAAATATTCCGGAGATTATATCTGTCCTTTAGCTGACACACGTTTTATGTCCTGTACCCTTAGTACGATATTTTACGTTTGCTCGAAAACGTTCAACGATTACGAATTCGCTCCTACAGCCCGTGGACCCTATCGGAACTAAAATTCCGCAGTAAAAGTTTAAAAAACGAAACTATAGCGCTATCAAAATTAAATTAAAAATGTAAAAATAAATCCATTCTATTTAATTTTATAAAATTAAATGTCGTTACAATTGACTATTCACTTTTTTAAAACTCGAATTCGTAAACGTTGAACGTTTTCCAGCAAACGTAAAAACTCATACTAAGCTAGCCTAGCTAGACACACTATTCTCCTCATAACCGAGAGACTACAATAAACTCTTATGGTAATACAATATCGAGTCAAGTAGTAATTTATTACTATGTAACCTTCAAATATAGAATTAAAACACCTAGATTCAATTACTTTATTAGGTATCTCTTATAACATTTTGATAGTGAAATTTATCTTATATATTTTTGTGCATCTACCTTTAAGATACGGTTAACATGGTAAACTTAATGCCTAGTAAAGTGTTCATGTCATCTAAATTTTCTTGTGTTGTCATCTTATAATACATGACAAATAAGAAGAATATGTACAATTCGCGTAATCATATGATATATATTATTAAGTCCACGTCATAAAGCACAAACCATAAATCTCTTTTGTCGCACGATATATTAATAAAAAATACATTAATATTATACTTCATAATTAAATTTATAAAAACGATTATAAAAAATACATATTCGCATAAGCAGACCAAAATCGGCGATGGCACACAAGCGCCAGAAACTCTATATAGTTCCCGCATCGATGATTAGTATCCTTGTAAACCGTCGAGCTCTCCTCGTGATAAATAGTCAGCGTTGGCGATAGGCCAACCTCGTGGAATAATCAAATTTTGTACTCCACGCTGGCTCCAGCTCCATGCACCGAATGTCGTGTCTTTTATGGATTTTATCCCCCTAACAATATGCTCGGGTTTCGTTGCGGTTGCTTGAATTAAATCGTTGATAACGCCCGTCGGCACGGATGCTATTTCCTGTTGAGTCGATGATAACACTGGAAGGAGATAAATAACAAGAATGTGGTACGGGGCGTTTAATCTTTCATTTCCTACCCACAGAAAGTTTCGTTCGTTTCAAAACGAAATGATTATTTCAGAAACAAAAAGTCATAAATCAATTACAAAGAAATCTCTATAATGTTAAATGTAAACTGTCTAAAATAAGTGAGTACATCAAAGATGATGATGTGTTTATTCCCAAACAGAAGTTCACTGCGTCGATGTTCGCTAACAATCTTTATAAATAAAGCGAGCCCATTGCCTATTCATGACGAGCAAAATTCCCCCTCCCCGCTCGCTCACCCCCGTATCAAACAAGCCCCTTCATGTCAAATACTCCGCGCCCCGCGTCTGTCAAACTCTTCGCCAGCGTTTGACAGGGATCCTCCCTAGCCCGCAGGGTGGAGAGCCACCTTGCAACCCACGCGTTCGTTACGAAACTAACTTTGGGTGGTTGTGTGTAAAGTATAATTTTGTGCTGACGGTACGCGTACTCCCCCGCAGGCCGCGCGGCTGTCACGAGTCTAGGTGCAGGCGCCACGTCGAATGATGGATGACGTCAGGGAAGGTCGGCAGCATCACGCGTCATTCATGTGTACACAGGCGTAAGGGATACGTTTTTCGCGTGACGATATAATATCGGTGATATGCAAATTTGCTGTCGGGCTCCCGTCGAACTGCCGCGATCCTATAGACAACAACGGACGTCGGGTTTAAACGAATTTTATTTAAACATGCAGAACCAATATCGATAGTGATATCGGGAATTATTTTGGTACAATGCGTTTGTATTCAATTTATTTAAGATAACATTGCAGTGCAAAAATTTGGTTAATCTCTCTTCACCCTATAATACGATACAGTTTAAAGAAAAAATAGCATTTTGATGCTAATTACAAAGTAGATACGTAAAATAAATCAAAAGATAAAAAGTCTCAATCTTGCGGCTTTCCCTCTAGACTAACAGAAGACAATCTTTATCTGCTCATATTACTGAAGCATTAAAATATCTATTTTGCGTAATAGTGGCTAAATTCGTGTAGGGAGTTCGCCCCCTTCACGGGCTGACTTGTTCCTCTAATGTATACTTTATGAAAATTAAATATTTCACTCGCAGCGGCTTTGAGATGTTCCGCGGAGTGGGGATTACAACAAATTTGCATTATTTAATGGATATTGTGCGTGAGGATTTGTCACGAAGTTCACTTGTTTAGTTCACGATGCTCTGTTTTGTTGATTTTGATTGATCGTTCGCTTCCAGTTTTGTATCGAATTTAAATGTCTCGACAAACATTAAATTTCGAACTCAAATAGTTGTTGGGAGTTGCGCAAAGTTTTCGAAGCTTAGGTTTTAAAAGCCCGAGGCAGAGTTTAAGATTTACTAGTTTAAACTTGTAACTTTGGCTCGCCGAACTGTTTGCCGTTCTTTATTTTTCCCTTCTTTATTTTTTCATGAATAAAACAACAGATTTCTACTTCCGCCGCGTAAGTTCTCTCCCACCTTCGATTTATTCGTCGGATAAAGAAAACTTCCTTTAAAAATGTAAGAAAAGTTCCCTTTAATATTTTCCGTCTGTTAGCTATCTCGCAGCTTGCCGTTCATATTATGCGCATTTAAAATTATGTTTTTATTTCGTCCTCAAATCTTTAAAGGTCGGATTTTCCTTCAATAAAATGTTTCGTAATATTATTTCGAAGCTCAAATTGGAATGGAATACTATAAAAGTTTCGTAATGTTTACAAGTTTTGTCTTATGTTTTCTATACAAGTCGAGTTGAACGTACAATGTTGAAGCATGTTCAAGGTAGTATTATCCTTGAATCATCACTTTAGTTACGCTTTTGCAATATTCTGCCGTCATGCTGTGGTTTACGCACAGTCAGGGCTCATTTGTAATTCTAATGCTTGTGTGATAATAGTACAAAAACTCCAAGTTACTTATAGAAAAACAAAATAATTTGATACGTTCTATAGCTTTTTCAAAATATTATAAGTTGTGTATACAGTTTAGTCGTTTTAAGTTAATTTATTTGGTCGCATCTATCAAATTACTTAACTAAGATAATAAATTGTATAAGTTGTTCTCGCGCTAAATATTTGTAATTTGGAATAAAAGGGGCAATTTTTGGGTAATCACGAATATTTAACGCAAATATATACATTGTAATGTCTTGTATAGAAAGCCAATAATTTTCTAAGTAACTTATAAAGTCTCTATTATAAAAATCTTGAGGCATCTACAAATACTTATGTTCATACAAAAAAGATAAATTAACGAACAATAATAAAGTCGCACACCGCACCGGTGTTATACAATCGGCAATCTATCAAGCCGAGATCGAGTGACATTCATCTTGCTATTTATACCGGGGGCGAAGACAACCAATTTTAACATCTTAACTATATCAAGATGATTAGTGAGTACATGTGGTACATGTGGTACATGACGTGGTACATGTGTGTACAATACTTATTTGAATTGTTTTTATAATATAGTAGCATGCAGTCCATCTGAAGCTAAGTGGCTACTGCCGTCCATAGACATTTGTAATCCCCAAATAAAATTAGATTCCTGCCTGAAGTCGCCTATGAGGACTATGCTGGAACGCCTCGGAAAAGTATATCCATACCACGCCCTTCAAACAAGAACACATCAGCGCGTAAAACTGCTGTTATTAGATAGAAGTAAGTATGGCCGCTGGAGTCGAAATGAAGATTTTTACTTTCATAGTCCTATACCTAATAGAAAATGTCTGCAAGACAGAAATAGTGAAATTTCGATCTCGAGTAAACAAAACATTGGATTTATTGATTATTATTAATAATTAGCTTTAGTGGATATTAAAAAAAACAAAGGACCTGTGAGGCTCGATGGGTATCAAAACAGCACTTTATAGGAAAGACTTATATCCAGCTATTACTTTTTAAAATGAGTAAACATCTCGATTCGATACCATCGGTGATCTATCAAGATCAAAATAATGACGTTTGTTACATACAGACCAAGTAATTTAAATTTAAGCCCGAAGACCCTCTGATACCATATCGGTAGGGTTTTATTTTCACCCGACTTCTTAAGGGTCACTGTTCTGCACACCCCCTTATCTGAAAGAATCTCGAAGGGCTACAACTCGGTTTGAGATGATTTATATTAACATCTGTAATGTAGTATCCTACTTGTTTTGTGTTGATATTTTTGTCTAAACAAGCAAATAAATCATTAATTTAATAGAATTTGCTAATAACCTATACACTTTGAGAAAACAAATACGGCACATGTTTTGCTGCTGCAATTTGAATCCGATCCACGATGCATTATTGAACTAATACTATTGCGCCAATGCGAGATGATTCAGATTTTGATAAGCATTCAGAGACTTGTCATTTTTGCTAGTAGTATTGCTAGGTTTAATATACCTAGTCTGATATTTTCTTTTTACTGAATACATGGTTTTTTAGCTGGGGGTTGAACCCAACCTACACCGCTGATACCATTGTGCCAATCATACTTTAAGACTAGAAATTTGTTATTTTTACTAGAAGTCTTGTACGTAAATTCTGCAAAGATATATTTTTTATGACATACTACTTTGTTTTAGCTGGAAATCGAACCGAATTTACGACGCACTATAACATTGCGCCAATCAAACCCCGAACGGGAAAACAACAAAAAAATATTTTAACAATTACACCCGTTTAAAGTGTCCGTATAATATCGCTGTAATGGTTTTCTGTTCGGAAAGAGTTTCATAAATATTCATGTGCGGTATTAGCATGCGGGTAGATCCCCGCGGCGCGGCGATGTGCGTCTGTCATTATATCGCCATTTGGCACAAAAACACCGCGCACCTTCGCGCTTTGCTTCCACACACAGACGTATATGCATAGTGTTTGTATGTATGTGAGACTAGTGGTAGAAAATATTTATAAAGCTTCAGCGGAAGTATGAACAATATGGCACCTAAATACTTATATATTTCACTACGATATTGATGTATACCTAACGTATCAATTTTAATCAAATTCTGTAAAAAAATCTGTAAAATATTTTTATCAATACAAGTGACATAAAGGATATTTTTACTCTTGTATACCCTTCATTAGAATTATTTTTTGGATGCAATAAACATAAATACGAAAACAAAACCTAGCTTAAAAATAGAGCTCTACAATTTTTGAAATGTCTAACTTGCCAAAGATCGAACCCGGACTAACATCCTATCAAGCGGTTAAATCATCTCTTCGCAAATCAAATCAAATCTTTTTTTTTTTGTTCTCTACAGAGCTCTTTTTGAATGTCAATTACAAGTAAGTTTTCAGAACTTTAGAACAAAGTACAATATACTGGAACAAAATAGTCAGATCATAAAATTTTCATTCACATCCATTACCATTGAAGCTTTTATTAAAAGCACTTTAAACAAAATAAAAAAAAACATTGCGTCGGAAGTAACATACAGTTACAGTATTTCACAAATTTAAATGAGCACAATTTACGAGTTAGAAATAGAATGAAGCTCTCTTAAATTTATTTCAAGGAGCATTCAGCTGAATTAATAAAAGAGAATCCACGCCCACGAGAAAGGGCGAAAGAAATTATAATCCTTTCTTTTAAAATGCAATGAGGTGGTTCTTAAAAACGTTTGCGGGAAAATCTAAAACGTTCCATCCCCGGCAATTAGTGATTCGAGTGAAATTAAAACAATGAGGAAAATGGGGTACACGGGGCCACGCAACGCATTGTGGGGAGACCGGGTGGTACGGACAACACGTATTTTGGAAAAGGCTTTGTTCTATTTTTTAATACGTAGGTATACAACTAGAAAAGAATTGGTAATTTAAAATGCATAAAATGCTGCAAATGAATACTCATCAAATTATTACCTACTGCCCCACTGCTGAGCACAGCTCTTCTCTCACACTGAGAATTATTCTTATGTTTAAATCTCACTCACATAACTCAATAACATTTAATTTAGTTTATAATACTTATGTAGATAAGTTCTTCTCACTTCAATTCCAAGTTTATATGCAAAATAAGAAACTAATTTATAGCACAAAGTTTCAATTTAAAAATACTTACGTTACCTCTACTTAGTATTATTCTACACAGTTCTATATACAGTAGGAAATGTAATAGAAATAATTATTTGTGTCAGTTACATCATTTAACAACTACAGCAGTCCAAGACTTTTTACGGGTATGTAACAATTATTGACTTACAATCAATCTAGGGACTTTAGGGTGGAGTCTTGCCTCGAAGCATAGGTACTTCAGCACACTGTTCCAATGATTGACAGAGGTTCATGTTAGCGGCTTGGTTATATTCAACCCACCTAAAGGCCTTAAGCAAGTTTTAATGATTGTTATTTGTTATAACAATAAAATATATATAATACATAGTGTACTACTGATCAAAGTATAGAAATTCCCGGAAAAATGTATCGTTCACGTGTCTAAGAGCCACCCATGTTTTACTCTACTAAACTTATTGAATGGTTTGTAATTCATCAGTACCACTGACCTGTGGAAACTTTGTTGAATAGTATTCTCTAAGAAAACCATTTCTTTTTATAAAAGACTCCAGAGGTAGATAGAAAATTGTCTACCAAATATTAGATATTTCGGCGTCATCACATCCTCGCACAATTCTTGTAGCGTTCATAAATTTCTCATGCTCAAATCTAGAGCGTTACCCTTATCTTGAAACAGCTCAATTGGCATTGTATGTATACTACAGCTGGCTGGCATTGGTACACGCTTTTTTATTGGCAAGTGGGGGACTTTTAACATCGATGATCGATTTTTCTACACACTTTTGAACGTCGGTGCCGGCTACTTTTGAGTAAGAAAAACGCGACGCAGAAATAACTTTGTCGATACGACGACCGAACGTGACAATTTAGGAAAATGACACCGTCGATAAAACGCCAAAACGCAAATCACCCATCTTAAATGATTATAATATTTACGTATTACTTACAAAATAATACGTAAATATTATAATCATGATCTACCTTTGTATGTGATTAATTTTGTTGCAAAGAAAATTTTAAATATATAGGTACTTACATATTACTTTTTTTAAAACAAGGCAATACCACCTAATAATATATGCTATCTCTGATAAACGATGCACTTTGATTTTGCTACTTACTAAATTACTCATAAAATATTTGTGAACACCTCTTAAATGGAGAGGAAGAAGTGAAATATTACTCTCGATACTTATGTATATGTTATGCTTGCTTGTGAACTATTACCCTCTTTGTTAAACTATTCCATCAATATTTAGAGGTTCTTGTCAGACGTTCAAAATAGTTGTAATAGAATATGGTGTTTATTTTGCCTTGTTTTCTATTTTTCTGTGTCTTGCAAACACTTTAATAAAACAATACCATCAGCAGATATTAAAATCACGTGTGAGATATAATAGTAGAAAACATAAATACACAATTACACACTACTCCTAAATAATGCCACACACCAATCCACAGCAGCCGCAGTAAGATGTCATCGCTCGAGAGCCGGCGTCATTTATCACGCACAACGCCGGCCGAACAATGCGCCGATACTCTGCAAGCACTGCATACATGTAGCATGTAGCATTTAAATTATATTATAGGAAATTGCAAATATAATGAACCAATAAATAGATACGTCATCCATACATTTGATAATATTAAAATTTGGAGATCTTTTACTAACTTGAACGTAATTACAAATTGTTATGTTTGACAACTCAATTAGACATTGTAGTATGTTCATATACGTGTAGCCAAGACTATACGGTTGTATAAAAACTTTATATATGACCTTAAATTTATTCGCCATAGATACTTAAAATGTTTTTTTTATAATATAGGAGAAGCAGACGAGCATGCAGTCCACCTGATGGTAAGTGGCTACTGCCGCCCATGTATGACTAAGCTGGAACGTCTCAGAAAAGTCTGTCTTCCTTACCACACCCTTCAAAACGGAACACAGCAGCGCCTAACACTGCTGTTATTAGGTAGAAATAGGTGTGGCGACGGGTCCGCTGGAGTCAAACCACAAAAGGTTCTACCACCTTCAATGTTTTGTATTATTACCTATAGACTTTTGTATAATTTTAGAGTTAATTTAAAATGCTACTTTTATATTTCCACAGTTTTATTTCCAGCCAGCTAAACATTTTTTTTTCTAACTATTTTTTTATAAAAATAACAAACCATAAATATATTTTTCGGTTGATCAAAAAATAGATATTAATGTAATATACAGTGAAGCTATACAGTTGAACCTCTCAATCAAAAATCTTTCTCGATAAAAATGAAAGTGACTTCATAAACTAAAGTTCTAACTTTCTTTTCTTTCGAGCCATTTCACGCCTAAAAGAGTACAAATCTTATACAAGCAGTACAAGAGTATAGTCCGCGTAAAACTGCTAGTCCGCTTTGAATATAGAAATGAATCGCGTCGCCATAGCAAATTGTATGACTACACCTGCTCGCAACAACTTCATAGCGGACTAGCAGTTTAACACGGACTATACTAGCAGTCTGATGATGATGATGAAGTGATAGCCTAGTGGTTAAGAAACGCGGCCTCTCGATCGAGGGGTCCGAGGTTCAAATCCCAGGCACGCACCTCTGATTTTCAAATTTATATGCGTATTAGAAATTAATTATCACTTGCTTAAACGGTGAAGGAAAACATCGTGAGGAATCCTGCATACCTGAGAGATTTATAAAAAAAATCTTAAAGGTATGTGAAGTCTACCAATACGCACTTGGCCAGCGCGGTGGACTATGGCCTAATCCTTCTCATTCTGAGAGGAGACCCGTGCCCAGCAGTGGGACAGTAATGGGTTGATGATGATGATGATGATGATGATACTAGCAGTATAAATCTTATATGTAATTCGTAACATTTTACAATTAAATAAATCCTTTAGAATTTTGCATACATGTGTTGTATTGTACACAATCGAAAAACATTGAATATGATCAAATATAAAACGCTTAAAATTAATGATGATCGAAATAAATGGTTCAAATCGTAGGTCATCTTAAAATAATGACATAGGTAATACGCTTAAATAACCTCTACCTATACAACTACAAAATAAAGTTATTACCAATTCCGGTATTTAGATAATAGATACATGACCTCGCTACAAGTGGACATATTACGATAAAAACGGCAATCATTGTTTTAATGATACATTATTGTTTAAGTGGTATATCTTATTATATTTAAATACCCCCTTAGTATGAGATTTTACGTTTTTACAAAAGTGACTGTTTTTGTATTTGTTTACATATTTCCTATACATTTCCAATCAGTTCTGTATCCTTACCATGAGTTTTACGTTTTGACAAATATGATTGTTTTGGTATTTTTATTCGTATTGGCCTATACAATTTTCAAGTTCTGACACAATTCGCTAGGAGCGCTGATTGGAAATAGTATGGGCAAATACGTAAACAAATACCAAAACAGTTATATTTGTCAAAACGTAAAATCTCATGCTAAGGGTACAGGCCGGTAGTGGGCGCTAGTTGGTTGATTGTTATCCGAGATTTTTATCGCAAAACCACTGTATCATTGTGAGATAATAAAGGCGGATGACAACGTATTATTCACGTTATTCATTTCCCACGGCCGGTCCGATTGAGGCAATCTCAGCGGGACTCCAGATTTTCGCGAAAGGGATTCGAGCACAATTGGATTTTTGGGAAACCGGAATAATACAAACGGGTATCGTCCTGAAATCTCTGATTTGAATCGTTTCAACGAGGCTTTGGTGTGAATTGGGACGGTTTTCACGTTCTGCCAGTCACGAGGTGCGGCTCACTCGGATCAGATAGGTAGCTGGATAATCAGATATAATGACACACAAAAATTGTGATTCCTGCACAAAATACCAATTGTCCTTCTTATTAGAGTTGGAATATAGGACTGATATTGCGTCATTTAGTTCAACATGTGAAGGCGACGCAGTATGTTACTGTTTTTGATGCTGGTAACTAAAATGCAAAATGTCGAATCTACTTGGTATTATAAGTGACCCTAGACGCCGTTTGATAACTTCTATTAGAGTAGGGGTCTTGTATGAATAAAAGTATCTAGTAAAAATAACGAATATTAGAATTAATACTTTTAGGTATACCGGATACGTATGTTACACGTAACATCCACTGTAAAAGGATCTCTTGGAAAAATTAAGTTACAAGAAGTACATCTAGAGAGATTTACCTAGAACCTTAGTAAGTAATAAATAAGTTTAGCCAACTTACCAATTGTAATTGTTCTACCAAAACTTCACTTATAATTTACAATTTAAGGAAACATTTCATTCATTTTCATTTACGTTGCACCAAAACAGTCTAATACTTACCTATTACGTAACAAAAAATATATTTTATGGAACGCTTACTTCCATTTTAATTTTGTTACATATTTTTCTAAAAAAGAAAACATACAAATATTTCATTCATTTTCATTTACATTGCACCGAAACAGTCTAATATTTCATAATAAAAAACAACATTTTGCATGTATCACTTACTTCCATTTCAACTTACACATTTTTCTTAAAAAGAAAACAAGATTCACGTACATATAATGCGTTCAGGGCTTTATTCAGACCTTAGCAGTACTTTTGTTATTACGTGTGTATACGCATTAGGTTTATCTGTTTCCCCGCCGGCGGCTCACAAAGGGCTTCACTGTACGTTGTACAAAGGGAACATGTTAATGTTACCGGATTACAGAGATTTCTTATATTTCCTTTCATGTCTCTTCATATTTAAGGTGCCTAAAACTTATCTATTCTTTAATAGTTGAACACAAAAACATTCGTAAATTGTTTATTTGTAAAATTTTGATATTTTGAGTAGTCCATTACCCACTTATGTTTTATAAAAACAGTTTTGTGTTTTATAAAAACACTATTGTTTGCAGATTTTAAGGGTGTTGGCCTCTCAAATTGTATCTCTCTCTCGAATTCTCAAAGTGTATATTCCTTAGCCTTTGAAATAAGTGTGAATTGAAAAATCTCATAAGAAAATCTATAGTACTTTATTCTAACTAGATCTAAGGGGTAAAAGTCGTAATCTTCTTATAAGTTTTGACGTTAGTGTTTTTTTTTTTTCACAAATTTAAAGTAGCAAAACGAAGTAGTGCGAAAGCAGTCCACCAATGAATATTTATAACCAACTCCATATATCTACACCAGAAGCTCTACTCAAAGACAATCATAGATGCATGGGCACTCGTAAGGTCTAAGATGGACGCTTCACATGTACGCCAGCTAGCATCCACAGTTCCACTTCCTTCCAACAAAATACTAAAACTGCTTTCAAATCCGTATGGCGGTAGTAATTCTCCAGTCGTACCATACTTATTCGTTGTACCTATCAAGCTAGCCTATTTACTACTTATTTTATAAAAAATCCACCATACGGTATTCAAAGGAACATAGCATGAATCACACCCTTCCAACAAAATGCAAAAACTGCTTCACGCTACAAATCCGTATAGTGGTAGTGATTCTCCAGTCGTACCAAACTTACTCGTTGTACCTATCAAACTATCCTATTTACTACTTATTTTATAAAAATCCACCAAACGGTATTCAAAGGAACATAGCATGAATCATTGAGAATCAAAGAAAGTCCGAAGCGAAGCGCGGGACCCGCGAAAGAACAGTAGTTGAGATTGCGTAGAGAGCCAATACCGTTAAGTTTATTCCATTATTCAAGTGAGTTGGGTACGGGCACAAGTTTGTTACTTCTCACATAGTAAAATAAAAACAGTATGTTCGTAGAAATCCTAGTAATATTTCGCTTGTGACTGCGCTAGTGAACGAAAAAAAACTTACTGTGCGAGGCGTTTAACGCGTCGGGTGCTAAGAATTATTGCGTGAATGACCCTGTGTCTAGTAAGTAGCTATGATAGCCTGGCTATGGATATGGATATGGTTGGAATCACGGCCTATCAAACAGGGGATTCGAGGTTTATATCCCGGATACCTTTACGTTTTCGATGTTTGTACGTTTTAGAAAAAATACCTACGCATGCCTAAGAATTTCTCAAAGTTCTCAAGTGTATGCGAAGTGCACCGATTTACATTTGGTCAGCGTGGTAGACTATAGCCTAAATGTCTTACTCTGAGAGGATACTCGTGCTTTTCAGTGAAATACAATGAGTTAAAGATGACAACTATGACTTCATCATCATCGTAAACAACCTATTACTGTCCCACTGCTGGACACGGGTCTCCTCTCATAATAAGAAGGAATAGGCCATAGTCCACCGCGCTGGCCAAGTGCGTATTGGTAGACTTCACATACCTTTGAGATGTTTTTATAAATCTCTATGACTATAACTAATTCACATAGTGTTAGTAATAATGAAAATTGACTTTTTTGGAAGCTCATGGATTGTTGCTTGTACGATCGAATTACGTAGGTACTCTGCCTCTTTATGAATTGGTACAGTTTAGTACTCCAGGCTTGAGTGTTATAGTTTACAATCTGTGTTTCCCAAAAAGTATTACCCAGTAACCATACAAAGATAAGTTCTAGACTATCTCAAAACTGTTTCTAGTCAAGTAAGATCGCAATCTATTGTTGGCTGGAAACTGGCTGGAAAACCCCACTACCCAAAAATAAAAACAGAACATTTAACCTACCATTTCACATACACTATAGGAATACCAAGCCGAGCGGCGCCACAAAGAGTACGAGGCGTGACCTCAGAGGCGTGAGAACGCCGCGGTACCGCCTCGCCTTCCGCACCCCCTTCACCCCTGACCGCATAGCATGCTGCAGACCACAATAACGCTTAAAATAAATAACGTTTTCTACATTCAAAACTCTACACTATGATTTGTCTTGTACCAAGAACACACACACATCCAAGCCCAGGACAGAAATCTAAATTCATTTAGATACACTTAGGTCGGGAATCGAACCCGGAAACCACTGCGCGTAACTAGTATTGGGACCGGTCCGCCATGTAGGTCTTCAATACCGTCATAACTTTATGTGAACTATGAAAAATAGATATTTCCAAGTTTTAAAAAAAACTTCGCTTTACGCTACGTTTCGCTAAAAATATTTTAACACAAAAAATATTATTTGTCAACACCGTTCCATTTACATCTTAACTGACTTGACTGTGACTGTTTTATAGGTATACGAGAAACCTACATTCTTATAAGAAAAATCGAGAATTCCATAATAAGCTGTCACTAGATCGATTTGCCTTCAGGTAACTCAAAAAGTATGAATTGCCTTTTCATAATATAAATATTTTTTTGCAAGCGCAATGTGTAGACTGTATCCTCATAATCACAATTTTGGTTTTTGTACACTAAGAACCAAGCTTTAACTACAACTACATTTATGGCAATTTCCACATTTCCCACGCTATATATAAGTGTCCGATAGTCTAGCAAGGCCACGCTAGACCAGGTGAATTCTAGATACATCTAGCCTATGTGTTTATGGTCTCGTAAGTATTTACCCCTTAATTACATATCGTATTACGTGCTAAAAACTATTAAAATTAGTATATCAACGATTAGGTGTTCTAAAGACGTTTTCTACTTTCATGAATCTAGACTAAATTTATTTCCGTAACAAGGATCCAGACCAAAAATATAAATATTACATCCAAACAAAATAACTTCAATGTCTGCATAGGCTGACTGAAGACGAAGTATAAGACCCTTTTAGTATAAGACCTAGACTAATTGGAGAATAGCAATTTCTCTTACCTTACTTCATGTTTTCATGTCATTCATACAAGTTCCCAATAAGTAATTAAAGATGACCACAATTCTCCCGATGTTAAAGGAATGTTAAATTTTATTAAGCGCGTCCGACCTCATTAAGAGGGTTAATGCTTGCGGCCGGGACGCGTATTGATGACGACCATACGTCATCGCCCCCGACATAACCTGCAACCACATCCCTTACACTTTGCTTTAGGGCTGGCGATTCGAGGTCGATTAATCGAATGGTCGATCTTTTGGACCAAAAAATCGAGTATTTTAATCGATCGCCAGTAATGGATCGTTTCAGTGAATTGATATTTCATCCTAGAAAATCGAAGGTTGATATTTTCGAAATTAGTTGAACGTGTTCCAGACATTTTTTGCTTTATTTCAGGGCTTGTTAGGTCCTGATGACCTTTTTTTCGCTATCTTGGCCCATTTTGGCTGAAAAGATCGAAGTTCGATATTTGGAGAATCTATTCTTTGGGCCTCGATTTTTTTTGTGGATCGATTTATTAGACTTCGATTCTAATCGATCTCTTTCGGAAAGAATCGCCATGTCTACTTTGCTTGTCAATATTGATCACAGAGTAGGTACTCGGTAATATACTGACATGTAAGTGACGGTGTGTATTAAGGTGACGTAAGTAGCCGATAAATTTATTTTAATAAGCTATGAGACTAGTAAAAATCTTTAAAAAAAAATAGCGAATTGATGACGACCATACTTCATCGCCCCGACATAACCTGCAACCATATCCCTTACACTTTGCTTGTAAATATTGATCACTGCGTACAATATCGGTACTGACACGATGTTTTAGTAAAGTGACGTAAGTAATCGATATATTTTTTGTAATAAGCTGTATGACTTCAAAAAGTCTTACCAAATAATTACGTATTGATGACGACCATACGTCATCGCCCCGATATAACCTACATCCCTTAAACTTAGCTTACGCTTGTCAATATTGATTATTGGGTACCTGAAAACCAGCATGGACCACCGTTACATCTACTTCTAGTGTGAAGCAGTTCTGCATTTCAGTGGAAGGGTATTTTTTTTTTTTTTTTTTTATAATATGGAGTAGCAGACGAGCATGCAGTCCACCTGATGGTAAGTGGCTACTGCCGCCCATGGACATCTGTAATCAACCCCAGATAGGATTACATATTCCTACCTGAGGTTGGCCACAGATGCGCCGCTACCCCTGAGGACTAAGATGGAACGCCTCATAAAAGTCTGTCTCCCTTACCACACCCTTCAAAACGGAACACAGCAGCGCCTAACACTGCTGTTATTAGGTAGAAATAGGTGTGGCGGTGGTGCCGCCGGAGTCGAACCACAAAGTGTTCTACTACCTTCAAAATGGTATGGATGCCGGTTAACTGACATATGAGGCAATTAGTCCTTAGAAGTCATCACTAGTAGAAGTCACCACCAGTTTGTAAGCCACTCAGTGGTAGAATAAGCGATCGACCAAAATTGTTTTGACATCCAACAGCTATAATATGTTACCTTATTCACAAATAAATTGATTTGATTTGATTTGATTTGAAGTCCTTAGTCCTTAGAAGTGGCAACACATATTACAATACACCACTCATATTTTATATGTATGGTGTATTGTAATATATTTAATATATAAATAATAAATACTAAAAACGAAATAATATACATAAAATATTATTAAATAAATATTATAATGAATATGTACTGTGAAGCACCCACAGTATCTGTAATAGGAATCAGGTAGAACCTGTTCTGGTCTATGGTTCTATATGGTGATAACAAATATCTATGTGCGCCAGTAACCGCTTATCATCAGTTAGGCTGCAAGCTTGTTTACAACTTCAATCATATAAAAAAAAACAGAATACCTAAACAAAATAAAATGGAATCCTTACACATCCTATATATTTAATATACCAGTGAACCAGGAACTTCATGCATAAATGGAAATACCGAACAACTTAGTCCACGACGTTCTGCGCCAACATAGAGTTGATGTGGAGAAAACGTACCGTGAAATCCGATAAAAACCGTTGCCTCGAATTATGTACAGGTGAGGAACGAAATCACTGCGACCGTGACGATTAGATAACCTTCTTTTATGCATGTGGTAATAAAATATTTCTCCCACATACGTACGTAAAATGTACAATTGAAACTCGTGAAATTTCAAAATAGTTCATGCTTGTGTTACGTTACGATACTTGCACTATACCGCGTGGCATTATACCGATTTCATGCGGAGAGTGTTTCGAGTTCAATCCCCGGTTAGGCAGGAAGTCCGATTCTAGGTTTGGATAACTTTTCAGAGTGGGTAATTACATAATTGCCTTTATTTTAGTATATCTCCATGGCATTCGTCATAGGGCAATCTAGTGTATAAGGTACGAGTGTAGAAAACGTTATTTATTTTTCCCAAATCGAACTGTTTTGTCTATCTATGTACATAGACTAATTTTTGAAACAGGGATATGTGACTTTACATATGTACAGTAATGTTCCTATGTAAACTATACCATTATTACCTGAAAAAAAGAGAATGAACCCGTAAATAATTAGAAAACATACAAATAAATAGTAATTTATGTTCATAGGTAAGTCAGGTGTAAGCTGTAATCACCTGCCATTTTTTGCCATTGCAAAAAATGATAAGTTTGGCATATAGGTAATTATATTAGACTAATTACAATTTTAAGATTAATTGCTTCTATATCACCTTTTGTATCTGTTTTTCTATTTGTAACGTTTTTATTTTCCGTTACATATCAAAATTAGGCTGATTGCCCAGCGGCTACTATCGCACGAGCGATAGTTGCTTAGGCTACCATCTAATCGTATTAGCTACTGAGTAGTTGCTTACGCCACTACAGTACCCATACCATGAGTTTCTATGTTTTGACAAATATGTCTGTTTTGGTATTTGTTTACGTATTTGCCCATATAATTTCCAATCAGCGCCCCTAGCGGATTGTATCAGAACTATAGTATAAGTAACGTAACATTAAGTGTCTAAATTGACAAAATGGCGCTTTATGTTTTGTCTCTCTTTTTTGCGACCATGTGAAGGACACAAAAACTTTATCGTCACTTGAACACTTTCTTATTGTTACGTTTACTCAGTCTACTGAATCAAACGGAACAGAATAATGGATTGAGTAAACGTATCGTAAAATTGTGAGATGTTTTAAAAACTCATGGTAAGGGTATAACTCGGGTGACAAGATTGTTATTTAGCAGTCGTGCGGTACATTTTTGATTTTATTTAAAAAATCTATCGGCAGTCGATTATGTTTCTGTATAGATGCATAACTTACTAAATAATCGCCGTAAGTTGAAAGTCGCGTTAACCTCTTCATAATCGCTAACGCTACGAGTTGCTCAAGCAATAGCAGCCAATGGTTAGCCAGCCTTAGTAGACTTTAGACCTACTTTCGTCATGTTACGTAACAATCCAAAAGTTTCACATTGAATTTTCAACGTCATTCTCGGTCTGAAATAAATGAATTATATACGTTTTCGTAATAAATTATTTTGAACCGTGAGTAGCTTTTTAAATAAAACAATATTTTATGGTCACTTGACGTCCAGGTTCCGCCTATATAACCTTGCAAACAAATGTAGACTTCATCATCATCAACCCATTACTGTCCCACTGCTGGCCACGAGTCTCCTCTCAGAATGAGAAGGATTAGACCATAGTCCACCGCGATGGCCTTATTCGATTTCATAAACTTCACATACCTTTGAAAACTGTTTTAAGGGTTCTTAGGTATGCAGGTTTTCTCACCATGTTTACCTTCGCCGTTTAAGCATGTGATAATTATACGCACATAACTTTTTCTATGTCTATTCTGTGTAGTCTTATGTTCTTTGAATTCTAATAATTTCAAAGCATCAAGCGAAGGTTCCGTTTAAGTGAAGGAACCCTAATTTTTTCCAGCGTGTTAAACGAGTTAGTTTCGGTCGGTAGACAAATGTCCCGCTTGACAGTTCACGTTTTCATTTTATTATAATTCATTTAATTCATCTTTTTACCGGCTGACAGACAGACGGACCAGCGGACGTGTCAATATTTTGTCACGAACGCCATTTACGGTACGACGTGTACTAATGTGGCCATTAATTTGTTTCTAACCAAATTAACTGACTGCCGCTTTTGATGAGAGTTAACCGACATTTTTGTACGCGGATATGAGCTGTGAAGGTACGTGTTAATATAATAATAACTTGTTTTTTGACGTTATGAGTCATCTATGTAATATTTAGTGGTTACCGCCGCCCATGGCTTCTTAGCCAATTTCAAATGGAACTAAGGACCTATGTAAGGGTTGTTGCTACTCTTTCTATGTCCCACTGTTGACACGGATGTCTCTTCACTACTGGGGATAATCTGGAGCACAGAGCAGTATCCACTGCGAATTGGAGATTGCAAGGCTTAGTACCTCTGAAGATGAAGTCAAAATCTCTAATTAAATTTACCTTTATGCCTGGTGACCTACCTACTACTTCCCTATACATATCATTATCTAATTATCATGAATGAGATTTTTTGTTGCGGGATAAATCTTCTAATGAAATCCAACCTTTTTTAGGCAAGATTTGGTTATATGAAATTTTGACTGTCTAAAACGACATACATTTTGGAAATTCGCTTAACACTGTTATTATTACTCAGAAATAGTATAGGTAGGATTTATGATGTCAAGTGTTTCAAATGTGTCATGGCAAGGTAACTTTTACAAACCCAATGTCAAAAATGTCACATTGTATAAAGCCTGAATACACAGTATATTTACACTAACAAGTACATAATTGTGGATATAAATGAGTACCTTGGTCATAGCCCGCTTAGAGTACAGTACCCTTACCATGAGTTTTTACGTTTTGACAAATATGACTGTTTTGGTATTTGTTTACGTATTGGCACATACTATTTCCAAGTTCTGATACAATCCGCTAGGGGCCCTGATTGGAAATTATATGGGCAAATACGTAAAAAAATACCAAAACAGAAATAATTTGTCAAAACGTAAAAACTCATGGTAGGGTAGGTACTGAACACAATATTTTAATTGTAAACGCACGCCCCGCCCCCCAGTCACGCGAGATCGCGTTTCGAAATACCACCGAATTTACTCAGCCCTAACAAAAAATACAGTTCAGCGATAAATAAGTTTTTACACGAACTACCTATTATTTCACTTTCGTAAACCGACGATCGTGACTGCTGCGATAACGCAAAACCAACGACTACAATCTGATTGGGCTCCCATCGACCAATCACGTTAATAGATTTTCCATTCGAATCGATAACCTATAATCGGTATCTATGTTCCACCTGCTATAAATTTTATTCAACGAACAAAAAAAGACTATAATTTTCTTAGGACCAATAGGAAAAAGTTTATTAATGCTTACACAAAAAACGAAAAAAACGACTCGAGCGCATGCAGCCGCTGTGGGCGGATCGAGCTCACCGCATCTTGGGTTCAATTTCAACTTGTTCCTGTTTTTAAATGTTTCTATAATATATTTTTTGATTAAAACACACCAGCGGCTCATCTCGATCGTCCCAAAGGAACATGTATCAGGTTAAATACCCATTATTTTAAAAATAACACACCCATATGTATAGGTTTAGGTATCTTTAAATCAGTTACATTAACGATGAGAAAATTGACTGCAAATTGTTATTTGATGGTTATGGTATGAATAATGTTTAATGAATAATAAATGCAGTTTGCAGAAAATGTTTACTTTATTTATTTTACAGCACGGGTGAGACAAAGGACCGAGGAACTGACAGGAACGGGTAGCCCCAGGCCAGTAAATAAACGTGGTGAATAGCAATGACGCGTTCCAGGGCTATGATAATTTTCCAATTAGATCGATAACCGGTCGAAGCATTACCACTAGGGCTGGAAGAATCTAGCCAGCTTCGGGTAAAGACTGATGGTAGAAAATTATAGATAATTGACCGATTACGGCCGCCCCAAGGCGGTACGACGGCTCCGAGCCTCCAGACGACGTAATGTACTGATTATAAATGGAACAAGACATGTAATAGCATCGATTTCGATCCTGGATTCAGCGAGGCTTATTATATTAAGTGGGGACCGAATACAGAATCGGTGACGGCGTAATCGTTCGTAATCATAGTGTGGAACCGGTCGTTCCATATAAAATGGAACCCGATTCTCGCAAGTCGCAGCCATTTTCTCGTTACATATTTTAAATGACCGACGTTGTGTTTAGGGGAATATTATTTAGATGTTAACTTAGCTTGACGCAAAATTAGCTATGAATAGCTAACATACAAAAAATTAATTAAACTGTAGGCAGAAAAACGAAAAATAACATCCCTTTAATAAACCCGTTCAGCATCGAGACTTCTTATCCAAAATAAAGAATGATGTTACGAAAAGGTCCTCTAATATAGTTAAGCGGATAGCCTCTTAAGGCTGGCGTTCCCTGAAGGGTCATCCCTTTATTTCTGCAACAATCGCTGGGAAATTGATATTGATGTGGAAAGGGCAGGTTTTCCATAAAAATAGGGTTTATTTGAATAAAGGATGACCGGCCCGTGAGGGATCTGACGGCTGATAGTCAGTATACTTTATAACAGTGATTCTCAAAGTGGACGAAAACGCCTTCTCGTGGCGTCAGTGGCCTACAAGGGAAAGGTAGAAGGTCTAAAGAAAATCAGGGGGCGTTGAAACGATCAAG
Source organism: Epargyreus clarus (assembly GCF_041222505.1). NCBI lineage: Eukaryota > Metazoa > Arthropoda > Insecta > Lepidoptera > Hesperiidae > Epargyreus > Epargyreus clarus. Next base: position 11,102,354 of record NW_027332213.1, read on the forward strand.
AGGCAATTGTTGATTTGTGTTTATAGATACCAAATGTAGAGGATTTGCAAAGCCTCTGTTCTTTTAAATATAGCTTTTTTTCGCCGACTTGTTTCAAAGACAGGTTATTGTTATAAGAGATTCTTGTTTCTTCGCCTACCTTTGCGGCGCTAGTAAATAAATTGACTCTAATTCTTATGTTTTCCCCTACCTTTATACGCTTACAAATAAATTAATTATAAAAAAATGCGTGATGACGACCTACGAAATAAGTTTGAGAGCCTCTGCTTTGTAAGATTGTCTAGCTGCCCTCCCGGCGTTGCGAGTGATGCATGGCCCGGTTTGCCCGCGACTCGGAAAGACAAGATAATAATTTTACTCATAAAGAGGAGGTGTCCACACATACATTATAACTGTAGAACCGAGACCGAGTCAAAGCTATCAATTTTCGAAATATACTATATTCGTCACCTCGTACTCAATTATATTGCATTACTTAGTAGGTACAACATATTATTAAGTTTTCAAAATTCAAAGTTTATTTTGCAATATACTTATGACATATTATTACTATAAGTTTATTAATATGACAAGTTTTTAAATTAATTGGAAGATATATATATATATATATATTTTATTTCTTTAGTATGTAGGTACAGTTAGGTTAAATATACATATTATGAATAATAAATGATATTTAGTTTCTTACAATTTAATGTAACTTTATCTACTTACTAATTGCAATGTTTAACAGAAAACGCATATCATACGAGTACAACAACAATTTAGATTAAAGGGTCATAATGAACTCCCAAATGGAGTGAAATCCACAGAAATAAAAATATTGACGTCACGAGAAGATATATCGGCGAATAATAGGCGTGACATTAGTACCGCCGGTGACCCCCTCGGGAATCGAACCTAAAGTCACACATGGCACTGTCCACGCCGGAATTAGTTTTACCCCATTTCACGGAACTTTGTCATGCCCGCGCTTTGCTCTACCGCTGTTGAAACAAAAAAAATGATAATGATTAGTCGCTTTCTGTTGATGATGGTCCATGAAAAATAAAGTCAAATTAAGCATGACACAAATTTTATAACGAATTTTCTTCTATAAATCTGTGCGCGAAGGAATTTACTCGTATTCATTACTTATTTTAACCTACTCGTACGTTTTTAACCAACAAAAACGCAGAGATTCTCAATGCAATCAATTTTTTTTTAATCTTTACTACATTTAGACTTCTATCAATTGAAAATACTGTTGTTATTTCGTTTGGCATTATAATTAAATATTTTTTTAAACAAACTTATTCAAAAGCTTCTCTACCAATTTGCCAATTTCTCTACCAACATTCACAGTAATAAATAGACATTAAAACATAAGTGAGACATTAAAACTTCTAAACAAATATATCTTTTGAATATAAACATGTCCAATTCGTATTCCATTTGTTAGCGGTCGACTTTTGTTTTCTCTTCGTTGATAACGTACAATTTGGATAAGCTCAAATACTTACATGGAGTCTTTAATGACACTTAATGTCTCTATGTAGAGTTCTTTGTGTAAATTATGTTTTGGGTAAATAAACCAGGCAGTGTTCAATTAATGCTTACATATCAAGATTACTTATAACTAATATTATACTTTCAGAAATAGCGGCGCATGTGTAGAAGCTCTCAGATAGAATCACTGTTCTATGTTCTATGATTAAGGTGGTAGGAACCCTTTGTGGTTCGACTCCGGCGGCACCACCGCCACTCCTATTTCTACCTAATAACAGCAGTGTTAGGCGCTGCTGTGTTCCGTTTTGAAGGGTGAGGTAAGGGAGACACACTTTTCCGAGGCGTTCCAGCTTAGGCCTCAGGGGTAGCGGCGGATCTATGGCCGACCTTAGGTAGGAATATCTAATCCTATCTGGGGTTGATTACAGATGTCATTGGGCGGCAGTAGCCACTTACCATCAGGTGGACTGCATGCTCGTCTGCTACTCCTACATTATATAAAAAAGATATATGAAGTTAGTTAGGTACATGAGTCCAAAAAATTCATCAAATACTAACAAATTTCATATATTGTAACAAGATTTACTCTATGCAATGTATGAAAAAATAAGTTCTATTTTACGTCATGTACATATGTTTATTGAAATATATTTAGTTCAATCATTTAGTTCACCAATCGCAGATAGAGTACGAAGAAGAAACCAAAATAATCAAAACATTTCAATCTGCTATAATATTTAACTATTCCCAAATTTAATATTTGTTTTTATAGCTCGAATCAAAAGTTGCAATACGTAAACCTCAGTTAATATTTAAATAGGTTTTCTCTTCGGCAACACTTATGCAAAACGGAACAAAGTATGCCCCTCATATCATTAACATCGATGGAACTTTGCAACGATTGAATCAAACTAAACTACCTCTTAGCTCTACACATATAGAGTTCTAATCTGTGTAACTTTAGATGTAGAGTAAAACCAAAGAATTGACATGTACACCGCAGTTCAATTAGGCTAATGGGGAGGGCTCAAAGGGATTAAATTAATTAGTAAGAAAGTTTCGCTCCATTTTGTAGCACGCCTTTGTTTGTCTCTACGTCTTCGATTTTTCTATTTGTTTTAAGGTGGGTCGAGTGGCAGATTCTAATAAGACTATTGTGAGATAGGTAACATTTTCTATTTCTACCGTAATATAAATGTTTTAATGTATATGACACTACAATTTTAATATTTACTACTTCAATTTATTCTTCTATAGGAATAAGGTTTAGACAAAATAATATAAGGTTTATGCAAAACCCTCGCTTGTTTGGAGTAAAAAATGTTCTATGTTAATACGAAGCTTCTACCTTTTCTGCGAGTTTCATTGAATAAATGATTCCCGTTTTTCGCAAAAAGACATTTAATTTTAGTTTCGTAGCTATTTCAAAATCTTTAAATAATTAAAACAATTCCATCTAAAACTTAATTTACTATCTACTATGATTTGTTAAAAAATATTACGTTGTTTTAAAGGGTGTTTAAAGTTAAAATCATAGAATTGCAATAACAATATACAATTCCAATATGACCAAATAATACCATTCCATTACCAAATAATAAAAGATTAAAATTAAACACTAAAAAGTTGTATATTATCTTTATGAGAGGTAATTGTATCACAAATCATACCACAGTCGGGCCGTAATGTCTAAAAATGTAACGTAAAGTGTGTCCCAAACTGCCGTAAACGCTCGCAACACCTAATTAACGATATTAAAATACGTCCACAACCGCAAAGGAGCCGAGAACATTGCATTCGCACGTTGTAAGCAATAAAACGCAAGCGCTACCCTCCTTATTTATACGAATGAGGATTTTAAATTAACTGCGTAAAGCAGCCGTGGACCGCGGCCCCGGGGTACGGAATATTCCACTTGAACTTGCTTAAGCTATTGTTGTTTGCCTTTATTTGTCAGTCATATTTGATGTACTTGTTTAGTATATATCCTGATTGTGTATTGTTGATGAACTGATTGGAAATGTATAGGAAATACCATGCATTTCCAATCAGTTCTGATACAGTCCGCTAGGGGTGCTGATTTGAAATGTATGGGCAAAAACGTAAACAAATGCAAAAACAGACATTTTTGTAAAAACCTAAACATTCATACTAAACCCTTAGTAACTACAGCGACATACTAACGATTTGTATTTTAGCTAACCTTATTTGTGCGATACAAACTCAATCTTTTCAGTTTATATTATCCAGACATAGTACCCATAAGTTTAAGATTTTAGAATGGAAAAATGTGTAATTATACATTATTTTGCATCCGTGCCTATTATACATTACATTTACGAATATATCTTTCCGCGGTCACTTGACCCATATTTAAGCAACCCTACGCTCCCTTTTCAGCTTTATTGCCAATGTTATTCATATTGGAAACGATCTACCCACTTCATCCTGCGTAACAACTGGTAAATTACATACGATCGTATAAAAACAATAGAAATAATTATAATAATTATTGTGGGGAAGTACCTAATCAGCAAAAAATCCTAACTCGACATAATAATTTATATAATACACATTGTATTATATAAATTATTATGTTACACAGATTTACAGTTAATAGGTAAATCACATGCAATGTATGAGTTCTGTCATTACATTTACCATCTATCAAAAGCCGTTTTTGTTGTAGAAATAACAAATAATTATGCAGTCAGTATTGATAATTGGTCACAACCTCCCTTAAGATAACCAAGGAGATGGTGACCGACAGCAAATAAAATGGAAACGATGCAGTACCCTTACCAGAAGTTTTTACGTTTCGACAAATATGACTGTTTTGGTATCTGTTTACGTATTGGCCCATACGATTTCCTAGTTCTGACACAATCCGCTAGGGGCGCTGATTGGGAATTGTATGGGCAAATCCGTAAACAAATACCAAAACAGTCATATTTGTCGAAACGTAAAAACTCCTGGTGAGGGTACAGTTCACGAATATGCTGCTTTCGTATCGTATAAAGTATTCGTATATTGTTTTACGCTTTCAATATGTAAGAACGTCATAAAAATCATAACCCAATGTCCTTCTTTGACAAAATTTTTGACCCCCTGTGCAGATTGCATGTCTAAAACATCATCATAATTAAAAAGATGGATAAAACTACTCTCCAAAAACCCAAAATATATACGATGCGATACATCCTTGTTTTTCAGAGGTACTTAGGTCTCAATATGTAGTCGTACCTACTATTAACTACCATATTTAAACGCTATTATAATAAACTAGCTGACCCGGCAAACTTTGTACCGCCTCAAAATCTATTTATCAAATATATTTTATATAACATATAGCCTATGTTACTCGTGGATAATGTAGCTTTCGAATGGTGAAAGAATTTTTAAAATCAGTCCAGTGGTTTTTGAGCCAATTCATTACAACCTAACAAACTAACAATGTGTTCCTCTTTATAATATTAGTGTAGATAGAAGAGGTATTGTGATATTCTAACAACGAGATATTGACACAAATAAGTCTGTTCGAGTTCACCCGTCATGTGACATGTCCGGAATCAATGATCCATTTTATTGAGTAGCAAGTTATGCAGTTACGCCGGCGGGGGCGCGCTCCTATCAATCATTGGAGGCTTTTTTGAATTTAATAAAATAAAATTTGTATTTTGTCATCGGTGCTCCCTCGCGCTTTTTGACAGGGCCGCACTCTGAAGGTTTGATTTTAAATAGAGTGAAGTGATTTTAATAGAAGTGTACAGTTGTAATAATATTAAGGAACATAACATATTTAAGTATTATGTTCTTAATTTTATTATTCTGTACTTATTAGATATTACTATGTTAGTACATTATTTTAAGTTTAAAACTTCTAGGGATAAAATATACCTATTGGTTCTTCCTAAATATGTATTAGACTCTATATTGCGCAGCAATGATGATGTTTAGAACTTCATCAGTACGTGCAGTTTTATGTATGGTTTAACATTGCAGAAATGAAACGCCATATGTGCGGGCCAAGAAATAAAGTATTTTACAAAATTATACGTGTCCTTTATAAATCTTACAAAAATATACAGTTTAAGTAAATTTAATTTTAAATACATTATTTACAAGCCAATTTCCGGTTATTCAGCAAAACTATTTGAGAATTTACTTACCTTTAACCTTTAGCCTCATATTTTAGATATCGCGAACGAGCAGTCCGCCCCTGGCCGCCGACAGAGTTGGCGCGGCGGCAATGCAGCGCATCTGTCACCGCGTACCCGCTCCGTGCCCAAACCTTCAACTTTGGATGTGATATTTTTGAAAATATCAAACATTTGTTTATTTAAGATAGTATGCAATAAAGTATTTAAAGAAATTTCATAGAAAACATAAGAAATTGCCTACGTCACTGCACATTTTGTCTTTGAATAATGATGAACTTTGTAGTAATAAAGTCATTATATAGGTGAATCAATAAAAATAAAATAATTTACAAAATTGTACTCATCCGTTATTTTCTCATATTTTAGATATCGCGAACGAGCAGTCCGCCCCTGGCGTTGGCGCGGCGGCAATGCAGCGCATCTGTCACCGCGTGCCCGCTCCGTGCCCAAACCTTCAACTTTGGAAGTGATATTTTTGAAAATATCTACCATTCGTTTATTTAGGATTTGGACTTTAATAAAACTATAACCCTTACAGCTAAATTATTAACCCATATTACGTCATTATCGTTTATTTGAGGTAACATTGTTATAAATAATAAGTCTTTTTCTAATAATGCTCTTTATTTTCTTGAATATAGTTTAAATTTCAAGCCATTCTCTAATTCCATTACCTATTTTTTATCTCAAATAAAACTTCCAGTTTAAGTTAAGTTCCTGAAAATCACCAACAACAAGATTTGAGATGTCTAAATAAAATATACAAATAAATTTTACGTCGACAAATATTTTTGCTAATCATTTTATAATGTAGGTATAACAAAAGCAATATATACCCCAAAAAAGTAACAATTATTTTACTAACAAAAATATAAATCACCATCAAGCGCAACATTCCATATAAATTTCACACGAAATTGTGAAAAATGTATTTCACAGTATCGCAAAATCTCTGCAAATATGCGCTTATTAAGGATGCATCAAAGCCGACACTCGATGGTAATCTCACACCTCACTCGCCTCACGCACACAGAGAAAAATTGTTATAAAACGATACCCATAGCATATCACGTAATTTTATATTGCAATGCAAAGATGGACAATTGTTAACAAAAACAGAATCAAATAAATCGAAAAGAGTGGTGTATTCGACGTATCTGTTCATTCTTATTCGAAACAATGAAAGAAAGAAAGAAAATCGATTACGGTTAAATTTTGTATTTAATTTAGTGCTTACACAACAACCATAAGTTAATTTGTACTTTCGTCTTGCTTACGGCTGGCCGATTATATTCAAAATCGATTTTATTTCGAATTGTGTTACACTTCAATATACTCGAGTGTTTATCAAGTAGTACATAAAAATCATTTTGCAAATAATAACAGACAAATAACACACAACGTCTATTGCAATTCGATTAAACCCTAACAAATGCAAGAACCGAAACATCATTTGCATCTATTCGCAATCGCCCATCGCCGACTCGACACGCTCCGTAGGTGCAGGGTATTACTTAAATACAAAAAAGGGTTATTTTCTCAAAATGTATAGCATACGCTTGCGTCCAGCGCTGGGCCAAAATAATGATTAATGATCGCAAATAAGCGGGTGAGCGTGGCTCGAGTCGGCGCAAAAAGTGGCGAGTGCATCGTCGAGGTGCAGTGAACCGCCGCGGCAGCGCCTTCAGCTCTTTAGCTCCACAATTGTTTTACATGATAGATATTTTGATAGAGTATTCTATATTGAACATGTTTTAAGATTCGCTTTGAGCATTCCTGTGAACTCAAAGGTTTCTCCAAAATTATTTCCGTTTAAGAATTTATAGTTTTTTTTTTTAACTGTACATTATATTTCGTTACATTATTTGCAAAATATTTATCTAAACAGATCTAATTTTGTTTATTTAAAGTTAAAAGTTATTTACTTACTACATGAATACAAGACTTATGTTGCAAATCCCAAACGTTAATTATTAATATTTCGAAAGAGAAAATGTCACATAGATACGAAAAAATCTTTTTTGATTCTTTTGCCAATACAAAAACACCTTCCAGACGTCCTGGTCCATTACTGCCACTGCGAAAAACCCACAAAATAATTCGCTAGCTTTAATTAAGTTTCTGAGTCTGAGTGAGTATTAATCAATTTGTGTAATTAATTCCGAGGCGATAGGTGCGTCAGTCGCAGGTACCGACAGGTGGGCGCAAATCTACAGGAAACGGCCTAATTAGAGCTGCCTTCCGTCCACTGCCTCCGAGAAATATCTCAACGGGACCACGAATTAAACAAATGTACCGTTCACTTATCGAACATTAATTTAATGCCTGATGATACCAGCCATCTTCTTAAATTGGAGCATTTCAGGATATTCATAACTTTAGTGACCGCTGTCCTTTTTAAAAAAATAGTTTTCGAAGGTATGTGAAGTCTACTAATACGCATTTGGCCAGCGCGGTGGAGTATGGCCTAATCCTTCTCATTCAGAAAGGAGACTCGTGCCCATCAGTGGGACTGTAATGGGTTGATGTTCAATGTAGGTAGATCCTATAAAATGAACTCTCATAAAATTACTCTCCTTGAATATTAAAAGTATTGTTTACAAAACTCACATAGAACTCTGAGCCTATCTGTGGTTGATTATTACAAATGTCTATGAGTGGTAGTGGCCACTTATCATCTAATAGGCCACATGTTGTTTGCTACTTCTACATTATATAAAAATGTAATTATTTTACTAAAACAATACAGAGACAAATATTACATAAACATTCCTAATACCTCATACCCTTGTCACGTAATAATCTTGACCTCAGCTACAAAGATGGACTAGACCCGGCCTTCGCCTGCTAATAGCTTCGTAATTCCACATTATGTAATAAGACAAAAACTGCATTCTCGATAAGCAAAATACTATAGAATCTTATTTATACAATATAATTATGTACAACGTTGAGATAAATTGCCCCTGCTTTATGTAAATGAATGACTTTAAATAAATTATAGAAATAATTTGCAAAGCTACCATGCAGCATAATTGCAGGGATATAATTATAAATGAGACACTTCGTATTTTATATTTATATTATCTATAATTATTAGCTTAATAATTACCTGCTTGCAGAAATCTATATTTTGTCCTTTGTAAATATCAACTACTTTGTATGAAAATTAAATTGAAATAATAAATAATTAGTATTAATATACAAATAATCTTAAAACGGATCAAAATAATGATAAATATAAATATTTTTTTAGACTTCATTGAAAGGTCTGCATATGCGTGCCTATCTATCTCAAGTTATCTAATTATAGTAGTCAATTTACAAGGCTCATTTACATTGACGTCAAGAAGTAGATACTTCACAGGCCCTAAACAACAGTTGATAAGTAAACTGTTGTTTGTGAGATTAAATACCTCTTTTTTAAAATATTATTTGATATTTCATATAACACTAAAATGCCAATATCTAAAAAAGATGATAGGTACTTAACACATCGAAAAAAATATTTAGTTGGTACATTCGTATTGATTTTGACCTGTAAGCCACTGCTACAAAGAATACAGATAAACGTTTGGAACGGTTATGTGACAATAATTTCCTTTTAAACAAATCGTGAGTATCTTCACACATTCATTCATTTAAATTAACTTAACCCACACACTCACACACACTAAGATTTTCAAATATAACGATTTTAAAGTTGCCTATATGTATTAACATTAACAAAACTTATCTACGACCTCGACGTAACCACTAGTTTGCCTTGACTTCAAGAAATATGACGTGAACGCCATCTGTCACGGATTGTCGTTTAGTGATGGACAACAAAATCATGCACCTCTTGGTATTTTTTCAAAAATTGTATGCGTATTAGAAAATAATAATAATTTAAACAGTAAAGGAAACATCGTGAGGAAACCTGAGATTTCTGGAAAAAGGTCACAAAATAAGATTTTTTTATAATATAGTAGTAGCAGACGAGCATGCAGTTTACCTGATGGTAAGTGGCTACTGCCGCCCATGAACATCTGTAATCAACCCCAGATAGGATTAGATATTCCTACCTGAGGTTGGCCGCAGATGCTCCGCTACCCCTGAGCACTAAGCTGGAACGCCTCGGAAAAGTCTGTCTTCCTTAGCACACCCTTCGAAACGGAACACAGCAGCGCCTAACACTGCTGTTATTGGGTAGAAATAACGGATTAATGACGAAGAAGAACATTATTTTAAAGTTTACGGCTGTATGGAGATTACTTTTTAGAATATGTTATTCATCAAGTATATTCAAGTATATTTCATAACATAATCATTATCATCCTTACGATAAATATAAGACACAAATGTCAGACTTTGGAAATAGTATAGGGAAATTTTGTGAGTAAGTTTAAAAGTTCGCCCCAATGTTCTACAAAGATTGTGAAATCAACCAACACACATTTGGGTATCGTTACGAATAATGTCTTTAACCCTGTACATTTAAAAAAAACTATTTCAGAAGTGGAATAACAATAAATCAGCGGTGCTACCTATCACCATGATATCAAATCGATTTGAGATCTGTCATTATAGGGTTACTGCGAAAATTCACAGTACTACTGTACAAGTCACTTAATTTTATTTAAAAAAAAAATCTTCTAAAACCAACACATTGACTTATTTAAGAACATTTTTAATAGAAATATATGGTCGTCTCGTTTAATACAAACTGTAACTCATAATAATTAAAGATGAGAAAAACGAAACCTTAAAACATACCGGCACTTGTTCATCATGTAACTTACTCATAAAACTGTAGTTTAAACCTTATAAATGCGTAACTACCTGAAACCTTTTTTCAAAGGGCCGGACTTGAAAAGCAAGCCAGCCACAAGTTATGACAGTTTACTGGTTGACAGTTCGCCGCATCTGACACTAATGGGCCCAACCCTTTGGACACATGTCGCGTAATACGACGCTAAATTATACCTTATCATTCGACGCTACACATTTTTGAGAATTCTCGACGCTTTTTTTGATTCTCGTGAAGTACAACTAGGTGGTAAAAATTATGGCTTATGGAACAGCAGGAGGAAAGGTTATGATTAGTGGTGGTAGTTATTGTGCTAGCGGTTATGTTCGATAAGGAATCTATAACATAAAAGCTAAAAAGAAAATTGCTGTGAAACTATAGGTGATTAAAAAGTAATTTCCAGATACTAAAAATCAAATGCAAATAAGACAGAACACTTCTTTATTTGATCAAGAAAGGCTCTCTGACTCTTAGGATTTATCCACCACGCCATGTCTTTTCAGACAGTTTTTCGAACCAGAACATCGTAGCGTTATACTGGATATACTGCTGATAATAAGCCAGAAATAGTTTTGGCAGTTATGCCCTTATCAATGAAGGTCTTGCCGAATGCAAGGCAAATAAAAAAAAATGTATTTTCGAAGAAATTGTTGAGGGACTCACCATATGTGCACTATGCATAGTATATAACCAAAATTATTGTGAAACTGGTTACAATAATTTAAACTTGACATTGGGTAAAAGTAAATAAAAGTAACACATGTTAACTTATCCTTTTTTGAGGGACGTTGAAGAGTTGATAAAATTAGTATTATCATTTAAAATAAAAAATAAAAAACATATTTTATTGATTAATTACAAACAAATTGCAAAACGAAAGTAACTTTTAATTATAAACCGAGGTTATTTTATACAAACCACTATTTAACAAACCGACCACGTATAAACGAAAATTGCTGCAGTACGCCTTGGTGTTGATTAATTCACTCTTGTTCTAGGAAAGTGTGGAGTACACGCAACCGCATACTATTCTACATCTATACTAATAAATAAAATTGAACTGTCTGTCTGTAATTTCAAGCTGGGTTATAAACAATCTATACAAAAAATACTAATAGAATAAAATGAGTTTTATTGTTGTATGTTACAGCAAGACGAGTTGACTGAACCCTAAAAAAGGTGAAAACTTTTTAACGTCATTACGCTATATTTTTTATCAACCAATACAGGATTGTCTTTTAAAAGGGTAAATGAATTATTACGGATTTTTATGTAATTTACTAGCTGACCCGGCAAATGTTGTGTTGCCATATAAATAAAAAATGTTAAGGGTGAACAGCCCTTATCACTTAGGGGTATGAAAAATAAATAGTAGCCGATTCTCAGACCTACTGAATATGCATATAGAATTTGGTGAAAATCGGTAAAGCCGTATCGGAACAGTACTGTAACTAACATTGTAACACGAGAATTTTATATACTCGTATAAGATTATTATTTAAAATTATCCTAAAATACATTTTATTCCAAAAAAAATAGGGTATTTACGTAAGTATCGAAAACCATTTCAACACGCGGGTCATGCCGCAGTGGGAAGCTCGTTCTTAATAAAGATTAACGCAAACACGTCATAGAAAAATTATCAGTAATTACTGGCTGGCGTCGCCTCGGACCGCAAAACTAATGTTGCCCACTGAAATAATTTACATGCAGCCGTTATTGAAATCCTACTATTATACTTGCTAGTGGTTGTAATAAATTTATTTTCTTTATGCAGTTTACGTGACAGCTAACATTGAGTAAATGTAGAGAAAGAAAAATATTGAGTAACTGTTAGAATATGTAAGGGAAAAAATATTGGGTACACTAGAAATACATTTAAAGAAATTATCCTATTAATTATAATAAAGTAATGAGATTTAAAAAAGTTTTAATGACCAAGTACTGAACGGTTTTGCTATACTGAAATTCACTTTAAAAGAAACATTACCGCAATGTTATCTTTCCACCTTACCTTATCTTATTTTAATAAAAAATATCCGTATATAACATACATAAACAATTATTTATTCATTGTTGTGTGCATATTTAGCAAAAAAACTCTAAGTCTATGGTTGTGTGCGACAAGGGAATCTAAACACTTATTATTTTTTACGAAATGTAAAATTAAATAAATATATAATCAACAATGTAGAACATTAAATAAAGTGCCTTTAATTTACTAGCAAACACATGTAGCCATAATTTAACTACAATTTATTTTTTATTCTTGACGACTGCACATTAGATTTTACTCCTTTTATGGTCAGTCCATTTCCTCTTCAGACTTGGCCTTTTGTACAATAAATATGTTATACTCTTACTAACATACTTTATTAATTGTGAGTGTATATTTAATTTTAGTAAAAAATATTAAATATTTTTGTAATTAAACATTTGTAGGTGCCAAGTAGTTGTAGATTAAATTACATTATTTTTTGAAAACTAAAAATCACACTATAACAGTTATTGAAACTAAAAAGCAATAATTGTTTGCAATCTAGTAACTTTGCGATGAACTTTCTCTAAGGCGCTCGAAGAATCTCGCCTTGAAAATCGTTAATCCTGCGGATGTTGATAAGGAAAATGGTACAAAATTATTAAAATCGTGTATTGTCATCGGTTTTTGATCATGTTTCAAAATTTTGAATAAAACTGAATGTTCAAAGTGGATAAAAATCGGGTTTAAAGATTCCGTTACATACACAACCCAAGCTAATAAAAGCATGTTAAAAAAATACACTTCATTTATCGAGAGCAACCTTCAGTAGAAAATTGAAATTTAAATGACAGTACTGCGTGTACTATAATATGTAACACTATAGTTGTACAAGAGTATGTTTTCTAATAGTTAATGCTATAAATAATGTAGGTAATCAATGACACCAAGTGTGATATAAAATTGATTTTTAAACATAATATATTTTTCCTAAAATACGCTAAAGGAAACTTGGAACCAGTTTGAAACCGAAACTTAAGTAAACTAAGAATTAAAGTAACGATTTATAGAATCTTCTGTCGTATAACTACTGTTAAATCTGTAAAATTTCTACACTGCGCTAGACTGAGTCTTGGAGTGTTGAAATTAATAACAAACAATAAATATAATTATAATAGTAGTGTACAGTTAATTGTACTTTTCACTAAATAATTTCCATGAATAGGTCCTCGTGGATTCGTATGAATATTGTTACCATGTACTTTCAGACAAGTAAAGGGTTAAACACCCCGACCAGAAGAATCTACTTAATGTTCTATAGCAATGCATCTGAAGCTGAACTCAGAAAAGTAAGACTCCAGTCATATTTGGGGTAGATTATAAAAATCCATTACTTTAGATGCCACCTACCACCATGTAACATGGAATGCAAGCCATTTCAAGACGTCAATGTGTAAAAATTATAACAGCACTGAATTAGATTCACTCCATTCTCGTTCCCACTTAAGTAGATACATGTGTTACAAGTGTTTAAAAAAGTGCTAATTTTCCACACATAGCTACTGATTACAGCCTGTGGAAATGAATAATGCAAGTATCGTGACGAAGATAGCTAATAACTGTGTATCACACTGCAGTAATGCTATAATTACTGCCGCAATGAGATGGTAAAACTCCAGTTAATTAATTTACGCGATTGTGTGCAAATTATTTCAATTACATGAAGGGAGCATGGAGGCTTTTTATGTACCGGCACGCTTCAGTTCATGATTAGTGGGTGTTATTTATGGGGTGTCATATGTAAGTGTGATCAGCTTCAATACTACCACTCTCTGCTCCTATGGGAGGGTTATGGGAGGCAGCTGAAGGAATTAATAATATGAACGGCGCTATCCTAGGAAATGCATTTACTTTGATCACTAAAATAGCCACAAATAAAGTTTTAAAGAAATGTTTATGTCCATGTATCTATAAGTCCACTGTTGATTATGGAATTATAGATAAGGGCTTTATGGATAAATATATTAGATGCGTTATTTCTAATTTTTAGTTATGAAATCTAATCATTATTAAATTGCTTTATTTCTAATACGATTTTTTAAGAAATCACATGTGAAAAATAATGCCCTAAGTACCACTATCTTCAAATAAACACAATAACTCAAACATGGCTATAAAGCAATCGGTGTGGTGGTGGTACCACCACAATCGAAGTACATAAAGTTCTCAAATATTCGTATTTAAGTTATTTGTGTAGAATAAACAATTTTCACACATTAGGTAGGTACCTACAACATTGTGGGAATCGCTTTCTAACACAACTTTCCAGCATAATAGTATATGACGTGCGGTTAAAACTTTCCTTATGTAGAGTTGGCTAGTAATGGATGAAACGGGCTTTGAATAGTTGATGTCCACGGATCCTTCCTTAGAATGCTTAAATAAGTTTTTAACGTTATTTAATTATTCGTTTTAGCCTCTTGAATATTCATACAAAGCTGCTCTGGTGGATAAAGTCGCTTGTGGATATTAGCATTTATTTCATAAGCGCCATTATGTGCCCGTAACATTAAAAATAAGTACATTTTGTAGTATATTTTAAAATTACTCTTTTACCTTTAATTATAGGACTGTGAATTTAACATTTGACATGTTTGACGAAAAATGATGTTTTTTAAATTGATTACCAACTGCTGCATCATTGCCACTTATATTTCATCGCATAAGTTCATGGTTTTTTATCCAGATAAGATTTTTTTTATAATATAAGAGTAGCAGACGAGCATAATTTACTAATTTTTTTAAAATATACAAGCTTAGCAGTATCAACGTCAGTAAATTGTCTTAGTTTTCTTACGGCGTAAGCTTTGTTGTATTTGCCTTTGTTCAAAATACATATAATAAATACATATATGCGATCGATATCATTGCTTATTTGGTCACAACACTACAAAGAACTGTTATCGAGAAAATAAAGAAATGGAAATAGTATAGTAATACAAAAAAATGCTCTAAACAAACTTCATAATACAAAAATGAACCAACAATGTTATAATTGTAGCAAACCTTTAGTTAGCACATTCATTGTAGAATATAAAGGTTGCTTTTACATTTTTATTGTATACAAAACCGTCTTCATTCTTTGTGATCTTTTTCCAAACCTGTACATATTTTTTTCGATTCCCTTAAAAAGTACTGAAGTTTTAAGTCAATATCTGAAAAGAGTAATTATTTTTTTATAAAAGTTTGTTGTACGGCAGTAAAACCTCATAAATATGCAAAACGACTTTGTTGGATTTAATCCCTCGTTTCCAATTATAATTTTTCTAGGTACATGCCTACCAACATAAAAATATTCAGATGATTTTCGTTTATGTTCTATATATAATTCGTTTAACGTTTAAGCTCTGAGGCTTAAGCGGTAACTACATATTTGTTCACCAGCATTTAGTAGGTAAGTATATGAAATTTAAATACATAGGAAGAAGTAATTGTGGAGTAAAGAGTAGGTAATTATACCGATTGCCAAATACTTAATTTTGTATTTTAACTAAAAATTCTGTTATAAGGTATTCTATGAAGAGGCCATTATATTCAGCTACGCAAACAAATGTATTATAATAGAACCTTTAATACGTTCAGTTACTCAGTTAGGAAGATAAACAAGGACATACTTTTCTCTTAGATTACTAGTAGTGTACTAGTACTAGTAGATACCTAGTAGATTACTGTCATGGCGACCTTCTTAACTTAACGTTATAAAAACCATGCTCTATGTACCTATACTGAATATGCCCTACATTTCTAACGTCGTCTAACAAATATTACGAGTATTTTACTATTAGAAGCAACGAATGGTTTTGACGTATTACAAACAAAACACTATACGCAATCAATCCGTTCCAGGTTCAATTCCGGCTAATTTCAATACTGAATTTACGTCAAATAATAATTAATTAACGTTCCCTCTCTCTAAGTACTGTCCTTGTTTACCTTAAGGCAAATAAAATAAGAAACAAATAAATACATACAAACATACACTTTAAAAGCTTACACACTGAACTTGGTTCGAAGAAAGAATCGTACGTCGGCGCAGGGTGTAATTAAGACGGCCACCCACCGCACGACCTCGAGGCCTTGACCGACAACCCTAATGAGTTCACCGCGTCCACACCATAACCTATACTGTGGAACTGCCTTATTTTATCAGCTTACAAGTGTAATGTTTTAGTTGTATACAATTGTACTAGTGGACTCCATATTGCCTGCGTATTTTCTGCTTTACTTGGCTAGAAGCATTCTCTTTCAGTCAACCTCCAAAGGTTGTTTGAAGTTGAAGAGAATGTTTCTAGCTAATGAAGTTCTAATACGCACATAACTTTGAAAAATCAGAAGTACGTGCCTGGGGTTTCGTGGAACCTCGGACCCCTCGATCGAGAGGCCGAGTTTCTTAACCACTAGGCTATCACTGCTCTATTTATATTTATAAAATGAAAATTAATTCTTACCTAGTGTACCTACCTATACCTACTGCGTTATCGCAGCCCATTATGCGATAGCCTAATGGTTTTAAATTAATACCCTGAATCTGTTGTGTAAGGTTCTAATCCCAGTAGATGTGCTTATTAATAATATTTTTGAAAATATCACTTGCTTTAACGGTGGAATAAAATAGTGTGAAAAACCTACACATTTGAGAATTAAAAAAAAAAGTTCTGTGTGAGAAGTTTACCCACTTGTCCAACGTGGTGGACAAAGGCCTTACTCTAGGAAATGTCCCGTGCCCAACACGTTAACAATCATAATTAATATACATATTTAGTATATATAGTACAGTAGACTACCTATAGCAATCGTAATAGGTATCGTATACCCTTGGTCTTAAAATCAAATATACCTTACTTAATGGTATGGTATCAAATATACCTTATCTTATAGCGAGGTAATGCTGCTAGTATCTTGGGTACCTACACTTCCTCGCGGCAGCAATTTGGCTCATTTACTTTATTTATAAATTCGTGTTAATCTTAGTAGTTTTAGTTTAAATATTGTTTAATTGCTTTGTTTAATTGTATTGTAGTTCCTTATTTAATTGTTTTTTGTAGCAAAAATAAAATATCTTGCGAAGGAATAGGATAATCTTTATTACATAACTTATGTCTGGCTGTTATCATCAACCCTTAAAAGAACGAAAAAATATTTTTCAACATAAAATAGGTATGGACAAAACCTTATACTGTTATGATCTGTTTGTTAATTGTTGACCACTGTACCTATTTTTCGAAATAATTTATACGAGTTGAAGTTTTTTATTAGGTACACATGCACATTTACATTTGTTTAAAATGGCTATAAGGTCAAAATGGCAATTAAATCACAATCACTAAGTGGAAAAATATTGATCAAATATTTCTAAGTATTAAAACATTCCCAAGGGTGTATTTATAAAATATGAGTACTTTCATACTTTTGGTCAACAAATTATTTTACTTTACTTATTACTGATACTATTTTACTACTAAGTACTGTAATCTAATCTGCCAGATCCTACTACTAGTAGATTACATTACTGTCATCGCGACCTTCTTTAGAGTTATAAAAACCCTACTCTATGTGTAGTGAATATACTCTACATTTCTGACGTCATACGACTAATAACTGTTGGTCGCCTGACAAAAATATTACAAATATTTTTGAAAGACACAACTAACTGAAATGTATTTTTAAGACAGAAAAAATAACCTAAATATTATTCTAAAATAAATATAATCTATGACGTCATAGATCACGTAATAAGCCAATAGACCTCTTGAAATGTTAAAAATAGAGACGCCATTCACTTACGCAATAATTTGCTGAAAATAAGTCAATTTAAAAAAAAGACACGTAATACTTTATTCAGCTACTATATTTCGCAGTCAGAAACGAAATTGCGTCGCAACGTAAAGACGAATACGACGCCATACTGTTGCATTGCATTTCTCATGCAATGTCCCGTTCGCTAAACAAAAATCAAACAACAAAAGGAAAATACCGACGAGCCGGTTACCAAACTTTTTTACTTTATTTCAGCGACTAGCGGAGCGGCGCGGAACCAAAACGTGCTATGTCGCTTTCAACGCTAAACTTAAATCCTCTGTATATAAAAGGCTTAACTTTCTCAAAACAGGTTTTCTTTAAAGACGTTTTGTTTTTCAATATAAAAGCTCCAACACGAGAGCTCCGCCTACACTTGATTTAAAATTAGAACTCTTGCGTGACAAACGCCGGTAACTTCAAATTATATGCTAAAAAGTTAAACTTTATTCGCAGGTGTTAGGGCACAATATTCCACGATAGTTTATCAGCCGTAAGGTGGGTTGCTCCGTAAATGCCACCGGCCCAATGGCGAGCCATGAAACAAACAAGAAATATGAGGATGAGCGAGACAGCGCTACTCAACGGGTGAAGCGCTACGAACTTGGTAGAGTTTGAAAACTCCAAAATACACGGTTTTAGAGTTACTACATTTTATTAAAAAATCAAAAATAATACAAATATTTTATATTTCTATAATTTTACACAAAATAAGGTTCTAAACTAAATAATTTAATTATTAAAAACTAAGAACAGCAAACGTCAAGTAACTGAGACAGCAGATACACCTGCGCAGAATGGTTGAGAAGGACAAAAGATCTATTTTGTGGGCGCAGTGTCCGTCTGAGAGAGCTTAAGCGACATCATTATTTATTTAACATTGCGCTGTATGTAGAGGCAGTAGGATTGGGATTTACTTCAAGTGGGATTGAAGTTGTGTGATTTTAGTTGAATGGGTTGTATGGAAATGGGCATGGCGGCAAGCGAGCAGTGACGATGCGTTTAGTAGACAGTTGACAGTCGCCACGCCACACTGACATTCCGATAGCGCTGATAACAAATATCTATTGATGAATATTTTTTGCTGACTCTCCCGCGGTGCGTGTTTTGACGTTTCACACAAACAGTGTATATATTAATTAAAAAAAACATATTCAAAAATCAAGTGATTGAAGTGAAGTGTTGTGATAATTGTATAATGACTAAAAGCCGATGTGTTTTGGACTTTGACACATTAGAGTGAAGTTAAGTTGTTTGCTTTGTAAGTAAGTTTCTTATTCTTATAACGTATATTACCTTAAGTAAAAGTTTTTTCAATAATGAAGTCAATTAAGAAATTAAAACACTTAAAAAGTAATTTAAAAGTTCATGTACATTCTTTCTTCCATTTACAATCTGTTACTCTCATTATTAACAATTTTATAAGTTTGAGAGTTGATAAGTACCTACCGAACTTACCTAGCTACTGCCTTTGCCATTTAGGCTACATACGGGAAACTTAGAAATAATAAACTAGTTCAGAATACGTTTCTTAATTAAAAAAATAAATGTCATAGTGTATCATTAACCTATTAATATACCTATACTGTTGGGTTTATGTCCTCATAGGTCCATAAAAGTTTAATAGCCGACCACACAGGCCAAGTGGGTGTTCATATCTCACAAGGTATGTATCTATACTCGAGAATAATACAGCATATGTAGGTAAAGATAAATAGGTAAATAATTAAAAACCTCAGTACCATTTTTTATTATTCAATTATTATTACAGTAGGTAATTAAGTATACTAAAATTAGCAAAAATATTACATTTTGAATTAATTTAACTACATAATATCCAATGTACCTTAAGCCTTTCCTAAATAATTACCTATTTTGACGTAGCACGTAATAATTATTATTATTTGCTTAAAATTATAGTGAATATAAAATTATAATTATAATATTTAAGTATCTAATAAAGCAACCTTCGTTCCTTGTTAAGTAAAGTCGTTAAATACACGTAGATAATCCTTTAAAGTACATATTTACGGATTTAAAAACTTAACTGAACTAAACAAATATGAACTGAAGTTCAAGGTTCAAACTCCGACAAGAAATGAGGAAAACGAGCACATACTTATAACTTCTAAAATATAACACAATGACTAATAACAGCCACAAACCAGCTAGGAAAATGGTGTAGGGAAACCTCAAGTGCGTAATCTTAAATTTTCCGTCTGAATGAAGTGTACCTGAACACTTCACATCTTCCAATATTGCAAAGCAAGAAGCCTTAGGTAACTGAAATAGGTTAAATACCTTGTTACCCAGATTAATAAATTACGTACAGACCGGCATACATCTTATATTATGTTTCTTAGCTGGAAGCTTAGGAACTAGCAATATATACCGCTTAACATAACTGTAACTTAAAATTTACTTGCAAATAGCTTATAAACGATGTATTTAGGTACCTAGTAAATATCTAGATGCTACAAGTAGAAATTTACAGGGCACCGAAAACGATACTTCCACTACTATTCCTATTCCATATTTCTATTCCACTACTATAATAGAGGTGTCTGCTCTCCAGAAGAAGCTAGAAGCATTCTTCATTGTGGATAAAATTCCCTACATATTATATACTAGCTATAGCTATTGGTATTAAATGTAAGTTTTCAATGTTATTAGAAATTTAAAGAAATATCCCATCGCTTTCGACGCACCGGCAAAACTAATTCAAGAGCTATTCCATACATGCCTACTTTTCTTAAAGGTACCTATCGTCACTAAATCACTTCACTATACCTTATGACCACAGCGCAATAAACTCTAACAACCAAATAAACGTTTTTTAATTTAAGTTCATGTCCGTATATCTCAAAATACCTACCTTCGAGATTATTTTCTCTTTCGGAAGCGATAGTAGAGCTAATGGTTTTAGGAAGCCGACAACATTCCATGACGTACCTTCAGGATAAAAATAGATAAGCTCACAATAACTAAAAGATAACGTCTTTTAACCCGTCTACCATGTTCCCAAATTACCTACAATTAAATTGTTTGTGGAAGAACATGTCGTTTTGATTACTTTATGGGTACCCAAGTCTACAGTTATGTTTTTTCTTTCTCAAAAAAATACTTTATAGTTTACACTTTCTACGGTAAGATTTCTTATTTTGTAGGATTCTTGGGATAATATGATTGTACTAAAACAAGTACCTGTCTCTGTCTCAAAGTATCAAGCATGAAAGAGGCTACGCTGTAGGCTTCGAGGTACGACAAGTCATCACAAATTCTTTAATAACAAGAATATCAGAAAGTTCCAATGCAAATTGGTATTATATTAACATTTTTAATCAGGCAGGTTTCTCACAATTGTTCTTAAATTATAAATTAAACTTGAATAAGTATCTAAATAATGACGTAAACTTTAGATTGGTAGAAGGTACTTCGCAATTTCAACGTCGACAAACGTAGTAAGCATATTCACCTAGTTTTATCAAACCAAGCAAAAGTCACAGTAAATCGAAATGTAAATCAGAAGAGAATACATGCCTCTAGTTAGGAAACCAGGTCTTATCTATATTAAAGCTTAGTGCTCTAGGTAGAGTAGTTTGAACACGATACGCCAACGGCGGCCCGCCTCCCGTCGCTGGGCGGCCGGGCTCGGGACACGCCCATCACATGCCTTACGTCTCATGTACTGAATATTCTCTTTATGTGTAGATAACATGACAATATGTACATACTCCTAGGAGAGTTGCGTCTTGAATGCTTGATGAGAACAAAGGATAGTTGAGTAAGAGGAAGTGCCAAGTCGTTTGAAAAACTGGTAAACATTGCTGTGCTATATTTACGGTTCGTGGATCGTAGGTAACATTTTATAGACCTTATCCGTGCTTTAAATTAAAGATACCAAAGAAGGTACAATAAAAAATATAATTCGTTTATGTAGACAGGCCATATTTAGTGGTCTAAATATTCCAAGCTTTCTCAGTCCCTAGCTTTATAAAAATTCTACTTTGATTACGTAATAAGAATACAATTATTATGTACATGTTCGAAAAATAATATGACACATTAGATACGACATAATAGGACATATTAGTATTCTTAATAAGAACTACACAATGAAAATCTACGTTAAAGTTTTGCACAAAATATAGGACTGAAACAAGGTGTATAAAACAGCCCGTTACTTTATTTACTGTGGTATTTTAATGCTCATATATTTTAGGTAACTAAGTAAGTATAAAATTGGTACTTAATATTGTATAGCTGAATGTTTCATCAAAAAGGATTTCGTTTGTCTACACTAATATTATAAAACTTTGTTTATTTGTTTGGTTGTAATGAATAGGCTCAAAAACTACTGGACCGATTTTAAAAATTCTTTCACCATCCGAAAGCTACATTATCCACGAGTAACATAGGCTATATTTTATATGAAATATATTTGATAAATAGGTTTTGAGGCGGTACAAAGTTTGCCGGGTCAGCTAGTTATACATAAAGTTAACTATGAGGATGTCAAATATGTTAATTTTTATCCTGTTACACTAAGCCCTGAAATGGTATGATACATCACATACATCATATTTCGTATATCTACTTCATACACTACATACAGGAATACATATCTGATATACGATCTGACAAACTGACAACGGTCTCACAAGTGGTGACTTGAATGCTTGATGAGAACGAGAAGACGAATCTCACAACAAAGTTTAGACGATGCAGAGAAGCTATAGAGTTAGAACGTCAACGTGACAAAGATCCAGAAACATAAAAAAATGAGAAAGGTTTTCATTTTAATAGAAAAAAGCTTTCATAAATTAAACGTTTCCTCGTCTTAAACGTTTCACTCGACACGTTTCCATATTTTTTAAACAGAAGAAATCTATAGGTACTAGAGATAATCGCCAATTCAGAACAATTTCGGTACTCTGTAATCAAACTCAAAAATAAAGTTGTAGATGAGATTACTAATAACTATAACTTTTCATAGCATTATCTTAAAAATTAAAAAGCTTCACATTCATTGTCACAATTTTAGTTTGAACCTTACAGTGTTTATTTTGTTTTAATTCCGTCAATTCAGAACAATTTCGGTACTCTAAACTCTGTAATCAAACTCAAAAATAAAGTTGAAGATGATATTACTAATAGGTATTACTTTGCATAGCAGTTTCTGTGGTTTCAGTGTCACAATTTAAGTTTGAACCTCACAATTTTTATTTTCTTTTAATTATTTACCCTAACTCCGATCCATCATGAATCTATACACGATGTCGAGCTTCTAATGAACCCAAATATTTGGGGTTTAAGTTATTTCTCTGACCCTCTTAAAGTAGATACCAGAGATTTATACGCGAAATTTGAATAAATCAGTTATATCAGAATATTTGACATTTAAATACTTAATACTTTAATTACAATTAAATAATACTATTTTCGTAATATTGATAGATATTAGAGAGTAATTAGACTTCATTTATACTATTAATAATGAATCCCAATGGTATTGTAGCGATTTGTTGTGAAGAAGGCTCTAGGTTTTCAAATGATGAATTTAAATTTGAATTTAGGAGCGTTTTCGTTTGTATCCATGCTACCTACCAAAGGGAATCATAGTAATCTGGGCGACTCCTGCGGCACCACCGCCACACCTATTTCTGCCTATTAACAGTAGTGTTAAGCGCTGCTGTGTTCTAGTTTGAAGGGTGTGGTAAGGAAGACATATGTTTCCCAGGCGTTCCACCTTCGTCCTCTGAGGTGGCGGCGCATCTGTGGCCGACCAAAGGTGGGAATATATGGTCCTTCCTGGCGTTGATTACAGATATCCATGGGCGGCAGTTGCCACTTACCAACAGATGGACTGCATGCTCATCTGCTACTCCTATGTTATAAAAGACAGACTGCATATCCCTATATGACTTTCGTCACAAGCAATGTATCAACATAACAATTTCATCGGAGCAATTCGTAAAGATTGTAGCGAGTCTCCCTCGGCGATCCATCATGAATCTGCGCGGGCCGGGCGTGCGGCTGAGTTATGGCTCGTACCTTCCGCTTCATATGACCTTACATGTTTGTCGTTATTGGCCCACCCTTACATACCGTTACATCTGTAGCGATATGTCAAATGGATTGCAAGTATTGGAATCGTATAGTAACCACACAGGTAGTTTAAAAGGTTACTTAGTTAATTAGGTTAGGTTTTAGGCTATTTTAGTCCACTCGTAGCGATTGACGATCGATTCCAGTTACTTTACAGGTTATATTTACAAGTAACATGTATTGTAATAAGTAAAATAGATGATAAATACCTTAATTGCATCGGTGTCTAAAGGCATACTAGTACAGTCAGGTCATTACTTGGACATTTTTCTCTTCGTGGTTCGTAAACAATGTTACTTTTTATTGTACAATGTCATCAACCCAGTACTCCCACACTGCTAGACATTGCTCCACTTCCTAAGTGTTCTAGAAATCTTTAAGCCATTGTCTACCACACCGTCCAATGGGTACCTACCGGCCAATGGGTACCTACTTTAACATCATCGAGAACTTTTTTAGAATTCTTGGGCGTTTAAATTTCCTCAAAATGTTTTCATCAGGGTTCAAGCAAATGATCATTAATTTCTAATATGTACGTTTCTAAGATGCATATTTCTAATATGTTTATTTTAGTACATAAGTTTCAAAATCAGAATAGTGGGCCTGGAATATGAATCTCAAATCCGTCAATTTACACCGAGCTTCAAAGAACTAAACTATCTTTGCTTTTTCAATTTTATTTTTATAATATAGTGTTTATTACAATAAAAATATTAGAATACCTACATTGCAATAACTTAGTATAATTCCTGTAATACCTACTTGCAACCTTGTATACAAAATTATAAGACATTGTTGTAAGTTCTAAGAAAAAACGAAAGATAAATCGATATTTCCATTTTAATAATATGAAACCCTGCGCTTGTGCAGTCTATCTAATTATATTGACCTCCACCGTGTAGGAGGTTGCATTCAATCTCAAAGAGAAGAGGTTGTACCTTCATTGGCATTATAAGGATTACATCACATAGGTTACTATTAAGCAAGCAATTTCTGTGAAGCATTTGGCTTACGACAAATAAATCAGGTTGCCATCCAGGTATGTACAAATCTGCAAGTCCGTTGCATAACTTAAATTAGCAATTTTGAAAGGTATGGCAAGGGAGAAATACGTTTCCGAGACGTTCCATTTTAGTCTGCTACTTCTATAAAAATATATATCATCAACCCATTATTGTCCCACTGCTGGGCACGTGTCTCCCCTCACAATGAGAAAGATTAGGCCGTAGTCCACCGCCAAGCCAAGTGCGTATTGGTAGACTTCACATACCTTGGAGATTTTTTTTTATATGCAGGTTTCCTCACGATGTTTTCCTTCACCGTTTAAGCAAGTAATAATTAATTTCTAATACGCACATAAATTTTAAATCAGAGGTGTGTGCCTGGGTTTTGAACCTCGGACCCCTCGATCGAGAGGCCAAGTTTCTTAACCACTGCTTACTATATATAAATAGAACTATAACCATGCAAGGCATCCTATAACAAGCTGTGAACTAGTTTTTGCTGAAAATGTAAATTGTAAGATTCTAAACCTAAATATTGCTTATCAAACTTAGTTAAATTATAAAGTACTTAAATTTACTTTATTTAACACTAGATATACTCACTAACATGGTTATAATACCTATTTGAGTCTCTCAATAAATTAAAATATATGTAATACTAGTGGTGCCCGCGGCTTCGCCCGCATTTTTAAGAAATAATATGACATACATAAAACGGAAAATTTGTACCTGCATTGGAATGACAGTGGTGCCATCTGTCGAAAATTGATCTTACCAACTCCCAAACCCTCGTGGGC
Organism: Epargyreus clarus; assembly: GCF_041222505.1. Classification (NCBI taxonomy): domain Eukaryota; kingdom Metazoa; phylum Arthropoda; class Insecta; order Lepidoptera; family Hesperiidae; genus Epargyreus; species Epargyreus clarus. The sequence goes on from NW_027332213.1 coordinate 11,128,537, forward strand.
TCTTGGACAACAACTTTGCTAAAGATCATCACTTGATCAAATGCAAAGTTTCCGATTCTATAACTACTTACGAATTAAAAATTAATTTAAAAAAAAGTCCCACGAACTAAATTGTGAATCTAAACCATTCTCAAGTCCCCTTGAACACACACAACAAATTTCATCAAAATCAGTCCAGTCGTTTAGGAGGATTTCAGTGACATACACACGCACATAAGAAATATATATATAAAGATTTATAAAAGTATTTCCTTGATAAACACTTGGCAGTTCACTTACAATCTTCATAACGTTATACGAGTATGCGCCCGCGCATCGCGTGGGAATGACTCCGTAATGGACAATGATATAAATTCCACCGATGTTATCACAATTCCTCGACATCCAATTGTCACGAGGACACGAGCATCAGTGGAAACCGCCAACACAGATTTGATGTATTTTAGGTATTACATTTTCATGAAGGGCTAAAAATAAGCTAATACGTATGAATTATTTGTACAATCGATGGATACAAACATATATATATACACTTACGTAAGGACTGTGTTCTTGTATTGTAGGTAGGTACTATATTTGTAGGTACTTGTTCTGAGTTACACCAAGAGTTATACGTCGTGTCTTAATAAGTCATTCAAATGTATATTTGTCAAGATTGCATGTAAGATTTATTTGACCTTAAAATTAATATGCATATCATTCCCTATGTCACCTCGGTTTTCTAATACCTATAACAAAGAGTGATAAAATTTGCTTTTAAAAGCTTCAAATGTCGTATTTATTAATTAACTGTTTTTAATTGTGGGAGTAGGTTAATTAAAATAAACACATAAAATATTCGCATACCATGAAAATAAGAGTAGTAATTTAATGAAAACCTTTGTTTTTTTACCTCGACATGATGTTCACATTGTAGAACCAATTTTGATGGAACTATGCAATATTATACTGTGATACACTAAGTAAAATCTACAAATAAGTATTCTCCTGGAATACTTGAGTGCACATTTTAGAACACAACGTTCACTGTATATTCATAATATCTGTTACTTTGAAATGTATACTAAGTTGGATACTAAAAGTACAAAAGGTTTAACTTTTTAATTTTACTCAAGCTGGTACCAAAGCTAAAAAAGCTTTAATTTCTATGAAACTTGGATACTCGCGTAAAGCCACGAGCAACAACGAGTTATTATATACAGTATGCTATATATAGTCGTGTATGTGGGCGTTAGCCTGACGCACGCCATTCTATTCCCCGAAGAGGAAATCGTTATGGCCGGCAAATTGGACCCTAACTACCAGTTGGAGCTCCGTCCCGACACGCAGTTGTACTGTTATTTACTTTGAACACGTTTAACCAAAAAACAACCTGATATACTACAAAAGGTTCGAGGACTTTTATATGAAATTGCAGTATTATATTTTACTAAAACCGACATTTATGTAGAAAAGCAAATCTTTTTATATAGAAATATTTAAAAAAAATGTATCGTGTTATTTTTGTCAAGTAGGTAAACAGATAGAACAACAATAAACTCAGCAATTCTGTACTAAAAATATTTAAAATATACAACAATAAGAAGAATTATACAAACACACAAAGCTGTTTCTGCCACAGATTACAATATTATGATTAATATCATTGGATGCATCACCTGCTTTAAGGAGCTTAAATTAAGTACGATAAAATAAGTTGAACCTTTCCAACGAAACGCTACGAAATTATTTCATAGTGAATGGTAGAGTGGAGCCTTTCATAATAAACAAATTAAGTGATACTGAAAAAAAAAAGAACTGAAACATAATATCGATAGATGCCTAAAAGTGACACGCATACTATTGAGAATTATAAAGTTTATTCACTCAAGCTATATCAATAGAGATTAAGGGACATTAAATTAGAAATATTGTTATTTTCAAGCCCCGAGATTTCGGTGTCACGTCGTCGTTTCAAAAATAGGGCCATAAACAAATTCATAAGTAGGCTATGCTCTCCTTTTTATGCGTTTTTAAGGGGCTCTCCCTTGAGGGAGCACCGGAAAAGTGAAACGCGGCGTAAAACCTACGGCACCCTTACGGGAAACAAGAGGGAAGCTGTGCTTTGACGAAACTTTAAATTATTTGAAGCGCCTCCCGATGTTACATTACGCAAAGTATTTTGGATAGCGTCACCAAAAAATACTGTTCTAATCGTCTTCGTGAAACCATTATTGTTTTTGCTGTGCATGAGTCTCTTCTCAGAGTGAGACGAGTTTAGGTCCATAGTCCACCATGTGCTAAGAGGGAATAGCCAGATTTTACACAACTTTGAGAGCTTTTTACTTAAAGAACTTGTATAGATTGCTTTCTCCTTAGATTGCTTTCCTTAACAGTTTTTATAACTGATCATTTCTAATACGCACATAACTTTTATTTATATTTATTTATTTATTTACTCATATCTTAGATCTAACATAACAGGGTCCCCTATTACGTTAGTGTACTTCACCTAATACCTTAATCAGTTACAATTCTCCGATATTATTATATATTATTAAATTTAAAATAAATACAAATGGAATGAATTACAAAACCAATTTAAATCCAATGAAATACTTAAAAAATCTAATAGAAAACAATAATAATAATAAGTCAATGTCAAATAAAATAAAATAAAACACACACCACAAATAAAAATAACAAATGAAAAAAAATGCAAGTAATAAATTAAATCAACATAACCTCCAAACTTAGAAAATCACAGTGCCTAATTTTCCCGATTAAAAATGTGTATTTCAAACCACGAGGCTATTACTGCTCACTTCAGCTGCTATTACTGCTCTTGCTGCTCACTGCTCACTGTAATACTTTTACCTAATAGATTAGGTTCCTGGGATCTAGTCTTTGCGCTCTGACGAAATACATGGGTACAGTGATATATTCATGTACTGCTCATACTATTATACAAATATGTATAAAGCGAGCTACATATATATGTTACCGTTGGCTTCAGAGGCCATGGGTCCTGATGAAGTAACGCCAATCTCTACAAGCCTATGTTCTTGTTCCAGTTACAAAAAGTCTACACACGCTATTCTTGTGACTATGACAGCTTTGCCTGGTCATTTCTATATTACCTATACTGATCAAAAAATATATATGGAAGTCCATTAAATGTGTATAAATATAGTTAATTGGCTTTTTTTATTAAGTTATCACAAAAGACCGCTTCAAACTGAATCAAATTATAAAAATAAATTAAATAATATTTTTATAGGTATCTGGATTGCTACCTGTAAACTTTAAGTCAATTGTTTCCAATAATCGTATATTTAAACATAAAGTAACTTTTTGCCGAGTACAACAAAAACAAAACCTCATTACTGCAAAAATGTGTAATACAAAAACGAATAAGCAGACATTTGAGTGACGAAGCATGTAAGCATATGTAGCGACACAATTCTTACAAAGGAAATTACATTTCATTGTCCATTCGCGCGCAGACATAGAGGGAATTTTAATTCAAAACACAGAGCAACCCATATGCATTAAAATAGGTTTAACCGCAGCCGTTCCACTTTGGAAAAAAATAAAATAAAACAAAAAAGGCGCGATCCCGCCATACCTCCCGGGCGCGCCGCAAATTCCACTGGAAAAAATCGTATTTTGTTCGTGGTTTGAATTTTAATTGACATTCAGGCGGCGAAAGCTAGCATCCGGGCAGGATTCGCGAATGTTTCCGACTTCGGGCTGGAAGGGTGCGTTTCGGTTTGATGTCCACCAGTTGCGAGCAATAAAGTGACGCCACACGTTCGACACGTCCTAAACAGGGTGCGTATTTGCGTAGATAGAAGCTACTTATGAAGACGGTGCTCGTGGAAAGATTTGCTTACTTCGTTACAATGAATTATGTGTAAGCTTACTCAGGTCTTTGAGTAAAAAAAATATATTACTGGTATCAATTTGGTCGTATAAATCAGGAGAAGGAGGTTCGAATAGGTACTAAGTTGGAGTTTAGACTTAGGGGTTAAATCCTGTCCTTTCAATGATCCTCGTGAGATTTCAGGTTCGAAACACAGGCACGCGCCTCCCATCTTTAAAAAATGTTGTGCGTATAGAATTAATTTTCATTTTCTTTAATGGTCTAAAAACATCCTAAGGAAAGCTGAACCACCTTTAAAAAATGTTCTCTAAGATATGTGAAGTCTACCAACGCGCACTTGACTAGCTTGGTAGATTATGTCCTAATCCTGACATTGTGATTATGGCCTGAGAAAATACCGATACCCAATAGTGGGACAGTAAGGGGATGACTACTTTCTTGTTCAATGAATCTACCCATGACCTCTTTAAGACCTCTTTATAATGTTCAAATAGGTATGAGTAGTCGACTTATCCCCACTTGGCCAGCGATATAAGTATAATAAGTTCAGTGGAAAAAATTCAGCAAACATTTCCACAAACTCTGTAACATAGACACGCATATCGCATATTTTTAACTTTGTCCGTGATCATCACCTCGCTTATTATTCACCGGAGTCCATGACAATTTTAATAACTTTATTGTTGCGTCGACATTACGTGTTCTACACTTCATGATGGCGGCTAAATTACAATAAACAATTTTGAGCGCTCATTATTCCCCCGCTCATCACGACTCGACCGAAATTATTCAACACAAAACCGCGGTAATGTCGAACGTCCGCGAATAATAATTGAGAAATAACCACCAGACGGCCTGCTACATTTAATTTAGCGCCTCCGAATTCAGTACAACATTGAGGCGATTAAGAGGGTCTTAATTGTGGCGTACTAACAAATTGCAATGGAATATCTCACCACTGAAGGACCCTCAATTTCGTAGGACAGTGACATCATTTTGTAATAATCTTATTAATGAATGTTCGACATTCCTGAATTCCAAATCTTCCCTCTTTATTACGCTTTTATTAGCTTGATCTGTACTCGTATGTATATATCAAGATATGTAACGGAATCTTTGAACCCGATTTATACCACTTTGAATGTTCAGATTAACTTTGAACAGTTATCATGCATTGACGACAATACACAATTTTCATAATTTTGTCCAATTCTTCTTGTCAGGATCGTCAAGTTTAAACCCTGATGTAGAGAAATGTAAATAAGGTATTAACCATATATTTGACAAGTACGAGTATAATATATTTGTAAATTAACAAACTACCTAATAAATATTCTCTTGAAAAAATGATCCAGAAATCTACAATTTTAAGAAACTAAATATTCTTTTTCATTGCAGATATCATGACATCATTATCAACACCAGGATCTTGTTCTTTACGTTCCGTACAAAGCAAACGTACTAGTTCAATTACCTTGTCATGCGGATTAAAATGCTGACGCATGCGGCAAAACGGAAGAGAAAACCAATACATGTATGATCGCGCCGTTGACATTGGGTGACTCCGGCAGCGATGCAAGAAATTTGCAACACCGCCGCCCTACCACTCGACAGTAACCCCTTGGTCCGCAAAATAAAATGTGAAGAATTCCCTATTAGAGGGAAGCAGGCCGCTAGAGTTGGCATGGGGGTGCGCGATGAGATGGAAGAGGAGTTCGCTGTGAAGACGAGGAACACGCCACCCATGGGGCCGGCGCCGGGGCAGGAGCACCCGCGCATGGAGCACGGCGGCAACGGCTTCTGGCTCGCCGCGGTCACGGCGGCCGGCGCGCCGCATCCCATGCTCGACACCTGCACCGAAACTGGCTTCATCAACAGCCAGCCCTCGATGGCCGAGTTCATGACCGCTCTGCCCCAACTAGGAGGTGGCGAGCTCAGTCCTCAGCACACGCCGCCGGGATACCCTCCCGACCTGCCCTCACCTGGTGGCGGCCTCAACGTCCCCGAGTACCCTTGGATGAAGGAGAAAAAAACGACCAGAAAGAGCAGCCAACAAGGTGAGTGCTAATAATTTCGAGATGTTATTACTTTTATGATGTAGGTAATTTTAGTTCGATACTGAACGAGTGGACAAATTTTAATGCGGTGCTCTGCCAATTTCTAGAACGTTTATCTTTTAACGCGATCGCATGTCTGTTGCCAACGCCAAGACGCAAGTGAATAGCTCCTCCGTCACAAAACGTTTCGTTTCGTAAGTGCGCCTAACTGCCGCGTGAATAACGTCGGAATTATTATTGAGCCTTTCAACGGCAACAACAAATGGCCATTCAGCCATTGTGTTCTGGTTCACGGTCCCAGAATTTCTTTAATGAACATCAAATTACTCCGAAATATTGAATTGTATGGCGCGACGACATCTCATGTCTGTAGGTAACTGTTGTTAGCGGTGTGGGAGTGGAGCCGGCATTATCGGGAGCAGCACCGCGTCGCCCGCCGCCAACATGCCGTGTAACGGAACGGAATATTCGACATGCACTATAACCACAAATTATAAGTGAGAACATTTTAGAATACAATTTTTTACATGCCGACTTGTCATGTAAATATTAGGTACGTAGATGCTATGTAGCTGTGTTGGTAATGAAGCCAATTAATGCACATCCGCAAAAATCAACGTATATTATAATGGGTGCAACATAATTGTAGACTTGAAAATGTACAGTTGGTAATATCTGAACGTACACAGGAAAATTTACGGTATTATTAACTTGTTCAATACAAACTACTATCAATACCGCAGCCAAAAAACACTGACGCGCTACCGCTATATTTTTGCACAATCAAACATCATAATAGAGGGATCATAGGTCGAAATGACCCGAAATTTGTCGCCGGGACAAAACGCTGTGGAGAACAAAGGACTGGAGATGATCCATCACAATCCGCCTGACGTGAGAGAACGTGACCTCACCTGGTCCCATACATCATGTGGAATCGCGTTACATCGATATCAGTGTCAGAACACAACATTCGCACAACTTATTACCCTTTTATGTAATCGAGGTCAGCGTCGTTTTATTGATATTGAGCGTTTTAAAATATTGCATTCATTGTTTTTATTGACGAATTTTATTGAAAATATTTTATCTTATTGCACTGCTATTTCCTTCGCTCACTATAGCCTAAGCAATTTTTTGAATGTTATTACAACATATGAGCTGTCATTTTTTAAGTTTTTTTTATATTAGCAGTGTCATAGAAATATTTTTTAAGATAGGACCTCACAAAAAAATTAACTAAACTAGTTACTACAATTTCGAAACGAGTGTGTGTCAGCAGTTAATATTACAATTGTTTCAAATATGCTGCCAATATTAACTTAACTGCTTTGGTAGAAATTATACTGCGTCAGCTCATGTTCGTTGTAAGTAAAAAACGTGTACTAATTATAGGATGCTTAAAATTATGGTTTATATCTTTATTTTATCCACAAAATCCATAATTCATGAAAGATTAGATAAAACAAAACGAAACATTAAACGACAATTATGTCTCAAAAGATTCTTACAGCTCTTAACCGCGTTATGAGGAGTTGTGATATTTGAACACGATTACCGGCACAGAAGCGCCCCCTGTGGAGCGCCGCGGGAGGCCGCGCCGACAGCGTTAACAACTGGACATTGTCGCTACTGGGTTCACCAACCTTGATGAGCTTCTACACTCTACAATGAATATGATCAATTTTATTATGTAACGGGTACTTACGATATGCGTTTTTTTAATTTCTTTATTGCCGATATTTCGACTCAGTTGCATGGATCGTGGTCACAGCGAAACTGCGGTGGCGGGGAGAATATTCTTTGTGCATATCAACTGATAACATTATTATAATCTATGAATAAGATGTAGATTGTAATAATAGAACCGTAAATGGTTTTGCCTTGAGATTTACAATCGAAAATATATTTTATCAATTTTTTTCCGACATACACACATAGAGCCTAAAGTTATATTTAATATTTGCATGCATTAAATTGAGATCCAACAAATAAGTATAATATTAGAAAAATGTATATCTGCAGCTTCCATAATATCTTCACATTCATATACCTATACCAAGTCTTACAATACGCGACTTATCGACCGACCTGCGTCGCCACAAAACCATTACGGAACACATTCGGATTCTTATTCTGCCGTGTCTTTATTCGATTGATACCGAGATAGTGGTTGGCACAAGCGGAGCGGCCGTGAACCGCTACCGGGGGTAATCCGTCACTGTCAACGATATCGAGCGATGCACGCCCGCTCTATGCAACGCTCAGACGCTCCAAACTTAGATATTGGATTTAACAACTTTTGACTGATTCCGCTAAGTGACAATGCAGTCTATTCTGCTTTATCCGTTACGTATTTCGGGATATCCGTGCGGCTTTAAATAGATAATATTGGTTTTGTATAATTCCGTTTTTTTGGACAATAGTATCGCAAACCTTCATCTGCTCTTTAATACTATGACGATATCGATTTCCTGGTAAATCATCATATTATTTTCAATTTTCAATCCACATAGGCTGTAAAAATCAAATGTAAAATTTAACTTAATATACTTTCAAAATCCTACTATACATTCAAATAAGTAAGAACCAATGTGCCATCAACTCCGTTAATATTCCTCTGAAGATGCCTATAGACACATGGTTTATTAATAAACTTATTTAACATGCTGCAATGGAAAAACCTTATGTTAATACAATAGGTTTTAATGTGATTATTTATTTCTTTTTTTACGAAAGAAGCACAAAATAAAGCCAATTACAAAACTGTAAGTGAAATACGCGACCAATCTAAGATTAACTACAAAAAATCTAGTTACTGCACGCTGCAGCTGTGATAATAAAAGCCACTTTCTTGACGTCGAATAGGTATCTAGGGACGTGAAACAAATTGTTCGCACGACCACGCCTCCGGCCTATCTCGAGGAATCGAAATTAAAATGAACGCCCTGACACGATCGATCATTCCAATTCATCTTTAATACAATACCGTATTATTTTTGCACTGTCTCAATTTGTTCAACCTTCACGGGATCGTGAGTGACGTGTGATAGGGACTCGATTTATGTTCTTTATTCCGATCAAAGTTGCTGACGCCGAAGTGTAACGAAAATGTAATCTCATATCGGTGCGAATATCCATATATTTTCTTATTAACGATATTATATTACTCCTGTTCCAATAATATCGTATAATAAAAATTGTCTACCCACTTGTTGTAATTTAGTTGTGGTAAACTCTGATCCTAATTCGTAATTTTTAATTGAGTACATTAAACAATATATAAATTAGACGCTTAAAAAGAGTTTGAACAGACATTTAAGTGTATTCAAAAGAATACAATTTAAAATTCGCAGATACTTACTAAAATATCAATTGTCATTCGTAGAAATCATCACAAAAACATCGCCAGTATCATTTTCCGTTCATTCTGTAGCAATGTCACAAAATATAACGTTTTAAGAGACAAGCGCTATATAATTAGCTAAACAGCACGGAAATAGCAGCGCATGTAAACTGGTTAGTGACAGGCGGAGCGGCGAAATCGCGTGTCTCTAAAGGTCGCGGTCTGTAACTAAACAACTGAAATATTCACCGTAACACGAACCCATTACCGTAATGATGATGGCATGGGAATTCTGTCATTCCGCATCTTTACTTATGGATGATACTAATAAATGTGAGCTATTAATTTAATTTTGGGAACGTACAATCTCCTTTTTCAATTCATTCCGAGCTTAGTAGAGTTTAGTTATTTGGCAATGAGTCAAACGAGTTGCCGAACTAGTGAAAGCGAAAACAAAAACACTTTCGTTTTTACCACAATATCAACTCAAGGTACTTGTTGGAGCAAAAAATTAGAGCACAACATATCAAATGAAGCAGGTAGGTTCATCTTTGTCTATGGGTATTATAGACCCGGCTAAAGCAATAAATCTCTTGGCCGGTCTTCTTTGATTTATGTGAAAAATGACCGTAAATTTGAGGTTAGGTCGATCGTCACAGGGCGGGTTCTTTGGCCGGCCGGAGATGTCTCTCCCCAATTACCCACTATTGAACCTTGTCAGTAATTTAGAAAATTGCCTTAAATAGACTAAGCTGGAAATAATTCCATACTTAGAAATAACTATATACAAAAAGCATAATATAATAGGTATGTAGTTTTAATTTAAGTAACAGAAATATTATTTTTATTTTTCATCACTAAATACAAATTTGTTAATAAAGCACTCTAACCACTAAATGCTTTTAGGATTAAGATTTTAAGTAGGTTCTTACCTATTAGTACTTTTTACAAATACACCACAAAAAGTTAGATTAGCCAATTATGTCTAAACTCACTAACTTAATATACCGCAAAGATTTTGTATAGGTCTTTCAATAAAAGTGCTTACGGTTAATTCTTTACTATTATAACCTCTAATTGCAGGAGCGTCTAATAAATAATTTTGCCCATACGGAATGTATTCAATACATCAATCAACACTGACATGATTTACGTGCAAGAACACTTTTTTGACTTGCAACATCATCCCCTTTCAATATCTAGGTACAGTGTGAATCTATCTATTTTCGTACTTACATATCGTAATATATATTTTGTAAATGCTAAGTTTTAACTAAACCCTAGCTTACCTACATATTATTTTGTATTATAAATAACTGAATTGCTTTAATAATAAATCGTAAACGCTAACTATCGATCATAATCGTCCGAAAAAGCCTACCTTTGCAGAACAACGAAGCCAACAACCTATAAATTAGTTCCAGTAGCGTCTAAATAACAATAATGTCCTCCATAATGAGTGTATTCATGGGCTGTCAATACATCGGCGTTATGATATACGCGCGGTAACACTTTCACCGCGCTATATCATCCCCGGGACATAAATCAATGCGACTTATCCTAACCTAAACTAACTTACCCATACACTTATCCTTATAAATACCTAAGGCTCTCCTAATACAAACTATGAAGTTTAACTACTAAAGATGCTTTATTTAACTAGCTATATGTTTTGCAAATCTATTAAATTGTAACGATTATTATCATTTGAATAACGCCTACCTTTGTAAAACAACGAAGCCAACAACCTATAAAGTAAAGTTCCAGTAGCGTCAGAATAACAATAATTTCTTCAATGAGTGTATTCATGGGCTCTCAATACATCAGTGTTCGCCTCGCTCTATCATCCCCGGGATATAAATCAATGCGAGTTGTCCTAACCTAACCTAACCTAACCTATCCATACACTTATAGCTATTATAAATGCTTAGGCATGCTTATTGACTGTGAAGGTTACCAACTGTTAAATACTTAATATAAGTAAGAGAATATATTAAACATCCATAAAATCACAACTATATACTTTAACTATTCGAAAAACGCCTACCTTTGTAGAACAAAGAAACCAACAGCCTATAAATTAAAGTTCCAGTAGCGTCTAAATAACAATAATTTCCTCCATAATGAGTGTATTCATGGGCTGTCAATACATCGGCGTTATGATTTACGCGCGGTAACACTTTCACCGCGCTATATCATCCCCGGGACATAAATCAATGCGACAACCGGCGGCCCGTGGCCCTTTATCGCCGATTCCGACTTCGGAATACCGAGGTTAGGACGTGCCAATTTCGTAAGCTTTAGGGTCCGGTGTAACCTGCACTCGATTTAGTTTAGCTTAAAACTTATGTCATCTTATGAATTAAATATATTTATTGCTTTTTTTTTGTAAACTCATTAATTTCTATCTGAATATAGACACATTTCATGCATAAGTTTAAAATGAACCTCACTTAAATATGGAAATTACTTACTTATACTTTTATGCATAACTTAAAAAAAGTCAAGTGATATTTAAAATTTAAGTAGTATTGAATAGTAATATTATTAAGCCTTTTTGAAGCCTATCTTACCAAGGTAGATGTCAATAAGTCGTAGATAGAAAAGACTACCCACCTACAAAACCAACAAAAATACGAGTTTAATTTCACTTTTACGAATAACACAAATTAGCGTGTCGAATCTTACTTGCATATTAGCCTACCGCGGTCTCAATGCAACCTAGAATACAAATAAACAAACAATGCGTAATCCGCCTAACCTCACAAAGACCAATCAATAAATCATTGGAAGGGCCTAAGGCGCCGGCCTTTGTCCTTCTATTGTCGGCGCCGATTTTTACAGCAATTAGAGACACTTACCTGCCGAACTGTGGTAATCCTATTAGAAGATCGGTGAGCGAGACGGAAGCTCGGTAAAGAATAGAGGCTACACCGACTAGGTACATTTTATTCGGAGAACCTGAGAAATAAATTGTGAAATGTGTATGTAGATCAGAATCATCATCAATTGTATACTGTACTATTGATGATTAATTCTCTCAAAGTTAAAAATATTTGGCCACGTCGCCGAAAAGATCATATATTAAAATTATGACTTCAGAACTAAACTAAAACAACATTTATTTTTATTTTTTTAATTTGTAGTAAATACTGATTGTATGTTTTTGTTATAAAAAATTGAGAACATTAAATCTTATATATAAAAATCTCGTGGCACAATGTTACTTACCGTACTACTCCGAAACGGCTTTACCGATTTTCACCAAACTTTATATGCATATTCAGTAGGTCTGAGAATCGGCTACTATCTATTTTTCATACCCCTAAGTGATAAGGGTTGTTCACCTTTAACATTTTTTTATTTATGTGGCAACACAACGTTTGCCGGGTCAGCTAGTATTCGATATAAAATGGTAGGCAGAGTACCCTAACAATGTTCTACACTACGCCTAATATGCACGTCTTAAAAAATCTGAGGTGTCTGAGATTCGAGTTACATTAATAAAGATTACATCCCCATTGAATTATTTTCAACTCTCGCACGGCAGCGTGGGCGGCCATTGAACAATAAACTTTACGACTAAACACTTCGAATTTATACATTTAGTAAATGAGTAACAGTGATAGCCTAGTGGTTAAGAAACTCGGCTTCTCGATCGAGAGGTCTGAGGTTCAAATCCAACCTATGATTTTTCAAAATTATGTGCGTATTAGAAATTAATTATCACTTGCTTAAACGGTGAAGGAAAACATCGTGAGGAAAACTGCATACCTGAGAGATTTATAAAAAAAAATCTCGGGTATGTGAATACCAATACGCACTTGGCCAGCGCGGTGGACTATGGCCTAAAACCTTCTCATTCTGCGAGGAGACCCGTGCCCAGCAGTGGGACAATAATGGGTTGAACTAACTACTAAATAAGTAATATGGACTAATCTATTTTAGTTCCTTTTTGTCGCCATTATATCAGTCACAGTTCACTTACATTTCACTATAGTTTACATGAATCAATTTCGCACACTCGTTAATATTCTCGTAATAAATTATATGAACTCGAGAAACAATATTCCTATTTAACGGTGGATTGTTAAGCGTTTCCCACCCCTTTTACGATTCTCGAGTGAGCTGTTTCGTAGTTGTAAACTGATTTATCATATCAGCGGCAGTTCGCTAAACAAGCATCATCTTACACGCATAAACCCTCGTATCACCGCGATTGTCCGATGAAGCAAGACATTCTCGACAATATGCCTCTTAACTTGGAGCTCATATTCTACGGAACCATATAGGATGTCTTCGCTACCATCTGATACAGGAACATCGTAACCGCCGTCGTATCTGGGAACAAAATTACGTCTTAAATTTTGGGGTTTACGACGATGTTTGCATGCACTAGAGCGTCGTTTGTACGTATCTCCGTGCAGAGGTCTGAGACGAGGGTGCAATGTATGGTGTTGTCCGGTTTCCGGACACGCTCGCCGGTAATTAACTAAGTTTCAAAGTGTTCTACATACTGCTTAGTTGTAAACTGATATCACTACACGTTAAATACACTTCGAGTGTTCTTAATGACATCACTCTTAGAAAATACTTATAATAATTACGAGTATATACGAGAGGTAAGCTTGCAATGTTAAAATACAGACGAAAAATCATCTAGTTGTTAGCGTACGTTAGTTACCCTGTTGTTAAAAATTGTCTTTGGAGATAACTGACTAATTACATTATCTAACTTACATAATACATCTATATGTTAGACGTAAACAAAAAGATTATAACTTCATCCCTAACACGAGTCAAGTTTTGCCACAGAAATGGTTCTGTACTTGTACCCAATGATTTGCACATTTAATCGTAAACATAACATAACACTTCCCCTGACAACACCTCAAACACACATATTACGAGTCAGCGTATAAATCAAAGCGGAGCATCTTGGAGTTAAGCCGCAAAATCCGTTTAATCATCTCGCAGGTTATTAATAACGGCTTTGAAATTAAACAATAAATTTGGCGGGGCTAATCGCGCAGCACGGCCGCAAACCAACCGCTCGCTGAGTCAACATTTATAGAGACAAATTGTTGCACCACTAACACGGCCTCTACGATGTATTAATCTTGAGCTACGCCGCTACGCCGTAGCCAGGGGACGCCACCCCGGGCGACACTTAACTAAATGTTTTACGGTAAAAGCTCCCTCTACGAAATCAAGCTTTTTAAGGAATCGTATTGATTTGGGGTAACGCGGTATTCAAATTCTGTCTTTATTTGACGCTAGGTATCTCAACTTTTGTCAAATATTGGATGTCTTAAATTTTTACTACGCTATCTTTTACGTACGTGTTTCAGTGTAACTATAATTAATTAAATAAATCGTAAATTAAATTATAATTTTTCCAGATTGAAAATTATAAATCACAGCTTTCATACATCATTTATAAAACACTCTCGTTACACAACCGTTCTACTGAGTGACAGACACGCTAAGCTAAATGCTCGTTTACGACACGTCGCACTAATAAAGGCTTAGGCTTGTTTACATTAACGACATTTATTTGATACGTGCTATTACTTCGATATTAGGTTTTATGTTCATGCGTCAATTTACGAACAAACGGTGTAATGATTGAGATTAATATAGTCGTCATCATGTTGGCTACCTTGAACCTAACGCATTTTATGAATATTGAGGTTTAACAAGAAATAATAGAACACTTGTAAAAACAAAATTTGTATCAAAATAAAAACATTTTGTTGTATACTAATAGTACTCGTAGTAACTGTTAACTAGATAGTTATTTATGGTTCATCATTTAAATACAGCTTAACAATTTACTACTATAGCGAACCTCTATAGAGCAATCGAAGCTTTCAACTAAATTTAACATATCTAGCTATCTAGTATAAGGATACATAAATAATCAAAAACTACACAAGTAGTATAGTCACTAACAATACTGGCACTAGCTACTTATTCTCTAAGTTCTATCTCCACGTACAAGCGTTACCAATAAACCGCCTAAACAAGTATAGCTGTAGCAAGATCCCCAGAGGAGAATGTAGTTGTTTATGCAGCGCTGGGGTCCTGACAGTGCTGGCTAAACGTTGCGCTGACGGTGACTAATGACGGATGCACTAATAGTTGTGTCGCATTCGCCGCCGCGCACACCATATATCATGCGAGAAATGGGGAGAAAACCTTCTATCACTCCCCACGTGATAAGGTCAAGAATTGGCTAAGGAAGATTTGGAAGAGATGACGCGTTTGTGTATTTTATGTAGCTGCATTATTTATCATTGATAGGGTTGTGAAATTCTGGTGGCTTGGAATTAGCCCTTTTGCACTGGTCTAGCATATTAATTTTTTGCCTAAGATTTTTCGAAAATGTGCTTATTAGAGATCAATAATTGTGCCTTATTAATAAGGAAAATCTACACGCCCGAAAATATTTAAAAAAAGTTTTTAAAGGTGTATTATGTCAACTTATCCATACTCGGTAGACGAAGACATAATCCTCTTTCATTTCGATAGTGCACCAGAAATGGACAAAAGACGGAAATGAACTGACAAAATTAATTAAGAATTCAGTTTAGTCGGTCCTTAAAAATACAATTTTCCCTAAAATATGTTTAAAGTAGTATAAAACATATTGTAGTGAAACGCAATTAAATAATTAATTGTAAATACCTATACACCACAGCTTGTTAAGGGTTGTCTCCTTGTCACGTTGCTCTCGTCACGAGGGTGTTAATTTGCTAAGACCCCAGGCACTAATGAAAGCTTCTACTTACCGCTGACGACCCGATGCTTGCTCTGATAGAGACACTTCAGATAATATTAGAAAATAGTATATATTATAAGGATACCTGTACAATTATTTACAAATAATATATCTATTTATATAATTTTATTATAGTGTTAAGCTAAGTCATGATATTATTTTACAGCTAATGTAAGGCTTTCATTAGAAAAATGTATAAAATAGCTTTCTCAAAATATTTAAAGAACAAACATTTTTTGCAAACACGTAAATTAACTTTAGCAGAAAATCCGCAAAATGCTCTCAATTTTGCATAATTTCTACACACAATCAAATATTGATAATCAGACTAATACAATTGCACAATAAGCATATGCCTGTTACAATAAGCCATGTGCCTATTATAACATATAATGTTCTATATCACGATACACTCGGGTAGGGTTGTCACAAGGGTGTTAATTTGCTAAGACCCGAGGCGCTAATGAAAGCTCCAACTCACCGCTGATCCCGATCCCTGCCCGATAAACGCAAGCAAGAATCTCGCAGGAAATTGCCCTATTCACCGAACACCTCGTTCGCGTCCAAGTTTTAAAGTGACTTAAGATTTTATATCGATACCTATATGCATATGTGGGATACATACTCAAGTTGTATTTTGGTAATATGTTACTGAGAAAATAATATGTAGGTACGTTTTTTATTAAAATTATATTATTTAAGACCTATGATCTCGATCGAAGATCAAAATTTAACACCTGTTAAATGTTTTCGATTTTACCACGAGCCTTGCGATTTCACTCATGTTTACAGATGTAATTAATCAACAGATTTCATGGGTTTTACCTTTATAGCCGTTGAATCCTTTTTCTAAAAATAAAAGTAGACTGAGTCACATTCATCAGTGAAAGGCCCGTCAAAACCGGTGCAGCCCTTTTGGAGATTAGCCAGACAAACAGACAAATAGACAAAAAATATAATAATTGCTTTTTGTTATAGATACTTTTATATTCAGTGAAAAGCTGTTATTTTACCATTACAATTAGACACTTCAATTTTATTTATTTGTAAGTATGTATAATATTGTATGTATAAAAATGAAACCTAGTATAAACTATTTTGTATGTACGCAAACGGCCAATTTATAGTCAATTTAAATGGGCAAATAAATAAAACACAAGCGAGCACTTAAACAACAATTTACATTTTAGTGTTGTTATAACCTTTATAACATTTTGATCATAACTCAATACCCATCATTGACAAGTAAAGCTTAATTAGTGTCATTTCATAAAACGTTTTCTCCCACACAACGCGCGCCCCATCGCAATATTGAGAGAGCGATCGATTCAGGAGGGAATCACTCCGCTTTGAAACTAATTTGATTTTAGCATATTAAGGGATGGGGGGGGTGATACGAGTGTAAGGAGCGCGTCTTGGCCCACCCCGTAATAACGAAAATGATGTAAGGTGTGCCCTTAATATCCATCACACGTCCCCGTATTTGCTTATCTATGAAAACACGGAAGTGTAAAAATCGTCTGCGGCTACAGAGGGTTACGGGCGCCCTAATAGTCTCTTGTTTAGCGCGAGTACTTAAGATTATTAATTCATGAACGACGCTTTAGAGCGTTGGGATAAGCTAACATAATAAGTCATATATTAGACGTGGATTCATTGAGAGCGTTGGGATAAACTAACATAATAAGTCATATATTAGACGTGGAGACAACATGAGTGGCGGAGTCGTCTGCCGTACTGGTCTGACTCGCAATTGATCCTGGGTTCGATCCGTAATCAGACAGATATGGTAATGATTAACTTAGCTCTTCTAGGTCTGGGAGTTTGTGTACTCTTCTTTCTATGTATCTATATTTTCCACGTCACAAGAAAAGTCCTAATGAGGCTATGAGTGTAGAAATTGATTGCGTGATTTATGTATAAGATTTTAGTATATTCCATAAAACCGAGAACTTTTACAAGAACTTTACATAATATTTTATCAGTAAATCTGTAAACTTAAAAAGTAATTCTTATAACTAAGCTTTACAGAATAATAAATAGTAATTAACATGTTCCGTACATGTATATCGTAGTATTTATATACCGCTCCCATAATACATTTTGTACATAAAAGCTCGAACAAAAGCGTAACTCCCATTAGAAATTGCGAAATTATTTACATATCACCACATCAAACGTTTTATCACTCACATTTTAATTGTGTTTGAAATTACGTATTACAACCAACATCACTGTTTATCTGATCCAGTTACGCAACGGTGCCAACAAACTCATTTAACTTCGCAATTCTCCTCAAAAATTCTGCTTCGAATATTCCGCTTCGATTTTATTGTCTTCCGGTGTCCTCCTTTCACGATACATTTGTTTTATTTATCGCAATTCGGGGATTAAAGGAGGTCCCCAAGTTGGTTCCAAACGCTGCGGTAATCTGTATCTTTAAAGTTTTTGGAGTCAATTTCGAGCCTTTGTTTGAATCGGAATACCAAACTTCTTGTATTGTATAAACATTCCTATTATATTATATTATAAGGGTTCCTGTAATTAATATTGACTTACTTTAATAACGTTATAATACCTATTTATAATTAAAAAGGCCACCGAGAACAATGCGAATGGATCATCCAAGAAATGACATCATCAATGTAAAATTAAAAACATTTAAATTTTATAGGTCTATAATTATAAACCAATATTGCTATTTTCTAAACGTATAAATTTTAACTAAAACAATATCGTAACATATAACATAAACTATAGAATATGTTACATAAACTATACAACCAATAGCTGTACAAATAAATGGTAAAATGAATTAGAAATGTGACTTATTATTTAAAAAACATTTAAGTTTTTTGCACAAAAATTTAAATATAAAGAATCAGAGATATATACGCTCTAAAAAAAATATTCTTGGCAATCAGTAAAATATAATAAAAATGACAAATAGTAAAAATAAATAGTAAACACTCACTTTAACCCCTCATAAACACTTCCACTTTTCAACAGTTTCACATAAGTAAAAAATTACGTCCCGATTTAAAATCGCAACATTTGGTGTCACTACAAAGGTGGGGTACAAACGATAGCAAGAGTCGCAGGAAATAAACGCAGCGGAAGGTAGAAACGAACGCAAATGTTGCCGAACTCCGAAAGCTCTCAATCGGATGCCTCGCTACATAAACCAGACTGGATTTTTTTCATTTTTTTTTTTTGTAATATAGGAGTAGCAGACGAGCATGCAGTCCATATGATGGTAAGTCGCTACTGCTGCCCATGGACATCTGTAATCAACCCCAGATAGCATTAGATATTCCTACCTAAGGTCGGCCACAGATACGCCGCTTCTCCTGAGACTAATCTGGAACGCCTCGGAAAAGTATATCTTCCCTTTTAACAGTTTCACAAAGAGAAAAAATTCACATCCCGATTTAAACTCGCAACATTTGGTGTCACTACAAAGGTGGGGTACAATACAATCAAACGGAGGTCGTCGTGCAAGAGTCGCAGGAAATAAACGCAGCGGAGGGTAGATACGAACGCAAATGTTGCCGACCTCTGAAAGCTCTCAATCGGATGCCGAGCTACATAAATAAGACTGGATGAAGGTGCCCTTATCTGTGGACGTTTGACACTCTACCTTTGAATGTAGCGCAAAGGCCGTGTTATAAAATGAACAAAGTAGAGCAGCTGTCCTTTTTATGTCTGCCCGAATACTTTTCCTCAAAAAAGGATAAAATGGAGAGTTTTTATAAAATTTCGTAGTCTTGAAAATATCAAAGTTTCGTGACGATCGAGCGGAAGTTCATCATGAATATTTTAAGACATATATAAAATATGCATAATTAATAAAAGCGATTACCTTTATATGTACATATACTAACTTATGGTTACACTTATGGTTTGCTACTTGTTATATACAAGAAATGTATCTATAACGCATTGGTTCGCATCGACGAATTTAATTCGATCAAAGCAGTCGCTCACATGATCTGCAACAGTCTATATGAATTTTCTCTTTCTACTTGTTGTACACAAAAAAATACGTATCTATAACGGATTTTTATGCATCGAAGAATTTGACACGACCAAATCAGTAGCCCACAAAGATCTTTAACAGTCTATATAATCTTCTACAACTTGTTAAACACAAAACATATACATATCTATAACGGATTGGTATGCATCGACGAATTTGACACGACCAAAACAGTAGCCCACAGAGATTTTTAATAGTCTATATGATCTTCTACAACTTGTTAAACACAAAACATATACATATCTATAACGGATTGGTATGCATCGACGAATTTGACACGACCAAATCAGTAGCCCACAGAGATCTTTAATAGTCTATATGATCTTCTACAACTTGTTAAACACAAAACATATACATATCTATAACGGATTGGTATGCATCGACGAATTTGGCACGACCAAATCAGTAGCCCACAGAGATCTTTAATAGTCTATATGATCTTCCACAACTTGTTAAACACAAAACATATACATATCTATAACGGATTGGTATGCATCGACGAATTTAATTCGACCAAATCAATAGCTCACAGAGATCTTTAACAGTCTATATGATCTTCTACAACTTGTTAAACACAAAACATATACGTATCTATAACGGATTGGTATGCATCGACGAATTTAACACGACCAAATCAGTTGCCCACAGAGATCTTTAACAATCTACATGATCTTTTGTGTTCTACATGATCTACCTGCTCTATATAAAAATGTATCTATAACGCATAGGTATGCATCGACGAATTTAATTCGTCTAAAGCGGTGGCCCACAGAGATCTGTTTATTGAACCGCGAAGCATTTGTAATCGTTTAATACCCTCAATTCTTTATCAGTGCGGGGGTGTCGTATTTACCCCGAGTCACCCCCGCGCCTTTAATGTATAACTTGACGAAAGCTCTGATTATCTCAATTGATACGGAATACGTTATATATTGTGTTTAACAATATTATTAACAATATTCAGGATGAACTCATAAATAATATTATCTCGTTCACAGATATTGTTAATATGAATGCTGCTAATTTTTTATCCTACTTAATACTTACATAGAAGTATTTTTCCCAATCGTTTGCTTTAACCCTTCCTGGAAGTTAGAAAGAAGATATTTCATTTATTTTTATGTAGGTTAATGTATGTGTATGTATGACTTATGAGTTAATTTATCGTTAACAGAATCAACAACCTGTCCAACTACTTTTCTATTGGCATCACCACAAGATCTGGTTAAATTTTTGATGGATAAACCAAAAAAGAGAAAAAAATAGAAGGAAAAGAGCAGATCGGTGAAATAGAACTTTAGGTTCTACCGGAAATATTGAAATATTATGCATGACGTTCCAAAAGCTTCCTAACACTATAAAAGTGTGGTAGGTACGTCAACGTGTCAAAACGCAAAAGTTCTCCCGAACCAATCGTTCAATGAAACGAAATGAACGATACAAACTAAGCCGAGATCGATAATGACGTCATTTGCTTATCAGTTGACCATTACCGAAAATCGAACGCCACATTACGCAGCGTCCGAACCAGTCCCTAACTGTCCCGGGCGATATAAAAACATCTTATCGAACCGTCTCCACTGAAAACTGCCATCGATCGCAATATTTACTTTAAAAACACATAAATTCCATCCATTTACAAAAATAAAAACATTTCCACTCTTATCGTGTTCGATTTTAAACGGTGCGCCATCGGTAGCTAAGTTGGGTACAAGGTTTTTGTCCTCTGTTCCCTTTTTTCCGGGGGGGAATTTCTTTTCGGCAATTTAGAGGCGAGCAGATAATAAAAGGGCTCTAACTGCTTCGATCGCACCCTAATGAAAACTTGAAAACTCCTCATTGCTGTATCAATAACTTATATTTTGGAGACACACGTACCTAATTGATAATATTGAGTATTAAATTTTACTACCGAAGCTTCTGCAGCCAGCAAAAGTTGTTTGTTCATTTGAAAATAAATGTAACGAAGACAGAATACATACACTAAATTAAATTCTATATCTGTCTGTCAACCAATGTATATTGAATCAAATAAAACAATGCCTACCCAAGTTGTAAGTACGAGTAAAGTTAGATCAATTAACGAGTACTTGACCCAGTTTTAATCCACTGGGAGTGAAACGGATATCATGTTACTATCCAATTAAAACGGACAACTTCAATATTCATAAAATAATCCAGGCGTTTTAATCCATCAATTTTTTTGTTTATGGAAAATTAACTTACTTATTCCTTTTTACTCGTTAGTGTTCCACTAAATGTTCTCCTTTTAAAAACAGACCACAACAAACAGAACACAAAAAAAAAACAGTGAACCATATGGACCAGGTGAAATTTGATAAGAACACATTTTGGAGAACAATGTGTTTTTCGCAATTTTCCTTTATCTAAATTGATCGTTACTTAGCTACTTTTTATAATCATCATTACGAAATCTCCGATCAACTGGAATACACCGAGTATCCGAATTTATTCTACATTTATAGTAAAGAGGTACCAAAATAAGACTTTTGGTACACAGTTTTCCGGTTCTACGACCTCAGATGTTTTACCTTGACCATAGTTTATGCAACTACGTCAAATATCTACCCAATATTGATATCGATTACCTGTCGGTAGTTTTCGTATAGAATCAGACCCGTCTTAACGTTATTCTTGGTGGTTATGCAATCTTTGATATGCAGCATACTTTAATTAAAATCATATGTTAGTACCATAGATTAGTAAAGATTACTCACTCCTAACAAGAAAATGTACCCAGTTTTGAGAATTGAAATAGTTGCGTAAAAATGTTTTGCCATGTCTCCGTGCTAAAATGTCCCTAAAATATTTGAAATAATTATTTATTTATTACGTAAATTACGCAGTATTAGTTATTTATTCGTAAATTTTCTCTAAAAATGTGTTTATTTGTCAAGAATTAAAAAAAAAGAACTTACTAAAATAAGCCGTTTGTGGATTCATTCAATTTCAAGGCGGCGAAGTATCTTTACTAATCTATGGTTAGTGCTATAAAATTAGAACATAGTAATATGTTCATCTCAGACCAGCACTTGACCCACATCGTTGCACCGAACAAATCGAAAATCGATGTGCCAACGACCCCTCCGGCTCGCAGTGCCAACTCCCGCGCTCATCCTGAATATCTTAAACATTTTATCAATATATCTTCCTGTTAATAATAATTCCGATAAAATAATAAAATAACTGTTGGAATTTGAAGAATTCCAATAGTTTTAACCAAAAGCAAATTTTTAGCTAGCCTAAAATATTTTTTTAACATCAGAATGCGCTATGATTATCCAAACTAAATAAAAATTTAGCAACACTTCCATCCAACTGAAATCAAACCGATTAAGCATATTCATAACAGGTATACGCAATATCTCCTACTTGTAATTATCAAGTATATATATATTTTTTGTAAAATTATTTCGTAGATAAAATAAATATAGTTTAAAAAAATGTACTTGACTTCCTATTGCAGTCGTGCCCATAATAAAATGTATATTTAATGTCCCTTGTGTCTTGAAATCGTATGTATACACTTCAGACACAAGTAAAATTCTACTTTTGTTAGGTTATAAAAAGCTCTATTTCCGGTTTCTCGATTAACTATACGTATGGTAGATACTTAGATAAATACTTATAATAATTTCGTGAGAGCGTTTGGGCGCGTTTTTTCTAGTCGGCGGTTATTCCCCCCGTCCACGTGGCGGTCACTAATTGCTCAGCTGGGACGCTCCAAATGTGAGTTTTCTATTTCAAGATAAAATATTTATATGTCTATTGTTCCTATGTGGCTTTAGGTAAGCTTGGTTTATTTGTTCACGGTTATAACCAGTGTTATTGCGAATATGCGTTATGATTTGTCATCGAAAATGTTTTAAAAGGGAAGAAAGTATTGTAGGGGTTTACTGAAAGATTTGAGGTGACAAGTTGATAAAAATAAACAGCATTCATATAGTTTTAGTTATTGCCAAAATTCTTTGAAACCTGGACATAGGTTTTCAAAGAATTCTTCAAATATCACCCTAAAACCTACAAATACCTACTGTCAGCACATTTAGAAGTTGTATCAACTTTTAAAATTCGAAAACTCATTCAACACAAAAGGAGCATGTCATCAATTCTTATATAATAATCTGCGTAACCATATTTGCAACAACGTTGTAACGACTCGAGAGGTACTACACGTAACTTTGAAACGGTGAACGAGAAAATTAACGTACGCCCGCCATATTGAGATTGTTTCAACTGTGGAATTATGTACAAGCTACGCCACATGTCCTTTCTCGGAACCCGGGAACTTCTCCATGCGTATTCGAATTCCTGTATGGAGTAGAAATACGGCTTTATAGGAGTAAAATCATACTTTCTCCTCGACGCGCGCGGGGTTCGTACTAATGACCGCGCGGGGCGAGGCTGCCTACCTATACCTATCTACACATGCTACGACAACCACACTTTATATTGCGTTTAGCAGGCTGCCTACCCACACTCTTGCTATTGCTACACAGACATGCACGCCCGCTTCGAATGCTTCTTTTTTGTTATTCCAACATACACTATTTGCTTTTTGACGGACCGCGATACAAAAGTTACGGTTACAATTCCAGTAGCTGCAAGAAACGCGGGCGGCAATCTCCTCTCTAGTTTCTTTGTTGCCTTTTCTAGTGACTTCTGTTGTATAATAAGCACTGTACCGTCATTTAGTGAACCTACCTACACATTGACTATTAAAAATATAGTCCTGTAGAAGAAAACTTCCTACTAACAATCAAGGTGCTAAACGTCGTTGTCATAAAAATATTAATTTTATTAAGTTGACTTCCATTGTCTACCACGCTGTAAAATTTCAAATCAATAGTGCTGTGTGGCAAATATAGTTCGAGTTATATTGAATTGTCTTACTTAGGATCAATTAAAAAGGCCCGTCAAAATCTCGCAAGTCACTTCGGGGCGTGCATGTGTTACGGCAAAAGTCGGCGCTGATGCAAACTGCTGACTCACGGACCCCGTGTCAAATCTCAATGGACATACGCTAAACTGGTGTTAAGCACATGTACTGATTACTTATGCTTTGTTGTTTTGCTCTTTGCTACATATCCGATACTCGATATATTCGATATTGAATACATCCGATATTAATTCGGTTTTGTTAAAAAGCAGTGAAAACAGGGCTTTTAAATTCGGCCTCTCGATTTGGAAGTCAGAGAAACTGATCTCTTACTTTTCGAAGTTGTGAGTTATCACTTACTATAAAAATAAAGAAAAACATCGTAAAATATTAAAAAAAAAGCTTTTCAATATTTGTAAATTCGTTCTTGACCAACGCGGTGAATTAAAGGCTTAAGGCTTACTCTGAGAGGAGACCCACATCCAGCAGTGGAACCGTAATGGATTTATGATAATGACAAGATTTGTACCACAATTTTATCCATTACTAACATAGATTTCTTAGAACATCTAACCAAAAAAATATAGTTGCTGCTACAGATTCGAGACAATGAAAATGTATTTCAAAGATTTTACTATATTATATTCCCCGACTCTTATCTACCAAGAAACAAAATTTCTGCGTCTGGCATGAAGCCAAGTTTTTAAGCTCGATCTTTTACAATTGAATTACATCGCCGTTTATTCTTGAATGTTGCTGACAATCAGTTCAGTACTCTGAAAGTGGAACATTCGTTTATTGGCAGTCAGGTACTCATAACGTGTCATCGACAAGTTGTTTTTCAGCATAATAAAATAATTTTCTGTTACCTTATTTAATTTGAGTATTTTGTTACTCAATACTATAAACACCTGTATAACTTATCTCACACTAAACGAAATATTTTATATTTTCTTTAGTTAGTTAGCAGTGTCTGTGTGTGGAGAAAATGGTTATATTTTTGTGTTCCAAAATCGTAAGTCAAAGACCGACTATATAACTAAGACTATATAACTGTTAAACGAAAATTGGGACTTAGATCACGACAAATGTATATATACTCGGAGTTAGCATTCTCGTATCTCAAATGTAAGGTCCTTGATCATTATGTTTTTGACTTTTGATATTCTTCTTCATATAGAACGTGTTCTCCACAAGTATTTTGCCACACAATGAACAGAAATAAACAACAGTAAATCTTTATGAGTAAAGATGCACCCGATGAAACAGTTAGGTACCTATACGTATTAATGGTAGGTAACTATCCTTTTATTTTAAAATATATTAACAACACATCAAGGGGTTTATTATCAAGGGGCTTATGGTTGATCCAAATTCAACATTAACCATAAGTAGAATATTTATAGTAGGTACGGCAAAAACGTGAAATATTTTAGTAGGCTTTACTCAGGAGAAAAACGAAACAACCATCATCGCCATAAACGTGTGACAGCTATAAAACTGTTATTCGCACGGAACCGCGAATGACATACACGCGTCTACGTCTGTTTGTACCGATTGATTAGTTGTGCCATCGGCAAAAAGTTGGTAAGCATTTTAGTATGTACTGTAAAGAACACGTTCAAAAAGATTTTATAAAAATTCGTCCGTTATACTCGAGTTCCGAGGTTTAAGGCTTACGGTACTAAGTAATACTACCGTTTGATATAAGCAAAGATCTCTCAAAGATCAAAGTAAATTGTAAATAATTCGCTTTTAATTATCACATTTTTTTTAATTTTTTGTCTAAGATGATATTATAAATTGCTTTAACGATGAAGGGGGATGTCAATGCACAAGACTTCTCTGTCATATTTTTAAATGTATTTGAAGTCTACTAACACTCGAGCTCTACGTGGTATAATATGGGCGAGGAATCCCTCGCTCGTGGATAATCATCCACGCCCATATGTGGGTCGGTACTGGGTTGCTTATATTCTTATACAGAAACCACAATAATCTCTATTAAGATCAATATAATTAGGCTAAAAAATTATCTCCCAATATCGTTACGTCTATCAGTCTACTAATATGCGTCGTATTCATGTGCATTATTATGTTACTCAATAGAAATGCAACTTCCAAATTACTGACGTTTTTTTTTATTTTATTCGTTATATATCGTTTCATACAATAATTTCATTAAATTTACATTTATGTGTATGCAATAGAATAGTATGAAGTCTATATTTCATATCTATTCTATTAAAATGAAAACTCATAATGAAAAAAATAATCTATTGAACAAGTCATCAAGTTGCACGCAAAATCAATCTTCAAATCCAACACGCCAAAAATTGTGTAGCACATTCTGACTTTCAAAAATTTTACATACGATATGATATCCAAATTGTTATTGGAATAACGCATCATCCATCAGGCGCGCAGTCCGTGGGGTGAGCAGATCGTCACGTGTGAGCGGGACGCGAGACGGGTTCCGAGGAAGTTGGAGAGAGATGGGAATAAAGTTTTAAGAATTTGCATAATCTGCTCGGGTACTTTATCATAGAACCACGTGGCAGTGACTAGTGCAGTCGCGGATTACGCGCGCCGGATTAAATCGGCACATCTCCGCCGCGAGGTCGTTCGAGTCACGCATTCGCTTTCCATCCACCTAATGCTTTATGACGAAAATATTTCAATAGTACCTCTTAGGTAATGTTTTGAGGTATTGCACTGGTTGTGAGATATATCTAGTAATCGATCGTAAAATAAAGATGCGCTTTTATAACACTTGCTTTTAGCTCTATATTCGTAATGGTTAATTTACCTATTTCTTTGACGTGCTTTTATAAACTTAGGCTTTCCAACCAGATAAAGAATTAAATTGCGATACTCATTAATATTAGTAACTATAACAACACAAGAATAGGCAACTTAATTATAGGTATATATAATTTTAAACCTGCTAATATCCACTGCTCAAATATAACACAAAAAATATTCTTCTACTTTGATATAATTTATTATGTTACATATAATAGTAGTAGCGATACAAACAAGCGTAATCCGGTGACCGGAATTAAAGCAAGTAACACAATGATCCAAGTTTTATATGAAATGATAAATATTACACCGGCAGTCAGGGTCGTCCAAAAAACGCTTAACTTGTCCCGCTACAAAAGGAAAAAGCCAGCGTCTTCCGTTCGGTCGGAGGCAAAGAAAAAATCTTTGCGAGGGATCCGAGCCTTCCATTTATCATATTCCATATTCATTTATTCGTCAAGTTCTGGATTCATTTATTCGTCATGTCTTGATTTCGTCTCATTTATTATTAAAAATGAACTGTCCAGAGCAGAACGTGAATACGACATCGGCCTCGGGCCACTGTTTCAATCTAAGGATAATTTTATGCCGAATTAGGTCAGTGCACAGTAAAGGGACACAGATTTGAGTTTTTAAATATTTTACCATGACACCGCGGAATAGGGCTTTGATCCGTTCCTTAGTTCCTCTATTAATAGGCGGATGAACCTTACCTAATTTTTACCACCGTCTTTTTGCATACACCGTACCTACTACGAGCTAAATGTAATTATTCTAAATTTCATTTTAAGCATTCGATTTTTTAATTACGATGGTATGCAACCTTAAGATACTTGCCAAGGATATTTGCTTTTCTAACATATTTTTCAAGCAACCTACATAAACTTGGTAAATATATATATTTTAATTGAACATTATTTTGTATAAATTGTTTGCTGGTGACTGTAAAAGAGTCGTAACAAGTGCGCTCTACAATTCTAATCTCAAAGCTCTACAATAATTAACTAATTTTTAACGCTTGATTATTTTACGTTTTTATAAAACAAATCATATTATGAATAAGTTATGAACAAACAGTAGTTACAAGTAATATACCAAGAAAATAATATCGGTAGAGTGGCAAAACCAAGCTAAAAAAGCATTAAGTATTTATTTAAATTATTCGATTCGACGTTAGCGATTAAAACGAATGCATACCAAGCGTTCCCGCGAAGTCACGGGTCAGAGTGGACCAGGGGTGCCTATCACGGCCTGACCCGGATGATGGATAACAGGATAGGAGCTGGTATCCCGGTCGCCGACACTCAATAGGACAACCCTTACCTAGTTTATATGTTACGCGAATTTATTCTGACGTAAGCGATTAAACAGAATGCATAGCAAGCGTTCCCGCGAAGTCACGGGTCAGAGTGTAGGCCAGGGGTGCCTATCACGGCCTGACCCGCGGATGATGGATAACCGGATAGGAGCTGGTATCCCGGTCGCCGACACTCAATGGGACAACCCTTACCTAGTTTATATGTTACGCGAATTTTGACTTTATTTTTGTATTCTATCTTTTTTAAAAAGGAACAATTGGTGACGAAGTGTTAGTAGTGGGTAAAAATGCTAGAAATATTTAAAATTGAATTTGATTTAATAATTTTTACTGATGTCTAAAAAGGGTTTGATTGATTTCAATATGTGTTATAGATAATGTGTCTTGGTATAATTACATAATATATAATTTTCAATTTTTACCCGACTGCCAAGGAAGGGTTATGTTTTTCCATTTATTTCATGATATACATAATTACGATGTACCAACATTATTCTTAGCCGTACAGATTTCTTAGTTACTCTCAAGGACATAAAATACAATCTATAGACTATCAATATCTAACGAATATTTAATTTTACAGAAAGTAATGTAAGCAATATAGAAAGTTATAAAGCTATATGGACTAAAATTACAAAAAATCAATATGAATACCGACCTATCAATTACTTTCCAGTAACTTAGCTTTTAACGTTAATAAATTTTAGTTTTCATTATTTCCTATAATCGTTAAACTTCGATATCGACATTTGTTTATTACCATTGAACTGTATTAATAACTTTTCATGTAGTGTAACTATGTACGTGTTCTCCACTATTTTGAGTTTATGTATATTATAATTTGGACAATATTCAAGTCAAAATTAATTATCACTTACTTGAACTATGAAAAAAAATGCCATGATATATCGTATAGATGACAAAACTTTTTTGTTGACGGAAGGAGCCACCTTAAAAAATTACCACAGGATCTTAGAAGAGACGGGCTATGTGGGATGCATAGACAACAAACACCTATCTAAGGTGATAGTCTGTACCTTACACTCTGCAAACCAAAAAACGGGATATCTACGTCACTGGTCACAATAAAACAATGATGTTGTTATACAGCATTTATTCCTAATGAATAAAAACAACATTTGTTTGTCAGTACTTGAAATACGTGACCAGCCGCGTGATGGATGAGGCCCCGCTGCGGGACATTTGCTACTGTTTTAACACTCAATTTAGCGGACACGGGACTGACACACTGAGACTTAATTAACCAATAGCACTGTTTGTCAGTCCTCTGCCGTAACTCTGCTATGAATGTTTGAAAGACCTTTGTCTTCGCAATTTAAGGACGGAAATGATAATAATATTATATCGTGCTGGAGCCATTATGTGAGCATATAAATGCGTAATTTAAAAAGACACGCAATGGAATGACGTAATGGCATTAAATTTAAATGTTTTTATTTTTATTGTTGTATATTGACATGTTTATTTTTATTTTACTTAACAATTACTGTGTCAATGAAAGTAGAAAAACATTGTTATTAAATTTACAAAAGTGCTACTGATTGTGTGGCTAAATATGTTATCATCTTTTGAATATTTTTTTGATACCAATTACACCAATAAAAAGAATAACTGCTATCTGCTATAATGATTAACAACTATGGCTTAGTACGTATAAAATGTTATCATCACGTAATGATGTATATAAGTATATTATAACAAACCTGAACGACACAGTGTCGTGTGATAAATGAGTTAAGGCGACAAGGCATTCGCTTCTTAACCGATAACATACTCGTTTCCGAAAACCGATCTGGGACCCCAGGTGAAAATGATATGAAGGAATATGTTTTAGTCATCAAATCGACAGGTTCAAGGTTTGATCCCTGAATAAGCACATATTTCTAATAATTACAGTTTAGTAAATGCTTGCTTGTAGTAGTGTATTTACATTTATTACCCAAAATATTATCGCATAAGTTAAATGAAAATATACTTCAAACGTTTGGGAAAAGTAGTCGTAGTAAAGTTCTTCCACTTATTTATTTACTCTTAATACTTAAATTATAATTTAATAAACATGCCATTAAATGTCATGAATATAAAATTTTCAGAGTAAAAAAATAACAAATGAAGCATAAAATATAAATAATCCCCTTCACTTACGAGTACTTAAGTTTTGTTTTGCATCTACTGTTTTTAGCAAACATCATAAGAAACAGAAATGATTCTTGAACAAACAGTCGCAAAGGCGTACATCCATAACCTACAAAGTAACAAACTTTACTAACACACATTTCAGGTTATGACTGAGGGTCGAACAGAATATATGTTTGTGATCCATTTGTAGGCAATCCTGACAATATAACGGTCTTTGTGAGCTTTCCTTGGTAAGGGTCCTTCCACATCGACTTGACGTGAAATCGGCTTGCATTGGTCAGAAAATTTTTCATGCTTACGACCTTTGACATCAATTGGGTATTGATCATATATCATTTGGAGATAGCACAAACACGTAGAAAAGTACTATAGATAGTATGCATATGCAAATATCACATTTATATTATTGTTGGTCATCCAATAAAGCATTACCTGTTCTTGAAGGAGATATTATTATGTATTTTACAAGCTTTTTTTTTTTTATTCTCCTTTACATAAAATATTTAGTAATTTTATATTTTTTATTAAGACAGGATGACTGATAATGATTGTATTTTAACATTTTTAGAAATAAATATTGGGTGTTGTACATTATCAAATCTTAATCATGTTTAACAAGTTACTACTCGTATTACAGTTATATAATTATCCTATTTTAAAAATAAGTGTCCTATCCTATCTAAAAATACGATCTTTACATAAATTGTTGTGTTTTAATTGTTTGACAAAGCTTTTTCTGACCAACTTAAGGCAGACCGCGTCGGTATGTGTGTACTCCCTATTACGTCATTCCGCAATCATAACAAATGAGTGACCTGCGTCCCGTCATACGTCACGTGGCTCACCTTGCCGTCTCCGCAAGGGAAATGATAGAATAGTGAAACATTGATTACCAATAAAAAATATTCGGTAAGAAATACTTACTATTTATTTAGCATGTAGCAATTTATACATGTGAGATAACTTATTATAATATCTATATCTTAAATATATCATGATATCAATTATTATGGTATTTTCATCGTATGCGTTGGTCTATACACCGAAATGGTGAAGATATGAAGCCTTTTCTAACCAACTCCAACCAAATCCACGTCGTTATGTGTGTACTCCCTATTACGCCTATATTGGATTAATACATGTAAAGGTTAATTTATTGTTAGAATTAGTATCCGCCAGCCAACGTTAGTATAAACAGAATAACAACGAAACCGTTAGCTAAACTTTTTACATTGCGTAAAATTTAGTTACCTATATGCATCGTTAATTTATTTATGTAATCAATAAATAAGCATAAAGTTTAAAAATGTTTTAAATCCTGTAAAAAGTAAAATATTTCATTAACGTCAATCATATAATATAAATACGTATATATACAGATAATGACATCATTATACCCTATTTGTAAGCAATTCTAAGAATAAAACCGCTGTGTCGCCATTTCGCCAACATAATAAATGAGTCGCATTATGAGTAGCCCGCGTCTGATACGCTCGCCGTAGCCGTAGAGCAAATATGGCGAAATAATTTTGGGTTAAGTAATTTTTTTATGAACCTTTGAATACTTATATTTTCATTTTCCGATGAGCCACTGAAAGTAAAGAAACAGTTTAATCAAAGTCCGTATGGATGACTGTTTGTGAGCAAAATTATTTTCAAATTATTTAAAAGATGTTTCTTATAATCCAAGGAGTTTAAGGGTAACTTACACATTTAATATCGTTCGACAAATAAGGATTATATTTATGGTTACGAACATGAAGTCAAGCATCCGTATAAGCCAAGGTCAGGTGCTACACTTCCACACTATAACACGGCTGTCTCCGAGCATCAGGACGAACCAAAAAACTGGTATCGGATCTCGGTTGATGGGCACCGCGGCGACCCGCCCCGGGCGCCGCACCGACAGGAACAAATGACCTCAACGCATCATAATAAATAAAACAATTTGTTGTTAATTAGATTTCGTGAATTTAATTTTCATGTCGGTAATTGGTCGGTGGCCACAAAGAGGCTCTCTATCCGTGATGGATGATCGAACGGCGCCTTCGGTCTCACTATTTGCCTTCGACCGTTCCACCGTAATTAGACGCTTCGGAAGTTTACTTTCATTATTGCTTATGAACCTATTACCATTTCTAATATAGATTTCATTTCATGCTCGCCGTCTTATTTGGGTGCGTGAGAGCTTGAAGCTTTTGTCGGATTTATGACGTGAGAAACGAAAGAGTGGTAGTCAGAAATACAACTATTGGCATAATATCTATAAATGAAATGCATAAATAATTTTGTATCATGTTTACACGACGCACATCTAATGCACAATTATTGAAAAAATAATTAGGTACCGCCGATATTTTTATTCGATACATCACATTTTAGTATCTAAGTATAAAAAAATTGGGTGCTTAGTCCTACTAATAATGTCAGTGAAATGTATGTTAAAATCAAATAATAGTGGAGAGGAAAACGCGAAGTTATTTTTATATCACGCAGCTACATAAAATATAAGTTAAAACAAGACAAAGCACAAATCAAAGAATGCCCGCTTTATATACTCGCTTCTCGCTACAGAACGACCGAGCGTAAACTTTAAAAAATAAACGCCGAAAAAATCTTGAAAAGTCACGGACGCTTAACTTTCTTCCCCTGTTTTATTTTTCCTTCCCTCTTTTATGATCTGCTGTCCCTTTCTCTACGCTTATATCAAAGCATGCTATCTTTTTCTATTCAACTGATGAGTTACTTCTTTAAATTGGAGGAAAATTGTGATCGCGTGAAATTAAAAACTTACCGCCAAAGTTACAACCACAATATCTACAATAAAGTCAATTAAATTATAACACATTTTACATTTTATTAAACTTTATTATATTTTATTTTCATCATTACTATGTTACATGTTATAAATAATACTTACTCATACCAAAAGTGCGCAATAAAATGTACCCACGATATTATTTGCACAATCATCATACAGAGCGCTGGTAGAGTTAGCAAAGGCCCAAAAATATACAAAATGGCATATCATTGGAATATATGTAAGCATACCACGAGCTTCTTGCAATATAATTACTTTAAAATTATAATTAATCTTGTAGAAGTTTTATTATGTGGCAAAGCTCTTATGTCTATGGTATCAATAAAGATTATGTTGCTAAAATTCTGTTTCAAAAACAGATGAAGCATTAGCCAATTGTTAATTTAAATCATTATTTAGCTTACTATGTCACTTGGTCACTCCAAGGGCCTAATTAACATCTTGTAAACATAACTTGGTAATGAGGTAATTTACACTCATCATTAGACCTAGTATCTATATTTTTTGCAGACTGTACGGTGATGCAAATAACGGACCCCAACATTGCGGCATAGGGTGTTTTAAGAAACGTAGAACCATTAAATACATTTATCGGGGATGACGAAAATCGAACTAGAACTAATGAAAACAATCAATTATTTAATGGATATAATATTTGTCTTATAACATAACTATTACATAATGTATTGTTAGAAAGAATGTGTAATAATTTAAATGTGAAATAATTTAAAAGGTATAACTTGATGTAAACTGAATGGAAAATCAATAAATCAAGATACAATTTACAACCATTAGCAATTCGTTTTAATATTGATAATTCTGAACAATTATATCGCAAAAGTTGTATTTTTACAAAGATGAAACCATAACTATAAAGTTAATAAATTCCTGTATTTTTTGCTACTAATTTCCAATCTAATCGAATTATATAATGATGTTAATATACATATAAAATAGCACCTATTTTCAAATAGCGCATTTATGGATTCATTTTGAATTTCTTTGTATGCTTATGTAGATAAAATATAGATACTTTGACACATACATAATTTCACAGACACGTTTTCTAAAGACATGCAACGAATGCACCAACAAAGTAGGCAAGCTAGTACGCATAGTAGGCTATTGGATAGCAATCTAAGCTTGGGCAAAAAATAAGCAAGAAACTTTATAGGCACACGGTTCGCTCTCTTTGCCACTTCATTACTCTACAAACATCGAGATCGGTGAAAGTCGACATGATACCTCTTTACGCATACACGTTTTTGATTTAAACCAAGATTGAAGATTGGATATTGATAAGACGTGTAATGAGTTGTGTATAAAACATTGAAGAAAACCATGAAAATAGAGACGAAAATATCAATATTTAAGAGATTTTGATATTTTCTGTATACATATTGAAACGTAAAATATATTATGTTCTACTTCGCCTAATTTCTAAAATACAAGATATTAATAATAGTATTTTATCTAGTCTACTTTTAGTATTTATAGAATTAATCATAATAATCATTGTACTAAGTATGTTTAAAATTATTACAAATACACGAAAATATGTTTGTAGTCGTAGTCGTTTTAAGTTAAGACGTATTCATCGCTTCAAATATAACTTAAAAGCAAAGAATCATCGAAAGTTAATAAAATAAACACATGTGGCATTTCATTTCAGTAGTAAATAATGTCACAATACACAATATAAATAAGCTACATATTAATAATATCAAACTATCAGCGCTATTGACATACGTGACAGTTTGTTTTAAGACAAGACGTGTAAAAACAGCGATGTATCCGCCACGCATGCTGCGTCGGACGTCGCGCTGACAGACGCGGGCGACAGTCGAACGCCTGTCACACGTGAACTTTTGTCGACATTGTTGACTTTTGTAGTGTTATATTATTATGTATGTTTTTGTTTTCTTCTGCTATAAGTAATTGACACGCTTTAATTTCAATTTTGGTAAAAAATTGCAATTTTTCTTCAAATTATTATTTGTGTAAACAACTCGGTATTACTCTAACAATCAGTGAATTACTTATCTATAAAAATAATTTAGAAAAGATAGACAAGTAAATAGCAGAAAATCGGATCTTAGGATAAAGTAGGCACTAAACTGCATTCAAATAGACACATAAAGTCAGTTAAATAATTCGGTGTATTGAGTTATTAAGCCTTTATAAATTAATATTGTAGTAGATTTTCTCATATTTTTTATCTTTTCTTTATATAAATTCCCTATTAGTGACATTTAAAAAAACATAATGGAAGATAAACTTATACGTACATACTTGGATAATATTCTTAATACCTACTTGGATAGATAATGACTCCGTATATATTGATATGCATATTTATTTATTGTAGGTACGTTATTCTAACATTCTTCTATTTAACTTCTCGAGAAACACTATATTACGCAAACACATCGCAGTTTGAAGAGCATTAAGTGCCGCATAAAATATATCTCTACACACTCGTATACGTCGTATACAAAGAAACATTTCGTGTTATTTCCTTCCTTCACACTTGTACGAAGAGGTCTCACAATGTGTTACAAAGGAAGTTTTCATTGTAGCAAATAATAGGATTCATATTCACAGTTGGATCGCTCCGAGAAAGTTTCGTCCGCACTTGCGTGATGTCGAACTTTTTGGGCACATATACCTATGATACATTATATCTTATATATAAAATTCTCGTGTCACAATGTTAGTTACCGTACTCCTCCGAAACAGCTTTACCGATTTTCACCAAATTTTATATGCATATTAGTAGGTCTGAGAATCGGCTGCTATCTATTTTTCATACCCCTAAGCGATAAGGGTTGTTCACCCTTAACATTTTTTTATTTATATGGCATCACAACGTTTGCCGGGTCAGCTAGTATCATATGAGAAGCTATACCCTCAACAAATGTTTCAGGTTTTAGGTATTTCTTGTACTTTTATTGCAAAGTCTTAGTAATTCATAGAAGACATCCTATTTAATTTCCACGATTTAAATAGTCCTCATTTCAACTAGAATTAAGCTAGATATTCTTACGTTCCACCTGAGATACTCAATACATTCTCGGTACATTTTAGACATATAAAGTACATTTAACTGTATATATCTTGTACCATACATAAACTGATTAGAGTATTCACGAAAATATCATTAAACACAGAACTTAGCAACAACCATTTGACTTTATGGTGGTCGAATTCAAAGTAGATACCTTTAAGGAGCGGTCAAACGGCTAAGGGGCTATCAAAGTGCGCTTAGATAACAATAACTTAGCCTATCATCGCAAACTAGCTTCATTAAGGGGACAATACGTGTGGCATGATGTACGCCCCAACTCCGGCCGTTCCATGCAAGTGTTACCCCATTGAGTGGACTCAACAAACTGGACCAACTTTCCTCTTGAATATTCCACTCGCGCCACATCTACTTGTTTATGGACATCGTGGCAGTTTCAGTCCCAGTTTTGTGGCTGCACAAACTTTCCAAATGTCCCGTTACTGTCGCCTGATAAGATTTACGGACATTTAGTAAGGCTCTTTAACGTTAGTTGATGGAGTTTATTCTTGTACACAAAATATACCCTGTATACAAATGTTTCAATTTTTGTATGTTAGCACTTGTACATGTGGTTGTCGTTCTCAATTAAACGATCGATAAAAGCATTCACAAATAATGTTATATCTAAGTAAAGACATTTAGGCTTAGTTTTACTCATCCACGATCAACCAATCCACAATCACGAACAACAAATAACATTTTGATAGATTGTGATGGTTATTTCACGGTGTTATTTCGACACTTAAGTAAGATTAGGTCGTAAGTAGGTAAAATGTTTGTAATGACAATGTTTGTTAGGCAAACAGCGGTGGGTTGGGGAGACTGGGGTGTAGTTGTCCATGGCATCGGCGTTATTCGACAAAGGGCGGTAACTGCAAGTCACTCATATCAATATCAGGCGGGACCCCGAGGCATCGTCGGGTTTTGTTTTACAGCTTTTTGCGCAACTTGCAACGATAAACTTTATCTCTGTTTACTACGATTTTGTGTAACAAATTGTTCGCTACTTTGTTACGTTGTTTGCTTTATCATTATTTATAATATCTTCATGATAAAGATTTTGATGAATGATTCGTAAATCCATAACTTCGTAAAGCCGTTATATACATAACCAATAGATTACTTTGATATAAGTTTATCTCGTAGGTACTTACAATGAATGACTCTACAATCTAAATCTAGTAGATATATTTTAATTGTAGGTATAAATATTTTCCTGATTTGTTGATTTGACAATTTATAAAGCTGACTTACTTATAAAATAACTATGACGATTGACCGGTATCTATAACTTATTTTACGTATAGGTATGTGTTAAAAGTTATAAAAGTAATTATTGTTTCAAAACGTTTAAGGACGGAAAAAGTATAAATCTTAAAATATGTTGCATAGCAATGCCTGTATAGACTTCCGCTTAGTTGTACCAGGGAGCCTCGGGTTGTTTCTTTTCATCTTCCCGTGTGTGAATGAAGCTAATGACGAGCCGAAGCGCGCGGGCGCATGTACCTTTCTAACGGTCGCGCTCATTCATCAGAGCTGTCAGCGACATCTATTGACAGTTGACTTCTGTGTCACGCCCGCTAAACAGTTTCTTGCCGCCTCAGTGATAGAAAGCGCTAAATGATGGGAATATGGACACTCGGTAATCGAGAAATTAATATGCTATAGCAAAACCTTTGACCTCAAACCCTACTAAGAGCTCAGGTCTTCCTATCGTTATGTGAGCTATAGCTTAGTAATATACTTTAATTTGAAATGAAATACCTTTACCGAGTATCATGATTAGCTTTACAACGAAGACTTGTAAAAACCTAATCTGATCTTCTACACATAATCTCCACAAACTCAGTCATTCCCCGCTCAGATGTTCGCCGCCTTGCGGCCACAATAGTTAGTGATAAGAATATTAAAGAAAAATAAAACATTATAATATCATCAGTCATTGCGCCGACCCCCACGGTGGGCAGGTCAGCGGCTCAAGAAAAAAACCTCACAATTCCGAGCCGAATTCAAATGAAGAATGATTCATTTATGAAAATGAAATGACAGAATGAATGGATGTGGAGAAACGAACATAAAGGCGACGGCGGCTACCGGCCACCGCTTCGAGCCACGTGCTTCAACATTACTATTAGGATTTGAATACAAACTAAAATAAAACTTTGAAGCAAGACTCTCCCACGCTACGTGAACTTTTTGAAAAACATTCCCTACTAAACACATAAAATATGTTCGACATTTAAATTGTGACCTTATCTTACAAAAATGGCAATTACTCGCTACCCTCGCCTTGTCAGACGACGACCACGAGTTAGTGAACTCCACCAAACACTAAGAAAGAAGGAATGGGCAATGAAATTAAAAATATGTCTTAAGGGCAATTAGCTTTAACTTTTACAGTAAGTGCCCTATCTGCGCGGCCCGCTCCCTCGCGCTTTTCAATTGTGGGGAACGGACCAGCTTTACAGTTGAAGTAAATTTTATGGACTCCTCTCAGAGTTTTGAAAGAGTTCACTTACCCCTACCGCCTATTTATTAACTCACTTGCCGGTGATAGACGCCAAAGAAAAATATGACAATTAAATTAAGAACTGATTAAAGGATCGTGTTATTGAAAGAATGGAAGGTAACTATTAGGTACATATAATATAAAAAAATTAACTTCAATTTTAAGATTTAAACACCGTCTTTATTACTGTATCGCTAATTTTCCGTTGGTTTTTAAAAAGTTGTCTACGCCACATTAAAGTGGACAACAGCGTAAGTAATAACCAAATTGGATAAAGAATTTCTTAAAAGACGCTTACTTAAACGCATTGACGAAGTGTTTAACAATAAATTTCCATTTAAAAAACCACAAGCCGAGGGAGGAGGGGGCAGCTTCCGGCGCTTTTTTCCTTCATTTCCTACGGGCCGGTAGGGCGAGCCGCCTTACTGCCACCGAATTAAAATGTTTGCCGTTTTATTCACATAATTACATTCAACCAAATCTCAACTCTAAATTTATGCTTCTATCCCTCTGGAATAGTAGAAGAGTATTTTTTTTAAATATTTTCTTGATTTTCCTACTTTATGTAGGACTACACTTTTAATTAGTATAGGGTTATTTTTTAAATTTTAACTGAAGAAAAAATACAATTTCGTAGTTACATTTAAGATTCAAAAGAAGACCACGAGTTGTTTTACTTCAAACGTTTAATTTTCTGAAATAATTTCTAATTCAATTCATTGTTATACAGCACCTACTAAAATATGTATATTATCAAAATTATGTAGGTTATTCCTCTTACAAACATCATATTTATAAACTACACTTTCTGTCCATATATAGTTAGGTACCATTATATCAATAAGCAAAGAATGTAAAGGTATACCTATATATTTTATTCCTACACAAACCTACTACATACCTACCTGTCTACCTATCTTAGGATAGTACCTACCTGAACGTATATGAGTGAAGAGAAATAAAACCCACAGCTCGGCATAGTGAGTCGCGAATATCGGCGGGATAATAATTAAAAGAAGCGATAATGTCCCCGAAGCGGTGAAAAACGAGCGCGCCATCCTTTTTATTTGATAAATAAAATTTATTCCCCGACGCAATGCTTTCCTTACTTCTTTGTGGGGTCTGCAATAGATGGTGTTTTATGTTGTGATTAAGATTATACCACATAGACATTTTAATCTCCATAATAATAGTGATTTTAGCACGAAAAGTCCCACTTATGGTATAAATAAAATAAATAAAAAGTTACTTCTAAGGACAATTAGACGCCCAGCCGTGTCATCTTGAGAAAGTATGCAGCACACAATACAATATCACCTTCAATTTAGAAAAACTCTATAAGCAAAAAAAGGCTGCATTTAAAAAACCTTTCTCCTATATTGCTAACCTATGAAAATTATTCTTATCGTGATCTACTATTACCCTAAATTGGCACTAGGTAATAGGGTAAAGTCGACATTTATTGAACTGTTAACTGATAATGATGATAGCTCCCATATACGAGTAAATATATTTCATAGGCGCATAAAAAATCTATTACCTACCTGTATATTTTCAATCCCTGACCACAACTCACAGTGCACCGTCTTCAGTACTTCGCCCCCAACTATTAACCTTCCCCCCACATCCCCGGGGATCACAATCGGGACGCTTTTACTGCGCACTAAATATTCTCCCGGCGACAATTGCGATTATGAAAAGTGCACCGTTATTTATATCGGCCGTTTATTTTTTGTCGCCCCTTTCAAGGGCAATTAAATACCACCAGTCTTAAGCGCTTTGCATATTCCAAGAGGCGCTTTATTGTCGCCGCCCTAATAAAGATAGTAAAGGTCGCAGTTAACAAACTCCATAAAATATGTGGAATCATGGCAGTTTACAAATTTTATATACCTAGTTTAACTTATTTTATGGATTATTCTTATATGAGACCTGTGCCCAACAGTGCCCTTACCATGAGTTTTTACGTTTTAACAAATATGACTGTTTTGGTATTTGTTTACGTATTTGGCCATAGAATTTCCAATCAGCGCCTCTACCGGATCGTGTCAGAACTTGGAAATTGTATGGGCCAATACATAAACAAATACCAAAACAGTCATATTCGTCGAAATGTAAAAACTCATGGTAAGGGTACAGAACATTAAAGGGTTGTACAAGAAAGTGTAATTAAAGAAAAATATCTACTTTGAAAATTAGGAAGTACTTACTTATTTATTTAATTAGCGAGATAGCCAACTAATCGGATAAAATATGCTCAATGAAAAAGCTACATCGACTGTACATTAACTATTACATATATTTTTATGTACGCGTATGTTGTTAAATGTGTAGTAATGCATTATTTTAAATATTGTGCATTTTGATCAGTCTCGTTTTAATGTAAAATTTGTAAAATGCTAATGGGGTTTATTCAATAAATCCTACATCAAAACAATCTGGAACCAATTCGCAGTAGCAAATGACTTGTTTATCTATTAAAGTGACAGTACCAATCGATCATGTTGATACGGATTTGTATTTTTCCGATTAGCTGTATCGGGGCCTATTTGACATTGTCGCATCAATTATAAGCGTGGATTACCGAGAGACAGGTCTAAGACGGTTCAATTACAATCCGGGGAGATGTTCCCGTTGCTTTCTTCTAGGGGTAACGATAACAACTGTCTTATCTGAACAATGGAATCCTTGAAATACACTGCTGAGAAATACATTTGTGGTATTCCTTGTAACATGCACCAAGGCTTGTAACTTTATTGACAAAAGAAATATATGTATTAAACTAATAATATTTTTATTTCAAAACGATATTGTGGGTTCCGTTATTGTACATAGTGACATGAATACAGATTCAATGGTATCTTTTATTAATTCATAAAATATCTTTGAGTCTACGAGTATCTTAATTTATTTTATTTATACTTCTTTAAAAAAAACTCAAATTATTATCATGGACGTATTGGTGTTGTTTTTAATTTGTATGGTTTAAGCATAGTGCTGTCTCTATGAGCTTAGAACCGAAAATGGCAGTATGATTATTAAAATGTGGAATTAAAATTATAGTATGTTAAGGTATTTTTGTAAATTTCTCTTTAGTTATACGTACCTAAGTCTTACAATTGCCGTTGTTACGTCTACTTGTAAATTGTGTGTGAAAAGTGATAGTTAAATCTCGAAACGCATATACAGTAACAACAAGCAACATTTGGATAGAATTTCTTAAAATATACAGGGTGAATTTTTCAAACGGGCCTTCAGGGCCAAATCCGAAACTATAAGAATTAGCGAAAAATGCTGCAAGGAGTTGCTCGCTCGATTCCCGGCTAAGGAAAAATAAATGATAATAAAAATAAAAACGAATGATGCAGTTATCCTTATAGTTTCGGATTTAGCCCTAAATGCCTATTTGAAAAACCCTGCATATTAATTTCCTATTAATTGATTTGCACATCGCGTAACAACTTCCTTTTTAATTCGGTAATGCCAAAGTTGCGTACCAGTTGGGTGAAAACGTAATGAGTGGAGGTTCAATCCCGTCCCAAATCCATTTAGCTGATACAGAAGGTTATTAAAAGTTGTCGCGCCGCAGACGGTGCAAGTTCGGAAGTTTGACAGCTTGTCCCCGAGGACCCCGGTTCGATTCCGTCAACGCGGAAATTTCATTAATCTGCCGCATTAAGCTCGTTTACTGTTGAGATTGCACTGTTTTGTGGCAACTGAACAATTTATTTATTTGGACAAATGAAATGACTATAATATAGTTTAAGTAGAATATGGGTGCCGAATTTATTTCCTTATTAAAAAAATGTTATGTAAGTAGGCTGTGAGCATTAAATAAACTATGCATGTCCAATATTGTTTAACCATATATAGTTTTTATTCCATGAGTTGGATAATAATGTCTCTCGGCAAGGTCCATTAGATATAGTTCTGGGAAGAAGCAGGAAAAATAGCCATGGAAGCAGGAAAAATAGCCACTGGAATATAACACCTATTTATCATCTATAACTTCTCACTCTTCACAAAAAAAACTGATATTTTTTACAAATTCTTTTTTGTTTTTGTAACATGTGTAATCGCACATGTAATCCATTAGGATGTAAACACGCTAAGTACGCTATCAGTTCACCGTTCGTAGCACCCTAACATTGTTGGCAAGAAATTGCGGAAAAATTTACTTTTGCCTTTTGAAATATTGAATTTTTACATTTATGCCTTTCACACCTCATAA
This sequence comes from Epargyreus clarus, assembly GCF_041222505.1. Lineage (NCBI taxonomy): Eukaryota > Metazoa > Arthropoda > Insecta > Lepidoptera > Hesperiidae > Epargyreus > Epargyreus clarus. The sequence goes on from NW_027332213.1 coordinate 11,172,439, forward strand.
CGTAATATTTCTTACCCAACTTCCTCCCTCCGTAACTTTCTGTTGCAGCTCAACATTCAAAATAAATGTTTGGTGCTTTATCAACTGGTGGCAGTGTGTGGCACGTGCCACCCGCTACACTAGCTTTTTGTATAATTTATACTCGTACTAACCTATATCATTTCATTCTTTTCTAAATTAACTTCAGTATGTAGCTTGAGCATTTCTACTTTCATATTTTATAAGAATCGTGCTTTATGTCAGATATTTTTAAATACCTACGAGTAACTGTTTTTTAAGTGTAGGGGTGGTTCATACATTAGTTAATTTTTAATACTTTATCTGTGTACCTCAATTATCTATAAAATAATTAGGCGGAACTTTAACTTTACATTACATTACAAAAAGTGTTTAGGAGTTTTATACCCTAAAAAGAGGTATCCACATTCCATGTCAAAAATTCAATAATAGGAAAACACAAGCTAAGCAAGAATCTGATATCAGCTGCAGTCTTCAAATGATGAGATGGATGAGTTGATTAAGTACAGATAGACGTCCATGGGCGACCACATACCGTCAGGTTGACTTCATACTTCTTTGCTTCTTCCATGTCATAAAAAATCTGTTACCCTTGTTAGTAAATATCCAGTGAGCAATGAAATCAAGCGGACTGCAACTTAAAACTTTTTTACGCGTTCCAAAACAAAACACTCTCGAGGTGGAACTGGGAGATAATTTCCGCAGTAGAGCTCCCTCCTTGGCCATATGTCGGGACACGAGTAATGCGACCGCAACATTTAGTGGGGCATCGAACGCTCTCTAATGGCATCCAACCGCCAACTGCCCGCCGCATTAATCCTTTACCGGCTGTTGATTAATTATTTAAACTTACGGAACCCTTTCCACGCGTATCCTTCGCTTTGTTTACTACTAAGATACTTTTGTGAGCTATGTTAGTTCAGTATACCCGCTTGGTTTAGCTCACCATGTAGAAGCAAGTAGATTTTTTTTGAAACAGTTGTGGCATTTTCTAGAAATAAATTTTATTAGGTACATACCTGTCATTTCATTAACTCAACAATAGTAGACTTGTAAATCAAAATACATGTAAGATACTTACGATAAAATACGCTAAAGTTACTGTATAGCTATTCTACTATAACAAATAATATTTTTTCTGAAGAATACCTAATTAACTAGACTCTCAAATGGATCTACACACTAAATAAATTGCAAACTTATAAAAAATTAAGATAATAAGAAAATTATCAAAGTTACAGGAGATAAAACAAAATGAATTTATGTACCGAAATATCTCAGGTAAAAACTGCATAAGTAGCAGTAATAATTCAATGACCACAAGGGTGGCGATATTATCAAATTAAGTGCGGACAACGGACTGTTGACAATGTAAGTGACCCTTAATCCGCCGTAAATCTTCGACCCTGCCTATCCCAAGAGTCGGCGAGTGCAGGGTTACGAGTGAACACCACTTAAACACCATTTATTACCTCCTTGTTGGACAAGGAGGAACATATTTGAGAATTTAAAAATGTAGGGGTGGAGTTAACAATTCAACAAATTAAGTACAAATTTTGGTCCCTTTAAAATAAACCATAAAAGCTAGATGATATATTGTGTACATCTACATAGACTATAATTATAATATCTCTGTCTTTCTAACTTATTACCATAATGGATTTGTAAGGCTAATTGTTTTTAATTTTATGACAATGGACAGCAGTTTTTACTTAACGCATAGTCAAAATCTTAGCTACGCAAGCATACATACGTTGGAAATGAGGTAATTGAATTGTTTGCTATGTCTACTCACCCATGGAACTTCATTACTAGCTGCACTACCCTACCTACCTCCACCGAAGACGTTAAAACTTAACACAAAGCATATCGCATCCTTATAATAACTTACTCACTTAATATGGAGGCTAAATGATAAAACAGAATATTTAGGTATTCCGAAAAAAGAAATTTGGTGCTCACCAGTGGCCATCAGAACGACACATCGTGATAATGTGAACATTATACGCGGTGGCGCTCGAGCGCGCATAATAGAGCCCTATAACACGCAAAAACTACCCCCCACCTAGCAGTAATAAAGATTGTTGTATAAGTTAGTACACACTTGTACAAAAGCAGTTATCAATCTAAAAATGTATTATAGATAATAATAATAATATACTTTATTGTACCCATAAACAGAATAAAAACACATGAAAATTAATAATTTTAAAAATACAAAATAGGCGGCCTTATCGCTAAGCAACGATCTCTTCCAGGCAACCTTTTTGTGTGGAGTTAAAGTGAAAAGAAATATAATGATAGGTAGGGTGCAAATAAAATATTGTAGAATTGGCATAAAATACAAATTTTGGAACAAATTACAGGAAGGCATACGTTTTGAAAAAGAAATTTGTTTTGTGTTGTGTTTGTAAGATATTTGTAGGTAGTACGTTACCTTAGGCAGTGGGTACCTTTAGTACCTGCTTTACATCGAGAAGGTAGATACCTATGCTAAAAAACTAGAAATACTAATACTTAGGCCTTTTTATTATTAGTTACTGCTGTTAAAGACTGAGGAGAAATTTTCAGACGGTTTATTACAAATTTCAAATCTCAATATATGGTGATTAATACTATTCAATTCAATGGCAGGAATAGATTCGTTTAATATTTTCTACCTATTCCTGCAAGTACCCATGCTTTGCCACTTTGCCCAGTTATTGGAGTAATATAATTTAAATATTTCATTTAAATGTGCTTAGACTCACTTTTGTTATCAATTGTACCTACCCACTTGAATTTGAATGTCCTTCATTCTAGGGGCTGACCAAAGTCCATCGAGTTTCAGGCTCAGTGAACTGAAAATTATTATTATTATGATCTTGATAAATATATTTAGATAGGATAGGGCGGTTTAACAGTATTATAGTTAATCGGAACTTATGAATTTAAGAACGTATCTAACTACCTACCTACACTCGTCGAATGCTACCAAGTAAAATAATTATAAATTCAGTATGTACGAGTAACTAGTATAGACTTAACTACAGATTAAAATTTTAGGCATATCCTATTAAAAAGGAAGGAATTTAAATTATTGTACATGAAATTGATATTTACATTATTTAAAAACTTAGAAGGGCGCCGGGCGGTTTACCTACTATGCGTAACTAGTCCTACTTACTGTTTGATTGACAGCTGCTCCCGTCCAATGGCAAAAGCGAAAACTGGCGAGCCACGTCAATCAAACCAAGCGCCACCCAAACTTACAAAATAATGTATGCGTTCCTTCATCGCATTTTAGTGCCTATTCCAAATACAACAAGAACGACCCAAAATGCCCTAATTATACGAATACACACGATTCCAGGCACGAATCGTCACGCGAACGCGATCGCCCCATTATTCGCCGCCCTTTTGTAATTTGAATTTCGAATTCCAATTCGTATTTGTGGTAAAATAAAAAGAACTGTTTCGACACAATGGCGTCAAGGGCGGTACTCTGACATGCGATCAAGTTATTACATTAAAGGAAAGCGCACCCGCGAGCCGCTCACAACCCTGTTATTTAATGCTTCCAGGAATAATACACATTAACAACAAACATAGCATTTAATAATGCGATGATATAAAACGTAACTACCAGGTACATAACATAAATGTCTAGGGACCTGGTGTAATTGTAATTCATTATGCAAAACTATGTAATGCTAGAAAATGTTACCTACCAATATCAAGTACAAAGTATAAAGGTATTTCTTGTATTTGCAAGTAGGTAATGTAGCGTAGATACTTAATAAAACAATGAGATAAAGACATTTATAATAAAGACTTAGCAATTAGATATCTATATGTTTTTAACCTGCTATAATTATAATTATATATTTTTTCTATTACAGAAAATGGCCTGCCACGTAGACTTCGAACTGCTTATACAAACACCCAGTTGTTGGAGTTGGAGAAAGAATTCCACTTCAACAAATATCTGTGTCGACCGCGGAGGATCGAAATAGCTGCGTCCCTCGACCTCACTGAGAGACAGGTATCTATAATAAATTCCTCTATCCCGGATAGAATATGTAACTTTGGCTAAGGTGTAGAGAAAATTACCTAGAATCATACCCCCGTAAAACACTCTACATTTAGGTACTTGGTATTAATTAAATTAACTCAAATAGGTGGGAACACTCTAAATTATCCAATCCTGGCAATATTGGGTAAAATACGGATAGCATATGGAGTATAATATATTTTTTTCTTAATTTCTTAATTAAAGTAATAAAAGTACAAAATTAACGTGTAGGTAGCCTACCTATATGTAATCAGCTATATCCAATTCAAATTATAAAATTCCTAACAAAAGTTCTGCCATAGATCTGTCACTACTACGTTACATTGATGCTTTAATCCCCGAGGACTTGCCAACCTTACAATTCCTTTTAAAGCATAATACTGTAACACAGAAACTGCCACTATAAAGAATAAATAGTTGTGGGTAATGGTAGAGCCGCCACTGTCTAATCAAAAAGAGTTCACCTTAAAATCAATTACTCATATCGTTAATTTCCATTGCAGGTAAAAGTGTGGTTTCAAAACAGACGTATGAAACACAAAAGACAAACTTTAAGTAAAAGCGAAGATGGTGACGACAAGGACTCTACTACGTCAGAGGGCGGCAAAAGCAAGACGGGACTCGACAAATTTCTCGACGACGACGGCCCATTATCCGGTAAAAAAAGTTGCCAAGGTTGTGAATTACCACCAGGCGCCCTATGTTCTCCAACTGAGGATTTGCCAGAGCTTTCTTCGCGCACAAGGAATAATAACACTCCTAGCGCGACAAATAACAATAGCTTTGCCAGTGACGGCGCGTCTAGTGTTGCTTCATCATCGTCATTGGACAAATTGGCCGAAGATGACTCCCGAGATGAACATCCTGCTAACAGCGCGGTGGTTGTAGCCCCAAGAATCTTGGCCAAAAGAATTAAGCAAGAATCAAGAAAACGCTCGCCGTCGCTAGACGCCAACGGTTGTAAAGTATCGCCGTCTTCGTCTAAAGACGGACTTGTTGTAGTTGCTGGATTGCCAGATGGTGGCAAATTTTCTTCAGTCAATCTAACACCATCGTCAACTCCAGGAACTCCCTCCAGTATGCATCAAAGCCCGCTAGGTCATTATCCCCGGCCTTCGCCCCCCAACGCATCGGCAACTCAACCTCACACGCAAACAGTACCAAACGCTATGCCACCCTACGTTATTAGAGGTAATGCACCTCCTGGGCAATTTGTACCCCATCCCGACTTTCGAATGGATTCCAAACAATTCGTTGGCAAATTGACACAATATCAACAAAACAATAGAGCCTATGAAGCCTACGGGCCAGCAATACAAGGCGCCGATCAACATGCCTACGTTCGAAATCAACAACACACAAGACAGCAGGATGGGTCGCCATCCGCCAGATCTACGAATGGTTCCAGACAGGCTTATCCTCACGAAATCTATCAAAACTATGGTTATACAGCATACGGAAAAGAACAAGTGGCATATGGTCATCCCGGATATGAGCAACCACAAGGATATCCAGGAGAACACATGGCTTATCCAAATAGCCACTATGGCTACCATTACCATGAGAGTGGACAGCATGATCACGCACATGGATACTACAGTGGAGAAAATCCAAAGAATGCTCACGGCAATGAGTATGGGAAGAACGCATATTACGATACAAGTGCTTACGGAGCTCCACAAAGTGGTTCGACGACGGCACCTTCGTACGGTCCAAGCAACCCACAAGGACCTGTAACAGCGGAGGCGTACAGTGCTGGAGAATGTGCAGATGGGTACGGTTCCTTCCAGCAGTTCTACGAGGCGACACACGCCGCGCCAGCAACAGGCGACAATTCTAACTCGTCTTCAGATTTCCATTTTCTTAGCAACCTCGCAAATGATTTTGCACCGGAGTACTACACTATATGAGATAAGGACTTCGCCGAGCAGGCGAGTGATCTGTTCGTGTAATGATGTTCAGCGCTTGAACATCTATGACGTGTATAAAAGAATGGACTTATAATAAAGGTTACGGTGTTGAAGTGATACGTATTGCCGGAGGCGATAAATTTCACGTTGGTATAATCACATTTTTGTTATTTGTACGATTTACTTAAACATACAATATGTTATAATAAGAAATAAGGAATAATGTAACAAATTGTAAATATCTACTAGCTTTTACTTTTATTAGAATAATAATACAAATGATTTTATTAATACATACATAAGAATGGATAAGGTGCTCTTAACTTTGGCCACAAAACTAACGAGTAACATGAACTGGCAAACATTGTAAGTACCTTTGTGATGGTCATCCAATTGTATTATAATCTTTATAAATACTTGTCATAGGCACTATTGAATTAAAATATTATACGTATGGCAAGGGTCATATTATGATCTCCGAGACATTACCTACTCTTTAATAGCATATTTATCTGGCTTTTAACATTGTTTACAATTGTACGTACCTGCAGTTAAAATAGATGTAAATTTCGTATCTCGCCCACTTTTTAAACGTTTATATTGTGTATGTAAACACCTTTTCACGTGTTCATGAAATTTTTAATTAACATTTCATTTCAAATAATTAGAAATGGTTAACAAAATTAAGGAATAGTCGTTGCCTTATTTAGTTAATATTGTTTTGTGAGTATTAAGACATAATGTAGATAAATAAACATTAAGATAGTTTATTAAGCGACTTATGTAGATACCAGCGCTATCATTTTGGCCTATAAAATAAAATAATTTGGTGTCGCATAATTGTATTTTATTAACCCTCGTCTATCCACAAATAATCATTAAGACAAATCATTTACGAGCTACACAGGATAACTATTCTTAAATATCTTAAATATATAAATTTCATATGAATCTAGATTTATAAATTTTCAAAACTCTATGCATGTGCTTATTATCCCCATAGATTAGATTAGTAAAGATACTTCGCCGCCTTGAAATTGAATGAAGCCACAAGCGGCTTATTAGTAAGTTCTTTTTTTGAATTTTTGTCAAATAAAAACATTTTTTGAGAAAATTTACGAATAAATGAGTAATACTGCGTAATTTGCATACTAAATAAATAATTATTTCAAATATTTTAGGGACATTTTAGCACGGAGACGTGGCAAAACTTTTTTACGCAACTATTTCAATTCTCAAAACTGGGTACATTTTCTTGTTAGGAGTAAGTAATCTTTACTAATCTATGATTATCCCAAATAAGAAAGCTTTCTAGAATAATTTTATTGGTTTATGTCAATTAATAAGTAGGTATTTATTAAAAACCCCTACCAATGAATCAATCCTATCAGGCAAATGAAATAAATAAAAGAGAGCTCTATTGGTGTCCGTTAGAGAAATAAGCTCATAGAATAGCACTCCAGAAATGCCTTGCAACATAACTTATTCAACATCATTCATGTCGAAGGTAAGACCAAACGAAGGAATAACAAGTTGCTCAAGTCTTAACAATCTCCTAATATAGAGGGCCTTCCAAACAGATCTTACATTATTTTTCCTTTAATTTCATAGGGTATTAGATGAAATGATATAAAAATAAGACATGCAGTAAATTGTTAAATACTTTTAATAATTTATTTGTTGCCCATTCAAACAAAAAAGTTTATCATACAAAATGGCAATCAATACCTGTATATTTTGTGATCATTGAATAACATAGTTTGGTTGCCAAAAATGAATTAAGATTTGACTAACATAAATTAACAGAAATATGTAAATAGAATATGTATCATAAAAAGCTTACAGTGCAGTATTGGTTCTAAATTTAAAACTGGTCATTTTATTTTTACTTGTCAATGAATGCTAGTCAAATAAAAATTGTGTGGGAATTGCCAGTCTCTTTAAGAGAATTTTAAATATTATTATTTTAAATTGTGAAAAAAATCTAACTGATCAAAATTATTTATCTATATTGTATCTAAACAGCCATGACATGCTAAAAAAAAGTATAAAACAATGGACCTCTTTCCTGTCACACATGTATTAGTGAACACATGTGTGTGGCCTGCATTACAGAAAACATATCTATAAAGATAGAATACATGTAGATAACATCCATGTGGACACGAAACTGCATGACAGGAAAAGACCGGAAATGCATAGTTTTGGGTGTACATTTGTTATTGCGGGATTAAACACTTAAAAGCAAGCAAATTAGTAAACGGTATATAATTTAACGTTATGAGGTGGATGCTTTTCGTGCTTGTGCCTGAGCTTGCATCTTCATCTCCAACATCATACATATAGCCTCTCGCACTTTCGTTTTTTCTACACCCATCATTTGAATCTTTTCCATTTGTTCTGTCACAAACTGTACTTTCCTTTTGAAGTAGTCCTTAGCACCTTCTATGTCCTGTAATAGAATGTCGCTCTTTTAAAGAAACAGATCTTTTATATCTTCAACAACCTACATAATTCCAAGATATTAACTTGTATCATTTTACTAGACACACAACACACAATATACGGAATATAAAGAGCCCAAAACGAAACCATATATTTTTTTAAATAAGCATGAAACTTCACATTCACCATAATTGAAGATGCTATTTTATCTTTTTAAAAATAAATCTCACTTTTTAAATAATTTGTTTTAGTATTTTGTGATAATAGTATATTTTAATAGTAAAAATAAAGCAACAAAATCATATATAATAATAATAATATAATTTTATCAAACTACTATGTAGAGGTGCGCAAAATATATCACTAAAGTGAAAAGAGAGAGATATATCTTTTGAACTCAGTGATATATATCACTCTTTTAGCTCAGTAGCTCACTTTAGCTCAGTAGCTCTGTAACAATATAAGCGTCATTATATATCAGTATTTCAGAAAATCAGATCAAAATGTTTTGCTGATCAAATTATCACAGCCAATGCTATTTGTATATCCCTATTTTCATGTCCTTAGCAAAAAGAAAGATTTTAGTTTACTGTTTAATACGTAAACATAACTGTTATGTACAAAGAGTATAGTAACCTATATAGGGTTATGTATCTCAATCAATGCATTTGACTCAATTCAGACTCACTCAGTCAGTCGCTCACTTGACTCATCACTGACTCGCGAGTGAGTATAACACTGTTGAGTTGAAGAAGATCTTATATCCAGAATCATTTGAACCTATGAACTCGACCATGTAACGAGATATAAAAGATATAATCGGAGTTGATGAGGGATTAGCTCTTTGGTGAAGATATGTATCTTTTATACCATTCACTCGCGAGCTACTCAATTCTACTACTATGACAAAATAATATAAGATGTGAAGCCAGCTGGGGCAATTGTGGAGCTCAAGATATAACCATATGGATGAAATTACAGGTTAAATACCCTCACATTATAAATACAAGCCAGATTATCATATCCATAACATATAAAGAAATTAAATCCTTACTTTCTGAGCATAATATCCAGTACCAATATCAATGATGACATTATCTGTGTCCATTAGCGTGCCTGGTACATACATAGATCCAGTTAAAGGAACTAGAATGGTTTTGCCTTTCGTCGCTGGTGTAATCTTCTCTACGCTCTCGCCTGACTCTACAAACTTGCTTTGAGCTATTTTCAGTGTTTGCAACGAATCTTGAAAAACGTTTAATTCCTAAAACATAAATTAGAAACATCGCAATAAGTATTAATCATGATGAAAACAGTGCATATTTGTTCGATATTTGAAACAAAGTAACAATAAGTAAATACAATTCATAACTTACTTGATCTAATTGTTGCTTAAGCTGGGCCAACTGGGGAAGACTTAATTTAGAAAGATCGATTTGATGCATGCCTGGAGCCGGTGCAGTTGAAACCGATGCCATTTTTTCGAAAATATATTATTTAAATAGTTCTCAAAGGTCAGTCGAATTCAATTCAGCTTAATATTCCCCTTATTTAAAACATAATTTATATAACCTCAATCTCACCGCCCTGGCTCAGCATAACAATACAGATAAAAAATTAAAATATACATTTATACAATCTGACTATGACAACTGCATCGTACAGTGTTGCCGAATATCTAGCCTCAATATTGCCAATCCGCCTAGTTTAGAGGATGTAAATTTACATTTAAGTAGCCTAAGAATTACGATGGTAAATGTATAAATTATTGCAATAGTTTAACTCTAATGTATTGGAAAAAAAGTAAATGATAATGTGAAAATATAATCAAAAACATTTTTTTCTAGTAATATCAACTATTGGACCTTCATCTTCATCTCTTGCAGTCATTAACCAGATACTTACATGATTTTATTTTAAAAATATATTCTCTAGATTTATTTAGTAATGATAGGATTATAATGAATAAAAATAATGGGTAAATTTATTATATTATCTGCTTTATTTTCACTGCTCCCGCGTTAAGTACTCTAAAGGCAAGGCAAGTTGGAGATTTTATACTCTACTCTAAGGCAAGTTGGAGATTTTATAAATTAACATACAAAAGTCATCATTAGCCTAAAAGTCGGTAAATTCCTTAAGCTGACAGCAGTATCCCTATAATCTCGATCAATATATTGACATCAAGTTGACTGATATCACAGACTATAATAAAATTATATTTGGCATTTTATTGCAAGAAAACAACGGCTTTTCGTCCTTTTTACAGTGGTATGTATTAACTTTAGTACTCAGACTCACCACTCACTGAAAAACGATGTACTTGTCTGATTAATATCATCAAATTAATCGACATAATGATTCATAAATATTGTATAACAATACTGATGAAAATGATAAGTAAATGACATTCTGACCATTGACTAAAATTTAAATATGAATTTGATACTCTGTGACTATAACTATGATGAATCTATGGTGCCTAACCTATAATGTCATTCTGTAGGTTGTGATTGTGAAAGAATTATTAAAATAGATCGAACATTAAATATAATTCAAGTTGTTGAACCAGAATTTACAATAATAAAAGCACATAGTGTCCATTTTTTAGCAAAGAATAAGTATCGTAAGTTAATTGCCAATATAACCTTAAAAAGAAATGTCGGTCAATAGAATCGATACAACCGAGGATTTCTATAGCTTTATTAAGTAAGTATACAAGTAAATATTGTTTAGGTATTCCATATTCGAATATATTCAGACAGTACAAAGTCGATATACATAAAGTTTAATTCCAAATTAAAATATTAGGTTTCTTAACATTCCCAAGTATTAATTGTTTTAGATATTTGATTATACAATTAATTATAAAACAACGCACTTCTAATTATTGCGACGTTTTATAAGATGCTTGTAATATATTGTCAGGTTGACTAATAGCCTTGTTACATAAGATTATAACTTTCACAAAATAATTAATGGATAAACTTACCTCTTTTTTTATTCCTAATAATAAATACAAATTTACTTACCTAACCGATTTTATTAGTTAATTAATAAATTAGCATATTCATAAAATTGTTATGGTAATATTTTCTAATGTGAAAAAAATGCACTATACAAATATATTATTTATTTCTGTCTTAACTAATTAGTGTTAATTGATTGTACACTTTTCGTTTGTTATGAAAATAAATGGAATAAAAAACATTTTATATTTTTTTTAATTTTCCAGGAGTCCCGCCCTCACCGCAATACATTTTTCAGCAGACTGGGCAGCACAATGTGGTCAAGTTACAGACGTGCTCACAGAACTATTCAAAATTACAGAAATACAAAGCAGTGGAAGTAAATTTGGTATTTGTGATGCTGAAAAATTAGCAGAAATCTCATTGAAATATAAGGTAATATAAAAATTAGTGTTTTTTAGTTACATTTGATAGTTTTAGTTCTCGTAGCATAAAGATATTTTGGTAAAAAATATCTTATAACTTTTTTTTATAATATTTGTTGCCAACAGCACCTATTTTGTTAAAATCAGCAACTGTCATGCCATGTCACATTTTGAAAAACTTTTCCATGTATTTGTATCTTATAATGATAAGATATACAAATACATGGGAATTTGTTCATTACTCTTTGCAATTGGGCAAAAAGTGGCTTCACATTCGAAAGTCAGGGTTAACTAATTTTTATTCTGTTCTGTTTTATTTTGTTCATCTACAAATAATACATTTTTTAAGTAAAAACTTTGTTCCAGGTTGATTCAGTTCCCACTGTATTGCTTTTTAAAAATGGATCACCAGTGGACAGAGTCGATGGGGCTGACATAGCACAGATCACAGCCAAAATAAAGTCACATAGTCAAGGCAAGGCTAGTGCAGTCACCGCTGCTAAGCAACCCTTAGAGGAAAGACTGAAAGCACTCATTAATAAACACAATGTCATGGTATTTATGAAAGGAAATAGAGATACTCCGAGATGCGGATTTAGCAGAACTCTTATTCAAATTCTCAATGAAACAGGGTGGGTATTAATAATATAATGAAACTTAGATAACTTTAAACTTTGGATTATTAAAAATATAAGGTATCATGTTTTACTACTTTTACATTAAAAAAAAAAGTATTTTTATTCTTCTATCCATAAAAAGGAGGTAAATTTATCTTTCTAGTCCTAAATGAAGAGTTGTTATACAAGGCTGTTTGAAAATGAAACCTATGCATTTAATAACTAAGATTTCTATCATCATACATGTATTGTATAACATAATTATAGTGTATGTTATGTAAACATACAACTTTAATCTGTTTGTTGTAAATTTAAGATCAAAGATCAGAAATGTCCAAGTTGCTTATCTATGCCATATTCAATAACATAGCTTTATTAAAAACATACATTCTTTTACAGAATCCAGTATGATACATTTGATATCTTGACTGATGAAGAGGTCCGCCAAGGATTGAAGGAATACTCTGATTGGCCAACCTACCCCCAGCTTTATGTTAAAGGGGAGTTAATTGGGGGATTAGACATAATTAAGGAGATGCAAGCTAATGGAGAATTAATGCCTGCACTCCAATCCTAAGTAGTTAATATGGAAGATCCTTTGGTTGAGATTTATTTATTACAATAAATTTTTGGGTATAAAATTGTTTTTTTTTTATAGTATACTTAATTAAGTATAGTCCGCGCTAAACTGCTAGTCCGCTCTGAAGTTCACGACGCGATTCTTTTCTATATTCAGAGCGGACTACCAGTTTTACGCAGACTATATCAATATAATTAATGTTTAATATATCTAGTTGCTATGTATTAAGCACTCTTAAAGTTTGAATAATGGCTTAATTAACTTTTATTGTCATTTAATTTTGACATGTATTATTAATCTGTAAAAATTATTAAAAAGGTTTTTGCCTTTATTTCTGAGAACTCCCAATATTTTTTCAATCTGACAACACTGATGAAGTGATGACATTGACAGATGGTCAACTGATCAAGTTTGACATCAACGTAGACGACGTATACAATAAATAATTTTATTTGCATAAAATTACGTTGTGTGGCTTGTTAATACTGAAATTGTTCAAAATAACGTTACCTAATCATGAATTCTTCATCTATCTTTAATCCAAGTAAGTATATTGTTGTTAAAAGCTGTCTACGTAAGTTACACTTAATTGTTGTGCAAATTAATAGAGCAAAACATTTCACTACATTCTATTTACTTCCGTCAATCAGAAATAATGCGCAAACCAAGGACCGCTGGCGATGGAATGGAATCTGAAGAAAATGTCACTGAGTTTCCAAAAAAAGTGGAACTGAAATCAATTTTAAAAACAACTAAAGAAGTCATAGTACCTGGCCGTCTAGTTCAGATATATCCTGCTAAGACATACGTTAAGGAGAAAAAGAGTTCGCAGATATATTCCAAGAGCCCGAAGTTCGTGCCTTACGAACCGTACACTGGTGCTGTTAAACCAATGACTCCAAAAATTGCTTCGCACAGTTCCAAAAAGTCCAGAAACAATATGGACATAAACACTCTAATATCACAGATGTCGCAAATGAACACAAATCTGAATGAGTTCAGGCCGAGACAGAAGTTGCTATCTACTGGAGATAAATCTACCGCAGAAACTGATAAAGGTATTGCAGAAAGTGAATTAAAGAAAGAACTGGATGCCCTGACAAAGGAAAATGAAATTTTGAAAGAACAACTGAAGCAGCAAGCTCAGGTATAAGGTACTTTATTTTTATATGAAAATAGGCTTCAATTTGGAATAGATGTCTGCTTGCCGGGATATATTCCGGGGGATTCTGGAACTGCTATCACACATGAATTGCAAACTTGTAATGGTAATTTTTAGGGTAATAAAGATATTAATGTTCAAACAAAGGCACATATTCTCAGACAAGGAACTTTTCTTAATTTTTAAGTTGGAAGTTGTTTTCAATTCAGTTGCATTTTAATCCATAACAAAAAACTTGATAATTGCTTATTTGCAAAAGATCATTTAATATAATAAGTAATTGTTTTCCAAAGATACCATAAAAATTGCTATATAAATGACAAACACATATCATTTTAAGTTATCATCAATTATCATTTTAAATACATTTTATTTGTAGTCTCATTAAACTGCTTGTTTTATAATAGTTGTAAATCATTGTTATGCATCACTAAGCAGCTTTTTGTTTTTTTTTTCAGGTAAACAAGGAACTGAAAACAATGCTAGTGGCATCCATGGGTGAAGACCTTGAGACTCAAGTGCAGTCTCTAAATGAGGATAAGAAACATTTGGCAAATGCCTTGCTTAATTCCGCTCAACATTTATCGACACATCAGGTAGGCAACACTTTTTACCTAAGGAGCACTTATATAAATTATTTTATTTTTCCGCTTTAGCTAATTTTATAATCAGTAGGCTGAATATTCTTAATTAATGTGTATATAAAAAGTGTAATTTTGATTTTTATCTCACACTATTATGCACAGGGCCTGATTAATCCTTAGGCTAATTAGGCTGCAGCCTAGGGAACGAGGATCGGGAGGGCACACCAAAATTGTGTCTTCCGCAATATTAATCTAGCATCACTACCCTACAAATTTCTACTAGACCGAGACAAAACACTAAAATTAAATGCACTGTGAACTGAAAAAGCTTGGGAGTCCCTAATTTTAACAATAAATTTTAAAATTTTTAACTAAGCCAATACAAGTCATGCGGCCAAACATAACATGTATTTTGTTTTCTAATTGGTAGCCTGAAGTTACTTATCATGATTTTGGGTAATGCATGAGATGCTAGTTTCAGGCTAGTAAAAAAAGTCAAAACTAATATACTTTTGAGGTCTATCGTAACGTTGGGGACGCATCTTCATAATTAGCCTAGGGTGGTCAGAACTTTTGATCAGTTGCTGATTATGCATATTAATGCTTTAATATTGAAGAAAGAATCATATTCATAATCTTCATATTAAGAGGAGAGCCTTGTATAATATTGGTACTATAAAATAGTGATGATGATACATACTATTATAGTACAGAGTATTTCTATTTACTAATGACAGACAGTATTGTGTGCTGTATCACTATGTTTTCTTTTGAACAGTTTGCTATATTTGCTATCAATTTATTTTCTATAACAAGTCACTTACGAGTACTTATGTATTGGAATTAGGCAGTCAATAATGTATTACAGAAATTACTTCTTAATAGTTATTATTCTTGCATTCCAGGAACAAACTGAATGGCTTGCAGGACAATGTGAAGTATGGCGCAGCAAATTTCTTGCAAGCAGGTAATATAATCCAAGTTATATTAATCATATATTATCTTTATTGCAGTAATAGACATAATATTAAATGAATAATTTTTTATAGTTTAATGGTTGAAGAACTAGCAGTCTGCAAGAAACTGTTGACTGAGAAAACTGTTAATTTGCAACAAGCAATCAAACAACTGTTAGATGAAAGATGCAGAGCAAGGGACATGATGTTATGTACATACAAGAATTTGTACAGCCTTCATGAGAATTGGCTAGAGAATATCGCTATTTCTGAATATACCGGCACCAACCAACTCTGTAATAGACCCATTGGAAATCTCCATTTCAATGCAACAATGCCACATTCCACAAATATATTGGATATGGCATCCGTCAACTTAAAACTTTCGGAGAATGTTTGTAGCACAGTCACTAAACAAGACATTAGTCACCTCAACAACTTGTCGACGATAACAGAAGGCGAAAAATATGCTGAAAATGTAAGTTCTAAAATGCTGACACTATCTACAAAATAAGTAAATCGTTACAAATATTGGCATTCCCAGAATTTATTTATGTTTATGTATAGTTATTTTTAAATTTACGAGTAGATAAAGTTTTATTACAATAATTTCCATTTACAGTATATTGAGCTATGAGGTTCATGGGATAGTGTAGGAAATATTTTCTTTGTGTTAAATTTATGAGTATATAAAATTTTATTATTACAATGTCAATTGATAGTATTTCAAACTATGATTTTGTAGTACCTACAGTGTTGGAAATAATTTGTCTTACTAGTCCTTAGGTAGTGGAATTCACTTCTTGTCTCTCTTAGATATGGAGAGGGATCCATTTCAAGATGCAATATAATAAAACGATTGCAGCTATCCAAATTGTAAATATACCCTATTTGCTAGTACAGATATAAGTCTGTAATATATTTATCATATAATCAGTTCACTTGCTCGTATCATAAAATTACCAGATTAATTATAAGATTTAAGTGCATGTAAGATAATGAAATTGTGTGTATTGGAAATCAGAGTAATATATGTTTATATAGTACAGATCTTTGTATGGTTGATTGATAGTAGCAATTTTCCAGGGAGCATGATATACTATTCATACAGGATAGTTTTATATGAACGTGTATTTACATATCAGTATGTTTTTGGACAAATTCCAACTGTTTTTAACTTACGTACATTGATGACGTTACACTAGTAATTTTCATTTAAATGTATTTAAATTACTAATTTCAGGTCATGGCCATGCCTTTGGATGTAAAACGATTGAATGAAGAACCAGTGAATGCATTAGTTCACCACGCATACAACAACAGTGCAAATATAACACCTCCGGTCGCCTCGTGTGTTCATTGTAATGGGAAAGTCCAATTATTATAATGTACAAGAGTTTTCATTGTATTATAATTAAAGCGCATTATTAACAGAAAGTACCTAAAAATCTTCCAAAGTAATGTGTACCTATTGTGTGACTTATTTATTATTACGTCTGTAAAATATATCGTAGTGATTAATTTGTATGCGGTCCTACGTGTTCGTATACATCATACGCTGCAATAAATTTTGTAAAATTAAAATAATACGATTATTAAATTCCATTGTTTTTAAAGTCGCATTTTTATTGTTATAAACCTAATATGTTATTAAATTGTCAAAATTTAAAATCTTTTTTATGGTATCAATGGCCCATATAAAGGAAGGAATTATTAAGAGGCAATTAATTGAAAAACTCATTGAATTTAAGGGAATAAAATAATATTATCCTCTATAATATTATTTTATTATCCTCTATAATATAATATTATTTTTTCATAACAAGCCAATATTTAGTAAATTTTGCTTAAAAATGAACATTAACCAACGTTACGTCTTGACATGATTTCATAATCACTAATAATTTCACGTTTATAATATCGGGTGCAAATCTGTATTTGTATACATTGAAGTAGTTAGATAACGAAGTTATTATGAAATTAAACTGTTATCAGAATAATTATCGTTAATTTGCACTGCCATAAACGAATTCGTATATGCATATTAAAATCACAATTTAAAAATACTTTTTATCGATTACTGTTTATTGGTAGCGTAATCATTTTTGTAAGGGTCATAATGTCAAGATGATAAATACTAACCATGCATTAAATATTTCTTTTCCCAAATATTAATAGTATTAAATATTTTTTTAATATAAATATTGTTGCTGCAAACTGTACTACATTATATCTTGTCATACTTTTACAGCTAATGATGGTAAAATACAACTATTTTACTTATCAAAGGTAAAATATTAAAGTAGGTACATTTTCTGTATTGGCAGGATCTGGATCATTTTGTAATGTTTATCTGTATAAAGCTAATATCAAACATCCTGCGTTATCTAAATTGCAAAGGGGATAATGATAAGCGACAAACATCAATCACCTGAGTACCTACCTATGTTGCTTCGCTATTATTCGATGCATTTTATTCGTGTTTCCATAATAAATTTTATCGCAGGTGAATGTAAATTATATAAAATACCTACATCACTTACCTACCTAATAGCCATAGAATGTGCATAATAATTTGACAAGCGTGCCACACGCAGCATCTAATTAAATGTAAATTTACATTAATTAATGGGATATTAAAACACTAAACGTGGAGATTTCTACTTTGTTTATATTTTTATTACAATAAAAATCATATCACATTCGTCTTTTTGTATAAAAATATATTAGTGAATAGGTTTAAAACTTGCAGTGATCCGCCAACAAATAGATATTTTATATATATACTTATTTTTGCATAATTTGTCGGATTTGCAAGTTACTTTCATAACAACGATCTCCGCAAGATATTTGTTGACGATAACTTATTTCTTAATTATTGTTTGTTGTGTAATCTGTGATGCGCGTTGTGGTAATGCAGCATTTCGGTTCCCGTGTAGTTGTACGCGAGGTAGTCCCTCACGGGAATGTACTTAGCGCCGCCAAACCAGTCGATCATGGCTATCTGAGCTATCTTCAGTTTAGCTACGAACCAGTCGTGATCTGGAAAAGTAATGTTTAGATTGTTTTATAATATAGGAGCACCTGATGATAAGTGGCTATTGCCGCTCCTAGACATCTGTAATCAACCCCAGATTGGATAAGATACCTATTCCTACCTGAGGTCGACCAGATGCGCCGCTACCCCTGAGGACTAAGCTGTAACGGCTTGGGAAAATATGCCCCCCCCCCCCTCGTTAAACCAGAACACAGCAGCGCTTAACATTGCTGTTATGAGGCAGAAATAGGTGTGGTGGTGGTGCCGCCGGAGTGGAACCAAAAAGAGTCAAATGTTTGTAGTAATACGAGTACTAGTAGCAGCGCTTTTACATCTCTACATATGTATATAAAATTCGTGTTTTATTAGCGGATGTCTTTAACTTCTTACACATTATAGAAAAACGACAACGTCCAGAATATAAATAAGACTATTTCTTATACCTAGTTTTTCTATACGTAAGCAGTATTTTTGCATACCTTCAATTAATTTACGGATTACCTACACCGCAAAAGTGCTTACTATACGTAACAAGTAAACACATTTAGCGCGAATTATAATTTAATATAGGTTGAACGTGACTGTTATAATGATCTAAGTTAAAAAGTAGGTATGAAATATTGCAATGATAAGATCGTTGCATATTGATGAAGGGCGCATAAACTTGTTACCTATATTTTAAATCTTTGTAAACGTCCGGGTTCGTTTATAATATTACGAGAGGTATGTATAAGTATAGTAGGGTATGCACTCATTATTTATTTATCCTTTCCGTGTCGTGGTTTTCTGCATCGATTGAGAGCTAAATTGCTCAAATATAAAGGTGTGGAGACACATTCCAAAAGTTCGCAGCATCTAAACTCGAATGTTTTTAATTCGTACGAATATTTTGGATTATAAATAATGTTCATCAAATAACCACCCTCGATCCATTTTATACTGCTAGATATATGTATAGACTTTTTTTATACCTCTGTGATTTAAATACCTACCGTGCATAACTTTATGGTACCTAAAATAAAATATGTACCTGCAGGGAAGTTAGCCATATCCGGATGCCTTTCAAATAACGCAGCTTTAGCGAACGTATACTCAGGAGTATTTTCTTTGACCTGAAAGAGAATAGGTATAGTGATTATTACAATAATTGAACAATGACATAAAAATTTACTTGTGAAATAAAATCATCAGTCTCAAATAAGCCATTAGTTGCCTAGGTTGCAGTCTCTAAAATTAATTGCATTCATCTGATTTTTTTTTGCATATTTGCTATTTTAATGTTTGTAATTTAGGTGGGAGAAATGTAATGAAAGCTGCAGTTTCAATAATTTAAGGAATTTAACTTTATTATGGTAGGTAAATTCTATCTACATGAAATAGTAGGTACTTATTTGATTTTATGTTCAAACCCCCAAAACTAATTATTCTAATTTTCCATATCTGTCCACAAAATGTATTAAAATTTTTTTAATATGTATCTGAAAAATCCGAATATTTTCCGTATCAAAAGTTAAAAAACGTCCGAATACAAGCGGAGCGCTGCAGTTGCATTATGAACATAAAAATCAGTTTCAACGATTAATTCTGATATTAAATTTGATTTCTGTAATACCGAGCATAAATTTTTTAATCCATTAAAGCCGTCAATAACATCGGGGACATTCGGAGATAACTTGTGTATCGACCCTAAAAACAATAGGCTGGCTATACGATAACACGCAGATAACGCAGACGTGCAATTGTTCACATACTGTTGATTAGAGAACATGTAATTAACGCGATATGAACCGTTTATCTCTAGAGGTGACAGATATTACAGATCGATGTATTTTTTTACCTACAGGAGCTTATCTATATATATAAAAGAAAGTCGTGTTAGTTACTCCACTTATAACTCAAGAACGGCTGAACCGATTTGGCTTAAAATTGGTGGAGAGGTAGCTTAGAACCAGGAGACGGACATAGGATACTTTTTATCCCGTTCGACCGCGTTTCCTTGAAGTCATTTTATAACTCAAGAACGGTTGAACCGATTTAGCTGAAAATTGGTAAAGAGGTAGATTAGAACCAGGAAACGGACATAGGATACTTTTTATCCCGTTCGACCGCGTTTTCGTGAAGCATTTTATAACTCAACAACGGCTGAACCAATTTGACTGAAAATTGGTGGAGAGGTAGCTTAGAACCAGGAGACGGACATAGGATACTTTTTATCCTGTTCGACCGCGTTTCCGTGAATAAATAAGAGTTGAAAGTTTGTATTAAAGTCCCCCAGTTTTGATGCAAATCTATATGAAAATTGGTATTTGATAGGATTTCGATAGAAAGTAATTAAATATCTATTTTACGATATTTGCAAAATCAACCCTTAAGTTGGTTAAGTAGGGGTTGGAATTTTATATTAAAATCCGTTAATTTGGAAGCAAAAACTGTAAAAATTTGCATTTGGCTTTAGAAGACACTTCGTTTAGAAATCGGCAGATTTTGAAGCAAAGTCTATGAAAATTGGAATTTAGCTTTTTGATTCAAAATAATAGAACACATTTTTCACCGTTTTTGGAAAATCAACCTTTAGGGTCGTTTAATCGGGTATGGAACTTTAATTTAATATCCGTTAATTTGGAGCACTAAGAAAATTATCATAAGACATAATGAAGCATCTGAGTCACTGTTTGTTTTTTTAGATCAACCCTTAAGACTGTTATAAAGCGCCTTTCTATTTACACACCTGTTTCAGCATTTTTAGCTATTCAACAGCCCGATTAGAGTACTATAAGTAAATAAACTTTCTTTAAAAAAAAACGTTATTGAAGTTATAGGTACTTCTTTTCGCGTGTTTGTAAAAAAAATAACAAAAAATACAACCGACTTCTATGTCACTACAAAGTAAAAAATAATTCGAACGAAATATATTGAGCGCCGACTTCAGAAATATGTACTAAACCAACATTTATTTGAATTATTTTCTTTTTAGTGATGACATAATAACATTTATATTAATACAATATAAAATTGTATAAACGTGATCATGAATTAAGGTACGGTCTGAATTTACATTGATTGGAACCGCCCGCTCGCAGGGCGCTGCCGCGCCCTGCCCGCTTAGTTTTATATTGTCTTATGTGTTCCAACCTAACCTAACTAAATAGTCAATGATTTGCAATTTCATTAGAACCTCCTACACCAAATATCTTCAAACACGACTCAATTATTCCCATCGGTTGAGGAGTTACATATTTTGTCTCCGAGCCACATTATCAGACCCTTAAATAGTCAATGATGAACTGACTTTGCAATTTCGTTAGAACTTACACCAAATATCTTCAAACACAACTCAAATATCCCCATCGGTTGAGGAGTTACATATTTTGTCTCCGAGCCACATTATCAGACCCTTAAATGACCAGTCAATGATGAACTGACTTTGTAATTTCATTAGAACCTACAATAAAAAATAACACAATAAAAAAATAATTATTAAAATCGGTTCACTAACGGCGGAGTAATTCGTGTACATACATAAAAAAAAGATACCGGCCGAATTGATAACCACCTCCTTTTTGAAGTCGGTAAAAAAATAACAGAGTGCAGAGAGGTAGAGTGAATTTTATTTAATTGTATTTTTTATTTTCCTGTTCTCCTGTGGCCATTTCCTAATATTTACCAGTAGTTTATGGACATAATACATAAATTACACGAGTGAAACCACGAGGTACAGATAGTCACTCATAATTAGGTGGTACGAAGTTCACCGGGTCATCTAGTAATAGATATAAGTGCTTACTTAGAGTTTGTAAAATTGTTAAACCGAATTTCTAAAAAGTTCTTTAACGTAATTATTACTCGTAAGTGCATTTTTATTCACATTTTTTGTGCTTTTCAAGAACAAAAGTAACTCGTTTTTCAAATGATATCAACTGCCTGTGGTAAAATAGCCATTTCCTTCAAAAATAACATTCAGTTACTTATATACTTAGTTATTGAATATACCTTCTTCATTTTGCCGGAAAGTATGAGCCTGGTGCAACGTGGGTCCTCGGGGTCTATATTCTGAGTTTCACAGTATCTCGTCTCTTCTAGCGAAATTAAAACGGTCGCGCGGCTGTTTTTCTGAAAATGCATTGCAGTTATTTTGCAATTGGAGATTTGTATACATATAGGTACTTCAATTTTAATTCATTCGCATTCACGTAGGTTAAAATTACCGATAAATCACGAGCGCTGAAGTCCAAAGGCGACATGTAGAAATATGGCACCCCGGTTGAATTTGCAAGGGACCCATCGACGATTGATTTTACATTTGAGAAGGGGAATCCCTCAATAGCTGGCAACACTGATATCGTCGCTAGTGACGCCCAATCTATGAAAGTAAAAATAGAATAATAAATAATTTTTGGTGCTTAAATATAATCTTTAAATATTACCTTACCTTACCTATAAGTATACTTTCTTCACGATCATTAATTTAATCGTTAGTTTGAAACAATAAAATCAATATCGTCGTATTTTGCGTCAATACCTTTTGTCACCACTTGTGCTAATAGATAAATTTAAATAGACATTGTCTTTCCCTTGAACTATAGAGAATAATTCAATCGTTTGCCATTATATACCGTAGGTAATTGAGTGTAGGTGGCAAACTAGTTAATTGTCCAAAGTTATTTAAACGGCTGAAGGCCATGTAAATAACTTTGAGCCCGTGTGAGGTGTGTGCCCTTAGAGGACTACGACCATGACAGTAGGCCAATAGCTCGTGCAGCCGGTACCCTATGCCGGTACCTAAGTTACCTTATGTTAATCGAAAACAGTCTTACTAATTTGTACTTTATCATAAACATGTCATTTAACATTAGAACTACATGTCAGTTTCCTACCTATTTTATTTATATAAAAGTATCATACCACAGTTGTGTGCGACGTATCTGGCCATGGGTATCAGCTTCGTGTGGTCTGGAGGGTCCGCATGCTTGTGTGGTTTGCGCGCCGAGATTTCGTTGGCTTCATCCCTTCGCGACCAATTTTTGTGAGACTTACAATCTCCATAGAAGTTTAAGATTGCAAGGGAAACTATTAGTAGCTTCCACATGGTTTTAGGATATCTAAAAAATTGTTACAATGAAAGGTTACAGAAAGTCGTTAAAGATAAAAATATTTTTTTAAAATATAATCCCCGAATTGAAGATGCTACAATATAAAATACATAAATCTGTAGTCTAATTAATGCTATGTAAGTAGGTTCATTTTTATTGATCAAAATAGGTAGGTATAAGTATAAAGGTACTTCGTACTTTGTTTATTTATTTCTGGTTATCCTTGTATGATTCACGAGGTAATATTGAAACAACATGTTACCTTGCATGCACTACAGTACCTATGTTATATACTGACGACCAGCTCACATTACTTAAATACAAAGAGCCTAATTCTACACAGATTTTATACATATTTTCGGAAATATTTTTTTCCAATAATAACCAAATAAAAAATAGTAAGTAATAAAAAGAAACAAGAAAGTAAAGTTACAGGAATAAAACTGCTAACAGCCATGTCATTGTGTTGTATTGCAATGCCACGGACTGCAAAATATTTAAAATGCACAAATTACACAATATTATCAGGAGATTTTCAAGTTTTATCACGCATTGTATCTTCAATTAGCTACTGTTTTTTGTATGATACAGTAATTTTGTATACTAGGTAAGTACTATTCTTAGCCAATACGTAAATATAAAACGCAACTTTATATGCAAACTTGAAATGCCCGCGTAATTGGCGGAAGATCAAAAAGTCACACATAATATTTTTCAGCAATTTATCCATAAATTATATTTAAATAATAATTACCTTCAAATATTGTAATAAACTACGTATATAATTTAGTGCTAACCACTTTTTAAACGAATACCGGTGCCAAAATTATTTTGGCAGAATGTTCTATATCACGGCACAAGTTGACGCGCGCTGTTCCACAACCTCACAACCGAGCGGAAGCGCGCCAAACTAGTAAATTCGTAAGTTGTCACTTTGCAATTTTTAGTTTCACATTTTAGCTTGTCATGATACACGCTATTTGCGAATTATGATTACCTCTGTTAAAAGGAATTGCTAGTTGTAGAATTGAAAATACCCTATTTTTATAAATAGAAATTCAAGTAGACAATTCACTTTGAGTTGATTTGGTCTGCTGAGGAAAAAAGAAATAAAAATTTGTGATATTTAAAGTTTTATTTCTCTTATCCTCATGGGATAAATACTAAATATATTGATATAGAATAAATACAAATTACACAGTTTGAATTTATACCTAATATTCCAGATATAAAAATTGGCAAAATAAAATAAATAATCAAAATATAAAATAGTAGTCCATTTTAATGGGTGTATGAATACTACACATAAGCTGGAAAATTTCCCAAATTAGTATGGCAACATTGATTCAACAATTAGCGGGCTATTTAAATTTCGTTATATTAACGAATGAAAAAAACTATATATATAATTTTAAAACTTTGTGTTGTGTGTTATTAAACGTAACATCTATTAAAATATATTCTTGGTCCAATAAATGTATTTAAGTACTATGAATAAAGTTATAAAAAAAACTTACCTAATTCAAGCAATTTGCACATTTGCGTCATAAGATTATTTTTATAAATTAAATAATCCAGACAACAAAAAATATACAAATAATTTTTTCGTTTATATTTTATTTATTTCATAATAAGTATAAAATGTACATTTTCATAAGACTGGCTTACAACTCAATTGTCATTGTACATATTAAACAATACAAAATTTGTTGTTATTTTGTACCACATTTCAACGCTGCGTACTCTTCGCTATCTGTTCCTTGAGCATAAGAATACTGGCGCGTTGCTCTGGCGGTAGTAGAGCGATCTGTTCATCAGATAACTGAAGCACTTGCATTATCAAGGCGGCCTGAAAAATTACATAACATGATGATTCCATTGGCTATTATACAATTTGAATTAACAAAAATGTTGTAATAATAGTGGAAATCAACTATTTTAAATTTACGCTTATTAGTAACACTTTATGGCGATACTGTAATGAATAAGCTAATTAAAATAAATCAATTATGGACGGGCAAGTGGTGTCATGGGCACACAAACACAATATGTACATACAAACAGAAAGAAATGAACTTCATTGTCCAAAGATTTTGGTGTGACTGATAATATAATGTAAGATTAATATTACAAGTAGAGCATCTACTATTTATCTTACCTTTTCTTGATCTGAAGCACCAGAAGGAATTCCCTGTATAGTCCTAGCCTGCGCGACGCTGGGCATGCCTGGAGGCATTTGTTCTAAAATAATAAACATAATTCAGAAATTATAAACTTTCCCAAGTGTGTAAAGTTCCCAAGTTTCAGGTAGTGTTTAAATAAAGCACATAATTTTATAAAAATGGTCAGTGGTATGGTATGTATCATACATATTTTTGTTTTAATATGTTAGTTGCTTGCTTGTGAACTATGTAGCAGTCTTTGTTTAAGAATTAAATAAAAACGTATTAAAAAGCCAGTCTTTATTGTATTTTATTTGAATAACAGTAAGTATAAAGTGTAAAACTTTTTCTATGAGGAATTTATAATAATGTGCTTTTGTATAATGTTTCTTGCTCACAGAGAAACAGCTCACAAAAAATGTGATACATATAAATTCTGCTATTAAGGATCACAATTACTACTATAACCATAGATTAGTAAAGATTACTCACTCACTTTTGAGAATTGAAATAGTTGCGTAAAAATGTTTTGCCACGTCTCCGTGCTAAAATGTCCCTAAAATATTTGTAATTATTATTATAAATTATTTAATTATCATGTAAATTACGCAGTATTAGTTATTTATTCGTAAATTTTCTCTAAAAATGTTTTTATTTGTCAAGAATTCAAAAAAAGAACTTACTATAATAAGCCATTTGCGGCTTCATTCAATTTCAAGGCGGCGAAGTATCTTTACTAATCTATGACTATAACATATAACAGCTAATTATAACAACATATTCGAAACAACTCACGTTGGTTGGTTTTGTTCTGTGTGCGGGGGTCGTTGGCGCGCACGCGCGGGTCCGCGCTGAACGGCTGCGCGGCCGCCAGGCGGGGGTCCCGCGGGAATATGCTGCTCAACACAACATTCAATTTAGCTATATTAATAAACGGTTTAATACTATTTTTAACGTTTATAATTTTCAAGAATAGGTCGAGCTCTTGTTTGGTACAAAATACCTAATTTAAAAAAAAAAACACAATATTTTACTTGTGTTGTGAAATCCTAAACGCAATAATTATTAGATCATAGACAAAAAAGTTGTAAGATCTATTTATTTGAGCCATGCAGACATGCGGGACATGCCGTTCGTGTGATACATTCGATGGCGTTAAGGGAAATAGTGATAGTTCATGGCAATTGGTTAAAAACTGACAAATATAGAAACTAACTAGAATGTAGACATTGAATACTCCCAAAGATAAGTCAATAAGTAAAATTTTGCAGAGTTATGTAGCACACTTTAAATTACAACAATAATAATCTAAAACATTTAAAGAAACTAAAACATTTACAGGCAAACTAACAAATGGAATGAAACACATAGGCTACAAAATATAATGAATGTTTAGGGATTTAAGGAAAAAAACGAACACTTATGAATAAGCTCCAAACACATAGGGAAAATATGACAAAAGGATAATCATTCCAATTTTCCAACAATAAATAAAAACTTACTTTTCTTTTGTTTCCACGGGTGGACTTGAAAAAATTTAAGTCAATAAACATTTGAGACAGAAAATTGTATTATAAAATACAAATGTCATCAAAACTACCATTTCAGTGTAGCAAAATCATCTAGGTCTGTGGTTTTGTTTTAAGTGCAACTATGATAGATTTTTATACGAGGTATTTTATAAAACTAGAGATACTATAGTTGAGGCAAAATCTTCCTTAGTGGTCATGGTTGCCTCTGAACACTGGGTTACTCACATTAACTTATAAGATATCTTTAATTACGGAATATAATTTCGCTACTTTTTACTTTTTAGCATTATAAACGTCTAAACTGTTAATTCAATAGTATATTAAATACTGTATTCAATTAGTTGTTCTTGTCTTATGTTATCACAACGTTTTGACTTCATCTCTAAGTCCAAGATGTAATAATAATTACATATGAATATATTTTAGACCTGAAACATAAACATAAAACGGCCTCAAATATCTCTGAAAGTGTATTATGAGTACTACATTTCATCATTTAATATTTTTTGCTTACTATCAGACTACAGAATTTTTAATTAACCTATCCTATAAAAAATGTTACATATCCCTTTTTAAATCATCCTCTTTTTAATTAAAATCGAAGTGCAATCCCTAGGCGTTAGTAGCTATACTTCCCAGAATTTGATCCTTATAAGCGACACTATCAGATAGTGGAATAATATAGAGGTGTCATTTTTTTCAAAATGAACTCGTTCGATTCCCGGCTAAGGAATAAAATATTTTAAAAAACTAATGATGCAGTTTTAGTTTTTATCAAAATCGGCCTCGTAACTCCTTTCAGCATTTCTCGCTAATCCTTATAGTTTCGGATTTGGCCCTGAAGGCCCGTTTTAAAAATTCACCCTGTATAGATAAGTAGCTGCCCTGGCAAACGTTGTTGCCATAAAAATAAAAAAAAATTAAGGGCCAACAACCCTTATATGCAGGAATGCCAGGTCCCATAAAAAATGTGAGATATCCCTTTTCAAAATCATATCCTTTCTAAACACGTAAAACACGTTAATATATAGATAATTGTACATACTTGTCAGCTGGTTGCGGCGGCTGCGCGGGCGGCGGCACGGGGTGCGGCGGCAGCGCGGGCAGCGAGCGCATGTCCTGGTCGAGCAGCGCCGGCGCCGCCGCGCGCGCGCCGCGCAGGTCCACGTCCATGCCCATGCCGCCCAGCGACATGTTCATTGGCGGACGGTCTGGGTTTAAAACAAATCGTAGTATTCTATTAGTTGTTTGGATGAGGTTTCAAAATAATTGCAATTTTCTAAGCTAATGGTAAAGATTAAAACAAAATATATAAACTTGCATTGTAACAAAAAAATATTGCTCTGAAGTAATAAACATGCATAGAAGTGTAGTTGTCCCAGTAAGTGGTAACTGCTGCCCATAGACATCTGCAACAAACTTTATATAATTTTTTATTTAAAGCCTGTTGTAGATGAGTTGCCATTTCTGACAACAAAGATGTTTGCTGTTACAAGAGTGGCATGGTAACTAAGTGACAAAACTTCTTTATGAAATAAAGAGAAAACAAAAGAAAAGATGTTTGCCTAACTATGGTGTTGGCTATCTATCCAGCTGACATCCAATCCAAACCCTGTTTCATGCTAGAAACATTTTGGTGATGGTATCACCTCAATAGATTCATTCTGGCTTCAAATTTTCTAAGCATATATGTAAAAAATAATTACTAAATTATCTAGAAACTTACTAGAGAATTGGTTTGGTGGCTGTACAGGATTACCAAGCATTGGTGGCTGTTGACCTAAAAAGTTATGAACAAAACTTAAATTTGAAAAAGATGCATATTTTATAATTTATATCTTAGATAATTATCATTACTGTTCCCCCATACAGTATAGAAAGTATGTAGTATTAATCATAATAAAAAATATAAATTTAGAACTATGAAAATAAATTCATAAAGAATACATACCCTGCATTCCTTGTGCTGGATTGTTAGTCATGTAGGGATTGGGTGGCTTGTCACCAGGTTGCAAGATTGGTGGCACTGGGTTACTAGGATGCAGCATGGTCTGGAAAATAGAAAGACTCATAAGCACACATACTACAATACAAAAATAACAATGTTTGCCATTATAACATTTGAATATCAATAATAACATAAATACACTAATTCAGAGCCGGATTAACCTTAAGGCAGAGTAGGCAACTGCCTAGGGGCCCAGGATCAATAGGGGCCCAATGCAGTCCGCAAAAAAAAAGTTTTATGGATCGAAAATGATAATCAACTATACTATTCTTTTTTTTTCAACGCATGTAACACTTTATACATACAGAACCATCTAGTATCTAATATTAGAACCAGTGTTGCCAACCCCAGTGAATAGAAAAGCAGCAATCTTAAGAAGCAGTAGAAAACAGTATAATTACATTTTCAAAACATTAAATCTACTGTCTCAAAAACCTTTCAATTGGGACATAGAATTAGTTATATAGATGTATAGTTAATGAAACTACTGCAGCACTACCATTAGTAGTAGTATTAGTACTTCTTTAATTCACAATTTTTTATAAAGTACATTATTGAAGAAAAACCCATTATATAATTATATATTTTTTTTAAAATAGGTACTCAAAGTTACAAACATTATTTATTAAAAATAGGTAATCAAAATTGCAAACATTATTTATTAAAAATAGGTACTCAAAATTACCTTGAGTAACCTGTTTATATAACTTTCCTGGAAAGAACTGGTTTAAACTTTAACCTAATCGAAAAACCAAGACGAAAAACTATCGATATTCAATAGACAACTACCTCTTTTACACTTAAGAAAGTATAAATGTAGCTATCCTTTTCATTGTGTGAACGGTGCCGCGTAAGAAAACGGGAATTCCCCGCCAGAGCGCGCGTCGAGTCTATAAAATTCGGATACACGCATAAACTATCAAAAAAACAGTAGAAAATCGTACTAAAACAGAAAACAGTGTTGTCATGTTAAAAACAGTAAATCTACTGTTAAAACAGTAGGGTTGGCAACACTGATTAGAACTAATATAATTCTTCGGAACGCAACTGGACTTCATTCGCGTTTGGGGAATCCCCGATTCGTTGGGTGCGTTCGGTAAGCTTCCGTAGCGCGATAATAATTTGTAGCGTAATAATTCCGAAGCTTTCGAAATACATTAATTACAATATGTGAGTTTTGTGATTTTAAGGTAAATTTAAAAAAGATTGATCCTTAATAATATGGTTCAATCAACTTTCCCAAATGTTATGATAGCATTGCAAATTTATAGAAGTTTGATGATAACAAACGCGACAGGAGAACGAAATTTTTCAAAATTGAAATTATTAAAAAATTATCTTCGAGCAACAATGTCTCAACATCGCTTAAACTCATTGTCGATAATGACAATTGAAAATGATGTATTGGAAAAGGTCCAAATTGAAGAAATCGTAAAAGATTTTATATCTAAAAAAGTTCGAAAAGTCCATATTTAAATTAACAGAAGGTACTGAAATTATTTCACTTTCTCTTTTATTGCGTTTGATTAAATATATATTTCAAATTAAAAATAACTGAGTCGCGTTTAATTATTCATGTATACATATAAAACACCTAGACTTAGGGAATCAAACGTACGCGTACTCTACGCGTGAGCTGCGCGGGTGACTCTGTACTAACACGCAGCCAACCCGCGTTAAGCACGCATAGAGCCTGCGTATGTCTGAACCCGCCCTTAGGACGTCATCGATGCCTATATCGGGAATTGTATTCAGGAATGTGGGTAGAAGGCAAAAAAATACATCACATGATAATATAGTCAGTCAGAGTAGGTAAAGAAGAGGGGCCCGAAAATTGTATTGCCTACAGGCCCATACAGGGTTAATCCGGCTCTGCACTAATTCTACAAGACATAATTATAATAGTTGAACTATAGATACACCATAGAAAATACCCCCATATAAATATTTAACATCGATATTCTGCAAGGAATGTGTCACTGCCTAAGCATAGGTAATGGTTCGGTCACACTCAATCTATAATAGATTTTTTATCTCCCTTAGAATAGCACACTATATCTTCTTACACAATGGTGGAAATGATTCTCTTTTGGCAAAGGGAGATCTCCCGCCGGGCTAGGTGATCATGCCCGGGGAGCGGCCGTGCTCCGACAGTCTCAGTTCGGAACTTGTATATATGCCAGATATTTAGAAAACTTCGATAGTGTGATGCATAATACTCGTGGCGCCATCTCTTGTCGAGTAGCGGGAGGTCGCCACACTCTAATAATGAAATGATACAAAGATAAATGAATAAAATATTAGTATATCTATGATTTTATTATACTTACAACAGCAGTGGCCGGATCTACTATCCTCATGATGACTTGTGCTTGCAACAATGCATAAGCCAATTGTGGGTTTTGTAACAGCATGTTCCTGGCTTCATTAGGATTGTTCTGGAAATAACATACACATTGTTCAGTATTTATTTTATACAATTTTTTTTTACAAAAACAAATACTGAGGATCTTAGCTCATTAAGTTTCACCACTTAAAGGTATGATAATGGTAAAGTAATGCATGCACGGTATGGAATGCTAGTTATTTAAACATAAGAATAGAATACTTATTTTACTGATAGTATAAAACAATATTTTACAGGGTTCTTATTTGACTTGCAGATAAATATCCTGATCATAATTATTGTGACAGATTTTACTGCTCTATGGCACATTTTACCATAAGATTAGTATGAATATGGTTAAAGTGTTTTATGTTGGCCAAGTGGGGTTTGGTTAATGTTCTCTACATAGTATGAATACCTTTAAGAAATGTACTAATACTTTGAATTATACATACATAAATGAATGCAAGGTTTTATCCTGGATATTATATAGATATGGATTCATAATATACATGGAATTGAACTGTTTCATAAATAAATTAACAGACCTGGATACAAAGCTTCATCTGCTTCATGAGTTCAAACATTTGTTCTGGGGGCAGTGTGGCCACTGCCTTACTGATTGCTTCTGGAGCCTTCTCCGGTTCTACAGCATCTCCATACGGGTTCTCAACCTGTAATTTGTTAAAGAAGTATTGAGTAACCTATTATTTTTAAAAAGGCATTACATTAAAGGCATTTTCAGTTTGGTGAACTTTTAGTTATTTTGTAACACATATAGTATAGATACCTATTATAATTTTTTATATCTTTGGTAGGCCCTACTATGACTAAGTTTATGTTTTGATAATATTTGTATAATTATACCTTTGGATTTTAATACTTATAACTTATAATGCTTTAAAATAAGTTTAAAGGAATAAACCGTTTGATAAACTTCCATACCTGTGGACCTTGCATCAACGCTTGCATTTCCATCCTTGATTTTTCCGTACAAGCATTGTCAACTCTAAGCGCACGACCACCTATCTCGTATCCGTTGAGGTTCCTCATTGCACTGAGAGCGGTTTCCTGATCCTTGTACTCGCAAAAACCATAGCCCTTCGGTTTCCCGGTCTCGCGATCGAACACCAGTTTGAATGATAGTACAGGCCCCACCTCACTGAAGATGTCCTTCAGCTTTTCTTCGGTAGCCTCATAAGGTATATTTCCAACTAAAATTTAATTCAATAGTCAATATACTTGGAAAAAGGTAATTGATTGTGTTAAGGTTAAACTTACCGAAAACAGATCTCATGGATTTGTCCATGATACTCTGTTCTTCCTTGTCCTTGTTTTTCTCCATGTTTAAGGATTATCGTTTGCTTTATAAAGAAGAAACTATGTACTTTAGAATGTTTAAAATCCCTCAAAATTATACTTAACCCAATTTACACTACAGCGTAAACTTTGTTTGATTTGATATTTTTTGACAACAATGACAACTAGACTGGGCCTTTACAACTGTCAACTATGGCCACAGAACACCTATACTCCTAACAGAGACTATGGCTTTTAATTTGACTACTGATAACATTGTTCAAATTAAGTTGTCTTCATATAGATAACAAATTATGTACAATAACCGGCTTTTATTTGAATTGCTATTATTTGAGCTCAAGGAATAATGTATGATTACATCAAAATTAGATCTAATATATTATTTACCTCAAAGATTTTATTTGTAAGTAAGCCTCATACTTATCTTTTACCTCTTAATTGTTAACAAATGCTCTTAAGATGGGTCTACCAGCACTAATGTGGTACATTTTGAATTTTTCTGTTAAATAAATAAACATAAAACAACAACAAAAGATCAAAATTTATCAACAACAAAAATATTTGAAAAGTATGAGCAGGTAACATTATTCATTTGGCTGAACACAACCCCTTTGCCTTTTCCATGACAAAAAAATCAATCATGTTAAAATATTTCTGATGGAGGATGCGTTGTCCTTCCTTTGTGAAAATTTTATTAATTGTGAAACTAACAAAATTCGTGCAGTGATTAAGGAAATTTGAGACTAACAGTCATAATATATAAAGACTACCAGAGTTCCTTCATTGTAAAGCTATCTTTTATGTATACTAATTCTTACTAGATATTGATTCGTTAGTAAAAAGATGGGAGGATGGCAAACAGGTTTCAGATGAAAATTTAAAATAATAATTTTTCTATTTTACTATAGAAGTGTTAGTGAAATATTCAAAATGAATCTGGATAATTCACCGCGGGAGAATCCGGAGGCGCTGGATTCTATCGGTACCGTGAGTCCCCGTGAAAAATACCACAGTATGAGAGAGAAAAAACTATCTACCGCTTCTCTGACGAATCAGGAAGGAGTTCGACCGAAAGTGGTGACGGTTAAACATCCCGAATCGAATAAACCAAAGCCGACTGCTAAGAAGAATAAGCCTATACAAGCGGACTTAGATGTCATCAAAGAATTCATCAGATGTCGTGATGAAGGAGTGAAGCGGCTTGATCTGAGCAAATCTTCCATTACTTCTCTCCCCCCGAACGTAAGAGATTTGACGCATTTAGTGGAGTTCTATTTATACGGAAATAAGCTAGTCGCCCTGCCAGCAGAATTTGGCTGTCTTACCAATCTGCAGACATTAGCTCTGAATGAAAATTCCTTGACGAGTCTCCCAGACTCATTAGCGAACCTAAGGTGTTTGAAGGTTTTGGATTTGCGACACAATAAGTTGAGTGACATACCTGAAGTTGTGTACAAGCTCACATCATTGACGACTCTCTTTCTAAGATTCAACAGAATTCGTGTTGTTGGCGATGGTATCGCTTCTCTGACAAACCTCACCATGCTGAGCTTGCGAGAAAATAAAATAAAGGAATTATCATCAGGAATTGGGAAATTGGTTAATCTAGTAACATTTGATGTTTCTCACAATCATTTGGAGCACCTGCCGCAGGAGATTGGTTATTGTATTAACCTGTCAACTTTAGATTTACAACATAATGAACTGCTTGACATACCAGAAACAATTGGGAATCTTCAGGCCCTAACCCGCTTAGGGCTCCGTTACAATAGACTGACAGGAATACCACCAACATTGAGCAATTGTACTCATATGGATGAATTCAATGTGGAAGGCAATTCCATTTCACAGCTGCCTGAAGGCCTACTTGCTAGACTGCATGAGCTTACTAGCATCACCTTGTCCCGTAACTCGTTTGCTAGTTATCCTTCAGGCGGACCAGCACAATTCACTAATACTGTATCAATAAATTTGGAACATAATCAAATTGATAAAATTCCATACGGCATATTTTCGAGAGCCAGGAATCTTACAAAGCTCAACATGAAAGAGAATTTGTTAACATCTTTACCCCTGGATATTGGTACATGGATGAACATGGTAGAGTTGAATTTGGGTACCAACCAATTGACTAAACTACCTGATGACATACAGCAGTTGCAGAATCTGGAAGTGCTGATATTGTCTAACAATTTATTGAGACGTATTCCACCAAGCATTGGTAATCTGAGGAAGCTCCGTGTCTTGGATTTGGAAGAAAATAAAATTGAAGTTTTGCCTAATGAGATAGGTCTCTTACACGAGTTGCAAAAGTTGATTGTGCAATCAAATCAACTAACTTCTCTGCCTCGCTCAATTGGCCATTTGATTAATCTAACTGTTTTAAGCGTTGGCGAAAATAATTTACAGTATTTACCGGAGGAAATTGGCACGCTTGAAAATCTTGAGTCATTGTATTTGAATGATAATCCAAATTTGTGCAATTTGCCATTTGAATTGGCATTATGTGTAAGCTTGCAGATAATGAGCATTGAAAATTGTCCTTTGACATCCATCCCTGCTGATGTGGTTTCTCTTGGGCCTTCTCTAGTAATTCAGTATTTGAAATCACAAGGGCCCTACAGAGCCATGTGATATCAGAGAGATCAATACCTGCCAATTGCACACAATAGAGAAAACTAAGTGGCAGGCACTATTGAATCTACATTTTTCATGTTACATCCCCAGTTAATCAAGTAATCTTTTGTGTCTAGAATAACACAGGTGTTTTATCGTAATATTTTATCAAAATTGAATCTAAATGTTATTCTAGCATAGTTGTGCTAAATTTTGAGTCTTACTCTCTAATAATGTTATCATGTTAAAGAAATAGTTGGTGTCCAGTATCCTCTATAAAGATAGTGTTTTTAAATTAACATGATCAATGTGGATGTTTTAAAATAATATTGTTTCATCCCTGTGTATATAAAAAAAATCTGATGCAAAACTGTTGCCAGAATTATTGTATTCAATTTGATGTATATATAATGTGTATGCACAATAACTTAGGTTGTAAATGATCTACAATCATTTTAAAGGATTCTTGATGTACTTTCTTAACAAATCATAATATGTATTGAAAAGAGGCCAAATAACTCATTTATTCTTGTATGCAATTTTAAATTGTGTTGCTAGGACTAATCGCAATTAGTAATTCTTCTTGCAAATGTTTTAAATGCTACAATCTTGCATAATGGTTTAAAAATATCTTCGAAAACCAATAGATATGTATATTCCTTACTTTGATGATGATATTACTCATAATTCAATTTAACTAATGATGTATCAAAATTTTTGAATGAAAGCAGGAATGAAATAAAGAAAATAAAGTTTACATTGGGTCCCATAAAATAATGAGGCAGCTATTGAGAAACATTGTTCTAATAAAAATTGATTTAGAAATAAAGATTCTAACAAGTTTAGATATCAAAACTTAATTTAATCATGTTATAGAATATTCATTTCTGGCCTTTGTCAGCTTGTTTCACTGTAAATTAGGTGTGGTTTAATTTACATACACATATAGGTGCTGAATAATATCTAATGTGTTTTCTAAGTATATTCAAATAATTTTGGGTATATTTTAATCAGACTACATTTTTAATGAAATTGAATACCAGAATATGCGAATGGATTTTTTTCCTCTCAAATAGCAGAAAACTGAATTAATATCAGTAGTTAATACAATTTTATTACAAATTGTATTATAAGGATTTATATGCATTCTCGCCTAGCCAATTTCGAGCATTTATTCAGAATAATTTATGTGTCAATGTCCATTACGAGCTACTTTTAATATTTACTCTGAGGGAATGACATAACTTTACAATTCCTATTAATTTAAGTGCAATGATTATTCATACGTCCAGGAAAACAGCTCTAACATAAAGGAGCTCTATTGTTTATAACACTTTATTTAAAAAATATATATTATAGTAGGTACTGCTATAATTATTGATTCAATTTTGGCGCTATGGACAAGTATTGTAATGTATACTTTATATAGTATCATCTAAACTCAGCAGTAGCATAAAATCGTAGTCTGATAGTGGTAAAAATATAATTATGAGATGAAATCAAAGCTCTTAGGTTTAAAATGTTTATAATTATTCTAATTAGATATTTTGATATCATAAAATTAAATATAATGTGTAGGTACTTTGGGGACGACATTTAATTATTATTTGACCAAATTAACTGGTCCTAATATTAATTTCAAAGTCCTTATGAAATTGCATTTTTATAATTTCTATTTTATATCTACATTTTCAAGACCTTTTCCGTTTTGAAATTTCAGTAGGTTTTAAAAAAAAGTATAATACGAATTAAGTCATAGTACACTGTTGATGGTTCCCTTTTTACTAATTATTGTATCTATCACAAAGTAGTCTGTTGTGCTATCGCTGGTATGGTATTATTTCGGACTATTAAAAACCGTGACAGTCTACTTCTAGTCATCGTATTCGGATTCTTAGCCGATATCTCATTGTTTCTATGTTACCTATGTACATAGTGAGATGTGCTATAACATGCTTTGCACATAATATTAATTGTCCCGGTAGATTATGGCTTGCTATGACAGTACAGTAATTGAATAACAGACATTCGACTGACTCAACCACATTTAAATTTACACATTTGTCACAATGCGTGTGTCATACTTTCAGCTT
Source organism: Epargyreus clarus (assembly GCF_041222505.1). NCBI lineage: Eukaryota > Metazoa > Arthropoda > Insecta > Lepidoptera > Hesperiidae > Epargyreus > Epargyreus clarus. The sequence continues at coordinate 11,210,403 of NW_027332213.1, forward strand.
TACATAATGTTTATGTATGATATTTTTATCCAATGTATATCAATTGCCAGATTTATGTGCGTTAAAAACGTATTTATATATTCAGTATTTTCTGTGTATTGCATGAATTAAAGTAGGTTCGTAATAATATCTCTATATTATATGTTTAAGATGAAATTTAATTGATGTATGTTAGAAATTGTTATGGATATAATTATCTACCTGCATTGAGATTTGTTCCGATATTAGAGTATATTCACATTAAGCGATTCCTCAATTATGATGAAATGATATGATGAAAGTTTATCACAAAATAATTCTATCGTTAATATTACTCCAAATTGTAATTACGACAACGTTTCCACTTTCACTGATTGTGGATTAACTTAGATTCCTATTTTTAATTGCAGTATCGTTCACAAATAAATCATTGATTCGAAATTAAACTTGTCCCATTTTTAAATGTGTAATATTACTGGATGTTTTAATTACATGTATGTGTTACATGAAATAAAGTGTATATTATAATATGAATTTTACTTTTATGCGAAACATTTACTTCCCTACAAATTGGATAAGTTACAGAATAACTTCAGGTTTTTTATTAAGTACATACATTTTCATCACATTTCCACCATTCTATACAGGGTGCAATTTGAACAACAATAAAAAATATCCGTTTTTTATAACTTTACTAATATATTAAATACCTCCTACAAAATATTTCCTGTAATGTCAGTACATGAGCAAAAATCTCATTCTAGCCTGTGAAGTACATTCGAAAACTAAAAAAAAAATGCAGTGTCGTGCAGTACACATAGGTACACTATGGGCTTCACCCACCACCACAGCCCTACTGATTGGATAGGCCTGGGTTGGTATATTTCATACAACGTTAAAATGTTTTCTTTTTCTTTAATTTCGGCCTTTTTTTTGACGTTAAATATGGTGCTTATTAATTTCTAATACGCATAAAACTTCATGCCAAAATTAGAACCGAACTTCTTACACCTGTTTGAGAGGCTGAATTACAAACCAAAGAATCTAGGTCGTCGTAATAGCTAGATCGTTTCCGACGAGATTGCATCGCCGGATTTTCCTCTATCCGTTTCCGCGGTTGTTCAATCTTGTTGGTGTTTCCATTTCCTTCCGATTTGCTTACTTTTCAAGAATACAGGTAGACATAATTATGAATATCTTTTTACAGATTAAAACCAATATTAAAATTTGTGAAAATAACTTCTAATTTTGGTACTGAAACATGATGTTATCAAATTATTTAGCATTTTACACACGAGTTAATTATGAGTTACATGTTGGACATTTCTATAACTAACTATTAACCAACACTCGTATACGTACAAGGACAGAACAAAGAAAAACGACATTTTAAATTCAATAATTTATGAAGTGCAAATATTACATAAGATTCGTCTCGAGTTGCGCATTTGTTCTTACATAAATAATTGTAGTTATATACATTTTATAAGCTTCTGTAAATCAAAGCAGTCTAAACCGTTTAAAAAAATCAGCCCTGAAAGTAACAATCTATAAATAATAACTGTTAATAATTGTAAATAAAAACACTACATCCTCAATTGTTTTAGTTACTCTATAACTAATTTTCTTCAGCTGCTATTGTGATGCTGCTAGAGGCTTAGAACGTACGGAGCATTGTTTTCCCGCTTTTGCGGACAGGGCGAAATTTAAAAAAGCATAGAAATTTGAAAATATACTGACAGTGGTGATGGTGTAAAATATAATATATGGATCTCTTTCTGTCCTACGGTTACTGCGTAACCGCGGCGACTACGTAATCGCGCAAATTTCATCTTTAAATTTTATTCGTCCGCAATGGAGGCGGAAGAAAAAAGCTCCGTGTGTTGTCACTCTTATTCTTTCACGACTGATTTCCGTACACGAACTTCATATTTCGCGAATAATATAATCACACTAAATGCTTATTATCCTTAAGCTACAATTTTCACATACAAAAATATTTCGACCTAGTAAATCACTATAAAACACACTTGGTTTCTTCATGCCCAATAAAACAAAATCAATATAAAATTAAATAATATGTAGTCGCAAAATAATATAGTATATACCGTGAGTGAATATCTAAACCAGTAACTCCTATTAAAGAGACCCAAAAAAAAAATGTTTTGAGAAATAAATTATCGTCATTTTGGGCCCTTGTTATCCCTCACAAAAATATTATTATATCCAAAAGTAAATGCATCTTACAATGTAGCTGCTTCGTAGGAAATCCATTTTATAACCAAATACTTTATTAATATCAAACATCCTTTTATGAAGGATTTCATATAGCAAAAAATACTTCCAAAAAAATCTTTATATATATTCTACTTGTCTTGGTATAAATCATAATAACTATAGTTCTAAATGTAAATTACATTTTAATAGAATTGTCATAATAAATGCTTATTAATATAAAATACTCATTCATGCAACTAAGAGATTAATTTGAGTATGTTAATACACATAACTAGCTTCTACAGTCAGTCCTTATTCACAAATTGCATAAGAATATTTGTAAAAACTTTCAAGTTATTGAGGTTCATTTGTGTATTATAAAAATAACATCACTCAATTTTACTAAACAGTAACAATTTGTTTCCAACCATAGTTGATTTTAAGAACACAACTAGAAGGTACTCAGACTTACATCTATTCATAAATCTTTGGTATTACCACTTTGCTTATAAAAAAGCAGAACAAAATAAATAACACTTTTATTGTGATGTTCTTGATATTAACCAAAAGGTATATCACATTGCAGTATTCGAGATATTTATGGCACTTAAATATTCATGATAACAGATTGGAAAAAATGCAGATAAATATTATGATTAAAACAGTTGATCTAAAAAATAATATATAGAAATTACACTAGTGAAGCCATCTTAGGTCATAAACTCATAATGTTTAAACCTTGGAAAACCAAAAGCTTCACAGAATCTTTAGGTTTTTAAAAAATGTGTATTAAATTTTAGGCTTGTGTGTATTTTTATAACCTGTGATGGCCTATACCTCAAGCCTTTGGAGAGAAAGATGAGACAACACATTTATTACACTGGTATAGAAACATATTATTACTGTTGCTGTGAGATTCCTGCATGATCATGTGATATAACATTAGTTTGTCATGGATGCATCATATTTACATAATTAAACATTTCCTCTGATGTCTCTTTTGAGGTTCAGGTCTTAATACCGCACGAACAGCTTCATCAAATACCTGGAATATAGAACAAGAAATATTGAGAAAATATTACCAATTCAAGCATGTTTCCTCTTAAAAATGGGAAAGGTTTAGGGCAAAGTTACATCACATACATAGGTTTCTGCATTTTTGACAATATTATAAAGAACTCCCAGTTTGTAAATATAACCTTCAGTGGTATTCCTAAAAATGTGTTTGAATAGGAAAGCAAGCAAAAAGTAATTTAAATATGAAAATAGCATAAGTGTTTATCAAAGATCTGCATCATTTTTATACATGTAATCCTTTTGGCCAATAAGCCAGGCGAATATCTGAGCTTAAGCGGTCAAGGCCACCGATCACACAACTTCAAACACTTCTATTACCTCTGAGCCCTAAATTACCACATCCTTTAAATTAAAATAGCATTTTATACTTCTGTTACAAGACAAGGTCAATATTGGGCACTTCCTGCTATATAATAGTTGAATCTAGCTCATATTGGACTAGACACCAAGATGATAAAATAATCTGTTCTATATATCGTAGTGTAGGTATATTCTTGGATGCATAGATTTTGGAATTTCACATGGATGGATTTGGTTAGATGAACAATAGAATGATTTAATATAATAATTAACATACCTGTTTGAGTCCACGCTGTGTCAATGCAGAACATTCCATATATTTTACAGCTCTTATTTTGTTAGCCAGCTTCTGGCCTTGTTCGCGTTTTAATGGCGACATGCCTTGTTCAGAAAGTAAGCTTAATGTTTCTCTGTCATCTCTCAAATCAATTTTGGTTCCTGGTGAAAAAATAATTTCATATCTTAATCTTAAAGATTAGATCTTAAAAATTATGTATGTATTCATAATTATGTAAGAAGAAAAACTATGACAAAACAAAAAAATATTACAAAATGATTGATACATTTGTACCATCATATTATATTGTACCGTCTCATATTTTTGTGATTAGAATTTTCTGCAAAACTTGTGTCATTTTATAACCAATTCTATGATGTCAAACACCAAAGTGTAACATCAAAAAAAAGATTTTTGACAGCAATAATATTGAACAGAACTTCTTTTATAGATTATTTATATCACTTACCAACTAAAATAATAGGTGCATCTGGACAGTGATGTTTGATTTCCGGATACCACTTTGAAGTTACATTTTCATATGACGAAGGACTGAAAACCAGAGGGCATAAGGTTATGATATATTATTACATATATGAGACACAAATATTTAACTTAAATTAAAATATTGTTAGAAAATTAATATGAAGGGAGTACAATAATGATTCACTTATAGTGATGTGACTTTCCCAATAATGCTTTATGGGAACTTATACTAGTGTTGAGTAAAGTGGGACCAACACATTAAAAAAAATGACTTAGAAGCCTTTTATATTTGGACTTTGAGCCAATGTCTATAAGTAGTAGTGACTACTTTATGTTGTGTTAACTACATATAAGATTTATACAAACTCTGTAAAATTACCAACTATATATTATTAAACCAACAAGTCCATGTTATTAAATACGATAAGACTATACTAGAAGACCTATGCAACTAACAAACTTCAGATTTAACTACAATTACTTAATACAGTTATTACTTGATTTGTTGATACTTTCAAATTTGTATGTAACACTAAAATATTAGTATGAGGCATAGATTAGTAAAGATTACTCACTCCTAACAAGAAAATGTACCCAGTTTTGAGAATTGAAATACTTGCGTAAAAAAGTTTTGCCATGTCTCCGTGCTAAAATGACCATTAAATATTTAAAATAAATATTTATTTATTACCTAAATTACGTAATTATTACGTAAATAAGTTATTTATTCGTAAATTTTCTCTAAAAATCTTTTTATTTGTCAAGGATTCAAAAAAAGAACTTACTAAAATAAGCCGTTTGTGGCTTCATTCAATTTCAAGGCGGCGAAGTATCTTTACTAATCTATGGTATGAGGATATATAAAAAACAAAATACCTCGTCACACTGAAACATATGAGGAAGACATCAGTTTGTGGGTAGCTCAATGGCCTCAATCTATCATAGTCCTCTTGTCCTGCAGTATCCCAGAGTCCTAATGACACTGCCACTCCATCCACAACCATTGGTGCAGAGTAATTGTCAAATCTGAAATTGAATTGTTTTGTTCTTAAATATTTTTGAAGAGAACATAAAAAAAGACTTAACTACAATTTTCATACTAAATAATGATAGTAGGAGGATATAATTATGATGATTCAAATGTGACAAATATATTATCATTTGTAATTGTGTGTCTATTTCCTAAATATGTACGTAGAGTCTACGTTTATACCAGTTATCACGTACTGCATTCACAAAAAAATGTATTGGGATCCAATATGATTGCATACTCACACTGTGGGCACATATTCTCCAGGGAAACTATCAGTGGTATACGATATTAACATACACGTTTTTCCGACAGTTCCATCACCGACAACCACACATTTAATAGGTCTTCCCGAAGACATCTACGAGAAAATACATTATTGATAAATAAAGGCCAACCTATGAGTCACGGAAAACCAAAAAGTATGGTATGATAAAATATAAAAAAATACCTTTATATGAAGTATTTTGGAACACTCTGTATTCACTGATGTTTATGTCAGTATAAATCTTGATAAATTCACTTTCGTTTTAATTATTTTATGGAATATAAACCAAAACTGAATAGGAAATCTGAAAAAACGCATTGAAAGATGGATGTTGTATTGCCAGTTCTTGACGAACAAGCATTTTTAATTTTGATTATGACAACCTGGATTACCATTTACGAAATTTTGTAATTTGTTAAGAAATAATGTAATAATAAATATAAAATAATAACACGAAACTATATATAAATTGATATACATTATGGCAAGATTATAAAATACGTAAGTTTTATATCTATCAATGAGTACAATCATAGTTTTAAGATAGTGTACGTGAGAGTATACGTCTATCTTTACATAAATAATGGCCAAATGAATATTACGTCACTGTCACTCATTTGTCACTTTGTTTATCTCAATTTTGTCAATAATGTCAATATGGCGTTCTTAGTGTCAGTAGATAAATATTCATTGTACGTATTTTTCGTTGTTCACTTTTATTGGTGGTGTGTAACTTATGTCAATTGATAAACGAATATCCTATTAAATCTAAGATTGCCGACAACAAGAACAAAGGTTTGTGATATAAATGTTTGGAAGTTTATAAACAAAATTCTTTAACAGTTAAGTGCACTATAAGGTTTTATTTCAGATGAGTGAGTCATGTGTGGAGACTCCAGAAGCGCCGGCTTGGCTATCAAAACTGGAGAGTCAGCGAGAAAAGCTAAGCAAAGCTCGATTGGGACATGATAGCGGTGCCGGAGCTCCGTGTAATTCGTGTGGTATGTTGTTTATTTTATGCTTAACAGTAATTTGGGACAAACCCGGTCAACTTCTATACTTTCGTTCATATATCATACCAGTTGTAACTTATGTCGGTCATTAATGCGTTGCTACCTCTGATGATTGTGATCAATCATTATGGCCCTACGATACCTTCCAAACCAGAGTAACAGTTTAAATGGGGTTGCTGTAAAAAAGAACTACACATAGCAGTGGTGCCATTGCAGTTAAACCTCCAGAAGTGTTTTGGTAACATTCATATGACCAAGAAAGAAGTCATATATTCTATAAACTTAAACTTATATTTACGAACAGTTCTACTTATGTATCCGTTATGATTAATGACATCCTTGATAACTTATCTATCATTGAGTAATTCAGGTACTTATTATTTCCTTTGCTTATTGAATAAACAAAGGAATAAAACGGGAACTTTGATCCTTTATAATATAATGACGCAATATTATATTACAACATTGATCATTAACTAAGTATTTAATCAATTAAACTATATTATCAGTTGTTAATGTTAATGATAACAGCCAGTTTTATTTTGTATCGAGATAATAATCTATTGATTATTTACTTAAGAAAGTAATATGCAATGCATATATTATGCAATGATTTTTAAAACCTAGAAACAATGTACTTGTTCCTTGTCTTATAAAGCATTTAATCTATGTAATGCTAATCTAGAAGATCCATAAGGAGAGCTGATTTTAATAACCACCTCCTTTCTAAAGTCGGTTAAAAAGATAGTATATCTCAATGAAGAAATATAGAATATATTTCATTAAATTGAAGTTGCCAAAAATTGAGCTTTTTAAAAACGGCTTATCTATCGGCTGTCCTAATGTTGCATGATGTTCTCTCAAAATCATTGATCTCCATCATAGATTTGCAAGGATTGACAATTAATAGATATACACATAGAAATAAATATAATGAACATATGATTATTGAATTAGGAAAAATCAATTATAACATTTATTCTCATTATGTTCAATTTCTTCTAAACAATAGGGTGAATCTGTGGCTCAATACCAACATATATCAATTCAATCACTACTATTTCAGGACCATCTTGCCCTGGTTTGGATTTACACTTCTGGAGAAAGGTGTGTCGCTCCTGCCATTGCAGTAAGGATGTGCATGATGTACAAGATGACGACTTGTCTGGGTGGGCACAGTTTGAACTCCTTGGCACTGCCAGGCCTAAAAAGGCCTCTTGTAAGTAACCATTTACACATACATTTTATCCGCGCCTTGTTAGTATAATCTGAAATCTTTCCATTTATGGAAATGTATACTATAAGTCTAATATTTCTGAGAATTTTAATATCCATTGCTCATAGATAATCTATTATGCCCATTTTCCTTCTTACTTACTAATAATAATCTAATAGGCAAGTAGTGTGTCATAGTAATAAAATTATTAATTGTATTCAATATTCTTTCAGTGCCACTTATCAAAATTCGGGGAGTAACAGATAAACCCGTGAAGCTTGATTGGGTACCTCCAAATGCATCAACAGAGCTGGTAATTGTGTTTTTATATCGCTTGGTTTTATAAGAATAAGAAATTAGATGATTTGTAGTAGCTATTTATTATTTTGTTACAATCACTTTTATTTGAATTTAAAACCATATTACCATTGGCCATGATTCATTCATATTATCAGTTTAACTGTGCTGCAACTAGGTAAAGGTTTTAAAATGTTAAAAGGGTTAAACATAATTTTCTAGTATGATGTCCATACCTTTATTTCCATTGTATATTGTATTGTATGTTGAATCACATTAGTAATATTGTAAAATTGTATAATTAATTTTTAAATATTTATCTTATTCCCCTATCTGGGAACTGGGATTGTATTATTTCACCATCCGATAGTGTGGATTATGGATTAATTTTTGAAAAACAAATATAAATAGAAAAGTGGACGAAATAGGTCATTTATAAGAAAATAGTATTGTTTTCATAAGTCTATTATTCATCGGTTGATAGTCCATTAATTTTAATACAACTCACAATACCCTGGTAGAGATCTTCAGGATTCACATTATCCATACGGTTCCAAGTGTTCAAGAATAGTTCTCGCCAAACCAAAAGTCTTAGTAATAAATATTGCATCGTGTCAAAGGAATTAGAACAGCATTTCTATATGTGTAAAAAAAATGCTGTTACATCTCCGTGTACATGTGCGCTCCGGAGAAGTACTCGCAATCATAGAGCGCCTGGAATGTGGAGGTGGGGCCACTCGCCTCCCCCCGCCTTCTTTTCCCTGATACCATTGTTTTGCTTCTGCTACTCGTATCGCGCATAATTACAGCGGACTAGCGGTTTGGTGCAATTTATACAAGTAATCACCATGATCCATGTACTCCAGATGTTCAAGTACATATAATCAACATGATGCATGTATCCCAGGTGTCAGAGTACATGTCGTGCCTGGGCGCGGACGCGCCGGTGTCGGGCTCGGCGGCGGCGCGGCGCCGGCGCGCGCAGCTCCGCACGCAGCTGCCGCCGCACGACGTGGCGCCCGCCGCGCGACACCACGCCACTGATCAGGAGAAGACTGAGCATACCGTGAGTCTTTATTGTATATGAAGAGAGAGCAGGCAAATGGATCTAATATTGGCGAAATGTAATTAATATTCACCACTTTATATTTTAAAAATGCATATACCTACTAAAGAAGCTACTTCTTACTATGATAAAAAATACTAAAAATAAAATTAACTACGTGGTACGGAACCCTCCGTGTGCGAGTTCGACTCGCACTTGGCCAATTATTTATTCTTTTACTGAAGGTGGTAGAACCCTATGTGGTTAGAGTTCAGCGGCACCACTGGCACGCCTATTTTTACGTCAATATAGCAGTGTTAAGCGCTGAAGTGTTCTAGTACTATGGGTGTGGGGTGTGTTCTAGTACTAGTGGTAAGGGGGATATACTTTTCAGACCCAATCTAGCTTAGTCCTTAGGGGTAGGGGTGCATCAGTGTACGACCTCAGGTAGTAATGTCTTATCTTATCTGTAGTACCCACTTACCATCAGGTGGACTGTACTTCTGCTACTTCAATATTATAAAAAAATAAAAAATAATACCATTGCTTATAGGGTCACCTAATTATATTTAGGCTTGTATCGTGGGCTATGGTCATTTGCAAACATAACACCTGGCTGTGGGTCAACCTAGAACCATTGTCTAAACTAAACTTTCACTACTTGACATTACCTTGATATTACTCGAATAAATAAGTAGATTGTATGCTATAAGCACTAGGTTATCTTATAAATCTGCTTTTACAATTTCATCATATAATGTACCAAGTAATTTTATTTTTTGTATGTTAACAGGAATACATCACCCGGATAAAAGATCATGTCGTTGGAATGGGTAACGTAGTAAGAGTGGGACCCCTGCAGAGCGGCGAACTGTACTCCATCGAAAATAGTAAGACTCACACTACCACCAAGTCTTATGCATTGCCTTTAAAGATATCCAACATATCAAGGGGCGTTAAATACAACATTGTTCCTAAAAATGCTTCGGATAAAAAACTTGTTCTGGATGCTCAAGGGAATGTGGTTAGCAGTGCAGCTAATTTACCTGATTATAAATCAAGTCCAATACTGAGTCGTATTGTAAAAGACAAATTACACGTAATGCGCATTGAGTCAGATCGTATTAAAAGCGCGGTAGAACATGGGCCAGTTTACGATAAATTGTTCAAGAATCTTAACGATTTGAACATGCCTGTCAACAATGACGTCTACTTGGAACCAATTAAACTGTTCAGAGAGGAATACAATAAAAACCCACAGTTCAAAGAGGAGGTCAATGAGTTTGCTAATAAGGCTCTCAGTGCTCAAATAATGCCAGATATATGGGCGACGAACAATAACGTTATGGGCACCGCCAAGCTATTGGATAGTAGGATCCAGAAGGGTACAATTTTCGCTCCAAATGGCGAGATCTGGAGTTGGAAACATGAGCCGACTACAGCGGAGCACAGTGGAACAATCTGCTCTACTAAGATCAATCCGCAATACTCCACTACCACGAAGCCAATTAACCAGGTTGAACCACAGCAGACAGCACCTTTGAGGGAATACCTTCGGTCACATTCTGAGGAAGACCGTCCTCCTCCACCGCCGCCTAATTACAACACTTATCCTGGCGCTTTGCCGCCCACAAATAGTGATTGGAATAACGACAATGCACCGGCCTCCGACAGCTCTGGAAACCCCATACCTGTCGGTAACTTTGGAGAACAAATCGATCCACTTCTTAATCAGTTTGCCGACATGACTTTGAGTCCTGCTGAAGTGGAATTCAATAGAAAATTGTACAATGAAGGAGTACCATGCCAGCGCTGTGAAAAACCAATGTTTGCGGGCGAAGTAGCGGTAAAAGCGGAGCGAGCTGGTCAGGAGGCTATTTGGCATCCTCAGTGCTTTACTTGCAGCAAATGTGGCGAACTTTTGGCCGATCTAGTCTACTTCTTCTACAAGGGCGAAATCTATTGTGCCAGAGATCTGGCTAATGTTTTGGAAATACCACGTTGTGCGGGATGCGACGAATTGATTTTCACGAGGCCCTACACTGCAGCAGAAGGCAGAGCATTCCATGTGCAACATTTTTGTTGCTACCACTGCGATGCCCCTCTTGGTGGTAAAAAGTATGTTCCTGATGACAAGACTGGATTGCCTATATGTCTTCAGTGTTATGACCAATTTTATGCAGAGCGTTGCAGGGCTTGTGGGGGCGTCATAGGTCCCGAACAGCAAGGTGTGTCTTGGAGCAACGTACATTGGCACGCCAATTGTTTTATTTGCTCTGGCCGCATGTGCGGGAAAAGTCTCCTAAGTGGACGTTTTGTGGTTAAACAAGAGATGCCTTTTTGTAGTGTGCCTTGTGTGCAAAGTAGAATCAAATAAGATATTTCTATACTATGATGTATGTGCCTATATTTACTGCATAGATTTTTTTCTATATTTAAGATGAAATTTACTTATACAATTAGTCCAGAATAAAAATATTTTCGATGAGGATTATTCTAATGAAAGTTTGTATTAAGAAATACATTTATATAAATACATTTTAGTAGATATATATTTTAAAAATAAGTAAAGTGTTTTATACAAAAACAAATATATTGCATTTATATTTATGAAGATGTTGAAATGAGCATTATATAGATTAATATTGAAAAAGCGCTAAACAACTGTTTCGAAAATATTATTATATTGAATGTAAACTACTGTGATTGTACCGAGTGTCAAATTATATAATGGTAATACAAGATTATTATATGTGTGTTGGTACTACATGTGTGAAATCAATTTTAATAAAATCTATATTGACATTCTATTAAGCAGTTTGTAGACATTTAATGACAATTTGTATTAATTATAAAGATATATTAACAATTTTGAAATATTATGTGTTTACTACACATAGTAGTGTGTTATGTAGAGTAAGTTTATTGGGATTGTTATTAGGGATATTATACACTGCATTTGTAATATTAGGGACCAAAATAAATCATTCTTTTATAGTGTACGGAATAAAACTATGATTACTAAAATGGCATCTAAATTAATTTTCATAAAGGCAAGCTAAGCAGTAGAAGCTGTCTATCATTTTATAACTGACATTGATTTATCTTCTTCAAAATGTTTGTGGTCATTATGATGGCCGTAACAAACTGCAATGATGCAATTTCATACTGATTTGCTACTTTTGATGTGTAGGTCATGTTTGTTAAGATTTTGTATCCAATCAAATTTACATACATGTAAAACAACTTTGTTTATTTTATCTTATAGTAATGTTTGCAAGGATACTTTTGATATTATATAAATGCGTGATATTTTATAATTAGGTGCAAGACATTCCTCTAAATTGTGCCATTATGTTAAGTATTCAATTTTGCAATAAAAATAAAGTTTATAATGTGGCTTTCATTGAACAAATTCCTTTTTTTTTTCTATAGATAACATGAACACTTTTTGGTGTTTATTTTAATAAAATGTATATTTCAGTACATTTCAACAAAAAGTAACCTATCAAGTCATTGTACTGTTCATATTCAATTCACAATACATGCATCTGGGGATGCAATAGAGTCCTTGCCAAATCAAGCCAAAGTAAGAAAAGGGCACAGATGTTACCATCCTTTTCTCAAAGCTGGTAGAAGTATTGTTGCCTCTAGTATATCTACATTATTAAACTAAATAGTAGTATGTGAAAAATTGGAACATGTGTTAAAATACCTAAACAATGAATAATGAGAGAAATTCCGTAAATTTCTGGGTAAATTCATATTTAATGATTGGTAGATAACACACTACCTTTTAATAGGAGATACTTACATACAATTAAAGTTAAAGGGACTAGGTGAAAGAATGTATTTTAAAAATCATTTATTGAAACTATTAAAAAAATATTTTTTTTTATATGCATATTTGACAATGCAATTTTATAGTTACAGATTAGGTAAGTGATAAAGTATTAATTTAACATGAAATGAAATCTACAATAATTTTTCCCTTTTGTGAAAGACTTACAAATAAAATTTTTGCTACATTATTTTATATTTAGATCATGATAATAGTTAAGAACTTGTTATTTATAAAGATTTATTAGTGTTTGTAAAAGCAAAATTTTAATACAATTTGTGAAGCATTACAGAAATATAAATAAATTAGGCAGCTATTTTTAAGTTCCCAAGATCGCTTTTGAGTTTGCTCAGGTTTTCTTGTATAGCTTCTTGTTTGTTCTCTAAAGCCGATATGTGTCCATCGGATCGTTTTATTTCCTTATTGATATATTCCATACGTTTAGCAACATTCTGTCGGGCTTCCTCCAAGTCTTGTTTCACTAATACAGGGCCAATTAATTTATACACTTCGGAATCCTTCTTTAGTAACATTAATTCTTCCTTTACTGCCTTGTTCTCGTTCAATTGACTGTCTAATTGTTGTTTTTGAGCTACGGCCTTATGGTACTCTTTTTGCACTCCATTGAAAATTTCAAGCTCTTTTTGTAGTTTCCTTTGGGCTTCTTCAGCCATTTTCATAGATTCAATTTACTAGCAGTTAGTTACTAATAAAATTAAAGTTTTATATTATTTTGGAAAAGTTATTCACAAACTCACAGTATAATGACTTTCGGCTGTTTTTTAGGTTATAAAATTTTAAAATGTTGCCACTTTATTGTCATTGTCATTTTGTTTCAATGTTGCTACATTTCTATCATATGCGACTAGACTTGGCTTATTTAGGCCTAGGCCAAATATCTTTTGTAAAGTATTTTTGTGTAAAATTTTGTGTTCTAAATATTTTGAACATTACATAAAAAGCGTTATATTATAAATTAAGCACTTGGCCAGCGAGGTCTTGAGACTAAAGTAACAACTATTAATTAAAACACTCTATTACTACGCCTCGGCCTAATTGAGGCCAATTGAGGTAATTGGCTTCTAATGTGCTCTTTACATATTGTCAATATTAGCAAATATAGGCAAATCTAAGTTTATTATTATACCGTGGCTTATTTTTTTTACTTTTATGGGCAAACATTAAAGCAGGAAAATACAAAATACGTTATGACGTTTAAAAGTGTGCAATCACAAGTTAGGACCGAAAAAACTGATAAATTACTCTTGAAATTGGTCTTGCTTATCAAAACGCACCTTAGACGAATTTTCTAACGTAGGCTGTGTGTTTAAAACTAATAAACACATTCTAAGATTCTAAGCAAACAATGCTCGACAACAATGTCGGAGTAAATCGACGACACTAGTGCAAGCAAAAGGTACAAATTAGATAAAAATAACTTGTAGTAGTGTTGTAAGTTAGTTTAATTGAACCTTATTAGAAACATTAATTACATAGTACAATTAAATTAATGCATTTCTTATACTCTACATCAGCGGTCGGCAACCTTTTAGCAGGCAAGGGCCACTCAGTGTCAAAATAAACTAACGGCGGGCCGCACTTGTAATATAAACCCCAGAAGCCGAAGGTACCTGTATAATTCATCAAATCCCATAGAAAAAATGAAAATGCTCTTCAAATTGTTAAACCATACAGAATTTAATTAGTACACGTAATTTATAGACACATTACGTTTATAGCCATAAAATTATGGAATTTAAATAGAAATTAAACTTACAAAAATACTACTTCACTCGGTCATTTATTGTTCATTCGCGAGCCGAGCGAACCGCGTTACACACTATTGACTATATTGATTGCGGATTGTTTGCGGTTCGTTCATGCATTTATTTTCATATTATTAGTACTTATTTACAAAACATTTACGAGCCGCAAGTAAGTCGTCCGAGGGCCGCATGCGGCCCGCGGGCCGCGCGTTGCCGACCGCTGCTCTACATAATATGTAATCGCCTTACACGTATAAAAAAACCTCCAGTCTGTCTTATTGTTATACTCATACGTAATTATTTATTAATATATTTGGGCTAATAAATTACAATCTTAAAAATTTACACTAAACTTAAAGGAATTAGTGGTTTTCTCCATATTCTAGGGTCCACATGTAACCTGCATTTGGATCTCCACTCTTTTCAGCATCATCGCGTACTTTTTCAGTCTGTTTTAGTAGGGTTTGTATAGTTTTAAGAAGTTTTGGATTTTTCGGCTTACGTTCAACCTGAAGTTTTTCAGATCGTTTCCCAAAAGAACCTTTCTTACCAAATCTTTCCTTGACAAATTTTTCGTACAGGTCTACAACACCATCATCGTCTCCATCCTCGCCACTGTTAGATATCCTGTAATTTGCATGATCTTTATCTATATAGCTATTATAGATACCATAATTGTCGTGGTCATTATTAACGCCTTTTTTAACTTCGTCCTGGTTTTCTTCGCTGTCATCATCATCATTGTGGTAATGATATACATCTTTACTTTTATTTTTATTTTTTCCTTTCTTCGGCGCTATTATACCAGCGTAAGATAAAATATCATCAGGAAAATTGATTTCTGGCAACTTTATGGGTATTTCATCAAATTTTATATTTAAGGTATCATCATCAGTTTCTTCTTTCGGAATTAGGGAGTCTAGTGTTCCATCATTTGTTTTATCATCTTTATTAAGTTTAGCGGTTTCAGACTTATCTGTGTTTTCGTCTTCTTTCTGAACTTGTGATTTATTGTCATGATTGTAATCTAAAGGTATTCTTTCAAATTGTTGCTTAACATTAACCTTGTCGCCATCGTTTTCTTTTAATGCAACTATTTTTTCATTTAGTTCTTTGCTACTTGATTGCTCTTCTTCTGAAGATTTGATACCATCTTCTGCCTTTTCTAAGTGGCTGTTTTGTGGTTCGCTCGAGCTTTCTTCACTTGATCCTCTACTGTCATCTTCATTATTTAGTTCTACCACAGGTTTCACTTCTCCATCATTTATATTAATTGGCTGTTCATTAGATACACTAACATCATCACCTGTTGAAGATTCAACATCAGCTGTAAGAGATTCTGATTTAGTTTTATAAGATTTTGGCTCTGGTGCCGTATTAGGTGTGAGATCTGAATTATAATTTTCATGGACATCTTTTGTGGGTTCAACTTGGCCTTTATCATTAACCTGTATTCTTTCATAACTAAAGTCACCCAAGTCTACGTCTTGGAGAGATCTGGGTGTATTAGCGTTAATAGGCTTATCTTCATACGATGCATTATTTTTATCAGACTTAGGTTTTCCATACTTATTACTTTCACTGCTATTCTCAACGTCGTCTGTAATAGAAGGGTTCCTTGCGTAGAGGGAATCACTGTGAGACTTATAATTTACTCTTTGGCTATCATCATTAGGAATATATTTCGAATCAGTTTTAATTCTATCATTTTGAGTATTTTTCTGGGAATATGGTAATTCATCAGAATTTTCATTGCTTTTATAAATAATTTCTTTTTGTTTAGTGTAAGGAGAATGGTGATTTTTACTTTCTATATTTTCATGACTTTCACCACTTTCGTTGGAATTACTTTCAGTGGATTCCCGTATGTTTTTATCCAATTCTTCTATATTATCATATTTTTGTGGTCTGTTACTTGTGTTATCATAATTAAATATTTTTTTGGATTTTGGTTTATCGTAATTTCCTTCCCTGCCATTGTTTGCTGGTAAATTTGAATCTTCGTGCAATGTTTCTATATTAAAGTTAGCTAAATTATCCTTCTTTATAATACCTCCAGGTTTATATTGAGGCGACACTAATTCTTCTCTATCTTTTTTATCATGAGACGTAGTATAATCTACTGATGCAGGTTGAAGACTTTTGATATCATACGCAGGTTCTACTTCAAGTGACCTTTTCCTTCTAAGTATACTGTTCTTTATATGTCCTTTGCTTTTATTTTGTGTAACTGTTTTGTCTGATTTCTTGTATACGTATTTTGTTACAGTATCACCATTTTTATTCACCTCTGCCTTGGTTTGTTCTTCGTTACATGTCTCTGCTGAGATGTTAACATTGTTTAAACATTTATCCGTTCTAATACTATCATTGTTAGATTGTAAAGTGTCGTTAAGGTTTACTTTGGATGTAGTATTATCTGCAATGATTTCGCCTAATGAAGTAGTATTTATAACGTCACAAGAAATTTTTGTATTTGAATCATTTTGTGTCTTCATTTGAGGTTCCATTTCTTTTGTATCATTGTGTTCAGTACAATAAACTGTTTTATTAGTTGCAATCGCGTCCGTCATCTGTAAATATATATTTATTTAGTTTTTCCATACTGTTTGCTAAAGCAGGGACATAAGCATAAAAAAAAACATTAATAAATAAAACAAACAAGATACTCTATGAATTACTATTTATTTTCTACTTGTATTTACAAAAATAATACAGTTACGTCATGCATTGCTAGAATACGTTCTACATTGGTTACAAAATAAATAAATTTAACAAATAAAATAACAGAAAATAATTAATTACGTAAATTTTACGAATATCATTTACTTATAAAACAAAAAGGCAAGATATCGTCTTACTTTGAATTTTTGTTTTACTTTAATGATATTATAACTGGAGTCAACATCTATATAATAGGTAAATACACCAAAAAGTGCTATTTATTTATACATAATTAACTTTTATTCCAGTAACATTTCCAAGTGTTTAATTCAAATGACTCCTTAATGTATCATTAAAATAAAATATTTACATGAAAACTGCATAAGTCTACGTGTTTACTTAAATTTTAAAATAGTGCATGTATATGAAAAGCTTATAACGACGGTAGTACTAATATTCGAAATATGGCATTTAAGCATGTGATATCACCGTTGACCCATCATATTCTAAAATAATTTTGTACAGATTTATCCTAATAATTTCTTTTATTTTATATAAAATTAAATAAAACCTTAAATAGGTGCATTTTACGAATTTATTACAATGCAACGATAAATGTGTGAAAGTCCGAATATTTTCGTTGACGCCAAATACGCGTTAATGGAAAAAACGGCCAACAAACTTAAAATAATGTTATAACTATTATTATGCAAAACCATAAAATATTCGGATTTTCTCTATATCTTATTCTACTTGTACTTGATCTATTACATGTTTCTATATGATTTACCACAGACTTTAGAAAGATAGCATTAAATGATAATGATTATGATTGGATTAGATAGCTTTACAGATTTAATTAATAATTATTTAGACCTTTCAAATTGGTAAATATATTAAATGAAAATAGAGGTTTTATTAAGGCCAGACCGAAAAATATGAGAATATTCTCATATTAAAGTCTCTTAAGGTTTAAGCGTACTGCGTAAACTGAGACGCAGTACGCTTGTACTTTATAACCCAAACAATATAAGTTATCATAATATATATGTAGTTATAAAATTCTAAAGTCTGTCGTAACAAAACAACCAAACTAAACATTACGTGCATTTGACTCGTGAGTATATTTCAACGTGTTTAACTAATACTACTGACTATGTGTAATACTTGGTGCCGGTACGTCTACTTCTTGCCGAGGAACGGGTCGTATGTGAAGCTACTCACGAATTGCTTGGCGGTGCCGTGGAAGGGCACCGGTTCCGCCCACTTGCTGAAGTCCATTGAGGGTATGATACCACTTCTGCACGGTACGCGGGGATTTCTGAAAAGATAATAAAAAAACATCGTTAATATTCATTATTGTTTCTTAAATTATTAAGTGAGTGTAGGATTTAATAAAATGTACGATCAATTTTTTTTATAATATAGAACTAGCAGACGACCATGCAGTCCACCTGATGGACATCCATGGACATCTGTGATCAACCCCAGATAAGATAAGATTCCTACCTCAGGTTGGCCACAGATGCGCCACTACTCCTGAGGACTAAGCTGGAACACCTCGTAAAAGTATGTCTCCTAAGGGACGAGTGCTGCTGTATTCTAGTTTGAAGGCTGTGGTAAGCCACACTTTTCAAACTAGAATACAGCAGCGCTTATCACTTCTGTTGTTAGGCAGACATAGTTGTGGCGGTAGTGTCGCCGGAGTCGAGGTATAAAGAGTTCTACCAACTTCAGTTATTATTAAGTAAGTGCATAATTCGATTCGAATTTGCGATCTGTCTATCTATTATTGGTTTGATATGTTAGTCGTGATAAAAAGGTTTGCTCAAAGTTTGTAACACATTTTGAAGTGCATTATATTCTCTTTTATTTTTTAAGCTTTTGTGAGCATTAAGGTGTATAATATACTTACAGTTCATGATCAGGTAGGACCATGGGGTAGAGTTGCACGGTGTCGATAATATCCGTGTTGTCGCAGATGACACGGGCCAATCGAGATTTTCTAATTTCTGCTAATTGTTCAGGTGTGAATGATGAAGGCTGATTAGGCAGTTCAAACCTTTAAACAAAAATGGGAGTTAGGTATACATATGTTAGGTATGCATTTAATACAGTGACAGCCTAGTGGTTAAGAAACTTGGCCTCTTGATCGAGGGGTCCGAGGTTCGAATCCCAGACACGCCTGATTTTTCAAAGTTATGTGCGTATTAGGTATTAATTATCACTTGCTTAAACGGTGTAGGTAAACATCGTGAGGAAACCTGCATACCTGAGAAATGTTACAATAAAGTTTTCAAAGGTGTGTTAAGTCTACCAATACCCACTTCTCGAGCTAGTGGTTTATGGCCTAACCCTAATTAGAAAACTCTGAGAAGAGATCCGTATCCAGCAGTGGGATAGTAGGTAATGGGTTGATGATGATGTTAGGTATATGAATAGATAATAAAGAAAAGAAAGGAAATAAGTTAATTGCTTACCAAAATCTGTCTCCTCTTCTTGAGTAAGAGAATTGAGTGGCAATAATGCACGCGAAAGTAGGTCCTAACATCGAACCCGGAAGCGGTCTCTCAGATACGCCTCCAGACCATAAATCCACATCAATAGGGTGTTCGAATATCGTTTCGTATTTGCGAACAGTTTCGTTGGCCATAGATCCGAACAAATCTTGGAAAGTATCCGCACCGGAGAGTCCACAGAACTTCCTGAACTCCATATATCCTGGAAGACCGAACTCACGTCCTCTTTGCATGTTGAAGGATACCAAATCCATTCCAAAACGCGCACCGACCTTCTTGAATAGGTGGTTAGTTACTTCTTGGGTAATAGAGTCGTCCATAGCTTGTGCAACTTGATTCATTAATCCCATCACATACTCATCAAGAACACCGGCTCTGTATAAGTCGTATGGTCTACGAATGAGATCTGACAACCTCTTTGAAGCTGAAATTAACAAAAAATACATTAGCTTTGCGAAGGAAACTTAAGCATATATAAATATAAATAGTATTAAATATAAATAAGCTTCGAACGGAGACTATCGAAACAAAGTTGCTCCCAAGGCATGGTAATAAAAATAAAAGTAGCTTATCAACAAAGCGTGAGATCTCCCTTTGCTAAAGTTATTTTAAAATATAGTAGGTAGTATTACTAACTAATCAAAGTATCTAGTCCTACATGTTATAATTTTAAGCAATCAAATTATAAAAAGCTTAAAAGGTTACGTATTTATTATCATCTATCAAAGAAATAATGATTATGAATGTAAGTACCGATAAATTTGTGAGCCTTCGACCATCTTTCGACAGCCGTAGGTAATAAAGAGTGTCCAAAACGATAGGCAGCAGCAGCAAACGAAGCCAATACATCGGGATTCACTTTAGGATCATACCCGTTCCAGTAACCCTGAAAAAAACATGATAATAATTAACCTCAGATTTAGAAAAAACTTTGACACTTTTGGAACTTTTTGAAGGTAGTAGAACCTTTTGTGGTTCGGTGGCACCACCGCTACACCTATTTCTAACTCATAACAGCAGAGTTCGTAACTCATACGCGCTGATGTGTTCTGGTTTGAAGGGTGTGGTAAGGGAGACATACTTTTCCGAGGCGTTCCAGTTTAGTCCTCAGGGGTAGCGGCGCATCTGTGGCCAACCTCAGGTAGGAATATCTAATCCTATCTGGGGTTGATTACGGATGTCCATGGGCGGCAGTAGCCACATTAGCTGGACTGCATGCTCATTTGCTACTCCTATATAATAAAAAAAACTTGCAGATTTTTTGTATCATCGATTGAAATAATATCCGAACCTCTTTTTCAAGAACCAATCCAAACTTCTCCATAACGTCTTTTCCGAGTAAAATGGGTAAGAACTCGTTATAAGTGATGTGTTGGATTTCCGCGATGTTGATTCTTCGCGCTTCCTGGAAGAGGGTTTCGTCGTCCCAGTGAGGATTGACACCTGCTAAACCCTCTGCCACTCTGTTGTGTTCACGGGCCATCAGTGTATGCATTACAGTCAACACCAACTGTTCGTTCACTCTGATTTCTCCTGGAAATTTGATAAAAATGCATTTAATGGAGAAGATAATGAGATGTGAAAACAGTATCAACGTATTGAACAATTGAAATATTAATTTCTGAAGGTTTGTGGTAACTTTTCGAAAATTGCCATTGATTGTCAATGGCAGGTAAGGTGTTCTGAATTATCCTATCAAAGAGGAGCTCCGAACGAAGACTATCGGAGCACGATTGCTCCCAAGCTCCTAATAAAAAACCTTTTATTTTTATGCCTTGGGAGCTTCCTAACCAAGCGTGAGATCTCCCCATTTGTTTATGTTATTTTAAATGTATTACTAATTAATCAAAGTATCGAGCACTACTTGTTAAACTTTTTAAGTAATTAACTTATAAAAGTTAAATTTCTTTTAGTTTTGTAATAACGTACACTAAACACTAACCTGCTTCGAAACAATACATGTTTTTGTTGGGTCTGGTGCAGCCTTCATCGGGAATGTCGAGCTTCAGAGGCAGAAGGTCTTTCAGGCCGTATTCTTTGAAGACTGGATTCATTCGTAAAAGACCGCCGTAACCAGTTCGCAGTTTCCTGATTATTTGAAGTTTTATTATGATAAGATAAGAATAGATTGTAAGTTATACAGGGTGAATCTCCATAAAGTGCACATATTGAAACAGGTAAAATTAAACCGCATTTTGTCGACAAAAAAAATAAAAAAAATAATAAAAAATTCTTTTTTTGGGTTTTACGACCTTTTGAATTTTTTTTTGGGAATTGTGCACCTGAAGCAAATAAATCGCTATAACTTTTAAACTAAGAGGGTTAACAGGTTCAAACAAAAATAACGATGAATGCCAATTATAGGCCGTACTGATCCATGAAAAACAAAAACAAAAAAGGTTATCTTCCCAGAAAAAAATAGTCAGATTAGTGTGAAGAAAGCAATTTTTTTAGGTTAAATTTCAGTAATCGTGAATTTCCTCAAAATAATCTAGGCTTTTTATTTTATTTTTATTATTTAATGTAATTTTACGTCGTATTAGCTTTCAAACACTAAAAAAAGCATGCCTCTAACTTAAGTATAAAGTTTCCTACGAGCGCTTAAACAAAGGCAGTTCTTAAGGGTGTTGGTAATAAATAACATTTTTAATACAAACTAGTGTTTTTTTTTAATTATTAAAGATTTATTTTATTACTGTTTTATCACTTTAATATCGTCAAAAATAAGAAACTACCATGAATTTACCATTGAAACATATTTTTGATAGTTTCCTTTGTTTATATTTTGGACATCTAATTATGGGTCGGACTATACCAGTTTTATTAGGGCGCACGTGCGTTGCGTCTTTTTTGAAACGTTCCTAGCAAACTTTATACTTGAGTTAGAGGCGTGGTTTTTTTAGTGTTTGAAAGCTAATACGACGTAGAATTGCATTAAATAATAATAAAAAAATAAAATGCCTAGATTATTTTGAGGAAATTGATGATTACTGAAAATTTTACCTAAAAAAAGTGCTTTTTTGCACTAATCTGACATTTTTTACCTGGGAAGATGATTTTTTTTTGTTTTCTTTTTTCATGGATCAGTACGGCCTATCATTGGCAATCATTGTTATTTTTGTTTGAACCTGTTAACCCTCTTAGTTTAAAAGTTATAGCGATTTATTTACTTCAGGTGCACAATTCCCAAAAAGAAATTCAAAAGGTCGTAAAACCCAAAAAAAAATTTTTTTAATTTTTTTAATTTTTTTTTTGTCGACAAAATGCGGTTTAATTTTACCTGTTTCAATATGTGCACTTTATGGAGATTCACCCTGTATAAGTGTAGTATATAAGTGCATGCTTAAACACTAGTAATAATAGCATGTATCAATTATTACATACAAGAATTATGACACTAGCATAAATAAGCTTTAAAGCTTTATAAATTTAATTATCGAAAATAATTTTATTAATATAGGTAAGTATATTTTTATAATACTTTTGAGGTAGGTATTTTTTTTACCTTTGCTTATTTTTTAATGTTTATAATAAATTACGTTTATATTACCTTGCGAATTTTTCGGTAACTCCATAGACAGTATTACCATCAATTGATCCGGTCAATGTGTTGAAGGGTATCCTGGATCCTATGGAAAAATAAACCTTGTTAAAAAATCCTATACTCTCATGTATCTACTCGTAATATTTAGGCCCCGTATCCTTAGTATGTGTTTTTTACGTTTTGACAAAAATGACTGTTTTTGTTTACGTATTTCCCATATATTTCCAATCAGTTCTGGATACAATCAGCTAGGGGGCGCTGATTGGATATGTATGCAAATACGTAAAAAAGTACCAAAACAGTTATTTTGTAAAAACGTAAAACGTCATACTAAGGGTTACTGGTCAGGAAGTCACAGAAATAATACAAAAATGTTTATAGTTTTACAGTTTTACTATCAGATTGAATCATATGCCATAATATTTATTTTACTTACCTACAGGCATAATTAAATGGTACGACAAAACAGTAGCCTTATGCTGTAGGTACCTGCACGTTAACATGTCACTGATTTGTAAATAATGACTTATATGGCATTACCGACCTTAAACCTTAAATATCGTAATACATCCTACAAAATTGCAATATGTTGTCATTACAAATTATTCCTTGTGCTCAATTTAATAATATTTACAAGAATATTTTTTATATATATTTTTTTATTGAATTAATCTTTATGGTTTAATTTATAACATTGACAAATTAAGTTCGTTAACTTCAACACGTTAGTATTTAAATTAAAAAGCAAATTCCAACAAAATGTCATTTATTTAATAAGACCTTATAATACACTACGGTATACTACATTCAGGTACGGTAAGGTAACAGTAGATACTATTTCCAACCAACAATATTTTAAAATCTCTTGGTCCAAAACAATTTTAACCGTAGATACATTATTTATGTTTGAAAGTAGCAATAAAGAAGGATTATGTCAGAGACCAAAATGGATTCGGTATTGTGTATTAGAGAGTGGTTTATTAACCTGAGCCATTTGTAAATGTGATGCGACTGCGTTCATGCGATTTTCGCACTAGATTGCGCAAGGAGGCGTTCTTGGACCACGTAACTCGGGTTAACTTTCCCCTCTCACCGGATCAAGGCAGATGCCCGCTCCAAAACTAGTCACACGCTACAACTTAATGATTGGAGTGGAAACTACACATACAACGCTGGAATCAGGGTTGCCAACTGTAAATTTTTACCACGATTTTATTAGCTTGACCTGTATGTATGTATATATCCATGTATGTATGTAACGGAGTCTTTGAACTCGACTTTTACCCATGTTAAACAGGGTTGCCAACTGTAGATTTTTACCACGCTTTTATTAGCTTGACCTGTATGTATGTATATATTCATGTATGTATGTAACGGAGTCTTTGAACTCGATTTTTACCCATGTTAAACAGGGTTGCCAACTGTAGATTTTTACCACGCTTTTATTAGCTTGACCTGTATGTACGTATATATTCATGTATGTATGTAACGGAGTCTTTGAACTCGATTTTTACCCACGTTAAACAGTCCGATTAATTAAGTTTTGAACAATTATCAAGAACCGATGACAATACACGATTTTAATAATTTATCCCATTCTCCTCATCAGGATCGTCAGGAATCAGGATTAACGATTTTCCTTGTGCGATTTTATCGTGGTTTTTAGTTTTTAAACTATAATTTTATTTTTCGTACATAAACAGATAAAATCTCGTATTTTGCCTTTGCCTCGTACACTTCCGGAAAGATGGTATATAGGCGAAGAAATGTCAGAAATGTGTATATAACAGCGAAATAAAAGGTCGCCAGGAGCAAACAATCACTGAAATACCTACGTAGTTGTCTTCAAAATTCCGCTAATTCCTTGATAAATACCATCTTTCTTTATGTCAACATCTAGTACATATTTGTACGAGGTTGTAGGGTCCTCGTACCTCGTACGAAAGACCACAAATATCGTATTTGCACGAGAACTTTCCTATTTGTATGAGAATACACTTGGCAACGATGACTGGAATTCACATGATTGGCGCCACCACTATGATATATGGAGTCGAAGCTAATGCTAATGACAAATTTTCGAGACATTAACATGTTTTCGTAATTCCACGATAAAAGAAATCTCATCATCATTCTATGCAAGATATTCTCTGTCGAGTCACGTGTTTATAATTTGAATAAGATAATTTTAAATTGATAAACGTAAATTAATGACTTTTGCCCTCCGCTTGCGTAATTATAAGATTTAGTAAAATGTTTTTATGATAACCCAGTTTAATTGCAATTACGTTTGAATAGAATAAGCCTTTGTCTTGTTACAATGTAAGTGTCATGTTTCAGTAATTTTATGTATCGTTGACTACTCTACTGTGTGTTGCGAAGTAACCTCATATCCACGAATGATCGATTGTGGTTAATGGATAAGATTTCAATTGCTATATTTGATTGCTTGCTGCTTGGACCATGTTTGTCTGAAATCGCTTATTGCATTACTTGGATACCTACATCAGCATTCATGTATTTAATTATGTGTAAGTGCAATTTTATTCTTAGTCATACGACATTAAAGACTTCGTGGTAGACCCAGACGTCAAGGTACCCAATCAGTAATTATATAAGCAGGTACAGTTTACCGTTCAAAATACATTACGATTTTTAAGTTAGGAGCGTCATCACTGAGGCTGATCATGTTCCTATAACCAGCACTTCCATTTGGTATGTAGGTATTAATAAAATATGGAACTAAAGTCATATTAATAGTTAACACTGTGTCATGACCGTCGTGAGCTATTATCACATCACATCATTCATCGGTAACCGACTGTCATTATACCCATCGATGTTGTAAAAAGATACGCTGACTGTCATTATTTCTATATCGTCACTGAAAATACTAAAAGTCTAACACACAAATAGTATTAGATTTTGGATTTTGCGTGTTAGACTTTTAGCCAGTGACGATATATTGTAGAAATTTAACTTACCAAGACGGCAGCCCGGCCGCGGAGAGGGGAAGCCCCGTACAAAGTCGATGCACTTGACGCCCCAGAGTCGGTAGAAATAGTCGTCATCGGGGACGCGAATCTCGTTGCAGTATGGATGCTTGAGGTGCGGGGGCCGCTTGCAACACTCCTCGGGGTCGTTGCGGTTGATAGGGTCTAATGAAACATCATATGATATTAGAAAGAAGGTGGTAGAAGAAGTTGTGCTTCGACTCCGGCGGCACCACCGCCACACCTATTTCTACCTAATAACAACAGTGTTAGGCGCTGCTGTGTTCCGTTTTGAAGGGTGTGGTAAGGGAGACATACTTTTCCGAGGCGTTCCAGCTTAGTCCTCAGGGGTAGCGGCGCATCTGTGGCCGACCTCAGGTAGGAATATCTAACCTTATCTGGGGTTGATTACAGATGTTCATGGGCGGCAGTAGCCACTTACCATCAGGTGGACTGCATGCTCGTCTGCTACTCCTATATTATAAAAAAAAAAATGCTATTATGATACTTCCCGCTGTTCGTCAAGCGATAGTGATATACGTTTTTGAATCGCGCTATCAAAGTTACATTGCATATAAAAGCTCTGGTGCTGGAACACGGCCACCGGGAATGATCAATTGATCACCTAGCCCAAAGGCCTTTGCCAAATTATGATGAACGCAGTAAGCAAGTAAATCGTTGGGGTAAGTACATGATTTCTGAAAGGCACCTGTCACTGAAAAAATATAGTCTAGCTTTTATTCACCATAAAGCTTATTAAGTAAAGTTAAAGAAAAATAATTATAGATATTTAGTTATTTTTCCTTTTGATGCAGTATATCAATAAAACAGTTAATCTAAGTTTAAAGTTTCTTTAAAATATATGAATACTACCTACCTAGTATCTAGATTCCAGAAAATTAATTTACTTCATCAGGGTGTTAAAAGTATAAACTCACCCAGAGGCGTTCCAGTAAGTGTGTAGTCATGGTCCATGAACTGTCCCCAGGCGATAACCATGACGGTGCCGGCGTGGTCGTGGAAACCATCGTCAGGGTGCATGGTTCTTGAGACCACTCGCGACAGCGGGAGATCGTGGCCATTGTGCGCGATACGGGGCGCGTTAATACCGTCAGAGAATAGAGGACCAATTAACCTGTTAAAATCATAAATGTCAATAATAGTTTGTATTTGACAATAACTGCCTATAGGTAGTAAGGTTCCCTGATGTTTGAGCTACGCCCTGAAACTGTTTACGCAAAGATATGGCCTTTTGTTCGAACAAACGTATAAGACATTTAGAATAGATAAAATTAATGACTGGCTGTATTTTCTAGTGTTACAATACAGGCGTAATAATATCCCAATAAGATCTTAAGGTTTCGTTGTAATTATTGTAAATCGTGCACTAAAGAGGCCTCAATTGAAAAACGGTATTGTGTACATGTGGTATTAAATTATAAGCGTTCCCGTGGAAACATTGGGATATGCCTTTTCTGTAAAAAATCCCTTAAATAGAAATCTGAGGTAACATTTCAACTCAATCCAACAATTACTTTTTGACATTGACAGATATGCAAATCCATTTTTGGCTATCACTTTAATATTAGATACCATAAATAAATAAAGATGTGGATTTAGTAAATAAATAAATAAATTATAAATAAGAGCTTTGAATTTCAATATACTTAAAAGTTTTACCTTTGGAAAGGTGCCATGGTAGCGCCCCAGGTCGGGTGGCGCAGGTTGTTGCAGAGGCCATCGAACCGGCGGTACTTGCCGGCGCGGCACTCCACGTGCGAGAACACAGGTGGACACACCTCGCGGATCAGAGTCCGCGATGTGTCGATGAGGGGCAGACCTTTCTCGATCTCCTCGTATGTCAAGCCATAGCTGGAAGAGATATATTTTTTATTTTTTTTTTATTTTTATAACCTGGTGATGCTGGTAAACGTTCTCCAATGTATCGATTAATCAATACCTATAATTGTAACTTCAACCATATAGATATTATAAATAACTGTCCTGGAAATTTCATTAAATCATTATTGCAAACACTATTATAAAAAGGTACAGAAAAATTTCATTGTAAATCCTTATAACCTTTATAGAATAATTGTGTAAAACTTAGTAATCCTTATAGAACAATTTGTTGTTGAAAAAAAAAGGTTTCACTTTCAATTGTATTAAATTTCAATTATATTATAGTAAACAGTGCTGGTTCACAGATATCTACTTTGTTAATTCTATCTTTATGTATAATATCTCGCTGTGTAACTGTTTGTTAACCTAAATAAATTAAAAAAAAAACATAACCATAGGACTAGCAAAAGAGTATACGGTCTATCTTATGGTAAGTGGATACTGCCTATACTCGACCATAGACAACTGTATTCAACCCCCCGATAAGATTAGATTCCTACATGAAATCGGCCACAGATGCGTCGCTACCTCACTACCCCTGAGGATTAAGCTGAATTGCTTCAGAAAGTATCTCCCTTACCACACCCTTGAAACCAGAATACAGTAGCGCGTAACACTGTTATTATTAGGCCGAACTAGGCGTGGCGGTGATGCAGTCGTATTATATTGCAATGAAGTTGTGCGTGATGGAGCAGTGGTAAAACGTAGAGGGTTCAGGGTTTGACCTGACTCAAAAAATATCTAAATTATGCTTTAGTATTTTTGTTCCGCAAGAAAGGGAATTTGCGATGTTATCTAAGTGTTAAAAGTTACTGTTAACTTTGTAAGTATAAAATAATCTTAAATCAGTTACAGCTACCTTAATTCTCAGTCAGTAAATACGGGTATTTACAGCTGTAAACTGACAGCTGTCAGACACGACTAAATAATTAATTTTAAAATTGTGTTAAAGTAGAAATATTGATAAAATTAATTTCACACTCTTATGGCTTGTAATATAATTAAGCAACATATTGAAATGCCAAGGACTGCAATAGTAATATATCATTGCTTTGACTGTTAATAAGTTACATTGGAGAGTAACTTTATACGCAGTTTGTGGTCAACATGCCGAAATGTAATGCAATGTACGTATCTTATAAGTTCCTGATGTCGTGAGCCACTATTTCTTAATCTGCGGTAATCGTATCAAGAGTCATGTGTGTAAAACTTTCTAATTGAACTGTTTCTCTAACAAGTACCTACATACGATGAAATCCAGTCCTAGTATAGTAGCACAAAGCTTCCGACTTAAGTACACGATCGAAAGACAGAACGACAAGTTTAAATATAAACGGCGATTCTTTTCGATAAGTAAGTATGAAAATATATAGAATGTAATTATATTTTATCATTTCGTGTAAGATGCTCTAAGTATGGTATGTAGAGCCTTATGTTATTTAGAGTGCTTCGTCCCTTAGTACCGTAACACTAAATGTCAAGACAAAACCCACTTGGTGTTGATATACTTAGTACCTACATATATCTTTCTTAATATACTGACCAACTTATGGCTACCTCTTTAGATGATTTTCAATTAAAGGAAAATCTTTATCGACCTCCAATATTGTCAACATTAAGAATGAATAAAATTCCCATATCTCTGAGTGTAACAAAAGCACGAGCACTAACACTAAAATGAAAGTTCAGAATATCTGTAATTCAAATAACTTTATAATATTTGTAATGGTTTGTGCTATAAAGCGAAATGAATAAAACCATAAAGTAATATCGTTCAAAGTAGGTACATTATTCCGATAAATAAACTATTATTACCCGTTAGCGTACCCAAACTCAATTCTTTCAAAATATGTCACGTAATGGGATTGTCCTTTAATTTCATAACAAGTGTCATTATCACATTGAAATTTCGTCGTAAGATCTTAATGTCGTGTGCGTCGACCTTAAAAAGTAGTCCGAGAACTTGCGATGCAATGCCATTAACATTACACGAATGATCCACTTTTTGTACGATCTCTTTCTCGTTAAACAAATTGTTTACAATGGAGCTTGAGCACGCATTTATTAAATTACCATATTGCCCTCGACGTTTTTACCTTTTACCGAAAAATAATTTTATATTTTTGTCTGCAGGCGTAAAGTTATATTCCAGTGCCCCTGAAATACAGTATCAATTTAAAATAAAATCCGTCTTAGTTCTTACCCGTATTATGTTACTTATAAGTATTATATTTACAGCTAACTAATATCTAACTTCAGTTAAATTTTAATACGAAAGTATCGTAGACTTAAATCGTTACTGCTACTAATAAATCATTAATTATTCCAGATGTAATATTCTCGTCATTTGTGAGACAGCTTATATTTTGAAACAATGTACCTACCGCACATAATATCAAATGCAGAGACCTAAATATGTCAATCAACTTAAAGCATTTCGTTCGCACGTACCACAGTTAAGAAATAGGCAGTAGTTTAACTTAATACGACACGCTTGTTTCAATTATAATCCTTGTAGGCGCGCCCGGTTACAAATAGTTCATGAATAGTTCAAGGATATCGTAGGATGACAGCTGTCAACTTTACGACAAAAGACACATTAGATTGGTCGCGCGGAACATATTATTTCAGGGCGTATCGTTTGTTATTATAAATCAATTAAAGTTTAGTGTACGAATACGCCAAGGTGCATTTTAACTACCTTCTAAGTGGAAGAGAATATAATAAAAACATATATTCTAAATATAGACCGAACTATTCACATTGTCTTTCAATAAGATTAAATCTGACACAACAGTCTTACGCTTAGTCAACACCTTTTATAAAGTTGTTCTTTGACAACCCAAAAAGCCTATTATTAAACCATTTTTTATGAATTTACCTAAGTTCTGTATAATATATGTGATTGTACTACCGAAAGTAACTTAACTATACTCTTGACCTTCAAAATGATACGCAACTATAAGCGCCGTAGCACGTAGATATTTACATAAATTAAATAGATAATGTAGTATATGATTGCTCCTAGATTTTTTACTTAACGTGTAAATAAGTCTCAACTCACTCAAAGGTAATATTTATAGTTGATTTTGTATTGATTATTATCAACTTTAATATACGTGGGGGCTGTTAGAAAGATCCTAAGGGAGACATACTTTCCGAGGCGTTTCAGCTTCGTTCTCAGGGGCAGCGGCGCATCTGTGGCCGACCTCAGGAAGGAATATCTAATCCTATTGGGATTGATTACCATTATTACCATGAGGTGGACTGCATGCTCGTCAGTTACTTCTAATTTATAAAAGAAAAGCATTTAGGCTACCAGTAAAGTGATTCAGGTATTGTTTATAAGTAAACCATAAATGTACATTAATTCCTATAGCACTGAAATAATTTATTGCAAAAGTTTAATTATTTTTTTAATTTAATATATCTAGATAAGAAAGCATTAGCAATAATCTATTCAATAATGGTTTTACAATTAAGTTACAGATAAATATAGTAAATGAAAACACGACATACGATATTGATGAATTATGCAGTTACGTACAGCGTAATTTATTAATAACATAATGATAAACTATAAGGCGTATTGTTTCGTTAAGTGTAAGTGAAACGTGAATCATACGTCCTTCTGTGCATCATCGATCGCGTACATATATATTAAGCGTGTTCATTGTTACATTTTGCATTGTGGTGATCATCTATCATCATTTCAGATTTTATGATGATGGTTAAACCCGTCAAAGTAATGATTCTACATCAATTTTGGAACGCATAATCATACAATCGTATTTTGCTAATTCAAGGTAACCCAAGTCTTATGGATGAGAGCTACTCGTATAGTGTAATTTAAATTTTAGTACCTACCTACTTACCTATGTATCTATTAAATCAAATTGCCGTGCGGTTCTGTCAAATTTTGTTGTTAACTTCTTACTAACTAATTCTACCAATATAAGACTAAATAGTCAGGCAAATTAGTGATGAAAATAGTCAGGTAAGTAACATTGAATAAAACTTAGATTTTTACCTACTTTAAATCAACGAATAAAGTGAAGGATACGTTGTTGTTGCTATTGGTTCAAGCAATTTTAATGATTTTGGAATTTACAAACTTATAATATTTCACGCTTTTGTTTATTTGAAAATATTAAAAAAGGCATTACGAAAAAATGGTCAGGTGGATCATCAGCTCGGTTAGGTAACGACTATATGCAGATATCCTTATTAGTTCTAATGAAAAAGATATGTCCAAAAGTGAACTTTTGGCAAATAAATTGATGAATGGAATAATTATATACATTTTTGCATTCAAAGGCCATTCTCGCACTTATCCGTATCATTAAATAGGATTCGTTGTAATTACTATGGAGGCGGTCTCTCAGTTTCTTCCGGCGCCTGATCAGGATATGACTCAATGGAGCCGGTTTGGTTACATCCACTTGGTAGCATTTTGAATTACCCCTCACTTTAAAGGTCACTTATATCCTTACGTGTTACCTTCGCTTTATCTCAATCATCGATGAATGATTAAATAATTTTCGAGAGATTAAGATAGAGTACGAGCTAATAACTTTTTCCAATTTTAAGGAACTGGAGTCCTTAAGGCTGGATATTATCACTGATAGCCAAGGACTAAGCTTTAGCGATCCCCGAGAGTTCCTCGGAGTTAGAACTATCTAACTTATACTGCTAATACCTACTTAAGTAGCTGAACTCTTCTATCAAACATTCCGACTTCTCATTATTATTTAAAATAGTTGATGTTCAGAATTAGTTACGGACTGAATTCTTTTGTCCGTCCTTTA
The DNA here is from genome assembly GCF_041222505.1 of Epargyreus clarus. NCBI lineage: Eukaryota > Metazoa > Arthropoda > Insecta > Lepidoptera > Hesperiidae > Epargyreus > Epargyreus clarus. Next base: position 11,243,645 of record NW_027332213.1, read on the forward strand.
TCTATTGACTTTATCCATTTGTTACCCATTAGTTTCGTTTGAATATCTCAAAAGGCCTATTCAAACATCTTTGTGATATCCTGCATTCAATAATACCAATCTTTTTAATGTTAAACAAAAGCTTCCACTTCTTTCCGTGTCGTGAGCCTAAGTAGCCTTGAATCGATCCCGTTAAGAAGACAAAAGAACGGATCTGATTCGGTTACCAGCCTTGTGGTCAGCTTAGATTAATGATTATGTATCAACAATATTGACAATGAGCACGAAACTTGAGCAAGGTTGTTTGGACAGAAGTTTTTAAATGTCAGTTGAAAGTTCGCAAGGAAACAATTACGTGGTGTAGCGTTACGCAAGATGAATATCGTTTGCATCAGTTAGCAACAATATGATGTTTGTTTTCAGTTTTCTAAAATTATAAATTAATAGCGTGGTCATAAAATTTTAGAAAATGATGGCGTCGTTTCATATAATTGTTTCATATAACTAGTGTTGAAAATTATAAAATGAATAAAAATAAATAAAAAATAATGAACATTTGGTGGTACGCAAGACCATATACGAGTTCGACTCGTACTTGGCGAATTATTTGATATCGTAAAGGACAATGCCCATGAAAGTATGGACCGCCGTCCAGAGTTGCATCTAATTGAAACTTGATGTGGACGATGAATAATTAACCAAATACTAGCACCAATAATTATTTTTTAGATCAGCACCCGGGTTCTGAAGTTATTTACCGAAATTTTACATAACCTCAAAATCGAAAATATCCGACGATAGATTGATGGTCGGTTTTAACTGATAGTAGGTACCTATAATGTAGTTCGATTAACATATTTCATTTACTTTTAAATGTAGTAGGTAAAAATAATCCTAAAAACCTAAAATAATGAATTCCGAGTATAAAATACCGCCTTTTTTAATTTTTAAGAACAACAATCAACATTTCTTCTTATTTTATCTTAAATGGAATCCCCTGATCAAAGAAACTATTCTGATCGACAAACTATGTAAAAAAATCAAAAAATTATTTTAATATTACTTTCATTTTGACGCATGAGAAAAATCAATAGTCAAAACACTAATAGATCTTATTGAATTCCGAGTATAAAATACCGCCATTTTAATTTTTAAGAACAACAATCAACATTTCGTCTTATTTTATCTTAAATGGAATCCCCTGTTCAAAGAAACTATTCTGATTGAGAAATTATGTAAAAAAATCAATAAATAATTTTAATATTACTTTCATTTTGACGCATGAGAAAAATCAGTACCAAGAATGGGCATTCTCCTTTGGAACGATGTAGGATAATTTTTCTAAAACCTGAAAATGTTAGGATTTTTTAGTTAGGTATTTTAAATAATAAGTCAATCACTTACGTGCGTGCTAGGTTGATAGAGATGTCGAGTATCAACTCTCCCACACTTGCAAAGTCTTCGGCCTTCCAGTCGCCTTTCGGCTGAGACACCACTGTGGGAAAAGTGTAATTTTATGTAGTGCTTATAACTCTAACAATTATACAATTGTCACATCGCTTATCTATATATATAATTAATTAGCATTCATACAAAGAAATTAAAATGCTATTACGACTTATATAAACAGTGAAAATCTAAGTCAAATTCCGTCGTAACAACTTTCATTTATTTTATTATATTGGTTTATGTTTTATAAAATCAGTAAATGATGTTGTCCATCTGATTTTAGATTACTTAATACTCGAACAATAATTCGTGGATATCTGTTGATAAATAGAACCATTTACAACAAACTTTTATTCCCGCTCAAAATATAACTCAAGCGTCAAAACACATTTTTTTCCTTTTTTTTATGCTAACCCATAAAATCTTACCGGCCAGCGAATACATAAAGGATAAATTGATAATAAAAATAACACATAATGAAAAGAACTAAATATGTATAATAAAATATTTTGAATAGTTTTCTAATATAAAAAATATAAAAATGTTTTAATCACCAAAATGTGCTTAATGCAAATTATCTATAATATAAAAGTGATCCCTAAATGTGTTCCTATCAATTCTCATAAACATAAACAATGATTATACATTGAACCATATTATGTAAATGTAAATTCATTAAATGTAAATTTGAAATTACAAGTCAGTCGTCATTTAAGTAATCTTTAACATTAATAATCGCGAAACTATGTCAATTATAAAGCATTTAAGGTTTTACAACATTTTTATAGCGTTTTATATACGATTATTTGCAATATGTACGTGCGCATTATTAAACCGTGTGACCGAATTATGAGCATTTATTACCGATACTTAATTTATTAATAAGGTACCTACGTATTACAGGTAGGCAAACACGATAAACTTGTGTAATAATTTAATAATAGAATTCGAAAAGTCCAAATAATATAACAGCAAACTTTCTCTGAATTCAACTTGCTCTACAAACATTTCTAAAGGCACTTACAAATTCTGTTCCTCGCGTCGAGATAAGCCTGGTTGATAGCCTCATACGTTATGCATGTGTGTTGACCCTCGTAACCGCTGTAACAAAACAGGAATTAAAGTAACGAAGCCTTTTTGAATAAACAAGAGTGGCAGGGAAAGTGGTGTGTTTATGTACTACTGGCCACTTTAAAAAGTTGTCATCTTTGTTTAGCTACGCCATAGATTAGTAAAGATACTTCGCCGCCTTGAAATTGAATGAAGCCACAAACGGCTTATTAGTAAGTCCTTTTCTTTGAATTCTTGACAAATAAAAACATTTTTAGAGAAAATTTACGAATAAATAACTAATACTGCGTAATTTACATAATAAATAAATAATTATTTCACATATTTAAAGGACATTTTAGCACGGAGACGTGGCAAAACTTTTTTATGCAACTATTTCAATTCTCAAAACTGGGTACATTTTCTTGTTAGGAGTGAGTAAGCTTTACTCATCTATGAGCTACGCGTGTTTATTACTAGTGTTGGTATCTCGGTCGAAATTCGACCATAATTGTTATTGAAATATTTACGACAATTTATGAAGTTTGATTTTTACACGTCTTTTTATAAATGACACTAAAAGTAGTCAATAACTTGTAAACAAACAACGATTAAGGACCAAAATATATACTGGATTGTTTTGTTGTTTCTATTTATAGAAATGTACTTTGATTAAGATCATTTTGCAACTAAAAATACCGCTCCACTCACCGTAAAACTATAAACAAATATGTACCTACATATTGTAATACCGTCAAGGTTTGAAATTATGGTGTAATTGTGTAATCAATTTACATAACTTGTGTAAATTTTTACATTGAATTTCATTATAACTACATACCTACTTACCTAGGTACAATAAGTAAAAGGAATAACTTCTTGGTATATTACAAACAATAATAAAGTAATGATGATTTACTTCGTTAAAAGCTTACCTCAATTGTATATTATTATATTAAGTATGTCAATTTATATTTAAAACAATAATTTTACATATGTATATATCTTTTTGTCTATAGCAAAATGTCTTACCGATCTACCGATTGACATAGAATAACATTCTTATCACGGGAATCTAGGGCATCGTGAAGTAAATTGAGATTTGTTAAGATTAAGCCGTGTGAATGTAAAGGCTCTAAGTAGGTACCTATATCATTTTTGTTAATAGTGTCGAAACGACGAAATTTGGTTACCAACATCCAGTAAAGAAACTGTAATTATTTATTGCCGTAAGATTAAAGAAAACGTAGTGACCTCGTTACATCACAAATGTACGATCAACCTGTACTTACCTCTCGCTACAGGTCATATGTTATATAAGGAATAGGTACTTTATGGAATTTGGTGATGGTGGATTAGCTTAAAATGTACCAATTTTGGACATAGGTATACAATGTTAATTAATTTTTTTTTGGTCTTTCCAAAATATTTCCTATCTATTCCCATTTGGCCAATATTAAAAATTAAACTCGGTGTTATATTGTTAAAATATTTTAAAAGATTGCAAATTGTTCTCTATTTTATAAACCCATACATTGATAAACTATTTCTTTGATCTATAATATTAATTAGCAGCATTCATTAATGTAAAAATATATCCGACAGCGCTAAACTTCATATCAATTTTTAGAAACAAATATTTTGTCATTATCACCTTGTTACGAATTGTATAAGTATCAACTTACAAGTACTAATTCTATGCTTATAAGTATTAACTTTGTCTAATCACATTTACTGATAACGATATTATGTGCATAAATTAATCGATGTCACTAAACTTTAAGTTACGAATCTCGATGACCGCTCTACGACGTTTTCAAATCATTATCACAATCGCCTTCCGGCCTAGTCATGTGACTGAATAAATTAACATAAATATCGCGTTAACAACATGTTATAACCATCCTAAATTGCTTTGTTTTTACGAGGAATTTCCATATAAAATTGGTACTGCAGATTAGTAAATCGTAGAAGGTGCATTCATTTGCGTTAATTTTCGTTTTTAAACCAATTTTAATGACGTAGCCGGTCACGAGTTTGACTCCCGCCAGATTTTAATAAACACGTTCAGTTATGTCATAGTTCGAACGATGGTCAAAAAATACTACGAGTGTCCCTGTCTAGACGCTTATGTAAATCCTTATCTATGGGATGTATTGTCAGCTATTCAATCGGATATATTCACTTACAAACATGGTTATGGTTAATTTTATTCTCGTTAGTCACGAAAATGGAATTTAAGCGACTCTTTCACGGCTGTTTCTTTTTTGGCTAAATATTTTAACGTTTTAGGAGAAACATAATTATCTATTCAGCGATACTCGATCGGCGTGGGTATATATTATAATAAAACGAACAGGGCGTGACCAATCTAATGGCTGTAGAAAGTGGAAGATTCACATAACTTGCTCTAAACGATTTGTTTTGTATACCTTTTACTTATAGTTTAGCTAGAGCAGCCAGTTCAACGGCGCGCCTTTGTCCGATAAACTTTCCATAGAGTTTTGTGTTTCTCACCTGTTTATAGGTATAAGTCGATAGAAAAAATGTAACGTGTAATAAATGAGTTCGATGCCTTTTCTGTTATAAAAATAAATATTTTCACCGCTAATAAAGTGCATCAGCCTTTAGTTAAGTGATATCTCAATTTTATTCATAATCATCACACAACAATATAACAGTAATCAAAAGACCTCTGCTTACAGCATCTACAAACATCAAGTAGGTCAAATAGATACATCCACAGAACATATATAGAAAGATACATATTTCTTAATCTTAACTAGAAACTAAATAGTGTTTAAAATACACTTGTAATTTATCTGAAACCACAACTTACTTATGCGTACTTACGTTACTTATACGTGGTTGCGGAGACAAACGATATTATTGGAGGGTCAGGCCGTTACTAAGACGGTAGACGGTGTACCTACTTATTGACATAACATGTTCCACATTGTGTTTTAGAATTATTGTCAATGCGCAAACAGCGCAGAATTTATGACTTGGGCGCCGACATGTGCACTATTGTGCACCTTTATTGTAAGCTAATGGGGTATTGTCAATACCTGACGATTTATTTTAGGTAGTATTTAACGATAGTTTTTGACTGACGACCCGCGTGGCGGAGCGGTCACCATACCGGTCTGACGCGCAGAGGGTCCCGGGTTCGATCCCCGGCCAGACAGATATCTAAATGATGAATTTAGGTTTCTGTTTCTAGGTCTGGGTGTTTATGTATTTGTCTTCGTATGTGTCCATGGCGTGAGTGTAGAAAGCGTTATTATTATTATTATTTCGTGATACAACCTTGTCTGGTTCGACTCTGGTGATACACAATTTGATGATTTGTATAAACATCGTTAGATAATCTATTTTGCTCGTGTTATATAATTGTTAAGTTCAGTAACAGACTAATAGTGTAAGTTCATGATGAATTGGCTAACGAAAGGTAGCGAAAGGATTTCGAAAGTGAGCGCTCGTCGGACCTCTCGAATTGTGTTATTTAATGTAATGTACGAGATGAGAACATCGTAAATACACGAGGGTCAAAGGTACGTAGCATAACTTTTCAACGCGTATACAACTAACGCACGTCGAAATATTTTGAAGCATAATATGATTGCGTACTTGGAACATGGTGAATTATAGCCATAACGTCATTAGTGGGTCAACAATAAAATAAAGATGATTTGATGATGATTAGAGTTATATCACACTGCCCACCAATGCGTTCCTACTTGCCAGGTACCTATTAAAATTATGTAGGTACATATAACTTTTTAATAATACATACTGTAATGATTAAAGTGGCAATTTATTCTAATAGTCTATACTAATATTATAAAGAGGAAAACTTTGTTTGTTTGATTGTAATGAATATGCTCAAAACTACTGAACCGATTTTAAAAATTCTTTCACCATTCGAAAGCTACATTATCCACGAGTAACATAGGCTATATTTTAAATAAAATATATTTGATAACTAGATTTTGAGGCGGTACAAAGTTTGCCAGGTCAGCTAGTAAGTAATATAATGGTAAGAGATTGAAATTATCGTTTCTAAGACAATGAATTAACGGTCAATCATGTATGATAAATAAGCAGAAACGTAAATCTAAGCAGTGATGAGTTATTGACCTTATTGTTGAAGATATTGTTAGAGATGTGATCATGTGACATAAATTACGCTTTGTTTTGCTCGAGAATCATTGTGTGTTTATTTTCCGAAGACAAACAATCGCTTATAACTGCATTCACAGTACGATGACAACTGTTAACACAATTCCGACAACCCGGTTGGGTGAGATTTGTCACGTCTGAATAGTCAATGTTTGAACATCCGTTTAGTAGGTTGTGCTAAATGGTAAAGTAAATGGTGGGATAAAATACAGCTAAGTTACGAATTTCTGAAGATCACTGGTAATAAACAGCACCTAGTAATAAATGATTTCGCAAATAGATTGTAGTGTTAGGAATTTTTGAAGTTCAATGAAATAGGACTAGGTTAAAAGTTATATCGCAAATAGATAGTGATGATAGAAACTCCTGAAGTTCTATGTTAATAAATAAGATTAGGCTAATTATTATAAATATATAAGTGAATAAGAAGGTTATTATTTTTTCTCCTCATTGAAATGGACTTATTTGTACCAACGATTATTATTTTTTATCCTTATTTATATGGACTTATTTGTACTTACATACTCAAGTATGATACATGAATAAGATTACCTAAGTCGAAATTCATATTAAAGTTATATCAATGCGCTTCGATTATAGAAACGAAATTTGCATTAACCCTATTAAAGATCAATTTTCTCAGAACATAAAAGCGACCTGGTAATTTGTTTCTTAAACATTTTTCAAATCACTATATTTTTTATGTAAATTATTATTATCAGAACTAAAACGCTCGATAAAATTGTGACATACTGATGTGTAAATAAACTAATTTGATATTCACATCGAAACATAACGAGTTAATATTTAGAATAGAAAAAGTGTAAGTGTGTCGCCGAAATGTGTCAAGTTTGCGTCGGCGACGTCTACGACTGTGATGCAACGGTGACAGTGCGACATTGGGTCCGCTGCCCTCTCTCTTGCATTGGCTTGGACATAATCTCTTTGTTAATCGATCTAGTTTGCCCATGTACATTAGTATAAGCGTTAATAAAGTAGATGGTAGATTAATAGAGACATAGCAAGTGTGTCGCCGAAATGTATCAAGTTTGCGTGGGCGACGTCTACGACTATGATGCAACGGTAATAGTGCGACAATGAGACCGTTGTTCTCTCTTTTATGCTTTTTAGCCTCAACATAATGTCTTTGCTAATCGATCTAGTTTGCCTATATACGTTTATGATATGTTATAGTGAATAGAGTAGACGATAAATATTTTAAATGGAGATACAGCAAGTGTGTCGCCGAAATGTGTCAAGTTTGCTTCGGCGACGTCTACGACTGTGATGCAATGGTGATAGTGCGACATTGGGTCCGCTGTCCTCTCTCTAACATTGGCTTCGACATAACGTGACGTCTTTGTTAATGTGTCTAGTCTGCTTGTATAATGTATACATTTATAAGATAAAAATAGCTGAATAAATATAGTAATATGTTGAAAGGATCATTGATAAGAAGGATATTTATTACCGTGATTAACGTATTTATTTTGCTATTGGACTTCACATAAAGATATCGGAATATGATATATACAAATAAATGTATTGGATTAAAAGGAATCTAAGTAATCAATAATTATAAGTTACTAAAACTTATCGCGACGTTTCAAAGTTTCGAACTTTTTTATCTTGACTTACTGCGAATTGCAAAACAACAATATGCGATATATAACGTGTTTTGGAGCTAATTAAATATCGCTTTTTAATAATATTTTTTGTTCTTTTTTCTTTGCAAAACAAATTTTTAAACTAGATTCATAACTTTTCATGGCAATGTTAATGTGTTACATTACTTAATTCTGATAAAAAAAAAGTTGCATACCAACCACAGTCAATGTTTTTAATATATTTATCAATAATCAATAAAAATACAAATCCAAGTGAACATTATCGTAAATGTACTACATACTCGCTTACTACGTTCATTAAAAAACTACATACCTAGTATGTCGTGACTGAGATGTCATACGTTACTCACTTGTTGACATTGGGCCGATCCGATCAACCATTACTCGGCAAGCGTCAACATGTCACGCTACCGATCAAATTTGCATACTCTATTGAATTGTAATCTTAACTTATAATTTTAAAGCAACTAGAAGTGCCCGCGGCTTCGCCCGCGTTTTAAAAAATGATTATATAACTCTAAATTTGTACCTTTATTGGAATGACAATGGCGCCATCTGTCGAAAAATGGTTGTACCAACTCAGAAACCTTCGTGGGCTCATTCACAACAACTTAAAAGCAAGCTTAAGATCATGACATGTTCAAATGCATAGTTTACGATCCTATAAAGGACATACAGACAAACATTCATTTTTTATATATAGATAACTAAACGTACTTTCTTGATATCTTACTGCGTTGATGCAAGAGTGACAGTATGACTTTGCTCTACATTTGTAGTTGTTGACATTGAATTTAGGCAACGTTTGAACGATGTTGCTACTGTATATGTATACCACAAGACTTTCACACGGTATTCATTAATGATTTGTATCTCGTTTCCCAAGTGTCTCAAGAGGTCATTGACGCTATGTCAATCGCTTTATGGAGAGATAGTAAAACACGTTATATATACGAAAAAATGTCGTTAGCAATCATAGAGGAATATTTTTATAACTCTAGAGTGTAATTTATAGTCCTCATGTTTTATTTATTTCTAATAAGACTAAGAAATTAAGACTTACTGTTTTATTATTTGTTACTAGTACTACTAACAAAAAAATATATCAAAAATATAGGTAAAATGTTAGGATTGACTGTTCTGTATTATAATCAATAATTTAAAAAATACTTACAAGTTGCCTTTTAACAGGTTGAGACTGTAATCGTAAGCTGAAGACCTTCCAGGGCCTGTGAGGTAGAGCGCACAGTCATCGTCCGTTGGGGCTGTGAGAGGCGCGAGCGCTACTGCACACGCGCACGATAGCGCCAACACCAGCGCTCTGGAAACATAGAAAACCAATATTAATAAAGTTATTTTTGATGTAAAAGAATAATAAAATAAGATTACTTAAGATCATTTTTAATTTAAAATTTAAAAAAATATTGTTCCCGAAAGTAATACAGATTTCTAATCTTTTGTCTGTCTTTGAAGATGATAGAACATATTGTGGTTCGTTTTAATTGACACCGCGATCACGCCTATTTCTGACTTTCTTGTAGCAGTAGAGATAAGCGTTGTTGTCTGGTGAGAGTAGTAAGGGAAAGACACTTTGGTTTATAAATAATATAAAATAAAAATAAAGCTACTACTATAAGAATGAATAATTAATGAATATTCATTTCAATCGAGTAATATCCAACGAGGTAATTACAAAGATACACAAATAACTTCCAAAGGACATGCTGTGAGTAATTCAATTAATTGCCCGTCAAAGAGCATTCTGAATTTGTGGAAAAGGTCTACATGATGACATTAAATTGATTGCAGACATTACTTGTGCATTTACTTTTGTGAATTTTAATTGTGATTAATTGACAGTGTTCAGGTACTTGGGTAGGTACTTTATAGTGCGGATGGAAAGTCGAGACAATCTGCATATTACAACTTGCAATCATAAACTTTTACTTGTAATATTGGTCAGGTTTACCAATGCTTTAAATAAAATATATCCTTATTAATACCGATTGAAAGACGTTATAAAATAAGCATAGAAAGTTTACCCGCGAAATTCGTAGCTCCGTGTCAAAATCATTTTTTTAAATGAGGTCGGCTGCAGTTATGTAATTTTTTTTTTATTTCAACCAAATTTGTTCAATTTCAAGCAAAATTCTCTCTCGTATTAATAACTAGTTTTTGCCCGCGGCTTCGCCCGCGTTTAAAAGAAAATAATATAACATACTAACATACATAAAACTGAAAATTCGTACCTTCAAATTTTCTAAAGATCATCACTTGATTAAATGCATAGTTTACGATTCAATCCTTACTAATATCGATTAAAATAATCGATGTTTTGGGTCGAAAAGGTCGATTCTCCGATTAATCGATCTTAGATCGCCATCGCTAGTTCCCGTGGGATTTCCGGGATAAAACTATCCTATGTCCTTTCTCGGGTCTCAGACTATCTTTGTACAAAAGTTCATTAAAATCGGTTCAGTGGTTTAGGCGTGAAGAAGAGACAACCAGACAGACAGACAGAGTTACTTTCGGATTTATAATATTAGTAAGGATACCTACAAATAGGTACGAGTAGTACGAATTCATATACCTAAATATTATATTTTATATTGATAGCTATACAATTTTGAAATACAGTTTTGAAATATATAGTTTAATATTTATTTTATAGTGCCCTATAAAAGTAGTATATTTATTACGCCATACTGACATGATTACTATTATTGAATACTTACATAATACTTATTATATTCCGATATCGAAATTATAAGCCACAGGGCATTGACGGCAAATTTTCATATGCAAATTGCATGAAATTGTTCCAATTAAGTATTTATTACAATCACGACACCGTTCGATTGAATATGTATTATGTAGGTCGTGTAATATGAAGTGTTTTGATTGTCCTTTGGGTAGAGTTTCTTCTATAGTTTCTTCTTTCTTTCTTCTTCTTTCTTCTATCTAGTCTCTGAAAACCAGTCGCCGGAGTCTGTTATTTCTCACAGGCATCGGCAGAGACTGAGTGCGACCATTTTTGCTGCTATACTGTATCGTTTACATCACGTGTTTTTTTTATTTGTTATTATTTTTTTATTGTATCCCTTCCATTGTTATTATTTCTTTTGTATGTTGTAACTTGTATAGCATGTAAAATAAATGGTTTCTTTCGTTTTTTTTCTTTCTTTCTTTCTATAATCACAAATAAATACTTTTTTCTAAAAAACGGAGCGGAGTAACAATTTACAACGGTATTTATAAATTTTGACATGTCCTGTTATTTTATTATGATTGAATCCTAAATTTATTTGAAGGTGTAACGGTACAATTTGCATCGAATTAATAGTCTATTCGATATTGATAAATCACTTTACCAATAAAAAAAATTCGATAAAAATATCTCTATACATTTCTTTGATTACAGTTCATAAATTATTCATTTCTATTTCTAAAATCATCATCATCATCATCATCAACCCATTATTGTCCCACTGCAGGGCACGGGACTCTCCTCTCAGAATGAGAAGGATTAGTCCACCCCGCTGGCCAAGTGCGTATTAGTAGACTTCATATACCTTTTGAGATATTTTTTTTGAAATATTGGTCTAAAATATGTATGTATATTCTACATAACTAACTACAAACGCATTGAATGCAACGAATCATGAACAATAACAATTTGACCTTTTGACGCATGGAGACTTATGATTTAACATTATTTATTTAACTTCAACAAGGGTATTTTGGGAATATTGGTAACTAAATCAATCTTTATATTCAAATGCAAAATTATCGTGATAATTAAAGTGCAGTTGTTCATAATTAAAATTTTATACGACGAGCTGTTTGAAATTACACTTCTTATCATAAGGTGTTTATTACAAGGTTTGCATTTTCATGCCTAATTATAGAGTGTGTGCTATAAGCGGCTTACAAAATATCCGCTCTATCAAAATTGGCAATATGCAACTCTACATAGATTGCCTTGCTTAGTATTTCGGCGAAGTTAAACCAGACTTAATGATCAACATCCAATCTTAAAGAGCTATTTCAACGTTATAAAACCACTATTAACATCGATCGATTAATCGTATCCTATGATTGAAGATGTGCATGAAACTAATCTTTAAGCGGATATAATAAAATTCTTGAATCGATAGCCAAATGCATTCTAAATAAATATTCTTAGGTCTTTGCCATTTATGACTAAAACTTTTATAACAACTTTCACTAAATTGGAAATTTAATAAATACTTTCAAGTAATCAATCTACTTGTAAAGGATTTGCTTGTAAGGTGTTGACACGTTTGGTATAAATACATAGGATTAGTATTTTAAGAACACGATATAACCAGAAGCAACAAAACGTTTGTTAATCAATTTTAAATCTATTTATCGGCAACGAATTAATCTCTAAACTGGATCAATTACAAAATCGAATCATGTCATGTCGTTACTGCTGATATATACAGGATTGATGTAGGGTGTACCTAGATTCTGAAGCCCTACATTTTGTGCATTTTATCGATTATTTTGGAAGCGGTTTTTATACTATGTAAGTTTTAAAATGATATATAAAAAAATATTTGAATAATACAATAAATCAATACTATCGATAAAACGGCATTAAGATATATGTATATTTATCTAAGTAAGGTGGTACCACACAACTCAATCCAAATACAAATTGAGGACTAATTTACTTGCCGCAGCACATACTTAATTATTTTATTGACACTTAATTCCCGTCATATAATTCACTATTCAAAAATCAATTTCATAGAAATGCCAATTAGGCGGAGCGGAAAACATTAATATCTAATCTCGTTACCCTTGCAGACAGTTCTTTCTAGGTAGCGGAGACGGCCATCACTCAAGCCGCCTGCGTAACATTATTTACAGGTATTTTATGCAGCTATACAAGTATGCGAGTGAGCAAGAAGTGGTAGCGATATAAATGCCATATCGAGTGGGATACGAACGACCAATTAAGACACGGAACGCGTGTGAGCTCGATTATTCACGCATGATAATTAGATAATTTCTCTGGGTATCCGTTACATTTATCAAAATTTTGTACGCATTCTATTCCATAATTAAATATTTATTCTAGTAGAGTTTACACTTAGTAGTTATAAGTAGAGCTGACTCAAACACCTTAGGAAAGTCTAATATTGGTTGTATAATTAATTCAAAATATACCTTCGATATAAATGTATTTGAAATAATCAAATCAATCATAATGGTAAAACATTTAAGTAAAAGATAAAAAAAATATGGAAAATATTGATTGATTTCCTCCTAACATTTAAAAAATTCGTTTGAACACCACTTAAACTTATTCCTTTTCACCATAGATTAGTAAAGATTACTCACTCCTAACAAGAAAATATACCCAGTTTTGAGAATGGAAATAGTTGCGTAAAAAAGTTTTGCCACGTCTCCGTGCTAAAATGTCCCTAAAACATTTGAAATAATTATTTATTTAGTATGTAAATTACGCATTATTATTTATTTATTCGTAAATTTTCTCTAAAAATGTTTTTATTTGTCAAGAATTCAAAAAAAGAACTTACTAATAAGCAGTTTGTGGCTTCATTCAATTTCAAGGCGGCGAAGTATCTTTACTAATCTATGCTTCTCACTAACACATTCAGTCGGGCAACCGGCAGAGCATTGAGCCGTCCATCGGCTGTCGTCGATAAACGGCAGTTGCCAGTTGTTAGACTAGTCCAAAACAGCCTAACTTTCACTCTCAGCTCCCTGGCCGTGAGTCAGGAACATATCAGATCGCATAACATATGGCCACTCGTATGATATACTGGCTTAAACCTGAAAATTGACATTTCCTCCAGTGTGATCGCGTAATTTTTTCCCGACTGCGGAGATGTTAATGTTAATGTCTTTTCGAGCGTATGTACAATTGTTAGTACATACATATGAACATTGTACAAGTATGTTTCATTCTTTGGCACGACCTGCAGTCCAAACAGCTTGACAGATTTTAACATATGAGGCGTCGTTGGTTTTTCTTACTGTGAGTGGGATTATGGGACCGTTTTTGGGCACATTTAAGAGCTGGAGATCAGATTATAGGTATATACAGCGCGGGACGAAGATGCACGTACCGTACATCGGCACACAACAAATTAATTTATACTATTTCCTTTCGTCTAGTTACAGTTTGCTCAACTATAATATGTTTAAATACATAACAAACATTTTATATTAATTAGATTAAAGAAGTTTAGCTTTTTAAGTCCGTAACCGTACATACATAAGTTCACAGCTGTTTTTAAACAAAATATTTCGATTTTTTATTGTGTAATTATTGAATATGATAACGATACCAAATACAAATCCACGACAACTTTCAGAGGTAAGTAGATTAGCATTTTTAGATTTAGTAAGATACGAACGCAATACATTATGTGGAAACATTATGATAAGTATTAAATAAAATGTAAAGCAATTATGAGACCATGTTTCTATTTTATTTAGCAACTTTATTATTTGTGTAAGATACTCATTGCTGATATTTCACAGTGCGAAAAAAAAATAACATTTTATATGGATTGAGTTTTAATTTAAATTAAATAATAAATAATGGTTTTTATAATAAAATGTGGATACTTAGAATATAAAAAAGGAATATTGGAAATATATTTTTGTTACTCAATAAGCATCGGTTACACTTACAAGATGACCTCGGTTCAGTAAATGTCATCGTTAAGTATTTTTATCCTTTCACTGTGAATAAATGCTATTGAAGTCTATGCAATAAGATGCAACCACTTCATATTAATGGTGCGCTTATTAGACATATTGTAAGAAGTTCCAACTTAGTCCTCAGGGGTAGCGGCGCATCTGTGGTTGACCTCAGGTAGGTATATCTAATCCTAACTGTGATTGATTACAGATGTCTATGGGCGGCACTACCATGCATACCATGCATGCTCGTCTGCTACTTCTTTATTATAAAAAAACCTAATGGTATGTGACCATTACCGCCGATAGACATCTATAATCAATCTCTGGTTAAATTAGAGTCCTACCTAAGATCGGTCACAGATGCCTTGCTACTCCTGAAGACTAAGTTAGAACGCTTCATATATGTATGTCTCCCTAACCACGCCCTTTAAATTAGAATGCAGCAGCCCTTAACACTGTTGTTATAAGACAAGTACAGGGGATTCCTCCGGAATTGTACCTCTTGCAGAAGGGGACCTTTTAAACTACCTCCTTTATAGTAATACCATTTATGCTATTGGTTATTAATTTAAAAGCATACCCAGTTATACTCGTAATACAAAACAATAATTACATATGTAAGGTAAGGAATTCAATGAGGACCACGCGTTACGAATCAACTTTTAAAGTTACCCAACAGGCAAGTCACCTATAAGCTCTGAGGATGATTGGAAGTAACGAAAGCGATAATGTAACGTATTTCACGGTTATGTAATGTTATTGCTAATTGGTATGTTCATTGCCCTAGAAACAGCAAATCGGCGGAGCATCTCCATTGCGTTAGCGGCTTAGCGTCTATCATTGTCAGGGCTGTCAAACGATTTGAACGCTGAAGTTTGTCTTACAACTGTACCCTTAGTATGTGTATGTATGTTTTTACGGTTTTTCAAAAACGACTGTTTTGTATTTGCTTACGTATTTCCAATACATTTCCAATCAGTTCTGATATAGTCCGCTTGGGGCGCTGAATGCAAGTGTTAGGGCAAATACGTAAAAAAGCAGACACTTTTGTAAAAACGTAAAAACTCATACTAAGGGTACTGCTATTTATATCAATCTTTTTTTTTTTATAGGAGGAGCAGACGAGCATGCAGTCCATCTGATGGTAAGTTATTACTGCCGCCCATGGTCATCTGTAATCAACCCAGATAGGATTAGATATTCTTACCTGAAGTCGGCCACAGATGCGCCGCTACCCCTGAGGACTAAGTTAAAACGCCTCGGAAAAGTATGTCTCCCTTACCACACCCTTTAAACCAGAGCACAGCAGCTCTTAACACTGCTATTATGAGTTATACATTAATCTATGTATTTTTTGCCAACTGAGAATCGAAATATGTCAATTTATAGTATGCAGACATTATCAAATTTCGATCTTAGGCAAGCATATCATTGGATAGACTGATCTTTATCAATAAGGGTCGTTAGAAATATGAATCAATAAATTTATAGAGCGATATTATCTATCTAGAGATATTTATTGACATAGGAACGTGTCGTGAAGTTAGTTGTAGTGATTAATTCCTTATCCATAACTATTTAAATACCTACATCAACATTAAAATAAACGAAAACAGTGAAAACTTATTATTTTCTGGAAATTGTTTTCCAGAAAATAACTTGAAACAACACGAAGAAGTTGATAAAAATGTTGGTAACATAACAAAAGTGTTCGTAATTGACATGTAAAATTGTGATAATTATTGAAACAATTATATCTCATTACACGTGCTAATAGGTAACCCTAATACAGGTCAAGCAGGGCAGTAGCGTAACGAATGGTTTGATCACGCCTAAATTACACCACCGTAAGTTAAATCACATCTACGGTACGATAATGCAATCAGTCGTTGTTTTATTTATTTTCAGACACTACGAAACAATAGGGTTTTGCTTTAATAGAATAATAGAAAGTGGAACAAAAGTACTTTACAATCTCATATATTTTATGGCTAATTATAATTAGATTCGCAGTTAGGCTCTGAATGAGTTAACACACTATTATTTAGTGTGATAATCACATTCATGTACAAACCTCATAACTATTATATACATTTAACTATTGATACTTTACGTGACTTATTAAATACTTTTTCTATTTTTTTTATTTTCGAAACATTCAGTCTTGTTTTGAGTTATGAAATCTTATCTGATTTTTGCAATGTCTTTTATAAAGGACGTGTTATTTATTGATGAATAAATTTAAAGACGCATTATAGTAAATGTTGATAATTATGGAAAAATATATTTTTTAAATCCCTTCTGAGCGTTGTAAGTATCAGTGCAAAATTCCTCACACTTGCAAAATTATTGCAGTGTAGGTAGAAATCGTCAAAAAAATAATAAAAAACATCGTTAAAAATTAGATAACAAAGATAATCTTTTATTATAATCAACTTTCTGGTATTTTTGTTTACAACAACAGTGTCCAATTAATTATTAAAATGATTCCACCAAAACAGGTTTATTAGAATATTCAATTGCAAATTTCATTTTCTTATCCAAAATTAGCAATGTAAATGTTAAATATTTATTAGTGATTAAATATGAAAGGGTTATAAATTTTATAGACTGACAGCTGTATATGTGTTATAATTGATTTAACTCAGCCAGTCGTAATATGTGTGTGATTCAAGTCGTAAAGATAGTTCCGTCATAAAATTTTATTGTTAACTTCCATATTATCTTAGGTGTGGTCATATCTTTAAAGAAAATATTACATTAATTTAAAATTATTTGTGAAATGTTATGTTTACCAATTTAGCCTTAAATTACCATTAATATTATTTTAAAGGTAATATAGAAAACGAAAAAAATATATAAACTTATAAAAATGCGAATTGCTTTATAAAAACCCAAAGTGGTGTTCGTAAACTTTCACATCATTAAGTTTAATTGCAGTTTTAAGTGCTGCTATGATCTAAATCTAACTGAATTCATAGGACACTTAATCCTAAGATGCGGGCGTCCTTGGGGACATATAAACCCAACATAGGGTTAATAACTGACGTTCATAGTTACCAGCTTACTTACCATCGGGTAGCCTGCTCGTTCGCTACTTCTATATTTAAAAACGATTTTTTATAATATAGGAGTAGCAGACGAGCATGCAGTCTACCCGATGGTATGCGACTAGTGCCGCCCATGATCATCTGTAATCAAACCCAGATAGTATTAGATATTCCTACCTGAGGTCGTCTACAGATGCGCCGCTACCCCTGAGGACTAAGCTGGAACGCCTTAGAATGATTTCTCTCCCTTGCCACAGTAAAGACAAGTCGCGATTTAAGCCCTTTTCGTTCTAGGGTATTCTCGGTCCCCATAAGTTTATTATAATTTTATCGTCCATTTACTATTGTGTAAGGTCCATTCGTAAGATGCGCACATTACATCATATTTTTTTGTTGTTCACTTGTTACGACCGTCCAAGTTTTTCTCACGTTACCGACATGTCTCACACAGACTGGGTTAAGATAAACGACTTCAATAAATTATGGGCTTTTACTATATTATTTAAATAACCTTAAACTGTAAAAAGACCCTCAAATTTTGAAGAAACACTGTCAAAATCAATTAAAGGTATCTTGCTTCTTGAATAAAAAATCCAGCGAATTCAGATTTGATTCTAAGGCCGAATGAGTCCCTGACATCGGGAAGTCATGTATCTACTAGAAATTACTGGACACGACTTCCACATACTATGAATTTTCCATTAATACGTAACGACCATGGCTTAATTTTTTCTCATTGCGTTAAGTGGACACTCATGAAAGCGATGGAATAGTAAAGCATGCAATATTCGTTACTCGTTGCCGGTGAGACCATGCTTTTGTAACCGTTATTCAATACAAATAAATAATCAAGTGCGGTGTAACGCAATTATTCGGTAGTTTATGGTTTGTTATTGGATAAACAGGTCACGTTCACTTTCGTGCGTGAAGCAACTTGGAAGTATAAGTACGGACACAGTTTAAACTATTATCAATAACCATAGAATAGAATCAACTGGCAAATCGCGTATTTTGTCGTGCTTATCACGTGACTTTATTATTTTAAAAACCTATTTTAATTATAATTAGCAATTAATAATTAAACAAAAACAGGACTACTTGAACTTATAGCTTATGTTACTTTCACAATACGATTTTAGAGAAATCCAACGACCTCATTTGTTAAGCTGCTAGGGCATGTCTAAGAATGAGACATTCTTACGTACGCTTGAAAAACACTCTTCGAATTCGGGTAATTAACTGAAAATACCAACGTTAGTAAACAGTAATGTAATAATAATGAAGTATTTCTTGTATATTACATGATATACAAACTTTTATCGATTTGTAGCTTAGACGTCTGTCTGGCGAAGCCGGAATCCCCTACTTGTTGGACCGGTATGGTGGCCATGGTATCACGTGGTTCATTAAGTTTAGAGACGCTCTCTATTTTAAAACATGTTTATAGTAAAATTTTTATAATAATAATATTGTGGTAATAGGTACGTTAAAATAAGTATTAGCCTAATGGTTTAGAAACTTGGTCTCTCGAACGAGGGGTCCGAGGTTCAAATCCTAGGCCTCTGATTTTTCAAAGTTATGTGTGTATTAGAAATGAATTATCACTTGCTTAAAATGGTAAAGGAAAAGATCGTGAGGAAAACTGCATACCAGAGAGATTTATAAAAAAAAAAGAAATCTCAAAGGTATATGAAGTCTACCAATACGCACTTGGCTAGTGCGGTGGATTTTATTTCATGGTGATCTGAAATATAATTGAGAATTACAATGTAGTATCCTTCTTCCCACTCGTCGGCATCGCGATTGTTTAGCCTTTAAAAACAAAAAAAGTTTAAAGACCACTGACACTACGTATGACAGTGACAGCTCCGGATTCCTCACTTCTTTTTCGCGCTTCCAAGGCATCGTGATATTATTTTTTCAAAGTTTTGTTAAACGTGTATAGTGAAGCAAAACTAGTGAAAAAATGGAAACTAGGAATGAAGAATCACGTCCGCGTAGTTGTGGTCGCAGTAGCAAGAATTTACGAAGCAATTCCTCGGATTGGATCACCGGTTCATAGGTTATGTACAAATCACTTACCAGGTATGTAAGAAAATAATGTATTCATTTATTACAGTTATGCGTGCACAACTATAAAAATGCCTAAATAACTAACATATGCTTAGAAAGAAACTATATTGTTTGAAAAACTTTCTCGTATCTACAACTTCAAAACTATTCACGCACGCCAATCTCGCTCTTGCACGTTACAGACACCAAACGGTGCTCATATTCGCCATTAACCGTAAGATGCTTGCATTTTTATGCATATAATTTAGCAATTAATGGTCCAGATATAAAATGCACCCGAGCCACGAGTACCACCCACCCGAGTTCGAGATACTCGTGGCGTCGCTTTGTCGACACTAAATGGTTCCCATGTTCACCATTAAGCACGAGATGCTGGCCCTAACATTTATATATGACAAATGTTCGAATATTCAAAGAGTCACAACCGTCGAGTACGAGATACTCCTAGTTTTACTTTGTTGACACTAAACGGTTCACTCATTCGCCATTGAGTAAGAGATACTCGCGCTAACATTTGTATGTGGCAAGTGGTCGAATATACAAAGCATCAGAACCGTCGAGTACGAGATACTCCAAGTGTTACTTTGTTGACACTAACCGTTTCACTCATTCGCCATTGAGTACGAGATACTCGCGCTAACATTTCTATGTGGCAAGTGGTCGAATATACAAAGCATCAGAACCGTCGAGTATGAGACACTCCAAGTGTTACTTTGTTGACACTAAACGTTTAACTCATTCGCCATTGAGTACGAGATACCTGCGCTAACATTTATATGTGGCAAATGGCTTGAATGCTTCCATCACTAGCTATTGCACTAACAATACACAGTATAAAGCATGAATGATTTATAAGCACCAAGCTAGAGCTGCTACAACACAAGGTTATGCCAACCCTGTTATACCAACTCTGACAAAATAATTTTCAGAACCAGCTATAATTTCAGGAATCATTCATGGAGTTATTGCAAATAGCATAACATATTTGTAACTATATGACAAAACAGTGTCCTAACAGAAATGGAAAATATTATGTCAACATACTGGGACAACGAGTGAATACAATAATATCATCAGAGTTCTCTAAAATTGGGAGGTATGTGTGAAGCAACTGGATGAATGACATATTCCAATGAGAACTGAGGAAATCAACCTGGTACATTTTGATGCTCTTCTCAGAATAACACTTTAACTAGTGCTACCTATAAAGGTCATAATAGGTCATTTATGCTCCACCACAATACACACGATAAAAATATATGTAATACATGGTGGAGAACAGAAAATAGGAATCATCACATTGCTGGTGCGCTAACCCAAAACAAATATAACCCCGTGCATATAAGAATCTTATCAGGATTCACCGCACAGCATGATGCTCATGAGCTCATGTAACGGAATCATACTGAAGACATAGAAACTCACTTAGCTGCATTACAAATGATAGAAGACTAGCTATCTTATCAGAAAACAATGTCTAAAATAGACATTTGTGACATAAATGTTTTATGCAGCACCCCGTTGCCAATTTGAAATTGGTTGAGATTGGTTGTTCCACACAAATCAATTGTGTTATATGATATTCAAATTTAATATATGGCGTCAAGATAAAAATCTTACAACATGGATGACAAAATGATTTTTGTATACTAGTTAATCCAATGCTCGATCTCAAATGGTAATAGATGTGCTCTTCACATTATCACATACACACTGGTGTATATACATGACAACTGTTTCATGTTAACCTGATATAGAACAGAAGGCATGTTCTCTCAAAAGAACCACCTCAGGAGGACAATGATTAAGCAAACAAGACTCCGGCTTATTGATACTGACACATATCTGTCCAATATATTTTTAGTCACATGAAGAAAGAATACTATAAGTATCCCATATATTGGATCCAGCGTCTGAAGTCCTAGCTTTGATAGTAGCATTCTGTGTTAATACCTCAACACAATTGAGCAGAGTTCATTGATTTGTTTTGGATACTCTATAGTTCTTACTCAATTTCAGCTGTTTTATAAGCAAATAACAGGTACCTATACATGGCTCAAAGTAAACAATATTACATGGGTTATATTGTAGTACCTCTTACTCACATATATACAAATTATGCATAATAAAAGTTAATCAGTTACCAGCTATATAAAGCTGTTTGATTTGATATCTTTTGGGCTAGGTATATATGAATATCCTAACATCCAGATTAGGTGTATTTCAAGATATTGCGGATTTCAGGAAATACTCGTATTATTAAGGTATAACTTTAAGGAGATTTGTATCAAGGAGTACAATCAGAACTATAATGCACCACTTAACTACTGGTACAGAGTACCTACTTAAAGTCATTGAGCTTACATAATATATATAACTCTATTATATATAGATGTAACTTGAATTGAAGTTTTTAAATTATCTATTTAATACACTGGTTTACAGTGATAAAATCAATCCAGAAGTCTGGAGTTGTCTTTGGACACAAATACCTTTATGATTTATTCTAAGCCCAGGTACTATAACAATACCTGCAATACTATAACAATACAAATGTGCTAAATAATAAATGTCCATACTTGTAAATAATTCAAAAACCTTGTTTAGTAGTACTTATTTATGTGGCATATGTGACATAAATGCAAATATGTGAATGTCAAGAGTGAACTTTATGTACAAATGTGAGAATTTATACAAAATTAACATTTTGAATTTCGTTACACTTATCTTTCAGTGACTCAATAGGATTAAATACAGTAATAATTAAAGGTTTGGAAGTTCAGTCCACAAACATACGGTTAATTATTAAATATCTGCACATATTTTTCACTTTTACTGTACATAACTGCTTAAAATATGAGGTTGATCATCATGAAAAAATTGACTAAAGATTGGTAGTACCTATGTAATGTTTTACAACAGAAGCCTGGTACTCCCAACATTAATAATATATTATTATTAATGTTAACAAAATAATAATATATTATTTATATTGTTGCGTAAACATTTCCTTTAGCAACACCGGGTTTATATAGAAACATGCATCATACATTTATACACCAGTCATCAGATCAACAAATAACACAGCAGCCCATTAACTTTGGAATAAAGACAAGCATAATATGAGAATTGCTATTGCACTTAAGTCTTCATAATGTCTATGTTAGTTACACTAAAACTGAAATTGTTATCATTCATAATGAAATTTAATAATGTCCACCATGGTAATATGTGACACATTAATGATATAAAAGTAATAACAATATTATTATATCATGTGAATGGCCAGCCATTAATATGATATCTTCTTTGGGTCTTTTATGCCTAGTGTGTATACCTAGATGCTCTTATAAAACATAAAACAAAGAAAGTAAGCTGCATGTCCAATCAATTCTCAAATGTAAATCTAGCATCCCTAGAATTAATAGGAATTCCTTAGGGGTATGTGTGATGAACGTTACTATATAGGACTCTAACATTACTATATAGGACACACATGGCAGACATCTTACCTGGAACAAAGAAAACTATATTATATATATATATAAATAATTATTATATATAGAAGATTTATCTAATTTCCTTTTCTTAAAGAATTAAGATGGAGAAAAATGTGGGTAATAACTTTATAATTTATCACTGGCAGAGCTGTAACTAGAACCTGTTGTGTTAGTAATCATTACAGGCTAAGTAAGCCAGAACCCCATGGAAATTATAAAATATTTGACTTATTAAAACTGAATTAATCCTGAAAATGCTCAGCATAAATACTTTTGAGTAAAGATAAGCTTTTCCGGTCTAGTCATGAATGGGGTTTGAAATAATCATATACATAAATACTGTTATGAAAACTCAACTCAACATATCAACTTATACATACACATAACTGATAGTTACACACATTTTTAGGAAAAGATGTTAGATCAAAAGTCAGATTGGATTTCAAAAGGAAACGCATCATAAGCTTTCCAACCAACCATATAGATATGTAACTTTACAGAGGGCATGCATAAGCATGGTACAGCAAAAAGTATAAGTAACTTTGGCAAATCTGATATATACCTACAAAAACAGGAAGTCATATAAAACTAAAATGTTTCATTGATCTAAGAATGATCATGTCCCTCCTGAACATGCACACTAATATAAAGAAACAAAGTAGGTATAACACCCAATATTATACCGGGTATACCTACAACATAAAATATAAATTTATCTCACATGGGGCATATATCATCCCAAGATCAAATCAAATACCCAATCATAATTTGTCAATAAATAATGGTATTAATTCCTTAATATTCAACATGGGATGGCTTCCTATTTTAATAACATTGGAATACATACAATGTACCTACTGGTACATTTAAGTATAGTACTATATAAAAGTACATTATTATATAATGCACATCACATATGAAACATATTTATACATATATTGCTATTTAGCAAAGGAAATAGTATTATTTGTGTCAATAAAATTGACCAAGTAATTCATTCTACACATAATTATGACATACTATGGAGGGTAGAAAACATATTTTCGACCTTGTATGTATTTATTTTTTGCAAGGTGCAAAAGCTTGAATTGAATAATTATTAATACTGACTAAATTACAATATTACTATTATTTTTATTGTTTTCTAATTTCTTCTCCCTTTTACGGGGTTAATCCTTCAGACACACGGGTTTTTCACCAAGTGCATTTGAGTGGTTTATAAAGTGGGTAAGTCAGTCATGTCTGTCATTTCGTCATCATTATTTGTAAGGAACTTGCGTACTATTCGACAGGTGTTGAGTATGGCGGCTTTTTGCATTGTATAATATGTTTGTGGTGGAAGGTTAAGGATTTTTAAACTATTTAATAAATGTTTCGGAATGACACCTGTAGTGGAAAGTACCAGAGGCACTATGTAAACTGTCTGTAGATTCCAAATTCGGAGGAGTTCTTCTTTTAATTCACTATATTTGCTTAATTTTTCAGTAATTGATTTTTGTATATTGTGCGTGTTCGGTATTGTAACATCTATTAAAAAGGCTGTTTTAGATTTTTTGTCAAGTAAAGTTATGTCTGGTCGGTTGTGATGAATTGTTCGGTCAGTGAGGATGGCACGGTCATAGTACATTTTAGTTTCTGTGGTTTCAAGTACAGGTTTTGGCATATATTCGTAGTAGGGTTTAGGTTTTTCGGTAATGAGGTTGAATTTAAGGGCTAGTTTCTGATGTATGAAGTGTACTATTTGGTTATGTCTGTGCGTGTAGTCAGTCTGTAGTAGAGATGTACAAGCTCCAGTTATGTGTTGGATAGTTTCTGGCTGTCGATGACATTTCCTGCATGTATCAGTTTTTATGTTTTCTTTGAGTATGTATTTCTTATAATTTCTGGTATTTATAACTTGATCCTGTATCGCTATTGTAAATCCTTCTGTTTCTGGGAATAGGTATCCTAGTTTGAGCCATTTATTCGAAGCTATTATATCTATGTGTGGTTGTTCAAGGTCATATAAATGTCTTCCGTGAAGTTCTTTTCTTTTCCATGTCTGTTCTTTTTGCCTTATATGTTCAGCAGATGTTTTAAATTGAATTTCTTTGTGTTTCAAGTTGAGGGGTGTATAATTATCATCTGTATCTATTGTTGCTAAATGTATTGCGCTAGTTTCAATTTTGTTATAAAAGAACTCTCTTAAATTTTTTAACTGGTTTTGCCAAAGAATTATCAAATCAATAAATCCTCTTCCTCCTTGTTCTCTTTTTAATGTCATTCGTTCTATTGCTGATTTTGGATGCAGGTAATTATATTTTGTAAGAACTGTTCTCGTTTTTATTTCTAAATTCCTAATATCTGTCTGTGTCCATTTAATAATGCCAAATGAATATGTTAGGATTGGAGTGGCGTACGTATTGATCGCTTTTGTTAAATTGCGAGAGTAAAGCTGCCTCTTGCATACTTGTTTCACCCTCCTAATGTACTCTGAACCAAGTTCTTGTCGAATTTTTGTGTGATTTATAGATTTTGCCTGTAGGATACCTAAATATTTATACAAATCATCTTTATCCATAGCTGTGATAACTAGGTCTTCATCAATATTATAATCACCTCCAGTGATTTTTCCTTTTTTTATGTGTATGTGTATAGTTTTACATTTGTCTAACCCAAAAGTCATACTAATATCTTTGCTGAATTCTGTGGTTACCTTTAACAGTTCTTCCATTTCTTTTTCAGTTTTGGCAAACAATTTGATGTCGTCCATATACATTAGGTGGGAGATTGAAGTATCACGTGTAAGACGGTAGCCTAAATTATTTTGTGAGAGAAGACGTGAGATCGGATTAAGAGCCATACAGAACCAAACAGGGCTTAAGGAGTCACCTTGAAAAATGCCATTTCTAATGAAGATTTTATCTATTGTCAGCCTTTCTACACTTGTTGTCAACATTAATGTAGTCTTCCAATTAGCCATGGCATTCTCTAGGAAGGATATAATTGCTGGGTGTATTTTATAGATGTGTAATACGCGGATTAACCAAGAATGAGGGACACTGTCAAACGCTTTTTTATAGTCGATATAGGTAATGTTTAGGTTTCTGTTATTTTTGTGAGCATGTTTAAGTATGGTGGAATCAATAATAAGTTGTTCTTTACATCCTCTGTGGTTCTGGCGGCATCCTTTCTGTTCTTCGGCTATTATATTGTGTTTTTCCAGGTGATGAACTATTTTCTTTGTGATGCAGGAAGTGATTAATTTGTAGATGGTTGGTAAACATGTTATAGGTCTGTATTGAGACGGATCTGATGTGTTTGATGATTTCGGTATCATATATGTTATTCCTGTAGTTAAGAAGTGTGGTAGTTGTATTGTATTATGAATTAAGTCGTTGGTTAGTTTTGTAAGTATGCCATGTAGTGAGGTGAAGTATTTAAGCCAAAAGTTATGTATTCCGTCTAATCCTGTCGCCTTCCAATTTTTTAATTTTTTAATGGCCACAGTCATATCCATTTCTGTTACTTCTGGAAATGACATTTCTTCAATTTGACTCCACTTCTCTGTTTCTTCGCCTATCCAACCCGCTGAGCTATTGTAGTCTGTTCGCTTTTCCCATATTGATGTCCAATATGTTCTTAAATCGTTGGCACATGGTATTTCAGATGGGCTCAGCTTGCTTTTACAGCTTTCGTTCATAGATCTGTAGAACCCTTTTTCATTTACGCTAAATAATTTGTTATCTGTCTTTCTTTGAAGTGCTTTCTTGTATCTGGCTAGTCTGTGTGATTTAAGAGTAAGTTTCTGCTTAAGAGTGTCTAAGTATTCCTGTGCTCTAGTATTTTGTGGTTCATGAATTGTGTGTATTTTGGCGTTTTCAAAAATTACTTCTACTATTTCTACTATTTTTCTAGATCTATTGCCTTTAATGTACTGTGTTAATCTACCTATATTCGCCCTTAGCTCCTTAATGTCATTTTCTAATCTCATTTCCCATGCAGGCTTTCTGATGTATTGTTTTTTCTTTTGTGTATAGTTAAATTCGGTTTCGATCTTGTATCCCATCTCTTTACTGATAACAAATCCACTGCAATAAATAAGTGTTTGTATTTGTGTTAGATCAGAGTCTAATGAGTAGGATATTGGTAAAATATTATTGTTAAAGGTATTTACTAATGCATAGAGCTTCTTGTTTGCTTTTAGGCGTGGTAGTTTAGGACGTGTTAACGGGTCTGTGCCTGAAAACAATACAAGCGTAGTTTGGAGCTTTTCTAACAGATCTTGTGTATCTGTAGGTGGATCACAACTGAGTTCAGATTGATCTATATCTGGTAGAATAGGGTTCGTTATGGGCGTTATCTGAGTTTGGGTTGAATTATCTTGTAGAATACTATGAGATCGTGATACATGTGGAGTATATGTAGGTCTTGAGTTTGTTGTTAATGCATATTGTGGAGTTTGAGGGACAGAATGTGATGGACTTTGGGACGATTGTATAAATTGGGAGGTATTACAGGTCGGGAGATTACTATTTTCAGCCTCATTTTTTAATTGTTCTGATACTTCAGCCTTTATTTGTTTAATTACCGCATCTGAAAGAAGTTTATTTCTAAGAATTGCTCGCATTTGGTCGGAAATACGTTGCTCCGTAACTTTTACGTCAGGATAATTAAGTTTAAATCTGTCAAATAGCCGCTTTCTGTATATAGTTTTATCTGTTTCTAATTTAGTGATATAGTAATATGTGCGCATGATAAACAAGTTTACATCATCATTCCATCTCATGCGCACTCTCGGTTTCCCAGCCTTAGTGGACGCGGGTAACAGGATGTTCCTCTCCCGCGCAACATCTAAGTTGGGAGTTTCTAAATCTCTTACCTCCTCGTCAATTGAAGTTAATGATGGGGTATATGATACTGTGCTCGGGCTATACGGTTCTATTATGTCTGATGTGGCTGGGGAGCTACTCCTATACCTATTTTGGGTCCTTCTACTACTTCTTCTAACTGGGTTTATATGAATTGACTCTAATCTTTCATTTTGTGTTTGTTCGTTAGTTGACGAGGAGTGTGGGGTATTTATTATATCTACAACAGTTGGAGACTGGGTAGTATCGATATCATTTTTTTGGTTTTTATTTTGTTTTATTTTACTTCTTCTCATTTGGTTCCCACGAGAAGCTAGGGACTTGAAGTCAACCACGGCAGAGCCCTGCGTTCACCGTGGCAAGGGTAAATAAAACTGGGGGTCCCCTGGTACCCAGAGTCCGCATACTAGCGACTGAGGTTTCCCTCAGCCACGTGGCCATCAGCCACGCCGCCCTCGGCGTATGCTGTTTCACCTCAGGCTTGAATTGGCAAGATGGGCGCCATTAACTAGAGCTTCGTTAGTCACTGGTAGGTTATAACTGATAGACAGTTGCCAGTGTCCGCCCCCTACGTGGCATCGGTGGTCATGCCGGACGTGAAGTTAGTATTGTTTTAGGGGGCATATTACTATTATTATTATTATTATTATTGGCCAATTTTAGTAATAATATATTTAGAGAAAAATATTGCATTATTATTGCACTGAATATTATTTCATCTAATTCAGAGGGAATCTCACTTAGTGATATGTGTTTCAGAACATTTCATCCATATTATACAGTAAGAGTAAATATTCAGTTAGCAATTCTAATAATTATGTATATTTTATAATTATACCTAATTAAGAGAAAAATTTCTTATTAATATGATATTTTCATATTGTATTTTTATATATATTTTATTATTGAGAATAAATCTCACTAAGCACGATGGATTTCACAACATCTCATCCATATGATGCAGAACAAATAAATATTCAGCAATGTAATTAAATCCATATAATAATATATATGTATGGTAATAAATCTTTAATTTAATTACATGTCCCATTGTTGCAGTTGTCTCTAAACATCTACATTGTAATTCTCAATTATATTTCAGATCACCATGAAATAAAATTGAAAATTAGACGAGCTTACCTGTAAGCGAAGTCTGATTATAATTTTATGAATGGTGATCTGAAATATAATTACCCACCCTCCCAAAATAAAAACCCATACTGCAACAATAAGAACAAGAGTCTCCTAGATATAGACAGCATGCATATTATCAAGGAGACTAAGTTGGAAATGATAGACTCTAAATTAAGTGAGGAATCCGGAGCTGTCACTGTCATACGTAGTGTCAGTGGTCTTTAAACTTTTTTTGTTTTTAAAGGCTAAACAATCGCGATGCCGACGAGTGGGAAGAAGGATACTACATTGTAATTCTCAATTATATTTCAGATCACCATTCATAAAATTATAATCAGACTTCGCTTACAGGTAAGCTCGTCTAATTTTCAATTATGGCCTAATCCTTCTCATTCTGAGAGGAGACACGTACCCAGCAGTGGGACAGTAATGGGTTGATGACGAGGTATGTTAATACTCCAATTTACACACATATATTTTTTGTTATAAATACAAATGAATTTAGCCTTAACACAAAGATATTCTAAAAATGTTAAATACATACGCTCAAAAAATGAGGTGACTGCCTACTTTGTATTAGTCTTTTTAGTGTAACTTGCTAATATTGAGCAAGACCAATTTATTCAGTTCGACCATTTTGAACGTGTAATACATAAGTATGAGGCTGTGCACTGGAACTCCATATTTTTAAACTTAATTCTACATATATTACTGATTCAAGAATGTTTGAGCTTATTAAATTTTAAGCAAGCGAGGGCCTGTTAAAATTTTTCGTAATACAACCTTAAACTGTGGACCTTCAGTTCTGTAATACTTCGGAATTTGTTTATATTACGCATACTCGTAATTAAAATTTATGTCATTTAAGAAACAGCAAAATGTTTGTGGAACAATATTTTGTAATTTTATATAGATATTTTTTACTATAGCTAGACGGTTTTGTAACGCTATTATCCATTCATTGACCGATTTTTTGTCCACTGACGTAGGAGACGGACTAACGGTCCGCGCAAACAGCTGCTATTTGTATAATTTTGTGATTGGACTTATTAAGCGAGCGAGTTTCACTACTTTTCGGCTATTTTTAGATTTGTTCTATATTTGAAAACTATGAGATTTTAAATAATTATATTAAAATACACTTTTTACAATGTCAGAGTTAATTTATTTAACAAATTAATAATTTATTTTTTTACAGTATTTTTATTGTCTAATTGTATTAATGCATTATTAGTACATATACCTACATAACATTCAAGCTGCTTATTTGAGACTTGACCGGCCATTATAAAAAAGGTCCTAAATATAACAAAGCATTGAATAAATTTTTGCAACTTGTCTGCGATGATCATAAAAGTCTATGGCGTTTTGAGTGTCCACCTCGTTCCCATATTCCTCAAGCTGAACATAGCTTCATTATATATAACTAAGTAATGCAAACGAATAAAAGGCCTCGCTTCTGGTATTCAATTATATTTACAAATTCTTTCAAAATGATGATTTTTGTCCAAAAATATTTTGGGGAATATTTGTATCACACTTTAAGGTCAATATCAAAATTTGATTAAACATTCCAAATTGTTTTATTAATAATTTACTGATTCATATAATTAGGAAACCCTTTTAGTTATATTCTTAATTATATTATAGGTATATTAATTATATTTTCCCTAATGAATAGTGACCAAAGTTAGCGTTAGATCAAGATTAAGCTTCGCGGTAGCACTCGAAGAGAATGAAAGTGAACTTTGTGGACTACTTGAGCTCAACGAGGGAATGTCCTCTTAGTAATAGTATCTTATCTATTACTATTTATTGTAAAGTGCTTACTTTCCTTTTCAACGTGCTTTTTAAATACTTACATGTACTGCAACTTACGTAAATGTAAATGGTTTGAATTAAAAGCTTTAAGAGAAATATAAATAAAATTTGACATATTGTTGTATACTTTGCCAGTTACTAGATAATCATAATATAATAATTATGTAACATGATGATATAATAATAGTAACAGTTAATTTATTAAACTGTATTATCATTGTTACAATAATCCATTACATTTTTAATTTACTAATTGTTTATTTGCGTTTCAAAAGCTACATATATTTACACTACATATATTTACTTTTCAGTTAATCACATATAATAATATTTATATTAATCTAATTTAGAAAAAGGAAAAGTACATTTAAAACAAATGAGTTTATTGAAGCTGATAATAACCGAGAGCTACGGTCTGTAGACATCGCGTAGCCGCTACGCGCTCTACTAAAGACATCAACGAAGTTTAATTTTATAATAATACAAATATACATAATTATTATACAATACAATACATACAGGTACAATATTAGATATTACTTCGTTTCGTTTCTATTTCTAGGATAGTTAATGATTTAATTGCAAATAAAAAAAAATAGAATTTTTTTATTTTTTTTACCCCAAAAAAGCGAAATAGAGTTAATAAATTTATTACTGTAAATAAAATAAAGCTCACCTCGCAATCATATTTAAACACGTCCTTAACTTCACTGATTGTATCTGACCACTAGATCACTGCACAAACTTAGCACTCGAGGATTAGTGGGAGGCTGCAATTGTCATTATTTGGCGAAATAATTGTTTATTGTATGGTGTTAATGCGCGTGCTTACAAAGCAGCGCCGACGACGGTACTGTGGCTGTCGGCGGCGGCGCGGCTAAACGAAGCCTTCACGAAAGTAAACACGTGACAAGCCCCAACCGCTGCAAGCTCGCAAAGGTGCTTCAGCAATAATTCAGATCGAAACGAGGACTTAGGTTACGCAACCGAGACTAGAATGCATCTATGATCGGAACGATATGATTCTTAATCACATGTATGTGTGAATAACGAATTTCGCACAACCTACGCTAACTTTCTTTTAATGATATTTTTATTCAAAAACATGCTATAAAAACTTTAATAGCGGTGCAAACGCCAGACATGTTATTTACTTAAGATAGCCAAATGCCTAATTAGGATTCATAATACATGCTACAATTTCGTTTTAACATTCATTTAACAGTGAAATATAGAGTAGGACTATTATTATATCTCATCCATTTTAATTTATTATATCACTTATACATTAAGTGGGTGAATAATCGATATTACATGTTAGCATAGGCAATATGAGAAAGCGCTTTTTAGGGTTCAGTATCAAAAACACAAAAACGTAACCTTTATAGGATAACTCGTGTGTCTGTCCGTATGTCTATCACAGCCAATTTGGTCCGAAACTACTGGATCAAATGATTTGAAATTTGGTACTGATATGCGCATGGCGAGTTTAATTCGCACTTGTGTGGTGTTTTTGTATGAAAAATCTGGACTTGTAAAGTTTCCACTATTAGAACTAGGAAGCTATCATTAAGAAGATGAATTAAATATTAAAGCAAACCAATTCTTTAGATAAGTCGCGTAATGTCCTTGATATTTCCTTAACAAATATTTGTGCTTAATTATCGGTCCACCAGATAAGAAAAGTTGTGAAGTGGCGACCATATCTATGTAAAAGGACTTTAGGAAATCCGCAATTAGTTATGTATAAGACTTGAAGAAATCAGCGGATGGTTGCTGTATCCAGAGAGGAACATATGGCTCGAACTTGAGATGGCCATATCATGTTAGGTTTGGTTCCATTCCTAAAGCCGGCGACAATTTACATTTTATTTTCATGCAATTACCTAGTTTTATATGTATACTGCTTTGCATGACACACATTTTTTACCAAGGAAATACAAAAACATAATGTATTTTTATAAGAACGTATATTTTGCTAGATTTCACATAAAATGAATGAATTAAAGAAATAAATATCCGTTAACCTAATATTTTTGTACGTAGTTGAGATTTACATATTTTTCCCATATAAAGTCATTACTCCTAATTTTTTCCGATACATCTACTCATAAATCACAACGGGATGGTTAATTAAAATAAAGCTCTGTAGAAAGTAAAAAAATCTATGACACCAACCTCAGCGACTTTATGCATGCGATAATCAAATGTAATACTTTTCATTTTAATAATTATTATTACATTTGATATTTATGATTTATGTATATAATAAACATAAATGTATTCTTATGAAATAAAGAAACCGAAATATTGATATTTATGACAATGAGTATAATATTGTAGGACATGGGATTTAGTCTAGAATTCCGTTCCTTTCGACGTCACTTTGTTATTTTTTATGACAAACGCCCACATTACACTTGACGGAACAAATGTCGTGACAATGTAAAATATGGAGGTATTAAATGAGTTAACCTGATGGTAAATTGCCACTGCCGCCTACGGGCGTTCATAACCAACTCCAAATAATATTACACTTACTTGAAGTCCTTTACGATGCATTGTTACCCATGAACTTTAGTTGCAACCTCTCGAGTAAATATAATTTCCTTACCACACCTTCAAATCTCTATTGAGATTTTCCGAGTGTAGACATTCGTCAATGCAAATTTCGCATTTACTGGTTACGGTTACACAAAGATAAACGTTATTTCATAATATCAATATCTTCATCGTCAAACGATCGATACCATAGAAAATTGAGAGCCATTACGCGTTGACATTACAATCGATTATGTGAGCGGATCGAATAATTTGTCGCTCGCTTTAGCATTGAAGTTGTGCAAGATGCTCGTCTCATTACCAACTGATTAACGATAAACGATTGACGATTAAGTACTTGAAGAAAGAATAAGAATATTGAAATACAATTAAATATGTGACGTATCGAAAGTATGACGTATCGCTTATATCGAAAAACTAATAACTGTCTTCTTTTCAACGTAATTCTTTTCTGTGACTGTCATTAAAGGGTGATATTTGAATTGTTTAATCTTTTCCTTGCTAGTCACTCGTTTCTCGTGGCTCGACAACAGTGAAACAGGTCCCTTATAGTGGGTCCATTTGGCATTTGGTCCATTCCGTATCAAAAATGCAATACTCGTATTTTTCGTAACAAATGCAACGGTCACCACTTTTTATGCGCGCTACATTCTAAAAACTAACCTAATTGTACTTAAATATGACTCACGAACTATTTTCAAGATTTTGAAATGATAAACGAATATCCGCTTAGAAATTAATCTAACTGAATGACTCTGAATATATACCGCTATGACTACTATTTATGATTTAGTAGATCTTAGCCGACAGTGCTACTTAGGCTATTTTTCGAAGTGAAACCAGTATGTAAAGTCGATGCGACTACTGTGACCTATCTATGTATTTGTAATGTTAAGAATTGAATTAACTTCAATAAACTGTAAGTAAAGTAATAATGCAGTTGAAGTTAAATAAGTTCAGCTAAGCTTCAATTCAATTGATTGAAAGCAGTGTTACCTTCGAGGTATTTATATTCTGTTATATTGTTCACTGTTCACCAAACATTATAACTAATTGCGGTGACTATGTTATAACTCTTCTTTTCCAAAGGGTATATTTTCAATAGTAAACTAATGGATTAAAATTAAGGTTATGTACGTACATAAAGTACGTAAAATACGTGAATATTATATAGATGATATTTAATATCCCATTCAAATTATAGTATTGTTTGTAGTATAAACACATTCCTTTATATTTAACTGCTTAATAATCTGCATGGAAGATTTCTCTGTTATGCAGGCAGCATCTTAAAATGAGCCTTTCACGAATCACGTGCTGTTCGCTGTAACCCTCTCTAATCTCTTATGGGCATAAAGATGATTCGTAGTCATAGGCTTTAGAGTCGATGGAAGAGCCATATTTTTAATGAAATAAATAAGTAAATTACTATTTCGTATAAGACGAAAATGCGTAGAATAGGTTAGACTGCCAGGCTTGCACCTCTGATTTTTCAACGTCAAGTGCTTGTCAGATTTTTTTAATAATGTAGGAGTAGCAGACGAGCATGCAGTCCACCTATGGGAAGTGGCTACTGTCAACCATAGACATCTGTAATCAACTCCAGATAGGATTACATATTCCTACCTGAGGTCGGCCACAGATGCGCCGCTACCCCTGAGGACTAAGCTGGAACGCCTCGGAAAAGTATGTCTCACTTACCACATCCTTCAAATCGGAACACAGCAGCGCCTAACACTGCTGTTATTAGGCAGAAATAGGTGTGGCGGTGGTACCGCCGGAGTCGAACCCCAAAGGGTTCTACCACCTTCGCCTGCTTATACGTTCTCCTCATACTTATCACGTTCTTAAAAAAGTTCTTAATGGTGTGTAATTCGCATTTGGCGAGCCCAATGGACTACGGCCAAAGCGCTTCTCACTTTGAGAAAAGACCCATGCCCAGCAGTGAGACAATACTATTATTTTCTCACTGCTGGGCATGGGTCTTTTCTACCTGTGTTGATGATATTACGGTTACGATTACGGACGACATGTAGGTAAATTCTAAAAGCGCTTTTTCACTAACCGACATGATGCCCAAATAACATCGTCAATACGAATCCGCTATGACATATCAGTATTCTATAGTATCGTCCTGGTAAAACAGGGATGTGTGACGTTATAACTTAAATTTAATTCTGCGAGGTGAGACGCATATTAAACATACGTGCTTGCATGACAACATCTTCTACCGCCTAGCTCGTTCACCATAACCTTTACGCACTGTCATGTTACTCCAATTTAATTTGTAATATGACATGAAACTTCAGTTTTATGACCGATACTGGAACTGGTTGAATGAAAAACCTTAACATAATAACGACTGGTCTGGTGTGTCAACAATATATTGATGTCGGTATCCGTCAATGAAAATGGCTCTAAGTCGATAAAGTAAAACAGATTACAAGTATATATTTTATAAATGTTAGTCTGCAATGTTTTCAATGGTCACTAAAGGTCATATACGTAACCATAAACACAGATTTTTTTCAACATAACTTAAGATATATTAAGATTATTATTAAGATAATTACTTGAAGGTCAACAATTTATGCCTGATAACAACTGTTAAACGCCCGCTGTGTTCTGCTTTGAAGGGTGTGATAAGGATGGGTCACAAATTAGAGTTTCAAATTAGCTCTTAACTTGACTTGACTTGCCTCGTTGACTTGACTATGTGGGTTGAATATAGATACATAGGCAGCAGTTCCCACTAACAAACTATTAACTACTATAAACTTCAAATATTATGGGGATCTTATATTGTACTCTACAGAGAGTAAACGTATTATAATAACAATCTTATAATAATACGTATGCATTGTCTTATATTAACTTACTTTCATAATATATGAATTACATATGCATTGTTACGGTTGTGTGTTATTCAAAATTATTATTTAACGGGCTATTCATATACTTACTTCATCATGATTCGTAATTGGATTAGTTTTAGTTACGAAGTATAATTTTGTAAGTAATTACTATTTTCATCATACATAAGAAACTGTTCTTATTATTGCAAATATCTACAATTAATTTATTATTACGCTATTGAGTACAAACTTGAGGTATGTAGAATATGCATTCAATCGATTAAAGCCAATTGATCCAAATTAAGGCTATTTGGATTTTTCCTCTACCCATAACATACATAAAATTTATATTTGGAATTAAAAATGAAAAGAAACGTAAAGTAAAATCATTTCGACATAAATACAATTTAATAGAGAATATACAATAGGAATATTCCATCATGTTATGATCCATTCCAATATCTTAAATCGTAAGTATTAAATTAATTCTAGGTTCTGGATTAATAGCTACAATTTATACTCACTAATCAAAAATTTATTCAGAGCTAATAAAGCAAGCCGCTAACCTTATGTGCCAACTGTAAATTAGTGTCTGCAACTCTCAAAGGATCTCCGAAACAAATCTGCCAGCAGCTATCGGCGGGAAACTCGTTACGTTAATTACAATTTGCAGAGATATGCGTATGTGGTTGCCCATTAAGAAATACTAGGGTAATAAAATACTTAAGTTATAGGAATCGGTTTTGAGATTTGGGACGCATTCGCAAACAAATTACATAACTATTAATTACAACTATTGAATAAGCTATCATAAAAAACTTGTCTTTGTAGCCGACAATTTTTACTACATATCTTGTAGATAGGATCGATACATACATACGGTACGACGTAGCATCGTAACACTGCGACGTCGTGCCGCGAAACGATGTCGTGTCGTGACGTATAATATAATAAAAGTCATTATGGCAGGAAATTTATTTCGGTGTTTGTCTCTTCTTCAAGAAATGAAGATGAACTATATAATCAATGTCATTTGTTGAGAAAAAAATACCACCGTAATCCTGGGGCATCACCAATGTTTACAAAACCTAATCGTACCGAGCTTCATACCACGATTTAATGTCGTGTCGTGATTTTTTGCGTCATAGACTTCTACGATACATCTTTTTGCAACACGACGTCAAAACGCGTAACGATGCGATGCCGTATCGTGTGTCTGTTTTACCACTAACGTATGTTATGCAAGTATAATAAAAATTCTATACACAATTGTACAAAGAGACAATCTGTTTCCATAATAGACAATGGGCGTACTAAAAACCATTACTGCATCAGACTTTATAATTGCCATTAATGTATCTCTTCTTGTTCAATTAATAAGCTCGTATCGCCCGTTATAAGATTTGATTTTCTAGTAAGCAGATAATCAAATATCGATCTTTGGTAGGTAACTTATTAGGTTGTCCCTATAGTTCCGGGACTAGAATAGGGCTATGGTATCCCCTGCCTGTCGTAAGAGGCGACTAAAAGGGGGCTTCCGGGGTTGCTGGCGGCAAGAGTGGGAGCTCGAGCCGTCCGGAGAGCAACCCCGGGAAGGACGGCGGCATGTGTGGTCGCATGCCGTCGTAAACACCAGGTGTGCGGGAGGAGCGTAAAGTGCTCCCCCCAGGGCAGAGCCCGACCGGGGCATCGCGCTCGGAGGACTCCGGTTGTGTTCGATTAGAGATCCCGGAGTTCTCCACCAAGCGCTGAGGACGGCCACCGGGGGGGTTTTAGTGCGGTAAAAATCCCACATAACCCGGCGTCGCTCCCACGTCGTCGGGTACCTTTTGAAGGTTTCCCCCTCGAAAACAAAAAAAAATCCTATTAGATAAATTGATTATTAAATGGAGTTTGATAATATCATACAATCTTGTACCACAAAGAAGAATTCTTGGTCACCAGTTAGAAGCAAATAATAATAGATATTTTTTACTCAATGTTATTTAATGAATTATAGGTATTTACGATATCAATCAAAATGATTAATACTAATATCATGACTTAAGTGGTAGTGTGTAAATCTACTAATTTCAATTATACAATTAATATATCACTTTATCTTCCAGTTTTGCGATTTAGATTCAATTTCATTAAAGTTCAACGTCAGGTGACATTTAGTGTCAGCCTACCGACCTAAAGTAGGTGCATATTTATAGCAGGTGTTTATCGTAACATGTATTCGAAACCGAATAATGATCTCGGCTAAAGTAGGCCAATTGCAACTGTGACATTTTTAATGAAATCATTGCATCGGATCTGAATGTGGATTCTTGATATCGTAAAATCAATTCAATGCAAATATGTAGATAAAATATTTGGCAGTTCTCATTGAAAACACAAGTTCTCTTTTGGAGTTAGTTCCACATTTCAATAGCCGGCAGTTATTTCTAAAAATGTGATTAAGAATATGTTATACTAATAAAGAAAATGCCAATTATGAATATAAAATAATCGCCATCTAGTTCTAGTTAGTAAGAAATACATAACGTTTTTACGTTTTAACAAATATGACTGTTTTGGTATTTGTTTACGTATTTGCCCATACAATTTCGGATAGTATCAGAACTATAGTGTCAGTCACGTAACATTAAATGTCTAAATTGATAAAATGGCGCTTTATGTTTTAGTCTCTCTTTAGTTACGTTTACTCAGTCTACTGAAGCAAACTGAACACAATAATGGATTGAGTAAACGTAACGTAAAATTGTGGGATGTTTTGAAAACTCATGGTAACGGTACAGTGGCGTTTTGTTTATCAACTTTGACAATAGTTTAAGTTTGGCTGTCCTTCATGTTGCGTTTGTTTAATTTTCTTGTTGATGTTACGCTAAAACAAACTCCGCGCCCTATAAACGTAAGGTGAAATAAACATCTCACTTTGTGGTACTAACTATCCGTTTTAAAAAAGTCAATGATAAATAATTATGAAATCACAGTAACAAGTATAAGGCCTCATAACATACCGCCGCTCAACCATACATAACGATCAAAAATAGATCTAAACTCTTTTGAACTGGTATCTGTGGTTAATGTGACATAGATTATAAAGCAAATGATAAGATTAAAATCAGTCAATCCGCAGGCAATTGGACAATAAAAATGACGAATGTAAATAGATCAAGGCCTGTTATAGTCACGCGCTACTTTTTAACTCATACGAGAATTTCTAAATGAGGTGAAACGAATTAAAGTGCTAAATGAAACGAAATGGCAAAATGATAGCACATCTACATGTACAACAATCTGTTGCGTTTAGTGACCATGAATATTCTGCAAATAATTATAATTAAATTAAATTATTATGAAGCATTTAAATTAGTTGTAAACATAATTAATTAGAATAGTCTTCCTCTAGTTAGATATATGTATATCTAGTGTTAATAAGTTAGATATATAGTGTTTTAGGCACTTTTGCTTATTAAAAAAATAATATAACAATTATTGTCACTTCTCTTAGTGGTGAAAAATGATAAACAGTAGTTACATACGCACATGTAAAGAGTACATGCTTCGAAGATCTGCATTTTCATTTTCGGCGACTTTTTAAATGTATGAACTGTTCACTAACTAGCACTTTGCCAGTATGGTATAATACATATATTTAGATTCACAGATTCAGAGAAGATCTACGACAACATAGTTTGTATGTCTTGTCTATTTTCATTTATTCATCAATAAGTTTTATTGCGTACGCGTAACTTAGTTATTTAGGTGAACATGTTTACACATTATCATTATTTCATGCAAATGGTTGCAGAGTCATTAAACCATTTGATTTCGTAGTTAATTAAGTCCACTTCGAAGTTTAACTCGTGTTACAAAGGTCTTATTCTCGGGACACGTAACCTTTAATTATCTTTATCACAAATCTGAGCAGGTACAGTTCTCTTATAATGTGATAATTGTTAAGTTTCATCATTTACTCGTGAGTGAACTGTTATGCAACGTCATTGTTTACAACAGATCATCTGGCGAGAATGATAGTCACGTACTATCATTAGACTGCGACACGACACCTCCGCTCTCCGTTGTCAATGATTGGCATCTTTACACGAAATTTAAAACTAAGAACCGTATCATTAGTAGACGTGAACGACATTACGATTATCTTGAAAAACATATGATCTTTAACGTTCTGTGTCTGTGATAAGCTCGAAGTTTATGTCGTCGTTGAATTATGATGTTATTTACGATATTAATGACTTCATTGATTTAGTAAAAAATCTTTACATTCTAATTTCAAAACGATATAAAGAATCTAAGGATATACTTCACATGTAAAAGTAATAAATTATGACCAGTTCTCAGATCGATCAGATAGTAGGACTTACAATTAAAATAGATTATGTAAACCCATTGTTCTAGATGGATAGCGGATACTCACACCATTATTGAGGGGTCTCTTAACGAACCCAAGCAATTTAAATTCATGCAAATCATAACCCATGTTTAATTGTCAGTACAATACTTGCACAAATTGTCACACATAATAATTATTTGTAAAAAAATTACAAATATAAGGGTACAATTTTTCTTTATAAATGGTCTAACTTTTCTTCCACTAATAACTTCCACTTCCACTAACTAATAACACACTAACTAATACCATAACATTCTCAATGATATTACACAATTGCTTACCGACTGCACGAATTACTTGTTTGCTACATGAGTTTGGCTTTGACCTAGAAAATAACTTTTTAATACCAACGTACGAATGGCTAAACGTAGTGAAATATTTTGTAATTAATTTAGAATTCTTAAATAGGTTTAAACTATTTAAACCAGTATATTTTATTTCCTCTTTTTCTCTACATTTTGACGTCACCAAAAAGAAATTAAAGTTTAACTCAAATTATTCGAATTAATATAAAATTAGAAATCATAGCGAGAAAACTCACTATTAAAGTAATTATAAAAATATTTACTAACGAAATTGGACTAATATGGAGCGTACTCCATAAAACTTATTACAGCAAAATGTTCCGCCGGATCAGTCCAAATTAGCTTTTAAATAGGAAAATTAAATATCAGGTTTAATAAATAGTTATAACGGTTCCATAAGTGGTCTTTGAATGTTGAACTGGATCTGCGTTCGTTTCAAAAAGTAAAAGAGCGCCGTTATAAGTTACAATATGAACTCTCTACTATCTTCTATAATCCTTTATTGTCCCACTGCTGGCCACAAATTTCCTCTGAGAATGATATTGGTTAGTTATTGGAAAGTTATTACGTTAAGTTTGTGCAGATTGGTAGAATTCACACATCTTTGTGAGCTTTGCTTTGAGAAAAGTTCCGTCTGGTGCCTTCAGGTTCGGTCTGTTATCTCCGTTTTTCTTTGCGGTTAAAGCATGTGATAATGTACTTCTAATATTTAAATATTTAAGAAAAAATATTGTGGCCCGTTTGGCATTTAATTTCCGAACTTTACCAATTGAGTCCAGACTATCATTGCTATCATTTTTTTATTGCTTAACCTAACGATTAGGCAGACGTGCGACCTGATGGAAAGTAGTCAAC
Organism: Epargyreus clarus; assembly: GCF_041222505.1. Classification (NCBI taxonomy): domain Eukaryota; kingdom Metazoa; phylum Arthropoda; class Insecta; order Lepidoptera; family Hesperiidae; genus Epargyreus; species Epargyreus clarus. The sequence continues at coordinate 11,286,048 of NW_027332213.1, forward strand.
GCCGCCTATGTACACCAGAGGAGTCGCCAATGCATCGCCGGCATTGTATGAGAGCTCTTTTTGCACCTTTTTTGAAGAGCCCCATGTTATAGCGCTCCAGGAATACCTCAGGAGGAAGCTCATACCACATCTTACACGTTCGCGGTAAGAACGTCCGTACAAACCGATTTATTAGATTACGGATATATTTCGCAGGCATCTAAGCTTCTACTATCAAGGACACTGATGCGGAGGTGTGCAAACAATTATTTCTTCTTCCGTAACCTTCGTCGAGTAATTTTGATTCAAATAGCTCACACACGAACGAGATGTCAATGTGGATCAAGGTCGAACTCTTATTAGGCTGTTAACCCTCTGTCTTCGAACGTCGTATTAATCCGACAACACACAAAATAGGAGTATTATAGACGTCATGCGCATAATAGAAACATGATAGAAATATGCATAACTTAATAAGTGATTCATTAAAATGAAATGTTTATAAAAAAAAAATGTAATTTTTTACAAAAAAAAAAATTTTTTTTGGAAGTGAAAAGAACTTAAAATTGATTTAAACATGCATATTAAAGTTTTTTACCCGTATGTCACATTATTTGGCATGTCACGAATTTTAACATAACTTGAGGGTGATTTGTCCTAATTGGTGAAGTAATGACAAGCTATATTATTAAGCAGTTGGTATTTGTTTTTATAGTTATAGTGCTAGTTTAAATAATGTCATCATTGTTAGCGTGAAAAGGGTTAAGCGTCGATTTGTCTTATCAATGTGTCGTAAGCCGCAGGACAGGCCAGCTCCCAGCTATCATTAATCAACAATTCAATGAGCCGCCAAAGCCGCTAATGGACAATTCTAGTTACATGCCCAGTTATATGCATTGCAGTAAAAGAAGTACAATATTTTATCGTTTATTAGTTTAACTTTTATGTTTTGATACAGTATGATGTAAAACTAAAATAGTAGCTTTAAGGTCAGTTTTTTAAGATAAAAAATTATTGCACTTGTTGATATTAGTCTCTTTTTTATAATGGACATAGATTGTTCAAACTTTTTTCATAACTATTTATAGAGGTACTTAGTTGGGAAAAAATAAAAAGCGTAACTATCTTAATTGACCGAAACGTTGTTGGATTGTATTTTAATTTATTTAAATTAAATGTGGAAAACATTACATATTTTAATAAATTTAAATAGCTCGCTTAAAGTTAAATTAAATGTTGTATGTCTGACAAATATTCTCGCACACTTCGCAATACGTGTAGACAAACAGACGCAAAACAATTTAGCTAAGTCATCCACATAGTAACGTAACATTCATGAGATTTTCGCATCATCATGTACGTACGCCATACAAGGTACGAGACTAATTGTGAAATCTTAATTGACAAACACCTTGATATATTTAATTAATTTTTATTACATTGCAAACCAAATTGCGTATCATATTAAATTCCACCGCTATTCTTGTATACCAATATTGTTTTTGTTGTCTTCGATTTCTTTCTGTATATTTTTTTCTTTCTATACTTAGGTATTTTAAAGTCCATCATTTTTTTTATTGTTATGTAAAGTAGAACTTACAGTTAATGTGAACAACCACCGCCACCACCATTTCTGCTTAATAACAGCAATGTTAGGCGCTGCTGTGTTCCGTTTTGAAAGGTGTGGTATGGGAGATATACTTTTCTGAGGCGTTCCAGCTTAGTCCTCAGGGGTAGCGGCGCATCTGTGGCCGACCTCAGGTTGATTACAGACGTCCATGGGCATGTCCAGTAGTCACTTACCATCAGGTGGACTGCATGGTCGTCTGCTACTCGTATATTATAAAAAAATAAGTTAAAGTATCAAAAGTTCTACTATTTTTTTATTTGGGTCTCTGTTAAATAAACTTCATTTATTTAAGTGTCCGTTTCAAAATCCAACACCTTCCTTTATAATAAAATCGGCGTCATAACCTACGTTACGTCTCATACCTTAATTTACTACCTGCAAAGCTATTTCACTGCCCCATTTATCATATGATTAATACTCGTACTTATTTCAGGCGTGGCTGTTCTACTTTTTTAATCCATGTCGCCTGCGGGCGTTGTGGCTCGCGGTTTGTGATCGTCAGCTGCCGTCGACAATTCGACATTGACCGTCTTTGGATCAAAATAAATATCGATTTCGTGCCAATTCATTTGTGATTAAGCACCTGCAATATGTGACCAAGAGTAACCTGCGTATGTCTTCTGATTTACTGAGTCGATTGCGTTGATATTAAAGTAATTAATGTAACCGATGCGCAATTGAAGTCCTGTAAACGAATGGCAATAGTGGTTTTTCGTTGAGGCAACTTCAATAATACCAAGAACTATGAAAATACTTTTAATTTATTCTTTACACTTTAAATTTTACCTGTTTAAAATATGTAAAAATGTTGTATTATTAGATATCTTTAATTATTATTCATTGGTCAAAAATAAATACATTTACATTATTACATGAACTCCGTGACTTGAGTATGTAATTAAATAGTTGTGACATTGTATTAATTTCTTTTTATGGCCGTTAAAATAAAAATAAACACTAATATTAGGGATTACTTTCGTAATACTTGTACATAAGTATGTTGGGAATGCCGTCACGGCTGAGTTACTCGCCGATTCACTTTCAAAGGTATTATAATCCCTGCTCAAGTATTGTAATTTCACACAATTATAATGCAAAGCAAGCAATGAATTAAGTCGAGCCGCTTAAAAACTCGTTGAACTACAGTCAGTATAAGATGTTTAGCTCGATTATACTGTCATTAGTGTTAATACTGATTGAGTGATTGCAACATGTGTTAAATATACCATATCGGTCTAAAAAATATTCTTATCTTCTATACTTGTGTGTAAATTAAACAAGATAATTAAACTTGTACAATTCTCAATAAAGATAAAGCGACTTGGATGACAAATGAGAAAAATATTTTCTTGAACTATTTTGTAATAAGATATTTTTTATATTTAAAAATGATTATTAGGTATAAGGGGTATATGCATAATTTTAATTTCTCAATGAACTCAATTACTTATGTATGTAAATTAAACACGTAGATATAAGTATTTTTAGTTTTATAATTCATGTGAATAATTATTGTAAACTTTTATACTTTTTATTATATTCAGTAGTAGTTTCCTTGTGTTTCGTGGTAGGTATAATAGTAATTTGTTTCCTGTAAAAGTATAGGTACTACCACAACATTGAGATGCAACGTTAGTGGAGTAACTGCTGTTGAAACCATAGTTAATTCATCCGTTCGGTAACATTGGTAATGAGTGTCAAATTTCCAGCTTATCTTTGTTTTTATTGGTCGATTTTCCGCAATCAGTTTGGGTAAGAGCATGTCTGAGTTGGGAAATCGTTCAATGTACAAATACTAGTCCGAGACGGTCCAAGTTATGCAAGCTATCCAGCTATCGTCACGTCACAGTAACCGTTGCCATCGCCGCATCTTTTGTGAAACCTTTTTTGTATTTGCCGAGATGCGCACGCAAAATCAGTGTAAAGTGACACTTTTCAAAAAACAAGAGCAAAGGGTTGCGATGAATACGACTAACGACCTATTAGTAGTCAAGCTTACAAATACATATGCTTAACTTTAGACAAGAACATAATTACGTTCAATCCAAATATGGATTCCTACATATTATGTTGCATCCAAGTATGGGAGCAATTTATAAGCGGCACGTCAAATATTGTAATGAAATAATGAAGTAGCCTGCAATGTAAAGAGTGTGCCATGCGTACGGTTTTAACCTAACTTAATCGTGGGAATACAGTGTTAATGGGTCCAAAAAGTTTATCGATCAATTTACTACGGAAATTACTAAATTTCGCTGAGTGAATGTTGCGTGTTGCGTATTATGAAGGAAGAATTTTAATACTCACATAATCTAGGTATAATCTATATTTTTCATTTGATTATTTTGTTTCCGCTCTCGTTCCTTTGTTTCTGCAATACCTCGATGAAATTTGTAACTAACATTATTACAAAGTGTATTCAGTACCACCTATTGTCATAAAGATTTAGCAACTTTATTGGTCCATGATATAAAAGCATACTAAGTTATTGCACAATCGAATCGGCAACTAACATACCTACGAGCTTTGTGTCGGCGTATAAGTTGTGCTCGAAACGGTACCATAGCACTTGATCGTGATACAGAATTTCGCAAGACATACAGGATTGATACCGTCTGCGGTGCGCCGGACAGTAATATCTGGTTGCCTCGATTTAAGCGAGAATTCCTGACATATGGCGCCCGTGCGTGGACCTGCCGCCCACTTTTTGTAAAGCTAGTTTTGTTGCCAATTTTGTCTATATTTATTATTTGACGAATGCGTGTTTTTGTGAGATTTTCGAGCATTTTGTGTTGACAATTTAGATCTATTAAAACTGTAATTCCATTTAGCCATAGAGATCTTTATCTTTAACCTTCTTTCATGTCTATCTTGTTATTTTCGTACTTTGTCTATTTTGAGATGGGTCATATAATTTACTCGATTCGTACAGTCATGCCGTGATTATCAAATTAAAGTGAAAGGGACAAACGTTACATCATTAAAATAACGCTCCTGAAAGTTTAATAAAAGAAAACATTAGAACATAATATCATCCCTTTAATCCATTTACATAATTTAGCACCAGTAACGGATTGTTCAGTGCCGGTCTCTTTCGTATGGTAGGGACAATTTATGAAGTAAGTCGACGTTACACATATTTTATATATTAGTTACTATTCTGATTTACACGTACGAGGTAGCCAGGTTATACACACCGACATGATACGCGACATAACGTAATTAGGTGTACTGACAGTATATCGTAAACAATCTCAGCTATATAGAGCGATACAGAGTTTTTGTTCTCATTCATGAATAATGTAGGTATGTTTTTGACCTTTATTTTTAAAGCAATATGGTGCAGTAATAATGCTATAAAATAAGTAATATCTACTAACGGTTCTATGGCTAGAGTAAGTACCTATTAACTAATATTTTTAAAATGTAATAGGTACTACTGATTTTAGTATATCGAAAATAAAATTTGATTTACTACTAATTTTTAAACAACATTAAGTTTATTAGTAGCGATATAGATATGTTATCCCATAGCAGTTTCTTTTAACTAAGAAAAACTTTATAAACATAATCGAAATACATTTTATATGAGAAAGAAGTGGTATAAATAGCCCATAAAAGCAAATTAATCTTTTAAAATCTTTTAAATGCGAACCATATATAACATAGCATATTTTATAATATTTTAATTTTCATATTTTTTTTTGTGCAAGATACTAATCTATGGTGCAAGATTAAAAAATTTCCTTAGAGACTGCAGATTTTTAGCAAATCTTTAATAAATTTCCAGGGTTTATACAAAACGTTTTATTTCGAGTAACATTGAACACATGTATCTCCTTAGTGAAAGGGAAACATAGCCATAAAGTCCGGTCAATTATTTGCCCTATATGATATTATGTCCACATTTTTGGTACAGTCAATCTAGTTTTTACACAAAACTTCCATTTACGCCCCAATCTGTTCTAAGTATCAAAATTATCGTTTTGTAATTATTCGCATGTTTATTGATTACAACCATCTTAGGATTAGAGCTTTTATTTTAGGAATTTAAACAAAATAACAAATACAAATCTATAAAATACAAACGAATAGCATAACAACAATACAAATAGCAGAATAACATTTTTGACTTCGACGAAAAATTAACTTTCTGAAGGTACAACGTCTTTTATAGCTCTCCTTTTTAGTGTAGCTAAATCCCCATTTTATATTTTCCTCTCCTTTTACATTTACAATTGTCACTTCCAATACTATTGAAAAATAAATTACGCAATAAATTTTACGACGTACTCACAATAAATAAATATTGGTGACCACTAAAACATTATGGCCATGTGTAAATTAGGCAATCGTATTGCCACATGTATGTAGCTACACTGCTACATAGGTATATATCTAACATTCATAAATGCCTGAAATGGTAAACTCAAAATTAATTACACTAGATTAGAACATCTAATTAGCGAAGGTCAGTAACTAAGGCTATCTATGATGTTACTCCGCGAAGCATCTTCAATGTTGATTTTATTGAGTAACAGCTATTTTGAAAGAACTGTTTCGAAATTCGATAAAACGTATAATTTGAGTCTTAACTATAAGTTTCAAAATATTTGTCTATTCTAAAATATGCAAATAAGAATGATAAGAATAAAACTATTCCTTTAAAAGTTATAACTTCTATTATTCCCGCTCAAAATACAACTCAAACGTCAATACGTGTTCTTTTTAACACGCTTTTATTAGCTTCAGACGTATGTATGTTGGTATGTTGGTATGTTGGTATGTTAGTATGTTAGTATGTTAGTATGTAACGGAATCTTTCAACATGATTTTAACCCCCTTCAAAACGTCGGATTAACCCGAAATTTGGCATACTTATTAAGGACCGATGACAATTCAATATTTTAAACATGAATAGTTTTATACCATTGTCCTTATCAACATCCTCTGGATTAACGATTTTCGAGGCGAGATTTTTCAAACACCTTCAGCAAAGTTCATCGCAACTTTAGATTGCAAATAATAATTATTGCTATTTAGTTTCAATAGGCGTAACTTTTATATCGTGATTTTTAGTTAAGAAAATAATAATGTTATTTCCCTATAACTCAAATGTTCTGAAACATATCTATAATGCCCTCTTGTAGAATGATTTTTAGGATTCCGTACTCAAAGGTTAAAACGAAACCCTCTGCGGTCTGTTCGTCTGTCGTTGGGCTTTATCTCTTAAATCGTAATAGATAGACACTTGATTTTTTTACAAACGATGAATAATGGTGGTCGCTATAACGAGAAATACTAAAAATTAATAAATAATTATAGTTAAAAAAACTAAAAAACACGCTTTTATGATAAAATCAACTAAAAAGTAGAAAATAATTTTCAATCTAAGAATCAATTAAGGAACAGTAAATAGTATAATTGTGGAAAAAGTGTGGGGTGCTTTTCGAACCTGATAAATGGAGCACCCCACACTTTTTCCACAATTATACTATTTACTGTTCCTTAATTGATTCTTAGATTGAAAATTATTTTCTACTTTTTAGTTGATTTTATCATAAAAGCGTGTTTTTTAGTTTTTTTTAACTATAATTATTATTTTTTTATGCTAACTCATACAATCGTACCAGCCAGTGATTCTGAAATAAATGAGAACTTATTATTAAAAATAACACATCATGAAAATAACACAATTAATTAAAATAACACTATAACAAAATAATATGAATAGCTTTTAACAGTATAGATAAATAAGAGAAGAGAGAAGTAGAAGAGTAGATTAATCTATGAATGCAGTATTTTAGCTAACACGACATAATCATCAAGAGATATTCGTAGCTTATTTCCTTTTCTACTGTGGACCTTTAGACAATATATAGGATTTTTATTTATCTTTATATCATTTGTGACAAAACTAATACTTTTTTACATACTCTTGTAGCTCTGTAGTTTAAAAAGTTCTTCTACTTAAATATACTTCGGTATATCTACGAACTTTTAATGAGACTAAATATAGATATAAATTATATCTTACAGAGGTACTTATCATTAGAAATACCAAAGTTATTTTGCGATGTATATTTACAGTTTTTATTACCTTAATTATACAGTCTGCCTAATGTGTCTATCGACATAGGGCTTAGGTACTATAAAAAATTAAAAATCTAACCAGTTTTGTAACTGGAACTATATGCCTTTTTTGGTTCGCAGACTTCATATCTAGTTTAAGCACATGACTGTTGTACTTGTGCCCAATAAATTTTTAGTTGACTATATGTATTAAAGTAGGCTGATATACAAAACTTAATGCAATTTCCATGTTTAGTATAAACCTAGGTTTAGATGTACCTAGTGATTTATCGTAATTATAGTTTTAAACATTCTACGTAGAATGAATAATTCTGTAGAATTATTAGCATCGAAATAATTTGCTGTATAAATATCTGGATTTTTCATAAATTTATGTACATGGTAACATGAAATAAATCGTTATTATTAACAAAAAATAAAGTACAGATGATTTTATTCATGATTTGCATGAAAACTATACTTATTTAGTCTCTTGCTTAGCTCGTAGAGTTAAAATGACGCGGTAAGCTGCAGACCGATCCTCCGTGCTGAATTGGCGACAAATTGACTATATTATTGACTTGGTTTTTGTGACTTACAACTTTATCAGTTTATTGATAAAAAAAATCTGTTGTAGGTATTATATAATGTAATGTATTTACACTTATCATATACAATGTCTTTAAAAATCTGAATATGAGGAAAAGAGCGATTTTAAGTGGTTTACAGACATTTAAAGAGAAAATAGTGCTATTATGTCTTACGCATGTACTTAAACATCATTAATGACTTATGAAATGTCAGTTGTAATATTTGTCATGATTTCACCTAAATGCCAAGACTGTGATCGACCGCAAGTAGACCATTTACTTAGGTCTTGATCGATTTTATTTGCCAATCTCCACAAAAACTCATCAGCTGTGGTAACGGATAAATTCCGTCTGTCGAAAACGAGTCACTGTCAGTTACATAAGCTAGACTGTTGCACAGTGAGTATACAATAACTTTGGCACTGAAATTGTACAGTCATTATTAAATACTAGCTTCTCCCGAAGTTATGTCCGCATTTGAAGTTCAATTCATAGCTATATCTTGTGATATATTATGTTGATTACGATAAAATATTACTATGTTCCAAACAAAGTTTATTGCATAATATAGAAGTAGGAGACTACTCATTTGCAATCCAGCTGTTGGTAAGTGGTCACTGCCACTCATGGGCATCGGTAAACAATCTCTGCTAAGATTAAAGTTCTATCAGAAGTCGACCACTGAGGACTAAGTTAGAACGCCTCGGATAAAGATGTCTCCCTTGACGCACCTTTCAAAGTGGATCATAGTATAACAGAACTATAAGCGCTGCTATGATAAATGAAGAATTTAGTGGAAATTCGTGTGGTTGTGGTGCCTACAGAGTCAAGTTACAAAACCTACCACCTCACGTCTACGACCAACTGTTAGGCACATCCAATTTCATAATTAATTCCATTCGTTACGTAAAGATACATTAAGCATAATAAATATATTTTCTTTAGAATTGTTATTATTTATAATTTTAATACAAACCATAATAACCTACACTTTTATTAAAATATTTGTATAGACAATTCGGCAACCGAGAGATATTGATTTACTCGAACGGAAAATTTGAATAAATCTTAGATAAAATTTTCCAACTTTTTTAATACAAAATAATTAAGTCATCGAGATTGCATGATATTTATTAACCATTTAAATAATTGTCCTGAAAATATATTTTTTGTGAAATTAAGAACCTACGCTTCTTTGGATAACATCTGAACTTGAACGAAACTTCTCTCTTCAAAATCTCACGAGTTAAATATTTGATGTAGATGTTTATCGCAGGGACGTAGCCCCACTCCGTGGATTTACTGGTGAGCACAAATTGTTGTAACACAAGTTGTGCGGTGATGAAGGGCGTCGCGAGTGGGAGAATATCAAAAGTAGATCAGCTAGAGTCATGTGACTCTGAAGGTCGGTTGGCGGGGATGCGCAAACCTCTCTCTAATGCATTGTATTTAATTTGCAAACTTCAATTAGCTAGATTTTAATGAGCTTACGTGGAACACGGCATATTAATGTATAAATTTTGCAATTTTTGATTTTTGAGATATAGATAAAGTGTGAAAAATAAAAAATAATTATCGAGGCAAGCGAGTTAGATTTTAAACTGTAATTAAATCATCACCAGGTGTCTAGAAATATTTACAAGAATTTAAAGTAATAAATTACAAAAAACGTTTTATTACAGCTCTCACTCTTAAGTTTTTTTGCAAATCACATCGACTTAGGAATGCCGAAAATCGAATGAGCAAAAAATGTATAACTATTTAGTTCAATACTCGGTCGGTCTATCTTAATAACAATTTTATCAAATTTAATTATACTCGTCTTTAATTCAAAATCAAATGAAGTCGATTTATGTTTTACCGCTGCTAAATAATCGATTAGAGGCCAATTTAGCGTTTATTACAATTACTTATACGATACACTTCGCAATTTCCGACTGTCACGAATTTTACGCGACTTTAGCTCTAATTAAATCGTAGTCGCAATCATAGGCAATCTGAGCGTGCAATAAAATCATAGAGAATTTGCAAGCATCAGTATATCATCCGCTTAACCTTGTTCCACTTGAACATCGTCAATAGTAACGAGATAGAGAATCATACGTGTGCTACGGGGTAATCAATTCATAATCGTATTCGAATTATATTCGGCCTTACATTTCTTGCATCCTGCCGTATATTAAGGGTCTATAACAGATGGTTTCAGTAATGAGCTCAGTAAATCAGTAACTTGAATCAGTACAGACGAAGCATAGATTGGTTTAGGTACATGTGTTGTGATAATCCTAATACTTATAGTGGTAAGTGGGGTAAGAAAAAACAAATCCAAGCTCTTGAGAGTAATATGAAAAGCTCATAGATTTAAAAGTAGATTTTCTAAGAGTTTGGATTTTATTCACATTTATAACTAGATTTTTTATAAGGAAAGCTAGGAATAAGATGGTCTACCAGATGGAAAGCAGTCATTTGCAACACCAGGGGAGATTCTATTGCTTCACTTTGAAGCATATTTATTTTTGCATCATTGCGCTCCAGGAATCTCGGAATGAAGTTCATTCCCCTACCCTTACCTTAGCTCCATTCGGTTTACAGATAAACCATTTGTATGATAATCAGAATAGTTTATTAAGTTTCAATTAACTATATTTATTACTACTTACATAAAAGGTAACCACTTCACAATTTAACTCAAATAACGATAGTTGTTTCGATTAATTGAATGCCTCTATTTGCGAGTAGGTATTTGTAAGCCACTGGTCCCACATGTCGTTAAGTATGTAACGAACGTAGTGGGCGCGGCTGGTAGGCGGATTTGGTGCACATTTCACAAGTTCGGGTCACGAGCGGCTCTCGGGACTCGACCAGCTCATGGTACACAAGGCTGTTAGAACAAGTTTGATTAATGATCGACATAGTTATATGTACTTCTATGTTATGACTTTATGAGCTTCACGAAGCGGTTCCGTCCGCATTTACCCCCATAGTTTTTCAAGTATTTTGCAACCTTTCGTGTTCTGTTTTAAAAGTAGACTATGTCCTTCAGAAATCATATGAAGAACCTTCTTCTAGGGTCAATTCATCCTTTAGTGCTGAAATTGTCTCATATAAACAGAAAAGTACTTATACCTATATGGGATTTTATAGTTTTTTATCATGAAAATTATTTCTTGATTTACATAGGGCCATTATTTTAAAATTACTGTCAAACACTTAAATATGACGTATTCAACATGAATAAATGGCCATCATTGATGATGTCTTTAAAAAATACTGACGGCATCAGCGGAATGCTTTAAATGTAGATACCGCGAGCGTGTTACATACTTTGTTCGGATCCAGTAAGGTTTTGTAGCAAATTGCATAGAATTCAAAGATCTCAGTCAACTGTAACGGTAGTCGTTCACTTCAAATGAAATCATAAAATTTAATGTCACAAGTGTATCCACGGAGACAGCTGTCCATACAAATTACATTACAGTAACCCTCTAATTGCCAGCAATCAGTTTTGCTTAAAATAATATCATAAACTGAATGCGCGTTATAAATCTAAAACAATTTATTGAACGCAAAAGCTCGGAGAACATTGGGTAATGTTTACTTGTTTCATTGCATTGATTTATCTTACGGAGAATTAGTCGAAACTTAATTACCCACTCGATTATTGGTATTTGCACATACGCATGATGTATGGGAGTTGGTAGGGAAACGATAGTGCCATGGGCTATACTGTGCGTTTCTAACTTGTTTGAGATATCGACGATTCGATCTGTGCATGACTGCTTCATAATTGTAGCTGTCAAAACGACCAGGCCAGGGACGTTACATAAATTGACCATACGTCCTGTTTTGAACGGGACAGTCCCTTTTTTCGATGCTTCCCGTTGTCCCCGAAAAATTATACTATTAACAGTAAATAGTTCATTTTTAAAGTTTATTTGATTCCTAAGTTGAAAATTATTTTCTACTTTTAGTTAGTGTATCATAAAAGCATGTTTCTTAGTTTTTAAAAGTATATTTTTTAAGTAAAAAGTAATTGACATAAAAAGTCGATGTCCCGTTTTGATTGAAATAATAAATGGTCACTTTAACGTTACATGCCGATTTACTGATTTGATAAACCAGTTACTTTTTGTCTTCAATGCGTTTGTGAGTTACAAGGGATCGGCTAATTGATATGCAATCTTTGAGAAATCTTAAGTGTAAATTATGTTATCGACTAGTACATGCAGTATTGACATATTGGCATTTACCTGCCATATTACATTTAATATTTATATTCATTACATTTATTAAGTGGTGCTAAGTAGGTACTTTTTATAACGGCATCATAAATGTTGTATCATTATGGGCCTAATAATATTTTACTATAATATTACAATTAGCATAATTCCACAAAAAACACCATCTGTCTACGACAGAAGAAGGGTTATATTTATCGAATGTCTATATTTTCTTTATCACGGTAAGTGACCTATGTGGCTCAAAAATTTAAACTTAATAATTTTATTAAACGTTAAACGTAATATTATTCATAATATTACGAGTACATTAAAAAAAGACAATATGCGTCTCATAAAATCGGGTTTCTTGTTATGAAATGAATACTGAAAGATGAATACTTTGGTCAACTATACATCTACCTGTCTCCTAGTAATTAGAAGGTACCGCATAGAATGAATAGCTTTTACAATAATGCATGTAAGTGTGCGCTTAGGTATGCAGTTAAACATTGAAGCTTGCATCTTTGAAATGCTGTGCAACACCTCTCTCGACTATTACAAATGGCTAGAGACAAATTGCCTTCGCTCTGAGCATTCCAAGTGTCAGCTTAAAATATTTCAGGTACTTAAGTACGAATCACCAAAGCCGCATAAATTAAATTATAGATTTAATACTTATAATAAATTAATAAGATAAATAATTTGTTTTACAAGCATAAATTCGATCCATTTAAATATGTTTATTACTTTAACTCGTATAATTTATACTTATGTTGTCTAACATAAATTATAGATCAAATTTGATGTAGGGACGAACGTAGGTATTATAAAAAAAATTGGGGCATACTCAAAAATTCCAAAATGTTTAAAAAGTTTTTTTTTATGTTTTAATTACGCAGTACCTACCGTATTTTTTATGAAATAATAGCTACTTAACTGATGTTGTGTAGGTTATAATAATATATAATAAGTATATAATAGTAGTAGTAGTATATAATAAGTACGAAATAAGTGGTTGATCAATTAGGCCATGGACATCTGTAATCAACCCTAGATAAGATTAGATATTCCTACCTAAGGTCGGCCATAGATTCGCCATTAGCCCTGAGGACTAAGCTATAATGCCTCGGAAAAATATCCTCCTTTACCACACCCTTCAAACATCCCACAATTTTACGTTAAGTTTACTCAATCCATTATTCTGTTCCGTTTGCTTCAGTAGACTGAGTAAACGTAACAATAAGTAAGTGCTCAAGTGACGATGAACTTTTTGTCTCCCTCACATGTTCGCAAAAAAGAGAGACAAAACATACAGCGCCATTTTGTCAATTTAGACATTTAATGTTACGTTACTGACACTTTAGTTCTGATACAATCCGCTAGGGGCGCTGATTAGAAATTGTATGGGCAAATACGTAAACAAATACCAAAACAGTCGTATGTGTCAAAACGTAAAAACTCATGGTAAGGGTACTATATAAATTGGATAAGAAATAATACACCACACACCCTATATAAATTGGGTGAAAAAGGTAGAGGAATTTCGAAAATCTCTTACTTAATAACTGTCTTATTAATTACGAAATGGAACAATACTCGTTTTTAATGTTGTGACATACAAGTCGGTCCAATTAAGAATTCTTTTAAAATGGAACATAATTGCTGGTCATGAATACGGTGTACAAAGAATAAGTAATGTGTGATACTTGTCTCATAAGGTAAGGTTCTAATATCGATTATGTGTAAATATTTAACAATTATATTGTCAGAGGCTTTTTACAACTTAGCAATTAAAAGCTAAGGTTGTCTCGTTATTTTACTGAAATTACTACAAGCCATCGTTTGTGATATTAAATTTTGCAATTCTAATGCAATTATTAATTATAAAGTGTTTATAAAAATACTATGTGTTACTGTCTAATAGGATTTGCCTAATTGGTTGTTGTGTGGAGGTTCTCAGAGAAAATTAGTCAGAAAGTAATGCTTTTTTCGTAACTCAAGGAAAAAGTTGTGTCATGTATTGTAGCCAATGATTAGGGTCATATAGTCTTCGTAAAACTGCTAGTCCGCTCTGAATATAGAAATGAATCGCGTCGCCATAGTAGGTAAATTGTATGACTACACCTGCTCGCAACAACTTCAGAGCGGACTAGCAGTTTGGCGGGGACTGTACCATGTTTTACGTTACTCTAACGACCACATCACAACAATTTATATCACGGTTCCTGTACCTATACAGCACACCTACCTTAGGTACCTAAATATACAATTGACTTGGTTTTCAAAATAAATGCACTTATGGTAATAAATATATTACCATAATTGACTACAGTGAAAATAACCTATGGTATAATTGGGCGCACACAATCTTAAGTTACATTAAATGGAACATGTCTATTTCATAAGTGGAGCACATTACAAAATATACGAAAGAGAAGATTTCTCCCGCGATAAGAGTACCAAAATCGTGAATTCAGTTGCATAGCCTAGGGCAGGGCCCGGCACAGATGGATATCTTAATATTAGTGAGCCATATGTTCCATATTTTATATTCCATTTATGTATGACAATACAACTAGGTGGTATGTTTCGATTTAAGAGTTGGCAATTTATTTAAGAATCGTTATAGGTAGACTCTGGTATTTTTATTGTTAAATTACTAACGAGCTGCCACTCACTCTGTTAGCTAATATTTAAAGGACAGACAGTAGCGTCTGTCCTTTTTCAAAAAGTTTATATTTATGTGAAAGTCCTATCAAAATCGGTTCAGCCGTATAGGTAACATAGAGTTGTTCCCCGGAAACAACAATTTATAAGTTTTATCTACTTAAACGGGGTCCCAACTTTTCATAGTCTTTGAATTACAGAAATTCATAAATGGTTGTTTGTTAAGCTTTTTAACATCTTTACATACAATACTTTTGAGACAATGAAGTAAAACTTTGCAACTCTCAAAAGATACATTTTAACATTCTTACCTACCTGTTCATTATTAATTAATTATTATCAGACATACAGCAGAAAGATTAACATTTACTTTTTTATAGATTTTCGGTCTACTTAAAACACGTAATGTAATTAACCAGTTCTGCGGTAATGCATCGTGGGTAATGAAATTTTTATGAGCCGCCAGGCCGCTGGCGACATATCCGCTAAGCCGCGTATGTCCATGAGATGCTAAAACTAGTTCAAATATTTATAAGGAGTTTATTATATCGCCGCCCTTATGTCGAAACTCTTCAATCTACATTTTTATGCCTTGATCAACAGCTTTTAACAACATCTGTGTAATAACGTATGCTGCATGCTCCACTTACATTAATATAGGTACTTGCATGTCTCATTAAATCGACTGCATTATATTAGGACTAAGGTAACGTAGATAGCCACATAAAATAGGTAATGCAATCGCGATTTTCTACAAATGTAACAGGTTATGTACGATTCATACTTAGATGAAGTAGACCTATAGGCTGCTTAGCAAACTAGAATTAGTATTTGTTAACATGTCTCTGATAGATGTCGAGCCCAATCATTTCACACAATTAAAATGTTTATCTTTCATTTCAATATAAATGCCCAACTTAAAAGTACCTACGTATTGCGTGGTCATGGTGTATTAATTTTAAAATACAGTGTGTAATAGCCTTACGATTACTTTATCTAGGCCTTTATAATAATAAATATTTAATAACCTTAGGACAATCCATTTACTTCACTTTTATACTTACCTACGTTATTATTAGATTTGTCAAATTGATTTAATATCTAAAGTAGAACCAATATGGTTCGAACGTGTGATTGGGTACTTATGATGCGACAATTTTAGGCACATAACACTTATCTATACCTACTCCTATTTTAGGTCACAGAAGTGGCAACACATTTATCATCGGCCTCACAAGGAATCCCTGCTCGAAATGGAGTTGATAAACTATAGGTACCTATATGTCCTTGGTCGGCTACTTACTATACTGTGGACTAAGTCCATGCTCGTTTGCAACTTTATTCTTAAAAAAATGTGCTTATTAAAATTGAAATGTCCTGAACTGTCTTTACACCATGGCAGTTAAGTATTTCCAATATAAATTTAGCAACAAAGTTTATAGCGTGAAATTGGCATACAAAATGGACGTTAAAAAATCCATCAACAGAAGAAACCACGTTTTTGGCCGCAAATTCTTATCATTCAATACTGGAAATCGATTTGATTGTAAAACTGTTCAAGTTGAGTAGGCACATTAAGGTACTTGTTCTATCACCCACATAATACCGAATATGAAAGTACACCTAAGTAGATAGTGTAGGTACTCGGCGAGCTTACTAAGAAAAAAATAATTCGCCAAGTACGAGTCGAACTCGCACATGGAGGCTTCCGTACTACCGAATGTTCATTATTTTTATTCATTTTATGATTTTCAACAATACTTAGTCATATGAAACAACAATAGATGGCGTTGGGGTGATGATGAATGATACGTAAATTTTCAACAATACTTAGTTATATAACACACAAATAGATGGCGTTGAGGTGACGATGGGACGACGATTATACGTAATCAACGTATAATAAAATTAAAATAAGTATATTAAAATATGTTTTATGGTTCTTATTTGTATTTATTATAATACCAGTTAAAGTAGTAAACGTATTGTAAAAATTTCAACCGTCTTCCTAGTACAGTTTAACAGTTAGAACGAAAAATGCCGAACAAATCCGGTTTGTTGTATGGAGACTCCCTTTAATATTCAACTTCATTTTATTTTTAGTATTTGTTGTTATAGCTGCCACCGTTATGCCTCCTCTGTCAAAATTTCATGTGTCTATCTATTACGGTTTAAGCGGTAGAGCCCTGTGACAGACGGACAGACGGACAGACAGCGAAGTCTTAGTAATAGGTTTCCGTTTTTACCCTTTGGGTACGGAACCCTAACAATTTCAAATAGGTATGAATAACTCCGTACCTATTTCTCAGTGCCGGGGGTCGTTACCACCAGAGATTTTATATACTCATCTTTATATAACAACATATAATATATGAACTTTATGTTTAATTATAGTAGGTACCTGTTTTTATAGGACCTTGTCCTCCATATTGTTTTATATCACGGCGTGCGTAAATGGACGTTTTACGCACGCTTCGCGTGCGCAAAACCCCCATTTCCGACCCCGTAATATAAAATTTTATACAACACGCGGACGAAAAATGTTTTTCTGACTCGTGTGATTGCAGTCCTCGCCTGCGGCTCGGCCTGCAAACTCACACTTGTCAGAAAAAAAATTTTCGTCCTCGTATTGTAATGTACTATTTTTTTTTGCAAATTCGCTAAAGGTTAACGAATCGTGGAAAAGCTATATCTTAGACTTGATTTTTTTCAATATGAAATGTTCAAAGAAAAAGTGGTGCAAATTGATAGAGACTGGCATATTCACTGGCATTTCTGTCTCAAATCGTCTTGCAGAATTTTGCTATATGCATCACATACAGGTGCACAAAACACTCTTTATTACATTGTAATATAAGACAAAGTCATTAAAGACAAAGCCAACATTTCTTTTAGCAAAATAATATTTCTATCGTTTAACTTATCGTATCTTCGTTCGAAGTCAAACAACTGCCTAATTTCAACATTAAGTTATCGCAACAGTAACTTGGTAAACGAGTCATTGTATTTTTGTTTGGATATTCTTTATGATCGTCATTGTTGACTTCTTGAAACTCAATTCTATTTTTTAACAATTTTATGTTTTCTTCACAGAGCATTTTCGCGCAACGATGAGTTGCAGATGACCCATTTTCGTAACACTAGATATCGTTGTGATGTTTTGTTTTGTTTACATTACCGAACAAATAAATGGTTATACGTTAACATTATGTTTAACCTTTATTGTTCTGTATGTATGATGTTGTATTAGTTACTTGGGCAATAGATGTAAGTAATAGGTTTTACACAGATATTAAAGGTAGAATACTTATGGATGGCACTTGAAGACTTGTCGCCCTAACAAGAAGTTAATGCGCTTCATTTGATCTATCATTGGAGTAGTAGAGGAGTCATATTTAAATAACATTAGGTGCATTAAAATGATTACATACTGGTTTTTTGATTCCCTTAGTCTGTATTATACCAATGTTGTTTGCTTGACTAAGGCCGTTGGAGGCCCCCAGTGTAAAAAGTTCGCGTGTGATTCGGTGTTTTTTTTTCGATACACATTTCATAGATTGTTCGGTTCTGACGACCTTTTTTTTATCAACTGTGTTTGAAGGGCCCCCAAGATCAGAGGCCAAGGGACCGCCCCTTCCGCCCTACTTACATTTCTCGTAAACTTTGTACAACATTATAAAATAAGAAAACTAAATAATTATGTACTAAAAAAAACATTTTTTTAAAATAAAAATAGCATTTATTTTCATTTAATTGATATAAACAATAACTCATAAACAAATTTGAAACTTTATCAATTCATTTCCTAAAAATATTACAAATTGTATAAAACTCTAAAATACTTTCGCCTTTGAAAACGTTCACTAATGTAACAGGAAGGCAATCAGCACAGCCATATTAACTTATATTAATACTATTTATTAACTAATTTGAAATAACAAAATAATAATAAAAGTAATTTAATAACAAGGCAAAGTACCTACTTTATACATACATACATACTACATATACCTATATGTTAAAAATAGTACAAATTAACCTACAAGCTTTTGTTTCGCTTAAATAAATTTATTCATAATATAAATAACTGAAACTTAATACTAAATAATAAATTTACAAAACATTTTTCATAAAAATTACCATGTTACATTTTGATTTTCTATACAGGTGATATATTATGTAAAGGATCACATTTATTTTTTACACTATTGTATATTACAAATTATATTTATCTCATTTTGATAGTATGAGAACAAGATGGAATAAAAAGACATATATTTTCTCTTCCGAAATTATAAGAAATCTCTAGATATTCGATATGTTATAATAAATAATTTCGACCGACATCATACGAAACTGCTTATTGTAATATTATAAAAACAATCCTACTTTAACGAGGTCGTGGTATGAAATTTCATAATATGATTAAACTAATATTGTTTTAAGAGATGGTAGTAGGCACCCTGTCTGGCCAGGGATCGAACCCGGAATCCTTCGCGTGTCAGACCGGTATGGTGACCGCTCCGCCACGGGGGTCGTATGCTTTCTATACATTGCAAATTGCCTGATAAACTTCTATGTGATTTCCCTCCGCTGGTGTCAGAGTAAGTTGCCTGCTAGCTTTCAGGAACAGAACCGTACCAGGCTTGACTTGCACCGGTTCTGTATCACAGGCTTCTCCAGACCCTGACGTCACTATCAACACACTTGGGCTGTGACGCACTATAGTGTTGTAAGAATCGCCACTTTCCACCTGCATAAATATAAAACAGCCTCTTTATGTTTTTTATAAAAGTCATGCGGCTGTGTACGTTTGCAATCTCTTTAAAAGGTGAATAGAGTTCCAGGTAAGTAGAGATCAAAATCAGAAACATGGTATATTTGGAAGAATATATTTAGCCCCTATAACAATGTTTGAAATAAGTGTAAGGGACCTTCATTGTAACTATAATCTATCTGGGGTTGATAAGATATCCAGAGGTGGCAGTAGGCTTTTACTATAAGATGGACTATATGTTCATTTGACTTTATTAAAAAAAATTGCATAGTAATGTTACATATGTAATGTAAAATGTTAGACTGAATAATCTTATCATCTATCTAATATCAATAAGTAGAATCAATAATTTTAATCAATAAAATCGTCACTCATTCCAAATAACATTTTATTAACATTTTTTTTCTTATATAAAAATCTTGGCTTACCCTAGTTTTAACAACAGCAAAATCCGGTACAGGCGGTCTCCATATGCAACTATTTTCGTCTTCCATACTTGGTGTGAAAAGCATGTCCTCTGTCGTGTAGCCGGTATAGTCCAACATACCAATGAGGGTAGGCACATCTATGTGCTTGGGTGTTAAACCTGCTCTCACAACATTGTCTGAACACGCCATGCACTCTACACAATCTGAAACCCAGGGAAATAAAGATTCTATCAAAGATAAACATTTGGATTATATACTTTTTTATCATAGATATTGTACAATCTACTAGGTGGAATGATGGACGACAATCGGATGTTACATAGTTAGAACACTTAAATAATGCTTTGTATATACCACTCTATATTACGATTCCCAGTACTTTGGATTTATTGAATAAACTAAGCATCTGTATATAGTAAAAATATTTTAAATAATTATCAAACATTTGACTGACCAAAGATTGAATTCGAAGAAACCTGTGCTTAGCAGACGCTAATTATAAATATCTACATTATAACACATTGATTGATATAGAAAGAAGTTTTTTATCTAGGCAAATAAAATAACTATTACATGTTTTTGCTTACCACCACCGAGATAAGCGTGAGGCAAGTTTGGCTTGAGGAAGATAGCCTGCCCTGGTCGGAGCTCCATATAATTCATAAAGTATGGAGCCCAACATCCCACATCACCAGGGAAATCCGAATGAAGTCTCTGTACCACAGAGTACAGGAGAAATGCCTGTGTTGATTCATCTAGAAATGAATATTTTTATTATTAGTAAGATACATTAATGATAGTGTCTAACTACCAAACTTTGTAAATGTTAGTATTTTTATGAAATAGTCTCATCGTAATGATGAAAATATACTTACATTTGTACCAACTATCATAATTTTTAATATTATGTTACCAAGTTATTATATCATTCTATTTATTATCATATTTATTTTAAACTCTTTAGCATATTTTTTTTGTATTTATATTAAATTTATCCTGTCTTACATATTGGTAGGGGATTGTTGTGAAATATTTTAATTCTAACTTAATGCTAATAGCATTTGAAGGTGGTAGAACCCTTTGTGGTTCGACTCCAGCGGTACCACCGCCACACCTATTTCTACCTAATAACAGCAGTGTTAGGCGCTGCTGTGTTCCGGTTTGAAGGGTGTGGTAAGGGACAGACTTATCCAAGGGGGGTTCCAGTTTAGTCCTCAGGGGTAGCGGCGTATCTGTGGCCGACCTCAGGTAGGAATATCTAATCCTATCTGGGGTTGATTACAGATGTCCATGGGCGGCAGTAGCCACTTACCATCAGGTGGACTGCATGCTCGTCTGCTACTCTTATATTATAAAAAAAAGCATGGATTTCGGCAAAGTAACACCTGATACAATTAACTATAAGTGTAATACTTAAAATATCTAAAGTATATTACCTTCTTTGTCTAACCTATCTAAGAGAATGTTTAAACTTTGTGCTATGGTTTCTTTATCTTTAGTCATTAGGCTTTCAAATACTGTTTTAAGAATGACCTCACTTCCTTCCTGGGTTTCATGTGATAGAAGATTGTTTACAGCAACTTCTGGTAACATCTGAGTAAGTTCAGGCAACTCTGTAATATTTAAAATAAAGCATACATAAAGCTGTATATAATGAAAGTTTGGAATTCTATCCTATTTAATATTTATTTATGGATTACCAACATAAGAAACAGCATCTACAGCTTTAAGATATACAATGCATTTTATAGGCATAGTTAACTGTTCTTATACTTAAAGGTAACAGCATGCTATGTGTTACTCCTTACAAGTAATTATAAATAATTTAATCACACACATGTGTGATAAAGATCACATATGCATACCTGAGAGATTTATAAAAAAAAATCCCAAAGGTATGTGAAGTCTACCAAAACGCACTTGGCCAGCGTGGTGGAAAATGGTCTAAACCTTCTCATTCTGAGAGGAGACCCGTGCCCAGCAGTGGGACAATAATGGGTTGATGATGATGATGATGATGATGATGTGATGATGTAATACTATACTTAATGTAATTATTTTGTAAATTTTGTTTATTAGAATATTTTTGAGTTCTTATACTTTCCCCTATGCTAAGGGGGCTTATGATTCCCCCTTATATAGGCCCAAAGACTTCATGAAAATAACTGTAGCTATCAATATTCATAGAAATACAGCTATCATACAAAAACAATATGATTTATCAAGTTCTATAAACTATCTGTTCATGTAACCACAATTACTATTGTTATAATTTAATATGCACTTACTTTTTAAAAATGTTTTAATTTGATTAATAGTTCTAAAACCACACAACGCCGTGAATGGTGTCAAGGCTATAGCGAGTTCAGGTTTGTGATTAGGATCTTTGTACATATCCGGAAAGTTCTTGTGAAGTTCTTCCGCATGTTCCTGAAATATAACAAATACAAATAATATTATAATATGATAGTAAGTAAGTAAGTAAGTGATACCAAGTCTATTAATGGTAGAAGACAAGATTTTTTGTGAGAGGAATTCACATTTATATTTAAACAAATCACACATCTAAATATTCAAATGATGATATTGTTTTTTTTTAAAAAACCTCAGGTTACATTTATTTTTAAATCATTGTTTTATCTCAATTGAATGGTCCGGACAACCATTTTGGTATACCAAAAATAGAATTTCAAAATTCCCTTGGATTTTATGTACCATATAAAATATGTAGGGTAATATTTACAAAATATAAAAGCTTATGACACATTAGAATTAACAGGGCTAGATATGTGTAAGCTATAAGTACATGAGAGAAAGTGATCCATCGCTGATAACTTATCAATGGTATGATTCAACCTCATATCACTGAAACAAACAATGCTTCCTTTACCTTATTCGGATGGGCTTGAATAGACAACGCTTTCCTTATAGACAGAACCTTCAATAGAAATGGCACCGTCACACCAAACTTTTTTCTCACATCAGGACCGACTGCATCAACATTGTCCTTCAGATATTCCGATAACGAGATACCTCTCTCAATAATATGCGCCGGGCCGTTAGGATGCGTTCCCATCCACAACTCAGCATACGGCTTATCAGATTCAATTGTCACATCAGGTTGACCGCTTTTTATCAATGTTGCGACTTTACTATCGTGACCCAATTTGCCCCAATCGTAGTTCTGGACTTTGCACTTCAACTCCATGACTTCAAATCAATTTCCTGCGTGGAATCAATTAAACCACTTATTGATACGTCAATAAAAAAAAAATTGCTACGGTTACATAAAAACTACTATATAAGGTGATATGAATGCGCCACGTATTTTTATACTTATAAAGCGAAGCAAGTACTGCTCTTAGTAGCTAAGTAGTAATGTATTTTTGGAATACGGCATTTGTTAGGTTATTATTTTCTACAAATAATCAACTTTCTTACCAATGAACAATTATTACTATAGTGGTCCTTTACCAATCGTTGAACAGTGTTTTGGAAAGCAAATTTTATTATAATTCGTGTAGTAAAGACAGGGACGTGAAATATACTTTAATTTGTCAACAATATACACATTACGTTTTGAATGACTTTACTTGACATATGACATTGATTTATTGACTTGCCAGCTTGCCACCATTCAAGTGTCAATGTCAAGTGACATTGTTTTTTTTTTAATTTAAGATATCATTAAATCATAGAGCCATGCCATTTGTCTTGAATTTTTTTTTAATCTATCGTTTAATAATACGAAGGTTGTAGAATCGTTAGTAGTTCGATTTCGGAGGCACCACCGCCATACTTACTCGTGCCTAATAACAGCAGCGTAAAGCACTAGCGTTCCCCGCTTTGAAGGGTTTGGTAAGGGAGACATACCTACATGCTTATATGAGTTACTGATACATTCATCACGCATACACAGATCGTACGCTCTTAAGGTGTAAGCTAAAACTGTCGCTCGCTCGCTTGTTTGTATCCCTTACTAAATATCCGCCGCGGGATCTCGTCAGTGATGGGCAATATGAAATCTAACTACTGATTACTAACTACGATTACATATAGTAATCAATAATTATAAATACAAATTACAAAAAGTACCACCAAACAGACCATAGTCGGGAATCGAACCCACACCTTCAGGTGGCTGTACAGGCTGTACTCTTATTCCACGCTTTATTTCATT
The DNA here is from genome assembly GCF_041222505.1 of Epargyreus clarus. Taxonomy (NCBI): domain Eukaryota; kingdom Metazoa; phylum Arthropoda; class Insecta; order Lepidoptera; family Hesperiidae; genus Epargyreus; species Epargyreus clarus. Next base: position 11,310,591 of record NW_027332213.1, read on the forward strand.
GTAAAATATATAAGTCCATAGAATTCAAATAATCAGTAGTATAACTACTAGATTGCAGCAATCATATTAAGAACTACATCATGTAGTTTGAGTACTGTAGTTAAGTAATGTTACGATTAAAAATAGTTAACTATAATGTAATCATAACTACATGTAGTTAACTACTTTTAATCGTAGTTAGTAACCAGATTACAAATTGTAGTTAACTACGCCCTACACTGTTACACGTCATTAACTTGTACTCGTACCTACCTACCTACATTACTGTACTAATACCACAGTAGATACTTGTACTGTGCTAATACCATTTAATGTTTAAGCATTTCGGAGGTCTTAGAGAAGGGTAGTAACTATTTATTAATCTGTGGAGAAGGTTTGAAAACTTAACAAAGCAACTTAAAAAAGATTGTAATCTATACACATTATATAGCTATATTTAATATAATGTATATACATACGTATGGTATGTGATTTACTTATTATAAAAAAGTCAAATTTTATACAATAGTATATATTATGTATCAAGATATATATTATGTATGCAATCACATAACACATACAGTGGTACCATAAGTCTTTCAAACATTTTTTGCATCCAAGTAGCTAAATATATCTTGTTTAAGGCTTTCAAGAGTGCTCTGACCAGACTCTTTTACTTGGATCACATTCTTCGGTTGAGCCATGGCTTTCATTTTAAGATTCAGATTGCTCTCTATTGGTTTTGTTTGTGAGGGTATAGCAAAACCGGAGAGGCCTCTATTACTGATCTCAACGTTAAGTAATTCTTCGCCTTGTTCGCAAATACTTGGCTCATTGTCTATATCCAAAACAGAATCAAATGGTAAACTATGTCTTACATTTTTACCCGAAGGTCGGTATTTCATTTCTAACTCCTTAAAATCTAAGTACGGATATTTTTTCATTATAACCAGTTGCTCGTATTGACGCAAGTCTACGTTATTAATTGTGTTTTTGTCAGAATTATTCACGATTCCCATAGGGTTTTGTTTGTTTTCTTGTGAAACATCTTTAGTCATTCTATGGCTTCTTAAATTTTGCGAACTTTTTCTAATCCGCTGTTTTATGTTAACCTTGTGGTTTCCATGATCTGCACAATACAGATTATCTAAAATTGATGGGAAACTTTAGCATAATTATTACTACAGTACAGTTATCAATGTAAGTAGCTACCTACGTTCTACAAAATTTTTAGGTATATCCATTTAATTTAATCATTTAGGAGCATAAGTTTAATTACTATACTAACGATTTGCATATTTTCCATATTGACTAATTTTTGAAGAATCGCGGTGAAGAGGAAACGTATAATTCAAAGTAAGACATAGCAGTATACAGATAAGGACCAAAATTCTAGCATATCTTTGCATATTGGCATTATTTCCTGTTAACATTAGTCACAACAAGAGTATTCGCCAATATTAAAATTCTTCATTTATAACTATTACTGACATGTAATATTTGACATTGTCGTTCATAAAGTTTTTTTAATTTTCTTGATCATAGATAATACTATTAAGTAATAACAATAAGCGTACAGGTACCTTCACTATAATACCCTTTTACTATAATAGTCCAAAATAAGGACTTGTTATATTTTTTAACTTAATAAATCACTTCTTACAGCTCTTCACTTTTTTATTCTATTTTATTATTTGTGCACTTTTTAACACGCTTTTATTAGCTTGGGTTGTATATATGTATGTATCTATGTATGTATGTATGTATGTATGTAGGTATGTATATATGTATGTATGTATGTAACTATGTAACGGAATCTTTGAAACTGATTTCTATGCACTTTGAACGTTCAGTTTAATTCAAAATTTTAAAGAATTATTAAAAACCGATGACAATACACGATTTTAATAATATTGTATCATCGTCCATATCAACATCCTCAGGATTAACGATTTTCGAGGCGAAATTGTACGAGCGCCTTAGAGAAAGTTAATCGCAAAGTTACTAAATTGGAACCATTATTGCTTTTTCAATAACTGCTATTGCGAGATTTTTCGTTTGGAAATAATAATGTTATATCCCTATAACTCAAATTTTAATGTTCTGAAACATATCTATAATGCCCTCTTGTAGAATGATTTTTCGTGGATGCATAATGGTGGTCGCTATGACAACAAATACTAAAAATTAGTAAAATAAATATAGTTTAAAAAACTAAAAACACGCTTTTATGATAAAGTCAACTAAAACATAGAAAATAATTTTCAAACTAGGAATCAATTAACGAATATATAAATAGTATAATTGTGGAAAAAGTGTGGGGTGCTTTTCGAAAACTGTTAATGGAGCACCCACGCTTTTTTCACAATTATACTATTTACTGTTACTTAATTATCTTAATATCATAACTAACCTATCCTAACTAATAAGATCGTATTGATCTAATCTAGTTAATTAACATCTCGTTTTAAATATTATATAAAACGAATGAAACCCATAGAAAAGTTAGATAATATTCTAAAATTTACCTTTACTACTAAATTGTAATCTAGTATATTCTATTCCATTTCTATATTATCCTTTCAAGTTCCGGGTGTTATGCTTATACTAGTAATAACTTTTTATTCATTTACTTGATATCCGATATCTTGCGGTTTTCTGTTACTTAAATATATCACAAAAGTTCAGAGTTTCCGGAAAAAAAAAACAAAAATCTGACAATTCTAAATCCCGCCTTGGGGCTGGCTTCACTTGGTATGGGCGCTCTCATTGGCTCGGTTTCACCCTTTCCACAATATTCCAGTTTCCGTAAGGGATGAGGAATATGGGGGCGGAGCTTTAAAGCTTTCGTAGGGCGCTCTACGCACCTGACACTCTGTCAATCCACGTGTTCCGATGCCTGAGATAAAACGTGTCCCAATTTGTCGTGATAGCAATAAAGTTGTCGTAATTTGGAATTGGGTTTAATGTGTCACGAAAAAGTTTATTTGTGGTAGGAGTTTTAATTTGAGCTAGTGTGTGAAGTTATTATTCTTGCTCTTGCTTGCTATCAAAAGTTTAGTGTAGTTCTTAAAACTTCTAAAAATTAAGCTTAATTCTGAAGTTTGTCTCAGTAGTTAGTGTAAAAATAAAATAAATTACGAGTAGGTACTTATATTTAAATTCGAAAAATGCAAAAATGCGATGAAGTTAATATAGACGGGGATGGTATTCAAAAAGAGCAAAGGGTGACTTCGATTCAGACGCCCAGGCCGTCGTCACCTCGCAAGTTTTTCGCACGAATCTACGGACACCTCGAGCAGGGGTCGAAGAATGAGGAAACCAAAGAAACCGTGCAAGGTTCTGATAGTGAGTCGTCTTCTGACGTGGAGATAGGTGAAAACGAGCCAGTAGCTGGAGTTGCTAGTAACTCCAGAGTTCCGCCGATGTGGCCGCAGCCGCCACCGCTGCCGCTCTGCCCGCGCCCTATATTACTTCCGCACCAACAATTAGCATTTGGTGCTGGTCTTGCTGCATTCTGTGAGTATAAATATTTTTCATCGTAATTTAGAAAATAAAATTGTTTTAATTTTAAGTTTCCTTAATAGATTTACAAAAAAGTACTCGTTAAGTAGATATTATATTAAATAAATGTTTTTTAATCTGTTCAATTATGATTGTTATGACGTTATTTTTATATACATTATTAAGAAAATAAATTACTTTTGAGAAAATCATCAAACGATTTTGAATAAAATTTGTAAAAACAAGTGTTAGAAAACTATTAAAATAATTATTGTAGTATTATTTTAATTGATTATTTTGTTATTTTTATAATAATAAGTTCTCATTTAAATAATTACTGGCTGGTAAGATTTTATGACTCAGCATAAAAAAGAAAAAAAACGCGACTTTTCATGAATTGACGATATATTTTGAGCGGGAACAATAAAAAGTTGTATGATAAGTTTGTTTATTGTTGAATAAATAGTTTTATCACAAGTAGTTATTAACTTCAAAATATCATAGGAAACATTTGTATTAATCTGAGTAGGTAACTCATTCACCTCGCGTTAAATTGAGCGGGTAAAGGCATGTGGTTGCGGCGGGAATAGTGCTACTGTCTCATAATCCGGTAATCTTTAATGGTTTCACTTACACGGCTCAACAGAACCTTGTTTTACTCTTTATTATAAAAGTGCCGTTTACATAAAAAATAACTTCCAGTTCCTAAAAAGCATTGCAAAAAATAAAAACAAAAAATCGGGTTAGTGCGAGTTGGGCTTAAAATTAAATATGTCATACATCCGTCGTGTTGCTTTATATGATATTTTACGAAGTTGTACCCATTCATGTTTTATAAACACTTTTTATTATTTCTTTCTTTTCTTCGAGTGTGTTGGTAAGAGAGTAAATATAATTTGTATGTAATTTCTACAAATCTTAAACCTAGTGGATTGGTATTAAACTAATGCACTTATTCAAATATTTTTTTATTATGTTACCACGATCAACTTACCTGAGAAGCTACATAAATCTTATGGAGACTGATTTGCATTCAGCTAGCTCACAAGAAGTTTCTACACTCGCCGAAACAGAGCGACATTGAATAAGTATTCATGAATACGAGAACTACTCGTATAATACGAAGTGACTGTTGCACAAGATATATTGGTATAAATATATAATCCTGAACTTACCACTGACTGACTGACATGCCGTTCTCCATGATGCCGGCGAGGAGCGACTTTGTTGTCTATGGCGGGTTTTCTCCTCTCCCCCCCGAGGCAAAGGGAAAAATATGAGATGCCATAGATTCAAGATGGCGGCCGATTTAAAATTTTTAACTTTTTCATTTATTGACTTTATGCTGATGTTTGTTTCTTTTTCGAATAATATTCGGGTGGGCGTTACGATGAAATTGGAAAAAAATGAAAAACCAAGATGGCCGCCGAGATATTTGAGTTTGAAATTTTTCAATTTTCGAGGTGTTTTTGGGAGGTCGTATCTCTTGGGATTTTTAATATTTTGTTGCCATTTTTTAAAATTTTCTCGGTTATATCCTCAATTTTGCCAAATCGGTTTTTTTTTTTTTCAACAAGATGGCGGGTCGTCTGTTAGGCGATTTGTAAAATGTATGAAAAAACAGATTTTTTGAAGTGAAATATTCGGAGGTTGGCAACATTTGAGCGATTTGCGTTGTTCGGGGCGGTCATGGGGCTCGGTCCGAGGTGTTGCCAGGTTTGAGTTTTTTTCTCCCCACTCTTACAATTTTTCAAACTTTTCATTCAAAAATATGAAAAGTAGAAGGAGAAATATTTTTGATGAAAATTTTTCACTGGAATATTTTTTTTGGCTGTCGTAATGACATTTGACCATTTTCGTCGATGTCGACTGGCAACACTGGCCGCAGGATTTTTTTTTCAGTTTTACGAAAAATCGACTTCCTCGACCTGAAGGAGTGGTGGGGGGTGGGTTTGATGTATGAGTGGAATTTTTTATTTGCCTCCGTGTCTATGGGAAAAATCTGAAACATTCAAAATTCAAGATGGCGGCCGAGCTGGATTGGGCAACTTTTTTTTTTATTTTGCACCCATCCAAGATCGGTATCGTTTCTGGCTAATTTGAGGGCGACTGATACGATGAAATTGGAAAAAGTTGAAAAAACAAGATGGCCGCCGAGATATTTGAGTTTGAAATTTTTCATTTTTCGAGGTGTGTTCGCGGGGTGGCACTGATGTGTTTTTTTTTATATTTTTTAATTTTTTTTGTTTTTTTTTCTCGGATATATCCTCAATTTTACCAAATCGGGTTTATTTATTTTTTTAACCAGATGGCGGATCGTTCGTCAGGCAATTTGTAAAATGTATGAAAAAACGCATTTTTTGAAGTGAAATATTTTGAGGTTGGCAACATTTCAGCGAATCGCCTTGTATGGGGCGGTTGTGGAGCGTGACTTGAAGTGTTGCCAGGTTTAGATTTTTTTTTTCTTTGTTCATACTTTTTTTGGAACTTTCCATTCAAAAATGTAAAAAGTAGAAGGAGAAACATTTTTAATGAAAATATTTTACATGGATATTTGTCAGGGGGGTCGTAATGACATTTGACCATTTTCATCCAAATAAACTGGCAACACTGGGAACTAGATTTTTTTTTTCACTTTTTTGACATTTCGAGTAGCCCAGCCTAAACTATTGGTGGGGAGTAGTAATAATGTATGAGATATTTTTTCGGTATATTATGGTGGTTATAGGAAAAATGGGAAACATACAAAATTCAAGATGGCGGCCCTCCTGCGATTTTCAACTTTTTTTTTATTCTGCGCACCTACCTGAGATTGGTGTCATTTTCGGCTAATTGTGGGACGACTGTTACGATAAAATTAGAAAAAATTGGAAAAACAAGATGGCCGCCGAGATATTTGAGATTGAAATCTTTCATTTTTCGAGGTGTGTTTGTGGGGCCGTAGCGCGATGGTTTTATTAATATTTTTTTGACATTTTTATTTTATTGGCCGGAATATATCCTCAATTTTGTCATATGGCAATGTAATATTTTTTAAACCAGATGGCGGACCTTGTATCAGCCATTTTGTAAAATGTACGAAAAAATGCATTTTTCGAAGTGAAATATTTTGAGGTTGGCAACATTTGAGCGAGTCGCTTTGTATCGGGCGGTCATGGAGCTCGACTCGAAGTGTTGCCAGGTAAAGTTTTTTTTTTCATCGTTCATACATTTTTTGGAACTTTTCATTCAAAAATGTAAAAAGTAGAAGGAGAAATATTTTTAATGAATTTTTTTCACAGGACTATTTTTTTTGGGTGCCGTAATGACATTTGACCATTTTCATCTTAATCAACTGGCAACACTGGGATACAGAATTTTTTTTCACGATTTTCACTTCTTGAGTACTTGGGCGGAAACCGTAGACAGAGCATATAAGCTATGTATGGGAGATATTTTTTATTTCAAATGGACCCTATGTAAAAAATCGAACATCCAATGTTGCCATATACAAAAAAAATGTTTTCATACAAATGCATTTTCTACAGGATTATCGAAGATTTCAAGCTGTTGCCACCATTTGACGTCATTTTTTTGTATGAGGCGCTTAATAGCACTTATAGACTGTACCAATGTGTAACAAAATATTTCAGTGTTGCCATACAAAAAATAATAATTTTCATACATGTGCATTTTTGTATGTCACATTTCAAGCTGTTGTAAATTTTTGACAACGTTATAATGTATGACGTGTTTGTATGTACTAATAGACTGCACATTTTGGTAAAAAAATATTTTTGTGTTGCCATACAAAAAATATTAATTTTCATACATATATATTTTTGTACGTAATATTTCAAGCTGTTGTCTTGTATTGGTAACATTAGAATGTATGAGGCGTTTGTTGGTACTAATATTGTGCACATTTTGATTAAAAAATATCTTAGTGTTGCCATACAAAAAATAATAATTTTCATACATTTGTATTTTTGTATGTGGTGTTTCGGGCTGTTGTCTCCCTTTAAAGACCACCACCATCATGCCCAGCATCACTTAACGTCAGTTTTCTGTATGAGGCGTTTAATGGTACTTATAGACTGTACATATTGGTGGAAAAATATTTCAGTGTTGCCATACAAAAAATAATAATTTTCATACATGTGCATTTTTGTATGGCACATTTCAAGCTGTTGTAAATTTTTGACTACGTTATAATGTATCACGCGATTGTAGGTACTAATAGACTTCACATTTTGGTAACAAAATATTTAAGTGTTGCCATATAAAAAATAATAATTTTCATATATATGTATTTTTGTATGCAATATTTCAAGCTGTTGTCTTCTGTTGATATCATTAGAATGTATGAGGCGTTTAAAGGTACTAATATTCTGCACATTTTGATAAAATAATATTTTAGTGTGGCCATACAAAAAAAAGTAATTTTCATACATTTGTATTTTTGTATGTGGTGTTTCGTGCTGTTGTCTCCCTTTAAATACCACCACCACCAAGCCCAGCATCACTAAACGTCCGTTTTCTGTATGAGGCGTTTAATGGTAGTTATAGACTGTATAAATTGGTGGAAAATTATTTCAGTGTTGCCATATAAAAAATAATAATTTTCATACAAGTGTATTTTTGTATGTCATATTTCAAGCTGTTGTTTCCTTTTGATGTCATTCCAATGTATGAGGCGTTTGTAGATACTAGAAGTATTAACAATTGGGTAAAATAATATTTCAGTGTTCCCGTACAAAAAATTATAATTTTCATACATATGCATTTTTGTATGTTATATTTCAAGCTTTTGTATATTTTTGACAACCTTATAATGTATGACGCGATTGTAGGTACTAATAGACTTCACATTTTGGTAACAAAATATTCAAGTATTGCCATACAAGAAATAATAATTTTCATATATATGTATTTTTGTATGCAATATTTCAAGCTGTTGCCTTCTATTGATATCATTAGAATGTATGAGGCGTTTGTAGGTACTAATATTCTGCACATTTTGATAAAAAAAAATTTAGTGTTGTCATACAAGAAATAACAATTTTTATAGTTATTTTTGTATGTAATATTTCAAGCTTTTGTCTCCTTATTATGTCTTTAAAATGTATGGCTTATAGACAAAAAAATCACGACCCAAATTCTTGGTATTTTGCAAATATTAACTCATATCTCTTCCAAACAGCCCCAATCAGAATTAATAAAACTTCAATATAGGGGAAAAATGTAAAAAAATTTTGCACGCAAAACTAAAGAAGACAACCGTTCCGCGAGCTGCTTTAGCAGCGAGCGCACACAAACGATACCTAGTATTGGTATAAACGCAATCAGAAAGAAGACTTAACATGACAGGGAGTTTGGGATGACAGGGGAGGAACGACGTCCGCAGTCATGGCTAGATCCGGCTCTTGGATTAGGTTCGAAACTTATTCTATTAAACCATTCCGGAGGTTTTTTTATATATATAAAGATGTAACAGCAGGTGAGCAAGCCATCTGATGGTATTTTGTAAATGTATCAACCCCCGATAAGAATAGATTCTTACATGAGGTCGGCCACAGATGCGCTGCTACCCCTGAGGAATGACTGAGTAGTCATAAGTCAGGTAATAGCACAATAGGTGTACTAACGTAAGGAGGAGCGTGATATCAATTGTTAGATATAGTAGGGGAGCCCTAGAGTGGATTTCGGGAGTGTCTCAAGCGCGGCAGACTAAGATATGGGAAATACTTTACAACCTGTAGAGTATCCTAAACCATAAATGAGCTTTCTATATAGGGGCTTTGTACAGGGGAGCCCGTCAGATTAGTATAATTTTTCATTAATTATAATGCTGAATTACTTTGAAAAATTAGAACAAAGCAATATGCGCTTTTAGAACTGTACCTACTTACGTGCAATCTGGTCAATTTTTTTTTCTATATTATGAAATATTTTTTCCTTTTCAGTTTGATTAACTATAAACGGGTAGTTTTAGTTTTGTAAACTATTCTTTTAATTAACAATATAAAGTAATGCTTTTAGTTATATTAAAAAGTAAAGAAAAATGACGCGTTTGGATGAGTCGGGGATCCTGTGTTTCGAAGAATAACGAGGTGCCTTGATATAACATTTCAGTGTACCCATGCCCTATAGTTATATTCTTCTTTTGAACCATGTGCTACCTTACTAGGTAGTACTCTACCTACTACTGAGTGTAGGTATGTCTTTTCTAATGCACGCCACTTTTTTCGGTTTTAGGCTTTAGTTGTCTAAGCTTTATCCCATATTAACTTTTAATTGTAGAAGACTGTAAGGTATAAAGTAGGGGAAGGTTGCTTTAGTCGTACCAGCGCTTAAATCGTACCACAGCAATATCTAGTCTCTAGGCAAACTAGTTAGTTGTGCGAGTAAACAAAAATAACAGGGCACCATGTCGGCACCATGGATTTAAAAATATTAAACAAACAAATTTTGTCGATGTTTTCACTAAAAAGTTTTAAATTCATTCTGTCAGAATTGTTATTTTAGAAATTATTCACGTTTTTTGTCTTTGTGAGCTAAATATTTTATGTTTTCACAAAATAAGATACTATACCAGCAAGCAGGAGGTTAGGAATGAAGGAAAGCTTTATTTAAACTTAGAAATGTTAATTTGGGATTTAATAAACATGAAGTAAATACATGCAGCAGCAAATTTCGGAACCCGTTCAATCAATCCCGATCAAAATACAATGTAAGCGTTTAAAATTGGTTTTAAAATCTTAAAAGTTATCGTACAAAAAGGGAAACACCAAATGGGTGCAATTACCAGTGGTATTACTTTAGGTACGACTTACGCTGTTTGTCCACCAACCACGATACCGAGCCGATACCGATAATGAATGACGGCGCCGAAGTAGCGTGCATACATTTGCTATAGCAGCTTGTCCACCGAACGTCCGTCACCCGAGCACCGACATCCCATAGTAAATGTATGTGTACGCTATATCGGCGCCGTGATTAATTATTATCGGTATCGGCACGGTGACGGTGCAGTGGACAAACAGCGTTAGGCCATAGGTGGTATGACTTAGGCGCCTGGTCGCCTGAGTCGTACCGAAGGTACTTTTTGCAGAAACGTTGAAATCACTTTAATTTCATAAAAATATTTTTATTTTATTTAAATTCTATATGATACTTTAATAACTTAAGATTAAATTTACGCAAAAGAATTTGTTTTATTTAAATTAACCCAAATATTACAGCATTTTTGCCTTAGGAGGTACGACTTTTGCAACCTTACCCTATTATTATAAGATGGTATCTTCGTATCTCTTGGTATAGGTACAAACACCAGCTAATAGATATGAATTAGGTTTGAAATTTACTTGCTCCTTACTTGTGAACGTTTTTAACACGGTTTTATTAGCTTGGGTTGTATGTATGTAGGTATGTATGTAAGTAACAAGTCACGGGATCTTTGAACCCGATTTCTATCCAGTTTGAACGTTCCGTTTCACTCAAAATTTTGAAGAATTATCAAAAACCGATGACAATACACGATTTTAATAATACCATTGTCCTTATCAACATTCTCAGGATTAACGATTTTCGAGGCCAGATTGTTCGAGCGCCTTAGAGAAAGTTCATCGCAAGTTACTAGATTGCAAATAATTATTGCTTTTTAGTTTCTATAACTGTTAAAGCGTGATTTTTAGTTTAGAAAACAATAATGTTATTTTCCTATAACTCAAATGTTCTGAAACATATCTATAATGCCCTCTTGTAGAATGATTTTTAGGATTCCGTACTCAAAGGGTACTTATCAACATCCTCAGGATTAACGATTTTCGAGGCGAGATTGTTCAAGCGCCTTAGAGAAAGTTAATCACAAAGTTACTAGATTGCAACAATTATTGCTTTTTAGTTCTATTATAGCGTGATTTTTAGTTTAGAAAATAATAACGTTATTTCCCTATAACTCAAATGTTCTGAAACATATCTATAATGCCCTCTTGTAGAATGATTTTTAGGATTCCGTACTCAAAGGGTACTTATCAACATCCTCAGGATTAACGATTTTCGAGGCGAGATTGTTCAAGCGCCTTAGAGAAAGTTAATCACAAAGTTACTAGATTGCAACAATTATTGCTTTTTAGTTCTATTATAGCGTGATTTTTAGTTTAGAAAATAATAACGTTATTTCCCTATAACTCAAATGTTCTGAAACATATCTATAATGCCCTCTTGTAGAATGATTTTTAGGATTCCGTACTCAAAGGGTACTTATCAGCATAAATATTCCTACTTGAGGTGAGGCAACTAATGCGTTGATACCCTTGAGGATAAAGTTGGAAAGTCTCACATAAGTATGTCTCCTTTGTCAGACTCTTCAATCCAGAATACAGCAGTTCTTAACACTACTTATTACCTAAAAATAGGTATGATGGTGGTGTTGCCGGAGTCGTCCTAATGAGAGTTCTATCGCCATCCCTTACGTCAGTTTAGTACGTATTAACATTTTGATCAGACATCCTCATTTTACAACATTTATTATTATCACGTATTGTTTCCATTTCCATTACAGTAATGTAAAATTATGTTCGTACTGAAGATCTTTCAAAAGCTGAGGAAATCTTGTCTATATCCTTTTCTACAAAGCAACACAGAGATCAAAGATATCATAAATCTATTTAGATCTAAAAATGAAATACCATTAGAAAAATATCGTGAATAAATATAAAGGACGTCGGTGTAGATAAGCCCTATTGCGCGGACTTAATCCCCTCTTCACAACTCTTTGCCGGACATTCTTTATGAATATTTCAGGAAAATTTCGAAAAGATCCTTTTCATAACTATTCGAAATAAAACTAACCGTTTTTCACTTTAGATCTTTTGCTTATAGGTAGGTACAACCACTAAGACTCGTCAATAGAGCTTTTGTCGACAAAATATTATCTAAAGATACCGTATAAAGATTTAGTATTATGTAGCACAAATACTTTTTTTACAATATGTGTACTTAATATGTTCACATTAAAACATAAATAATTTTTGAATGTGTGAGTTTTTTTTTATATAATATAGGAGTAGCAGACGAGCAGGCATTCCACCTGATGGTAAGTGTCCACTGCCCCCCATGGACATCTGTAATCAACCCCAGATGGGATTAGATATTCCTACCTCTCCGGAAAAGTATGTCTCCCTTACCACACCCTTTAAACGGAACACAGCAGCGCTTAACACTGCTGTTATTAGGCAGATATAGGTGTGGCGGTGGTGCCACCGGAGTCGAACCACAAAGGGTTCTACCACCTTCATAACGTAAGAATAAACTAACGAATTCGTAACATTCATCAAAAAATTAGTAGCTGTGTTAGGTAGATACATCTATGTAGATCTATTCGTTGTCATTTTAAACAAAATAACTAAATAGTAGCAAATCATTATTGACCTCTCAAATGCCTAGAGAATGAAGAGTTATGCTCAGTTGTGTAGTTACACGAATTAATATCTTAATTCGTACGAAATTATGCTACATGCTTACTTAGTTTTACAAATTGCGACCTTGTAAAATACGAAGCATTAATTCGCATAATTAAATTACAAATTAGGTACATATACAAAGGGTAGATAAGTATCCCATTTTTGTTTACTCTCGTGAAAATTTCCGTTAAGCTTATTATACGAAAATTGCTGATTCTGTTCACCATGAAAATAGGATCGTAACGTTTTGTCGCGTCGTTTGAAAAATGTCTGGCGTTAAGCGGAAGGCGGGCGGGACGAAGGCTCGCTTGGGCGGCGCGGCGCTACGTGATGCGATTATCACACCACGACTCGACGCCCGACTATAGCTGCGAGTCGAGTGCTATTCGAAACCATTCTCGTGTGAAAATTGCCGGCACTGTACTGCTACATCGCTATAAAATCGCCTCATTGTTCCACTCTTATAATGATTACGAAATAACAGTCCGTGAAACTAAATAACGAAAATTTTCATGAGCGAAAATATAAAGCTGCCATCTATAGATACGAGTATGTTTAATAGAAATAATTTTACTTAGATTGAAAATGATTATATATTATTTCAAGTGACTGTAGCCAAACTTAGTTCTTCGTAGTTTGGAAGTTTTTTAACCATCTTAGGTATTAATGAAAGTAGTATGCGGATATGTTAAAATCAGCAAATGAATAAGCCAGCATCTATGAACATTTATTTCCAAATAAGTTGAAATTTCGTGCTTAGTACCTCAGCAAATGTGATATTAGTTCTGAAAAACGCACACATCGTCTAAAAATATAGGTAACTTGTACTTTTTTCCGCTTCTTTCTTCGAAATCCCGATCATCAATCCAGATTATTTTGGGAGCAATGAGATTATTTTGGGGTGGTTTAAATTTTAGAATACTTTGACTAAGACATTTTTAGAAAAATCTTTCCTTATTTTTCACATGTATGTATGTTTATTATGGTTTTAGGGTACCTATAGAAAGATAAACTTCCTTTTGCTAAACCTTCTAAATTAGAAACGTACCTGTCACCGAGTTACTAGATGTTACTATGCGATTTAACTTAGTCTTCAGAGATAACATCGTATCAGCGGCCGATCTCAGATATTACTCTAATCCTGTATATTTTTTTATCCTGTATTTTTTTATAATATAGGAGCAGCAGACGAGCATGCAGTCCACCTAATTGTAAGTGGCTACTGCCGCCCATGGACATCTGTAATCAACCCCAGATAGGATAGATACCTGAGTTCGGCCACAGATGCTACCCTACCCCTAAGGACTAAGCTGGAACGCCCCGGAAAAGTCTGTCTCCCTTCAAAACGGAACACAGCAGCGCCTAAAACTGCTGTTATTAGGTAGAAATAGGCGGTGGTGGCGGTGGTGCCGCCGGAGTCGAACCACAAAGGGTTGTACTACCTTCAAAATTCTTTCTGCTGTTGATTTATAGATTCATCGGCACCAGTTGCCACATACCTATATCTATGTACCTACTATCAGGAAGACTGCATGCTTTAAATATTTAGTTACGAATTAGTTCAAGTGTAAAAAGGTAGGTCCGTGTTTTTACCTCGATTTAAAATAAGTGAATAAGTGATGTAGTATTAAAGAATCCAACCCATCGATGTTGCACGTGAGAATAGACATGTGCATCTCGAATCCGCAACTGGGCAAGGGTTGACAAAATAAAAAATAAATTCATTTTTAGCCTCTAAGTAAGATATGAAGTTTGGATAGACCGAAAATGGTATTTTTAGTGCAAATACTTCAGATAATCTGTGTTTGATAGAGTAGGAGTTATTAATAAAAAGGTTCATGGTATCATTAGCCAGCTAGACAATATAAATAATGAGAAGCATTTAGCCATTTCAGTAAAGAAGCATGATTTGGCAGAACAAATACTTACGTGATATTTGCTAAGACCCCACTACCCACTCTCCTTCTCAGATTGGGTGAGACTTGACTTGACCTGATAATAAAATTAATAATAGATACCTTTACACGTAAAGTTAAACCTACAGCGACATATCATTAATACATTAGCTACACTTTAAATAAATCTATGGCGTGTACGTACTTAAACTATAAATATTTTGGAAATTGACAACCCTCGGTCATTCAACGCTCCTAACATGCGAGTAACATTTCGATTTACATTAGCCACAATTTGTATCATCCTCGTTTCACATCGTATTTGAGCAACAAGGGATTATGCTCATCAGCCTGTTACAATAATATGACAATGTGTATTTCAATTTCGGCTCTGATGAACGGATTTTGTGTACTTACTCGAGTACAATGTGTTTGAAGTAAAATTTTGTAAGTAGGTGTAAATTTATAGAACTGGGCACATAAATTAATTAAGGTTTTAATAATAAGTGTCACTTATGAATTTTCAAGGGTAATTAAGTAATTATGCAGTTTGGCTACTTTTCCGAAAATCAATGCAATAATTTTTTTTAGCATGGGTGGCTTCAATTAGTCACCATTGATGATATTCCGTCGGGGGAGGCTAACATTGCATAATTACCTTTTTTTTCACCCTTTTTAGTGATGACATACTAAAGTCTATATTAATATAATATAAAATTGTATAAACGTGATCATGAATAAAGGTACGAGTAAGGTCTGGATTGAACCCACCCGCTCACAGGGCGCTCCCGCGCCCTGCTCGCTTAGTTTTATATTGTCTTATATATCTTATATGTTCCAACCTAAGCCAAACTGCATAATTACCTTTTCAAGTGTGGCGACCTCCCGCTACTCAACAAGAGATGGCGCCACGAGTATTCTGAATCACGCTATCGAAGTATTCTAAATATCCTGCATATATACAAGTTCCGAATTGAGACTGTCGGAGCACGGCCGCTCCCCGGGCATGATCACCTAGCCCGGCGGGAGATCTCCCTTTGCCAAAGTGGTGACCCCGACGTGATCACGACGTAACACAGTAATTACTTTAGGAATGACGTTATTTAGATACTTAGATTAGTAAAATGGTACTAATCTAAGACATCTAATCCATATATCCATCGAATAGGAATTAGATATCTGTCCGATCCGAGATGAACCTGGAAGTTTATGAATGGCAATCAAAGCTTGTGGCCACTGTGCCACGAACGTTTAAAACAGTTTCACGTACGTACTTAGTTCGGATTTTAGAAATTACCTATCAAATTAACGATCACTGATTTTAATCGTTAAGAAAAAAATATTGCAAGGAAATCTGTTGACCGGAGTGTGCTTCAAAGAGTACCTATTAGGTACGCAAAGTGACTTATAGGTAAATAAGTAGGTAATATATTAGGTAGGTATATCAATCTTAATAAATTGGTATTTATTTCCGTTATTCATTATGTCTATTGTTATATAAACCTACAGTGTTCATTCAGCGAGTACAAGTATCTACGGAACGCCGACGAAAGCAATTTTATTCTTCCGTCCTAAGACTATTGCGATCAATTGAAACTCATTGAAGCGGACATTCTCGGCAATATCAATATCTCTGCGAAAGAATTGAAAACAAAACTCGATGCGAATAAGTCAGGTGTAGATTTGCTTCTCTTAAATACGGAACGGTCGAATGAAGTTGTAAGAGTAATTAGGGGATCCGTAATGAATATTAAGGGTAGGACCCCAGTGCGGTATTAACGTATTGTTATCCTTGTTGATTAACCACTATCGTTTTTAATCGCAAATCACAATGCCAACATTTTGGAGGGTGGAGAATAATAGACGTCTCATTGCTCTCCACTTCGCTGCCCGATTTGCTCTTCCAAATCTACATTAGATGATCATTATCATGGACATAGAAAAATATATTTTTTAAGTAATTTTTATACAGGTTCTGCCCGCTGCTTCATATTTTACTGTCTTTGGTAAATGTAGGACCATGGTAGGTTTTGAATTATACTTTAAGCTGAAGGTGGCAGAACCCTTTGTGGTTCGACTCCGGCGGCACCACCGCCACACCTATTTCTACCTAATAACAGCAGTGTTAGGCGCTGCTGTGTTCCGGTTTGAAGGGTGTGGTAAGGGAGACAGACTTTTCCGAGGCGTTCCAGCTTAGTCCTCAGGGGTAGCGGCGCATCTGTGGCCGACCTCCGGTAGGAATATCTAATCCTATCTAGGGTTGATTACAGATGTCCACTAGCCACTTACCATCAGGTGGACTGCATGCTCGTCTGCTACTCTTATATTATAAAAAAAGCAAAGTTGGTTGGTGACACTTTGCTTAGAAATGTTTTACTAATGCTTTACGTATGAAAATGACAAAGAAAACGTTCAGGTTTCTAGATATCCTCAATTTGTTATAGGTAGGTAGAGCTTATTGCTGACGATATTATATTTTGGTAAAATCTTATTTGCAGGTGTCAATGCTAGAAAGTATCTAATTGTTTGTAATATAATTTTAGCGTTACATATTAGTGATCATGTTTTTAATATTAAGATACATATATTAGGTATTTGTAAAATAAGTATCATATGTTAGATCTCAAGCCCGTATGCCTTATTCTTTCAAAGAGATAATATCTTCCAGCTCGCATGATCCATATCGTTAAATGAAGCGGTGCGTGCCAGATTGTGCTCAATTTATTTCGGTAAAATACCTACCAGTCCTTTATTGTACAAGTATCACCCATTCGCCTAATGATGCCTATACAAAAATGCTCCAAATTACACAATGAAATGAAAACGTTTTGATTAATGTTACAGTTATGTTTTATTTTCCCCTAAGTATTTACTCATACTGTCTTAATATCCTCTACTTTGTGGCCATTACGATAACTTAGGATCCCAATTAGTCTCTTCAAATAGATATGTATACTTACCTTATTATTTAAGTATAATACCTCATGTGTATCATCATTAACGGAACGTATATTTTCCTAATGCTATGCAAGAGTTTCTCTACTTAGTCATGTCTGTGACACAACTTCTTTGAGAGCTTTGAAGCAGAAAGCTTCAACATTAAAGGAAGGGATAAGTAGTTAAGACATTCTTTTCTGCTGTTACAACTTCGCGAGCAAGAGTGGGAGGTAAAATCATACCATCATTCCGGTATTACTAATTCTAAGCATTAAAAAAATACAATTTAACCGTTGCTGTAGTACCTACCGAAACTTAAACCAAAACCATCACATATGATAGATATAAACGATGATTTATATAGACATTGGAAGGTACCTGAACTATATTAATTATAAGGCTCTATTTGGATTAATATAAATATACTTCCTAACCTGATGATGACATGTTATACATAATTATGTATGTATACTAGATGCTATACGCATGTTAAGATTTACTTATTTTGATAACTTTAACACGTGCTATTTAAAAGTGATTGAATTATAAGCCTATTTGGCAATAAAAACGGAGGGATGAATGTTGTGGGACGCGTCAGCTGTTGAGTCCCCGCTGCATACATAATTGGGCCACAATGGATGCATTATCTGACTGAGCGTTGTCACATTAAATCGTTATCCACTCAATCGACTCGAAATGAGAACGATAAAGTGGAATTTTGGAATATAATACGATCTTTTCGCTGTTTAACACAACATTATCATCGGTAATTCATTACTGACCTACTGATGGGCACGGGTGTCCTCTTAGACTTAGAAGGAGCGTAGAAATAGTCCATCACACTGGCCAAGTGTCAATTGACAGCCCTCATATGCCCTGAGGAAGTAAAAAAAAACCTCTCAAGCTTGTAGAATTCCTCGTGATGTTTTTATGTTCACCGTTATAGCATAATAATAATTAATTTACCTACGCACCTAATTTCGATATTTAGAGGATACTTGAACCTGGGACACCCGAATGAGAGGCCGCTTTTCAAACCACTAGAATAGTCTAATGATGTGAAAAGCTGCTGTAACTGCTATAAAATGTATCCGACCCATAACATGATTTCTATAAGTAATTAGCTAGGTTTATTTATTTTACTAATCCTTTTCTTAAGTAGGTTTGCATATTTTTTACGAAATC
Source organism: Epargyreus clarus (assembly GCF_041222505.1). Classification (NCBI taxonomy): domain Eukaryota; kingdom Metazoa; phylum Arthropoda; class Insecta; order Lepidoptera; family Hesperiidae; genus Epargyreus; species Epargyreus clarus. The sequence continues at coordinate 11,329,537 of NW_027332213.1, forward strand.
AAAGTTCACTTAGGTAAATATTATGTTACCATCCATGGCTGTTGGCTAAAAAAAATACTTGGATCCTTGGTATGTAAAGTTATGCAACTGAATTCCATCGAAAATTAAATTTATTTTATCAATTATCCTAGTCCAAATCTTTTAATAAAATTGTGCATCATAATAATTATAATAAGCTTTGTGTAGTGTTATCTTATGTACCTACTTAGTTCTTTACCTACAAACATAGTTGGCATACCTTAATAGATAAATAAGAAACGGTAACGGACAAGCTATTTCGCCAAAATAACAAAACAGGATTACAAAATTGTCGGAAGTTAGAATCCCTAATGGGAAGTATGCAAGCCGAGAAGGGGGTATTAAAATCACGATTAACAGCATATTGTGCGTCCATAACAATAGCTTTGGGTATTATATCCAGGTATCCGATTGCACAGTTATGAACGATGAATTATCGTGATTCACCCTTGTCCGGCAAAAGGTTTCCCTGGCGTTTCCGGGGCAATATGGTGCGGAATCAAGGCGAGCTCTTACAAGCACGCTTTTCTCATGGTTCAATCACTTGACGATGATTACAGGAACTGGAGAATCCTTATGTCGTATTTTTTGCGATTTGAATATGGCGTTTGATATACGTAGGTAGGTATAATTCTAACACAAAAATTGCGTTAGAAATTATTTACTTGTAAATAAAGAAAACATGAATAATTTCTAGATTCGTTATTTGGTCGTAGGTACGAGTAGTTTATACTTTTATATGAGTACAATCGTACATTTTTTTTAATTACTAAACTTGGTATGGGTAGTTATCGTTTGGTTAAAATGAGTGTAGTATATAAAGTTTCCGGCAGTAGGTAATATACAGGGTGTCCCGTAAGTACCACGACAAACTTCGGGAGAACATAGGTAAGGGTCCGACTTTTCTGAAAAAAAAAAAATAACTTAGTAAAAGTGTCACCGTTTTTGCACTATCAATTGTTTTAGATTTTTTGAGAAATTCAGCCCTCTTCATCTTCTTTCGTTAACTGCGTGTACAAATTTGGTGATGCAGTGTTTATTTTTTCTGTTAAATACTATCAGATAGTTGATCTATCATATTGAAACGTAAATTGGTTAAAAGATGTAAAGGAACCATGAAAAAAATAGGGATATTTTTAGATTTTAATTTTTTTACTATTTTTCCCTCAACTTTGACTCGTCGCGGTGAAAAAAAAAATGTACTGGACTATAAGTGTACGTTGCGCCAAAAAATATGTCCAGTTATTAGAGATTTGAAAAAGGTACCATACTTACTATTAAAAGTTGAAAAAAAAAAATTTAGGCCGTTTTTGCATGAAAGGGACTGAAACCAACTAAAACGTAATGATCGAGTTTTTATTTAAATTACGGTTTCTACCGTGTTCTATGTATGTAATTTGAATGACAATACCATAATTTGACATCTTGTACAAAGTTTCACTTCGAAACGACTGTTCAAAGTAGTTAAAAATTGACTTAATAAATTGTAATACTTTGTTTGCTAGTTAGTTACTAAATTGTTTTTTTACAAATGAAGAATGATATTTTTAAGTTTGTAACTAGGTAATAATGTTATTTAGTACTGCCTGACACGTTGTGAGTCGGTAGAAACCGTAATTTAAATAAAAACTCGATCATTACGTTTTAGTCGGTTTCAGTCCTTTTCATGCAAAAAGGGCCTTAACTTTTTTTTTTCAACTTTAAATAGTAAGTGTGGTACCTTTTTCAAATCTCTAATAACTGGACATATTTTTTGACGCAACGCACACTTATAGTTCAGTACATTTTTTTTTCACCGCGACGAGTCAAAGTTGAGGGAAAAATAGTAAAAAAATTAAAATCTAAAAATATCCCTATTTTTTTCATGGTTCCTTTACATCTTTTAACCAATTTACGTTTCAATATGATAGATCAACTATCTGATAGTATTTAACAGAAAAAATAAACACTGCATCACCAAATTTGTACACGCAGTTAACGAAAGAAGATGAAGAGGGCTGAATTTCTCAAAAAATCTAAAACAATTGATAGTGCAAAAAACGGTGACACTTTTACTAAGTTATTTTTTTTTTTTTCAGAAAAGTCGGACCCTTACCTATGTTCTCCCGAAGTTTGTCGTGGTACTTACGGGACACCCTGTATAATTCATAGAAAAATTTGATTCAGTTGCAAATAAATATTGAAATACCCAAACTGTATAGATTAGACTTACATATATTTATAAGACTTACTAAGTACATTTCTTCAGAATAAAAAACCGCACAAAATAAAATTACAAACCGTACTTATGTAGATACAAGCGTGTAATTTGAGTCAAACACACCGCATAAACTTACACCGTGTGACATGGTATCAAATTGTGGTTATGTTAGTACCTAAATGGTCGTGGCTAACCGGTAACCGGGTAAGAACACGCCTATTCTCGCGTAAAAGAGGAAGGTGACACAAGATACGTAGAAAGAAAACCGCTGCCCAATGCAGTACCGGAAACTTTTATCACCTTCACACCTTTGTATGGGTTTGCTGGTTTCTTGAACAACGAATATAATGAGATAGTTATAAAAAATCTGCAATGTTTACATGTTCGCTCTCGGGAGTCGTGGGAAGATTCTAAAGATTATCGGAAAAAATGTGTGGTCCATTGTTTATTTGGGATCAGTCTATAGTTTTTTTGAGCGTATTTATGCATGCATGTTATTGAATATGTCTCATTCTTTGGCACAAGTTAGAGTTGTTTATCTTGGCATACTTAAACATAAATGAGATGACATTAGATTCATCAAAATTAAAGGAGTAACAAACAAACCTGCAGGAAAAAACTCAAAACCACATTCTTCTCCGACTGCAGCATCTTATAGTATTTAATATCACGTTTAAAAAAAAAACAATTTAAGTACTGTAGTATTTCTTTTTTTATTTTCACTTAATATTTTTAAACAATTATATTTTTCGTTTTTGTAATCAATTGTTCAATTGTAAAAGGGGTCACAGAGAAGATATGATATTCTGAGCATCGTTGTTGTTTTGTAATGCCACATACTGTAAATATTTGCAAGAAATATGTTTCAGCGAAACATTCAATTTATTTATTTGACAGTGGCCCGAAGACGCCGAAAGGAGAGCAGACCCAGACGTCAGAGGACCACCTTCTCTGCGCACCAAACGCTGCGACTTGAATTGGAATACGCACGAGGCGAATATGTGGCTAGAGCACGACGGTAAATAAATACAACATTCATCCCAACCCTAATTTTAAACACGAGTAGGTACAATATATCTGCAAGTCCTGTAATCGACTTCAGAACTCTTTGTGTAAACGGATATAAAGACCACAGCTTTTAGGGTACCTGCCTTTTAGTCAATTGAAATGATACATGAGCTTTGCATTTTTTAGAGGACGCAATTTTATTTTTGGGAGATGTGTGGGGGTCAATAGAAGCTTAACCTCAAGTTTGTGGGGTCGTCACCCTTGTCCCCCGGCCGCCATCTTATGACGTAAGACGTTAAAATAATAGTAACACTGGGACTCGCTATATAATAATGAGAGCCACTTTCGCATTTTTAAGAAGGTTCATAAATTTCTATTGTTACAGATGTGAACTGGCATCCGCTCTTTCGCTGAGCGAGACACAAGTGAAAATCTGGTTTCAAAATCGGAGAGCTAAAGACAAACGTATTGAGAAAGCTCAACTTGATCAGCAATACAGGTATTCAATGAAATAATTAGAATTATTTAAAAATATCAGTAATCCACTTATCGAGTTACAATGTGTCTTAGGTATATTATTTCCTGTCTCGCAAGACTCGGCGATGTTGTCACAAGATGGTCTTAATTTAAATTTGTTCTTTTATTTTTTTATTTAATATTTTAAAAGTTTGGATTAAAAATGGATAACGCAAAAATACATAAATAACGCTCTAGAAGCATTATTTACTTTTTTATAATATAGGAGTAGCAGTCCACCTGATGGTAAGTGGGTACTGCCACCCATGGACATCTGTAACCAACCCCAGATAGGATTAGATATTCCCACCTGAGGTCGGCCACATATACGCCGCTCTGAGGACTAAGCTGGAACGCCTCGGAAAAGTATGTTTCACTTACCACACCCTTCAAACCAGAGCAATGCTTAACACTGCTGTTATGAGACAGAAATAGGTGTGGCGGTGGTGCCGCCGGAGTCGAACCACAAAGGGTTCTATCACCTTTAAGGTGAATAGAAAAATACGTCCTATACCTAAATCATGGTTGCAGGCAACTAGCAGCGGCTTCAGGATTCTTCCCCACCATGCTGAGCGCACCGTACGTACCGCCGCCGTGCCCGTGTCTACCGATCCATCCGCAACAAACTCTCGAAAAGTGATCTATTTTACAAGTTCAAATATACATCATTTTCATGGTAATATCGTGCAGCCGTAGGGACAGGTCTATATGCACGTGATATGTTACGTGCGTGCAGTTTAACGAACAATGAGTTCTTAGTAAAACTGATTCAATATATGAAAAATCTGTTGATAATTTTAAGATACGCTTATTACTATAATGCTGCAAAAGTAGCAGCGTGTTGGCTTTGTATTAGACGCGTTAATTAGGAAATAAAAATAATTACTCTCCTTCTGGGCCAGTTAGATAGACCCCGAAAGCTGAAGGCCGAAGCATTAGCGTTAAAAAATATGAATAAGCCTAGCTTATTAGACGTTATTATTAATTTATGTAACAATTGTTTGTACGTAATTCTAAATTTGTTTTAAAAATTTCGCTTGTGTAAATCGTATACAAATATAATTAAAAATGTAATTACTTAAGCCATGCAAGTAGATCAGTAGTGCTGATCAGTGGCCTAGATAATTGAAACAAGTCGCATATTACCAAATAATATTTTGTATATGATATTATTTAAATGACATATGTACTTTCTTTAATTTATTGGCGCTAATAACACTAATTATTAGCTTAGTGATAAGTTATATAGTAGGTACTTAATTATATAAATTGGTGTAAATAAATTGGTCTAGTCAGAACGCTGTAATATTTGAGCGGGACACCAGAGTTAAATAAAAAAGTTTTATTATTACTTCATATAGTTTTATTTCGTAAATCCAACTTACCATGGCCTTTTCCACGGAAACCGCTTGCCAGCGTAGAAGAGTCCATGGAAAATACCGTTCATTTAATACATAGCACACAAGTACACAATAATATCTAAGATTAAAACAAGTAAAACAAAATTCGCCGACAGGAAACTTAATAAGCCGACATTGTAATATATTAGAACTTAATATATGGAAAATAGCTGTATATAGAAAATGTTAGCACTGGTCCTGTAGTATGAATGAAAAAGTATTTAATACATCTTTATAATCGAACCGTCTTGAATCTCGTGTAAATTTATTCTAATTTGTAATAGGTAATGAATGTATATAAAATATGAGTTTTTAGAATTATGTATTTTATAATAAGTATATTCCCTAAATACTTATGTGTTTCTCCGAAATCGAATTCATTTGGAATGTTATCAGAACTACCTACAGCTATTTTGAAAAACATAGTAACTTTCAATATCAGTTTACATGAACATTCAGTCCTTTAATATCTTCACATAATATTAAAGTAGGATAGTCGCGCTTACAACTAAAACGTAAACAAAACTTGAAGCCACAGCTTTTACAATAAACCTCATTAAACATAACATTTTTGTAATTAATTTTCAATAATAAAAATCCGCCACAATCACAAGCGTGACACGTGTAAATTCAAAACATGTAAAAACTGTGATTTGAGTGCCAAATGGAAACAAGATGTTATAAAGATGCACGCCATAGCATAGCATCGCCTGTAAATTTAATATGGATAAAAATGACACACATACAAAGGTAGATTTTTTTAGTTTTATCATGCCATCAAAATTATAAGCTAAAAAAACCTCCCTAAATAATATTTAATTAATAAAAGAAGCAAAAATAAATTATTTATTTAAAAGATTAAAAATATTACGCTTTGTGAAACTAATAAAACATCTATAGGCTATCTTTGTATTGAGTTTAATACTAAAATGAGATTATTTTATTTTATAAGATTATATCGAGAATGTGGCAATTAAAACCCGCCTTATTATGCCATATTTGCTAAAGTGCTTTAATATCGAAAAAGAGGGTAAAATTATTTTCATACATTTTTGCATAGATTTATCTTTGCAACTATTTCAGTCATATAAATCTACAGGCTTGACCATGTAAGCTTTGGCGCAATTCCTTATAAACACAAGTTCAGTATACATTAATAGATAAAGAGTCGAACGCCTGCACTGTACCTTGTGTAGTACTCAAAGTTTATTCGGAGAGTAAATATAAGGCAAAATGAGTACACGAGTTGGTCGTCCTAAGTCCACTTGGTTCACTAGCTAGCCGACTCCTGGCCTACTCCTGTCTATACTCTACCGTCTGCCTGCCTAGCTTCGACTAAGCGCAACTTGACACCTAAGCATTAAAAATAGTTTTTATCAGTACAAACACCTCACATTAACATGTATAAAGTTATATCACCCGAAGCAGTGTTACTTTCACAAATAATGAAGTCAGTGTTGTGTGTATGTCAATGTGATGGTATAGTCCGCGAGGTCTAAGCTGAGCTTTGCATTTGTGTGAGCAGGGCAGGATTTAGAGGTCTAGAGGCCTTGGGGCAACAAAGGAGTGGAGGCCCTCTGGCCCCAAATTATTTTCCGAATAAAATGAACAATTTTTTCAGATGAGTTTTTCAATAAATATTTTATTGTGAAACGCAGGTATATTCTTCTAGTATTCATGTTTGTACAAAGTACTGTAGATAAAGGTAAAACAGCGAAAAAAAAAATCAAAGGATATAATATTTTTCTTTTTACTAGTATTTACTAGTCGAAATTTAAAAAAAAATTCCGACGTCTCTATTGTGGGGGCCCCTCTTTTGTGGAAGCCCCGGGGCTACCGCCCCGGTTGCCCTCCCTTAAATCCGGCCCTGTGTGTGAGTGCAGATAGTGAGCTTTGCATTTGTGTGAGGATAGTGTAGGTGTGAAGTCAGATTAAAGCGCGATGCATCTTTTAATTGATTTAAACCAGTTAGTACTGCTTTTTGGAAATCATGCATCTTCGTCACTTCTTGTACCGGTAACAGAATTGTTTAATATTTTGTTGTCGAAGAGACTAAAAATTAAAAAATAAGGAATATAAACTTTGTAGTAGTTAAATCCACCATTTTTCTGCATTGTACAATTTTCATATCACAGACTTAGCCCTGATTCTATCTAGACTTTCGCGAAAAAATTCGCGACTAGCTCTTATTATAAAATTGTACAATATAACAAATGGTTAAAACCTTAAATACGACGAAGTTTTTTTAGTTAATTTCATTGCATATTGTAAAAATATTTTTATTACTATTTTTTTTTCAATATGAATACCTCTTCAACACATGGACCTAACTAAAAATGATAAAATTTATATTTGAAAGATTTTTTATATGACTCTACTTTTGTGTTTACTCACACTAATGCAAAGCTCAGCTTAGACCTTGCGGACTATAACAATGTGTATATTGGAAATGTCGGCTTGATTAATTAAAAAAAACTTGAAATTTGAATTTGCGCAAAACAAAGATCTGAAAATCTAAATCCAATGTGATAATATATAAGCAAAAAGGAGGTTTTGTATTCGACCGCTATGTATGTAAGTTTGTATGTCCGCGATTTTCTCAAAACATGATCCAATTTGGATAGACCTTTACATAGTTATTTATTTTGTAAAAATAGAAATTTGTGGTAATTATTTTTGTCTTTACCTATATGTTATGACTAGTGTAATGTAGTGTCTGTCTTTAATAAATGACATATATGTTATAGAAATATATTAAAAATGGACAATACTTACAAGAGGACTTGAAGACTGTTTAATATCGACGCTGGTTGCCCCCTGCGGCCGGGGCGGGGGCGTTGCCCATATTGTAGGTTGCAGCACCGCCACTGTTGTATCCACCACCTGTTTTTCAATCATATTGGTGAACAAAATTAATAAGAGAATACTTAACAATCAAATAAATATTGATAACTTTTATTGTTAATGAACTACATATTATATATTTATTACATATTTATTGTCATTGAAACCTCATTATTATCAACTTATACTTATCTATTGATGATTATTGGTCACCCCATAAAATGAAAATGAGAAAGAGAATTAGAATGCTGTTTACTAATGAGTTAGTCGACATCTTAAAACATTTTAAATTATTCTGGTCATCTTTCAGAACTATTTTTCTTAACCAAACATACTTAAAAAAAACCCCTTACAAAAGTTAAGTGAAATACCTGTTCAGTGGTTATAAACGTAAACAGTAAATATGTAAATTAATATAAAAAATACAAGATGGTATATACACTAACCTGAATTATAAGGCTGTTGCCTCTGGGTGTTATAGTTGGGTCGTATGGGTCCCCCTCCGTAGCCCTGCTGGTAGCCGGCGCCGAAGTCGTCCGCCTGCCCGCCCCATGAGCCCTGGTCCCCGTAGCCCTGTCCGCCCCAGTTGCCTCCGGTGTTGGAGTCCCAGGGGCTCTGGTTGCCCCAACCTCCACCGCCGCCGCCGCCATATCCCGAGCTGTAGCCACCGCCACCGCTACCGCCACCTGTATAAAGGATTAGATTTGTTACTTATGTTTTCATATTTAACTTTTATTTTACTAAAATGAATGAAGGAACAAGATATACATTTTATATAACTTCAATTGTTTATCAATGTAACATTGGAAATCGTCGGTCCATCTAGGTATTACTAGTCTCAATAAAACCTGAAGCAGATCATAAACATATACATGAATCTTTCAAATAGGCCATCAGGGCCAAATCCGAAACTATAAGATACGAGGCCGATTTCAATAACAACTAAAATTGCATCATTCGTTTTTTAAAATATCTCTTTCCCTTGCCGGGAATCGAACGAGTTCATTTTGAAGAAAAATACACCCTCTATATTATTCCACTATCTGGTAGTGTCGTTTATAAGCATCAATTCTGGGAAGTAATGACAAACTAAAGGAAAAGCCTCAATTTTAAGAAAATACATATTTTTCCATATTAATTTGGTAATTAGGTTCCCACCATTCATTCATTTATACATTTCGCGTATCAACAAATTTTAAAGTATCATCCTAAAACAGTAGTAACAACGTACCCGAGTTGCCCCAGTCCTGCCCCCCGCGGCCGCTCCATCCACCGCGGCCGCCGCGCCGGGACCCGCCACCTAACTCGGACTTCGACAGCGCCTTCTTCACGTCCACACGGTGACCGTTTATCTTGTGGCTCTGTTGTGCTGTTGACGAGTAAACATGTTTAACATAAATGCAAAATTGAAGTGATAGAATCGGTAACGTGCAGCCGGACAGGTACCAATGCCAATTATTTCTTGCAAGCAGTTCTTTGCGTTTCATTGGAAGAGGTTGGATGCTGGCTGACTTTTATATGAACCAAGTATGCGGGATAAGTTTCAATAGAGCCCATTCTATATGCAGTAAAGAATTATGTCAACAAGTGGCGGTGACCACTGACCATCAGACGGACAGCAGACTTAAATGTTATAAACAAGAAAAATAACTTATTTAATGATACTTCTTCAGAAAGCCTTCTTAATAAGTATTTTATGAATTACCTTCATCATCAATCCCTGATTATACCATAACTTAAAATAAGATTACATGTTAATACTATAAGCTGTGACATACTTACAACATATTCTATCTATTGGATCATAGTCATCAAACTCCACAAAGCCGAAGCCTCTCTTTTTTCCAGTATCCTTCTCAGTTACAATACTAACTGATAATATGTTGCCATAAGTGCCAAAATATTCCCTTATGTCACTCTCCTCCAATTCCTGGTTTAAACCACCAATGAAGAGCTTCTTCACTGTGGCACTCGCATCTGGTCTGTTAATCTCATCTCTGGGCACGGCACGCTTTGGTTCAACCACCCTGAAAATTAAATTTGTTGTAAATTCACAACAATTGTAAGACAACACCGGTTTCTGCATCATAACAGCAGCGTTACCGCTGCTGTGTTCTGCTTTAAAGGGTGTGGCAAGGGAGACATACTTTTCGGAGGTGTTCCAGTTCAGTCCTCAGGGGTGGTGGCGCATCTGTGGCCGACCTTAGGTAGGAATATGTAATCCTATCTGAGGTTGATTACAGATGTCCATGGGCGGCAGTAGTCACCATCGGGTGGACTGCATGCTTGTCTGTTACTCCTATATTATAAAAAATCTATATATATAAAAGAAAGTCGTGTTAGTTACTCCACTTATAACTCAAGAACGGTTGAACCGATTTGGCTGAAAATTGGTGGAGAGGTAGCTTAGAACCAGGAGACGGACATAGGATACTTTTTATCCCGTTCGACCGCGTTTCCTTGAAGTCATTTTATAACTCAAGAACGGTTGAACCGATTTAGCTGAAAATTGGTAAAGAGGTAGATTAGAACCAGGAAACGGACATAGGATACTTTTTATCCCGTTCGACCGCGTTTCCGTGAAGTCATTTTATAACTCAAGAACGGCTGAACCAATTTGACTGAAAATTAATCGAGAGGTAGCTTAGAAGCAGGAAAAGGACATAGGATACTTTTTATCCCGTTCGACCGCGTTTTCGTGAAGCATTTTATAACTCAACAACGGCTGAACCAATTTGACTGAAAATTGGTGGAGAGGTAGCTTAGAACCAGGAGACGGACATAGGATACTTTTTATCCTGTTCGACCGCGTTTCCGTGAAGAAATAAGAGTTGAAAGTTTGTATTTTGGAAGCAAAAACTGTAAAAATTTGCATTTGGCTTTAGAAGACACTTCGTTTAGAAATCGGCAGATTTTGAAGCAAAGTCTATGAAAATTGGAATTTAGCTTTTTATTCAAAATAATAGAACACATTTTTCACCGTTTTTGGAAAATCAACCTTTAGGGTCGTTTAATCGGGTATGGAACTTTAATTTAATATCCGTTAATTTGGAGCACTAAGAAAATTATCATAAGACATAATGAAGCATCTGAGTCACTGTTTGTTTTTTTAGATCAACCCTTAAGACTGTTATAAATCGCCTTTCTATTTACACACCTGTTTCAGCATTTTTAGCTATTCAACAACCCGATTAGAGTACTATAAGTAAATAAACTTTCTTTAAAAAAAACCGTTATTGAAGTTATAGGTACTTCTTTTCGCGTGTTTGTAAAAAAAATAACAAAAAATACAACCGACTTCTATGTCACTACAAAGTAAAAAATAATTCGAACGAAATATATTGAGCGCCGACTTCAGAAATATGTACTAAACCAACATTTATTTGAATTATTTTTTACTATGTAGTGACATAGAAGTCGGTTGTATTTTTTGTTAAAAATTTTTTTACCCTTTTTAGTGATGACATAATAACATTTATATGAATACAATATAAAATTGTATAAACGTGATCATGAATTAAGGTACGGTCTGAATTTACATTGATTGGAACCGCCCGCTCGCAGGGCGCTGCCGCGTCCTGCCCGCTTAGTTTTATATTGTTTTATGTGTTCCAACCTAACCTAACTAAATAGTCAATGATTTGCAATTTCATTAGAACCTCCTACACCAAATATCTTCAAACACGACTCAATTATTCCCATCGGTTGAGGAGTTACATATTTTGTCTCCGAGCCACATTATCAGACCCTTAAATAGTCAATGATGAACTGACTTTGCAATTTCGTTAGAACTTACACCAAATATCTTCAAACACAACTCAAATATCCCCATCGGTTGAGGAGTTACATATTTTGTCTCCGAGCCACATTATCAGACCCTTAAATAGTCAATGATGAACTGACTTTGTAATTTCATTAGAACATACGATAAAAAATAACACAATAAAAAAATAATTATTAAAATCGGTTCACTAACGGCGGAGTAATTCGTGTACATACATAAAAAAAAGATACCGGCCGAATTGATAACCACCTCCTTTTTGAAGTCGGTATAAAAATAACAGAGTGCAGAGAGGTAGAGTGAATTTTATTTAATTGCATTTTTTATTTTCCTGTTCTCCTGTGGCCATTTCCTAATATTTACCAGTAGTTTATGGACATAATACATAAATTACACGAGTGAAACCACGAGGTACAGATAGTCACTCATAATTAGGTGGTATGAAGTTCACCGGGTCATCTAGTATATATATATAAGAGAATTTGATACAAGGTGATTGTGCTTTGCGATTGCGATCATGATGTGACCGTGCCCTGCTAATCTCAATTCATAACTAGTATATGCTGTTTCAAAATGTTATATAACAGGTTATTTCTTGTCTTAAATGTCATTGAAAAATCTATATTAGGTAAAAATTTAATTAAACAACTAATTTCCAACACAACTCATATAATTATTAAAGAACTTTTAAAAGAAGCCAAATATGTAATGTAATTGACAAGAGGTAGTCATAATAGGTCATTTTTAAAAACTTTTGGCACATACCTTCCATCAATCTTATGAGGTCTGTTTATTTGAGCATCATCAACCATGTGAGCTCTAGAGTATGTAATAAAGCCGAATCCCCTTGACCTCTTAGTCATGGGATCCTTCATCACAACCACATCCACGATATCTCCCCATTGCTCATAGAATTCCTTTAGGGATGTTTCCGTTGTTCTGTAATCAAGTCCCCCAATGAAGAGCTTCCTTGTGTGCTCTGGTTCTTCCTGAAATAAATCATAATTTTTATATCCACAAATAGCTACAAAATTCTTAAGTTGTGTGCATGAAAATAGCTTCATTTAACATTATAGATCACATATTAGAAACATAAATTGTGGTGTTATGTTCACTGTTAAAGTCGTATGAAGTAATTTCTTGCATTTAGGACCTTATATAATTTCAGTGTGATCTGATGTATACATAAGGTCAATATGTGAATTGTATTAAGAAGAAATTGCATGTACTTTTATTTACATGAGCTATTAACATGTACAACTTAAATACTCTTGTTATTACATATTTTATATAGTACCAACAATGTACTTCACTGAACCACATTAATATAATAACAAAATTATCACTTTATAATTATAGTAGTCATTGAAAAATAAATATTTTACAGGCCAATAAACACTTAAATTTAGGTAAATTATAGGTTAATATTGAATATATTCCTGCAATACAATTAACTAATTATCTGATTAACATGATACTAATACAATTAAGTAATGGTTTTTAACAAATATCATAGGCAGTGTCATTATTTTGATATTAATTATATAATTATATTAGATTTTTTGTTCATATACATTAGTTAATCTGGTGATTAATGGAATTTATGGTTCCTACCTATACACATTCAGATCAAATCAAATTCTATGAATTATAAATAATAATAAAACCGATTATTATTACAAACATACTAAAATGTTACTTAAAAATAAATAACCTAATAAATTGTTATTACTATAACGAAAAATTTAACTGCTTAGAGATAGAGCCACGTAGGTATGCCGCTAGCTTATCAACTACTTATAACGTACCGTGATATAAACATGAAATTTAACTATTTTTCTTATACAATTCAAAATTAAATGTAATCTTTGTAATAGTTAAAAGCATCGTTCCATTTCTAACTCCTATTTGTAACATAAAAACAAAACAAATTTACTTACGTAGTCATTACTTCCACCGGTTGGTTTCATATTTATCTTTAGCAATATTTGTCGTTAAAGAAAATTAGAACATACTTAAAATAACTTTCTATAGATTTTATCGTGTAATTTAAACGAGCATTTCAAATGAGAAATGAAATGAATAGGTACTGAAAGTAATGAAAATTTGAGAATAAATAAAAAACAGTCACAACCGACAGACTTCTATTTTATTTTTTCAGGTTTTCAATTTGACAAATTAGATGTCAATTTCAATTTAGCTCCCACGTTCCATTTGATGATTTGAAGTATTTGAATGGTTGCGAGTTTGCAAGGAAGGTATTATATATTTTTTCAACTACGATTACCATAATATTTAATAATGTGAGTGGAGTGTATATAGTTACATAACTACTTTATTTTATTATTTTAATAAATGTGTTAATTAAAATAATAGAACGTGTTCCATTTCATTGAAAGAATGAACATTTTAAAATGTGTTTTATGAGATTATGGGCATAGGGCGCGGCCAGACTAGGCGTCATGAATTATATATTTTGCCAAAATATAAAAGTACGGATTAGAGGAGTATACTACATTGTTTTGGCGTAATTGGCGCAGTATAATAGTATAACTCAAATTGTTTCGATATTTGAGCTGAAAGTATCTGACTTGAAGTGAATTTGTACCTCAGGATCTGGCCTGAGATACAAATTTATTTGGCACACCTCGTTTACTTGCATCTCTAGTGTAATAAAACATTTTAAAGATATTCCAAGCCCAAACATGAATCTCTTTACAGTCGAATTTTAATTGATTTTATTTTATTTCACTTGGTTATTATTTAATGCTTCTGGCTTGTTTAGGGTCCATTGAATTCAATTTATCGGAAATTTATCGAGTTGATAAGGCAACCGGAGCACTATCGCAAAAGTGTGGAGGTACTTAAAGCGCTGAGTTGTGATAGCGTTCATTTTGAAGACCAATTATCATTTAGCACGTTTCATTCTATTGCACCACCGTACAAGCAAGGAATTTAACTGAGTTACCCACGTTTAGTACTGACAAAATCTCGTACATGCAATAATTATAATCTGATAACATTTTTAAACAAAAATAAATTTAACATAACGATATACAAAATATCGATGTTTTTATGTACTTACATGGGAGTAATGTTTCTAGGCGTATTTACGATTTATTTAAAAAAAAAAACAATTCATTGGATAGTTGGATAGTGTATGGTTACCCTTAAAACAACGTTTTCATTCATTCATTGAATGAGATGTATTGATATCAGCCAAGCCGGTCTTTTAAATCGATGATTGTCTAGTCACGATCTAATTTGCTCTCTACGCATATTAAACTCATTCGTCGTTCTATTCATTCTTTCTTTTTGGCGTGGCTTCTGTTCGTGGCGGACGTCCGTTGAGCATTGTGTCAATCAATACGTAGTAAAGTGTCGCGTTAGTTCCCGCTGAAAAGTGCGCAGCCTTTTTATCTTTTGCTAATTTAATTTGTCCAAGTGGCGAACGAAATGAGACCCCAGCAAAACGGAGACGACGGTTTTGTAAGTTTTTTTGCTAATATTTTACGTGTTATTTTCTTCAATGTCGAGGACGGCGCATGTAATATTTCGTGTCTTTATTACGATTTCCGTAAATAATTTCATATATTTGCCGTCCTTAGTTATTTTTAATTCTTTTGTAGAGAGAAATTGATATAATCACTAAATATTGCTCGTACGTGAAGGTTCAATCAAACGACGCCATCCCTCCGCCATCTTGTTGAGTGCGTGTTCTACTTTCAGGACGAGCCGGAGGTCCACCGTAAAATCTTTATAGGTGGTCTAAATTATCGTACATCTGACGAATCCTTAAAATCACATTTTGAAAAATGGGGAGAAATCGTCGATGTCGTGGTAATGAAAGACCCGAAGACAAAGAGATCTCGCGGTTTTGGGTTTATCACCTACTCCAAAGCGCACATGGTTGATGATGCGCAAAACAATAGACCACACAAAATTGATGGACGGTAAGCATTTATTACATTTATTATTAATTTTATTATATTTTTATTTTCGCTAACGACTTTTTAAATGATATCTCTGACAATGAAATTTTTCTGCTACTAGACATAGATAAATGACTGCAGTCCAGCTATATGAAAGCCTCAATTTCACTTTCATATCGTTTTATACTGCAAATATTGAAAGTCTCTGCTTGGTGAATGTCGCATGGATTCGTACATGTGGCATTTTCTGTGGGGTCAACAAGTGACACACTTTCATTGAATGGGTATGACTCATCGCATTGTGTGTACTGTTACTTATAAATAATTTTGTTGTTAGTGTGGTCGAGACCAAGAGAGCTGTTGCTAGACAAGATATTAAGAACCCAGAGGCTGGTGCAACTGTCCGAAAACTTTTTATTGGTGGCATCAAAGATGACCATGATGAAGAACAATTACGTGAATATTTCTCCAACTATGGCAATGTTCAAAACGTGAGCATTGTTACTGACAAGAGCACTGGCAAGAAGCGTGGTTTTGGATTTGTCGAGTTTGATGATTATGATCCAGTTGATAAGGTTTGCTGTAAGTATCCATAATTTTAATTTGTAATAATGGTAATATTGGTTATACAAAATTCCACAGCTTTGCCCCAGATTGGAAGAATGTGTCCAAGGCTGGCTTCCTCTGACTGTGGATATTAAATTATTGATTAAAGCTATACCTGAATACCAAACTGAGGGTAATTCTGGTACGCAAATCAATGGACAATGCAATTTCTTCCAATATTGTTTATAGTTGACTAGTTGATTGAATAAGTGCTCGTTTTAATAAAATGTTTGAACTCTACAGTGAATGCTCCCCATAAAATCAATGGTAAGCAGTTGGATGTTAAGAAGGCCCTACCCAAAGATGGCGCAGAAGGACAAAGGGGAGGTAGACAGGGTGGTCCAGGAGGCAGAAGTGACAACTGGGGCAATTCTGGTAAGTTATCAAATTCATCATGTTAGTAAAATTTGTTACATGACATCATCAAGATATTTATAGTATTTTTAAAATGCTATTTCAGGTGGCTATGGAAACAATCAGGGTGGGTGGAACAATTCCAACCCTTGGGATAATAACCAAGGAGGAGGCTGGGGTAACCAAGGTAGTGGATATGGGGGTGGAAACCAGAGGGGAGGTTGGGGTGGAAACCAAGATTTTGGTAGCTATGGGCAACAAAGCTACAGCGGTGGACCAACACGCAACCAGCAATATGGCAACAACCGCTCTACACCTTACAACATGAACCAGGGTGGTGGCGGTGGTGGTGGCGGTGGCTACGGAAGTGGGAACTATGGAGGTGGTCAAGGAAGGGGTGGAAGATTTTAAGTTAAGTAAGTATATCACCTTCCGATAACATTACTGACCATTTCACATCACAACAGTGGAAAGATGTCTTGGAAAATATTTTGCATTTTTAAATTAATGGGCTGTCCTCAGTCATTGCGCTATATTTTCTAGGTTGAGAATAGCACTACATAGCATTAATTTAGTATAGGAAAAGATAGCTATTGAGCAGTTCAGTGATAGTTCCGACAATTAATGCTATGCAGGTGGCCCTTAGTGTTAGAATATTATTTTGATTACATGATTTAATGTTTTTTCAATCTCTAGGTTTCGTGCTAAGTACACTAGTAGAGCAGAGTATACCGTGCTAGTGTAGGCAGTACGCTCCGGAGCACTAGATACACACCTCTGGTCTACACGCGAGACCACCTAGGAGAAGCCGTCAGAAAATCCATAGAATGTAGTTTAAACTATTTTTTCTTTATAATCTTTAGAGAAATATGAATAGATTATTTTTACTTGTACTGATATGTAAGTTGATCTTCTATTTATTGTAGTACTTAGGTACTTATCGTGACATATTTTTAAGGATATAATAGTTTGTGAAATTGAAGATTTATTATAGGACTTGAACGGATAATTAAGTACAATTTAGGATTCTACTGTAAGAATTCGCTCACAATGGAAGTTAGGTAATTGAGATCAGAGTTAAGTTGACATTAGAATATACAATGATCATGGTTATTTTAATTTTCTGACTTTACTCAGTATTAAGTTCTCAAATAGATGTTATAATAGGTTTAGATTTATGGACTTGTAGGATAATGCAATATGTAATAATAAAATTTTTAAACAAAAAAACAGTAGGTTTGTTTCTTTAGATCTGTGTATATATTCCTTTGTTAGCCATATTAAGCACTGCTGCAATGACTACATTCTAATACAACTGAATTGTATGAAACTGAGACTTCAAAAATGTTGTTAGGTTAAAGGTAGTTAAAAGATTAATAAAATGCAGTGTCATTAGTGTTACTGTTTATTAATTTCCCAAAAATTAACACTTGTACATATCCTGAACTTGTATTATTTATTTTATTTTTTTTAAACCTTATCCAAATTTTATTTTCGAGGGAAAGGGGGCATTTATGGGCGTACCTTTGGAAAGCATAGAAAATATACTTTAAACACTTTGGCTTTAAACCTTGCATAGTAAGTTTTTATAAATGATGATTATTGACTAGGCAATTGTGTAATCAGTTTTTGTTCCTAAATATTGATGTTTTATTCTTTTCATGTAGTAACTTAGCTACGCCCATGACTTACTACCGTATTATACGTCTTAACATTTGGTGTAATGTTTACTATTTATCCATTCGTACGACAATAGATATTTTGCATTCCATAATTAGTTTCAAATTACTAGTCTGGGATCACATAAAGATCTAGAGAAAATTATGGACTCTAGGAATTGTCAGATAACAAAAAATAGTAAAAAAATGTCACGAATTTTTGAGCAAATGAAATTTCACATCAAGCTGATCCAATCTTGGAAGTCATTTTCATAAACTATGTAGGAGAAGTATAATGCTTATAAATCAAAATAGGCTTGACAAAGATGTTAGATCAATTTATTTTTGTGGCACACGCGTCGTCAAATACTAAAGTTGAATGTTTTCTATGGATACATTTCCATAGTATCATGCACTACAGTAAGTATCAAGAGTTTTAACAAAGTATAGAACATTTCTTATCTATTTTCTATAGGTTCTAATTTCTATTTCTATTAGATTATTCGTGGGTAGAGTATAAACTTTCAAGCTTATATTTGTCTACAGATTTGGTTCAATGCATTATTACCAAATTTCTTGCTATTATTATAAAAGCTATAGGGTAGAAGTAAGATATGACAGAACACTTTATTTCTTCTACTCTTTCGACTGAGTTGGCACGATTCTCATTTCATCAGTGGTGATATAAGGCGAACTAACTCAAATCTTCGGGTAGAGACGCACTTGTAGCATCTACGACTAAGAATGTTGCAAGTTTTTATGTCATTAATCGACATCCGTTTAGTTTTTTCACCCATGTGGTTAATGTTGCAAACATATTTATCAAGCTCGGTTCATTAGCTGGTTTCCTGGTAGCTAGTTTCCTAATAAACTATGGGTACTGGTTTCCTAATAAACTACAAATCTAACCCAACGAAGGTAGAACTAAACTACGTAAAATTGGTGTATACTTTCCATCCTTAAAATGCTGAATCATAATTGAAAAGGCAATCAAATAATAGGTAAACGTCGTAACGATATTAATTTTTTTTTCGACAAAAACGTCTATTAGTATTATCCTAAGGATCATCTGGACAGGAAGGTGGCGTTTTCCAAGGTGGGTTACTTGGTCCGTTTATTATAATATACTTTTGAGTATCAAGCAGACTAAATTGGTTAGAAAAATTATTGTTTTGGAGAAAATCTTTTCAACAGTTCGTTCAATTACAAACCATTTCTGCGGCACTTAGACACAGAAAATTTTGGGGCCTTGTCGAAAAAGAAATTAAAAATTATGTTAATGTTATTTACAACCTAAAAAGTTAAGTCTAAAATAAAGTATGTAAGTATCGTTAATTTTGACAAATCACAAGTACTAAATCATACTTTTGAAAATGCCCGTGAGGTCATCAAGGTCCTCTCGTAAAGGCTCTTCTTCAAAGGAGTTAATAAATTATTCAGCAATTCGCGGCATTCACTTCCTGGCCCTAAGCATTCTCGCATACGATGACATCTGATGGGCTGCAGGGGTACTTATAATAGTTTCATTGTATTCGAGGTACAAGTAGTTGTCTATTTATCTAAGGTTATCCATATAATGGCATAAATCATATTTGTGCCGCATACATCTATAATAACGAGCTTATCGCTACGAGTGATAAATAATATAATGGTAGCTGACGTAGACGTTTCCATTGCAAGTGAAAGTTGCCATGTATAAAAATTGATGACTTGCTTTTTTGTTGATTTTGAAAATTTAAAACATACTCGTGAAGTCCTTCATTTTTATGTGGAAGTCCCCGAAATTTTAGGTGAGACCCTATCGACATAATAAAAATACGAATGTTTTTTTTATCGTGCAAATTTATATACCAGCTGACTAATATGATTTAAAGTATTGAAAGCCCTTTCTTGCTGAAATAATATTAACCATCAAGGCCTTTGCCTTAATTTACTATGAATGTAAGTGAAAGATAAAATGTTTCTCATTTTTTTATTAAAAAAGTTATTATTAATAACTAAATTGTTATATTGGGCGTTCCTTTCAAGATAAAAGGTAAAGAGGCATAACGTGCATAAATCGATTTTTCCAATTCAGAGTTGTTTTCCGAGAGTTAGTTGTTTTCAGAAGTGTTTCTTTGGTATGATAGTGTCACTTTGTAAATTCTGAATGCGTGAACAGTAAATTTTATATCGATATCTGAATGAATTATCCTTATTTGTTTTAATTTTGAAGTGGCTAAATCGTGCCCTCTATAAATTTCATTAGTACTAATACTAGGTATTTGATTGCAGAATTATAACTATATTTTCTAGTCAAAACATACAATGTGTTCTTACTTTCATTTCATTTTCATTTCATTGTTCTATACATTGCATTGTATATTAGACCTCATATCCGAGAGTATGGATTATAAAGGGACCATGATACTTCTCATGTAGTGCAAATTTGTCTTCATTGATTGTGACTACTCGTGTGCCGTAAGTCTCAATAATTACCAATATTCGAATCAAACCAATGAGTAGATACGTAATATGTACAATCGACTAGGATAAATGTAACGTGTCGTCACTATGTAACGACAACATGTCGAAATTCATGTTTCTAGTGCTAGTAGTGACGCCTTTTGGGCGAGTGAGGTCTTATGATTTATTGAAATTCTTGAGATTATGATACTAATATGTATTCTTATTATATATATCTCTCGGAGCATTGTACTTTCTACACGGTAATTTTAACTTAACCTATTTTAATGATTTGTAACAAAGTTGAAAGATAGAATCAAGTGTAATTTTAGAACCAATAGGCGACGTAAAAATTTTGGGACAAGATGCCTGTCCGGGCCAACTAGTACTGATAAACATTGTTTCCATATCCAATTAATATTAATGGATACCAATTTTTAGATTACCTAATTTAATAATTCACCGTTTGATGTGAATTGTAAATATATTTTATTGAATGAGAATTTAATTTTCTGGACAGTTTTTTACAAATACAGCGCGACTGAAGACAAAAGTAATGACTGGCTGATAATATTTTATTTACTTCAAAGTTTTTATTTTTAATACTATTATTTTATTTCCATGAAAACAACATGGCGATTGTGGGCTGATCTACTGCAAAACTCCTGTAAGGAGAAGGTAAGTTTGTAAAAATATAATTACCTGTGGCAACTGCGGAAAATGCTTATAATTTTCACCATTTTTACTATTAATCTAATATACTATTCATATAAAATTATGTTAAATAGTATTTGCATTGTAAACTAATGTGAATTTTCTAAGCCAATTTCTGATATGTTGATTAATTTCAATATTTTATGAATAAACTTTATTTCATAATGATGTTTCTTTTAATTCTTCCCTTTACAAATACCTAGTGTTCTCGTAATACAAATGTTACAATAAATTGATGTGGGCAGGTTTTCTATATACCATCACATTGCCGGTTAGTGGCCCACTAATGCTAGTGTAAAAAAGAACCACCTAACGCCAGATATGTGGCAACTTCCCGCAATTCTTCGTGACAATATCCGACCCCGACAGTAGATCTACGAATCGATCCCTCCTACGTACAATATCGTAACCCACAAAAGTACCTTTTCGGTTTTATTGCATTAATTGCCTTTTTAATGTGTTTTATCGACATAAGTAACGTTATAAAGCGTATAAAAGAATATAATATATACCAAATTTCATAGAGATACCTGAAGCAATGCAGATTTTATACGCATTTTAGGATATTCGTAACTTTGAAACGCTCTCCTGTAAAGTTTTCATTTGGCAATACGAAATATTATATATTATACGTAGAATATTATACGTAGAAGGGGTCGCCATATATGCCAAAATTAAAAATAAGATATTTTAGAATTGCCATAAATCGTGGATCTTTAGGGGGCAAAATATTGACTAAAGAGAAACTGGATGAAGGTTTTCAAAAGTGTGGCGTTAGTGTAGAACGCGCATAAATTTAAATAAGCGCCAGGAATAATATGCAGGAAATTATTTTGGTCTACGTAAAATGTAAATACTCAGTTATGATTTGTATACTGCAGTTCTATTAAATATTTTGTCACTAAGACTTCTACGCACTCATTCTGTCTGCAACTACTAATTGCATTTTATACTGTTGCTACACTGGCGCCATTCGGTAGGGTTTCAGGTCTCAACATATCCCCACAATGAGATGGTTCTCCTTACCTACAACTTCCTTCTATAGTAGGGAATGCAATCCCGACTCGAGATCGGAAAGACGCTTGATATTTCTAATCCCGCGGGATTAGAAATATCAAGTGTCTAGTTAAAAAATCATATCACTAAACGATGAAAACTGCTTGTTGGTTATAGTGAGGTTAAATAAAACAAAATATTGGAAACAAAAGCCTTTATCCTTTAATTTAACTAAAGTAACGAATTTATCAGTTTTACTTAAATAATCTAAAGAAGGTAGGTATAGAATAGTTAAAGATTAAAAAGTAGTTATGGGTGATTTTGAAAATAACTTCTTAAAAAACATAGTGAATCAAGTGTACTATCTGCCAACCGGCATCTAATATCCCTTGCAATGTAGCCAACTGCTGAGAAGGCCCTCTCCGACTCAACACTGGTTGGCAACAGATGGGCAACAGCGTGATCGTCGTGATTGCAAACTGCAAAAATCTCCCCCTTATTCCTCCACAATCCCGTCAATCTCGAACAAAATCGTCATATTATGATTCGGGATTGATCCCGAAAAATTACACGGGATCTCGGGAGATCGGGATCCCGCGAGACCGGGATTGCATTCCCTACTCCATAGGCACACGGTAACAAATTAACAATCTTCTAAAAATAATGTCTCTTATATTTTTTTTTTCCTCGTTGATTCCTAAAATAACTCGAGCAAGCATGAGAAAAAAATAGGATTCAAATAAATACAGAAAAAAAGCTTGTAAAAAATAGGGATGGCCTAAACTATTTCTTCACTAGTATGTAAGTAACTATACCTATATTCATTAGTAAGAAGCCGTTTAAAAAACATTTATCTTGGTGATACTAAAACAAGTAATTTTGAATGCCTAACTGGGGGCACGCTAGTGTCCCCGACAAGTAGAGCAAAAAAAACTGCAAGGCCGCATCATCCTTTTCTCGAACTGAAGCAGTTCAGGCTATTTTCGATCCCCTTTAGTATTTACAGGATAAAAGTAAACAATAATATCCACATGTTAATTATCATTTTCGTTTCTTAAAAATATCTTAATGATAATAGACAATCGATATAATACATTGATTCTATAAATATTTTAATTTATCTATAAGTTTAGAAATTTATTTAAAAACATGAGTGAACTTTGGTGTTAGGTGTCTGAAAGATCTTGATCAGTAACCTATACACAAAGCACATTAATGCTGTGGCGTTATTATATATTTTTTTACAAAACGCAGACTACATGGAACATGGTATAGCAAACATATACCCAAAGAATATAGTAACCTATCATATACCTATTTGAATTTGATCACAGACATTTTTATTGAAACTCCTCAGTCCTCTCATATATATCTGCGTAGTTACTACAAGTCGGAAATAACATTTCTAGTCTCCTACAATATTATGGAAAGTGCCTAGTGTTTATTAATCTCAGTGTAAGTGCGGCATTAGACCCAACGTGATATTATGTGTCGGGTTCGGGGGCACGTCGGCCGTCGTGTTGCGGAAACGAAACGCGTGATTTCACTTTCATTTATCAGCGTGGAAAATCCAGCAGCCGTTCTGTATCTGTGCCCATCCAACAATGTGGTTTCCGTTCCATTGTATTTTTGAGACGTTACAACTATATTTTGCATAAATTACGCTGTTGGATAACATTTAAATTAGTAAAGCATAATATTTTATATTTATAGTAAAATGATTTGTAACCTATTAATTAGTCATGTGACTCATGTGTGATATACTTCCGCAACGTATTTTACTGGTTATATAGGTAACTACAGGATTTTAAAATAAAAATAGAATGCGCATCAATTAAAAATATGTCAAGCCTCGTGGAGCAAGGATCGCCATACCATTTGTTGAAGTCGCAGGTTCAAATTCAGAAGACGTCTCATATGGATCTAGGTCCCTGAGTAGCATTTAATTTTGATTTGAATTGTGTAGTATCTGGCATCAATTAAGTAGTTAATTATAGGTAATATAGTTGCATACAAGTGGATATGTATTATACTTACATAATGATATCCGGAAACATTATGTAAACGATTTGGTGTGCTCATATGAGCAACATATAAAGAACGATGCAATTCAACTGATGTTAATACAATAGTAACTGCAAGTACAAATAGAAAAGAAATCTTATGTAAAATCGATTGCTTCCCCTGAGAGTTAAGTTTGAACCAATGTATGTATGTTTAGGTACCTACTCAATCAAGGTGTGGTCTTAAGAACCGATGGGTTAAGCCTTGAAAGTGTTATACTTATAAAAGTAACATTTTGGACTTATAAAATTAACGGATCTAGTAAAGCTAAAACAGATGTTCAGTTCAGTACAGCAGTGGTTATTGCTGCTCATGGACATTTGTTAACAGACTTCGAAGAGATACAAGCCACATCTGAACTTGGTCATAAAAACGTTTTCTGTTGACTTACTTATGCTGTATGTGTACCTTATATATGTTAGGTAACTGTAATTAGGTATATCAGCCCTTGAATTAATAACAGCAGCTTAAACACTGCTGTTGTTAAACAATTATTTGTCGGATGTGGTCAAACCACCATGTGCTGGTCTAACCACCATGTTTTACAACATTTACGCATAACATTAAAATATAATGCCATAATCATCAATATATATATTGATCAAGAGTCGATTCACGCTTTATCGCGTCTGTATTAATTAATCTATATACGTAAATATTAAAATAAGTTACTAATAAGCGTCTGCAGATATAAAACGCCGTGTTATTGCATCGTAAAAATATTTAATTATTTTGTATGAAATAATTAAGTATCTAAACTACTACATTACAGTAGTATTTCTATGTATAAAACGTAACATGTAGCGTATAATAACTATTATTTTTTACCCTGATGCAATAATTTTTAAAACGTGTTCCTCAGTGTTATTTATGTTAATGGTCATAACATTCAAAATGACAAGAGGACATCGGTTAGCTACGTAACACTTACATATCTGTCCAAAATTTAACTTGCGTAAGTATGTAAATTTGACTCACAAAGCAAAACTTTGGTGGTTACCAATACGACAGCACAAAGCGACTGCACTGCGTCGGTGGTAGGCTGCGCTGGCGGGGAGTGTTGGTTCTCGGCATTAGGTTTTTGGTTTGAAGAGAAAGTACGCGAGGTGGTGGCCGAAGACCCCGGTGGCGCAGAGCGGAATCCGCGCGGCCGCGGCCGACAGTCGCCCGGCGGTTCGTTTGCGAAATGATCCCATTGAGTCGCTGTCGCCGAATTCGCCAGTGACGCGCCGCGCGGAGATGTCGCGCAAATAAATAGTGGCGCCTCCGAATACTAACATCGCGCTCGCCTCCGGACCCACAACAATGTGCCCATGGAGATCAGTGGCTATATTTTTTGTGTTCCTCGTATTGAATTTGGCAAACTGCAGGGAAATACGCGCTCCAGACGTCGCTACACTTGATAACCATGTGAGTTAATTAATTTTGCGGCTTTTATTCCTGTTTTTAATTTAGCCGCAAAAGACAGTGCACTATCGGTCAGGCTGCATTTACATCGATTGGTGCATTGACTTCTGCGTGCACTTTTACTTTCCGCGGAACGCCTTCGCTTTTTACTGGATAATGATAAATAGATAATGACATCGACCTCTATGTAAAAAGTTGTGAGAAATCAACGTCTTCTCTGTACTTCCTTTTATTGTGCTTATAAAGAACAACAGATATTTATAGTTCAGTAATTATTTTATATTATTTATCTGTACATTAAAGTGGGCAATATGTGTAATGTGTACTTAGGAAAATTTTGAATACTCAAAATACTTTTAAATTCGAATTTGAATTTGAATTTAAATACTTTACAGATGTGATTTATTTCAACTTAATGATCACATTTATTTTAAATACCTACCGACTGCCGACTACCTATCTACTAGACATCCTCCTTTGCATCATTGTTATGCGTTGGTACTTGGGTGTAATGATTAGGGTAATTCTTATTAATATAATACCTATACAAAATTCTTCTCAAGGAATTCATGTAATTTTGTGTAAATTATACCAAAGTTATTTATTTCTTGATTACTATGCTATGGAGAACGATATGTAGAGTTCTACTACGGTTACCTAACACGTTTAAGCTTATTTCTGGCTCACCTCAGCGTGCTTACAGCATTGTCACATATACCTAATTGCGCGATTTTTACTTCCTGAAGTCCCCGCGGTGGTCTTCTTCAGCGCAAAGTATAGGGCTCCGGAGTATCCATCGGAATGTAACCCCAGTACCATTAGTATGAGTTTCTACGTTTGTACAAAAATGACTTAGGGTACTAAGGGCGGCGTCCCTGTCGGGCGTTGCGAAGGTAAGCTTTTTTCGAATTCCACATTTTTTGGGTGCCTACAACAATAAACGGCTGCACATACCGTATTCGTTTCCGGGGTTGCTGGCTGGGCGGTACGAGCTTCCACGCTTGCCGCTTGCAACCCTGGAGACCCTCTGTGAGAAGGGAAGCTCTCTAACTTATAGTTTCAAGACAACAACAACAACAGAAATTGAGTACCTCCTATCCGAATGTTCTCGCGGTTAACGACATTTTGTCAAACCCTTTAAAATCGTGGAAAACGGTGCTGGTAGCAAAGTTAAATAAAATGTTAGATGTAATCATATTTCTGTAATTTTGTTACTGTTTGTTTTCTCTAAAAAAAAAAGACAATAGCGACTGCTAGGGAACAGTAGTGATGGTGTCGCCACACTAAAAATTCTTGTAAGTAATATTCGTCGATGGTTTGATATAGATATATACATTGCGTGGTCTGAATTTAAGTTTTAATGTCATAGAGGTACGTCCTACTGGTTAAAATAAGCAAGTCGAAAGTACGTACCTATACTTACATCTATTTAAAACTAAATGTACCTGGGGGGTTACTAGCATCTCTTAAAACAATATTATTTTAATCATACATTGAAATTTCGTACCACGACCTCGTTAAAGTAAGATTGTTTTTATAATATTACAAAAAATAGTTTTGTATTATGTCGGTCGAAATTACTCATTAATTTTTTGCAGGAAATATAACTTTTTAAGCAAAATATGACAATTTCAGTTGGTTAAAACCAACTGAAATTGTCATATTTTGCTTACAGTGGATATGCGAAAAATGATAAAGGTTTAAGTTTGTTAAACTGCGTATGACGGAATATTTTACTGTTTTAAGGAGGTCGTGGTACGAAACAAAATGATGTTGATGCAATATTGAAATATAACATTCCTGAACTATGATGGTTTTTAAAAGATGGTGGTAGGCCCCCCTGGTTAGTAAATCACAATAATGCCAAAAAAAAAATAAGAACAGAAATTGGCTCGAATAAGTTCACCACTTAGGGAAACCATAAATAAATATTAAGTGTCCTATACTGATCCTATAGCATCGATATGACATGATTATGTAATTAACTTGTGAATTTCAGGTGCATATCACCTACCTACATACTACGTTGCTACTTACTACGTCACTGAATCTACTGCAAGAAAATGATATAACACACATAGATAAGTAAAGATTACTCACTCCTAACAAGAAAATGTACGCAGTTTTGAGAATTTAGAACTATTTATTTATTATGTAAATTACGCAGTATTAGTTATTTATTCGTAAATTTTCTCTAAAAATGTTTTTATTTGTCAAGAATTTAAAAAGAGAACTTACTAATAAGCCGTTTGTGGCTTCATACAATTTCAAGGTGGCGAAGTATCTTTACTAATCTATGGACACACACTAGTTCCAATTTCGACAGTTTGTTACAACTAAGTAGCAAATTATACATTTTGACATTATGTATCGCTTTTATTTCAAGCGAGAATACATAACGACGATATAAATATCAGATCAAATGTCATCTTGTAATGCGCGTTCATCTGAACATAGCCTTAAGGAAAAAAGTGCGATTTTATCTAATCATTACAGTAAGTAGTCACTAATCGACCTATAATGATACGCCAATCATAACTGTAGATGAAGCGGATATGCACCACTTTCGCCAGTTACGTGTTACATTATATAATAACGCTTTTGTAGTAACTGCACGCAATATGTTTTAAGTTCATTAATTTGGGTAATCCCGTATCGGATGTTCCGTGTCGGCGGGTAGTCTTTGTTTATGATTATGTATTGAGGATTTTTTACTGATATCTGAAATACATATGGTTTGAAGATGAGCGTATAAGTCGTGAAATACAAGTACACAGACATAAATACTACTTTCATAGTATGAAGAATCGTCAAGTAATAGAAAATAACTGTACGTATGTATCTATACCTACCTATACCACGTTTATATAATGAATACCGATAAATTAACGATATTTAATTAAAGACTTCAAACTTCAAAATGAATGCTACAATTTCTTCCATATTTAATAGTACCCTAGGCCCAAAAAACTTATTCTAATAAATTTATAGCCTAAGTATCTCCAGGATAAAGTACCTACCTTATATATATACCTACCTTATATATTTTAAAAGATATATTAAAATCGAACCAGTAGTTTCAGAGCCTATTCAATGCAAAGAAACAAACAAACAAAGAAACAAATCTTTTCTCTTCATAATATTAGTATAGATATCCAACTTGTCATAAAAATGTTAGGTTTGATTATATACCTATTTAGGTACCTATCTAGGCTAGGTACCTATTTGGTACTTTTTTTATTACGTATCTTGATATCCTTTATTTAGATTATATATTTTTAAGATTAAATGAGGCTGAATCTAAATTGATTGAAGGTAATTGTCTTATTTTATTAAAGCAAAAAGCAGTAAATACCTACCAAAACCATTAGGACGAAATGAAAAACTCGCAGATAAAATAAAATAAAACCAAGGAGAAGTAAATTTAGTAAAAGTGTAACGTAAATTGAATTTAACTTCCACAAAAAAGTCAACTATCTTTCGCTACGCCTCATTTGACGAGTGACTGAGTTTGGGGGTCGGTCTTGTTTTTAGGCCTTGTACAAACTGACGATTTATTCAGACGCTTTTTAAGACCTATTATTAAATATTTTTTAATAACTATTCTTACTTTATAGCAATTTAGGCTTAATGTCCCATCTCTCGTTTAAGTCGTTTATATTAGTAGTCGTTTAAATTTCACTAGTTTTGCACAAGTCTATATAGGTAATAACAGCAGTCCTAAGTGCTGCTGTGATACGGTTTAATGGATGTGGTAAGGGAGATATACTTATCCAGGCATTTCAACTAATTCTTCAGGGATAGCAATGGATCTGTGGCCGCCCTCAGCCTTAAGTAAGACTAATCCTATCTGGGGTTTATTACAAATGTCCACGGAAGACAGAAGCCTATCAACAGATGGACTGCAATCCCGTTTGCTACTTTTATATAATAAATATAAATTTATATAATAATTAAAATATTTTTATAAAATAAAAAATACTGTACGTTTGTTCTTTGCTTGCAAACGGATGTATAGCAGTAGGCGCCTGTGGAACACGCCTTAGAATCAGCTGTGCTATTACCGCTTTCTTACATTTGATAAACAGCATTGGATAACAAAAACTAGAGTACAACAACAATTACCTTGTGAAAGGCGCTTCTCAATTATACTTTGGAAAGTGCTATACTTATTGACCTTACAAATTCAGTGCAATAAAAGCGAACGCGAGAAAATAAACGCAGTGAAGCGGATCTCTAGTCTTTTATTGTTGTAATTAGGTACATTATAATCATAGTTTTATTCATCATGGCACGGCAAATAAAATTGAAAAACATTGACGTTTAATTTGACTAGTTATTATACTGTAATGGAACATATATATCAACTTAGTTACCTGTTACTATTCCGTTATGTTTTTTTCTTTTCATAAATTACACTCAATGAAAGGTGATTAATAACTATAGTTATTGTTCATTTATTTGGTAAGTAGTGTTAGAGGCAGATGTATGTCTTTACGATAAATAATAGTAGTACCTAGTTAGTTCAAATGGTACCTAGTCTATAGGGCGTGTAGATATAACCTAAGCGTAACTCAAGGGATACTAATTGCAATCACTGCAATAACTTAGATCGAACCACTTCTTGTCTTTTCTAGTCCTATTTTAGCCTTGTGACGGCTGCGTAGCTATTTATCTTTAAGTTCTCGCGAAATATAAGTAGTAGGGATTCACCGGTTCTGGGGCACCGATTTTCCCCCTCCCCTCTCTATTCACCGGTTGTGGGGCACCGACTTTCCCCCCTCGCTTCCCCGTCCCCCCGCTGCCCTGTTTGCCACGATCGAGGGGCGAGCCCGGCTAAAAAAAAAAAAAAAAAAAAAAAAAAAAAAGTTTGGTGTCAAAATGGGGGTTTCCGACCACGCCCGATCGATTGCACGCATTTATTTTACGCTATCTCCTTTGCTTACGAAGTTAGCTTTTATGAATAACGACCTCTAATTCATTATCTAATCACCTCCTTATCTCATTAAGCTCGCTATGTCCATATAACAATACGGACCTTACTTTTCTAATCACCACTCGCTGTCCTCACAACATAATAGGGTCATTATCACTGTGTCGTTAATGATGGGGGTATGCGCATGGTAATGCAATAAAAAAAACTTCGTATTGACATTGTTTATTATTTCCAAAACAACCTTTTGAACAATTGCGATACTACAATATCGTTTATCAATTTATCCTCACAAAACAGGCTTAAAAAATCTCTGAGTGTATTTCCATAATACATGTAATGCAAGTATGTAAGACTATATTCTCCACAAACTGAAGACCAATCAAGTTGTATTCTATATCTATTAAAATCCCAATGCTTTGCGTTCCTTCTGAAAAAGGCTTTGTGATGGCCTGTTGGTGGTCGGCCATATGAATCAAAATACCCACCGATGCCATTTCTGTCTATGTACATGCCTACCCAGTGAGAGCCTGGTTCACTGTCAGGGTCCAAATTACTTATCAAGTACATTGGAGTCTTA
Organism: Epargyreus clarus; assembly: GCF_041222505.1. Classification (NCBI taxonomy): domain Eukaryota; kingdom Metazoa; phylum Arthropoda; class Insecta; order Lepidoptera; family Hesperiidae; genus Epargyreus; species Epargyreus clarus. The sequence continues at coordinate 11,360,993 of NW_027332213.1, forward strand.
ACGTATAGCGGTAATCGGTTTGCCGCATAGACATTGTTTTTCAAGCTACAATGAATTTTATTTAAATGCTTCTGAATCTCGATTGTATCCATTGTGCATGCCTACTTATCGATACCTCTGATAGGTACAATACACTATTTACAAATGCAGAGCAAAATTATCCAAACCTTATATTTAAAGGGATGCAATATGGTTTAACTCGAATGAAAGACTTCAAATAGGTATAATATATTACATTTATTAGGCTTTTACTTACATCTAAGTATATAAATTTATCTTAACTACTGTAGTCGACGGTTACATTTCGGTTCTTATCAATTTCAATAACGTTATCAAACTCTGCATACACTATACAATTAATAGTTTCGGTTAGAGTTGATTCAAACCGAACTTCTACCCTTACACTGCCATGCTTTATAAGATTCCAATGAGTCATGGAATTTGATGACAAATCAGGAGTTAGGTCAAACGCTAATAGGCAGTAACCTTTTGCATATTGCTCCCTAGATATTCCATTACCTTCATTTAGAAAATGTATACCAGTCCCCGAAAATAAAGTGTGATAGGCTGCAGTAAAAATATCATTCTCGAATGATGGTTGCAATGCTTTTGAAGGTATTTGTTGGCCATCAATATATAAACAAAATGTGTTCATAGCATAGTTTTCAAAATTGAATGGATTTTTAGTAAGACTTCCATTGAATGCTGTGTTGTTTACAAATCCAACTATACATCTTTTAGGTACTTGCCCCAGAAATTTTGCCATATTTTGCCTAATGGTATTGACACATTAGCTTGGGGTCATTACAAACTTAGATAACAACGGTGAAATATTGGTTTACTTGCAAATATGTTTAATGTAATTCTTTGAACTATATATTATCTTAATTGTGTTTATAAATGTGTATGTCTAGTTTATAATTGTTAGTTTGGTAATGTATTTCAATGTTTGTTCCTGTAAACCATTTCATGTATGTGTTCTAGTTTTAAGACAAATTATACTTGATTATTATAAATGTGTATTGTTCATTAAATTATGTTCATTGTTAAATAATACGTTGTGCAGTCAACTTGTTTTAAAAATGTTTCATTTCATTCATCCCTTTACTGCAATAGTTGCTGGTCCAAGTGGATGTGGAAAGTCACAATTCGTTACAAACTTCTTGAAATATGTAAAAGATATTTGTAGTACAAGTTTCGATCAAGTTACATGGTGTTTTGATGAAATGCAACCTTTATACAACTTGAAACTTGTTAATTACCATCAAGGTATGCCAGATCTTAGTATGTTTGATGGGAAAGGTCCCCAGCTTGTTATCATCGATGATCTTATGAGAGAATCGGATGGCCGCATCGTTGACATTTTTACAAAAGGAAGTCATCATAGAAATTTGAGTGTGTTTTATATAACTCAAAATTTGTTTCATCAAGGTAGAGGTCAGAGGGACATTTCCTTAAACTCGAGTTATATAATATATTTTAAAAATCCACGTGATAAAACACAGATTCGACACTTAGCGAGACAAGTATCACCTGAAAATACTAAATTTATGGAAGATTCTTATAAAGATGCAACGAAAGAACCTCATGGATATTTAATGATAGATTTAAAACAAAATACTAGTGATATATGTAGATTAAAAACAAAAATATTCCCTTCTGACTGTTACTGTACTGTATACTTACCTACAAAGGGGTTTAAATATGCAAAGCAACAAGAAATTTCCGTCATTTATTAATAATGTCTCGAACCTTGAAGACACATAAAAAGTTTTTAGAAGCTCTTCATATTCTTAAACCAAAATACCAAAAAGCACTCTTAAAATCCTGCAACGAACAAGAGATAAATTGTATTTGTGAATGTATCTATAACGTTTTACAAGGTAAAGTACAACTCCCAGAAAATGAGAAGAATAAATTAAAGAAATACAAACACTTACTTCGACAACTGGTGCGTAAAACTACAAACAAAGTCCGTAAAAATATTATAATTCAAAAAGGAGGATCATTTTTACCAATAATATTAGGTTCAGTTCTGAGTGCACTAGTAAATACCCTAACATGAACATGGAACACGCTAAGAAAATGTTACTTATAGATCCAGGTATAATAGAAAAAATTAATCAACAAACAATGTTAGACAGTCCCATGTCTAGACTGGATGCCGAAATGCAAAATATATTAAAAAGTAATATTGAAGATAGAGAAAAGTGTATTCTCTATTTACAAATTTTACAAAGGTACCTACACCATACTCAAGAAGACCGAAAACCTTATGAGTTACCTATTGTTACTTATTTTTCTGATGTTAATACTGGTGATACAGATAATATCAAAATGAAAATTGATAATAATAAACTGGAATTAGATACGAATAATAAATTTAATTTAAAGAAAGATTTTAGTGATATAAAACTACAGGAAGAAGCTAAGACTAATATAGTTGCTGAACAGACTCCAAAGCGAACAACAGTTGATATAAATGAACACGAAAAGGTTAACTCACCAACGTATACACCGAAACAAATATTGAGAGTGATACCTAAAACATATTTAAAGAAAGGTGAGCTGTTGCTAGGTCTCTTGTCTGATCACAAGGATAAAATTAATTGGGATGGCGAGGGTACTGTATTCATAGACAAAGTTAAAATTCCTGGAAGTAACATCATAGACTTGGTGAGTGATTTTATTAGACCAAGTAGAAAAATTGATCCAGTAGGATGGCAACAATTTGCAACTTTATTGAAAGATATCAATACACCAGTTACCTACCTTGGTAATACTAAAAGAACTGGCTTTATAACTCAGCTAATATTAGATGAGCATAAGAACTTTACACCTCGAAAAGATCCGAATTCAACACCAACTAGTACTGAAAGAGAAAAAGTAAAACCCAAGAAAAAATTAGTCTGGGAGAAATGGAGCCCTTATTAGAAATAAATAGTATTTATTATAACCCTTCTCATCCTGCTGCATTCGGTAGTATTAATAAATTAGCCAAAGCTATGAAAGGTAAAATGAAAAGAGAAGATGTAAAAGATTGGCTACGCTCACAAGAAACATACACATTACATAAACCTGTAACAAGAAGGTTTTCCCGTAACAAATACATACTGTCAAATTTCAATATTCTTTGGCAAGCGGATTTAAGTGATTTGAGAACATATTCTAAGTACAATGATGGATTTAACTTTATTCTTTGTGTAATTGATGTATTTAGCAAATATGCATTTGTAAGAGCTATGAAAAATAAAAATTCATTTAATATTAAAGAATGTTTTGAAAGTATTTTCATTGAAGCTAATGCAACACCCATACATATTCAGTCTGATAAGGGTACAGAATTTATTTCCAAAGATGTGCAAAGTTATTTAAAAAGTAAAAATATAAATTACTATACTACTAATAATCCCGATATTAAAGCAAGTATTGTTGAAAGATTTCAAAGAACCCTCAAAATGAAGATGTGGCGTTATTTTACACACAATAATACTTATAAATATATTGATGTTTTACAAGACTTGGTATATGCATATAATCATAGTTATCATTCAAGTATTAAAATGTGCCCCTGTGATGTTAACTCACATAATATTATGACTGTATGGAATAATTTATATGATAGAGATAAGAAACAAACAGAAGCAACAACACAATTACCTAACTTCCACATCGGTGACTATGTAAGAATAACCAAGTATAAGCATATATTTCAAAAAGGATATGAATCTAATTGGAGTGATGAAATATTTATTATATCCTCAATTATAGATCGGTCTCCATGGGTTGTATACACTTTGAAAGACTTACAAAATGAAACAATAAGTGGGACTTTCTATGAAAAGGAGTTACAAAAGGTATCTTATAATCCTACCTCAAGTTATAAAATAGATAAAATAATCAGTACGCGATATTCTGGTGTCAGAAAGCAAGTGTTGGTGAAGTGGAAAGGTTATCCAGATAAATTTAATAGCTGGGTGTTGGCCTCTGAATTAGAAAAAATATGATGAAAGAAAGTTTCTATTTAACATTGCTAAGTAACAGTTCTATGGAGTACTTTCCTGATAACAAAACAACGAAGTTTTCAACAAAATTACCAAAATCCTTAACGCTAGATGGGGAATGGTCAGTTGGAGTTGCCGAATTTCAATATCCATGTACCATGTTTACTGTACAAGAACATGAAAATATTATATATATTACAAAATCCATGACCATGCCAGGCGATCAAATACCATCCTTAGTATATTACAAGACTCATATTCCAGCGACGAATTATGACAACATAGATCATATTTTGGTAGCTTTAAATAATACAAAGGAAAATATAAAATTTCGTTATGATGAAGTATCAAAATTAGTTTGTGTTTCTGTTACCGATAAATCAATAAGATCAGTGAAGCTATCTCCTAAGCTGTCGTTTCAACTTGGGTTTGAACCTGACAGGAATCTCATTGAAAGAAACACAGGAAAGTGTCCTGCAAATTTACATTTAGGTCTACCATCACAATTATTTGTATATTGCGATATAGTTGAACCACAGATAGTAGGTGACGTCATGACTCCTTTACTAAGAATTATACCATTAGATCCAATGAAATATATTTATGGGGCGAATAAAATGCATGTTTTTTCACCTCCTCACTATTTACCAATCATGCGACGAGAATTTGACACTATTGAAATAGATATAAGGTCAACCACTGGTCAAAAGATACCATTTCAATTTGGAACTGTGTGTATCAAACTTCACTTTAAAAAACACAACAATGTTTTCTCATAATAATAATAATAATAATATGACTTGCCCCTACGAACATTATTATTCCCATCAAGCTGGTTCTGGTATTGGAGTAATATATAAAGGAGCCGCGTTTCAACGTGGTCATGGCATTGGCAGTTTTTTAGGAGGCTTGTTTAGATCAGTTTTACCTTTGCTTTCAAGGGGTGCTAGAGTTATAGGAAAAGAAGCACTAGGCGCTGGAGTTGGTATTTTGTCGGACTTAGTGAATGCACGACCCATGGAGGATTCAATAAAATCTCGTCTCAAGGACGCTAGTTCCAATTTAAAACGAAAAGTTGATGAAAAAATTGATAGAATAAACATGTCTGGATCGGGGTATATAACGAAGAGAAAGCGTCTTTCCTCACTCAGTGCACGCTCAGCTGCTAAAGTGAAAGCCATTAAAAAATTGGCAGTTTCTCGTGCCAACATAAAAGATATTTTTTCATAACTAATAAATTTAAGGAATTATGTCTTTCTTACATAGTCATTCTTGTGAATGTATAAAGTCTGAACTAGATTTATTTGCATTGCCATCAACACAAACAAGTATTGAAAATGGTATTTGGATTCATTACAAACCAATTTCGTCTCTTGCTGATGATGGACCAATAGAATTTCAAGTACCAGGATCTGGTGACGATTACCTAGATTTATCGCATACGTTAATACATATTAAAGCAAAGATAGTTAACCTAGATTCATCAAAAGTGAGCACACCCACAGTAATAGCACCAATAAATAACTGGTTACACTCACTATTCAGCCAGTTAGATGTATATTTAAATCAAAAACTTGTGTCACCACCTAATAATACATATGCTTACCGTGCTTATTTGGAAACTCTGCTGAACTACTCTCCTGCCGCAAAGAAATCTCATTTGACTTGTGGTCTTTGGTATGAAGATGCAGCTGGACAAATGAACTCAACAGACAACACAAATCCTGGATTTCTGAAACGACAAAAACTAGCATCTGAAAGTAAAGAAATAGAAATGATTGGACATCTACATGGTGATATATTTAACCAAGAAAAGTTTTTAATTAATGGGGTTCAAATGAGTGTCAAATTAATTCGCTCAAGAGAATCGTTTAATCTGATGGGTTCTTCTACTGATATAAAATGTAAAGTATGCATTACGGATGCAACTCTTATTGTTCGTAGAGCACGAATAAATCCAACTGTACTCCTCGCACATCAAAAAGTCTTAGCCTCTACTACAGCAAAATATCCTATTACTCGAGCTGAAGTCAAAGTTTTAACTATACCATCAGGGGTTCAGGGAAAGACTCTTGACAACATTTTTCTGGGGCAAGTACCTAAAAGATGTATAGTTGGATTTGTAAACAACACAGCATTCAATGGAAGTCTTACTAAAAATCCATTCAATTTTGAAAACTATGCTATGAACACATTTTGTTTATATATTGATGGCCAACAAATACCTTCAAAAGCATTGCAACCATCATTCGAGAATGATATTTTTACTGCAGCCTATCACACTTTATTTTCGGGGACTGGTATACATTTTCTAAATGAAGGTAATGGAATATCTAGGGAGCAATATGCAAAAGGTTACTGCCTATTAGCGTTTGACCTAACTCCTGATTTGTCATCAAATTCCATGACTCATTGGAATCTTATAAAGCATGGCAGTGTAAGGGTAGAAGTTCGGTTTGAATCAACTCTAACCGAAACTATTAATTGTATAGTGTATGCAGAGTTTGATAACGTTATTGAAATTGATAAGAACCGAAATGTAACCGTCGACTACAGTAGTTAAGATAAATTTATATACTTAGATGTAAGTAAAAGCCTAATAAATGTAATATATTATACCTATTTGAAGTCTTTCATTCGAGTTAAACCATATTGCATCCCTTTAAATATAAGGTTTGGATAATTTTGCTCTGCATTTGTAAATAGTGTATTGTACCTATCAGAGGTATCGATAAGTAGGCATGCACAATGGATACAATCGAGATTCAGAAGCATTTAAATAAAATTCATTGTAGCTTGAAAAACAATGTCTATGCGGCAAACCGATTACCGCTATACGTTAAGACTCCAATGTACTTGATAAGTAATTTGGACCCTGACAGTGAACCAGGCTCTCACTGGGTAGGCATGTACATAGACAGAAATGGCATCGGTGGGTATTTTGATTCATATGGCCGACCACCAACAGGCCATCACAAAGCCTTTTTCAGAAGGAACGCAAAGCATTGGGATTTTAATAGATATAGAATACAACTTGATTGGTCTTCAGTTTGTGGAGAATATAGTCTTACATACTTGCATTACATGTATTATGGAAATACACTCAGAGATTTTTTAAGCCTGTTTTGTGAGGATAAATTGATAAACGATATTGTAGTATCGCAATTGTTCAAAAGGTTGTTTTGGAAATAATAAACAATGTCAATACGAAGTTTTTTTTATTGCATTACCATGCGCATACCCCCATCATTAACGACACAGTGATAATGACCCTATTATGTTGTGAGGACAGCGAGTGGTGATTAGAAAAGTAAGGTCCGTATTGTTATATGGACATAGCGAGCTTAATGAGATAAGGAGGTGATTAGATAATGAATTAGAGGTCGTTATTCATAAAAGCTAACTTCGTAAGCAAAGGAGATAGCGTAAAATAAATGCGTGCAATCGATCGGGCGTGGTCGGAAACCCCCATTTTGACACCAAACTTTTTTTTTTTTTTTTTTTTTTTTTTTTTTTTAGCCGGGCTCGCCCCTCGATCGTGGCAAACAGGGCAGCGGGGGGACGGGGAAGCGAGGGGGGAAAGTCGGTGCCCCACAACCGGTGAATAGAGAGGGGAGGGGGAAAATCGGTGCCCCAGAACCGGTGAATCCCTACTACTAATATATTGTAAGGCACGGAATAAATTATATTACAGAGCGCTACCGATTTTCTTAGTATTAAAAGGTACCTACGTGTATTTGTGTAAAGGAGAATTATAACATTGAGGTATTCTCGGAGCGCTATGACATAGGGCTCTTAAAAAAAGGTGTAAAAAGGGCTCTCTTCCATAGCCGGCGATGCTTTTGCGACTCTTCTGGTGTTGCAAATGTCCATAGGCGACGGTGACTGCTTTCCATCAGGTGTTCCGTCTGCCTAATCGTTTAGGTGCAAATATAAAAGTGGCATATACTTATAATCTAGGAGCTTCAAGTTATTATGAATTGTTCGTTCATATCAAATGTAGCGTTCGTTCGATTGCTAATTGCATCACAAAGATTTATAGGTCATAAATTATGAAAAGCGACTCTACTTCGTTCACGTATTTACAATGCATAGTTAATAGGTATGTTCCTATTGTATGCACGTATGCTTTGAAAAGGCGTTATCACATTGTTTCGGCTCTATTGTTAGCAAACTCTTGTACAATCGGTCTCTGACCTGATATTGAACTTCAAATGGACGATTAAGTAAAAGCCAAGGCCCCTTACGAAATCTTAATCTATTGTAAGTATATTGGGGTCACGGTACAATAAGTTTAGGTTCGGAAGACGTAGGTATACATAAAATCGATTTTTGTAATAACTTTGACATTGATTGAAATAATTTAGGAATAGATTGTAGTTACTAAGTAATTTAACAACTTTTTGAAAAATAATTCAAGATTGAAATCTCTCTATATGTAACATTATTGGGGCAGGAAATGGGAGTAATGATCCATTACTACCCCAAAGTTCATGCCTGCATTTTGAATGTGGAAATCTTTCATAGGTATCCTTCGCAGTAGGTACATGTTTGCTCTACTTTCATCATTCACATATCGATGCACTACCATAACAGTATCAACCTTAGCCTGGTTAGTAATTTATTATGTCATAACACGTTAGATAATATATTGGTGAGTGCTATCAGTTTCGTCACAACGTTACGTTGGCACGAGGGAAAGCGCATAATATTACACGTACGGCAAGCCGCGATAAGGAATGCACAAAATTAATAGTAGTTGGTTTTGAACCGAAAGATCAGCTTTATAAGTTGATGACAACTTACACTAAGTATCTAAGTAAGGTACAGTTTTGTAGTTGAGCTAGATCTATTTCTTTTTGAATTAATTTAAAATTTTAATTATGAACAGGACTAACTCATCGTGCATAAAATAATGTCTACAATTTACATAAGTGATGAATCGACGATTGTTTTATTTTTATAGTATTATGCTCGTTATTAATAAAATATTGAAAGTTGACAATTAGGTACTAGTAGGCTGAAATCCTCAAACTTCGGCTTTGGTAGGCAAATAGTTGGACGGAAAAATATAAATTACGTTAATAATTTGATTTAAGCTTACTAGCGCATTTTTTGTATTCTTTGTTAAGTGATATGCTAAAAAGGTCCGAGTTTATAATAATGAATATTCCAGCATGAATGTAGAATGATTGTGATGCATACGAGGAGAGTAACACAAGCCAATAGACTCGATAACGAGGTCAACATCGCTAGATGTTCAGATTAAGAAGGTAAGGCTTCAAAGGCCAGCACAGCAACAATACACTGATTGATGATACAGCATAAATGTATGATAATAAATATGATTGATACAAGTTACTGTAGCTTGTATACCTATTGATCAGCGACTTTATGATTTACATATTTGCCTCATTGTGGTAACTACTTCTTGCTAAAAGCCAAGTTTTATCTGTCGATAGCCCAAGAAAATGGGTCCCATAAATTACATTTCTAGTTCATCGACAACAACAAAAACAATGAAACTGCAACTAACGACTCGGTCTTGGATAAAGATTTTGACAAGCGCTACTTAGTTACAAGATATCCGACGTTTTCAGCTATCTTTAACTGTAGATTCGGAGCCACGACTCGGATCGTTATTCGAGAAAGCGTCTTTAAATATAACGGAAACAACAAAACAAAAAGATAATAGGCACACCGGAACACGCGCAGAGATTGTGAAAGCAACATTGACATTAGTGGCCAATTAACTTACAGTGGGTTGCGCAACTAAGATTCATGCGCACTACCGAACGCGAAAGTAAAGTTTTGTCGGCATCTCGAAATGGTAAACAAAGCTTACATAAGTATTTCCGAGATGCTAGATATTCCACTGACACAATAATAATGAGTTTCGTAATATGATTTAAACCACCAAACTTGTTCGGTAAGCGCTGCCATTTATGATTGATTTAACCTCAATTTTTGTTTCGTATTCGTTTACCTTATATGGACACCTTTTTCTTTAGGCCCCAAATTGAAGTGCCGTCAAGGATAATATTTACTAACAATATATAATTTTGCAGCGATTTGTGTGTGGTGTTAGACTCGCAATAGTGTTTTGGTTGATTTAATGTCGATAATAGGTGGATACTACAAACAAATTATAAAATTTTGTTTTAGAAAAGTTTTTTTATTTGGCCCTGGATGTCATTTATTCTGTGATAAATACATTTCAGTTATAAAATTACTTATCCTAAAACACCTTTTCTTATATGCACAGAGGCTAAACATATTATTTTCTTTGTTGTGATGTAAAATTTTAATAGAATCCCAGTCAAAACAATTGGCGGGAAAATATCAGATATTTTTGAACTCTGGAGTTGTGGGCTTGAGAGTTACATAATATTGAACACATTACAAATTTAATAGTCCAATGCAATTAAATGCGTCCTCGTTATCTTATATTATTAAACTCCGGAAGTATTTAAAACCTTTAAACGTTTATGTAATAAGATTACAAAACGTCAAAATTTAGTCTGCGGCCGTACAACAACTTTCGAAAAAAACTTTTTGTAGATGAACGGATATAGAACTGAATGTGTTTCTTTCTTGTCGTTGTTTTTATTACTGCATAATATGTTATCTCGTTTACTCTCGTCGTGTCATTTTAGTTTTTTAGTTATTACATCAGTGGTTTTTTAACTTTTTAAGTACACTCATATATTGTAGTTGTTTTACTAGCATATAGTAATGCCGTATGCGAAGCATTAAGACCATGCTTGCCAAGTACGGATTAGCAGACACTAACATTGAAAACATTATGACCAACTCTCTGTTACATGGGTTTACTGACGATGCTTTCCTTTATTATTCAACATGTATGTAACTGGAATTAAAAAAGAATCTCCTCGGCCAAATCCGAAATCTATATCATTGCTTATCAACCGTTTCCCAAATATATAAAATCCATTTCAATTCTTCCAGGTTTCATCCGGCAATCGATCCCAACGGTTCCTTTTCGACGCTATCTTTGGACTGGAGGTGCCACTCTTGGAGGAGCAGAGTGTTGAGGACGATGAAGACGATTCGCAAGTCAAAAATTGCTCATGCGGTACGTTCAAATAATTTAAAATACATACTTATATTGCATCGGCATGAAACAAATTCTTTATGCACTCAATGCGATGTTTAGTAGTAAGCATGTGTACTTAGAAAAGCCACGAAATAGGTAGGTAATGTGTTAGTATCACAGTTGTCACATGTAGAACCATTTACTATAGCTACTGTACGGATCCTAACTGAAAGTGGTCATCGGAAGATTCAGCAGGAAATTTTATCGGGAATTTAGTAGATGTTGACTTTTGAGTTGAAGTCGAATGGGAGATCTTTTCTTAGAGCCACTTTGGTTTTCTACTTCTATTCGTCTATTCAAGTTACCATTAGTGAATTTATGTGAGATGCTCGGGTTCGATTCCCGAACCATAAAAGGGTAAATTTCAGTATAGGTAACAGATAGAAAAAAAGCTCACAAGTAAAAGACACTTTCTAATACACACATGACTTCGAAAATGTGAGGTATGTTCGTATGTGTGAGGTATGTACGTTCGATGCAAAGATCCACAAAATTTAAATTCAACGTAGGACGGAAAAGTGAGAAGTCTTTTTGCAAAACAATTTCTATCTTCTGCACTCGACCTGTACCCTTACCATGAGTTTTTACGTTTTGACAAATATCACTGTTTTGGTATTTGCTTACGTATTTGCCAATACAATTTCCAATCAGCGCCCCTAACGGATTGTATCAGAACTTTAGTGTCAGTAACGTGACATTAAATGTCTAAATTGACAATTTGGCGCTTCATGTTTTGTCTCTCTTTTTTGCGAACATGTGAGGTAGACAAATAGACTTAAGCACTTACTTATTGTTGCGTTTACTCAGTCTACTAAGCGAACAGTAAAATTGTGGGATGTTTTCAAAACTCATGGTAAGGGTACTGTTCCTTGCAATTTGTGCTAAATTATTATCGACACCATTATAATTATTTTCTTCCAATGTTCCTACTTGTACGAGCACAGTATTTAGTGTAAGCATAGTAGAGTACATTCACGTGTAGAAGTGACCTATTCGATTAATTTTCATCACATTCACATTTTAGAGTGCGGCAGAGCAAACCCTCTTCCTAGAAAGATGGGTAAGTTACAACATGTACATTGTACAGCACTACTTTTGCACCCTTGCACTGTATCTATTGTATTTATTTATGTAAAAAAAATTGTTTGTTTATGTTGGAATTCTATGTACCTATATTGGGAGTAAAAACAAAGGAATGTTATTGTTTGCTTGTCGTTTTATAAAACTCCTGTCAATGCATTTCAGACCTAAAGGATAATCATGGAATTTTTATCGATACGACCAGGTGGTAAGGCAGAGATAAGTGTTAAAAATGAGATTATACCAAACACATTGAAATAAGACACGGGGAGCAAACGACGTAATATTTGACGACTTGATTGGTAATAACTTTTTCTGAATTACATATGTTTAACGGAAATTAATCCGAGATTTACGAAAATCTTGACAATGCTCGGTCTAATGGGTCTATGTATTTAATCTCTGGGTCTACATAAATATATAAACATATACGAAGAATATATCTTATTGAAATAAGTACCAACCTAGTCGTACCTACGTTTAGAAAAAAAAATGGAATTCCACGCAATTGTTTTGTATTCATTTTTATGGATATTTTGTATAAGTAGATATATATGCATATTGTATAGCACTGTATCTTTGCACCTTTGCACTATGTATTAGGCTATATAAGTCTTATATAATGTTAAGGGTATTTTATAATTGAGGAATTGTTAATGTAGATATATAGTAGATATATTATACATAAATATTTAACCGTGCATATAATATTTATAACTATGTATATTATGTACCTAATATTATGTATTCCGGATATGTACCTAATATGTATTTAACACTAGCTGACCCGGCAAACTTTGTACCGCCTCAAAATCTATTTATCAAATATATTTCATATAAAATATAGCCTGTTACTCGTAGATAATGTAGCTTTCGAATGGTGAAAGAATTTTTAAAATCGGTCCAGTAGTTTTTAAGCCATCATTACAACCAAACAAGCAAACAAAGTTTTCCTCTTTATAATATTAGTGTAGATAGGTAAATATAATTATTAATTAGCATTAATTTAGAAGGAAACATTATAGTTAAGTAACAATAGTTACCTAATTCAATAACTTACTAGCGATCAACTTCCTATAATACCTACGTAGACCCTTACAATAATTTATTAGCACCTCCTTCATAACTAATCTAATTTAATCCCCGTCTGGGATGTAAATATTTACCAGTTTCTAACACTGCATCCGCGGTTCAATAAACCGAGATTCACTTTCTACTGCATTACAGAGTGCGGTGGTTCCAATCAGGAAAACCGCATCGTGGGCGGGATGCCGGCGGGTTCGAACCGATACCCTTGGATGGCGAGGCTGGTGTACGACGGCCAGTTCCACTGTGGAGCTTCGCTGCTCACGAAAGAATATGTGCTCACTGCAGCCCACTGTGTCCGGAAGTACGTATATTTAGAGATATTTATTCCACAGCTGTTTTATAAGTGCCTAAGATGTGGCATTGAAAGTTAGTCCTCAAGCAACGTAGTCAACTCAACTTGATAGAAAATGTTTCATTCTTTTGTAAAATAAGTAGCAACTAAGTCAAAAAAGGTGCAAAGAGCTCTCCTTCAAAAACGGCGATGCATTGGCGACTCCTCTGGTGTTGCAAATGTCCATAGGCGGCGTTAACTACTTTCCATCAGGTAGCACGTCTGCTTTATCGTCAGGTTCAAATATTAAAAAAAAAACTGAGTATGAAGTCCACCTAGAAAATGTTCAGTATTCCCCATGGGCATATGTTGTCAACCCGAGATAGAACTGAAGTCGTGGAGATTGGAGTAGATGCGTTGCAACCTCTGAGGACTAAGTTGGAACGTCTCCAATAAGTCCTCTTTGCCGAGTTCTCATTCCAGACAGAATTAGTGGCTTATTTCGACTACTTTGTAGCAGGTAACTATTTACTTCACTAACTCAGGATTGTCATCATACTTATGAAAGATGTTAAAATTTTTGGATTTTGCATTTTAATCGTAATATCACTATATTTTTTTAAAGTATTTTCAAAACCGGCGCACAGTGACTTTAATAAGACGTGCATAGGAAGCGGATATTTCTATGTGACATGTTCCATTTCAGTCACATTTTGTGACTCATTTGTAAATTATTATTAAAACTCCAGTTACCTACATACTTCACTTTTTAACAAACATTTGGCAATTAGTATAGCGTACTAATAAACGCGTAGTGCGCAGACAGCCTATTTCGCTACGGGTGCGGTGTTTTACACGACACGACATTTATTTTTCCTGCTCCGTATCTACTATCTATGTTCTATGTTTCTCGTTGTAAGTTCGCCTTTTGTAACGGGTGGAAACTAGAAAGGTATACAAGTTTCTGATTTAGTAATATAGATACCTACTTCTGTAAAAAGTCCTGTTTATTAACAGGACTTAACAGGACAGGAAATAGTTTGCTAATGAGCAAACGAGCAAATTATTTATTTTTATAAGGACCTATAAGGTATTTTATGTATCTTTGCAGCTGTTAAGAGTTAGTGAATCCTACCAGAGGTTGATCAGTTGATCACATACGCCTTGCCTGCCTCGAGGACATTCGGACACCTCACATTAGATCTCTCTAGAACTCTATCTTTAAAAACGTATACCTTTCGGAACTAATAAGTTTCCGGTCAACTTCGAATAGCTTCTATTTTTGTAGATAGGTACTGTACAGTTTTGTAATTAAAAATGTGTCATCTGTAATTAAAATGTTGGGCTTTGATGTCGATCATCAACAACTTTTTTTAAACGAAAGTGTAATGGTCAAACATAGATTAGTAAAGATACTTCGCCGCCATGAAATTGAATGAAGCCACAAACGGCTTATTAGTAAGTTCTTTTTTTGAATTCTTGACAAATAAAAACATTTTTAGAGAAAATTGACATAATAAATAAATAATTTATAATAATAATTTCAAATATTTTAGGGACATTTTAGCACGGAGACGTGGCAAAACTTATTTACGCAACTATTTCAATTCTCAAAACTTAACTTTTCTTGTTAGGGGTGAGTAATCTTTACTAATCTATGTGGTCAAACATAATAATTACTAAAAAAGAACTGGTTTTCGTTAACTCGTTGAATAACTAACTAACTAAACGCAACACTCACCGCTGATGTGCGTGAATTATGTAAAAATATTGTGAATCGAAAGAAGGAAAATGAACTAGTTTAATGCGGTACATATCGCAGGCAATGTGCGTACACATTCCTTTTTATTAACCGTAGTGTGGACACGCGATGTGTATCTTTACTAATTACTTTTACTACTTATTTCCTATTCATTTGACTATCAAATTCGTAAATCATTAGTGATTAATTTTTACTTTTGAATGTTTGGATTTTGTTTTCTTTTATGAACGAAGAATAACTGCACGCTTTACATGAATTAGTTAAAATAATAACAATCAATTTCATTTCTTTATACATATATAAAATGGATGATATTTAATAACAAAGTAGGTCGATCTGACTTCTTACACCTTTCTGGACAACGATATGTTGATATTATTCATGTTACTTAATTCGTCAATATTTAATTTAATGTCTCTTGTGTCTATTAAAAGTAAAAGTAATGTAAAACAATAACTGAAAATACAATTAAGCATAATTTACGAAATTATGACTTTATAAATTACGAATTAAAGTCTTATGAAGAGAAGGTAAATATAAACAATTATGTCCAAAAAATGTAACGGGATTGAAACTTGTTTCCAGATTAAAGCGATCCAAAATTCGCGTAATCCTTGGCGACCATGACCAGACCATCACCACCGAGAGCCCGGCCATCATGCGGGCGGTCACTGCCATCGTCCGACACCGCAGCTTCGACGCCGATTCCTACAACAACGACATCGCCCTCTTGAAACTAAGGAAACCGGTCACCTTTTCCAAGATTATCAAGCCTGTCTGTCTACCTCCATCCGGTAAGTTAGTTTTATATTTGGTTTTGTTAAAAAAATCTGAGCAGCGTGATGAATATGTTCGTATAGAAATTTTTAAATTACTGGTGATCATATTATCTATGTAGATATAATGAGGTGAAGCGTTGTTAGAACAAGTTGTAAAGACTTGTACCTCCATCCGGTGAGTAAGATTTTTTTTTTTTTTTTTTTTTTTTTTTTTTTTTTTTTTTTTTTTTTTTTTTTTTTTTTATATTATAGGAGTAGCAGACGAGCTTGCAGTCCACCTGATGGTAAGTGGTTACTGCCGCCCATGGCCATCTGTAATCAACCTCAGATAGGATTAGATATTCCTATCTGAGGTCAGTCACAGATGCGCTGCTACCCCTGAGGACTAAGCTGGAACGCCTCGGAAAAGTCTGTCTCCCTTACCACACCCTTCAAACCGGAACACAGCAGCGCCTAACACTGCTGTTATTAGGTAGAAATAGGTGTGGCGGTGGTGCCGCCGGAGTCGAACCACAAAGGGTTCTACCACCTTTATATTTTGTTTTCTTAAAAAAAAACTGAGCAGCGTGATGAATATGTTCCTATAGAAATTTATAAATTACTGGGGATCATATTATCTATTTAGATATAACGAGGTGAAGCGTTATTAGAACAAGTTGTATACTATACCCCCTAAAAGGTGTAAATAACTTCGATGTCGTAACAATAAGCATTAATTATGTTTATATTTGATGATTTAAGACTGATAGTTGGTTTATTATATACCTATTATGGAAAATTATTTATACGATACATTTAAGCAGCAAAGTAAATTAAACTGTACCCTTACCATGAGTTTTTACGTTTTGACAAATATGACTGTTTTGGTATTTGTTTACGTATTTGCCCATACAAATCCCAATCTGCGTCCCTAGCGGATTGTATCCGAACTATAGTGTCAGTAACGTAACATTAAATGTTTAAATTGACAAAATGGCGCTTTATGTTTTGTCTCTCTTTTTGCGAACATGTGAGGCAGACAAAAATACTTGAGCACTTACTTATTGTTACGTTTACTCAGTCTACTGAAGCAAACGGAACAGATAAATGGATTGAGTAAACGTAACGTAAAATTGTGGGATGTTTTGAAAACTCATGGTAAGGGTACTGCTTTTGTGCGTCAGTCCTTTAACGAAAATAAGCTTTTGCCAAATTATTGTCACTCTTATCTGTCTGCGAGTGCGGAATTGTAGTATTCTACAAATTGTCAACTCACTTGATCGAATTACAGGCCGTCCACCTGTACTATAGTTCTTTTGATAATTGTATAAGCTCCGACCACCCGACAATTGAACCCATAACATTAACTTGAAACTGTTTATAAGGTAAAATGTCACTACTACGTAAATACCTAAGCTCGGGCACAAATATGTTGCAAATTACAATCTGGCTCGAGTGAGCATGCTGACCTTTTGCGGCATTTAGGTAACACGTCAGTCGTCGATGAAATCTTGGGCGTGGGCATACTTTGTTCGCTCAAGTCTAGAAATACCTGTACAAAATGTTGAAATCGTATTGCATAACTGCGCTATAAACATCTTTATACAGAAATTATGGTGCCGATCTAAAAATGGCTTACCGAGAAGGTCTCGTGAAATATGAAAACGTAGAATTTCTTGTGTCGCGGTTCAGAAGTCTCCCCCGCACCTATTTTTATCTTATAATGGGAATATTTCTTGTAGGGGTTCACTTTGACGGATAAAATTACTTATAAAAGGGAATTATTAAAATATGTAGACTATTTGAATAATAGGCATGGCTTACAAATGTTCATCGAATATGCAAACCGATTAATGATCGGTAGAGTATGTACTCTTATTTCATGAAAAGTTAGGACATTTGAAGGTGGTAGAACTTTGTGGTTCCGTTTTGAAGGGTGTGGAAAGGGAGACAGACTTTTCCGAGGCGATCCAGCTTAGTCCTCAGGGGTAGCGGCGCATCTGTGGCCAACCTCAGGTAGGAATATCTAATGTTATCTGGGGTTGATTACAGATGTCCATGGGCGGCAGTAGCCACTTACCATCAGGTGGACTGCATGCTCGTCTGCTACTCCTATGTTATAAAAAAATATATATTGATTGATTTTTATTTCAGGTATTGATCCGTCAGGCAAAGAAGGGATCGTAGTGGGGTGGGGGCGTACTTCAGAAGGTGGTCAGTTGCCAGCAGTCGTGCAAGAAGTGCGAGTGCCTATTCTGACGCTCACGCAGTGCCGAGGAATGAAATACCGAGCATCTCGTATCACAAACAATATGGTAAGAGAAAAAATATGTAGGACTTCTAAATTAAATTATTTCATGTTTGCTAATCAAGTGGACTGGCAAGGCTTAAAGCTAGGTTAGAATGTTTCAGTGTAAGTGTTACCTTTTTTGTGATATAGGAATAGCAGACGAAGACGAACATGTAATCCACCTGATGGTAAGTGGATACTATTGCCCATGGAGATATTGAAGGTGGTAGAACCCTTTGTGGTTCGACTGCGGCGGCACCACCGCCACATCTATTTCTACGTAATAACAGCAGTGTTAGGCGCTGCTGTGTTCCGGTTTGAAGGGTGTGGTAAGGGAGATATACTTTTCCGAGGCGTTCCAGCTTAGTCCTCAGGGGTAGCGGCGCATCTGTGCCCGACCTCAGGTAGGAATATCTAATCCTATCTGGGGTTGATTACAGATGTTCATGGGCGGCAGTAGCCACTTACCACCAGGTGGACTGCATGCTCGTCTGCTACTCTTATTATTATAAAAAAAGATATATAATCAACCCTAGATAAGATTTGATCTCTACCTCAGATGGGCCACTGATACGCCATTACCAATGAGGATCATCATCATCAACCCATTACTGTCCCACTGCTGGGCACGGGTCTCCTTTCAGAATGAGAAGGAATAGCCCATAGTCCACCGTACTAGGCAAGTGCGTATTTGTAGAGTTCACATAACTTTGAAAAAAAAATTTTGTAAACTTCTGAGGTATGCAGGATTCCTCACGATATTTTCCTTCACCGTTTTAGGCAAGTGATAATTAATTACTAATACGCACATAACTGAAAAATCAGAGGTGCCTGGGATTTGAACTTCGGACCCCTCGATCACGAGGCCAAGTTTCTTAACCACAAGGCTTACACTGCTGCTGTTGTATTACCAATGAGGACTAAGTTGGAATGCATTGGAAGAGTATGTCTATCTTACCACAACCCTCAAACCAGGACACAGCAGCATTTAACATTGCTGTAATAAAGTGGGTGATGTTCGCGCTCTTACAATCTACGAATATCACAGGGGTCTTAGACAATTAAATTATTAAACTAATATTGAATGTTTCAGCTTTGTGCGGGTCGTGCGTCAACAGACTCCTGTCAAGGTGATAGTGGCGGGCCGTTGCTGCTACAGCAAGGCGACAAGTTTCAGATCGTAGGTCAGTAAACAACAGTAAATACCTTTAAGTATAAATTAATAAATTATAGCAGTCGCAGTAAGATGATGTATAATTACCATTTTAAATATGGAAATACATTTTTTCAAAATTTTGTTTGTAGATGTGAGCTAACTGACTCGATTTTCCTGGGATTTTCGTTCACAAGTGGAATACACTTGAATTAAACGCATGAACTACTTCGGCATATTGTGTAAACTGCGTACCTATTCCAGTCTTTTGATTCCAATACATGTATTTATAAAAACTAACATATTTTTCTATAAACCCTCTTTACGGATGCGGCTTAAAATTCGGATCACGAGCAGATTGCTGGTTTTAAGTTAACACCAAAAGAGGTGTTAAATAAAATATTTGCCTTAATAGAACGAAACGTTAAAGATGACAATTTAATTAGTCAGTTTAAAAGTGTATAGTGCGCGCCAAACTGCTAGTCCGCTCTGAAGTTGTTGCGAGTAGGTGTAGTCATACAATTTGTTATGGCGACGCGATTCATTTCTATGTTCAGAGCGGACTAGCAGTCTTATGCGGACTATATTTGCTTAAACATTTTTACATTGTATTACATAAAATGTAACGTATAAACATTTTTCAGGTATTGTGTCATGGGGAGTCGGCTGCGGCAGACCTGGCTATCCAGGTGTCTACACTCGAATAACCCGATACTTACCCTGGTTAAGGGCTAACCTCAGGGACAGTTGTTTATGTGGCAACTGATTGTATATAATAAACCCTCCTTATTCATAAAAGCTTATGTTTTGTCTCTATTATTCTACGTAATGATAGAAAAGGACATATAATAATTACGATACTGCTGTTTTGTTATAACTTAGGGTATGTATAAATTTATGTATTTAAGGATATTTTTGGTATAATGAACTTTGAAGTCGACAGTGTACACAAACTATGTTCTGTAAGTTACATACGGTATGCTAGTAATCGAATTAAATAATCGAGTGAACGATAGCTAATAATATAACGAAACGATCTGTTATAAATTGATATTAAATAAGTTATTAATAGATTCTATCAATATGCTTACTTAAGTCAAATTGTAACAAAAGTAATATTAATCATAAGTCACTGCTTTGGAATCATATGTAGAAAGTATGGAAGGATATATCTTCATCATATTTAAATATATTCATACATTGAAATAAGAATGACCAGTACCTAGATAGAAATACTCCAAGCTTGAAGAAGATAAAAATGGCTATATAGATAGATAACAATTCTAAACTGAATCTGTGTAAAAGTTTATTTTGTAAAAATACTGTAATATGATTGAATCAAGTTCTATAATTAACTACTCTCTATAATACTATTGATATAACTTAACTTTTGCGTTACGTTTTTGTTGGAAATCTTGTTAAATTAAATTCCATTGATCATTTTAATCCAGATATCAAAATAATTGTTATAACTTTATTGAATTGCCTATTGAATATACCTACATATGGCCATTTACGTCATTTTTATCATCTTATTTTTTAATTTTGAAAAGCCTCAGATTTATCTTAGATCTTCCATTACATTAAGTTGTACAATGTACATACAATATATTAGCCGTGGACAAAGATGTTCTATAGAAAAGTTATATTTAATTTGCGTTATAAACGCATTTTTTTTCATTATCGTAAATATTTAAGGCCTTGGTGGTAACAAAGTTACGTTTAGATAACTTAAGTAGGTATACTTTTATTTTTGTAAACTTAAGTTAGTTACTTAAGTAACTTTAAAGTTAAGGAAGACAGTTTCGGTCAGGCCGGTGGTGCAGATTACCAATAGAATAAGTCACTGTATTAACTGCCTAAGTGTTCAATTTGTAATGTAAATATTAAGGTTATCGATTAATTTATGAGTATTTTTTGTTTCTTAAGATTAATATTATATCTTTTTTAATTTATTATTTTTTATTAACACACTACTTCGACGTATATATTTTTCGTATATGCTTTCTTGCAATAAAATTAGAAAATTAATTGTGCTTGCCATAGATAAGTAAAGATTACTCACTGCTAACAAGAAAATTTGCCTAGTTTTGAGAATTGAAATAGTTGCGTATAAAAGTTTTGCCACGTCTCCGTGCTAAAATGTCCTTAAAATATTTGAAATAATTATTTATTTATTATGTAAATTACGCAGTATTAGTTATTTACTCGTACATT
Organism: Epargyreus clarus; assembly: GCF_041222505.1. Lineage (NCBI taxonomy): Eukaryota > Metazoa > Arthropoda > Insecta > Lepidoptera > Hesperiidae > Epargyreus > Epargyreus clarus. The sequence goes on from NW_027332213.1 coordinate 11,382,734, forward strand.
TTCTCTAAAAATGGTTTTTATTTGTCAAGAATTCAAAAAAAGAACTTACTAATAAGTCGTTTGTGGCTTCATTCAATTTCAAGGCGGCGAAGTATCTTTACTAATCTATGGTGCATGCATAGATATTAGATACTTTTTACTTGTACAAAATTACAAAATTACATTTGAATGTGTTTGTTATTTTCAAAATGCTTATAATAGTATTTTGCTTAATTTTTAATACTGGGTTTTATCAACATTGAATTTGGATGCTTAATTTATAATTTCCTTAAAATATGTATCTACGTTTAACTAACAACTTTAAGCTCGTTATTATAAATAATTACAATCAATTTGGCTACTAAAGTTCAACAGTTGACAATTTCTGCCAATTAGATAGTGTCAAATTTCGATTTTTATTACGCAAAAATTGTATAGTGTTTATCAATAACGAGCTTATATCTAAATCTGTTAATATTTGGAGCTATAAGAGATTGTGTAAATAAATGGGTAACAAAAGAGTCCATTTACCTAATTATCTTAAGTGTAATTAAGTTATATTGTAAAATAATTGTATATTAATATAAGTAATATAATTTAGGTAAATACAACGCTCTTTAGGCTGTACCTGTGATCTTTGTCACGATAAAAATTGTTTTGTTGTGTTATTGTTAACTTTATGCAGTTTTATTTTATAAATTGTTATTTTAGGCTTTCTAGATAAGTTTTTTATTGCTTTCATATTGGTTTAACCAAATTAACTTAAACTAAATTATTGAATTAATTTATACAATTGTTAATGATGCTTTCATCGTAAATTATAACTTTTATTATTCAAATTAAATATTTTTTATGGAATCAGCTTGTTTTATTTATATTTATTTGTATGTAATTGGGTACCACGTATTTATTAGTCGAATAAATTTAAAATCCAAAGTAGGTGCCTAAGGTTCGTCAACTAGTCATAATTACAATTGTTATTCTTTTCGCAACTTAGTTTTTTAAAAGCTATTTTATTTTAAATTTAAATGTACCGTATAACGGAAGTAGGTAAAATATTCATGATTTAAGAATAATTTAACAAAGGCATCATCAAAATGACCTAAATTACTTACCTATACATATGATTACGTATATTTTTAAACCTTTTTACCCTTTTTACGAAGAGTAATGTTTTTTGAATGTATGTGTATATTTATTTTGATGTGAAACATCTATAGCCGCACGTAAAACGATTTCTGGCGTGGCGACGCATGCCATGCGCAATCGAATTCAATAAATAGTCATCGTTATCTGGAAAAAAATCGTAATATTTTATTTTATCATTATGACATATTTAGTTCCTATCACAATATGTTCTTTTCTGCATATTACTTTTACAAAATAATGTCGATGTTTCACATCTGCCAGGCGTCCCGTGACGGCTCACATTTTTTTTTTTTTGCATGCCCTGCGGTCCAAACAGCTTGACGATCTTACCATATGAGGTGTCGTTAGATTTGTCTAAATTTTTATATTTGAAAATTATATTTGGCATGCAACAGTAAACATATATTTAAAAAATATATATTTGTTGGTTTTTATCATGTCCGTCACTTTGTTTGATGAAATAAAACCTTTAATCTTGAGAGCCCTTGAAAACAAAAAAGTTAATTATATCAAAATAAAAACAGTTTTCAGTAAATCTATTTGTAGGAACAAGTAGCGCTCGCTTAAGACATTTGACCGTTATGGAAAGCGAAACTTTCGCCCGCCAGGGTCGTCCGTGTCGTGACGAGTCAAAAGGATCTACAGTCACAGCATATGTTACATACTACTATTCCCTCTAAGAAACTGGCGTAAGAAAAAAACGTTAATAAACAATAATTATGAAAAATCAATAACTACAAATAATTCCTTTGGTCTAATTATTTAATAATTGAAAGGAGAAAAATTGGGGAAAATAAATATAGTAAATAGCTTCACAAAACATGGACATAAAGTAGGTCCTACACTCATACTCCTAAACTACCGTATTTGAAGGCTGGAAAAATATGTAAGTACCTACCGCATAATCCGATTTCTGATTCGGACTAGCCCTATCTTATTATTCTAGTTTGAAATAAAATATTGACAAATTTTGTGTTTATTTCATGAAACTTTATAATCTTTAGTATAGCCATTAAGAAGTCGGAAATCTGGGACGACGATATATTGTGGCTGTCAAGTGCGGGTAACTTGCCCTGTTTAAATGAGTAAAAAAACAGTAACATTTTTTCCGACAAGAGTTAAGTAACTTGAACTTACTAGTTAGGTACATTACATTAACAAAATATGGGACTAGCAGATGAACATGCAGTTAGTTGTTGGTAAGTGGCTACTGCCGCCCATGGACATCTGTAATCAACCCCAGATTGGATTGGATATTACTACCTGAGGTCAGCCACAAGTACGCCGCTATCCCTAAGATATAGGAGAACTAAGCTGGAACGCCTCGGAAAAGTATGTGGCCCTTATCACACCACCAAGTCAAACATAGGAGCGCTTAACACTGCTGTTATAAGCCAAAAATAGGTGTGGTGGTGGTGCCGCCGGAGTCACCAAAGGTTCTACCACCTAAAAAATATACCTTCGAGAACAAAATGGATTAAAAGTAACAAAAAATAGGAGATTAATAAATGTTACATAATAAATAACGCTAACTCTACATGAGACGACCGACTCTACACGCGATAATCCCACCTGAAACAAAGTGATATGGAAATTTTTGAAAGCAGGCATTTCAATTTATTTTGGAAACTAATTTTTAAACATAGTAATATATTGCGCATTGAAACTAAAGAAATTTCGTTTCACTTTCTGCTTAACAATGGCTCTTAAATGTGCTTGTATCTTTTTGAAGTAGCTTTCTTCAAAGTTTTTTAAAACAATTTGCGACACAGATTTGTCATTAAAGAAATAGAGAAACATGTGACTAGTGGGGTGTGCATTGTCACACCAAATCACGTTCGTAGCTCATTGGAACATGGCGGCCGGGCAAACGCATCTCAGTTCAAGTCCGTTTGTGAACGCGCGCGACAAGTTTGAAGTTCGAAGACGATGCGCAATTCGAGCGCGAAATTCTAAATACGAATTTATTATTTTTTTTCTTTTTAAAAAATAAGCAGCATGTGTAAGTGGTTAACCGTTGTTGTGCTTGTGGCGTTATCTTTCACGATAACTGAGGTTTGTTTTGTATTATGTTTTATTTTATTATTATTATTTACTCAAAAATATTGGAGGATTGTTACATTATTGAAAGTTACATTTTAATTTATTTATTTACATAATCGTCTTTATTTATAAATTTGACGATGCACCTTCTTAAAGTATACAAATATGTTAATGATGTAAGTAGGTGAATATTTTTCCAATCGCTTTAAATTAAGAAATTTTCTCATTAGTAAGTAAATTAAGTAGATACGTTTATTTAATGTTTACAACTTATAGTATAATAACATATACTGGATTAAACTAGATTTTATATATTATGATGGAGATTATGATATTACGAGTAGGTAATCTAAAATTCACTTTCACATATAACTATTCATAAATTGTATATTTTAATGGGATGAAACTATAAATTGATTTTAGAATAGGAGCCGTCGTTATTTTCTAAGTTATCTAGCTGTGCGTGAAAGTCGCATCAATATTGGTTCAGCTCTTTTTAACATTAACCGGTTCAAAAGGGAGTTAAAACGTGGTTTTTCGTATTTATGATTTATGTAAATCAGTTACGAATGAGATTTATATTTGTTTTTAAAAATAAAGTACCGAGCGAGTATTCATTTCATCTAATGGTAAGTGGTATTTGCCGTGTACTCTTATTTGTAATCAACCCCAGATAGTATTAAAGTCCTATTTTCGATTCGTCGTTATCCCTAACAACTAATTTGGAATGACTCGTATTTTTACCGCCATGATTAAGATATTTAATGTTTGTTTCGATAATACAGAGTGAGCAGACTCGAGATGGCCGCGGAATTTACACGAAAAACTTTTTCGGCGGAGTTTGGGGTAACCGGCCTCCACTCATGGAGCTGAATCATCCCAAAGCATCATGCTCTTGTAGTGAGTATATACATCTGTACCTTTAAAAAGTAACGTAAAGTAAGTAAGTAAAAGTAAAAATATTTCTGTTTTGAATATTATGCTACCAGCGATGTAGTTAGGGTCATGAGCGTCTCTGGTAAGAATTGAATTTTTCGCTCCTGGAAAATTTTGAAATTTTCTACAAAGAAAATTAATCTAATCCCGACGAATGGGCGAATAACGTGGTGGAGCGGTCACCTTACCGGTCTGACGCGCAGAGGTTCCCGGGTACGATCCACGGCCATACTTACATCTAGACAATTTATTTAGAGTTCTGTTTTTGGGTTTGGGTGTTTGTGTATTCTTCTATGTGTGTATCCTTTGCACTTTTGTTATGTGGTACAAGGGATCTTAGTGTGGAGCTATGAGTGTAGAAAGCGTCGTTGTCAAATCAATCATGATTGAATTTAGCGCCTCCAGCAAAATTAGATTTTTGCGACCCTGGCAAGATTTGTAATTTACGCCCCGAGACTATCCTATAATTATCCTAACCAATCAAGTTTAAAATCGATGATCTTTTGCACATAGATGGGCAAAATCCGTCTTTCTTAAGATTGCATTCCTGGTAGGTGCCGCTCAGGCCAACCCTTAGCTAGGACGCAAGATAAATAGCTATATTACGTATAGTAATGTATCATGGAAAAATATACATATATAAAATACATACATAAAATACACAATACACACATAAAAACTGGGAGAGTAATACTCTAGTAGCTATGCAGTTTTTTTAGTTATCGGTACATAGCGAAAAAGTTAGTGGAATAGGTGTGTGTAATATGTATGGGTGTATGGGTGTATGGGTGTATGGGTGTATGCGTGTGCGTGTGTGTGTGTGTGTGTATAAGTCTTATATAAATGTATATCCTATTATTCGATTTTAAATCAACAAAACCATAAAGCATATTCGTTTATCATCATAAACATATGCAATGTCCTGACGTTGATTGGACACAACGATTGTCCTTTATTTCTTTAGCTAATATTTTCCTGTTGGTCAGGTTTTATAAAAAGATTGAGATCATTGATTTCAAAGGTGCGATATCTAATATTTGTAAACAATATAGGTAGTATATTAAAACTTGGGTCCGATTATACTCATGCTGATTTTTCAATCATCCAGCGTTTTATACTTATTGAAATACAAGGTATCAGTCAGCGCCGAAAATCATCACACTTACAAAAGGACCTTTGCAAACAAAACGTGTTTGTTCTTTTGCTTTATTTGTATTGATTAATTGACGTTGTCCTCTGCGTCCTTTAAAAATCCTTTTGACATATGATGTCCTTCTCGAAAATATTTTTTATAACGTCGTAAATTTGAAAATTCCAGAATGTGGCGAGAGGAATGAGGTGTCTCGGATCGTTGGTGGGTATGAGACGAACATCGACGAGTTCCCGTGGATGGCGAAGCTGATATACTTCAAGAGGTTCTACTGCGGTGGCATGTTGATCAACGATCGATATGTACTGACAGCAGCACATTGTGTTAAAGGGTAAGAGACTACTACATAATCACCGGACATTAATCCTGGTATAAGGGTACTGATCTTTCCTTAGAATGGATAGAGGTTAACCTATACTAATACTAGTTGGAGATTGATACAGTTTAAACAATTTTGAAGGAGATAAGATTGAATAAGATGAACCGGAGAATCCTTCCTGGGATGTTTGGAGTATGAATTGGACAGTCGTATTTTATAAATCTGGGCTATCATAGCTTAAGTTTAGTATTTTAAATTTAAATATCTGTTACTTTGGAATAATATCAAACATTAGGTAATACGTATTTACTAAATAGTTTTGAGTTTGTCTCATTGATAATATTGGCACGTCGTATTAATACAATTCATCTAATACAATTTCTCTATTTTCCTAAGGGAAAAGACAACTAATTAAGAATAGTAATTAATTAAAGAGATCGAAATTAAACTATTAAGTTCCATTGAAATAAATTGTAATTACATTCATTTTATCTTTACATATTGTTAAAATAAATTAATACAAATGAAAAGTACGTATATTCAATCGTAGGAACTCTACTTGTAGAGAGCTCGGGTACACATTTATTTGTACTTCTTCTACTACTGAATTCTTCAAGGTACAAGGCATAAAGTTACGTAGGTACATACGAGATATAGGTACATAAAATCCCATAAATAGAATAAAAGTAGAAACGCCGTTTTGATGTTTACCTAACACCTTAAATGACCTTCTTAAATTTAGTTTTATTTACCCATTGTTGTAATATTCGTCATATTCAATAAATAGGATTTTAGAATGTTGATGTTGTTAATGTTTTCATAGACAAACTTTTATCTCACTTTACATCAATTTCGGATTGGTGGACATTTGAAATATTTCAGGGCGACTTATTAATTGGTACTAATTGTCCAACTCGGGATTGAAATATTCCCACCCTATATGTATTGCTACTTATGTACTTAAACGTTTTAGTATACAAAATGCTACATATAATTGGGAACAACAATTGCTAAAAATTTTGATTATATCCTGCCATTTACATCTACAGAGGAGGAAAAAACATAATTAAGTGTCAAATTCCAAAAATGCCAATTCGTGAAACTACAGTCGATTTGCTTTCGAAGTAATTTAAAATAATGGTTGTCATTAACAGAAGGTACTTACAAAAGGAAACTGACATACTTGCACAAATTTAATGTGGTTTTGATTCCATTATTATTTTACGTTTCATCAACGGAATAAAATAAAACCAAGATGATATTATGTCATATAGTTTCCATCGTCATAAAATACATATTTGGATATTTAAATATTTATTACAAACTATAAATGATTCTTATTTATTTATAACTAGTTTTTAATTTTACACAAATGAATTAAACATGGATATTATTTCACCGATTGATACATCGACGTCGGACCTCCTTTAGGTCTCTAAACACATTTTTTCAGGGAACCTTTTTACGTTGTACCTATAAATTTAACAAATGCATGTAATTTAATTGTCCTATTTAGAATAATATTTTCTGCGTTAATTTTCTGTGAAAATTGGTTTGGCCATTTTCGACTAGGTACAGGACTAGGACAGGTTTCGACTAGATAGATTTGCCATTGGAAATATCTAAAATCGTTAAATGTTTTTTTGTTCACATGTTTCATTAAAATTGATTAGTGCAAATTGATTGGACTGTACCTAATATTAAGAAACCAATAAAAACGTTCGTACAAAATATTATTAACCACTATTTTTTTTATTTTCTACCAATATCGTTTAATACAACTTTTGGAAGCTAGATCGATAAACATTACACAGTAAAACAAATTTTCAAGTGAGCGGAGTCAAGTCGCGGACGTGTTTGCGAACGCTGTTTGCACAAAGCTCTAGAGGATGTTGACTTGCTACCGACTTTAGGTATTTTCTACGCGTAAAATACTTTATTTGTTTTGTATTTTCACACATTATTTGTTTAGTATTTCACACGTGTCATTAATGACATATTACTGCCAGGCACGGGTCTCTTTTCAGAGAAGGATATCCTTATGCTGTACCTATACCTGATATAGGTTTCCTCTCGGTGTTTTCACTACCACAATAACAAGGGAATATTAATTTGTAAGATTTAAAATTTATACAGTACCTACTGTAAGGATTTACCCGCGAATCCATACACTATAATATTATATAGAGTTTCATATGTATAAAATAATAACAACGTTTTAGGCGTCTATTTTATTACCGTTTTGTATGAATTAGCTGAAGTATAACGATGATTATTGATTAATATAATCTACAAGTTTTACACAACAGACTGATAGATATCAATTAACTACGACAAAAAAATCTAGTCCTACGCTACCCTTGCAAAGCGCGGACGGCTTTCTAACATATATTACAATTTATTTGTATTTATTTTTCCAAGTTTATATTTTTAGATAATCTGTCAATTTAATCTAAGGGTTTTAAATTTACTATTGAAAGTGTTTTATATACATGAACTTGGTCGTTTAGTCGTCGTTCGCCTAGGAAATGCGATTTAGTTTTTTTTTCAAAATCGGCTTCGTAACTCCTTTCATCATTTTTTGCTAATGCTTATAGATTCGGATTAGGCTCTGAAGGCCCATTTGAAAAATTCACTGTATATTCAACACTTTTTTATTCTTAGAACTTTAATTAAATTCGACTCTAGTTTCGTAAAACTCAGTAGGTATGTACAGTTAATTTTAAGAGACAAAAAACTGTTATGTAAGGGGTCGTTCAAGTATTACGTAACGCAATTTGGGGGGGAGGGGGGGTCTTGTAAAACGTTACGATGCGTTACAGGGGCGGGAGGGGGTCTTCCGTAATACACGTTACGTAACATTTTTTTAATAAAAAAATAGGGAATTAAAACTCCTAAATTGGCAACCCTTTTCATTTACGTTTTACGGGAAATCCCTTGAATGAGTGGGTTCAGCCGAACTAAGTCCTGAGTATTCTGAGTTAGACTAAGTATAGTACAGTATAGCAGTATGCATGCTTTGACTATACTTAAACTAACTTAGAATACTGAGGAGACCTAGTTCGGCTGAACACGCTCTTTGTATATATAGTCTGGTTGTCATTTTTAATTTGTTCTCGCAAGTTGGCAAATCTTTTCGTTCATATTTCACGGGGAATCCCTAGATTGTATGGTACGTCATTTAATGTTGTTTCCGTTGACAGTGTTCGTTAGTGTTTATAGACAAGTAGAGATGGGTTGTACTAGGTAAATTTGGGGCTAGGTATGCCTGTTCCTAGTATTTAAAAATACGTAATCCAGAAACCTTTTCCACCTAGTCCCATAAAGTCTCATTAGTTAGTACAATTTGGTGTGGACTACGTACTTATTCTTGGACTAAGAAGCTAGTTCGTTCATGCCTTGCATCAATACGTAAGGGCGGTAAGGTTTGCACGCGCACTCACTAGTAATAATGAATTGTAATCTTTCCTTCATACTTTATACAGGCTTAGGACTGTCAACGTTAGATTTATCGAAATAGTAGTTTGATTTATCATTAAAGGTTTCGTGAGCCGGCGCGGCGTCCACCTAAATGACATTCGTATAGATTCGGAATAGATGCACGACAGCACGACTGAACAATTCCGAATTTTCACACATTTGACATTTCATACTTAATTCGCATCGAGTATCTGTTTGATCCGACAGCAACTAGGTGTAGTTAAAAAGGACAAGTATATTTTGCCTGCCCGTGAGTTGATGTTTTATTAGTTTTTACTCTTATTCGGATTAAAAATCTCTTGTTTTATTTCTTAGTATTATAAAGTAAATATGTAAGTAAAAGTATCCCAAGGATAAAAACTATAACATAACTTTTTAGCGAGTTTAGGGTAAAAATTGACACTTGAGTGTTACGTAACGTTAGGGGGGGGGGGGTATAGAAAAACGTTACGGTGCGTTACAAGGGGGGGAGGGGGGGTCAAAAATCTTCAAAAATTGCGTTACGTAATACTTGAACGGCCCCTAACAGACTAAGCAAACACACTTAAAAGTGTTTACAAAACACTAAAGAGGATATTGACTTGTATATATTCTACGCATATCCTTATTTATTTTGCGTGTGAATATTTTTAAATAAGTTAAGCCAGTTCAAAGTTCCCATAATAATTAGGAAAGAGATGCAGGATACAGTACTATTAAGGTTAATAGATAGGATAAAAAACTGTTACAAATAAACTGTTGACACGGTTAGTGCTATCGACATTTGGGTTAACGGCGAAAAAATGATGGACACATCCAGATAACATCAATGTTTTGTGCGGTTGGGGCACATCTCAAACGCTATGGACACCTGCTAATGCAAATTACAACTCATCGTGGTCAGTAATCTATATTTTGAAAGGTGGTAGAACCAGTATCGTTCAACCGGGGAGTGAACACTGCTACACGTATTTCTATCGAAAAGCAGTCCTTGTTCGGTGTAAGGATATCGATGCTGACTGATTATGCATGAGGCGTCTATCCCAGTCTTCAGCAGTGACAACGCATCAGTAATAGATTTCAGGGGGGTTACTACCATCTCTTAAAACAATATTATTTTAATCACACTTTTACTTTTTTGCAGGAGATTTAACTTTTTAAGCAAAATATGACAATCTCAGTTGGTTTTATACAATGGATAAGCGAAAACTTAATAAAGGTTTAAGTTTGCTCAACTGTGTATGACGGAATATTTTACTGTTTAAAGGAGGAAATAAAACTTTCCTGAACTATGATGGTTTTTAAAAGATGGTGGTAGGCCCCCAGGTGGAACCTTTGTTCTGTTTGGACTTGGTTACAGATGTCTATATGGACAGCAGTGACCACTTGCCATCAGATGTATGGCCTTTTGCTACTTCAATGTAATAAAAATACCTTTAATATAATGCTTTATTATCTCGCCCCGATAAAATTTTAAATGTATATGATTCCAAATTGCAGATGAAATCGTAAATCATCTAGATACGAGACCGATAACCTGGGAATGGAAAAACATGCCCAAAATAAGTTTTTAGTCCGAATTTGTGAATTCCGATTAAAGCACTGTATCAGTACGTTCACCTTTAAACCGGCCCAGGAGCGGCACCAAACTAAAGAGTTCAATGTCCTCCACAAATGTCCACTTAAGAACGTTAGTGGAACCTTTTAGTTGATTTTTTGTGGCTGGTTGATTGTTTAATTTGACCACACGAAGTTATTAAAAAGCGCCAATCTGAATTATATTGCGCAGTATCTTGATCTGCAAGTGTTTGTTACATTCGTAATAAAATTCTATAGTTTTAAGAATAAAAAGAAATGTATATTTTCAACGCATTTCTCTTAATTGTATAAGTGAAAGCGTAAATACGGAGGCTTAAATAGTATTCAGGTCCGCGGTCTGCCAAAAATTCCTTGTGTCACTTTCGCTCAATGGCAACACTTAAATGGCTTTGTTAATGACACATTTGGCCACCTTGCACCTCACACGGAATGGCCCTTCGTAATAGCAATACATATCCGTTGACCATAGCAGAATCTATGGGTGTTGAATGTAAAAATATATCTCGCATAGCAATGGCTAGAAATATAAATTACACATCTTGCATCATATTTTACATATCTTTTCCTTGGTGCAACTGAAAGACGTGGAGCACATATCCTCATTCTTTTGTTTACCTTATCTATCGTGGTTCGTTTATATTCGATGTTAAAATCTAACAAACCTGCTAATGTTAATTTGTCCATGCCATATATGAACATATGTCTGTTAATAAGATCCACTTGAAACATAAGTTTTCTTAACTTGAAGAGACGGTTGCGTTGCTATTGAGGACGAAGTGAGAGAATTAATCCTGAACCTAATCTAAAAACCTAAACCAGAAATAAAACCTTAAATCAGTCTAAGAGCAAAGTCATTCAAGGGTAGGTACATGCACCTATTTAGGAGTTCATACTATACAATATAACATACAAAATAACAAAATAACATACAAAATAACAAGGAAAAAGGGCTTGTGTTAGCGTGTTTGTTGTTACATAAAAGTTTACAAACTTCTTTGAGTGTTACCCAGGTTACTCCATCAGCAATGTTCTAGTTAAACTTAGATCATGATGCCTTTATTGACGCTTGAAGAAAAGAGACCCCTTTATTTAATAATAATATAGTATGTACATACTTTAGTTAGAGTAAAGGTATATTGAAACCTCTTGTGTTGTACTATGTTAAGTTTTTCCATCGATACATTTTGTAACTTTCTTTTCCTTTCAGCTTCATGTGGTTCATGATAAAGATCACCTTCGGGGAGCACAACCGTTGCAACTCCACATCCCGGCCTGAGACCCGCTTTGTGATCCGCGCCATCCCTAACAAGTTCAGTCTTACCAACTTCGACAATGACATCGCGTTGTTGCGCCTCAACGAGCGAGTTGCCATGTCCGGTGCCATAAAGCCTATCTGCTTGCCAAAAGATAATTGTGAGTTATTATTATTTAGGTCTACCAATACGCACTTGGCCAGCGAGGTGGACTTTGGCCAAATTCCTCTCGTTCTGAGAGGAGACCCGTGCCCAGCAGTAATGGGTTGATGATGATTATCAGGATACCTATCAACCGTGTGCTTCGATGTTATAATTATAATGTATTTTGGCGCTCTTAAAACTGGGACCTTTTAAGCCAATCAAGTCACCCAAAACAGTAAACTCATACCCAAATCTATAGGAAACGCATCGTATAATCCCAATTATATATTACTCTGTCAAAAAATGTAAAGCGCAAAATTATTTTAAGCTCTTAATTTTATATCTATTAACATTAGAAATTTGTTAATTAAAGCTACTGTTTAATTAGCAGTTTATTAGGTGTAACGTTTTTGCTAAAATTTTTCATACTTTCCATTTCTATAACGATGTATTATAACGATGACAAATTTGTGTAAAAACTTAGGTAATTCAGTTAATACAACGATAGAGAAAGTGATTAATCTACGTATGTATCATATTAGCTTTATGATATGTTGTTATGGGTATTACATAATTAGTGTCATAAGTCATAGCACACCTCTTCACGAAATTGTTTTTATTATTAATTACAGTAATTAAAAAGTGAAAATACCGAATGGCAAGTGTTATTTACTTTTTGTGGTTACTATAATCTTACAGGAATGGTAGACATTTAGGACTTTCGACCACTTAATTAACTATTAACTTAATGATTACTTTACCCTAGATTTTTTTGATTAATATATTTAAAATAAGATTGTTTACGAGGCACGACAAATTGATTATTGTTGCTAAAAATGTCGACTTATCATAAAAATGCTTATAATAAAATAGGTACCTATAAAAAGTTAAAACTTTATATCAGACTATCATTAAAAATTACATTTTAGGTAATAAGACCCCTCGTGGTTTTTTGAATTTTATAAATTAATTTATTTTGAGTTATACAAAATATAATCTCTAAAAATTCTACTTGATAATTTTAGTGAGTATAAGTTCTTCCTTTAAAAAATTAACCTATACCATTTTATTCCGTAGATAGTTTATACGTCGGAGTAAAGGCAGTCGCGTCAGGCTGGGGTACTCTGACGGAGGAAGGGAAAGTGTCCTGCACTCTCCAGGAGGTAGAGGTACCGGTGTTGAGTAACGAAGAGTGCCGCAAAACAAAGTACACTGCAAGTATGATCACAGATAACATGATGTGTGCTGGGTACCCGAAGACAGGACAGAAGGATTCTTGCCAGGTAAGACGCAAAGTAAAATAAGAAAACTAACCTTATAAATGACGAAAACTTTGATTAATTGTGTCCTTCATTAATTAGTACCTACTGTACAGGTATAGGGTTTTATATGCATGATTATTTTTGCAAAAATATAAAAAGCCCTGTGTCTAAAGAATATTTTATAATACCAAAAAAAATTACACAACATAAAGCGATTTCTATCACTCGAACGAGAAAAATAATTTAAATAAAATGTTGGCACATAGTTCTGAAAGTTTTATTTAATTTTCTTAACGTTTTATTGCTACCAAGGGAAGTATAGGTATCATATCCCAAAATATATATATTTCTAAATCGCTGAATAAATGACATTGTAATCGATTAAAATAACGACAAACATGAAACTTGTAAAAATATAGCCATATTGAACACCACCTCCTTTTTTAAGTTTGAACAATTTCAAGAAAAAAACAAATTTCTCAGAATCAGTATATTTTTCGTGGTATAGAAAGCTAGGTTACTTTAATGAATTTACCTAATGATTGAGGAAAATACATTCTAGGTATTGATTCTGAGCAATTTTCTTAAAGGCGGTAGACTGTGTGACTAAGATTGATTATAGATACCGCACACGTTCTGTAGAAATTTACCTAATGTTAAAATAATGCAAATAGATCTAACGTCGGAATTCAATCGAATTTATATTGACTTTGTTTGAATACAAATACAACTTGAGAAACCATGTATAACTACCATAGTAATACGAGTAGGTAATTGTATTCTTCTATGGAAAGAGCGGTGTAGTAGTCTATGGGGGTATATTCATTGGTGCTTTGGGGTTTGAATTCCAGGGATAACTTCAAACACATGTTTATAAAAATTTATTTTATTATTAATCATATATGTACTGAAAAAATGAATGGCAAGTAAAATTGTTGATATAATATTATTATTATTATTTACGATCTTCAGTAGATATATCTGTTCTTGCCAAAGACGTGCAATATGTGGAATGAACTTCCTTCTAAGGTATTCCGGGAACGCTATGCCATTGGGCTCCTCCAAAAAAGGTGTAAAAAGAGCTCTCATACAGAGCGATGCATGGGCGACTCTCATGTTGCAACTGTCCATAGGCGACGGTGACAGCTTTCCATCAGGTAGCCCGTCTGCCTCGTGGTTTAGGTATAAATATAAAAAAATAATAATATCCCCATATTTTCGACTTTAAAAGCCTTTTTAAGCCGCCTAGCACTTAAATATGTGTGATCCATATCATATCGCTGCCATGGTTTCTCCACTCCGTTGGATTCGATTTATTCGTTTTCTGATTTCCTTACATAAAACAATGGCAAGATATTGATATTTTTCTTTTTACATCGATTTGTTTAACTAATTAATCCATTTATGCATTTATCCATATATTATTAGTTCTATTAAATAGGTAACCCCCTTGATAATTTTCTCTTATGTCTATCTTGACATCTGTTAGTGCAAGTATAATATTTGACATTTAAAGTAAATTCCAATTAGCGCCTTTTGTTAGGTTTGTTTACTAACCATTGAAATTTCAACACATTAAATACTAATTAGTAAGCTGAAGTTATTAAAAGCTAATATCTAAATTTTGAATTTTTTCGCGTTTAAGTGTTAGTTTTTTTACGTCTTTAATACCAACAATGCGTCATTAGCCTTTTTTCGTCCTTCCCGGGGTTGCTTGCTGGACGGTTTGAGCTTCCACTTTTGCCGCCCGCAACCCCGGAAGCACCCTTCTAGTCGCCTCTTACGACAGGCAGGGGATACTGTAACCCTATTCTAGTCCCGGGACTAAAGGGACAATGCGTCACTAGCCTAGAAAGCGTTTAATTTTTCAATTATATAATCTTTTGTTAAATTTCTCAGTTTATATACATATTTATTTCCTTTTGTTTTCAGGGTGACAGCGGCGGCCCGCTCATAGTGGAGAGAAAGCATGACAAGCGATACGAACTAATAGGTAATGAATATTGATGTTTACTTTGCAAATCTTCTAAGTGTTTCTATCGTCCTTGCAAACAAAGCAGGCCTTTCACTGGCTTCCAATATTTTACGGATTTAAAAGCCAGTATTGGAAACAACCTACTCGTTTTATATTCATCAATCTGCTAGTTGGCTCGACGCGCTATACCACTTAGGCTGACCATCCATTTGCAACTATCGCTTGAATAATTTACCAATTATTCAAGCTTAAGCGATTATTATAAGTAGTGGTTAACGCGACTCTCAAAAGTCGCTGGGTATTTTTATACGCCTCCGATTAAACAATCAATCTTAAGTAATTTAATCTAACTACTGTATTTTGAAAAACAATTGAAGCAAAAATGATCACATTTCGAACTTTCGTAGGCAATTATTGGTTAAAACTAATGATTAAAAACAAGGTGACTGAACTGATTAATTATTATTATTATAGTAGCGTATCTTTATAGACGCGTTGAAAATTCATTGATGACAGATTTTTTCGAAAAACAATTTAACATTACTGCTTATAAATATATATTTTACCTTCAAAAAATGTCCGTGAGGCAGCGTTTTAAGAGATGGCTCAGTACCCTTAGTATACGTTTTTATGTTTTTACAAAAATACAGCGATTTTATATTTGTTTACGTATTTCCCATACATTTCCAATCAGTTCTGACAGTCTGCTAGGGGCGCTGATTGAAAATGTATAGGCAAGTACGTAAACAAATATAAAAACAATCATTTCTGTAACATCAGGTAAAACGTGACACGTAACGTGTCACGTAAAATCTCATACTAAGGGTACAGTAGCTTAAGCGACAAATTGGTAGCATACACAACTATCGCTTATGCGATAGTAGCCAATGGACAGTCAGCCTAATGTAAGAAATACATTTTAGTTGAATTTGTATGCGCGTGAAATTGCCGATGTCGGATAACGGGTACCGTCTACAACTTGTCACTGTCATGAAGTTTTTAGCAAAACTTTTATTTTATACCTATTTTACAGTGTTACGTAGATAATTTATAAACGTTGTAAGATCCTTCTTGCTTATATCATCAATATACATAACCTGTTATAACACTGCAGGTTTTTTCAAAGACAATTTGTATTTTTTCAAAAGAACTTACACGTAAAGTATAACAAGTGTGCAGTTGTTTTTGAAACATTTTTAATTGTATGATGAATCTTATCGATAGATTTGCTATCGATTGTAGATAAACATAAAGTAGCAAATAATTACGTATTCTTTCGCATGTGTATGTGAAGGTGTTATAAGTTGGCATAACTGTTACTTTAGCTACTTAACTCTATTTGTAACTAATAAACTTATGTTGTACATGCTAATAATTTATGTTGTATCTACGTCATTCATTACAAATATTGCTTTAATATTTTATTTTTAATTTTAGGAGTGGTATCCTGGGAAATTAATTCACAAATGTATGTTCCTATCTACCTAATTCATTCCAAATATTGCCTAATCATTTTATTTTTGTTTTTAGGAGTGGTATCCTGGGGCAACGGCTGCGCTAGACCAGGTTATCCCGGCGTCTACACCAGAGTGACCAACTACCTTGCCTGGATCCGGGAGAACACACGAGACGCGTGCTATTGTTCGGACTGAAAATAAAATTATAGTTATAAAAACCTCGTACATGATAGATTATCTCCTTTAAAAATGTATGCTAATTGAAAATTGGACTTTGAAACACGCCAAAATATAATTTTGCTGTTCCTTCTATAGGTTCTAAAATCACGTAGATATTTTAGAGAGTGACAGGATGTACAGTTAGCTCCAGAAATAGATGAATAGATCCAGGGGCTCCACCATCCATACCATCTCTTAACACAATATTATTTTAATCATACTTTTACTTTTTTTGCAGGAAATTTAACTTTTTAAGCAAAATATGACAATGAAAAATTGATAAGGGTTTAAGTTTGTTCAACTGTGTATGACGGAATATTTTACTATTTTAAGGAGGAAATAAAACTTTCCTGAACTATGATGGTTTTTAAAAGATGGTAATAGGCCCTTGTTTTCAAAATAACTATCATCACACGTCATCTATTTGGAGCTGACTCTATATAGGGTCAACTTAAGTTTATGACATTTTTGGGTTTTGTTCCGTCAATTGAAGTCTAGGCGTATTAAATTATAAGCTTTTTTATCATATAAGCTTTATAACAACAAATCATATTAAGTTTAGAACTGTTATTTCTACAGTTTATATCAGATATATCCTGCTCTATCGTGGACGAGGTTATTGGACTTTAGAAGTCTCGCATTTAAATTTAAAGAATATAATTGCCCTGTATTGTTTACAAAAATATTTAATAATGATTTAAAATAGAAATAACATCTTTATAAATATAACAAAAGTATTTCAATATATTACGATATAAAATAAAGAAACTATTGGAAATAAGTACTTATTGTATTTCTAGATATTTTTGCATTTAAAAGTGATGTAAGGTTTTCATGTTAAGACAATTGATAACAAAATAATTAAAAGCATGATGTAGATACAGGTACTTAATATATAGTACTTCTTTCTTACTTAATGTATATACGGTAGTTACCTAAAATTACTAGTTCTGTTTATACTAAAAGATTAAACGTGTTAAATTAAATTTCTATATACCTACATGTGATCTCAATATTTTCAATGTCACTGAACTTTAAATAAGTTATCTTTATTTATCACCTTTAACGCAAAAAACCTGTTACGACTTATTGATTTCATTGTATTTTCAAAAAATGCTTTTGAAGTGTACCAAAAATATATCAATAGGTAAATTATTAAGATATATGTATATTTTGGATACTATTTATTATTTTTCGCATACGTATTATTGCCATAAATAAGTAAGCTTAAGAATATGAGTACCTAATCTGTGACAAAAATTGGTATTATGAAAATGAAAATAAACGAACAATAAAGTGCCATTAATCTAGTTTTATTTACCTATTTCCTTATTAGTTATGATATATTTAGTAAATGTAATAGTAAATGATATAACACATTTTATATTTTGTATGTCATAGTAAACAAAATATTATTTAAATGTTTCTTATCTAATAAAAACATTATTAACTTTTTTCAATAAATATTTTGGACTCTAGGTATTTCGTTATTAAACAGAGAACCAGTCACAAAAAATAAACATAAATATATTTTTATTCAACTAAAGCTCTACTAAATATATAGGCTATGTTACATAAATTAAATGTGAATTAACGTGAATATCAAAAAACTGTCCGAAATTAAGACATTAGAAAAATATGATAAAGATTTTAATGTACTTATTTTATCACATACATGGCTTTTTCAATAACTGCATTGATTGCAATAAAGATTTCGAATCAATATCCCTGTCTTAAAACGACGTAATAAAATTCAAATTAGCGTCGATGATTCATGATGTGAATTAATAAAGAGAGGCTCTCAGAGGTCATTGCCAGATAAACATGTCCATACAGCCTCTGCTAGGCGCCTAAAACGTCGTCTCCTAATTCAGCTTTTAATAAAAACGAATACTTAGCACTGTTTCTAATGTTATTAACCATTAAATCGCAAAGTTAAGAGTCGTTGACTTTTATTTGAAGACTCGTGGCTACGTATTTCGTGGCTGCGTATGTGTTTTTCTTTTTGGCATACGTTAGCCGGTGTTACATTTTAGGATGCTCGATATTCAAAAGTTCGTTGAGATCGAACACATGAGTTAGTGTATCATTACTTTGACCGCAAAGCACATGGACTTGCATTTATTTAGCGCATTTATTTCATATTTACAGTAGTTCAACTGATAATTTATTTAAAGAGGTAGAATATGTGGTATTTAATTTATTTTATCGTATGTGCGTCCGTTGGCGCCCGTGACACGTTTAGTCAGGTAAGTTTTTTGGAAATTCGGTGATTTGTTGCTTTTAAAATACTTAAGTATTCTAATCTCGTACCTACTGTTTTTGAAATCGCATTTGTTTAATGTTTTTGCCGTTATTCTAACTTGTACTTAGTACAAGTTTTTGTTGCGATAAACTGTAATACAATTTGATAACACTGTGAATATGACTACTTAGTAAGTTAATACAGTTCTAAAACTATTTGATTTGATGTATGATTGAGACATTTTTAATTTAACTTAAAACTAACTTTAGTTACTTTAGTTTCAGGATGTTCCGACGTATCCTGAAAAGTATTATCATGCATCTTCTGACGTCCAATTACCACCATGTAGAGATTGCAGTAAGTGTTCAAAATAAAGGAAATAGGATAAAGTTATTTCGTTATTAGAGTCGACTGGTAGACATGTTTTTTTTACTTGAAATATAATTTGACCGGACCTACTTTACATAAATTTAATACAGTTTCATGTCATAAAAATAACGCTATTTTAACAAATTGGATTCTAGTTAATAATTATGATATCAGAATTCTAGATTTAACACTGATAAAGCAATATCTTATTTTTATGATCGACAAATGACAATATACTCGTAGCTTGTTCATAAAATATTCATGAATATAATACGTGTAGATCGCTCGATAGATTTTTTAAATTAAATCTATAGGTAAAATTAGTAAAAATAGTTTTGTATTTCTATACGTTACTAATCTAAATATGCTTAGAGATATTATATTATTGAAATTTACTTTTAAATACGTTTACAGTATTCGTCGTAGTAGTATCAGAGTTCATAGATCCTTTAATAATTTTAATCTTAGGTATCGGTTTTTTGGAGCATTCAAATATGTTACAGAAGAGCATACAGTCCATCTGAGTGTAAGTTGCCACAGCTGCCAATGGAACTGTAATCAACTTCTGATAACATTAGACTTCTCCCTGATTTCGTTGATTTATGTTACCACAGATTACGTTGTTACCCCCCGGAACCAAATCGAAACCTTGGTTTTTTTTTAATATAATATAAGAGTAGCAGACGAGCATGCAGTCCACCTGATGGTAAGTGGCTAGTGGATAGTCTGTAATCAACCCCAGATAGGATTAGATATTCCTACCTGAGGTCGCGCGCGCCGCTACCCCTGAGGACTAAGCTGGAACGCCTCGGAAAAGTCTGTCTCCCTTACCACACCCTTCAAACCGGAACACAGCAGTGCCTAACACTGCTGTTATTGGGTAGAAATAGGTGTGGCGGTGGTGCCGCCGGAGTCAAACCACAAAGGGTTCTACCACCTTCAAAAGTTGGATAACTATTTATTACCACACCCAACTCAGAATACGGATGCATTTACACTTTTATTTCCTTGAACAATACCTCAAATTGACTCCTAGTAGTGTTTGAGTTTTTAGAAGATTTTATCAGGTCTTTGCAAGTTAAGTTACTTCTCAAGTTTACTAAAGACCGCACATTTTTAAATACAGACATTTTATTTTTATTGACAGTTCTTTTTCCGATTTAGGTTGTGGCGAGCGGAATGAAGAGCCCCGTGTGGTAGGTGGCACTGGATCCAACATGAATGCCTTCCCTTGGATTGCGCGGCTCATTTACCATAAGGCTTTTGGCTGTGGTGCGTCTCTCATCAATGACAGATATGTCATCACTGCAGCGCATTGCACTAAAGGGTAAAGTCAAATTCTAATAAATACCATATTTTGTCAATAGGCTTTCTTGGTTCTTGATGCTAAATATACACCTAATGTCTTTAATTGAAAATATTATTCATTAAAGTCAACATTGAGAAGGTATATAAATCTTAGTTTGAAATTTATTCGAGTACGTATTTATTGCTTCTAAATCAACGGATGGATTTATTTCCATCCATCTATTGAAACATAGGTGAGATATAATGACTTCATAGTCTGCAAATATACAAAAGACTAAATGTACACAGTATGTTAGCACATAGATAATTACATGGCTAATAAATAGGCTGAGTCTATTAATACAGGTACTGTACGAACAATTTATAATTATTAATACGGGTACTGGACAAACAATTTATTATTATCCGATTCGAACCGGTAGATTTTGAGAAATCTCAAAAAAACTACAAATTTTTTTTTTTTAAATGTTTTTTTTTTTAATAACTTTTAAACGGCTCTACCGATCGATTTTAGAAACTAAGCTCTTAACATCAAAACATGACGTCGATCGCCATAAGCCCGTTCGAAATCTATTAAAAAAAAAAAATAAAAAAAAATAACCTAACCTAACCTAACCTAACCAAACCAATTGAATAAATGTACGAATAAATATAATTTATTAGTCCAGTACCTGTACAAATAGTCACATTGTTATAAATATTATGATCGTTACTTCAAACCAGTTTTGAAGACGAAATCATCAGTCATCGAATCGTAAACTTTTTTCTAGCGACTTAATGATCTGCTTATATGAACTATGTTATTATCTCCTCCTAGGTTTATGTGGTTCTTATTCCGCGTGACATTTGGCGAACATGATCGCTGTGCCAGTCATAATCGGCCCGTCACGCGCCATGTGGTGAAGATGATCGCGCACAACTTCACCCTTACGGAATTGACCAACGACATCGCTTTGCTGTTGTTGAGTGCGCCTTTGGACTATTCGTTCACGATCAGGCCGGTGTGCTTGCCAAAATATACAGGTTAGTTTTTCCATTTCTTTTGATTCTTAAGCTGACTTTTCTTTTGATGTTCTAATACCGTTCGCACACTTGTCGTTTGTCGCAAACTCCAAAGCTTTCTGAAGGTTTGGTTTGATCAAAACCTATGTTAGAAGTGCTTGCAAACTTATAAAAGCCAAGTCAAATACTCTATTCACACGATTTAATTT
Source organism: Epargyreus clarus (assembly GCF_041222505.1). Lineage (NCBI taxonomy): Eukaryota > Metazoa > Arthropoda > Insecta > Lepidoptera > Hesperiidae > Epargyreus > Epargyreus clarus. The sequence goes on from NW_027332213.1 coordinate 11,404,811, forward strand.
ATGATGGTTTGGTAAGCGTGAATACGAAGCATAAGATGTTATGATTTTGTGGTTTCATTTCATCAGCATTAATGCCACCTCTTGTTTTGACTTATGCCCCTAACTAATATAGCTACTATTACCATTGGCGATTCGCGTTTTATAGTTTGCACTCATGCTGAATCGCGTTTCCTTACATTAGACGGTCTGGCGTTCAAAATTTTACAGGATGTAGGGTTTGATCGCTGCATCTACTTGTTGCTTCCGAAAACTAGCCAAATTCAAGTGCCTATACTGTAGTGTGTATGCAGGAACTCTTAAATTTTAAAGGTACACTGTTAATATTTTATAGGTGCGGTACCTGAAGCACGTATATTTTTAGTAGGTTTTGATATGGTGTTCTAGAGTTTTATTTTTTTATTGCGAAAGTTGTCGTTTATACCTCCAGTTCGTACCAGTTGCAGATGCCTATATCTGTATAGGTACATATAATCTTAAGTACCTAGATAATTATAACCGTATTAATTATTTTATTTATAGAAGGTAGGAAGAAAAACGATAAATATCTCATTTAAATGCAACTACCCAAAGATAAATCGTTATGCAACTAAATTTATTGCAAATAAAATTTGGGATTCGGGGCATTACTGGGAATCGTAAAAATTGGTTCAAATGTTTTCTTTCTGCCCATTTTTGTCTGAATGTCGATTGGATAATATATGAACCATAGCGTCGTAAAGAGCTACCATTTAGGAGAATTGGGTTAAAAACCCTATAATATGGAAACTACCTTTTCATATAGGTACTCGTACGTATTTTTTCATAAATTTTTAAACGAAATATTGTTCGCCTATTTTCAGAAAATCTAATTCTAAGTATGTATTTCATATTAACTAACGCGAAACTTTTGAAAGGAAAATATTGTAACATACACAAAAGTTTAACTGGTTTCATATTAGTAATTGCCCACATAAACATAAAATCAACCCGTATAAATTATAATTATACGGGTATTCAAAGAAATCAATTCACTGTGACCAAAAGATCAAGTCATTTGGGATATAAAATATCCTTTATTCAATTCAAGCCTGATTGAATCGGTGACTTTGCAAAGACCTTTCGTACCTCAGGTAAAGGGTTTTGTGCGGGCTTTCTCTATACTGGTTCTTCCTGTTGCAGGTAATAACCTAAGGTGAATTTATTTGACGTTTAGTGTAAACCGAATCGAATGTAATTTGGCTTGATTTTTATTATACGGTATAAAGTTTGATATATACTGTGTCACTCTCTTTTTTGGAGATTCTTTTAGGAATTCGAAGTTCGACTATATCTTAGAACGATCATTGAGTAAATTCTTGATTCTTTCACTTTATATAAAAGGTTGTAACCTTATTGGTTCAGCACTGGCGACATCGCAGCGCTTACATATTTCTACTTAATACAGCAGTGTTAAGCGTTGCTGTTTTCTGGATTGAAGGGAGACCTATTTGTCCGATGCGTTCCAACTTATTCGTAGAGGTAGCAATGCCTCTGTGTCCGGCCTTAAACAGCACTTGTAATCGTATCTGGGGTTGATTACAGATGTTCACGGGCGGCAGTAGCCTGTAGTGGTGTAAAGCAGGCTCGTGTATATTGAAGAGGCGTCTTGTTGGTTTGATGTCTTTATTGCTACTAACTTTATACTAAGCTTAACCTAACTTATATAACTATGAGTCCTACACACACTACAAGCCATACACCCAGGGCTACTGCACTTCGGTGTGGTGATATGCTACTATATATAACAAAAAAAAAAAATGTCAGGAGCCGTATGGCTGTGGTTTGAAATGCATACGTTCGCTTTCATTAAAGATAAAACATTATTTCTGTTTAGACCTTTAAAATTGGCAAAATTTCCCAAGTATTTTCTATTTAAGTTCCAGAAAATCTATACACGGGAGTGACAACCACCGTAGCTGGTTGGGGCGCCGTGGCGGAAACTGGGAAATGGTCCTGTTTGCTCATGGAAGCACAGTTACCAGTGCTCAGCAATGAGGAGTGCCAAAACACGAATTACAACAAATCCAAGATTCGTGACGTCATGATGTGTGCTGGGTTCCCTGAGACCGCCCATAAGGATGCTTGTACGGTAAGATTATCATACATCTTTAACTAAATTTTTGAATTTATTTAACCCTTTGGGGTTAAATAAATTCTGCATTGTTTTAAAGCAGTTGTATAAGAAGTGGTGATTTTTTCGTCTTTGAACAAAGAGAGATAGGAACATAAGTCACCAAACTTGTCCTTCGTGTTGATAGATTTTACACGGCTTTAAGATCTTATGACCTTGGATTTGAACCTCATACACTTATTTGACAATTCGTAACTACTACAGTTATAAGCTAAAAAACATTTAACAATCATCTAAATACTCGTACCAGCCATAATTTGTTTTTTCAATGAAGACTTATTTTCAGGGTGATAGTGGCGGTCCATTGATAATGGAAAATGATGAACATGCATATGAATTAATAGGTAAGTTACTTTTTATAAAATCACTTAAGAAAGTTATTATAATATAGATTTAGTTGTTGTAGGTAGAGCTATTTGTTTTCTTATTTTAGAGTCATCATTATCCCATTACTGTCCCACTGCTGGGTACGGATGTCCTCTCAAAATGAGAAGGATTAGGCCATAGTCCACCGCGCTGGCCAAGTGAATATTGGTAGTATTAACATAAGTATATCTGAAAACTTTTTTAGAGTATATTTGCATAATTTATCAAGTATTTTTTTACGGACTTCGTTGTCATGTTTTTAAATTAGTTTTCAATTTCTACATAGGCTATTACTAATTTTTTTTCTTATTTTTATTCAGGTATCGTTTCCTTTGGTTACGGGTGCGCAAGAAAGGGTTACCCCGGGGTCTACGCCAGGGTTACCAAATACCTAGAATGGATTCACGATAACACTGACGATGCTTGCTACTGTGAATATTACTAAATACTTTTTAGTTATTAATAAACATTATAATATTTAAATATTATACCTCGCTAAGGTTTAGAACTAAGATTTTAAAATATACGTATTTATGCTGTGTTAATACAAATAAATATGTTAAATTGCTAGTATTTTATCAAAATTGTTCCTGTATAAGTATTATAATAACCCACCATTTCATGGGCGCCTAATCTTTGTATGGTATCTGTTATGCTTAACAAAATCAGTGTAAATAACTATAGTGTAATAACTATACCTACGGACTTGGAAAAATAAAAATTAAATTATAAATTGCGAAACTGTTTTACTTTTTTGAAGTGAAAACTTCTTTAGCGGCGTTGTGCACTTTTTGTGATGCGTAAAAAATTTTAAACTCGCGTTAGGATACGTGACCTTATCGAAAATTCGTAAGGCTGTCATGTTTGTGTACGATAGTGCGATAAATGAATATTGCATTTACTACATATATGCTAGTACTTTTATACTGATAATTAAAGCAATTAATGCAAAATTATTCCCTAACTATTCCAAAATATCAAAAATGCACAACGTTAACATTCAAGTTTTCACTTCTGCCGGCACTCCTGGAGTGCAACCCGTTGATATATTTTTTATTCTTGTGTATTTTATACTTAGTCAAATACAAAGGATGAAATCGGTGCAAAATGATGATGTGTCTATATTTCATACAGTCTTTGATGTAATTTGCATGTGAGAAACAGGTTCTACACAGTGTTTAGGTGAGACCTAAGGGTCTTGTTTTTGACCAGACAAGGTAGTAAAAGAAACCGCGGTTGCAGGATTAAACGGCTCTATGTAAAATGTCATAACTCCAGAAATAATAAATATTGTTTTGATAAATATGGGAGTAAGGGAACAATCATCTTTACATTACATAAATTTCCGCAATAGTTTCAATTTGTACATCGACAATATATGTGTTATTAAAGAATGTTAATAGTTGAATGAGAACTTATACTTAACTTACTTACTTACTTACTTAACTTACTTTTATCTTGCCATCACATTATTACATAACAATATGCATTTTAAGTATAAAACTATAAAAAACAGTTATTTTTCAATATATCGCCATCTCCGTACAATACCATAAACTAGAAAAAATGGGTCATTTGTGGATTAAACGACGATACGAGATAACAATAAAATTACGTTACGTAATTTACGCCCAACTTGGGACAAACGTGACTTATACTGTTTTATCCTTCGGAGAAAGATGCACTATTAATAGAAATAGAGCCTACATCGCATAGTGATGTGGCGGGAGCAACGTTCCCATTCCTGTTCTAAGTCCTACAGTGGTGACGCTTCTCGCTTAATGTAATAAGGAAAATTAATTCGATATACATGATTTCTGAGAAATTTGCGTAAATTAATTAAAATGTGGAAATACATTTTAGTGTTTATTCTCGTGGTATTTGTCTTTGGAATCGGGGTAAGTTTAATCTCCTTTTAGATATTTATATTGATGGTAACTAAATATTAAATGTATTGTAGCTTTGTGAAAAATATATTTTATGGATTACGTACTTACTACATTATATTATTTGACTTTGTTTTATTGTTTAAAAATGTAAAAATTGCAACCCATAACAAAAGCAGTTTTAAAATAAGGAAAGATATTATACATTTTAGTTGAATGTTTAGTTTTTGAAATAGTTTTAAATTAATTATCATCAAACTTAATTCAAAGTTCGGCAGATAAAAAGGCTATATCGAAGTTATTAGTAAAACAAATAAGGATCGTCATGGAAACAAAATCTACAAGTAATGTTTATGTTGCCGCTATAATTTCTTTAGGCGTTTCTGTATGTAACATAGTACGTTATTTAGACTTCATATTTATGCAGAGTTTTGAGTCGTTTTTTCTTTCTTTATGTTGTTTGTTACTATTTACATAGATTTAATTACAATTACTAATTACATAAGAGTTTTAAGTAAAAAAAAACTATAAAACAAAAATTAAACTATAAACTAAAAAAGGACTTATTTACAAATTTACTTAATTTGATATCGATGATATTATTAATGTACATTTTGTTTTCTATAATGTATAGGTCAGAACAGAGGATGAATCTACAACGACAACAGTTGAATTCACCACGACAGACACTATTGAGACTGCTGAAAGTGAGGTCGATACTATAAAAGCTGTTGAAGATAATTCTGAATATGGACAAAGGAAAAGGTGCAACTGTCGTAAGTGAACTTTGAAGGTGGTAGAACCCTTTGTGGTTCAACTCCGGCGGCACCACCGCCACACCTATTTCTACCTAATAACAGCAGTGTTCGGTGCTGCTGTGTTCCGGTTTGAAGGGTGTGGTAAGGGAGACTGACTTTTCCGAGGCCTTCCAGCTTAGTCCTCAGGGGTAGCGGCGCGTCTGTGGCAGACCTCAGGTAGGAATATCTAATCCTATCTGGGGTTGATTACAGATGTCCATGGGCGGCAACAGCCACTTACCATCAGGTGGACTGCATGCTCGTCTGCTACTCTTATATTATAAAAATAGTGAATTACTTTTTGAGCTTGTCTGTTTATTCAGAATATTTATTTAAATTATGGTTTATCTTGCGTAGGTACTTTAACGTTTTAAAGGTTTACATGTGTTGTAAGACAGAAAGTTTTTTTGATGAAGAGTTCAGAATTTTGCATACCTATAAGTATTACAAAGACATTATTATAAGCTAACATATTTTAATAGGTTGAATTAACTCTACAATTATGGTAGAGATCTCTAAATACCAATGAATATTATACTATTACATATATTTTTACCGTATTTCAATTATCTATGTCGAATGAAATTCACTTTGATTCATAACTTTTGTGATATTCTAAAAGGAATTACTTTTGTAAAATTTTAAGGTTGTGGCGAACGAAATGAAGCGTCTCGTATCGTAGGCGGCGTGGAAACTGCCGTAAATGAGTTCCCCTGGGTGGTGCGTCTTTCCTACTTCAATAAATTTTACTGCGGTGGGATGCTCATCAATGATAAATATGTACTGACTGCTGCTCATTGTGTTAAAGGGTAAGTTATTTCTTATGTGACAAAAATATACGGTTTGCATAGCGATCTACCCGATATTTAATACCAACGTGTAGCCAATAAAAAATAATAATATGCTTATGACTGTGCTATAAATTCAAATAGGATAAGAGTCTTACCTGAAGATAAAGTAAGTAATTAATACTGTTTAATCATACTACTTTTTAATAAAATAGTTATCTACTTTACCACCACACTTCTTACACTAGAAAACAGAAGCGTTACACTGTTGCTAAAAATCCTGTTATTTATATAATCATGGAATAATTTAATCAATGAAATTCTAAACGATCTCATAAAATAAATTAATAAATTATAGTTGAAATTTTAGAGCACAATATATTAATTAGTAACAAATAATAAATATAAACCGTACCATAGCAGCACCTGCAGTATTAGAATAGCTCTTCTTTTTTATTAAATGTATCTTTTAATTTTATATTTCTTTAGCATTTTATACTTATTATTCATAATAATGATCAACTTTCTTAATAATCTTTCTCTATACATATTAATAGATTTTATTGCGTTTTCAGGTTAATGTGGTTCATGATCAAGGTAACCCTAGGTGAACATAACCGTTGCAATAAGACTCATCGGCCCGAAACCCGTTTCGTGGTCAACGTCGTCGCTCATAATTTCACCTACGTCAATTTCAGGGATGATGTCGCCATGTTGGAACTGAATGAGAGAGTTAACATCTCGGACACTATCAAACCTGTTTGCTTGCCCCATAATGATGGTAAGTAGTAAGTTTAGTGCTTATTCATAGGTTCATAACTACAACAACGCAACTGCGTGGCCAAGTGCATTTAAAGGTTTATTGACACTGTGAATTATTCCGAATAATTAAGAATAATTTTGAACACACCAAAATCCAAAATAAAATTTGGGATTCGATTGATCTTTAGGCTGGAAAATTATCCCATCTTATCCGGTTTTTATAGCAATGAAAAATTGTGTCATCAAAAGAAAAACATAAAAATGATTTCAACCGATACAATTATCATTATGTAGAGCACGGTGTAATTTTTTTCAATAAAGTTTACGTCAACTCTTATTATTAGAAGCTTAAAAAAGACGACTTTTTTTAAAAGATTTTTTCATAATTCCAGATAATGATTACGTGGGAGTGAAAGCAATAGCAGCAGGCTGGGGTTCTGTGGGAGAACAGAAGAACCACTCTTGTCAATTGTTAGACGTAGAGCTACCGGTGATGAGCAACGAAGATTGTAGGAACACTAAATACGAATCTGCCATGATCTTAGACGGCATGATGTGCGCTGGCTATCCTGATACTGGGGAGAAAGACACTTGCCAGGTATTTTTATTATTTTGGTGATACGATTAGGGGAAAGAGATATCGTGAGAGCGCCCGCAAACTATACACTTTTGATCAGGCGATGTCTCGCTTAGGCTTTTTATTTGTATCAGAAGTAATATAAATACGTAATGTAACAATTCTTATACTGGCTCTCATTATTAAATTGTTTTCTTTTTAGGGTGACAGTGGTGGACCTCTCTCCGCAGAAAGAGGCGATAAACGATACGAACTTTTGGGTAAGGTTTAAGATATAGCATTCAATATATTATAGGTAATACAAATAACATAATTTTTTGAAACTTGAAAGAATATTTTTGAATTATTATGGACTGGAAAAAAATGTATGTAGTTGAGACGAATTCGTGTGACAGACACTCATATCACGTTAGTACTGAAGCTTTAACTATAAATCTATAGCAAGAGCACGCGGAATTATGGATAAACTCTCAGAAATGTAGTTTTCTGAAACTCATCCAATGGATTAGCAATAAAATGCAACAGCAAACGAGCATGCGGCGCAAACATGCATACGTTGTTATCCCTGAGGATTCAGTTAGAATAAGCTAATTTCAGTTAGAATCTGGTTGTGGTAAGCAAAAAAGCGTCTTATGCTTACCACAACCAGTCAGCTCTTAACATTACTGTTTTAAGGCAGAAATAAGTGTGGCGGTACCACTGCCGGAGACGGAACAGAAAAGTTTCTACTAGTTTTCAACGAATTAAAGATATCGAAGTGTTTTAAATACATAGAGTCATCCAAAGTTCAATTTTGGAAAATAGATACAACTATTCCTTAGTGGACAATACATTTTTATTTTACAGGAATTGTATCCTGGGGTATCGGGTGTGGCCGTCACGGCTACCCGGGCGTGTACACCAGGGTCACGAAGTATTTGTACTGGATTCGGTACAACGCACGACGTGGATGCTTTTGTTCTGACTAAACTTTGGGCTAGAGTTTTAGACATAAATTATTCAATAAGATCCTTTATTTAAAAAATAATTTTAGATCAAGTTTCACTGGATATATAGGTTTATTTTTATATAATTTACAACTTACATTTAAATGTGCATGTCTTAAGTTTTGTATAAGTAAAAACGTTTAAGGTATTTATTTATATGTTTTATTTTACTTAAGTATACTTTTTATAATTTGCAATGAAAAAAAAGAATATGGGTTGAAATCAGGTTTAACTTAATGTGCATGTCAAGAGGTTGTAGGGCTTAATAAATATAATACGAATAGGTTAGGTTTCAACAATTGTATTCAGTAGGTATAAATAAACAATAATCAATATACGCGATACAATACAATTGAACAATCCCACAAATTTATTTAAAATTCAATATTAAGATATTACATTTTTAAATATTTTACAAGCTTAATTAAATAGATAGGTTTTAAAGAAATAAAATTTAATTGACTAGTGACTATAACAAAACTAAACATACCTATAATTATTTTATAGCAACATAAAAACATTCAACATCATAATATGCTCTCAATATAACTACTTGCAGAAAATAATGATGTACATATCTGCAAAAATCTGGAATCTTTATTTATTTATTTATTTATTTAATCTTTATGAACCTTACAGAAATGTAAAGGCACAAAGGCGGACTTAATGCTATATAGCATTCTCTGCCAGTCAACCTTCGGGTAGTGAGAAAGACAACGATGGCGGCATAAAGAAAATAATATATACAAATAAATATATATATATATATATATATATATATATATATATATATATATATATATATATATATACATATATACTACAATAAATATTTATTATATAAATACATACAGATAATATATCCGTAAATAAAGAAAAATAATAGATACTATTTTTGATTCGTCATACGTCTAGATTTAAAAAATATGCACGAAGTTTCTTCTTGTAGACTGATTTGCTGAGTGGTTTTCTAAGATCTTCAGGGAGCGCATTCCAAAATCGAGCGGCCTGAACAGCAAACGAATAGGACATGAAACCAGAATGGTGAGAAGGGATTGAGAGAGTCAGCGTCTCGGAAGAACGTAGGTGCCGTTCATGGTTATCACATAGGTACTGAAATTTACACTTCAGATATTCTGGAGAAAGATCATCGTATAAGATAGAAAAGAGCGTTGAAAGTATCCTTATTTGTCTTCGTTTGCGAATAGGAGGCCACTGTAACTGAGACCGAAAAGAGGAGACATGGTCGAACTTGCGAAGACAGAATGTAAAGCGGATACAGTTATTAATAAGCCGGTCCAGTTTATTCAGTAGGTTCTCATTGAGATCCGTGAAACACACATCACCATAATCAATAATGGGGAAAATCAGAGCATGCACCAGATTTAATTTTACCTTGATCGGAAGGAAGTTTCTAAGCCGATTAAGAGCACAAAGCTTAGCGGTGACAGATCGACAGGTCTCTCTGATCTGAGTAGACCAGTCCAGATTATTGTCCAAGTGGATGCCTAAGTTTCTAACTGACGACGAGAACTGTATAATAGAATCATCAAACATGTCCGGTGCAATGAGATCTAAATTAACTTTAGCCAACTGTCGATCGCTCCCAATAATGATAGCTTGGCATTTATTGGGGTTAACATTTACGCCGAACTTTCTTACTCCATCTCTAAACTCTGACTAAACATACTCTCGAAATACTTTCTTACTCCAGGTAGCAATGTGTTTCAAGTTATCATTAATGGCCATGATGGCGATATCTAAAGAATTAACTTCGGTTTGTGTATAAATCTGCAAATCATCAGCGTAAAAGTGGGAAGAGCAACTAAGCAACGTAGAAAGGGAATTAATAAAGATAGAGAATAATAGAGGGGACAGTATTCCACCCTGCGGCACACCAGATAAAAGATTGTTCCAGTCAGAAATATTCTGACCAAAACGCACAGCTTGCTGACGGCCGCAAAGGTAAGAATGAAACCAGTTTAAAGAATTAGACGAAATGTTAAGGTGACGAAGTATAGCAAGGAGGATATCATGGTCAACCATGTTAAATGCGTTCGAAAAATCGACAAGAACTAGAACAGTGACTAATCTGTCCTCCATGCCACTACGAATATCTTCAGTCACCTTAAGAAGTGCAGTGGTGGTACTGTGACCTGGGCGAAAGCCGGATTGAAATTGGGAAAGACAATTATTTTTGTGGATGAAGACCGATATTTGCTTGTAAGCGATAGCCTCAAGCACCTTCGAGAGAAATGGTAATATAGAAATTGGCCTATAGTTGTTAAGTTGACAAGGGTTAGCGACTTTAGGAATTGGGGTAATGAAAGCTTTACGCCAGAGACTAGGAAATGCCCCTGTCAACAACGAGAAATTGATGATGTGAGTTATAGGAGGAAGAAAGTAATCAAGAACAAGAAGGAGCATAGTACGACTCACATCATCACAGCCCACTGCCTTAGATTTAATTGACATGAGAGTTTTAAGAACATCATCAATGGAAGCGACAGAAAACGAGAATAGTTCAAATTGAGGTTTAGCCCAGGAAGTAATTTCAGAAATGGTTTGAGATTTCACTAGAGGACAGAGAGAACAAGCAATAGAGAAGTAGGAGTTAAGATCCTGAAGTGAGAATGGCATAGTGTCTGTCTGAGCTCTCTGCTTACCAATGCCATGAGTATTGAGGAACTTCCATATATCCGCAGGCGAAGAGTTAGTTAAATTTTCAAAGAAATAGGTACGCTTAGCTGCTCTCACCATTTGATTGCAGCGATTGCGAAGCGACTTGTAGACATTCCAATTCTCATCGGACCGGTCACGCTTAAAAGTTCTAAAGGCTCTGTCACGGCGTGTCATGGCTATTCGCACGCCTCTGGTAATCCACGGTGCAGGCTGCCGCTTTAATTTTACAGCTCTGCGCGGTGCATGTACGTCAAAAAATTGAAGAGTAAGGGAGTTGAGGTGAGAGACTTTTTCATCAATTGAAGACGCGACATACACCGGAGAAAAGTCGATCTTCGCTGCATCACTTTCTAATGCCCCTAGGTCGATCTTTGCAAAGTTTCGCATCCAAGTTATTTCGGGCTTAGCTTTAGGCACTTTCAGTTTGTACGCAAGATAAATTAAATCATGATGCGAAAAACCTGGAGCTGACAACTGACCGCAATTTAAAACAAGATCAGATTGAGACGTGATCATTAGATCAAGCCAGGTGTCGGGAGAAGTAAGATTATGATGGGTTGGGTTGCAAGGAAGTACTGACAGATTAACAGAGGAGAGGATGTTAATAAGCTTGGAGCGTTGGGGAGAGGATTTTAGCAAGTCAGTGTTAAAGTCACCCATAATTATGTGATGTGTATAAACTGAACAGAGCGATTCCAGGATTGTTTCTAAATTATCAAAATAATTGACGGAGGGAGGACAATAAACCACGCCAAGAACGACTTTGGAATGCTTCACCTGAATCTCTAGAAAAAGAAATTCAGCAGATGCAGAGTAATTGCTTGGAGAGGAGGCTATAATAGAAAAAGGAATATCATGCCGGATGTAGATGGCCACTCCTCCGCCTCCTTTTCCCAATCGATCGTTCCTTACAAGAATATAACCCGGCAAGCTGAAGTCGTGTGACATCAGAGATGGTTTGAGCCAGCTTTCAGAAATTAAGATGGCTTGGACAGAGGTACTGGTAAAGGTATCTAAAAGTTCTGTATAGTGCGCGGGTATACTTTGTGCATTTAAGTGACAGACATTGAAAGTACCACACGTGTTTTCAAGAGAGATGTTCAACAAGTTACATAATGTTTCAGGTTCACAAAAAGAATCATTACTAGACATGGAAGACGTATTAAAATTGTATGCGGTATGAAAAGAATCATCTTCAGACATAATTAAATATATTAAATAAAAATATTATAATAATAAAATAAATATCAATATATAATACACTTAAAATATTTATAAATAATGAAAAAGATTCTAATGTCTTACAATTTCACCCATCCCACCGGCTAAACAATGGCAGAAAACGTTACAATAAAAAAATGATAATAGAAAAATATAACAAGATAGAATACATAATAAGCTCCACAAAACATTACAAAATTATTGTTAGATTTTTCCTTAGGATAGGCTGTATAAAATAAAAACCATTACCTCCCAACTTTACCTTAGCTTATAAAAAATATTAATAAAAAAAAACAACATGTTTTAAAGTGGCAACACAGATAGCCATATGCCAGTATCACAATCTTTCTCAAAATTATACAGTTAACTGACTATTTCTACAATATTGCGGGTTGTAACCCTTCCTGAAGGAATTTCTGTTGGTAAATCTTTATAGAAAATTTAGATTTATATGGTGTTCCCAAAAGGATACGTAGTGTACAGGGAGTCCTGTAAGTACTACGACAAACTTGAAAGGAAAATACATAGTTTCGGGGCTGATCAGTCAGGGAAAAGTAACCTTAGTAAAAGTGTCACCGTTTCTAACATATTGATTGAGGTTAAGCTTGCGCATATTTATTTCTAAGGGCAGTGGACGAGAACACATCAGTTTCGTGGTACAGAGGCAATCCTTCATCCTTCAATGTAGCCTCCGGTGGTTTGTAATCCACATTGTAACTCGGGTTCAGAGGATGTAGAAGACCAAATGCGGTGACAGAAGACCTCGCTTCATCGTTGCCAAGCGCGTAATGAGTACCGTCGCCAGTTCTGAAGATTCTACGTTCGACCTGAGAAAATAACGGTGATTTGTTTAATGATGTGTCATTAAGATATTGCGACCGTTAAAATGTTTACCGTTAAATTTAAATCTTAATTTAAAATCAATTATTGTAAATTAGATTAATGGCAATCAAGTATTACTTTCTTCATTATCATATTTTGTTGCTGTTTAATTAATCAATTTAAAATAGCTTTTTTTGAGTATCGCACCTTAGACCTTTTGAATGGGGCGACGTATATTGTAAAACATGGGATGACGATAATTTTTTTACTACTACTTTCCATAAAATAAGCTTAGTATTTAATTCAAATGATTATAATTTAATTATTAAGGTACTTAGAGAAGTTTACTTAAGTCTTACCATTTCTGGAGACGCCGTTTTCAAATCATAAGCGAGGCCAAGTTTCTCGAAAATTCTAATGAAATTCGCCGACTGATTGAAGTGCATACTGAGTTCAGCTGCCTTGTAGTCCCACGGGAACGTATGGTGGTAGTTGTGCCAGCCTTCCCCAAAGCTTATGAAAGACACGAACCAGGACTCTACCGGCTGCAGGTTCCTAAAATAATAACAACTTGTAGTTCCTTTCACTCATTCATTAAATCATCGTTCAGTGATGGAAATCCATTGTTTGTAGTAACCGCGGGTGGTTACAGATTTAAGTTATCGAAGTAGATTAGCAAATATTTACGTCACTTATGATCACAACTGGTTTGACACGTAGGAGGACCTGGGTTCAACCCCCGGCCCTCCAGACTTGTGTTTTCTAGAGTTATATGGTGGATTTGAAACTTTATTTATTTATTTTATTTACAAATTTGTGTACACAGAAACATAACAAAGAAATAAAGCATTAAAAAGAAATGTAGTACAAAGGACTACTTATTCCAACTTGGAATTTCTTTCAGTAGCTCCCAGTATGATCAGAAAATTTATATGATAGGCAAATCAAGTGTGCACAAAATAGATAGGTAAGATAGATATCATATACATATATAATTTGTGTAGTAAAAGAGTAACATAACCCAATGGTTTAATATAAAACATTCGACCAATTTGAATTAAGACCCTAAGTTACAAACTACACAATAATTTAGACATAACTCACTTATCGTACGGTCTAGTACCATAAAGATGAGCTGCACTATTCACAAGCCAGGTTCCATTCAGTTGTATTACGTAGCGGAAGAAGTAGCACACCAGTAGCGCCTTCGTTAATGATTCTCCGAAATAGTACCATGGTACGATTATGGGTATTAGAAATGCTATAAAGAAGTATAAGTAGTAGTAATATCTGAAAAAGAAATATTATTGTTTTAGTATAATAATAAGGCTAAAAATGTTTAAATGATTTTTTTTTTTAAATCAAAATTCCGATGTGAGCGCTTTTTTTACATAATCTATGACACTCCTACCATTTAGACGAATCCAAAGAAACCTCATATGTTAAAACCCTTTAAGGCATTTGGGTTGTAGAGTGTGCCTAAGAAAGAGATATACATATAGTCCGATTCATAATTAGGTGTCCAAAATGTAAACAAAGGTGTTGACCTACCAAGAAAATATGTGTCAAATGGTAGTTTCTTATTTTTGACAATATTAAATTAATACAACGATAAAAAATTAATAATCTAAATAATTTAAAAACAATTCACATTGTCCAATATTTATATTAATTCAATTTCGTTCCATACAGTAATAATCATAAAAAACAAGGTTTATGGTAGAAATTTAAAATGTGATAATGGTAACACAATCAGAATCCAAAACATTCTCTGTGTAAACAATCAACAATCTTGTGCCGTCATTTTTAAGTTTCGTAGCTGATATTATTCATTTTCGTGATTGTGATCAAACTCAATGTTTTCTAGTTTTTATAGCGCGTTTGTTAAATTGTGTATAGTTGTTAAAGTTTTCGTTTTTCGTTAAATTTGCTAAAAGTTTTTGTGTCTTGTTAATTTTGACAGTGACATTTCTTTGTTTACATTTTGGACACCTAATTATGAATCAGACTATAGATACACTCAAAAACATGAACAAGGATAGCTCAGGAAGACCCAATTGACACAGCAAATTTTCAGAAAAAGAAACAGTCTTTTGTTATTCAGTAGAGACATGGGCAATAGTTGCAACGTAGTCTTTGCTATTTGGAGTTGATTGCAGATGTTAATTAGCGGCAGGTATCGTCCAGGTCCAGTCCACTTATCGTCAGGTGGGCTGCATTTCCGTTTTCTTCTTCAAGATTTATTAAAAAGAAACCTAATGTTTTTATGTATTACTTACTCCTTCTGAAACATGACCATCCAATCGGCTTCAAGATCACTCATATCTATCCTCTTTCCAAGCTCCTTTAAGCAGGGATGTTTTCTCATCATCAACCAGCCGACGTGACTGAAGAAGAAACCTCTCTTGGAGTTGTGGGGATCCGCATCGGTATCCGAGTAGCGGTGATGGAGACGGTGGTCACGACACCAAATGTAAACACTATTCTGAAAGATAATTACAAAAGTAAGATAACACTTTGCAACAACGCACGATACCATAGTAATATATTATGGAAATGTGTATGACGCTATAGCGAAAAAATTCTAAGTATATGTCTGACATTTAGATTGCAGATTGTTCTACCAGTGGAAACTTTATAAGGTAAACAATAAGCGATGGAAACTTTAAAATGTAAACAACAAATTTATATACCACCGTACAACCAAACATGCCATCGTGTTTCGTTCTAATCATTACAGTAGGAAAAATGTATGTATAATGTTATTAATCTCGTCAATCTATGCAATATTTTCTAATATTTGACAATTATATTAGGCAAAATTTGTCAAATTTCGATTAATTTAATTAGATAAATTAATTATTATGAATGAGAATTAAGTAACGGTTACAACATTCTTTTTCATTAGGTAGGTATATCATAACATTTTCGGCATAATTCTAATGTGGGATCATTAGAATACTGCCTGCAGATCTTATAGGTATTTGGCTTAATAGGGTTGTTAATCTTAGCAATGTTAGTACTTACATGATATTTTCCAGTTTTATAATATTCCTTACATTACGAATAGTTTAAGAATTAAGAGATTGAAAAACTTCACTTACCTGTCCGGCAAGAGTTTGGAATACGATAAGAATAGCCTTAAGTAATGGAGTTGCCTTAAAAGATCTATGTGCAAATAATCTATGAGCTCCTATAGTAACACCTTCTGAGCTTGTAAATAGAAGTACGATAGCTAAAAAGAAAAAAAAATCTAAATTATTACATAAATATTTAAAATATTTATATTACTCTAGTAATAAAATAATTTGCACAAAAATTATATATTTAATCTTACTTACTCCAGAGATATGTTTCAAATTTTATGCCTCCAGTTATCACTATGAAAAATCCCCATAAAGCTAAAGTATGTAGAATTATAAAACCAATAACATTTTTCCAAACTAATTCATGTTTGTAATCGTAATCTGTTCCTATTTGCTTTGCTGTTAGTACAAAATTCTTATTTTCAGTCCAATAAGATTGTTTTAGATTTTCCACGGCTTTAGAATCGTATTCACTTTTAATTTTATCCGACTTATCAGCATTTTGAATTGCCATTTTTTTAATAGATGCTAGGATGTTTCTGTGACGAATTACTTCTAACTAATGAGCCATCTGATAAACTTTTATATTGTATAGCCTTTTTTAAACAAACAATCATTGTCTTTGTTTTAATGAAATTGATTTCCTTGTGTAATATAAACTTGAACCAATTGGTTTGTATGTTAATTGAGTGTGTTGCGTCGAAAAGATAATTTTATTGCCCTCAACCTTGCTTTTATGTGTCCCTTTGTTGATTTGTTGATTAACATGCACATTTTATATTGGGATCACTTAGTTTTGCATCCTTTGAGTCCTAGGTGAGAACGCTCCATGAAACTTGTATATTTCCCATACCGGGTGTGGTATCAAATCAGAACACCGTAATGCTTAACATTGCTGTTATTCAGAAAGAGGTGTGGCGGTTGTATTTATATGTGTAAATAAAGTGTCGTATTAGCCGTATCCAGTGATATTCTAATGCTTGAAACGCGGTTACTCAATTGAGGGCTAGGGGACTTATTAAAATATAACAGTTCAGGAAAACATCGGTAGGAACCATGCACAACAAAGAGACCTTTAAATAAATCTCATAGGTATACTAAATGGGGATTGGTAGACCTAATCCGCACATGGCTAGATAGATTATGGCTTTATTCTTCCCATTCCAAGAGGAGACTCGTGCGCAGTTGCAGAATACAGGGATGATGATGATGTATTAGCTTTGTTACATGATTGTGTGTCATTGTTTTAACGACATGTACGAAACACCGAACTATAATTGGATAATCAAGAAGAGTACGCTCGACTGAACTCCGATGTTCGTTGCAGCTTAATTAAAATTTCCTTGTGTTTCCTTGTTTCATTACGTAGAACCGCGTTGTAGATCAACATGACTATTCTCATAAGTAAAAGTACATGCATAAAATGAATAAAATATGTGTCTATATGTGTTTATTAATACAAATTGTGAGGAAGGTTCATATTGTAATTCATTGATAGTCTCGTATTGTTAGATTGTTCAAAATATCGTATTTTATTTTCAGGTGAACGGACATATATCTGGTCATATACGTGCACATGCAGTTAATAATTCTTGTGGTGAGGAATATCGATAGCTTAAACACTTATATGGTTTCTGATCATTAGTTTAATTTAAAGGGTTCATGAATTACAGAGGATTCATCGGTATAATGGCTTGTGTAGGATATGTAGTGCAATGATCTACAAACTTCAGGAACGTATTAATATTAATAGCATCCGTAATGGGTGACTGCTAGTAGCTCTTAAGAGCACGTAAGCCATTTTTCTGGAATCACTCAATTGTTATAATTAGTTAACTGACATCAATTGTTATTAGAATGCTTACGTACGGTTTGAAAAATATGCGTCACAGATAGCAGTATACACGTTTTTTAACAATTCACACAAGAGCAGTTTGATGAAGTACGCTACAGGCCGCCCTCAGTTTTGTAGATTATACATTTGCACATCAGTATAAATGGTTGCAGATATGTTATGCTGGTACAGTCTCAATAACTCCATTTACTATCAAGCCATTTTGCCATGACAACGAAGACATATGTAGGTTCTTTGATATTCTTTGCCTAAAAATACTTTTACTTGAGGTCTATCTTACTGTGTTAAGTCGAGAAGTGACATTTGCTCAGCAATTGGATGATGATGATGATGATCAATGATGATTAGTAAGTATTGTGTTATATCACATAGAATGCGGGATTGCCGGTAATCATCGTCGTATCGTTGGAGGGTCTACGGTGGAGCCCCATCTGTACCCGTGGCTCGTATCACTGATGCTTGGACCGAAGCTCCATTGTGGGGGTGCGATCATCACAGATCTCCACATCCTGACTGCCGGCCATTGCATCACTTTTGGGTTTGTATAAATTGCGAATGTAGTATCTGGTACATGGGGATACACAACTTTTAAATTTTGGTGGCTATTTTGGTGGCTACTGCCAGCCATGGACATCTGTAATTATTAGCTCCAGATAAGATTAGATTCCTACTTGAGGTCGGCTAAAGATGTGCCGCTTCCCCTGAGGATTAAGCTGGAACGCCCCGGAAAAGTTTGTCTCCTTTACCATACCCTTCAACCAGAATACAGCAGGATAATTTATTAGGCAGAGGCAAATTTAGTAGGCAGTGGTGATGACGCCAAAGTCGAACCACAGGAAGGTTCTACCATCTTCTAAAGATGTTGGTTAGAAAACTAATTAATTAATTACGCTTAGGGTTACTTTACTTACTTCAAAATTTTCACGCAAATAGAGTAGCTACATAGTTAATTTTCTTTTACAGGGTTCATTTTCGTGACCTAACGGTAAACGTAGGTATGCATGACCGACTGGCCACGTCGTACTCAGTATTGCACGTGACCAACGGTGTCAAGCATCCAAAATTCACATCCAATGCTGTCAGAGATATTAATGACATAGCATTGTTGACGCTCGATAAGAAATTGAAGTTCACTGATAAAATTCGGCCCATCTGCTTGCCTACTCCTGGTAATTATATTTTATTAATGTTAGTTATCCTTATTTCTTTCTTTCTTTTTATCTTTGCATAGTGCGTTATAGTCCACGCCAAATTGCTAGTCCGCTTTGAAGTTGTTGCGAGCAGGTGTAGTCATATAATTTGCTATGGTGACGCGATTCATTTCTAGAGCGGACTAGCTGTTTTACGCGGACTATACCAGTTTGTTGCGCAAGATGTTGTGGGTTCGGTTTCCGGATAGGTAGGTACTCATTAAAATTAAGAATATGGGTTTCTGTTCTGGATTTGAATCTCTTTAAGACCTAAAATATGAGGAATAGTTCAATACTGCGAGTGTCGTTATTGGCCTACCTACTGCTGGATAGGCTCCTTTTAGAGTGAAAGGAGTTTAGGCCATAGTCTACCGCGCTGGCCATGTGCGGATTGGTGCTCACTGAGTGTTACAAGTACTACACTATATCTTCTCTCCCTATAAAATATTAAATATCTGAATGATAATCTAGTACAAATTGGTTTAATAGTTATCTTGTAGGTACAGAAAAATACAACAGTCCATTTGTATCGGACATAACAATAAGAACAAGTTTAGAAAAACCCAGTTATTTTTAAGTCACAATTAGACATATTGTAAATCATTATGTGAAATTTAATTACTAGATATGAACTTCGAACACACGGAACTCACGGTGGCTGGATGGGGTAAGACGCGGCAGGGTGCTATGACGTCATCGCGGTTCTTACTGGAGACTAAAGTGAAAATTGTACAATCGCCAACGTGTAGCAAGTCCACCATATACAAGAACAACCTTGTTTCTGACACTATGATGTGCGCTTATAGTTTAGGAAAGGATGCCTGTCAGGTTAGTCTAATAGTAAGAGAGATTAGAAGTTAACTGTGTTATAAAAATATGGTCATTACAAAGTGTTTCATACAGAAAAAATATTTACTTATAAATTTTCATTTTTTTCATTCAAATATACATTATACCCCTATTTAGTTGAGAGTTGAAATATAATTGCTACTGACAATTAACTTTACGGATCTAGGATGCATTCCCAATATTATGATTTATGACGTAATAACTACTTTACAGGGAGATAGCGGTGGACCTCTTTTTGGGACTCATCCAAAGACTCGTAATAAGAAATGGTATCAAGTTGGTAAGTATTAGGTATAAGATAATCCAGCATAATTTTCTAGTTAGTGAAAGGACATTCAATTGTAGATAAATATTTCAAAATTAAATATTCATCTAAAATTTAAATGTTTTATTGTCTCTCTCTATCTGTGTGAAGTAAATTTAATGTATATGTAATTTCTGTATTGTTTTTAAAGGTATTGTGTCTTGGGGAATTGACTGCGCCATGCCAGATTATCCAGGTAGGTAATCTTGTTTTAAATCTGTTCTTCTTCGTACAATTTCAGCGCGCTGGATACCTCAAACCTGCTGGTCCCATTAAAATAGACGATCTTGAAAAAAACAGAAATAGCTTGCAGTTCAAGTGGCTACCGACATACCCATATATTTGTGATTACTCCCAGATAAGAGTAGAGTATTATTTGTGATCGGCCATGGATGCGTTGCTAATCCTAACTAAGTTGAAAAACCCTGAGATATGTATGTCTCCCTTACCACACTCTTCAACCAGAACACATAACAGCAGAGTTATTATAAGACAGAATTAGGTGGAATGGTGGTGCTTTAGGAGTCGAATCATAAAAGGCTCTACAATATTTTATTTATGCCTTATACTTACAGGTGTCTACACAATCGTGGCAAAATATTTACAATGGATTAAGAACGAGACGAAATCTGGAACATATTGTGTTTAAATGTCAGCAATATTGCCATGAAAAATTCCAAATATTTTTCATTATGTTCGATTAGATGTACCTATCAGAGATCTGATGAATGGACTTTTGTGTGGCATTTGTAATTGTAATTATTATATACCTAATCAAAAATTAATAGCAGTATCAGTAATAGCAGTATAATATAATCGTAACATAACGAAATAATTGTTTATACCATAATAATATCTATTATGCATATATAAATTGATTTAATGATAACTATTGTAGAGTATATATTAAGTTAGAGAATATATTTTTGTAGTAAAATTGTTCACAGTATCGAAATGAGCGAGGTTTTCTTCACCTTATTCCAATGTTTAGTTATCTAGTAGGTGTACTACGTGACGAAACTATTGTCCTTAGAAAATAGAGTGTACCTACATAAGTAATAAGAGTACATCGTGTTTAGGACAAGGCTGTTAGTATTGTAAGCCATGAGGCGAGCCACGTGGTCGTCGCGTTATTGAAATTTACAGTTTATTTTTGTAAGACCGTATCGCCTAATGTTATGTAGTTACAGTTATATACATTAAATCCAAAATAAACCGATTTTATACGCATTTGTTATTTTAATGAAATATTGAGCTGTTTCCTAAGATGCCGAACTTGAAATCTGCATTCCGAATGTGTGTATATCTTAATCTTTCGCGCATAAATGAGAAGGACATTACAGCATGGATAATTTGTGCGATACAAACCCGTGTAAGGCGTAAATAAGCGTCACATATCGATCGTTAATACAGTGAGTCGGTGCACATATGTACAGTGATTGTTTGAAACTGTAAAATGCAAGCGAATATTTTCGTACTCGCTATCATACAGGTATTTATAAACATATACCTATTTCTATTAATATTTTGGGAGACACAAATGAATAAAAGTGAATTATTTTTGTAGGTGCTTCCGGTTTGGGGCTTCGATTGCAGTAAGAATTTTTATTATTCAAAACGAGCCGAAAGCTCTTAATGACTTAATCCATATAGATTGTCATTAACCTATATTGGTTAACCATAGCTTAATCCATATACCCACATTTGAATAAAAATCAAAACGTGTTTTTTGTCTGGTTATATAAGTTAGAAAATGTGTTTTTTTAATATTCTGGAATTTCAATTGAATCACGCTGTAATGCAATGCAGTAAAAACAAAGATTAAATATCCATAAACAACTTGTACATAAATGAAATTAAATTCCTATTTTATTGTTTATTTGGTATGCGATCGATTTCTGTTTAACAAAATAATAGAGCCAACAAACTCTATCAGGTATACTTCATCAATGATAAATATATCGAATAAGATTTTCATTATTTTTTGAGTAGGTACTTAGTTAAAGTTTCGTAACACTCGATTAGTTTGCCCCAATTCTTGGAATAAATTGAAACATTGTGTATGAATGGACAGAATGTGGCAAGCCACCCGCCGCAATAGCTTCGATGAGAATTGTAGGGGGTCGGAGGGCAGAGCCTCACTCGTTCCCTTGGACTGTTGCGATACGAAAAAACGACCGTATGCATTGCGGAGGGGCACTGATCACCGACAGGCATGTACTCAGCGCTGGACACTGCTTCAAATGGTACGAACATACATATAAAGTAAAGTACTTTTAAAAATCTAGATATACAGTACGGTCTGTGGTAACTTTACTGCAATAATAAGCTGCTAGAACTTTTTCTCGTTTAATTGTAGTTGCGCCAATGCCACAAATATTTCTCATCAAAGTATTCCTAAGTAGGGTTGTGATCTAGTTTGAAAGGTGTAAAGCAGCGAAAAATTCACTAGACGTTCCAACTTACTCCTCAATGGTAACATCAAAGCTGTAATCGAGCTCAGGTAGGACTATAATCTGGGGTTGACTGGAGATATCCATGAACAGCGCATTGGCAATTGTTAATGTTAATTGTCCTGATCTCAGATGAAATGTATCATCTAAAGAAAGGGCCTATTACACCTATGGGTCATCGATTATTTAAGACTAGAGTTCTAATTTTCTTTTCTTTTGTTTTCTTGGAGTCAATAGACACTATCATTAACCTATCTGCTGGTACGCAAGTGTCCTCTATTAGGTATGTCTATATTTGCAGGGATAACATTAAGAATTTAGAGGTTCTTATTGGTCTTGACAACCTGGACGAATTGACGGATGTTGAGAGGAGGAACATAACCAAAGTTGTAATACATGAGAAGTTTGCTTCCTCGGCAGTCAGAGATATACATGACATCGCTGTAGCTACTTTGGACGAGCCGGTTGTTTTCAGACCCACAATTTTGCCCATATGTCTGCCGGAGCCACGTAAGTTCTGTCATGATGCATTATATTCATACTTCCTGACTAACATGTGACCAATTTTGACGATTACACCCATATTTGAAGCAACTTCTTTAAAACAATCAATTTGTTAAAATATTTTAATTAGAAGTTACAAGGTTATGCATGCATACAAAAATAGGTCGACTTTTAAACATCTATGTAGATAAGTTATGTATATTAGGAAGGTACATTTATGTTAGCCTTGTTGTAACGAATTTCTGGTTGCTTTTGTAAGAGATGTATGAGTAGGCCTGCTGTTCTATTTGGTAGATACCTATAATTTACCTACATAAATATATAACAATACTCACGAGTAATATCATATTATGTAATGATAGTAACTGTTACTTCGTGTATAAAAGCTCGCGTGTATGTGCCTATGTGTGTTAAGTTAGCTACTTTGCTGGTTAATTTTCAGAACAAGAATTCGCCAATAAAGCCGGTACTATCGTTGGCTGGGGGCGCGTCGGCGTTGAGAAATCTTCTTCAAAAGTGCTCCTAAAGGCCAGGTTACGCATTCTCACAGATGAGGATTGTATGAACTCGAAACTAGCGAACCATCTACAGCCCATGATGATGTGTGCTTTCTCTAAAGGCAAGGACGGATGCCAGGTATAGTTGATTGGTATTCGTAGACCGTTAGGCATCTTTAAGTTAAGAAAGCACTTACTACGAAGGCGCGTGATCTGGGTTCTACGTACGGTTCTATGTACGGAAGCATAATTCAATAGGCTATTTACCAGTGCTTTGATAAAATTCCAAATACATGGCTGATTTGTAATGGTATATGCTGCGATAAGTTATAGATATCATGCAGCATACAAAAAATATTTACCTACCTATGTTTTAAGTTATGCCTACCTATGTTATATGTACCTAGGTACATTTGTAAATATATTTGCTATCCCCTATTCCCCTATTCCGAAATATATCATTCAACCGGATTGCCATAACTGAGTCCAAAGTTAAATTTGAATTAAATTTAAATTTAATTCGTGTTATTATCTGTGGTCCCTTTGGATCCGAATTCAACCCCTGCTAAAGGAAAATCCAGAGAACCGCAGAGAGATACTGAGATCCGCAGATTCTAAGTTCCAAAGATTCTTAACAAGTTTAAATAATAAAAATGTCGCTATTTTTTTTAAAACATACATAATTATGGCTGCGGCGACCTCATATCTCCACGGTTACGAAGATACGAAATCATGTTATAATCAATCAATTATTATGTGTACTGTTTCAGGGTGACAGCGGTGGACCTTTGTTAGTATTTGAACCAGATGGAAAATATGTGCAAGCAGGTAATATGTAGAATCATAAAATAATTTGAATGGTTTTATAGCATACTTACTTCATTACAATTAAATATTTTCCTTTAGGTATCGTGTCTTGGGGTATTGGATGTGCTGATGTTAGATATCCCGGTAAGTTAATAAAAAATCGAATAAACCTTTTTATTGGACAAAACTTTTTTCGATAATTTGACTTTTTATACCTAGTGTAAGAGGAATGTCCAATGATAGACTTGAATCCAGCTTGTTATTTTAGTTAATTTCAAGTCATCCACAATGCCCATATTAATATTACATCGTCTTCATCACCTGCCGTTTCCCGCTATTATCCCCTCTTATATGTATATTGTTTTATTACATGAATACGGCGTTACGGCAATTTAAATTATGGCCAGTATTATTTTTCAAGTGAAATGTTTTCAATTATTTATTTTAATAATATTTATATAACGCGATAAAGTAGAATAATAATTTATACCTAACACTATTTTACAATAATATTAAAATCATTTTAGTTTAATCGCGAGCCATAGTATAAATTGTTATTTTTTTATTTCAGGCGTCTATACCAAAGTCAGTCAATACATAGATTGGATTCATGAAAAAACTGCAGATGGAACAACTTGCAATAAAGACGAATAATGAATATTAGATTTAGGTAACTGTGTTAATTTAGTTTTATACCAGTTATGTAATAAATAAGTTATGTAATAAATAAATATTAAGTTATTTTTCTCTCGTTATTTTTTCATTCTCATCGCCGCACTCAATTTATCAATGTAAGTCAGCTGAGTTCGACTTTTCATATTCGAGAACTTTTTTTCCACTAAACTTATTACTTCTATCTAATCTATGACTTCTATCATGAGAATTTCCTAGAGATAATTCTATTTATTTTTCAACCTAATGTTAAATTTATGAACTATATGAACTATAAACTTTATGAAGTATGTTTTTTTTTGGTTCCAATTACATATGATATCCTTAATCGCAAATAAAAGACATTTAATCTCTTTGAACCTAAATAGAATTAATGCGTTGTTTGCTTAAAATTATTGATCATTTTTTTTTTCTTAAAATTTTCATTGGCGCTTTTTTATTTACGCACTTGTTACACTAACACCACAATAATTTAACGACTTAATTTTTATCTCTAAGCTCCATGATAAAATCGGATATAATTGATTCTTTATTATTTGTAATAAATTATAATAATCAATTATATAATTCCGTAAAATATCGATTTGAAATACATACATTCGATTCAAGAACAATCGCGTTTAGTAAAAAATGTCGATTTTTAAATTGAAATAAAGCAATAATAAATTGATCAGCATTTATTTTTTTCAATATGAACTAGATAATTGGCTACTTGACACTTTTTGGGAAAGTGTTTTAATGAATTAGTATACGTATTATATATGCCTTTCATTGATCACTTTTTCGAAAAAAGGGCTATTCATTTATAAAAAACGAACTTTCTTTACGGTGAACGGAACGTCGCGTTAAATCAGGCGGTCAAGTGTCATTTTGTGGCGGAACGTCATTACACTGTAAACAAACAACGCTTAGAAGAAAATTGAGAGTTATTTAGCTATTATAACTAAAATTTAAATAAATGACAAGTTATAAGACGTGTGCAGTGACGATGTGTACAAGTACGATCGTAACAAATTTGCTTATACAAGTTCCGAAACCCAAATCTCATAAACGTTAAAGAACTTGCAGATTCTTATATGTTTAAATCCTCTGTTTGCAAGCAATGACATTTTATACTATCTATGTAAGAGAAGTATTATTGAAAAAAAGGAATAAATTTAGTAACTCTCGAGTGATTCGTCAATTCCAAATCATTAGCACGGGACATAATCAAAACAAAACAGCAAGTGGAAGTATTCATATATTTAATATATTATATAGATGTCTATGATAAGAATAGAATTATAAAACGTCTATGAGAATTCTATTTTAAGGGCCCATTCTGTAATTAATAGGACACAATTAAAATATTTCATGACTGTGTTATTATTGATGGTGCATGTGCACTGATTAAGTTACAGGACTGTATAATTAAAAATACATGATTTGCTAATATTAGTATTTTATTAACTGATTTCTTTGTTTATTTGGTTTATATGGTTCTATTAGTGAGTACACACAGTAGAACTTTTGTATATATTTATCATATGTTACAGTTACAATAATTACTACAGATCACCTAAGCTAAATTTTTGTGCTGCTTGCGTGTCTGCTTTTCTTCATTACTAAAATTATTTTCCGTAACAAATGGATATATATTTTTATCACTGTCATTTTCAGAATTAAATTGCAATGCAATAATAGGAACTGTATGGTCACTTTTCTTCCTTCATCTTGTTGGGTAGGTTACGCAAGTAAAGAAGTACTATTTCCCGTGTACTTTACTTTATGTATTTCAGACTGGTGCCCACTTTCGAAACTTTTGGCTCCTTACTTCTTCTAGGCAGGACAGTCATCACATTTTCATTTTCATTGATGTACCTTGTGTTCAGGACAACTTTTACTTTTCATGAAACACAAACTTGCCTTCCTCTTAAACTGCACATACTCTATAACGTCGTCACTATACGATTGTCGGGAAGATCTGTAAATATAAATATAACCAATTAATAACCTTAAAACAGTTCACATAAGAATATAAGTATATTTAAAAAAATCTTAATAATTACTTGAAGACAACCTTTCTTCTGTCTGAAGTCAGTTAAGAAATGTTTTAATTGTCCGATATGATTAAATGTAAATATAAAGAATGTTTTACTTACGTTGTTTATTTGATATTTCCATAGGTTATCTCACGGAAGTTTTTGTATCCATTTTGATTTATTGCACTGCATATATGGATCTTCTTTAAGCAGGTTCACGCTATCAGCTTTAATATAGTATGGCTCCATTTCGGTTCACAACATAAATTCAACCAACTCTAACAGCAAACGATTTAATTATTATTTGTCTTGTTTGGTTTCGATGTAGTGACGTCACATGACATTTGAGGCAGCACTGTCGCCGTTTTGGAATTTAAAATCCACAGATAAAAAATCGAAAATTTCTTTTTAAAAATTAAAATACTTAGAATGTATTCAAAAATAAACGAAATACTGCATAATTTATGTTTACTTATAAGCTATCATATCCAACATATTTCATATTTTTATTGTTATAACTGTCAAGTACCCAATTTAGTATTGATCTTTTCTTTACACTGTGTTTCAATCATTCGAAGTGACTTTAAAATCGATATTCATGATCGATTGATGAATATTCTGTGGTTTGCCTCATGAAGTTATAGGTAAATATGGAGGCCAGACTTAGAACAAAATCTTGAGGCAAATACCTACGTATCTCCATCCCGCTTTCTGTGGGCCGACCTCTCTTTCTAGTGTGGACTATAGTATTGCTATCTTCTTCTTTAAATCTCCTAGAAAATTCTTAGAATTAGTCACCACACTAGCCTAACCAGAAGTTAAACACTGTCAAATAATTTACCTTTAAATAAATACTTGAACTATGATTAGTTCAATTGAAAATCCCAAAATCGTAGGTCACGTATGCATATCTGGGTTGGCAATTCAACGAATTATAATTGGGTACTTGACAGTTATAACAATAAAATATGAAATATGTTGGATATGATAGCTTATAAGTAAACATAAATTATGCAATATTTCGTTTATTTTTTAATATGTTCTAAGTATTTTAATTTTTAAAAAGAAATTTTCGATTTTTTATCTGTGGATTTTAAATCCCAAAACGGCGACAGTGCTGCCTCAAATGTCATGTGACGTCACTACATCGAAACCTGTCGATCACATCGAAACCTGAAGTATGTGTAACGTCGAAGTTTATTTCTATATTTTCAATGTGTTGACGTCACGCTACGAAATGACACTTGACCGCCTGTTTTGGCGTAACGTTCCGTTTACCGTAATAAAAATATGTTTTTTATTAATAAATAGCCCTTTTTCGAAAAAATGATCAATGAAAGGCATATATAATACGTATATGAATTCATTAAAACAGTTTCCCAAAAAGTGTCAAGTAGCCAATTCCATTTCTTAAGGATTCGGTAATGTGGCAACATTGGCCCTATGTGCCAAAATAAATAAAGGTTACCCTACTTAGACAGAGAGGGTCTGCCCACAGAGAGCGAGATGGTGATACATAGGTTTTGCTTCAAGTAGGTATTCGAAGTGTGTTCTCCATATTTACCTATAACTTCATGGTTTGCCTGCATGTGTCTATGTTTGTCTTTGGTCTGGTGTAATTATAATATTATGTCAGGCTGAAAGAAGGGAATGCAAGGCCGTGATTGAAACCGACTACTACAGAAATTGGCACCTTGTCTATGTCGTCTAGTTAGTAAAAAAAATTACGTTTATTATTAGTTTGGCCTACTTGTACTTGTATTTATTATTTAAAGTAAAAGTAAAGTAATTAATTTTAATCTTATTTTTAAATATGTGTAAGAGAAAAGGTGACATATAATACAAATGAAACGTTTAACGAAAAAGATTAACAAGATATGAATTAAAAAACAAAAATGCCTATACGGAAATATCGACGTGACACCACGGAGGTCAGCTGTTGTCTTAAATATGTAATTTTCGGAGTAAATGTGTTGTTTTGGGTGAGTATCGATTTATTTTTTACTTAATCTAGATCTGTACTTTCTTTTAAATTATAAACACATGATAGAGCGCCTTAGATTTTGAATGATAGATTCCTTTGTGATCATAGTTTGTGATTTGCTCTGACATTTACAATTTTCTTTAACAAGAAAAAAATGTTTTTAACTCATCTGTTTCACCTTTAAATTAACTTTTAAATCCCTGCTCTAAATATCCTACGATTGTAATTTTTAAACATTCTTATTACAAATATGGTATTTTATTTTTGTCCAACTTTTAACTTCTTTTGTATCGTGTTACTTTCGGAACTCGATAAAAACTGGTCTATAGGTAGTCATAGTTATTGTTAAAATATGATCAATATGCCACATTATGACGGACAATGGAAATGTAACTAATTCTTATTATGTTTCATTCATCATCAACCCACTACTGCCCCACTGCTAGGCACAGGTCTCCTCTCAGAATGAGAAGGCTTATCTTTTTTTTATTAAAGATTTCTTAGGTAGGTATGCAGGTTTCCTCACACTGTTTTCCTTCACCGTTAAAGCAGGTGATAATTAAATTCCAATATGCACATTATTTTTTTAAAAATCAGAGGTGCGTGCCTAGGATATGTACCTCGGACTACTCAATCAAGAGGCCGAGTGAAACTAAAGACTTAACGACTAGGCTATCACTGCTCATGTTTAATTAAAAACCACTAAACCTAGATTTAAAGAATTTAGAATTGGGTTGTTATCTCCAAACATTAACATAAAAATGTTTATAACATTATTATCATTACCAAATTACTGACCTACTTTGGTGCATCAGTTTTTATATAGAAATTAATTATCGCTTCATTCAATTAATTATCAAAGAAAAAATTTTAGGGAAACCTACATACATAAGAAAAGTAATAAAAGGGATCTTAAGGGTGTGTAATATGCACTTGGCCAGCACAGTGGACTGTGGCCTAAAGCCCTAACTCTGAGAGAAGGCCCGTGCCCGGCATTGCAACAATACAATACATTACAAATGGCTGTATTATACTTAATTGATACAAGCTTTCATCACTATAGTTAAAACGGGCTTATGCCGGCTTTGCTGAAGGGAATCATAAATAGAATATTCCAGCATAGGGCTCGAACACAAAACTGCGATGCGACGCGATGCGAATTCGCAACGCAGAAAATTACGATGCGAATTGCTGCGATGCGATATCGTGCGGCGTAGCGTCTCTCAGGGTGACCAACAACAACAACCACTGTGCGATGCGAATCAATTCGCAAGTTCTTGCGATGCGTCGAGGGAGCTCGCAGATTTTTGCGATGCGACGTCGCATCGCAGTTTTGTGTACGAACCCTTATTCCTAAGAACCATTTTGTTATATTTATTGTTACAATTATGTATATTGTTACATATGAAGCTAGGACAATTTTCCTTATTTTTCAGTTCCTCGGTCTCATCGTATTAGCTGTGGGTGTGTGGGCGTGGTCAGAAAAGGATATCTTCAACAATCTCTCACGTCTTACTGATATTGCTCTTGATCCAGCATTCATTTTAATATGTGTGGGTGAGTGCGCTCTTTTGTAATGTCTATATTTATAAATAGTCACATAATGATCTGTATTATACCGTCCCAACTCTATTGATAATCTTTTCGATAATATTCAATGTCAAAATTTACACAACAAATCTTCATTGTTAAAATTTGAGTTGATAATAAAATATAAGGCATAAATATACTTTATTTGTTCATAAAGACATTATGTAGTTAAATTTTTAAAGGGTAGTCTTGGGTTATAAATTTAAACCAATTATTAAAACAATATATTTATTTATATGGTCTTATTAATTGTTAATTAATAAACATGGACATCTGTAATCAACCCCAGATAGGATTAGATATTCCTACCTGAGGTCCGCCACAGATGCGCCGCTACCCCTGAGGACTAAGCTGGAACGCCTCGGAAAAGTATGTCTCCCTTACCACACCCTTCAGAACGGAACACGGCAGCTCCTAACTCTGCTGTTATTAGGTAGAAATAAGTGTGGCGGCACCACCCCGCCGGAGTCGAACCACAAAGAGTTTTACCACCTTCACGGTAGATATGTTATTAAGTTTTCTAAACTGTTTTTATGTTTGGGATTACTGATTTATGCAGAACTGCTGAATATGAGGTGGTGTGTATGACCTTTTCCAACTTCTATTACTTGACTGACATAGAGGTGACCATCTTAGTCCCCAGGACTCAGGACAGGATACCTCTGTCGTTAGGTTTAAGTAGAATCCTGTTTCATATGAAGTTGGTTATAGATGTTCCTAGACAGGAGTGACCACTAACCATCAGGTGGATTGCATGCTCATTTTCTACTTAAATCCTATAAAAACTTGATAAAATATTCTGATATATGTGTTCTATATTTATGTTAAGTGATTCTTTCTTAAATTAAACTCAATAAATTGTAACTGTTCTTTTAGTTACTCACCTCTACTTATTGAGGCTATGTGATGTGTCACAGTCATTTGTATGTAAGTAGGCTGTATACAGTTCAATCACCTACAGTCGTCATACTTATTACAAAGTTTGAGACAACACAAATGGCTGTGTATAATAAGTATTGACATTGTTAGTACCAGTTTACTTTTATATATATTTTTGTAAAGTGTCCTCCAGATGATGGCAACTGCTGCCTTTGGATATCTTTAATCAACTCCAGATAGGACGAAAGTTTGCATCCTTTTTGCATCCCCTAAGATCTAAGTCAGAATGCCTTATATAAGTGTCTTTCCTTCTCCATCATCAAAGCAAAACAGAAAGAGGAATTTCAGTGGTTTCTATGAAGTCGACCACAAAGAGCCTACCATTTTTGAAAAACATTCCTAACAATTTTTATTTCCTTTATTTCTTTAATCTTTTCTTCCGAAAATAAGATATAATATAGATAGATAGATATAAGATAATTCGACTTTTAAATATTTACTTATATCAATTATTTTGGGTCACAAGTGCTGTAACTTTACACTTGTTTGGATATAATAGTTAATAATGTCACCATTGACCTAAATAGTTAAACATATCACTACTTAATTAGGATTATTATTATGCACTTACATTTGTGTATTTTAGAGGTAAACGAAACAGTAATATATGCAATAAATAAAACAATGGATTAACCTTGATTTGTTATACGTAGTTGGGCATTGTTTGCATCGCTAGATTAAATCAAAGTAGCGAAGATTGTGAACTGAGATAAACCTACAGCAGTATGAGTTCTAGTATATACTTTAATCTTTTAGTTTTACACTATTATAGTTTTATTTTTAAAGTATTTAATTTATACAGTCAGTTGTTAATTTTGTGTTATGTTATAGTTTAAGAATTATATCGATTTTTTTGTAATATAATGTAGCAACTATTAAACGAGCATGTACTCATGTTTATGGACAACTGTAATCAAACCCAGATAGAATTGAAGTTCTTTTTAAGGTTGGCCATAGAGGTCACCCTTCATATTGGAACACCTACCAGCCCTGAACATTACTGTTATGAGGCATAAATAGGTTCCCCCAGAACTAAACCATGAAGGATTCTATTACTATTAAAATAGTGTATTGTTGTGTATCCCTTTGAGTCCTTTTGAGTTTTATACACCATTTAAAATCCGGTCGACCGCATAAAATTTATCTATACCCATATGAAAATTACAATAATAATTTAAAACTAAATTAGATTAGTACTGTATAATTGGATAATTTAATATTACACATGTGCATTAGAGCGAGTTAATGTAAAATTTTAAGTAATAATAACTTTTTTAAATTTGCAGGAACCATAACATTCATAATTGGTTTCACGGGCTGCGTTGGTGCGTTACGTGAGAATACATGTTTGCTGGCATGTGTAAGTATTATGTATCACACAACCTGCATTTGATGATGGCTCTATCCAATATGCAATATGGCGTATTATAGCTCTGTCTAATATGTTGTTGTTCTTGTAATATGTTGATTGTGTGTGTCTATTCAATATGTTGATGTCTTATTTGGTTCAAATTTAATATTTGACATCTGTTGTAACTCTAAACTCTAAAAAACCTTTTTATAATATACTGTCTGTATGTCTAAATGAGGTTGGCAACACGCTTATTATTATATCCATCAGATATAGTGGCCACTGACTACTTAATAAAAGTGAACTGTATTTTATGGTTAGGTTAGGTTAGGTTATAGAATTTTACCTCTGTTTATTTTACGTTATAACTTTATGTAACAAATAAATGCTATTCTCATAAATTATTTTAGTAACTTGTGTATGTAATTACATTAATTATCAATTATGTTACAATTCCACTTCAGAAAACAAAATTAAAATGTATGTATTTCAATTTAGCAATTTTTAAGTAATTTTATTCACTTCTTCTTTGTAGTATGCAGTATTTTTGGCATTGTTGTTGTTGGCTGAGATGACCGCGGGAATATTGTTCTTCGTATTTAAAGACTGGGTAAGGAAACATTATTCTTATTTATTATTCTCACTTATCTTATTAGTGATACGATAAATGCGCACATTTCGGGAGAATATATCATTAAGTAATAACATGGTTGCTTAATAATTACATCTTCAATATACTTCTTTTCTGTTATCACACACATTAATGTTTTTATTGGTGCAAATAATCATGAATTTTATATAATGCTATTATGTTAAAAAATATATTTTTTAATTATTCTATTATTTTCTTCTTGTATTATAGATAAAACAACAAGCTACAAGTGGGTTCCAAACATTTATTACACATTATAGAGATGACCCTGATCAACAAAACTTAATTGACTGGATTCAAGAAGACTGGGTAAATATATTTCAAACTTCTAAAACTTATTGTATATTTATGTTGTGTTCCATTTAACAGGATGTATATTTATGAAATGATGATTCGGCAGATTGGCATAGTCATATTTTAATAAATCATTTTAATCATATGTATGAATCCTACGAAATTTATGATTCATATGAATCAATCGAATCAGTTCGTGATATAACGGCAGAATGGGAGATTGCCATTTTCAATAATCAAAAATGATCGAAGAAGTGACGCACATCTGAATCACAGCACTCACTCTTTAGGACGCAATCAATACCAGATATATAGATATATACTATCAGTTGGTCTGTATGCTTGTTTGCCACGAACTTAATAAATAAATATATATTTAAAAATAAATGGTGGGCGCCATACAAGAAACCGCTATTTTTCGTTTAAGTAATTAATTTATCACATTGTCTGGACAAATTAGTCATTACTTATACATAATATCCAGTTATTATGTATAATAACTATTTGATCACTTTGACTGCCATACATATATTTCAATGGCTGCTATAATAACCAATACTAAATTCTCAATAATAAATTTTGGTGGTACGGAACCCTCCGGGAGCGAGTTCGACTTGCACTAAGTAAAACCCTAAAAATAAAAAAAAACAACGTTCCACCCCATAGATAGATATTAGATACCTCACCGCCTTGTAATTGAAGGAAGCCATTAAACGGCTTAAACGGCTGACAATTCTGTCAGCCATTTAATGGCTGTCATGGTGTAATTTACGCGGAACAATGCCGACATGTGCAGTTAAGTGGTGCCAAAACACGAAATCGATAAAAAAGTGCGGAGAAATATAGTTTCATTCGCAAATGATCTAAAAACTACATTTTTTTTAATATTTTTCAAACACGAAAATAGATGACAGTGACAATTTCAATTGTCAGTACTGGTTATATTTTCTTGTTAGGAGTGAGTGATCTTTACTAATGTAACGTTCCGCCAGCTCCAATGCTGCGGCGTGGAGGGCCCGCGCGACTGGGACCGCAACGCGTACTTCAACTGCTCGAGCGGCGCCGTGGGCTCGCGCGAGGCGTGCGGCGTGCCCTTCAGCTGCTGCCGCGCCAAGCCGCAGGACATCATCCGCAACAAGCAGTGCGGCTACGACGTCAGGAAACCCACTTATGTGAGTGCTTTGTAATAATGGTTGGTTTTTTAACCTATGACCTTGGGAAAATTGTGTGAGGATATTTTATTGTTTTACATTTGTTTGTGAAACTACGAATATGTTAAACTTATGACATAGAGGCTGTGCTGGATAAAAAGAACTACTACATAAAAATAATAAAAAGGACGTGTAGTATAAGATCTGGTGCGAAATGTCAATATTTATTATGTATGTGTGTGTTTTTGTTAAGATTTTAGCAATATATAGTACTATTTAAAATTAATGATTTTTCCCTTAATAAAAAAAAGCCAGAAAAGAAGTAAGACTGTATGATTATCGATATTAGCCAATGATCGATATATTTTTAAAAGCATAACAGGTTTTTCTGTTTCCTTTTGGCTAACAGCGTCAACTTGTATATGCTAGTTACAAGGCATGAGGCGTTATAAACTAAGTCAAATATCTATCGGCTTTATGTCATGTTCCCAAAATAATAATAATAATAATATGTGGTAGAACCCTCTGTAGTTCGGTTCCGGCGGTATTGCCGCTACACCTATTTTTGCCTAATAACCGTAGTGTTAAGCGTTGCTGTTTTAGTTTTAAAGGGTGTGGTAAAAACACATACTTTTCTGAGGCGTTCCAGCTTAGTCCTCAGGGGTAGCGGCACAACTATGGCCGACCTCAGCTAGGAATCTTTCCTATCTGGGGTTGATTCCAGAAGTCCATGGGCGGCAGATCCACTTATCAACAGAGGGTCTGCATGGTCGTCTGCTATTCCTATATTTTATATAAAAATATATATGTCTAAGAGTAGCTTAACCATGATAATTTAATATCAAAATTTTAGTATGATTATAGTGAACCATTTTATTATGACTGTACTACTTTTTAGCTTAATTACTACGTTGACGGGTCTGTCAATTTTAAATCGTGTCCTTAGAACTAAATATTCGTATTATAGCTGTAAGTTCTTTGTGTTATCGGACATCAAAATAATTGTTTTTAAACTCAATATAATATCTATTTATACCAACGTGTGTAACTGTGTAGCAAGTGAGCGAGCGTGTGATCCACGAGCGCGGCTGCCTGGCGGCGGGCGAGGACTGGCTGCAACGCCACTTCACGCCTGTCGCCTTCGCTGTTATCACACCTCTTGTCTTGAAGGTTCTTCGTTATTCTCGACGTTAACAAACGCATTTCTAGTTTCTTTTTTTAGGTACACAAGTGTCTTTTTGAAACGATATTGTTGTGTTGTAAGTATAGTCCGCACCAAACTTTAAGTTCGCTCTGAAGTGTCAGTTAGAGAGCCAATGCGGTCGAACACAACTACAAGCATATACTCCGTAGCAACGTAAGGGCACACTAAAGCAGCTATGTACCCGCGGGCGAGAGCGGGCAGCGGAGGATGCCGGGGGGTCTCGCGCTGTCTTCGTCCCGCTAATATCTACAATTATTTACTGTTGCGACTCGACTCGTTTTTATATTCGGAGCGGACTAGCAGTTTGGCGCGGACTGTACTTGGTTGAATACTTGATTTTTCTATAACGCATTTGGTAGATTATTATGGATGGCCGGATACAGTGATACATATAATGACGGTATTGGCGATCATGTAGCAGTATTGTACATGGAAGTCTGTTTGGAATATTAGCTTTATACAGTTTTCATATTGTTTCAAAGAGGCACTTACCAAATTATGTAGCATAGTTAGAATAATATCACTTTTATATTTTATAGGGCTTAACTTGAGTATCGGCGTAGATTTTTATTTAGTTTTTCTTTTGTTTTAGAGTTTTGACATAGCTAAGAAAATATATGACAAAGGGTGTTTAGAGGCCGCTGAAGAGTGGTTCGATCGAAACCTCTTGGTTGTAGCCACCTCCGCTGTTTGTACTGCTTTTGCACAAGTAAGTTTCGTTTTGCAAATGCACAAAAATATTTCATGAGTATTAGTTTTTAGGATATGAAATGCATGATTTAATTAGTTTTCATTATTTCGACAAGGTAAGCTTAGTAATTTAGTTGTAATTTTTCTTATTAAACATATTTCAGCTTGTTGGGACTTGCCATGGTGGAGGGGATCTTATTCCATCATGAATAATGGAGTAAGATCCCGCTCTCCATCAAATATATTGTAGTTGCCAACGAGACTGAAATATTTAAATCGTTTAAATAATTATTTATACATGATATTTACCAATAATTATTTCATTTTAATATATTTCAGTCGTTCAATTCGTTTCAGTTCTTAAATATTTCAGTCGTGATCCGGACATATACTTACCGATAACGTTAACAAATGATATTTGCTTTATTAGAGGAAAAAATAATGCCAACGACACATTTTGTCTCCGCACTATAAAGTAACTCCAACAAAATCCTAAAAATCCCCAGATCCTCGGCATATGTTTCGCGCAGAACCTCCGCGCGGACATATTCGCTCAAATGGCGAAGTGGCACTGACAATCAGCCTCTCCTGCTGCGGTGTGACGCCCGCCGCCGCGCCCGCGACCCTGCACACCACTCTGACGGATCACGGATCAAACGGATCACACGGATCAGGTGAATCAAACATCCCTAGAATCAAGTGGATCGCACGGATCATTGCGATCAAAGGAAACAGCCGCACGGATCAGGTAAAACAATTGTTCCTTGAATCAAGTGAACCGCATGAATCATCCCGATCAACGGAAACGATCGCACGGATCAGGTGAACCTATAATCCCTAGAATCAAGTGAATCGCACGGATCATTGTGATCAACGGAAACGATCGAACGGATCAGGTGATTTACACAAGTATTTTGAATCACGTGAATCACAGTAATCCCTCGAATCAATTGAATCACAGTGTTCTCTCGAATCAATTGAATGATACTATTCTCTACGATCATGTGAAATGTACGAATCTCTCGAATTAACTG
Organism: Epargyreus clarus; assembly: GCF_041222505.1. Classification (NCBI taxonomy): domain Eukaryota; kingdom Metazoa; phylum Arthropoda; class Insecta; order Lepidoptera; family Hesperiidae; genus Epargyreus; species Epargyreus clarus. The sequence goes on from NW_027332213.1 coordinate 11,442,974, forward strand.
AATTCCACGAATCTCGGAATAAATGAATCCTTAGAATCTCTCGAATCAAGTAGGTCAAATAAATTTGTTGCATCGAATGGTTCACTTGGATCAAGGGAGTCACGACTATATTTTGGATTACCTGAATCTTGGATCCTTCGGATCACACGCTCAATTAATGTTGAATAATACTGATATGTAAACAAGGCATTATTTACAATTAAGGATTTGGATCCGAATTTCACAAATAAAAAAAATCTTTTAAAACTTTTTTATTAATACATCGTTCAAAATAAACATTTATGTCATTGTTGATCACGTTTACGGATATTTTGAAAACGCACAATGTTTTTTATAATATGTCGAATAGATAACCGGATTATACATCTCCAATTATATTTAAAATAAGCTTGCTTTTTTACGCAAATCGAATCCAAATTCTCAAATGTACTCATAAATTAATACGTATGAAACAGTATTTAATAAGTATTAAACGTTGCGCGTGTGAACCTACCTTAATGATACAAACGATGTCGATTCGAGAACTATGTGAAATTATATAGAATGTAATGCAAAAGTTTCAATGTAACTTTATTTATTATTTATGTATTTATCTTTTGCGATAAATAATTGTAAATTCGATGTTTCAGATATATAATCGAATTTTATATATTACGGATAAAATGAAATCATAATTATGTACAATTTATGATTGGGGATGAACATACAATTTTAAATGACGCAGATTATAAATATAAAATCATGAACTTTAAGCTTCGATATAAAAAATAACAGAGTTTGTATGTGTATGTTATGGGCACATTAATGATATTTATGTACTAAATTAGGATAATTTCTTATTGACGTACCAAGACTAAGTATTGTTTGTTTTTTATACATATATAAAACTATATTATGATGATGATTGGCATGCATTTCATACATATATTAAAGATTAAAGATTTATTCAAACAGTAAACATTTTTACAATTTGTACATTCATATTGCATATTGCATATTACCTATGATTTTGAATTAAATGTAGTTGTATGATCATTCTCACCTATATCGTTATCGAAATATGTTGTATTCGTCAGTATTTTGTCAGATGTATTCATATACTATTAGTATATAATTATATGTATTATGTGTATATGTATAGTGTTATACCACAAGTGCTTTGATGTTTCTACTTCATCTTGCTGTCCCTTTGGCTTTTGATAACCTTCGGAAAATCTTTCCTGGACCTAATATTCCCTATTGTATTCCCATAAATACCTAAGCCGTGGGAATTCTTCAAATCCTTCACCTGATGTGATAATATATTAATGCCAATTTTTAGAATTGTCCAATGTATAATAATATGATGATCTCATATGAGTCGACTTTAGTATTTCGTGAAATGAATAATAATATTTCTTTGTCTCAATCTATTTCAACAATACGTTCTGTAATTTAATCCAACGGAGCGAAACCTACAAAAAAAAAAACGATTTTTTAAATGTTTTACCATTCCTAATAGATTATTTGATATTGCCTTGTACCCTTTTAATTATAAATATGAAAGACTGGCAAATACATTCCATAACAAAAAGATATTATAAATAATCATTTGGATTGCCAAGGATACCTGTGTTAATGTTTGAGAATATCAACCCGAAAGCTCAAACAGGATCTCAAATGACAGTTGCTATATGTTTCGGTAAAAAGAATAATCGTCATTAAAAATGTGGTTGGTAGTAAATTGGTACACAGATTTTTTAAATTAAATAAAATAGAATCGTGTACTAAAGTCGACAAATATGAATGGATGTGTTCATCTTGTCCAATTAAGCCTTATTGGGAGCTGTGAGATGAATTTAATATTGAAATAAAGTATTGAATAGCTGTATTTATATTTATATTGAAGTTACACGTTTCAATTGGAGCTATATCGAGTATATTGGTTTATTATCGATTTAGAACATTTGTCACGGGTAGTTTTATGAGTAAATGTTTTATGTATGCGTATAAAATATATTATTAAAATACCGAGTAAAATAAATTTAAAGAAAAACGATAGCCTTATCTCCAGAATTACTATCCGCCCGTATAATTCAATATTTATATACTTTATATGCGCAATATTTATTTTATTTATTCCATTTGTAAGATAAATTTTAATGTTATACATTTTATACAGTACAAAAATGTATTTGTTGCGCCTTAACATAGATATGATAAATATATAGAAATAGCTTTAAATTAAATATTGTATTGTTGTACTGTTACTGTAATCACAGTTAATGTAGAAATATTACAATTCAAAATTCACATTTTCTTTTATATCCGTGACAAATTGTTCTAAAACACTGTTGCATAGTTTATGGCGATTCGTAAGGTAGGTGTGTTTCTGAGAGAGAAGCTTGGGTCGTGTTTCGAGCAGCAGGAGACTAATGGTTGACAATATTGTAAGTTAACTCAGTACCTATTGATAGAATCTATAAATATATAAGTGTTACTATCTTAGATATAAGGAATACTCATTCATTGAATCTACACGGACGATGCATGCACGTCGGTTTTGAAAAGATCTCTTAATGTACAATAACGTATCAGAAACAATAAAACGTCTAAATTTTGATAGATTAAATATGTAAATAAAATATTTTTCTAACGCAAGTCAAATTACATTTTAACAATTTTTTGCACGAATTTTAAAATTCTAATCTAAGTAATTTTAAATTTCAATCGATGTAATAGTTCTTTCGAAATCGACGTGTTATTTGCAACAACTCCTAAATATTAGTATTATTTTGTATTTTTAAAGCTTATTATTCTTATACTTTACAATCACATATAAATATAATATAAAACTTAATGGATTTATTTATATTCATTGCAATGTTTTCTTACAATTACAAAAATTGCGATCAATTGCACAAAAATAAAGCTTTATTCCTCTTAATTATTATAATTATATGCTTTTCATATACTGTTAAAGATAAGATTACTTTCAAGTTAGATTAGTATTATTTTTAAGCTTACTTTATTTAAATGTGCTTAATTCTATGCCATTTAACAATTCGAATTCTTATAATGAAACTCATGATTTATTAATCGCTTAATTATAATGATCTCTAATTAAAGACAACCGATTGTAACAGATAAAAACGAACACTGCCTTATTATATTATATAAAACTATATATTTATAATTATAAAAATATATTCATGCTTATTTTATTGTTAAATGCTATTTTTGTGGTCGTATTGTCTTTATTGTCGTGTGAGTAATATGTATTGTAAGGGTCTTCTCACATTTATAGGATGTTGAAATTGCTTGTGCCCTTGGTAAAAGATTTACGAGAACGACATAACAGGGTAAATAAACTAAATTAGTTAAGGACAACGCGGCACGACGGCGATGCAAATTAAATTTATTTTGCATAAGTTTATAATTGGAATACACTACAAAATTGTCAATTACATACGTATTTACTAACGTATCGGAACGCAATGATATCTTTTGTACTCTTATGTTACGGACTTAAACTTTTTTATATCCGGCACAAGCTGATTCCGTTTAGTTAAGTGTGGGAAGACTTTTTGATTAAACTGTATAGACTGAATTATAAAAATGACTTCTGTCGCATCGTTCATTGTTTTAAATACAGCGAGCAAGTATTTGAATAGTATTATGAAGAATTCCTTGAAATTACTACAATATAATTATTATGTTTCTATAACGACAAGAAGCAGCGACTAATGATACTGTAATATTATGTTGATTAATTACTAATAACATCACATGTAAACTGCCATTTTAAGGTAAATAATTTTAACATCACAATTCGTGCACAAACGTTACTAGAACTGTATTACTATAAAATATTTTAAACTATTTATATGAAAGACAAATCGTAAAAGTAATCAATTCGATCATTTTTACTTGCCAACAAGACTTTTTGAATGTTTCATCGTAAAACTACTTATTTTAAAGTAAATTAAAGTACAGTAAGTTGCCACTTTTATTGTAACTTAAGATTTTTTTATATTTTTATGTCGTATGAAAATCACAATTTTGTATGTTTACGTAATTTAAATTGTATTGTTTTTTTTTTTATAAAATTATAAATCCAATTTTGTAACAGTGTTGTATTTACCGTAGTATAGTAGTAATTTTTTAATTTCCCATAAAATAATTTAACCTAAAAATGATATTTTTTACGCAAATATAGTATCTTATTGCAAAATGTTTGGTTTTTTTCTTTAGTTTCCCGTATTCCTAAACTTGCAGTAACAAGTGTTGTAATATGATTTGTTTTTTGTGGATTTTTAGTTCAGTAAACATTCCTCATTAACGTAATATACATTTTTCCTCTTACACACTAGTTTTTGCCCGCGGCTTCGCCCTCGTTAACACACAAATAATATGACATACTAACATACATAAAACTGAAAATTCCTACCTTCATTGGAATGAAAGTGGCGCCATCTGGCGAAAATTGGTCATACCAACTCTGAAACCTTCGTGGGCTCATGGACAACAACTTTGCTAAAGATCATCACTTGATCAAATGCATAGTTTACGATTTAATCCTTACTAATATCGATTAAAATAATCGACTTTTTGGTCCAAAAGATCTATTCTCCGATTAATCGATCTTAGATCGCCATCCTTAGTTCCCGTGGGATTTCCGGGATAAAAACTATCCTATGTCCTTTCTCGGGTCTCAGACTATCTTTGTGCAAAATTTCATTAAAATCGTTTCAGTGGTTTAGACGTGAAGAAGAGACAAACAGACAGACAGACAGAGTTACTTTCGGATTTATAATATTAGTAAGGATTAAGGTTTATAATTATGCTGAATTTATCAGAACTCAGTAATTACCTACTACTCTAAAACAGACTAGAAGCATGATGAATTTATATTGACAAATTAATTATTTGAGTACTTCTAAAATAAATACGAATTGATGTCATAAAAATGTATCGTCGTACAAATAGTTTCACAAAGAAGCGCAATCTTATATAGGTAGAGCGAAGTATGTATAACGAAAAATCCAAGCCAATGCATTGCGAACGTAGGAGCAATTAATGGTATCCCTTACAATTAAGCGTGGACGCGTGAAGCGACATGACATGATAAATTTTCTATTATTTAACATTTTGTATCAAAGATTTTAGAGCCCTGCAGACGAGTACCTTGAAAAGTAAGTTTTATAATGAACATCTTGCACATCAATCCAGTCCTAATTTACCCATAGGTCTCTATTACAAACTCTAGAGCCAATAACTACAGTTATAAAGTTCAATACAGGCACAACATAGTTAACACTTCGATGCTTGTCACGTCCGCCGCGTAAACAGTGATAAGGTTGACAGAAACTGTGCATTACTTTCATTTAGTCCACCAAGTAGACCCTAACATGTCGTCTCTGATTGTGAGTTACCCGATGCTTACTCGCAGAAGCAAATTAAAACTGCGGATATATTTGTACTATTTTCTATTTGCGAGCGGTTGACCCCACTCGATTTATTGCGGACGTGGGCGAAATATAAAGCGGGAATATTAGCCAAAAATGGAAGATGTGTCTGTTGTTCCCTTTTTCTTATGATATTCATTAGTATTGCAAGAAAATATACTTGGAAAATATATATTAAAATCATCTCTTACTTGTGCAACCTTTGTACGTTTAATTAATTTCTTACAAAGATTGCAATTTGATTAAGAATCAGGAGGCACGGCAGTGCCTCCGCCAAGTCGAGCTTATTTCTATCACGTCCAACTTTTACAACAAAATATTACAAGTGTCTGTTTATAGATCTTATATAGGTACCTAACTATTATAATGTTGGATACATTACTGTTATATACAAGCTTTTCAAATAAAGGTTTAAAAAGAGCTTTCTCCCAAAGCTGGCGCCTCTTTTGGTGTTGCAAATGTCCATAGGCGACGGTGACTACATTCCATCAGCACTATAAGGCTGATCTTATAGTTAGATTAGGTAATAAAAAAGACACCTACTTAGAACGAATAATAAATAATTATTGCTCCTTTCATGTAACATAACGTATCTATGTATATTTAAAACCAATCACAAAACTAAGCAGAAATAAAAAATCTCTTCCATTCGGACCAATTTCATTAAGAGTGGCGTTGGACACGCAACGCAGTCATGGCAAATCAGTCACCGTGTCATTAGTCACGCCGCTGACATGCCCATTACGTTTGTCACGCCGTTGACGCTACCAATTTAGATACTTCTGATTTTTGCGATTGCTCTTTTAGATAGGTATCTGGTTAGATATTTTTTCGGGAATTCTTACCGGGAATAACGGAGAATCATGTTGTTTATAAAAGTTATATTTATGTAACAAAATCATGCATTGCAGCATATATTTGAAAGGATGTGATATTTTTTAGAATATAGAAGTAGCAAATGAGAAGCCGTGCACCTAATGGTAAGTAGTCTATGGATGGATGTCTATAATCAACCCTAGTTGAAATTGTAGTCCGATCTAGAGTCGACCGTATATCTTTTGCTGCCCTGGGGATTAAAGTCAAAGTTAAACGCCTCACAATCTTCCAACTAAATTAAAACTATATTAAACTTCGTTACAAGAGAAATGATTTATTTATTTTAATTAGATAATGTGATATTTTAATTTTAATTTTTAATTTTAATAAGAAAAAATATTTACTTTACAACTACAATCAACATTCTATGGTGATGGCAAGAATTAAATAAAATAAGAAATTTTCTAGTCCCAGTTGAATTCAATATACGTATAAGGTTGCACGCCGGGAGCGTCCCGAGTGTCACGATGTCAACGTCATTTGTCACGTCGTTCTGAACGTTATTCAGAATATCGTTCTGAATAACGTTCAGAACGATATTGAACAGCCTTACTATGGGACAATCGATTTTGCCTATACAGCAATTTACTGGATTTTATGTAGATTTTTATTACATTTTAAGCAAGTGTTAAATATTTATACCACTACCCATGACGGAAAGGACATTGGAATGTAAATAATTGCACTAACAAAAGAAATTTAGAAAATATGTATGTAATTTGCAAAAGTTCCTTAGGGCTTCCTACAAAAAATTGTGGAGAAGCGAGGAGAAATAACTCCGTCACTACCTTTCCGTCATTGAGGTTGATTAAAAATTACAAGATATATAGGATCCCAATGACTAAAAAGTTACCAAACTTGTTTATAAACTCCTAACCGCATCGTTAATTGACAATACGTTTGATAGCTCGTACGCTTCAATTCGATTACGAATCATATTAGAGCATGGTGCGACGTCGGCGATGTCACGGCGGATATGTCACGCAGTTGTCACGACTTACTGACACGATATTCCGGGCGGTAAAGCGATGACTCGTATGGAATGTGGATATACAATTTAACTCAGTTTCAGCAAAAAAATTCTTTATGAATAAAATTATGTACATACCTACATATAGCATGTAGAAATTAATGTTATAGGTAGGTATATAACCATAATGTCTTTAATTAACAACTCTTGGCAGAGTGGTGGACGAGCTTAACATTGTTTTTATTTCGAATGGAGATGATTGATTTATGCCTAGTAATGGGTCAACATTAATTTAATTATAGCAGTGCACGTATGTTAAAGACGAGCTTCTAACCGCTAAGCTAACACAGTCACTGTAGTACCTATAGTGCAAAAAATGAGCAATTGAAAAGGAGCTTCCTATTACTAAAAATACTTTTAACATGCTGTAGATTCTAATCGACAGTCTGCAAAAGTTTGCTGGAGTGCGATGACCTGCTTCGCTTTGCTATAACGACCTGAATTGAGTCCTCGTCGCGCCTAATTAAGTGAAATGAACCGAAAACATTTAGAGCATGGCTTTGCTGATGTATTTAGCAATCGATCATGAATATAATACGACAGTTTCCAATGACTGACACGGGAGAGGTCATAAAGACGTAACCATCACCGTCCGTAGGTAGCAGGCATAAATCAAAGCTTAGACATCTACGAGACAATGATTAACGATTTTTATTAAGTAGAATAGATTTACGGACATTTTTGGTAACACAAGTTACTTTGTCATAATCTAAATGACAAGGTTAGGTATCTTTACATCTATAGAAATATGTGATAAAATTGGTATTTTCTGAGATTGTCTTGACTAATTTGGTTTCGGCGATCCGTCTTTTTGTATTTACTTAGTATTTTATATGATTGGTGTTGTATTATGTTTATACCGATAAATAAATAATAATAAATGACCTATTGTTATTATTTATTCAAAACCAATTTATGATTAAGTATAATAAACTAAGAATCTTAAATAACAATCATAAACACTCGAGAACAGATATTTTGGACAGATAAAAGAAATTGAGGCACTTGTTTTAAGATTACTGTCGTTTACTATGTTTGTAAATAATGCCAATAATAGCAGAGTTAAGCGATGCTGGTCCTGTTTTGAAGGGTGTTGTAAGTGAGATATACTCATCAGAGGCGTTTCAACTCAGTCTTCAGGTCAGGTCCTCAGGCCCTCAGGTCAAGCATCTGGGGCAGATGATAAAAAAAGATATCAGGAATCTAATCTCATCTGGGCTTGATATAAATGCCCATGGGTGGCAGTAGCCACTTACTACCAAGCGGACTGTATGCTTGTTGTTGCATAAAGTAGGTACCTCATTATAAAAAAAATGTTTCATCGCAGGCATGACTATTGATCGAGTTGTAGGCTAGCGGAGAAATGAGCACAACTGGTAATAATTTGCCGTAAACTTTATTTCTTTATTGTGTTTTTCTTATTTATGCATAATATTCTTACATTTTACGACCTTTTGCAATCTGTTCGTATATAAAGCCTAATGCTAATGTTGAATGAAATCCTGTACCTATGTTGCACAATATAAAAATGCCTGCACCTGCACGGGACGTGTCTGTGGGCGTCCCGTAGTGCTGTCATATACAGTTATTTTCTCCTACTCCCACGTCTTTCAGACTATAGTTATGCTACGAGCAGTAGCTTCACTCTCAATAAATCTGTTTGTAATAATTTTAATTGCATTATTATTATTAAAACGTATTTGTGGTTACCATTTTTAGAAGTTATAGGAAAGTAGGTACTTGGGTAGTACCCAAGAGGAAACTTCATCTAAGTTTCCTTATCGTTCTTCCTAATATTAGATAGTCATATTCTAAGTTTAGAAACGGTAATTGCCTTCCATTTTACAAACTTAATTTAGTATTATATCTATGGGTATGTTTTTCTTTCGTGCTAACATTATTTTGCATGTTTAAATAGATAATGAAAGATGTAGAGTTTCTAAATCAATGATAGAGGTGATTGAGATTAACTCGTTACATAGACTAATAGACATACATTGGGTTTTTTAGTTTTATTATCGTTAAAATAACGATTTAAATTACAGTAAATTTATTAAAAAAAACTGACAGGCTTTTGTTTCATACAAAAAATGGATTTCGATCACAGACCTGATACCCTTAGTATGAGTTTTACACGTTTTTACATACACGATTGTTTTTGTATTTGTTTACGTATTTGCTTATACATTTTCAATCAGCGCTCCAGCGGACTGTATCAGAACTTATTACATACAAATACAAAAACAGTAATTTTTGTGAAAATATAAAACTCACCCTTAGTTTGAGTTTTTATATTTTTAATTTTTTAATTAATGATGCTATTAAGGTGTCATGTAAAACCAAGGGAAGAAAGGAATATTCGTTTTGGCTTGAAAATAATTAACATCTTTTATTTAATCTCAACATATTTAAAAAAGTAAACATGCTTTTCCTTACAAATTTACTCAGAATCAAACCTCTTATTCCTCGCAAAAGCTTTTTACAACCCAACCAACGCACCCCTATTCAATTGCGCGTATAAAAAGCGGATCTGACCTGTTTCAGCGGTTCTCCCTTCGCACAGCTTCGCGGCATGTGCGGTTAGCTCGTTACATCGGTACATTAATCGAATATCGGTACAATATGCGCCGAATATTGTTATCAATTATCGCGCTCTACGCTGTCACCGAACCCGTAAGCTGCTCCGATGTGGGTAAAGACGGCTTCAATTTTTATAAAGGTATATTGAAATTAGTTATTTTAGCTGGTAAAATTATGCTTGAAAAGCTTACAAAAAATAACACGTAGTACTTACGCTATGTAGCTAAGAGACATTGTTAGGTATTCAATCTATTTCTTCTGTATAGACATAGGTTGGTTTGACGGGTGTTGTAAGGGAGTCATACTTTCCCGAGGCGTTCCAGCTTAGTCCTCAGGGGTAAGGGCGCATCTGTCACCAATCTCAGGTAGGAATATCTAATCCTATCTGGAGTTGATTACAGATGTCCATTGGCGGCAGTAGCCACTGACCATCAGGTGGACTGCATGCATACTGTGTTCTGTGACCTGGTTCTGAACAAGGAGCCGTCTATCGTAGCCGTTATTAATTAAAAGGTGTCTGTGGTCAACTTCTGCGATCCTTGCTTAGTTTGGATTTGAAGTTGGTCACATAATTATACGAGTATCTAGTATCTATGAGGCATTGACCCCTCAAGTCTAGTCAACATATTTTAGTTATTTTATTTGCTTCTTTTTTCTATCTCATCTGTTATTTTCTTATTTTTTTATCTGTTGTACCTGAATGTTGCACGAAAAAATTTTTTTTTGCTAAAAATCTTCAGTATTTTCCTTTATACCTATGAGATACATAGGAGAGCTTTTGAAATGATTTTTCCATCAACAGCAGTAGATTTTAATTGGAGCTTAAATCCGGTTCTGTTCGGTTTGAAGCGGTCTTTCATCGTTCACCGGCGAAAAATAAAAGTTGCCTTACCTCAGCCGGGTCAAGAATAATATTGGAATATTAAAGGAAAGGTTATTGACTTCCATTATTAAGTTGATTGTCAGTTTAAGGGTCTTTTTACGTTTACTTTTTAATTATTCCAGTTTTAATAATATAATGCAGAAAGTTTACAATTTATTTATCTGATACTTATTAATAACTATTCAGGTGCATATACGAGTATTTATCCGACTTCAAAAAAGGAGGTTCTGTGTTCGACCGCTATTTATGTATATATGTTCGCGATTTTCTAAAATAACTAATCATTTAATTTGGATTTGGTAATCTTTAATTGTTATTAAAATCAAATATTTTTATTATCAAAAATGTAAGATAAAAAGTTAGAGTAAAAGCTATTGCAATATTTTTTGGTAAATATACTGAATGACCTTTAATTTTGTTTATATTTAAACGTATTTATAAAATTCTCGTGTCACAATGTTAGTTACCGTACTCCTCCGAAATGGCTTTACCGATTTTCACCAAAGTTTATATACATATTCAGTAAGGTCTGAGAATTGGCTACTATCTATTTTTCATACCCCTAAGTGATTGTTGTTCATCCTTAACGTTTTTATTAATATGGCAACACAACGTTTGCCAGATCAGCTAGTGTTAGAATAAAATCTGACATAAAATCAAATTCAAATTAATTTAAAAATGTATTTGGTTCAAATAGAGACTTAATCGGAAATACGGTTAATTAATACATTCAGCAACAATGAACTGAAACATTATGTAAATACATCCTAATTCAATTAATTACGGCATATTAGCTATGTATGTATGGGTACCACAGTAATAGGATTACTCCCACACATAAATGTACCTTTGAGCAAATCATTGAATTATGTTCCTGACGGCTGCTACGATGTGTTGGTAACATATTATAATTCATGTGTGTAGTAATACTAATGTACACACAAATACATACTTGTGTATACTAATGTATACACAAATAGATGATTTATAATCTGTGAACGATGAATTTGTGTGTAATAGTTTGAGGGGCAGAAAGGGCAGCAATCATTTCCATGACAGACAGACTGACAAATAGTAATGGTTCAATTATGTTGGTATTTTTTTGATTTATTTGCCTTTTTAAGTCTTAAATATATTTCTCAACTTCTGACTTTTCAACTATAAGTTAATATGTATAAGTAACTTTATTTGAAACACCTTATAGAAGGAGAAAAAGAGGAAATAACGAGAAGGAACAGAGGTAAAGGGAGATATAAACATATTTCAGTTATAGAATTTGTTCGGTTACTATTTTTAAAGTAGCGAGTGCAGCAATAACATTCTTACAGGGTTTTTGTAAGAAATAAATTACAAAATTTGATTGTCGTTAGTTTTGAATTTAATCGTGAATGTTCATCAAAACTACGGAATCTTTCACCGAACGTGGCCCAAGATGCACTGGGTATTCTTATCAAGTTGATGTTAACAAAAATGATTGTTTATTATTTTATTACAGACTATTTAAGAGGTCGAAACGACGATATTATAGGTGACGAGATGTACCCCAGCGATCGCATGGTTTGTAAGTATATGTAAATATAAACAAAATGCATATTTTTCACCATTTCATATATAAAAAAATTATAACAATGATATTCGATTAACCAATGAAAACAAGTAGATAAGTTTAAAAAGAAGTTAAAGTTAATTTATTTACAGATTTCTACCGGACCCCGTTACAGCTATACCCCGGGTTAACGCCGGTATTCGAGCAAGAGTACAAAAAGAGAAATGAAAACATATTCAAAAGTTAGTATACATGTAATAAAAACCTTATATAAAATATTAAATAAGTAATTACAGTCAACAACTCAAGTAAGGTTACTTATTTTTATCAGACGCCAAAGTATGACCATGTGGTAATTGTCGTTGTAATTATGAGGGATTGAAGGAGATTGAAGGTAGTAGAACTCGTTGTGGTTCTACTCCGAACGCACCACCGTCACATCTATTTCTGCATAATAAGAGCAGTGTTAATCGCTGCTGTGTTCTGGTTTGAAGAGTGTGGTAAGGGAGACATACTTTTCCGAGGCGTTATAGCTTAGTCCTCAGGGATAGATGACCTCACGTAGGAATATCTAACCCTATCGCGGGTTGATTATAGATGTTCATGGGTGGCAATAGCCATTTACCATCAGGTGGTCTGCATACTCGTCCGCTATATTATAAAAAACTCAATTTAAGGAATACAAGTGTGGATAACATTCATTTATTATTAACGTCCTTTTTCAGATCACATGATGAACAAGGAGGCTCTATATCTGGAGATTCCGAGAAAACGAACTTCGAAAACTGCGCTGTCACTCATGATGCAGAACAAGAATACGATACCAAAATGATATATTTTTCTTATAAATATCTATGTATATCCTTATAATGTGACTGTGGTCTATATTATTGGCTCCCAGGTGTATAAAATTCCTAATTATTTGTTTCCTAAAGGACTTTGTAGTTGTTACCGTTAGTCTAGTGTTGTTTAGGTATTAGAATACAATGTAGGTAGTGTTGATAGAAATTACATGTTCAATCTTTATCTTTTCAGGGACGTGGAACATTATTGCCTCTACGGAAAGTAGCGGAATTTAACGGTACATATATTTTTATAAGATTAACTTAGTAAACGTGCATGTAGGCCTGATGGTTAGTGGTCACTGTCGTCCACGGAAATCGGTGTCCAACTCTATATAGAAGAGTAACTGTAATACCAAGGCCGATTAGAGAAACAAACGAAAAAACAACAAACGCTTTCTACACTCACAGCCCCACACTAGGATTCCCTGTGTCATGGGTGGCATGGACACACACATAGACAAATACACAAACACCCAGACCCAGAAGCAGAAATATAAATTCATCATTTAGCTATCTGTCTGGCCGGGGATGGAACCCGGGACCCTTTGCGCGTCAGACCGGTATAGTGACCGCTCCGCCACGCGGGTCGTCAAACGTTGTTACTTTCGGTCGAGATTACATATATTCATTCATCATTATATCACCTAAGATGGTCGCCTCACTTGTAAGTCAGCCGGTATTCACACTCTTCCACCAAAACGATATAACTTCTTAATGCTAGACTTCGATTCATTCATTAACATTATTATACTCGTATTATCTATTAAAACGCTTATTATTTTGTTTCAGATTTGGCATAGTAACATTGATCTTAAATTTAATGTAGGTACAATACTTATTTGCGTATTCAATTTATAAGTAAAATATACATTTCAATATAATTCCCTACTCTCATAATTCAACAAGGCACTGAGCTGGAAGCAGACATTATGATACTTAATAATTTTTATAACAATGAATATTATATGAATTTAATTAAAACTTTCTTAGAAATATCCACTATTGTTTTAATAAGCGTAAAATAAAATAAAGATAAATTAAATTAAAAAATATAAAATAAACTTGGTGTTTTCGTTCTTTGTGAATCTTAAACTGAATAAATATTTAAGAATAGGCACAAAGGATTTCAAAACTAAGACAGAAACTCTATTATCTTAGACTTAATTAAGCCGAATGTAGGCACTATACCTCATAAAGACCGAAAAATGATGGAATGAAAACTATATTTATTATATCATCCATAATACAAAAGCCGGCTTCAGCACTGCTGTATGTTCATTGTTGAGTGATAATAATTAAATGGAATCATATTTGGAATGGAATGGAAATCATATTTATTTAATAAGGATTACGTCAGACCATGTAATTTTAAACGAAAAATGTTATTTATCAAAATATTAAAATAAAAACAGAAGCACACGAGTATACAGTGTGAGAAAGTATCGCATATTATTATAGTGCTAAGTGGTTACTACTATACATATAGGTACAACTATAACCATCCAAATATAACAGATGTTCTAACTAATGCGAGGGGTTATTTAGAAGGAGTACCATACAGTCCATTTGATGGTAAATGGCCCATAGACACCATGCTTGTAAAGGTTGTAATAGGCATAACAATGGTGGTACTGGAGTTGAACCATGAAGAGATCTATTACCTTGCATCATTAGGCCACCTTAACAGTTATACCAGTAAATTACAACCAATGAGCTTAAATAAGATCTAAAAGGCTACTGGACAAGTTTTACAAAGTTATGTTTACTTCAGGAAGCCATTCTGTTCGCTTATGCGTTCAGAATTACAATGTCATAAACTTTACGGAATCCGCAGAATAACCATGTTATATCTTAAAGTTAAACGGAACTAGTAGCGCTATTAGATTTGCAAACTTTCTTCACCACTGTACCTTTATTGGAACGTTTATTCGTAATTGAAAGTTCTGGTTCCTTTTACTTTTTAGTTATGTATTTATAGAGGAAAAGTTTTTAACCTCATGTTTTGAATACTGACCAAAGCAAACGAGTTTAGTGACTTACCATCAGGTGAGCTTCAATACATATCTGTAAGCAATTCTCATAGATTAGTAAAGATACTTCGCCGCCTTGAAATTGAATAAAGCCACAATCGGCTTCTTAGTAAGTTCTTTTTTTGAATTCTTGACAAATAAAAACATTTTTAGAGAAAATTTACGAATAAATAACTAATGCTGCGTAATTTACATAATAATTAAATAATTATTTCAAATATTTTAGGGACATTTTAGCACGGAGACGTGGCAAAACTTTTTTACGCAACTATTTCAATTCTCAAAACTGGGTACATTTTCTTGTTAGGAGTGAGTAATCTTTACTAATCTATGTCAATTCTGTGTAAAACTGGAACCCCCCGGAAAGCCGATTAGAGATGCGTGCCATTTCTGAGCACTAAGATGGATGATGATCTCCTATGCATTTTGATACCATCATAGTGGTGCTGTCACTTTTTAAATTTATTTAGGCTTCTTAACCCTTTCATTTACAATTCTACATTTTGCCTTGTCTGATTTCGCAGCAAAACTATTCCACTAAGGACCTTTCATGATGGTTTCTGCCTGCCATTATCAATTTGGTATTTGATGCTTGCTGACGTTTGAAAAAGTATTAGTAAGTGGGCAATTACAACATTACTTGAACTAATAATGTTAATGATAGTAGGGTAAAAATATCATTAATATTTTACCAAGCTTAATAAATATATTTCGATATCGCAAATTCCCATGATAGTAAGCCTCACCTCGGCTCATGCTGCCGTAATCAGTTCAGATAGCGCGCAATATTAGAAGTGGCGTGCTAGATCCCGCGATCCTTTCATGAGGCTTGATCCGAGCGGGGGACGATTTATTTTCATTTTATCATAAACTAGGGTTCCTCGTAAAAAGAACCTAAGAATATATTATGGGGATTGTATTAAAATTCAAGCAGAGTCGCGGCGAATAGCATCACTGTTTTTGTGTATATTGGCGACAAAATATTATTTCTGGAAAAGGCAGGAGTGTTTCCTTTGAAGTTATTTCTATTGCTGTCACTCACACGCACAGCTACACTACAATAAACCTATTTTGAAGATCGTCAGTATGTAGTACTGTTCTTCTTTAGACACCTATAGATGGCAAGATGATAAGCATGGATCCTTGCGTCACTGCAGCCTGATATTTAACACTAAACTGGATTCAGAAATGTAGTATTTGACTACATTTCGCCTTTTATACGGCAGAAGAAAAGTATTTTCCATTCTATTGTTTTAGGGTCTATTTATTTTACGTCTGTTTATTTTAATTGCTTTGAATTTTACCTAATAAAGTAAATCGAAAGCCTTAATTCCCTAGACAGAACCGTAAAATAGAAAGGTATTTTCCATCCTCACTTCGACTCGTTGATAACTAGTAATCAGTTCGGATAGCGGGCGAAATTGCAAGTGGCGTGAGATCCCATGGGTCTGCCCTCATACCCTACACCAAGTCGGGGTCTATTTTGTGCATTTTATAAAAGGAACGTTTGAGAAAATAAATTTTATACCTATATGGTGCTGCGGATAAATAACTTAATGTTTGGATTTATTGGGTTGTAAATAGGTTAGCAGTGATAGCCTTGTGGTTAAGAAACTCGGCCTCTTGATCGAGGGGTCTGAGGCACAAACCTCAAGCAACCCTAGTTTTTATAAGTGTGCATATTAGAAGTTAATTATCACTAGTTTAAACGGTGAAAGAAAACAACGTGAAAACACTTGCATACCTGAGAAATCTTAAAAAAAAAAATCTGAGGTATGAAGTCTACAAATTTGCACTTGGCCAGTGCGGTGGACTATGGCTTAATCCTTCTCATTCTGAGAGGAGACCCGTGCCTAGCAGTGGGACAGTAATGGGTTCATGATGATGAAATATGTAGGTGCACGTATAAAATTAGGTGTCCCATGAGTGATGTGATAACTGACTTCGAAAAATGCCATCAGGAGACTAATTTCTAGTGCTTGCTATAGAATATCAATGCATATTGATATGGTGGATGAAAATTCAAATCTCATTTATTCATTTGGGTTCTTGTAGAACTCAACTCAATCTTATAGCTTCGTTTTATAATAGACCTTAAACTGAAAAATAATTAATCATTTATAAAAACAAACTTCTTTATATTATTTTCTACTTTATATTTGAGAATACTTTATGAATATCGTTGAGAACAAACATTTAAAGTGCATCAACTCTCAACGTTTGCTCGAAAATATTTAGTTATGAAAAGCTTCAGCTTTATCTACGACAAACAGTCTATAAATGTATCTTCGTATATAGAGAACATTACTAGCTTTTTATTATTATATAGGAGTAGCAGATAAGCATTCAGTCCACCTGACGGTAAGTGGCTACTGCCACCCATGGACATTTGTAATCAACCCCAGATAAGATTAAATATTCCTGAGGTCGGCCGCAGATGCGCCCTCACCCCTGAGAACTAAGCTGGAACGCCTCGTAAAAGTATGTCTCCCTCCCTTTAAACTAGAACACAGCAGCGCTTAACATTGGAGAACGCTTAATACGCTGGAGTCGAACCACAAAGGGTTCTACCTGTCATTATGTATTAGCTTAAAATTGCGAGTTTTTTATGAATAATTTTAATTCATTTCCAGTTATTAAAGTGTATTTTTGAGAAAATTAATAACGAACGTGATTCGCTTCCAAATTCCTACGGACGGGTGCGGCATGACGATTTCCTCCTTCAGCGCCGGCTGTTGTAAAATTTATTATATTTTATGAATTATTGCGGTGGAATAATTATAAGACTTAAAGAACTTTTGATGGCGGTTATTAAATACTATTGTACTAAAATTATCGTGAAATGTAGCGAATTGAGACGTAATGAAGCGTTTAATAAATTGCGCTTTATGCAATTCAATATTAATTTTTGAATGTAAATGCTTATAAAATGAAAGTGCTTTAGCTGCTTCATTGTAATATTTTTCAAGGGTTACGTGCCCGTGTGTAGTGATAACCTTGTAAGTACGGGTTGAAAGTCAACCATTTAATCGGGGATCCGAGGTTTGCACTCCAGTCATCTCTGTTTTCGAAATTATGTGTCTTTAAAAAATGAATAATCACTTGCGTTAATGGTGTAGGAAAACATCGCGATAAAACCTAGATTTTTTTTAAAAAGATCTTAATTGTGTCTATGGACTACCAATATGCACTTAAGCAGCAGAACCAGTACAGTAGAATTATGGCCTAAGTGTCTGACAATGAGAAAAATGATAATGAGAGGACACCCGTGTCCAGCAGTGGAAAAGTAATGATCACGAGCTCGAGTTTAATGAATTCTTAATCATTAAAAGTAAAGCCATACAAATATATTTGTTTCTTATTCAGTTTTTTATAACTGAAAGTTGTTTGTGCTCGATCGTCAAGTAAAACAATAAAGCATTCAAGGGTCTCTGACAAACAAAACCGTGAGTCCGATATAAGGTTATTCGAAGCGGTGGCATGTCGGCTTCTGTTTATTGGAAAAGTTCTTAAAAGTTCAAAACAAACAACCGAGAAAGGTGGCTTCGTTTTATCAAAGCCTAAAACAGTCTGTTTTAAAGTCGTTTTATATTTTATCATTACAGTTGGTACTAAAGTTAGGTTTGAGTTCGTTAACTTTGTTAAATTAATCGGGTAATAAAGTACTTTATTGTGTGATTAAGCGTCTTTGTTTACCGATATTTTGACCCCGTTGCATAAACCGTGAGGACGGCAAAACTGCGGTGAAACTTCATTTGTAGTAGCCTTAAGTTTGAGAGTATACATTAAATATGAACATCTCTATAGTACCCTACCAGGATTTTGTACGTTTTTACAAATATGACTGTTTTGGTATTTGTTTCCGTATAAGCTCATACTATTTCCAAGTTCTGACACAATACGCTAGGGGCGCTGATTGGAATTTATATGGGCAAATACCTAAACAAATACCAAAACAGTCATATTTGTCAAAATGTAAAATCTCCTGGTAAGGGTACAGATGTATAATGTCCAGCATTAGTTCCAGGCTAAGAGTGGCAGGTCTGTTATGGGCTAAGAGGCTCAAGCTCCCTAAAATCTAAAATTTCGTACTTAAGGTCCGATCACCAATTATCTTTCAGGGGGTAGGGAGCAAGATGTCCGAACTTTGAGAAGGCTGCAAAATTTGAGTCACCGACTTTGAACTTATTTCGGAGACTGCATAATTGTATCATCTTCAAATTCTTTGAAAGTCTACCTTTCGCTGGGTCAAGCTCTCCCAACGAAGATCTTCCTCAAGGATTCAATCCCATCATCGTATCTAATCATAATTACATCCCAGGACTTTCAAGATATATGTTAATAACGATTTTCTTAATTTTAGAGATCTTAATACAACTCTATATCATTTGAAGACAACATTTTCTCAATATACTTATTACCACAGCATGGACCTCCAATGAGCATAATCAAATTGAGTGGCTCACGTACGGTGTATCAATTTGGAGCGACGTGAGGAAGATGGCAATGACGCGTGCTCCAAATTAGGCTCATATTTTTACGTGCTTTGTTAAAAACAACATTTTTATTGTGACAATTCTGTTTTCGTTTTCGAATTTTAATGTTTTATTATTTCGGCATAGGTAGGCTTAGAGGTCCACGCATAGTATATAAGAGTCGTAGTCCGCGCTAACGACAAAACGGACGCTGACGCACGGCGATAGTCGATGATGGTCGTTGACTGTCGCAGACTATTATATGCTTGTCGACGCCAGTCGAGGGCTACCGGCCCGTAGAACTCACGGAACGTTTCCGCCTCTGCGGACGCGGGATAGAAGTGGATGGATGGATGGAAATGATAGCTATGTTTTTCCCTACATTTTTATATTCTACACGTGCGCGTTTTTCAAAACAAAAAAATATCTATTCCACATCCGGGGAAGTGGAAGAAAAACGCTCCGTCCATTCTTACTTAAGTATTTAACAAGTGAAATGCAAATAGCATAAATCCGTATTCAATGTTCATATACGAATATGTTTTAGAGTGTCCTGCGTCCCAGTTTTAAAGATTGGATTGAAAATAGATTTGGATTAGCCGATACGTGGCATCACTATTGAAATCTAAAATACCTGTTATTACAGAATTTATGGGATGACAACGTCTGTCCGTGTCATAGTAGACCATACTTGCGTTATAGTAATGGGTGAAAAATATATATATTTTGTGTTTGTGCTTATTTGCACTATTTTTTTTTATATAATACAGGAGTAGCAGACGAGCATGCAGTCCACATCTGTAATCAACCCCAGATAGGATTAGATATTCCTACCTGAGGTTGGCCACAGATGCGCCGCTACCCCTGAGGACTAAGCTGGAACGCCTCGGAAAAGTCTGTCTCCCTTACCACACCCTTCAAAACAGAACACAGCAGCGCCTAACACTGCTGTTATTAGGTAGAAATAGGTGTGGCGGTGGTGCCGCCGGAGTCGAACCACAAAGGGTTCTACCACCTTCAAATTTTTTATAGTCTGAGCTGTATTTCCTTGCAGTACATTTTCAACTCTGGATATTTATCATCTATCACCTGTCTCGTCGGTGAACATGAACTATGCACAATGCTCTTTGAGTGCTGGTCGTCGGATTGATGCACGGACGATTTGCATCGTACGTTGCAAGCACGGCTGCACACGATCCGTCTTGCTGTCGGTGGAAAGATGGATTGCGCTTAAACTATCGTTACCAACAATTTACTAGAACCATGTGTTAAATGTGGTATTAGATGATTTAGGTAGCGCTATTTGTAATAACATAAGTTCCCTGCTCTAAAAAATTCTACGATTTTATTCTATTTACGAGTAGATGTAAAAAGAAAAGAAAAGAAATCTTTACTAATCTATGCCCACGGGTTACGTGGGCATAGATTAGTAAAGATTACTCACTCCTAACAAGAAAATGTACCCAGTTTTGAGAATTGAAATAGTTGTGTAAAAAAGTTTTGCCACGTCTCCGTGCTGAAATAAATGTCTCTAAAATATTTGAAATAATTATTTATTTATTATGTAAATTACGCAGTATTAGTTATTTATTCGTAAATTTTCTCTAAAAATGTTTTTATTTGTAAAGAATCCACAAAAAGAACTTACTAATAAGCCGTTTGTGGCTTCATTCAATTTCAAGGCGGCGAAGTATCTTATCTATGGTAACGTCATATTATAATATAGTAATGACAATTAGACGCAATATTACATCTCATAATCAAAGGACGGGAGCCCAGAATTTCTCAGATTTAACTGAATTAATTCCCATATCTACTCGGAGTTATGGATATTCATTAATAATTAGTTACAGTAAGTTTAATTCGAGATCATTAGTGAATAGGTATTCGCAGACATTTAACTTTGGTTACTATAATACGTTAAATAATATGTGAACATCATCAGAGCATCGATTATAATTTCACTTTGTGTAATATTAAAGTATTTATATGTACATTTTTGAAGTCCTCTATTGAAATTTTCCAGGAGGTCGAAACAATAAAGTTAAACAATAAAGAATTAAACTTTTATGATGAAATTCTTGTTTAATTAAATTAAACATATGACTTTAAAATTTTTGAATGGAAAATGGAATTTTTGAGTACACTGAATATCCTGTTCGATTACACTGAAAGGTTCTGTAATTAAAAACGAATGCGTAAAAAGATTTTCTCATTAATTCAAATGTAAGGTTTTTTTTATTTTATGTAGCTCTATTGATTTTCCTACTACAAGCATATTTTTATTTCATGCATACCATTTATTTCATCCAAAATGGTTGTTAGAGACCGTAATAATTTTTATCGCCTACTACTGGCGAAAGCTTGAATCTACGCGTGAAAAGCTATATTCAAAATCAAAATCAAAGAATTTAAATATCTTAAATTAAAATGATAATGGAATAATGTAAATAGCGGTGCTAAAAATTTTTGCAGAACTCAATTATACTTAGTACTGAGTACTGAAAAGCTACAAATCAATCTTAATAAGTTAGTTTCAAAATCTATTGAAGTGTTTGTTGAATCGCATTTTTTTATTATAGAAAGCTATAGATAGGTATCGATACATTCGTAAAAACGAAATTCTGTAGAGCTTGCAGGACGCTAGGGCCCACAAGGCCTATTCAAAGACTAGATGACAGCGGTATCAGCCCAGATACTGTAAAGACATCTGCGACCATCCGCGAACCCAATTTGATGCCTCACGAAATCTGCACAAAGTTAATGGAAAAGAATATGTCTCGGACGATACTGATCCCCTGTTTGTTATAATAGTTAGTGAGGTCGATCTGTTTTTTTTATTCGAGGTCCATCTGTTTTTTTTATTGGAGGAAAGGATTTAATATATTGCTCATAGCTCATTTTTGTTTTCATAAAAGTCAATTGAAGAAAATATTGCAATACTGATTAACATTATTGAAAAAATTAAAGCCTTATTTTGAGCTTTGTATGCAAAATTGTTAAAGTTAATTCTGTTCGAAGTTTTAGTGAAGCAGACATTAAATCAAATTTTGTGAACGTACACTGGAGCATGTAGATCACTGACAAAATTTATTTCTTTTGGGAACTTTACAGTACGTAACAGTTAAACAAGGCAGTATCAAGGCTGTGATAGCTTAGTGGTTAAAAAACTCGGCATCTCGATCGAGGGGTCCGAGATTCGAATTCCAGACACGCACCTCTGATTTTTCAAAGTTATGTGCGTATTAGAAATTAATTATCACTTGCTAAACGGTGAAGGAAAACATCGTGAGGAAACCTGCATACCTGAGAGACTACTATTAAAAAAAATCTCAAAGGTATGTGAAGTCTACCAATACGCACTTGGCCAGCGCGGTGGACTATGGCCTAATCCTTCTCATTTTGAGAGGAGACCCGTGCCCAGCAATGGGACAATAATGGGTTGATGATGAATAGTTCAACTAAACCCTCATCCGCGTATCAGCCTTTAGGAGTCTAATGCTGGATGTAAGCCTCCTCTACTTTTATTTCAACCTTACCCTACTACATTATAATTACTTAGATGTGGTGGTTATTAGTGGTGACGATACACTGTATTCTCCGGAAGTTATTGCTTTTCATTTCATAGATACAGGCGATTCAAACCAAAAGTAATCTCCCACTAGCCTCAGGAAGATATGCAGTGTAAACCATTACCGAGATATAGCCGGTCATACTAAAAATAGTTTTTATAAATCAAAGTTCACTGTAGATATACAGCACTTTTTAGTTTTAAAGTCAGAAAATTCGTCAAAGCTAATAGGTATTCGAACTTTCAGTGGAGCAAATATTAAATTAAATTCCACCAGCGTATACTGGCAGCGTGGAGCTCTTCCACAAAATCCATTGCGTTCGGGGATTTCGTAGCGCGACGCTGTGCTCTGCGAGACTTATGTACGCGAAAATTTAATTTGAAAAATAACTTTGAGAATCCGTGTTTGCACGTCGCTGCTCGACTCTGTACAAACATGACGCGCGACGTGCTTCCGCGGGGCTTAGGAAAGCCATCGTTCTCTGTCAGCCCTGATGAGCGATTTTACTTGGCAGGATAAAGCGCTCTTATTATTTGAGCCTGCATATCATTGCAGAATGCCACCGATAACTAGGGCTTATTTATTTTGTGCCAGATCCTTTGCCTTCATTATTTAGTACAGTGACAAGCAGGTGATTAATTGGTTTTCTATTATTTATACTCTCCTAGTCATTGATACCAAAAACTAGTATATTTTACTAAGGATACTGGATGCGTGTGACTTATTTGCAAAAATC
Source organism: Epargyreus clarus (assembly GCF_041222505.1). Classification (NCBI taxonomy): domain Eukaryota; kingdom Metazoa; phylum Arthropoda; class Insecta; order Lepidoptera; family Hesperiidae; genus Epargyreus; species Epargyreus clarus. The sequence continues at coordinate 11,466,994 of NW_027332213.1, forward strand.
CATTTCGCGCGGAGATTTCGCGGCGCGACGCTGTACTCTGCGAGACTTATGTTCGCAAAAATTTAATTTGAAAAATAACTTTGAGAATCCGTGTTTGCACGTCGCTGCTCGAGTCTGTACAAACATGACGCGCGACGTGCTTCCGCGGGGCTTAGGAAAGCCATCGTTCTCTGTCAGCCATGATGAGCGATTTTACTCGACGGGAGTTTTGTTTTAATCAAAGCAGAGTTTGCCCTTATTGAAATATGCCTCAGACAAATGCTCTTTGTACATTTCGCTAGTAGTTAATAGTTAGTATAGTTAAACAGTTAATTCCTTACCTATTAACAGTAATCTTTTACCATTTATATTAATAAAATGCTCATTGATAAAAAATGCGTTTACTACTAAAGTCAATTGAAGTATGTAGTTTGACTAAAAAGTTCAATTCTTTTGTGGATTTTATAGCATTTCAGAGTATCCGCGAAACTTAAAGTAAGAAATTAGAGAATCCGTGTGTGCACGTCGTCTCTCGACTGAGCAAACATGCGTTCCTACGTGCTTCTGAACTTAGGGATGCCATCATTCTCTGACAGCCTGATAGATGAACGGATTTACTCGACAGGAGTTTTGCATTCAATCATAGCTGAGTGCGCTCGTATATCACTAAAGGATGCATTCAACAACGGATAAGTGGTCTTGTATTTATACAGAAAAAATAATATTGATCGTATTTTTGTGCTTTTAGAGAAATATTCTTGTTCTCTAATCATACAACAATTTATATAACTAGAAATAGAGTGATGGTAATTGTTATCGTGGTAAGATCAAGGTGGTTTACAATGGAAATTAAAACAGGAATAAATACATAAAACGTCGTCTTTTATTTGATAGTGTTAGAACGTTATTTTGCAACTATTATCTACCTTACTAATTTTTCATAATACCGGTTACTTTGTTATATAGGGTGGCGTAAAATTAATTATTATTAGAAAATATGATACATATCTGTCAAGTGCCTTCTACCAGCGTTGACACAAATTTGTGCCCGATGTTCCACGACTTTCCTTAAGATTTCCGACCATAACACTTTGCATTCCAGTCGAATATTCTCCTGAAGAGCTGCGATTGTCTGAGGCTTGTTGCTGTTGTTGAGTCATTAGATCCACTTAAAGTCACTGTCTGGTGTGCCGTTCATGCGGGAGGAATAATTTCCGTATTCTTTTGAGGACGCCATCGGCAATACAGTGACTGTTGCTGACGAACGCTACAGGGTCATGATAAACGTTTTTTTTCTGCCGGAATTGGATGATCAGAGCTTGATGAACATATGGTTTCAACAAAATAGTGCAACTGCACACACAGCACGACCCACAATGGAAATTTTGAAGGAATTGTTTCCTGGTCGCGTAATATCCCGTTTAGGTGATTTGGTATGGCCAGTAAAATCGCCCGATTTAACCAGCCCAGACTTCTTTCTTTGGGACTACTTGAAGTCACGGGTCAATCGCAGCTCTTAAGGAGAATATTCGACTGGAATGCGAAGTGTTACCGGCAAAAATCTTAAATCAAATCGTGGAAAATATGATAATTATAGTTCAAAAAACTAAAAAACACGCTTTTATGATAAAATCAACTAAAAAGTAGAAAATAATTTTCAATCTAAGAATCAATTAAGGAACAGTAAATAGTATAATTGTGGAAAAAGTGTGGGGTGCTCCATTTATCAGGTTCGAAAAGCACCCCACACTTAGTTGATTTTATCATAAAAGCGTGTTTTTTAGTTTTTTGAACTATAATTATTTATTAATTTTTAGTATTTCTCGTTATAGCGACCACCATTATTCATCGTTTGTAAAAAAATCAAGTGTCTATCTATTACGATTTAAGAGATAAAGCCCAACGACAGACGAACAGACCGCAGAGGGTTTCGTTTTAACCTTTGAGTACGGAATCCTAAAAATCATTCTACAAGAGGGCATTATAGATATGTTTCAGAACATTTGAGTTATAGGGAAATAACCTTATTATTTTCTAAACTAAAAATCACGATATAAAAGTTACGCCTATTGAAACTAAATAGCAATAATTATTTGCAATCTAAAGTTGCGATGAACTTTGCTGAAGGTGCTTGAACAATCTCGCCTCGAAAATCGTTAATCCTGAGGATGTTGATAAGGACAATGGTACAAAATTATTAATGTTTAAAATATTGAATTGTCATCGGTCCTTAATAAGTATGCCAAATTTCGAGTTAATTCGACGTTTTGAAGGGGGTTAAAATCATGTTCAAAGATTCCGTTACATACTAACATACCAACATACATACGTCTGAAGCTAATAAAAGCGTGTTAATAAAAAGGGCGAACATTTGTATCAACGCTGGTGGAAGACACTTGACAGACATCATATTTTCTAAGTGGCAAAAAAAGTTACAGGTCCTGGTAACGATTTCTATTATTCAAAATTACTTTTTTTTATTCAGTACAAAAGTTAGTCAAAAACAAAATAGGGTGATTAATTTTGCGCCACCCTGTATGTTTTTTTGCTTTTAGTAAGAATCAAGAAACCGAATGGTTATAAAACGGTTATACCTATCTTTTTACCCATTTCGATGCCACATAATAATATTAAAAAGTACGAAAAAATATAAAGTCAAAAGCGAGTCGCGCATTCATGTCAAGTGTGACCACTGTACGAGAGTTAAAAGTCGAACGACTACAAAATGGAGCTTTTAACTTTGTACATTCTCAGCCGCATAAAGCACTCAAAACTACAGTACAATCGACCTCGCAACGTCTCTTTATATTTGCGGGGAAGAAAACCAATAGACTTTTTAAGTTATAGACGTTTCTAAGAGGAAGTAGAAAGTTTTCATTTTTTGATTGTTGTATATCACCAAAGGGTGCATCCGATAATGGATAAGTGGATCTTTATAAATAAAATATCTTATATTCGTTGCATGCTTAGGTTAACGTAAAAAAAACTGTTGCAAACAAACTTATGCTTGTTGTTACTGTAGTAAACGAAAGCTGGTTTACGAGGAAAATTAAAACAGAAATAAATAGATAAAACGTCGTTTTCTATTTGATATTGTTTTAAAGTTATTTTTAAACTTGTCTCTACCTAATATTTTTTTTCATAATACAGGTAACTTTTAAATATTTGCTTTTATAAAGAATCAGAAAATAGAAGAGTTTTTTCTTACCCGTTTCGATACTACAAAATTATATGAAATAAGTACGAAAAAATATATAGTCAAAAGCGAGTCGCGCATTCATGTCAAGCGTGACCACTATATGAGAGTTAAAAGTCGAACGACTACAAAATGGAGCTTTTAAATTTGTACATTCTCAGCCGCATGGAGCACTCAAAACTACAGTACTATCGACTTCGCAACGTCTCTTTATATTTGCGGGGAAGAAAACCAATCGACTTTTTAAGTTATAAACGTCTCTAAGAGGAAGTGGCAAGTTTGTATTTGTAGACATAATTCTTAGTAAGACAGAATCGTGTCATTTTCTGATTGTTTCTAAGCAAATCTATCTATTATAATTAATAAAAAGTGCAGTATCAGACTATGATTTCAAAATGCAATTTTAATTAAGTTGAGTACATTTCTAATAAATATATAAATGATAGGACTTTATTGAACAATTATATGATGATATAAGAGATTGTTTTGAATATTCATATTGAATTACTGTATAAATAGCAGTGTTTTATAGCAACAATGAATTCTTTATTGTCGAATGCTGAATTTTTTCATCGTAAATAAAAAAGATAAATCAATTTTTATTTGCTTAAACGGCCAAGTAAAACATCGGTAGGAAATCACACGAGAATTCTTTAAAAAAGTTTCAATTTTAATTTATCTTTATTAGCCGATATCACTCCACAGCTGGATATAGGCCTCTCCCAAAGCGTACCACTGAGACTGGTCTTCGACTCTCCTCATCCAGTTACTTCCAGCCGCTCGGGACAGATTCTCGTGCAACAAGCGAAAATTCTATCAATTGCCACTTAGCCAACGCGCGGTAGACTACGGTCTAAGCTCTTCTAAATCTGAGAGGAACGTGCCCAGCCGTGGGCTAGTAATATGTTAACGCCGACACAAAATCGATTTGAGCATCAAAACAAAATTTCATCGTGTTTTGGGAATCTCATTTATTTTCCCGTTCATCATGTTACTTTTATTGCGAAATGTCGGAGCAATACAAGAATATGATGCCGGTTTATCAGATCGGATGGCTGCAAATTTCCCGAGAGATCGGGTGGAGGCTGCACTCTAAATTTGTTTGCCCGCCTATCTTCATCGCCCACTCACCGGCTCATTTTATTTAATTTTTTCCATATATCTTGAGTTTACGGAGTGACCGTTTTTTTTCAACGTTTTGCAAAGAAATCAATAAAACTATAAAACAATGTCAACTAATTTATATTGTGTATTGTATAATATAGATATGATTATGTCTGTAATTATGACTTAAGCCCACTTAATAATGGTAATGTAACAATTGTTTCATCATTATCATCATCAACCTATTACTGTCCCACTGGTGGGCACGGGTGTCCTCTCATAATTAGAAGGATTAGGCCATAGTCCAACGCACTGGCCATGTGCATATTGGTAGACTTCACATACCTTTGAGGTTTTTTTTTAAAATATAAGTCTCTCAGATATGCAGGTTTCCTCACCGTTTAGCAAGTAATAATTGATTTCTAACATGCACATAACTTTGAAAAATCAGCCTGGGATTTGAACCTCGGACCCCTCGATCAATAGGCCGAGTTTCTTAACAACTAGGCTATCGCTGCCATGTTTGTTTAATGATTTTGATGTAAATGTAAATGATTTTAAAACAAATTATAAGAACGCTCTTCTATTTATGTATTTAGAAAACATTTTCTCTCTATAAGTAGTATATCCTGCTGGTTAATAGAATAATATATTTCACTGTGTCTGTATCTGGAAGTAAAATAAAAATCACGATTACGGATTAAGAAAAAATTAAAATTTATCACTTAAGTAAATAAGTACATTATTTTATTTTATTCTTCTGTCCACTATTGCATATGGCCTGGATTTCAGATTCACGCAAATACACTTTAGTTTATAATACTTAGTGTTAAACACAAGGTATTGAGATACCATTCCAAGTTTAACCACCGTATCATAACAATTCGTCATTAATCATCTCGCGTTGATGTTTCAGCTGACTTGGGAGTATCGTTATATCTATCTCCAAGCAAAACGCTTCGTATTGTTAAGATAAATTAATGTGAATGATGTCAGAAAGCAATATTAATTGCTAGCTCGTTTAACCAAATATTCACATTTAAGGCGACTGCAGCGCCGCCTCGCGGTAATTGCGACATTAATATTTGAAACTTTCACATACGGGAGTCCCTTGATAAATGATTTCGTAAACAATACACTCGTTGTTTTATTCACAAACATGTTGGAAAGCTCATTGTGTCTCGATGTTGTGATAATACGATTCTGTATTGTTATAGCTTTCATTTTCGTAACATCTTTAAGAAATTTACTTATATTTGAAATTAAATTCGCAAATTCTCGTCGTTCGTAATAAGAGAGCTATTCTACTCAACTTACAACTAATTAGTTCATCCATTGTATTAGAAATGTTTTTACTACACGAAATAAGAAAATATATTCGTAAGATTGTTTAATGTTTGTAAAAAAGAAATATATCAATTCAGCACCTATGATTAAAGAAATGTTTAATAGTAGTAGAAACTCAATTACACAGGCTACAAAATCCTTGTAGATAAATTCGTAGATAAAATCAATTAAATCCACTTTTGAACCAAAGAACGAGTGCAGGCGAATAGATCTGATTATGAGTATGTAAACAACCTATTCGGTGTTTGGTAAAAGTATTAATTTACTACAAAATAAACAAATGTGATTTTGTTTTTTTTCTTAATATTATCAGTAATTGTGTACTATTTACTATTTAAGAGCATAAACCAGGTTTAGAACCAATTGTGGAATCCCAATCACAATGGATAATAATCAATCTATCCATTTTTTACCCGCCAAAGATTGAAACTTTGCAATGATATTGTCAAATGTTGATAATTGGGAGGCAAAACATTCAATTACACTTATGACTGCTACAACAACCTATAACGTAATAAATATATGACAAAACAAAAGATACGTTTTATAACATTAATTAAAAATTTATAATAATATTTGTATTATAACGTTAATTAACAAAGAACTTAAGAATGTGAGCTTCATTTGGTGCACGCGTCATTCCCATCGCTCTCACGTAGCTCCAAATTGATACACCGCACGTGAGCCACTCAATTTAATGATCCTCGTTTGGTGCTCCACAAGGAAATGAGTGGGTACTTAAGATATTTTAGGTATCTAAAGAGATGTAGTGGAATTGTTATTTTCATTACCATAATAATTTACAATAACATTACTTGTGTAAGGGAAAAGAGACAGTAACGAAATTGGGCATATGCAAAAGCCACGTATTATTCATTTCATCATCATTATCATTATAAACCCATTACTGTCCCTATGCTGGACAGGGGTCTCCTCTCAGCATGAGAAGGATTATACCATAGTCCACCGCCCTGGGCAAGTGCGAATTGGTAGACTTCACATAACTTTGAAAACTTTTTGAAAGATGTCTCAGGTATGCAGGTTACTTCATAATGTTTTCCTTCACCGTTAATAGATTTTTTTCAAGATGTCTTAGGTATCCAGCTTACTTCACAATGTTTTTCTTCACTGTCAAAGTGATAAATAATATCTAATACGCACATGACTGAAAAATCAGGGGTGCCTGGGATTGAACCTCGGACTCCTCGATCAATAGGCCGAGTTTCTTAACCACTAGGCTATCACTGCTTTTTTATTATTTATTTACGATTTCTGCAGGATGAATAGGAGTATTTACGATCTGCGGTGCAGAGCGGTCACCATATCGATTTGATAGGCAGGCGGTTCCGGGTTGGATTCCGGGCCAGCCATAAGTCTTTATAAGAATTTCGATTCTAATCTGGGTCTAGGTGTAAGTGTATTGTTGTCCCTGTAGTTTCGGGACTAAAATAGGGCTACGATATCCCCTGCCTGTCGTAAGAGGCGCCTAAAAGGGGGCTTACGGGGTTGCCGCCGGCAAGAGTGGGAGCTCAAACCGTCCGTAGATCAACCCCGAGAAGGACGGCGGCATGTGTGGTCGCATGCCGTTGTAAACACCAGGTGTGCGGGAGGAGCGTAAAGTGCTTCCCCTAGGGCAGAGCCCGACCGGGGCATCGCGCTCGGAGGACCATCATAGACCAGTTAATTGAATTTAACAGAATAACCATTTAAATTGTATCTAAGTAGTATAAAACTGATTTAAAAATTTGAATCGTCTTCGGTAAGTAATTAAACAAAGGAAAACTCGTTGCATTATTCTTTGCAAGGATTGTTTCCGATTTCTTTTTAAACTTTGTTAATGAGAGACTAAAGCTATGCTACCTTTGAAGTAGCTTAGAGTACTGTAGAGTACTATTCAATCTATTCATGCTACTCGTCTTAAAGTTAAAGAACTATCTATTGTATCAAAGATCTTTGAATCGAGGTTTACTTAACGGATGTTGTTAATATTGTAAAGAGATGAAATCAGTTTTGATGAATTCTTCACCGTATCAACACTATTATGGGTTTTCCTTTAATCAGTACAAGACATGCTAAGAAATTAATTCATCATCATCATCATCAACCCATTACTGTCCCACTGCTGGGCACGGGTCTCCTCTCAGAATGAGAAGGATTAGGCCATAGTCCACCGCGCTGGCCAAGTGCGTATTGGTAGACTTCACATACCTTCGAGTTTTCTTTTTTTTTTTTTTTTTGTAAATCTCTCAGATATACAGGTTTCCTCACGATGTTTTCCTTCACCGTTTAGCAAGTGATAATTAATTTCTAATACGCACATAACTATGAAAAATCAGAGGTGCGTGCCTGGGATTTTAACCTCGGACCCCTCGATCGAGAGGCCGAGTTTCTTAACCACTAGGCTATCACTGCCTAGAAATTAATTAGTGTGTAATAAATTAAAAAGAACACGATAGTTTTTAATGGTAATCTAAAGTTAATAATATTTTGCTTATTAAGAAGCTTTTAAGTCAGTAAATATTCTAAGGCTATTAAAAGGAGAATTGTTAAAATAAAAAAATAATTGCAATAAGCTTCAAGACAATGGTAGTGGGTATAAGAATGTCGATGAAATCTGTTGCTATGGCAGTAGAAAAAGCGCAGCGATTTTACTCCCAAAATCAAATAATTCCAAGATTTCAACACGACGGCTTTAGGATATATAAATCAGTTTTATATACCCACATTTCAAAATTTCAATATCTATTTTTGAGGGAAATATAGGACATCTTAATAAGTAACTATGCAAAACTTGTCTGACAAGCTCTGTGCAGCTCACAAAGAACTCGGGAACTTTGGCAGTTGACGGAAACAGATTGCGCCGATGTTTAGGACAGCTACGCTTTGTTCCCTACAATTTACTGTTCTACAAAAACCTAGACAGGCCGTTATAGGTCAATTTATGGTTTGACAAGCTGTATTGATAGAATATCGATAAAGTTTGTTGCTATGGCAATAGAAAATGCGCTGGGATTTTACTCCCAAAATCAAATAATTCCAAGGTTTCAACACGACTGCTTTAAGATAGATAAATCAGTATTAAATACCCACATTTCAGAATTTCAATATCTATTTGTGAGGGAAATATAGGACATCTTAATAAGTAACTATGCAAAACTTGTCTGACAAGCTCGGTACAGCTCACAAAGAACTCGGGAACTTCGGCAGTTGACGGAAACAGATTGCGCCGATGTTTAGGACAGTTCCGCTTTGTTTCCTACAATTTACTGTTCCACAATAACCTAGACTGGCCGTTATAGGTCAATTTATGGTTTGATAAGCTGTATTGATAGAATATCGATAAAGTTTGTTGCTATGGCAGTAGAAAATACGCTGGGATTTAGTCCCAAAATCAAATAATTCCAAGGTTTCAACACGATTGCTTTAAAATAGATAATGATAATGATAATGATAGCCTTTATTAACAATCTTAATTCTTACATTTTATGTTTTCATATATATATATATATATATATATTTTTTTACATTTAATTTATTTTAAGCATTTGTAGGTAATTAATTCAATTTTTCTTTTAGACACCAGTTTCTTGATTGTCTTGCTTTCCAGCATAGGCCTCCCCGAGAGATTTCCACAGAGATCTATCTCTTGCTTTTCTCATCCAAGTCGTTCCTGCCATCTTTTTAATATCATCTTCCCATCTTTGATATTGTCTACCTTTTCTTCTCTTTTTATATCTAGGACACCATTCCGTCACTTCTTTAGCCCATTTTACAGTATGACTTCTAATCAAATGTCCTGTCCATTTCCATTTTTGTTGTAGGATCCGGTACTTTATATCTATTACTTTTGTTCTCTTTCTTATTGTTGTTAGTGGAACTTTATCCTTTAATTTTATGTTGAGTATGCTTCTTTCCATTTTGTGTTGACAAGTTTCTAAAGATTTAATGTTTTTATTTGTGCAACTCCATGTCGGACATCCATAGGTCATACTTGGTAGAATACACGTATCAAATATTTTCTTTTTTCCTTTAATTGGTACATCTGAGTTTTTCATTATATCTTTTAGAGTCCAGTATTTCTTCCATCCTATGTTAATTCTGTTATTGATTTCCTTCGTGGTGAGGTCAGTAGTAGATATTATTTGGCCAAGGTATATAAACTCATTTACATAGTCTAATTCAATAAAGTTGTGTGGTTTAATGGGGATTTTCAAGTGATTCGTCATAAGCTTTGTTTTGCCGGTGTTGATTGATAGTCCAACCTTTTCGCTTTCATATACAAGTTGTTCAATCATGCTCTGTAGGGTAATTGGGTCTTCGCAAATTAATACTAGGTCATCAGCAAATCTTAGGTGGTTTAGTACTGTTCCATTAATTTTTATACCGTAATCTTCCCACTTGAGCTGTCTGAATGTATGTTCTAAAGTTGCAGAGAATAGTTTAGGTGATAATGGGTCACCCTGTCTAACTCCTCTTCTAATTGGAAAATATTCACCTTCCTTTTCTGTGCGTATTTTGGCTTTCATATTTTTGTACAAGTTCTCAATTATACGAATGTACTTATTATGGACTCCTTGTGAGGTAAGAGCTTCCCATATTTTATCGTGTTTAAGCGAGTCGAATGCCTTATTATAGTCTATAAATGCTAGGTAATAGTGTATTCCATATTCGTTACATTTCTGAATTATTTGTTTGATGGTATGGATGTGGTCTAAAGTTGAGAAATCACTTCGAAACCCTGCTTGTTCTTTTGGCTGATTTTCATCTAAAGTTCTTCTTAAACGTTCTAGTATTATCTTGGAGAATAATTTATATACATTAGACATAAGTGAAATGGGTCTGTAGTTTGAAATATCATCTATTTTTCCTTTTTTGTGTAGTAAGATTATAGTTGACGTAGTCCATTGGTGAGGTATATATTCAGTTGTTAAAATTTCATTAAATAGGTCCGTGAGTGTACTCAAAATAATTCCAGATGTTCCAATTAAAAGTTCGTTAGAAATGTTATCTTGACCTGATGCTTTCCCTCTCTTTTGTGATTTTATTGCTTTAATAACCTCATCTTTCAGTATATTTGCAATTGGTTCCTCAAGGTCTTTGTTGTTGTTTATATTTGATGTTATTTGCACGTCATTGTAAAGTTCACGGTAGAAATCGGTCGCTGTTTCTAGTATTTCGTTTCGTTTAGTTTTATGTTTTTTGGTCTTATGGTGTTTTATTTTACTAATCCAGGTTGTATTTTCTTCAAGTTCTCTCCATATGTTTTTTAATCCTCCTGATTTTACTATGTGAAATTGTATTGTTTCTTTTTTCCGTTTCTGTCTGTGTTTTCTTATTTGTATCATTATTTCTTTACTTATTTTAGTTATCTCTTGTTTGTTATTTTTTCGGTCATTAAAAAGAAGTGCCCTTTGTTTAATTAAGTCTCTTGCCTTTGATCCCAATTTATCTTTTCATGTATTGTCTATTTGTAATCTTTTGTTGGTTTCTTTTATTTCTTTTTATAGTGTATCGTATTTGTCTTGCACTGTTTTAAGTTCTCTGATTGGTATTAACTTTATCCTTAATGTATCCAGAGCTTGACTTGGTAGTGGTAGTGTAATTGGTAGCTTTGATTTTTGTATATGTTTTCTTGACCGTTTTGGCTCCACAAGTTGTAAATGACCCCTGAGTAGCCTGTGGTCGGTATAATAGTTAAAGTTGTTAAGAACTTCCACGTTTAAGAAAAGTTTTGGTTTATTTGTAATTATAAAATCTATCTCATTTCGTACTTGCCCATTGGGAGATACCCACGTCCATTTTCTTTCAAGTTTTCTTTTATAATAACTATTCATAATATGCAAGTTATTTTCTAAAGCGTAGTTTATCAATCTTTGTCCGTTGTCGTTTCTTTTGCCGGTTGTATAGGGTCCTACTATTATGTCTTCGTATTTTCTCCTCTCACCAATTTGGCTGTTAAAATCTCCCATCACAATAACTGTTTTGTATAACGTCTCCATTGTTCTGTTTAGGTTTTCATAAAAATCGTTTTTTGCTTCTTTTTTAGCTATTTCTGTAGGAGCATATATCTGTACTATTGAAGTCGGGTAAGTGTGACCAGGAAGCTTGATGTTCAATACAACTATTCTATCTGACACTCCTTTAAATTCAATTATATTGTTTTTTAAATATTTCTTGACTAAAAATCCCACGCCATATAGTCCCGGTTTTTCATTTTTATAGTATAAAATGTATTCTTCATGTTCTTCTATTTTTTCCACGGATCTACGTACGTCACTTATACCTATGATATCCCAATTGATATTTTGCAATGCTTGTTCTAATTCTGTTAGACATTCTTGAGACTTTAATGATCTTGTATTGAGTGTTGCTATATATAGTCTCTTCTTTAAACGTTTTCTTGTTTTATTTGTAATCAGTGTTGTAAATTCTCGGGGGGAGTGGTCAATTACCCCGCGGTGACCAACCGAATTGGGGATTTTTTCGTTTTTTTCCAATATTTCGCCTGTGTTGTTTAATTCAATCTCGTTACCGGTGTCTAATGATTCCTATGCCTTATGTTTTTGGGTTGATTTTTCAGACAAGGAGAAAGACCTAGCTCTCATATACTGAAATGCATCTGTTTTGTGCATTTTAGAAGGTGCCATGACATTTTTTGAGCCACTGGAATGTGGTGATATATTAATGTTGTTAGGTGACATCGAGTTTTCTCTTTTTCTCTTTTCAACCTCTGATGTTTCTCTTATTACTATCTTATTATTTCGAATATATGCGTCTTTTCCTTTTTGTTTCTCTTGCCTAAGTTTTTCTTGTAATTTTTTGCGCTCTTCTAATGTTTCTTTTGAAAAATCTTCTGTAATATATGTTTGTTCTGGCATTTTCTTTTTATTTTTCAGAATCTCTATCTTTTTATAGTAAGATACAAAAGATATTAGTATTGGTCTTACTTTTTTCCCATCTTGTTTTTTGCCCAATCTGTAGAAATTATTTATCTCGTAAGTTTCTATACTTATATCTAAATTCCCCATGGCGTCTTTTATTAAACTGAACAGTTCTTGTTGATTATTTTCGGTTTCTCTTATGCCGTGTAGTAGTAAATTATTTTTTTTGTTTTTGTCTTCTAAATATTTTATTTTTGTATTTAATTTTGTTACTTCAGATTTTAAGTATTTATTTTCTTCCAATATCGATTGTAATTTTTCGTCCATCTTGCACATGATACTTTCCGTTACAGTCTGTGTAATTGTTGCAGTTTGTTTATCAAGTTCATTTTTCATCATCTGGAACAGTTGTGTCATATCTTCCGGCAATCCGGAAGTATTCATCTTGCAAGTACTAAACGCTTTGCTTTGCGTGTAACGAAACGTAGTTCACTTGTTAGGTTGGTGCTTCTGAATGACAACTTGTCTCTGGTGTTACGTGACAGTGTCAAACTAGACAATGAATACGATAATTTTTCGTACCTTGTATGTAGTTTTAAAGATTCTACCAACGTTTTTCGTATATCTTCATTAATGTGTTCGCGTCGATTTTTGTATTTGTGTTGATGATGTGCAATAGACGGCCTAGTGTTGATTGTTTTCACTGTATTTCACTTAAAACCGGGAGCACTTTTAGGTATGGTGTTGTTGTTTTGACAACCGGAAACGAAATTCATTCGCTTTAAAATAGATAAATCAGTATTAAATACCCACATTTCAGAATTTCAATATCTATTTGTGAGGGAAATATAGGACATCTTAATAAGTAACTATGCAAAACTTGTCTGACAAGCTCGGTACAGCTCACAAAGAACTCGGAAACTTCGGCAGTTGACGGGAACAGATTGCGCCGATGTTTAGGACAGCTCCGCTTCGTTCCCTACAATTTACTGTTCTACAATAACCTAGACTGGCCGTTATAGGTCAATTTATAGTTTGACAAGCTGTATAGTTTACAAAGATTGCCGAAGTAGAAATTACAGTGGTAGTAATAACCTGAATGATGTAACTGCGGGTTTAGTGTAGTGTTTGCTAACTAGCGTAGTACATGGAGCTTTTTTAATTATACTAGCTGACCCGATAAACTTTGTACCGCCCCGGAATCTATTTATGAAATATATCACTAAGGGGTATGAAAAACAAATAGTAGCCGATTCTCAGACCTACTGAATATGCATGTAAAATTTGATGAAAATCGGTAAAGCCGTTTCGGAGGAGTACGGTAACTAACATTGTGACACGAGAATTTTATATATAAGATATTCGTGATTGTTTTTGTTTAATAAGGTTTCTTATAAGAGTGGAGTAGCAAGCGAGGAAGCAGCCCAACTAATGGTAAGTAGTTACTACCGCCCATAGAGTTTTACCAAATGTCATCATATTATCTGGCTTTTAAGAGTCTCCGTGAAAAATAAGATCAATGGCCTATCTACCTTAACTTTAAGCTACACATGCCTTATATACGAATCATTATACATATTTTTTGGATTTGTAAACGTTTTCAAATTGTAAAGTTTTTAATATTTCATCTAGAATTACTTTCATTCAATTTACTGTTATTTTGGCACAAAAACACTATCACTAGCAATCAAATTAAATTAATTTTGAATAATAAACTATGAATACGACCGTAGCTTAATATACAAAGGCGGCTTACATACAAAATCTAATATTATTTCAATCCTCATTCTAGTTTTCTAGGTTATTAGAAACGGCTAACCCTATTTTTCTAAATGAGTCCAATTTACTGAATCCCTTGTGAACAGATTGGTTATGGTGGTCACGTATTATTCAATAAACCCAAAATTAATACTAAGGACGTGAGCGGCATGCCCAAATACACTCTTCTATTATTTGGCTGTAATGAAGTTGTGGCTTATAAGCCATACTACGAGTACTTCATATAATAGGCACTAGTGAGAAAGAAACGTTCTTATACAGTACCCTTACCATGAGTTTTTACGTTTTGACAAATATGACTGTTTTGGTATTTGTTTACGTATTGGCCTATACAATTTTCAAGTTCTGACACAATCCGCTAGGGGCGCTGATTGGAAATATGGGCAAATACGTAAACAAATACCAAAACTGTAATATTTGTCAAAACGTAAAAACTCATGGCAAGGGTACAGGTTGGATACCTTTATACGACAATAAATGAAAACCAAGACCTACTCCTTTCTTGATACATGTTACAATAATTAAAAAAAAAACACTTAACATTCAATTAAAAAAATATATATCCAAACAAACTTAATAATAAATAATGGGTTAAAAATACAAACCCCATTTATAAACATCAGTTCACTAACCTTTGATAAGAGCGGCAACACCGCAGTGTCGGTACGTTAAATGTGATCCTTGTGTCTTAGGAATAAGGTACAATATGCATTTACTTAATTTGACGAATTTGCAACATTGTAGTTTTATTACGTCTCGATTTATACATTTTCTGCGATGGACTAGTATTACACAAAGCGTGTAGAAAATTTGAAAAATGAAAAATAAAATCTTGTGCGTAAAGTACTGATGATATTTGATTGAAAATTTGTTTGGAGACTTGGGATATGGATAGGTTCATGTGGTTAGTCCCTGTAGTTCCGGGACCAGAATAGGGTTACGGTATCCCCTGCCTGTCGTAAGAGGCAACTAAAAGGGGCTTTCGGGGTTGCGGGCGTCAAGAGTGGGAGCTCGAACCGCCCGGCCAGCGACCCCGGGAAGGACGGCGGTATGTGTGGTCGCATTCCGTCGTATACACCAGACGGTGTGGTGATACAAACTCACCTGGGCGGAGCCCGACGGGGCAGTGCGCTGAGAGGACTCCAGTCGCGTTCCTCCGGAGATCCCGGAGTCCTCTACGCAGCGCCGAGGACGGTCACCGGGGGGGTTTTAGTGCGGTAAGAATCCCACATAACCCCGTGCCGCTCCCACGGGACAGTACCTTTTGAAGGTTTCCCCCTCGTAAACAAAAAAAAAAAAGAAAGGTTCATGTGATTAAAATTGTCGTATTATAGTATCCACCCTGTATATGAAGCTACTTGGTATTACGATGTGGAGAATTTTATCATATGTATAGAAACGCTTTTTCGGGAAATATTTTATTTGCAATGTTAAAAATGTATCGCAAAATACAAAATGGACGACAAATTGATGACGTTATACAAAACGAGATTTTATGTCGAATTGTTAAATATTTTGAACTATTTGTTGTAGTATTTAATTTATTCGATATGCGAATCGTGGAACAAAAAATACTTCGATTTACTGAGTAAGTACTTATTCGCACCCTAAGCACATACGAGTATAAGACATAAGATCGACTCTTGTGTCTTTAAAAAACTTATTTTCGTAGTTTTGCTATAACCATCTTTTATAATATCCCGAATTTACGAGGTGACTTTAGCCAGTACCCTTACCATGAGTTTTTACGTTTTGACAAATATGACTGTTTTAGTATTTGTTTACGTATTTGCCCATACAATTTCCAATCAGCGTCCCTAGCGGATTGTATCAGAACTTGGACCAACACAGGACCTTGGACAACAAACCAAAACAGTCATATTTGTCGAAACGTAAAAACTCATGGTAAGGGTACTGTTAGCCATTTCAAATATATTTTCTTTCTTAGTATATTATTAAAAATAAATAAGTAAAGTACAACAAACTAGCGAACAGTGTTGTAAAACTTAGTGTACATTTACATTTACCTACTTCCGCTCCTTTTGTGCTGGAGCCAATCATTTAAAGCTTCTTTCCTCGTACACTTTCCAAGGTTTTTTGTTCTTGTCCATTATTCTCGCTGAAACTAGGCCGTACTAACAGAATCCTGTTCCGTTACGGAACTTAATGACAACTTTTCCTA
The DNA here is from genome assembly GCF_041222505.1 of Epargyreus clarus. Lineage (NCBI taxonomy): Eukaryota > Metazoa > Arthropoda > Insecta > Lepidoptera > Hesperiidae > Epargyreus > Epargyreus clarus. The sequence goes on from NW_027332213.1 coordinate 11,483,462, forward strand.
CCTTGTTCATCGATTCCAATGTTACACAGAATGCTAAAGGAGGGAAAATATTAGGGATATTATTTTCTAAGTTGATTGAAACTGAAATTTATTACAAGTAATGTCATTGTCATTATTGGAATTGAGGTTGAAGGTGGTAGAACCCTTTGTGGTTCGACTCCGGCGGCACCACCGGACCTATTTCTACACAATGACAACAGTGTTAAGCGCTGTTGTGTTCTGGTTTGAAGGGTGTGGTAAGGGAGACATACTTTTCCGAGGCGTTCCAGCTTAGTCCTCAGGAGTAGCGGCGCATCTGTGGCCGACCTCAGGTGGGAATATCTAATCCTATCTGGGGTTGATTGCAGATGTCCATGGGCGGAGGAAGCCACTTACCATCAGGTGGACTGTATGCTCGTCTGCTACTCCTATATTATAAAAAAAAGGTAAACGCATTCATTTCGACTTTGGAGGACACTTCACAACTTTTTCTGTCTTACATAAGAGCAGTGTTTATTTGCTGCTGTGTTTTAGTTTAAAGGATTTAGTAAAAAATATACATTAAATTTATAAAAGACATTTCAATATAATAAGTAAGCAAGACATCTGTTACCTCTAATAGACGTTTAATTCTATCTGGGGTCGATTGCAGATGATCATGAGCGTTATCACTTATTATCAGGATAGAGATTTTACAGTAGTTATTAGTAATATCACGATCATAAAATCTACAAAGATTCGTATTAGAGAAATGATTAAAATTCATATATTCAAATGGCATATTCAAATTGATTCCTGCGGAACTATTTCTAAACGTCAATCAATTATCGCTTGGAAAGGTATCGCTATGGAGAAGAAGCAATAAAACACAATGATGCATCTAAATATTTCAATTTTTGAAGTGAAAAATTCTTTAGCAGCATTGTGCATTTTTTATGATGGGTAAAAAATCTTAAACTCGCGTCAGGATACATGGCCTGATTGAAAATTCGTAAGACTGCAAATTGCACAATTCAAGACGTCATCCAGTGTCAGCATAGACAAAATATGTCAATGGGTATCAGTTTATTTTTTTTTTTATATTTTATTATTCAGGTAAGCTTTCGAAAGTTTTCACTTCTGCCGGCAGTCCCGGAGCGCAACACGTTAATTTTTTTATCCATTTAATATTTTTCTGTTAAAATAATAATATTTTGTTTTAGAAATAAAATTTGTGTGGGAGATACGTTACTTTGTTTTATGACAAGTAAAAAATAAATCTCTCTACCTGTTATACGCCTTAAAAAACAATTTGCGTGTCTCCGTAGAAGCCGTCACGTGCGTGAACAAAATTAAAAAAGGTAATGAAAGCTATAAATTTGTCCAAGTGCTTATATAAATCATTTTGAGTGGAGAAGGAAAGCGTATTATATTATTTGTCTACTGAAAATGCTGCAAGCTAATACCTGTTCTTTACCTAAATTCCTTTACATGTCTACATGATGGAACATGATTGAATAGATAATCATTTATTATTACATTTTTTAATTGAAATTAAGTTAAGTTTTGTACAGGTATAGTACCATTTCGACAGAAATTTTGGGTCGTGAATACAATTTGTCATAGAACAAAGACGGATTTGACAAAAATGCGAAATTCGCTTTTTATCATATTTGGATAACATATTGTCTAAAAATTATCATGCATTACAGAAAAAAATCTATGTATTTTAGTTCTCAAATAATCAGTCTGTATAACGACGGACTTGAAATGCGCTCATAGTAAAATGACGTTTGTCAATAACTTGAAATGGCTGCCCTGTAAAGTTTGGTATTTGTTAAATCCGACTTTGTTCTACGACTATGACGAATTCTTCCCGAAGTTAGTACGCTGTAATAGTAAGAAGACACTCTTCAGGCGTAAACTGAAAGTTTCACCAGTTTAACGATATTTTTAGGATGTCGTTATTTGTATTAACTAGTGTTCATTGATAGTTGATAACGGGTATTTTCATGTCGCAAAAAAATGTTGCTTTTGTGAAGTAAGTAATGAAAATGTAACATCTAACACTTAACGTTAAATCATAATAACATATACCTATGTCACAATGTAATTGACCAATGTAGCTGGTGGTCTGCTATATTAGTTTTAGAAAGATTATGTACTTAGTGACACTGAGTCCAAAATTCATTTTTAGTAAATTTATCCTTCAAAATAAATTAGTTAAGGCATTATTCGGTGATATATGAGCTCAATTAGCTGTGATTGAAATTTTGAAAATTGAGCTCCAGTTTACCAAATTCGTTCATTTATCGGCAAGACTCTCAAAATGTATGTGAAAATATGTAGGCGAGACGGTGGTAGAACCCTTTGTGGTTCGACTCCGGCGGCACCACCGCCGCACCTATCTAACTCTACTAAATCTACCTAATAACAGCAGTGTTAAGCGCTGCTGTGTTCCGGTTTGAAAAAACAAAAAAAAAACACGGATTTAATAGAGAAAAAAAAATCAGTATGTTACCTTTTAGTACTTAATAAAAAATATTGGACACATAATTTGGAGTACAGCGCCATAATATCAGTAAAAGTGTCCTGAGGAATTTTCTCGCTAATAGGGTTCGCGATGTGGTGCCGTAACGCGTTTAAAATTCCCGAGCGGAATTTTTCTCACCGATATGGTTCGCAGCGCAGGCTTGTAATACACTGAAATTCCCAAGCGGAATTTTCCTTTCTGATACGATACGCAGTGCAGCCTCGTGATACGGTGAAACTCCGGAACGGAATTTTTGCCTAATATTCTTCATAGTGCGACAGTGCAACGCGATGTGAGTTTTCCGAACGGAATTTGGACTTATCCAATACTTTTCCTTTTTAAATATATCTTTTAATTCGCAACTCGAGATTTTTGTAAATAGAAGTTCATATTTTTCTAACCTTTATTGTTTGGGAAGTCTCTCAAAATAGCTTTTTGAGATTAGTATCACGTAAAAGAAATAGACAGCATAATGTTTTGCTAATGGCTTATAAAAATAAAATAAATTGCGTTATCCTACCTTTGTGTAGACTCCGTTTTGTTTACTCGAAGGCTTTGTACGTTTTCTTTTCATCCTCCTTGGTTTAACTTTTCATGTTTGTGTGGGCATTCTTAATGTTTTTATTCTTTATTATACGGGTTACATACATTAATTTTTGGACAAGGGCGCTTGTTAATATTTTATGCTTAATACCATGACCCAGTTACTTCATTATTAATTTTATTATTATCTAGATAATTTTATAAAAGTATTTCAATGATATTCCACACAAGATGATATTACTGGTTGTCGTATAAATTAACTATAAGTGTGGTAACAATTTTAAATAATTTATTACAAGATTTATTTTAACTTAATTTATTGTGTCGCTTGTCGGTCTATTTCTCAATACTTAAGCACTCGTCCGTAACATTTTTGTCATCTTTTAAATTCGACTCTACTTGATCGAGTTTCGGCTGTTTGATTAGTCTCGACTAGTACTTTAGTAGTTAATATATGAAGGGTCTGATTTCATATTTAAGCTTACCTTTGATCTGTAACCAAGTAAGGCGAATACGAACACAGTTACACGAAAATTTCAGTTCAATAGTTTAAAAATACAGGTTATTTTATTATAAGAAATAGAGTCTTTGCTCTCAGCAACGTTACTTATATTTGAAAATCCTACTTTTCTACTCGTCTCAGTGGCTAAAATAACAAGTAGGGCACAAGTGGCGTTGACAAAAGCGTAGATATTTCTTTCCATTTACTTTGTCCAGATTTCTGCCGTATCAAATTGGGTTTGCGGACGGTCGCAGATGTCTTTACGAAGATATCTGCGACGGAGCCGGAAGCATACGACCCGGCTTTTGAATGGGTACCACCCTATTTCTTTTTTCAAGTTGAGGCTTTTATAAGGCAATCCTGTAATATACGTACCTGTGGTTCAGCGTTAACTTATACTTAAAGATTCTATGTAGGTATATATTCCAGTTCTATAGTTTAAAAATAAACTTTATTTTATTACAAGAAATGGAATCTTTTCTCCCAGCAAGGTTTTTTATATTTCGAAACCTAATACTCATCTCCGTGGCTATAATAACAAGGGGGGCACAAGTGACGTTGACAAAAGCGTAGATATTTCTTTCCATTTACTTTGTCCAGATTTCTGCCGTATCAAATTGGGTTTGCGGACGGTCGCAGATGTCTTTACGACGATATCTGCGACGGAGCCGGAAACATACGGACTGACTTTTGAATGGGCACCACCCTATTTCTTTTATAAAGTTGAGGCTTTTATACGGCAATCCTGTAATATACCTATGTTACAGCGTTTACATATACTTTATCTATATTTTGTTCGTTTTCGGTTTAGCGCTGATATAGCTTCATATAACATAAACGTAAGATAGCTCAAGCTAACAAATATTTTAAGGAGTAGTTTAAAAGATATTTTGATAATATTATATTTACGTTTAAATTTACCCAATTAAATAGTAATTACACAGGATTACTTGCACAATATTTTAAGCGTTTTAATTTATCTTGCTATATTTTGTACAAATTAATTATTTTATATAACATCTACGTGAATGACGTTATGAAGTTGTTTATAATTAGGAGGTGAACATGAAATAAGTTAAAAATTGGAGAATAAAAATCTTCATATATGTATAGTTCAACTTTATGGTACATACAAAATGCATACGCGAAAGTTATTCAGCACTCTCAAAACGTTTTTCACCGGAATTTACACGACACGTTTTCAACGCATATTTCGCTCCGGTTCCACGTGTCCGGCTGATGAATGTTTCGGAATTCCAGTCAGTGAGATTGAATTATGAATATTTGATCTTCACGCTTGTAACTATGACTGCACTGGCAAGTACAATGGTTGATTAATTAAGGTACGAAATACTTGTAAGTACTTGCTCTTTAATTTGTTTGTTCTTTTGTCTCTTTGTACACAGGTTTGCATGTGTTGTAGTTTCATAACTATCGGATTGAAAATAAGAATATAACTATAAAAAAAACATTACAAAGTAACATCTCCGTAATAATATTTATATTATATACGCACTTCTATGTTGATGCAGAGTTGCACTACAAAACCAAACGGCAAGGTAATTCAGCACTCTCAAAACGTTTTTCACCGGAATTTACACGACACGTTTTCAACGCATATTTCGCTCCGGTTCTACGTGTCCGGCTGATGAATGTTTCGGAATTCCAGTCAGTGAGATTGAATTATGAATATTTGATCTTCACGCTTGTAACTATGACTGCACTGGCAAGTACAATGGTTGATTAATTAAGCTACGAAATAATTGTAAGTATTTGCTCTTTAATTTGTTTGTTCTTTTGTCTCTTTGTACAAAGGTTTGCATGTATTGTATTTTTGTAACTATCGCAGTGAAAAGAAGAATATAACTATAAAAAATAAAACATTACAAAGTAACATCTCCGTAATAACATTTGTATATGCAGTTCTATGTAGATGCAGAGTTGCACTACAAAACCAAACGGAAAGGTAATTCAGCACTCTCAAAACGTTTTTCACCGGAATTTACACGACACGTTTTCAACGCATATTTCGCTCCGGTTCCACGTGTCCGGCTGATGAATGTTTCGGAATTCCAGTCAGTGAGATTGAATTATGAATATTTGATCTTCACGGTTGTAACTATGACTGCACTGGCAAGTACAATGGTTGATTAATTAAGCTACGAAATACTTGTAAGTACTTGCTCTTTAATTTGTTTGTTCTTTTGTCTCTTTGTACACAGGTTTGTATGTGTTGTATTTTTATAACTATCGCAGTGAAAATAAGAATATAACTATAAAAAATAAAACATTATAAAGTAACATTTTCGTATAACATTTGTATATGCAGTTTTATGTAGATGCAGAGTTGCACTACAAAACCAAACGGCAAGGTAATTCAGCACTCTCAAAACGTTTTTCACCGGAATTTACACGACACGTTTTCAACGCATATTTCGCTCCGGTTCCACGTGTCCGGCTGACTAATGTTTCGAAATTCCAGTCAGTGAGATTGAATTATGAATATTTGATCTTCACTTTGTAACTACGAGTGCAGTGTCTCTCCAAAAGTACAAAGGTTGATTGGTTAACCTACGAAATAATCGTAAATATTGTGAAAAATACGTTCGTAGAATAAATAGCTTCATATTCGTTAACTTTGTCTGTTAATTGTTAATATTCTTGCGTTTTCTCGTGTATTGCGTATGTGTATATATTGGTGTATGAAAAAAAACCGTTGAGTAGGTACAAACAACAATTGTTTAAATAACATGTACTACAGTGCCGTTATACGATCTAAATCTGAGTAAGACAGACTTTTAATGCAGGTAGCATTAAAACTTAACACAGGATCTATTTACAAAAAAAAAAAAATGTATTCGAATTCTATAACTATTTCTATAATTAAGAATCGTACAACTTTATCTTCGGCTGATATGTATATTCATTTGGGCAACCTGGGATTCAAACCAGCGCCTTGGCCCATTATAGTAAGTTTATTAATAAATAATAATAATCATATTTTTATTATCGGAATTAAATAATGATTATTATTATTATTATTTATTAATAAACGTACTTGTATTGCCTTGCCTGGGGTCGTTACAAATCCTATAATTTTTAAGACTGAAGTATAAACTTATAACGAAAAATATTCTTTCAGAACTTAATTATTTATGCTGTAAGGAAGATGTATATACCCACAAACTTCCTGCTTCACGTTTAAAAGCATTGTTCCCATTATCTGGGCTTCAACATGGTTTGAATTAATGATTGTTGTATAGTAAAAATGCCTTGTTCATTTAAAAAGTATAATATTTTCTTGCCAAACTCACCCTGCGTAAGTCGTAAATAACGGCGTTTTGGAATAACTGTCGAGCTGTCTCTATGTTTATTTAATTTAGTGATTTATTGAAAGCGTTATAAATCTATGTAACTTTCGGTATTTTAATAAGATTCAAGTAGCAAACATGTAGTCCGCTTGATGGTAACGGTCATGGACCATAACCAGACAAATACAGAGCAGGGCCCGGCCTGAATCTGTACCCTTACCATGAGTTTTCAATACATCCCACAATTTTACGTTACGTTTACTCAATCCATTATTCTGTTCCGTTTGCTGCAGTAGACTGAGTAAACGTAACAATAAGTAAGTGCTCAAGTAACGAGAAAGTTATTGTCTCCCTTACACGTTCGTAAAAAAGAAAGATAAAACATAAAGCGCCATTTTGTCAATTTAGACATTTACTGTTACGTTACTGACACTGTAGTTCTGATACAATCCGCTAGGGGCGCTGATTGGAAATTGTATGGGCAAATACGTAAAAAAATACCAAAACAGTCATATTTTTGATTACAGATGCGTTGCCGCCTGAGGATAAAGTGCTACATCTACAGCGGTACGTCAATTATGATACATTTATTTCAGAAATTTTATAATTGGTACTCTTCGTCAATTTATTAAATTCTTTTGTCACGCAAAATGATTTTAAATTTTGCTGTGTTCTACTGTATGTACCGAGAAAGGGTGTTGGTATGCAAGAAGAGGTACTGAATCTATTTATAACAATGCTACGTATCCACTATGTATCGTACATATTATGGAAGTAATATGAAGCTTGCCAGTTTATCCCACGGGCATAGCAATGCATCAGTGACAGACATCAGATGGCAACGCTTCTATTTGTTTACGAATATCCTTCGGTGCCAGCGATCAAGGCGTTTTTGGAACTTAAACCATGAAGCATATTTTTTTTTATAAGATTGAAGGTGCATGCAGTTCACCTCATGTTGAGTTGTCACTGCCGCCTATGTACGTTTGTTACTATCTAAATATATATAAGTCAAAGGTGACTGACCGACATAGTGATCTATCAACGCACAGCACAAACCACTGGACGGATCGGGCTGAAATTTGGCATGCAGGTAGATGTAATGATGTAGGCATCCGCTAAGAAATGATTTTGATCAATTCTACCCCCAAGGGGATAAAATAGGGGATGAAAATTTTAGTTCGTAATGCGAGCGAAGCCGCGGGCAAAAGCTCGTTTCTGTATAGAACAGAGAGTTCTACTTAAGGCCGATCACATAATATATGTCGATACTTCGGAGGACTGGCTGTGTCAAAGTTAGGACAGTCGGAATTTACACCAGTCCAACAAATGCAAGAACTTTACTTGCTGATAATATAAATAATATGATATCTCAAATATTAATTGCTAAGAGTTTTAGCAAAAACACTTTACAGTAAGTATATATTGTATATTTTACAGTAGTGGTAAAGAAACTCGGCCTCTCGATCGAGGAGTCCGACTTTCAAATCCCAGGGACGCACCTCTGATTTTTCAGTTATGTGCGTATTAGAAATTAATTATCACTTGCTAAACGGTGAAGGAAAACATCCTGAGGAAACCTGCACACCTGAGAGATTTATAAAAAAATCTCAAATGTGTGTGAAGTCTACTAATACGCACTTAGCCAGCGCGGTGGACAATGGCTTAATCCTTCTCATTATGAGAGGAGACCCGTGCCCAGCAGTGGGACAGTAATGGGGCGATGATGATGATGATATATATTGTACGTTCGTTTCCTCAGTTATTATATATATATCCTTACGCCATGAGCTTTCAAAAGACAAATAGTTAATGGTCGACGTTTAACTACAACTGATTAATATTTGTAGTAACTGGCCTTCCAGTTCCGACATTTATAATGGTTAGAGGCAACAAAACTGGCAATATTTGGATAGTTTGCCTTCCCCCCGGACATTGGACTAGTGTAGACGTGTAATTTGTTGCTAAATTAATTATAATTGCGGTTTTAAAGAAGAATAATCAACGCCAAAAAATAGGAGTGCATAAAATCAAAGGATAGTGATAAGTGCATTCATCGCGAAAGCCGGCTGTAATTGGCTTGTTGTCCCCACCTGTTATAGTAAGTGCAGTTTTTTCTACGTTAAACTAATGAACGAAGAAAGAGCGAGACAAGTGCATACTCGAGGGATATAAGTAAAGACAGAGACAATTACATATTCATATCGCCTGCCTAAGTGTCATCGAGTGAATTCACTACAGAGATCTTACTTAAGTGGACGGAAACTAAAGTTGTATGAATTCGTCGATCGCTGTCCAGTTAAGCTGACCCCTCAGTATCTGTGTGGTTATTATCTCCTGGTAATTTGTTATTTGGTTTTCTGAGACCTTAGAGTAAACATGCCTCTTAAACGTACGCCCCCCGCTTCACCGCTACAGACGGTATCCTTGTCTACGCACGGCAGTGACACACACATCTCAAGCGCGAGCGCTCATTTACAACCAGAACTGACATTGCAACATTGCGTTTCCGCACCGGACCTTCCGTCCTTGAATACAAAAAGAGGAAAAAAGAGGAAACAAGAGACCGAAGAAATAAACGTGACGTGCTACATACGAGAAATGTTTGCTCAGTTCTCGAAAGAACAAGACGAGAGATTTAAGGAGTTAAAAACTAGTATAGAACTGATGTCTAATAAACATGACGAAATCTTATCAAGAATATCAACTCTTGAACACGAGAAAAAAGAAGACAAAATGAAAATACAAATGTTGGAAGAAAAAATTGAGAACCTAGAACGAAAGTCACGTGCGGCCAGCATAGAAATTCGTAATATTCCAAAAACTAACGGGGAGTCCAAGGAAAATCTTTGCGACTTTGTACAAAAAATAGGAAATACATTAAATATTGACATAAAGACACAAGATATAAAGGACATATATAGATTAAAATCTAAAGATTCTGCAAACCCAATTATAGCTGAATTTACCACGACGATACAAAAAGAAAAAATTATAAGTGCAGTTAAATATTTTAATAAAAACAAAAAGAAGGGTGAGAAGTTCAATACGTCACACTTGAAACTGCAATGCCCGCAGAAACCGATCTTTATATCGGAAACCCTTACTTACAAAACGCAAAGAATATTCTTTCTCGCAAGAAATTACCAGAAAAACTACGGATATGCCTTCTGCTGGACCTCACATGGCATTGTTTATCTACGCAAGAATGAGAATACGCCGCAAATAAAAATATGTAACGAAGATGAACTTGAGAATTTGAGAAAGAAAGAATGACTAGACCTAGTTTTAATTATAATTTGTGTTTGCTCGTTGTGTCATTCAAATCACACTGTCAAAACTATATTTCTTTTGCTAACTATTTATACTTATACACTATACATCTATACAAATAAGAAAATGCACACTTTATACAAAAAATCACCATTTATTTACAAATATAACATACATTGTTGTCAACCATTTACATTTTATTTTACATTAAACTTATATTTTACAAGAACTTTATTTATTACTACATTTATATGTTTACCTGATAATATCGTGTATAATATTCGACTAATTTACATTTTAAAGCTTCCTCTTTGATAAGATAAATAGAGTAATTAAAGATCTAGACAATGTATCTGTCTCTGAGTCGGCATGTTGTGATATCGAGGAATGCCATAGATTAATTTCGCAATTTGAGAAACGATTACTAATAATAACACAGAACATACGTAGTATAAATCGTAATATAATAGATTTTGAAGTTCTTTTGACTAGGCTTAAAATAAGTTGTGATATAATCATTCTCACGGAGTGCTGGCTTTCCTGTGTGCAAGCCATTCCAATTGTACAAGGCTATAATTATTATGCCTCTAAAATAAATCACAACCAAAATGATGGCATTGTATTATATATTAAACAGGACATTAAATATGAGATTGAAGAGCCTTTAATGTCAGACTGCAATTGCTTGATACTAAAATTGAAAGATATTGTTATTATTTCAATTTATAGATCTCCATCATATAGGAATATTGAGCCTTTTCTAACATCACTTGATAAAATTCTCGTGTCTTTATCTTCTTCGTATCGCAACATAATGATCATAGGGGACATCAATATAGATATACACGCTGATAAATCTGATACAATGTCTCAAAATTATCTTACTTTAAATGCCTTCTATGGCTTATTACCAGCGCATACGTTCGTAACCCGAGATGCAAGTAACTCGTGCATTGACCATGTACTACTAAAAACTTCATATAACGCAATGACTGTTGTTACAAATTCATCAATCACGGATCATAAAGCCGTGCTTGTGTCTATGAATTTATCAATTACACGTAACAATAATCTGAAAATCTTAACTAAAATTGATAATTTAAAATTAAAAGAAGACATATTACATATTGACCTAAACCCTATTTATAATTCACGAAATCCAGATTATTGCATTAATTATCTTATACAGGCTATATCGTTAGCTCTTAAAGAAAATACTACAACTGTAAACTTTTCGGGTCGCAAACGTATTTTGAAGCCCTGGATTACACCAGGACTATTGCGTTGTATCAAACATAGGGACAGACTACACAAAAAATCTAAATCGGATCCAAATAACGAAATCTTAAAAATTACTTATACACGATACAGAAACTTTTGTACATCTATACTTAAAAAAAGGAAGAGAGAATACGAAAAAGATTTAATAAATAAAGCTGGAAATAATAATAAGAAACTGTGGGATGTTACAAAACCGTAACCAATACAAATTCTACATATACATTTCCCAAAGAATTACTTTCATTAGAAACGTCAGAGCAAGATTCAGTAAATGAAATAAATAGGTATTTTATAAATATAAGTAAATCAATTACACGTCCAAACACGTCACATAACATTTGTCCAAAACCTAATATAGATCTGAATAATGACTTCAACCGCACGCTTAATTCATTCGTTCTTTTACATACTGACGAAGAGGAAATATCTTACATTATAGCTGAATTAAAAAGCAAATGTACAATAGGCTGGGATAACATATCTAATAACTTTCTTAAAGAAAATAAAAACTTCCTGATAAAACCTCTAACGTACATATTTAATCTTTGTCTTGAATTTGGTGTTTTCCCAAAAGCCTTAAAAAGGTCGGAAGTTCGGCCAATATACAAAGGAGGAAATAGAGATTGTATCAACAATTATAGACCAATATCAGTGCTGTCTTCTTTATCGAAAATTTTAGAAAAAATTATAAACAAAAGATTAATTAATTACCTCGAGAAAAATAAACTACTTTCAAACAATCAATTCGGTTTTCGGTGCCAAAAGTCAACAGATGATGCAGTGTATACTTTAACTAACTATATTGTTACTAATCTAGATGTAGGGAATAAATGTATATGTATATTTCTAGACATATCAAAAGCTTTTGATACAATATCTATACCTATATTATTGACTAAACTCGAAAAAATAGGAATCCGAGGCACTCAGTTAAAACTTTTTGAAAACTACCTCTCTGAACGCAGTCAGTGTGTAAAATTAGGTAATTACCGAAGCACAGACCTTACTCTAACACATGGGGTACCCCAAGGTAGTATTCTTGGACCTTCTCTCTTTCTCGTATACTTAAACGAACTCACTTGTCTTAATCTCTTCCATGGTAAAATAGTCTCATATGCAGATGATACTGCTCTCTTATTTTCAGCAAATACCTGGAAAGAAGTATTTGATGCAGCCCAAACAGGGCTAAATTCGGTAAGAGAATGGCTAAATTATAATCACCTTGCACTGAACTCAGTTAAAACTAAATATGTGACTTTTTCTATTCGCTCCCAGTATCTGCCAAGTGACATATACACTATTACCTCACATGAGTGTCTGAAACAGTTTTCCGAAACAGATTGTAAATGTAAACCATTAGAACGGGTAAAATCAATTAAGTACTTGGGGATAACTATTGATAATGCTCTAAATTTTAAACAACATATAGATGAAATCAGCACTAAAATACGTAAATTAATATTTATATTTAAAAACATTAGACACATACTCGAGCCTTATCGACTAAAACAAATATATTATGCGCTTTGCCAGTCACTTATTACTTATTGTATTTCGTCCTGGGGGGGTTCCCCAAAGAGTACGTTTAAACAGCTAGAAGTTGCGCAAAGAGCGATACTTAAAATTTGCAATTTTCTACCGTTTCGATACCCTACTGAACTATTATACAAATCATGCGAAGTCTTAACAGTACGACAATTGTTTCTACTTTTCATCATTCTGAAAAAACATAAAACATTAACCTTTAATGAATCATTAATAAGTAAGCGTAGACATTACAAAGTATGTGAACTACCTCATTATAATACATCATTCTTTCGGGGATTTTATTGCTTCCTAGGTCCATATATTTATAATAAAATAAACAGACATAAGGACATTTATACCCTCTCTACCCATTTATGTAAACAGAAAGTAATTGAATATCTGCAAAACTTATCTTATGAAGAAACAGAAAAATTAATAAATGTAATAGTTTAATACCTAACATTTAAATAATAATAAACTGTAAAATAAAATATATAACATATAAAAATATTATATATAAATATTTATATATAATATTACATATATAATATTTATGGACATACATACACTTACACACCCTCTCACACACACTCACACATCATCTCATATAACACACAGAGAGGTTTTACACTACACAACTAACTAGAAATATAAGCACAATGTGTTACTATTAATTTTAATTAGCTAGTTTGTTTTTATAGATAAAATAACTTGGGGGTGGGCGATGTATGCTGTAATACAGGGTAACACCTAGCACGGCAGACAATGCCTTCTGAAATATTTTGTTAAACACTAAGCTAATTTAGTATGTATCATATTAACTTTGTAACATTTTTGGTCAAATAAAGTATTATTATTATTATTATTATTATTATTATAGTTTACCGAACGGAATGTTAGGATGAGCCATTGATATAATAACTAAAGATATGTTACTAGCGGGCAAATCTTGAAACATACAAAATAAACCAATTGGTGTTTCTCGACTCCATACGTATGTCATTGTACAAGTTAAACATAATTATTTTAGTGTTTCAAGCCTCAAAATGCCTTATTGTGCATTGCGTAAATATATAAATTATGTAAAAAATTAAAAAGTAATTACGAATCACATATCACAAGTAAATGAGTAGGAATTATTGTATTTGGACTATTTTTCGTGTTTGGTCCGCCACGATTACGGTCATGCTTGCGGTCCGCTCACTTTTTTGTATTGTTTAGTGGGCAGGTAACATATCTATAGTTTAAATGTATCATAGGGCTGAGCTCGTTTTCGCGTCGGAATTATTCTCCGGGCAGCACTTGGTAGTGGAACTTTCATTTGGGACGATTAATGTGGTGTAAACAAGAACATTAATATTGCTGAGCGGGCTACCGGTGATAATGAAATGCCATAATGTTGAGATCATTGTCCTCAGAAAAGGGTCTTATAAGGATCAATGCGCACTATCATCTGCTTTAATATTATTTAGTCTGACTGCTGTACAAATAGTACTAGAAAATGAATTAAAAGACACAACACAACCGAATTAAAATAATTAAAATGCTGATTAAGTTCATACTTTTCAAGTCCGCGTTTTTCGTTACAGATGTAATGACTATGATTAGTTCAGGATACCGGAAATATATGGACAATTTGAATATTTCAATCTGCACAGCATTGCGAATTAATTATCAAAAATAAATAAAAAAAAAAATATTTTTAAAGGTTATAGATAAAAACTTTTCTTTGGGAGTTCAGTTCATTATTAACCGACTTTAGCGTTAATTTTAATATTCTAATTAATAGTGTCTAGAAACAAAATAATAATAAAAGACAATGTGAATACTCGTATACCATGGTCAAATAACTTACAGTATAGTAAATATAGACAGTTTGAAACTGGTAAGGGAATTCAAGGCAAATACTTGATTTCTGTCAGGTATTTGTAAAGGAACCCTCAATTCGACGACAGACACCGGTACGTTTTCGGACAAAGCGTCTCCTAGGGATACAATTCAAATAACTATTCTATTAAGTGGTTCTTTCAGGTAAATCAATGTTCTGTCAGTATAACAAGTACTTCATTTGATTCTTTAATTAATTGGAATATATTTGCTACATCCAAAGCTATATTGGTGAATCCCCAAAATCTTGTAGAGTGCGAAGACAATTGTAGGTAAAGAGATGAATAAAAAGGATTATAGAGCAGATATTGTCAAAAATTTCACGCAAAAAAAATTCAGCCCGCTTCATACCGACACCATCTCAAATTTATTGCTGTTTAACATTTCAGAAAAACGAATACCAATTAGTATGATATTTTTCGTTCCCATTACCGGTATTTAACTATCATATATGTAGTTGGATGTCATTAATTTTATCTTAGTTGACGAAGATGATCAAATGCGACTTAGCAGATTACACGTCATATCTTTAAAAATATTAAAGAAAACTTTAAGATGTGTAGGATATATATAGTTTTCGTTCATCATTAAATTATTTATAATTAATTTTTAATACGTGTAACATTCCGAACGCATAATGGAGAGCCGGAATTCGCTGCTCCGGCCTTCATAATTTATTCTTTATTTTCGGGATTTGATTCTATTCTAATGTACTAATGTCTCCATTTAGTATTTGAGATCAAAGCAAACTCTTCGGAATTCTGTAATGCACTATTCCCAGGTGTTTGAGCAAGGAACTCTCTCGAACATCTCACGTCTCAGCACAATTGAACATTCTCTCGAATGTTCTAGACGCTATTTTATTTTGAAATATTTATGATGACACTCACACGATGTTTGTACGTTATTTTAAATTTGATTTCATTTCGTATTTTATAATATAATAGGAGTGGCAAGCGAACATGCAGTAAGTGGTAAGTGCCAACTGTTGCTTATAAATAACAAGAAAACAAGATAATAAATAACAGATAGAATTAGATTATTTACTATTTCAGATGCGTTGAGGTCTAAGTTGATCTACTCCGTATGCTCTCTCCATAGATTAGTAAAGATTACTCGCTCCTAACAAGAAAATGTAACCTTTTGACAATTTTCATTGTCATTTATTTTCGTGTTTGAAAAATATTAAAAAAAATAGCTTTTAGATCATTTACGAATGTCACGATATTTGTTCGCACTTTTTCTTCGATTTTGTGTCTTAACTGCGCATATCGGCATTATTCCGCGTAAATTACACCATGACAGCTATTAAACGGCTGACAGAATAGCAAGCCGTTTAAGGGCCGATGTTACCAACGTCGCATAAATCTTATTCCCAGAATAAGTCGTTAGTTACTCGCGAGTAAGCCTATTTTTCGTTTCACCAACATTTATCCTAGGGACAAAATCTCTATACTGGAGTAAACTCGTATACTGCCGATTTCGGCCGAGTAAGCTGCTATTCTTAGATTAGTAGTGTCATTTTTCTGTGACTGTATTGTATGTCGTACAACTTGTATCTACTTATTACTTACATCATTGATTAAAAACCTTAATAATGGCACGTATTCTAAAAGTACTATTAAACAAAACCGATAGATGACGATGATTGTTTATTTCCTCGCCCACGGTGGTTTAAAACAAGGGCTAATTATTTTGGAGACTTATGATTTATAATAATGAAAGAAAATAAATATAATAAACGAATTATATAAAACAATAATAAAGATTTGTTTACGCCAAATTAAAAAAAATCTAAATACAATAATTTTGAAGGTGGTAGAACCCTTTGTGGTTCGACTCCGGCGGCACCACCGCCACACCTATTTCTACCTAATAACAGCAGTGTTAGGCGCTGCTGTGTTCCGGTTTGAAGGGTGTGGTAAGGGAGATAGACTTTTCCGAGGCGTTCCAGCTTAGTCCTCAGGGGTAGCGGCGCATCTGTGGCCGACCTCAGGTAGGAATATCTAATCCTATCTGGGGTTGATTACAGATGTCCATGGGCGGCAGTAGCCACTTACCATCAGGTGGACTGCATGCTCGTCTGCTACTCTCATATTATAAAAAAAAAATAAAAAAAAAAAAAAAAAAAACTAAACCTTTTTGGTTCGGCCCAGGATCACTGTCAAACCTAAACACAGCATCATTGAAAACTGTTGTTAGGGAGAAATAGAATTGGTTGTGACACCACCGATTCTATTCAATCACTCTCTGGAGGCGACCCTCCAGAGTTAAATCACAGCTTTCTGCCACCGGTTTAACTTATGTATTTTTTTTAATTTAATTAATTGCCTTAACACTGACTTTTATTTCTTTATTACTATAAACAATTTTTTCAATATATATCGTTAAAATTACAAAGATACGCTCAGATCCCAAAGGTCTACATGTCTATGTAGTAGTGAATTTAATTATTAGGAAGCCTTGAAAAGAACCTTGCGAATTTCTTTTGGTAATATTTCTTCTGTCAGTGTTTTGTTGTTGAAATCATAACAAACACTATCTTCGCAAAACACTTATTCCCCAATGTACGTCTCGGCGAGTATTTGATCCTTTTTAAGGAATGTTTTAGATATACGAGTATTGGTCTTTTTCTCTAGGAATTCAAATAAGTACCTATATTTGAATTACACGTTAAATAATTATGATTATAATTCAAATAATGACGATGAATATTTTTATTAAGTATACAAACAAATAAATGATAATTAACTACTATTTAATTCAATAAATGCCATAATATAATTAACTAAATCATGTTGTAAATCTTATATAATTTACGTTTCATTATTAATATAAAACGGCCGCTCTCATGTCCATTGCAGCACCCATTGTGTATTCATGTAACTAACCATGATTGCAATAAAGTATTGAGTATTTGATTATATCTGTTATTTAAGCGTTTAATCTAAATATATATAACTCAAAGGTGACTGACTGACGTAGTGATCTATCAACGCACAGCCCAAACCACTGGATGGATCGGGCTGAAATTTGGCATGCAGGTAGATGTTATGACGTAGGCATCCGCTAAGAAATGATTTTGATCAATTCTACCCCCAAGGGGATAAAATAGGGGATGAAAATATTACTTCGTAACGCGAGCGAAGCCGCGGGCAAAAGCTCGTTTAAAAATAAGGCGGACACATTGGTTACTATCGCTTATGTGATAGCTGCTAAGGCTAACTTGGTTGCTTAAACTACTGGATGGTTAAGCGACTTAAGCCGCTGCCGCTCAGGCGCTGGATTTGTTTCTTTGATTTATTCTATAAATCTTTTAACTGTCTGTTGTTTACGCATATAGATGAATAAGTTCCTAAAAATATTCGCCGAGAAATTTGAACAGTCGCGTTAAGAACTACTTAAACGCTAAAGCTACCTTGTTTTTTTGACGAGGGGGAATCCTTCAAACGGTACCCGACGCCATGGGAGTGACGCCGGGTTATGTGGGATTTTTACCGCACTAAAACCCCCCAGTGGCCTCCCTCAGCGTTTGGTGGAGAACTCCGGGATCTCCAAAGGAACACAACCGGAGTCCTCCTAACGCGATGCCCTTCTATCGGGCTTTGCCCTGGGGAGCATTTATGCTCCTCTCACATCCCCTGGTGTTTACAGCGATATGCGACCACACAAAACCGCTGTCCTTCCCGGGGTCGCTTGCTGGATGGTTTGAGCTCCCACTCTTGCCGCCCGCAACCCCAGAAGCCCCTTTTAGTCGCAGGGGATACGGTATTCCCTGCCTGTCGTAATCTGCCCTATTCTGGTCCCGGTACTACAGGGACAAAACGCTAAAGCTACCTACGAGTTGCTCAAGCTGAAGTAGCCAGTAGGCAGTCTGCCTTATGGGGCAACTGGGGTAGAAATTTGGTTTGTTTGTAGAAATAAAACTGCAACATTTCCATCTTTGTACTATACCGATCTGCATGAAAAATGTATTATCATCGTAATTTTTATTCCAAAGTATGCTTTTACCGGTTTATTCTAGCTTAAACAAGAAACATTGTTGGCAACATTGTGCATAGAATCAGCGTCTTTATAGACTGTCTTGTGTTCACGTATCAAGTTGGTGCTCGGTAATGTTTCCGCGTCCGTTGAATGGGACGCTCGGAATAGGCCATTACAAAGGACACTGCCAACGAACAATGTTCCCTCGATGTGCGTAGTAATAGCAAATCTGTTCTGTAGGAAGGACTTGCATGAAAATATTTGCTTCTTTGCCAGATTCTTTCGGAGTATATGTATGTGATTTTCGCAAGTATTGTTTTAAATATGACCGTGTAGGTATAATCGATTTTGCTGTTGATTGGGTTCTAATAAGGTTAAACCATTTTAGCCTCTGGCGCTCGTTGGAAGCAGACGTGTATCGAAATAAATCTTAAAAATTGTAATTGCAACCAAATTTCGACGATCGAAAGTGTTCTTTAAGTGACAAGACTTTAAGTTCAGTATTAAATTGCAACTAAACAGTGACTCAAGACTTTGTGCTTCTATACAACTACGCACCGCTGCACGGCGACGCATACGCAGCTCTCTTCACCCCCGCGAGTAAAGAGAGGAGCGGCTATTTTTCATACCGCTCGCACCCGTACGACACCAGTGCACGTCGAGACATAATGAGTCTGCAAAGAACACCGCCTAGTGCCACACTAATAAGCGGAAGCGAAAGCGCAAGCGGATCGGTACCAAATTTATCCACCTATAGAGATATTGACTCATACATCAACACCAATTCAAGAAAACGGAAAGAACGAACTGAAATACAAGAGTATAAAAAGGATTTTAACAGCTTCCGGGCGGATATAATGAAGTTTTTAGAAGAATTTGGAAAAGCTCAAAATGAAAATTTAGTTCAAATACGAGAAGAAATATCCGAAATAAAAAACGAAATTATAACAATAAAATCAGTTACAGAAAACTTTACCCAGCAATTCGAAAAAATCAACAACGAAATCGACAATATTAAAATAAACAATACTGCACAGCATAACAAAATTAAACATATAGAAAGTGAATTATCACATATAAAGAAACAATACAGCGATAATAACTCATTATCAAAATCGCCCGCTCTTACCCACGAAGACCTCTTCCTAGAACTAAAGGACCGAAGCGATCGAGAGAAGAATATTGTAATTGTGGGTATCTCGGAACAAAATGAAAGCAATTCATACGTTAGGCGAAAATACGATAACGAGCAAGTTTTAAAACTAATGAAATCGTTAAGCGAAGATTGTCCAATGCCAATAAAATGTATAAGGCTAGGAAAATACATACCTAACAAAAATAGGCCAATAAAAGCATACTTTAACAATGCGGATACACCGAAATACATGTTTCGGAATCGAACAAAACTTCCTAATAATATACAAATCTATGCTGACCAAACCCCGGCTCAGAAACAATACCTCCTAACGTTAAAAGAAGAGTTGAATAAACGCACAGAAAACGGCGAACAAAACCTTATAATTAAATATATCAAGGGAATACCCACAATAACGACAAATAATAATAACCAAAAAAACCAGTAACAGAACCATTACTTAAGGCAACTTGTACAGGGACTTCTAGTAGAATAAATCACCAAATAGTAGCAAGTTATGAAGATATTACCTTACACCCCTCATCACTGCGATTTCTTTATGCAAATCTGCGTAGCATTCGTAAAGCTGGTAAATTTGATGAAATAAAATGCATATTAAAAGCAATACCGAGGACCACGCATCTACTCCTGTTTACGGAAACATGGATAACTTCGGAGGACGATGCCAACCTATATCAACTACAAAATTACAATCATATCTACAATTACAGAAAAAATTGCAAAGGCGGTGGTGTTTCTATCTACGTTCACAACAGTATAAAATATGAAATAACGGAAGAAATATGCGAAAACGGAAATCACTACCTATGGATATATATTCAAAAACTGTCATTACATATAGGAGTGGTGTATAAGCCTGGTGAAACAAATGTAAACAATTTTCTGAAAATATATTCATCTCAGTTAGAACAGCGAAAAAGAACAGTGGTTTTTGGGGACTTCAATATCGATTTACTTAGTAAAAACAACCATACAACAAAGTACTTAAACGAACTAGAAGAAACAGGATACGAAATACTCAATAAAATCAATAAGAAATACTGCACGCGAGAAACAAACACAACAAACACTATCTTGGACCATGTATGTACAAACGTAAATAATCACTCGTTCCACCTATCGATAATAGAATCCTCTCTATCCGACCACAAGCAGATATATCTGGAAATTGGCAAGCTGGCTCCAAAAGAAAATAAAAGAATACATTACCAAGCACTAGATTACGATAAACTTTATAACGACGCCTTAACAACAGACTACTTTAACGAAGAGCACGACTATTATTACCTAGAAAAGTACATAACGGAAATGATAGACAAGAATAGAATAAACAAGATAAAAGTTTTAAATGATTTGCAAGATGAATGGATAAATAAAAATATAATTGACTCAATAAATTTAAGAAACAGTTTATGGCAAGAAAGTAAACTTAAACCGCAAAATAATAGTATACAAAATAAATTCCGTCAAGAACAATACCGAGTGAACATGCTAATCAAGAAACATAAGAAAAGTTATTACATCAATTTATTTCATAAAAATTATAATCAACCTAAAAAGATGTGGGAAACTATTAACAACTTAGCGCTAAATAAAAGTAAAAACAGCAGTGCTCCTCCAAACTTAATGTCAAGCTCGGGACTAATAACTGAAGGTACGAAAATCTGTAACTTATTTAATTTGTTTTTCTCAACAGTTGGCACAGAGTTAGCAAACAAAATACCTAATATATATCATACAAATACCGGTAATTGTTTAATGTACGAAAGTAACTCGAAACATGATATAACATTAAACGAATTCTCGCCGTGTGATTCACAGGAAATAGCTAAAATAATTGATAGTTTAGATAGTAATACCAGTATGGGCTTAGACGGAATAAGTACTAAAGCAATTAAATGTCTTAAAAATGTAATTATTGACAAGTTAACAAATTGTATTAACAAATGTTTAAAGGACGGAGTCTTCCCTGATACACTTAAAATAGCCAAGGTTAGTCCTATTTATAAATCTGGCAATAAATCCGACCCAAGTAATTACAGACCGGTATCAGTGTTGCCTGTTATGTCTAAAATATTTGAGCGAGTCTTATATTATCGATTAAACACATACTTAACAAAAAAAAAATTCTTCATAGCGGAACAGTATGGTTTTCAGCCCAAATCAAGAACACTCACGGCCGCAATAGATTTAATTACTAAAATAAAAACTAATATTGATAAAAAAAACCTTGCTCTAGGAATCTTTATTGATTTGAAAAAGGCTTTTGACACAGTAAGCCACGGAAAGCTTTTACAGAAATTAAACAATATTGGAATAACAGGCACAGCCCTTAATATGTTTACGACATACTTACAAAATCGTAGCCAAGTAGTAAAGATAGGTAACTTCACTAGTACTAGACAAAAAGTAACATATGGCTGTCCTCAAGGCTCAATAATTAGCCCATTGCTATTTTTAATTTACATTAATAATATTAACAAAATCGGTTTAACAGGACACTTGACACTATACGCGGACGACACATGTCTTTTCTATTTCGACAAATCAATTCATAATATGGTAACTAACGCACAAAGAGATCTCGACAAGCTCAATGAATGGTTCAAATATAATTTATTAACAACGAATACGTCAAAAACAACATATATGATTTTCAAAGCTAAAAATAAACACTTACCAGATTTCAGGCCCCTCTCTTTAAATAATGAGCATATCATACGCTCACATCGAGAAAAATATCTTGGTTTATGGATAGACGATACTCTAACTTGGAAATCTCACATTGAGCACGTCAAAACGAAACTAGTATCACTATTAGGTGCATTACGTAAAATAGCAAATTGTATTCCAAAAAAGGTAGGCATCATTATATACAACTCTTTAGTAAAATCACATCTCGAATATTTAATTGAAATATGGGGCTCGGCCGCAAAAACGAACTTAAATAAACTACAAAGAACTCAAAATAAAATTATTAAAGTACTATTTCATTACCCGTATCTTACTCCAACATTACAATTATATAAAAAAACACATTTATTAAATATCCGAAACCTGTACATATACTTTACTTGCATATTTATTAGAAATATAATCAATAGCTCAATAAAATCAAATATACAATTAAATAGAAAAGTTACGAGTCACAAATTAAGGAACAAATATAAAGTCCAACTACCTAAAGTGAGAACGTCATATGGAAAGAAATCCGTCTTGTTTGAAGGAGTACAGTTGTATAACAAGTTACCAAATTACATAAAAGAATGCAAAACTCTAACCATGTATAAATTTGAACTTAAGAAATATTTAAACACGCATGTAATGTAAATAATACATACCATTAAACAGCCCAGAGGCAATTGTATAGTCATAATAATCAAATCTCTGTATCTCATTATAACTAAACTACATGTTTTTATGAGAAATAAATTTCTTTAAACCTAAACCATCTTCTCTAAGAATGGTATAAGCTAAAGTTGTAGTTTACCATACTAACCAAGTGCAGAATACTGGACTTCAGACGCCTTTACACACAGTATGGAAAGTTATCAGGCATGAAGGTTACTTCACGATATTTTTCGTCGCCGTAAAAGTAAGTCATCATTAATTCCAATTGCACTACCTGAAAGCTAAATTACTGTATATACACTGGTTAATTCCAGTTTAAACAAGAAACATCATTGGCTATGCTTAAAATTCAGATGAACTGGTTTATTCCAGTTTAAACAAGAAACATTGTAGGCAACATTGTGCTTAAAATCAGCGTCTTTATAGTCCGTCTTGTGTTCACGTATCAAGTTGGTGCTCAGTAATGTTTCCGCGTCCGGTGAATGGGACGCTCGGAATAGGCCATTACAAAGGACACTGCCAACGAACAATGTTCCCTCGATGTGCCGGGTAATAGCGAATCTGTTATGTAGAAAGTATCTGCTGGCTTTCAGCTTAAATATTTAGGTCTTTACTAGCTTTTTCGGTTTAGTGTAAGTTGTATGAGTAAATTTCGTCCAAGTCTCTCGGATGTAGTCTCTATTTCTGTCCCGTGTTACAGAAATGGATACTGATTAAAGTGTAATATCTGGTACACTCGGCAACGCCTTCTATACGTGACAGAATCCACTACTAACTGTGATTTAAGGTTTCAGTTGCTTCAAAATAGCAGTGTACGATATACGAGTACTCGTACTTCAATGGTTTATGCATCTGTATACATACATCTGTACCTAAATGGATGTTTACAATGTAATTGAAGGTGGTAGAACCCTTTGTGGTTCGACTTCGCTACTTCGTTTTTTTGCTTAATAACAGCAGTGTTAAACGCTGCTGAGTTCCAGTTTGAAGGGTGTGGCAAGAGAGACATACTTATCCAAGGCGTAACCTAGTTCTCATCTTGCTAGCAATGTATCTTTTCATACATTATACTTTGGGAGACATAGTTTTCCGAGGTATTCTTGCTAAGTCTTCAGAGGTAGCGGCACAACTGTGGTGGACCTCACGTAGGAAACAAAATCTATCTGGGGTTGATTACAGATGTCCATAAGCGGCAGTAGCCACTTACCATCAAGTGGACTGCATGCTCGTCTGCTACTTCAATATAAAAATAAAACGCTTTTTCAAACAGCGTTTATTAATAACCTATTTATATTTCCTTCTGTTCACTTACCCTTTTGTACTTTTCGAAGGAATTTCAGGTATTTCCTTTCAAAGTAATCATGGAATAATAATGTCTAAAATAAAATAAACATTCGTAATAGCCTGTCTTTGTTAATACAAGAACAAATTAATTCGGTGTTCAGGTAAAGTTTAGCCACAAAGTTGGTGAATACGTCGTTAAATTGAACGTCTCTGGTGTAATAATACTTTGAAACGTTCAACTTTAGTCTGATAGTGAGCGAGCAGCGAATGGTATTTAACAGAAGAAGTAGTAATGTACGGAATAATTATTAAAACGCTAGTCATACGTCAGCGCTGAAGTAGTTTTGTGTTGAAAAGGTCACAGTATAAGGATCTACGAAATGATTGTATAATTTTTTTTTATAAAGACTTGACATTTATTACTATGAAAACAAGTGTATTTAAAGATTTTTAAGCTATTTTAATAATTAAACTTTAATAAATTTTCTTGGAATTGAAATCAATTTAAATGTTAAGAAAATTTCACCACCAGGAAAACCATGTAGCTAAGTGGGTTTCGTGGTAGATTTTAGAACATAATCGTATTTCTCTAGATTTTAGGTTTCAGATTCTTACACGCCAACCATTATTATGGCATGGCCCAGAAAAGTGGGCAAACAACCAGACGGACAGATAACATCGAGTGACGTGAATAAGCTGGATGACAAAAGCGTGAGATCAGGACTTAAAGAAGACTGATGAGAAGGTCTATATCCAGCAATGAATGGCAACGGGCTGAAGAAAAGAAACAAAAGTTATACAATACTATAATACAATACAAGGGAATCTTCGCTCGCGCATTTCTATCGACAGTGCGACAAGATCCTTACGAAAGCTTTTGTGTGCGTTAAGATTTAATGCGGGCGTATTTTAATTGCGCCCAAGTTATGTTTTCCCGGCCTTTTGTATGGCTGTCAGCGAAGAATCACTGGTATAAGACAATGGTGAGCGTTATCGAAGTTGTATGTTACCAAGTCGGGTTCAAAGTCGGTATGTTTAATTTGTAATAATGGTATGGATAACATATCTGCACGTTATTGTTCTATTGTGAATTTGTGATCTATTGTGAGCTAGTGCATTTATTGTGGTCTCTATTTTCTGAATTGTTGGTATTAATGGACTCTTTGTATAGTACTTTGGTACACAATTGTTCAATGTGACATCGAACGTGGTGAATACATTTGTACTTTATATTTTATTTATGATTTTCTAAACATAAAAGCACTGGAATATAAAAAGGACTGGAATAAGTTTATTTTAGTCTTTTTTATAGTCGAACCTAACGATATAGCAGACTTCCTACATAATGGAAAGTAGTCAGTAGAGACTAGAACCCCATTGGAGAATTATTGCAATAACGAAAACTCGATTGCCTAAAATGTAATCTTATAATTTAGACGAATCCAACAATACCTCATAAAAAAACCGTATTACTATGGCGTGCTAAAGATTGGACATATATAAATATGCTTGAAAACTGCGGAGGGCAGTCAGATACTCGTATTATAAAAAAAGCAATAATAAACTACAAAACCCTACCTTTTATTTGTAAAAAACTAGGTTTGTGAATTAGCAACGCATCGGGCGGATTGGACGTAGAGAAATAAATTGTTAACGATGAGAGATGGAACACCACGCTTCTAAATGCTGGACGAATTTCCCTCTAAAATGTCTCAAATCTCCGCATGCATCATTTAAATTTTCATTCGTGAGTACTATCATACGATTTGTATAGAATGTAGTTTCAGGCTTAAGGCTAAAATTCTGCTTGGCTTAGAGATGTTACACTTGATGAGTGAAAAACAAAACAAACAAACACCTTAGTGAAATATCACTTATAGTGAATTATCACCTTAGGATCATAATCCTAAAACAAATATGTCACATATATGCATGTTTTTTTAAATATCATAGTAGCAAACAAGCATGCAGTCCATCTGAGAGTAAAGTGAGTCACACCTGACGAATGTGAATGAAACTTGGTGAACTTGGCATGGTTGTACATAATGTACATCGTATCTTAATCGGCACGCGTCATACCAAAATCGGCGCATGTCTGAGAGCACGACGTCTATTGTGGTGCGTAGTGAGATTGGCCGGCGTTGGATAGCTCTGAGAGACTTGACGTTGTGTGACGGTAAGTGGTCACTGCCTACCATGGACATTTAACCAGTTCCATATAGACCAGTGATTCTACAGATGAGTTGCTATTCTTCAGGAATAAGTTGTCACCTGTGGACTATGTAAGACAGCCGGCATCCACAACCTTGGAATGAAATGTAGAATTGCTTCACGTTAAAGTAGGCGTGACGGTGGTACCCCGGTCGAACCAATTGGAGTCACCATCTTAAAAATAAAACACTATGTGACTATCTTGTATAGGAATAATTAAATCTTTTTTCGTTCACGCTTAAAGCAATTTATAAAAATGTATAACCTTATGACATTTCTCTAGCGAGAGCGTAGTGACGCTCCTTTTTTGTATGACACGCTTTGAGAGTCCTCTACCTCTATTGCTTTATCGTGAATGTAAAACATCAGCGTAGCACATAAATATTTTTAATTTAATGCACATTTTGACTCTAATGGGATAACTAGGTACTCGTTTCTAAATGTAGTACTTAACTATTATACTCGTAGTAATAAAAAGTACGATGCACATTTTTCGCTGTGATTCGTATTCACGTTTTTAAACTAGACCCGGACTTAGGACTTTAGACTTCAAAATTCACGAGATCACAGTCATGCGCTATATAACCGTCGCGTGTCGTCGTCGTGATTGCTTAGTAGTTGTAGTTGTAGAACGGAAAGAAATCGATATATCGCCCAATATCATAAGAAACAAAATTGCAACTGACATTTACCAACATTTTCATACGCGTAAGTATGTTGCGGTCCTCGTCTGCAAGCGGAAGAAAAACGCTCCGTGAGTTCTGCCCCTAAAGTTTACATTGGTAAATCCTTCATAATGTTTACAAAGATGAGCTATGCCTTGTGTGACTAAAGTCATCTTGAAGGTAGTAATGAAAAAATATCACATATAGTCAGTATACGGTACGGAGTAACGATATTACAATTACACGTAAGTAAGCACACACGGGTAATTAGAGGTATTATAGCTATTCCCGTTATTAAACTGTTTTTGCTGAAGTCTCCGACCAGAATGCCGCTCTCTGTTAACTCGAGCGCCGCCATGATATCATCCCCACTTGACATCCCCTCTGCATCTGTGTTTGAACTGTAGTAATCAAATGAGTGACTCATTATCTTAAAGTACTATTATAAATATGCGATATCGTTAATATCCAAGCTTCATATTACCGACGAAGCTTGAATATTAAGGATACAATTGGATAGTGTAAAGGATTATTTACCTAAAACTTCTTATCCCGAACTGAGACCAGCGATGGAACAGTGACTTAACAACGACAATCGTATCTTTCTTCCAACTTCGATTAGAACATTCACACGTTCGTTTTCCTTCTAAAATTGAAAATGTTCGAGAATGTGCTAACATGTAAGTTGGAATTGCAATTGGAGTTGAGATTTTTGTCTCGTGTGCATTTCTTGCTACTACCAATTTAACTTTACACCTTAGAGATTCTATTTCTAGAAGAAAATCTTATATTCTAATCTGTGTTGTAATGGGATGGCTATGTGAGTTAATGGGGAAAGAAAACTATTTTAGTTATAATAACTTATTGATATTAAATAAGATGAAGGTAATCCCATCCCATATAATCCCATAATCCATATAATCCCAAGTTATGTTTGCATACGTGATAGTGTAGAAGAAGAAAATCAGTATGCAGTATAATTGAAGGTAAGAGGCAACTGCCTCCCATGGATATCTTAATGATTTTATTATCTTTACTTCTATTTTTAGTTAAAAAAAAAATTTGAAGGTAAAACTCTTTGTGGTTCGACTCCGGCGGCACCATCGCCACACCTATTTCTTCCTAATAACAGCAGTGTTAGGCGCTGCTGTGTTCCGTTTTGAAGGATGTGGTAAGGGAGACATATTATTCCGAGGCATTCCAGCTTAGTCCTCAGGGGTAGCGGAGCATCTGTGTCCGACCTCAGGTAGGAATATCTCTATCTGGGGTCGATTACAGATGTCCATGGGCGGCAGTAGCCACTTACCATCAGATGGACTGCATGCTCGTCTGCTACTCCTATATTATAAAAAAACATTGTTATAAAATGAATTGCGCGTGTACAACAAAATATACCATTATGAAATGTAGATATACATTAGCTAAATAAAAATAGCAGTGTTTATCTGCAAAAGCAAGTTAAAGCAAAAGCATTGTAAAAATATCTTAAAAAGCTAGTCTGGATCCTTCATTAGCAGTGTTTGTTTTACATGCTACACTACTACAGCCAGTTACGCCAATTATACGAGCTGCGATGTTTTGAGGAATATTCATTTTGTGTAGAAGAAAGTAATAATTAAATAAATAAGTTTACTTTACTAAACCTTTTTAATAATATAGAAGTAGCAGACGAGCACGCAGTTCACCTGATGGTAGGTAAGGCTACTGCCATCTGACATCTTTAATCAACATCAGATAGGCTTCTTACCTTTACCCTTACCAGGAGATTTTACCCATACAAATTCCAATCAGCGCCCCTAGCGGATTGTGTCAGAACCAGGAAATCGTATTGGCCCATACGTAAACAAATACCAAAACAGTCATATTTGTCGAAACGTAAAAACTCCTGGTAAGGGTAGTGAGGTCAGCTACGGATGCGCCGCTACCCCTAAGGACAAAGCTGGAACGCCTTCGCAAAGTATGTCTCCTTTACTACACCCTCCAAACCAGAACACAGCACCGCTTAACACTGCTGTTATTAGACAGAAATAGGTGAACTGACGTTTGTGCTGTAATAAATTGGGCACCGTACTTTAAAATTTTTACGTGGAATATGAGTATTTAATATTTAAGTTATTTGAGACACAATTAAAGAAATATAAATGCTATCATCAAAAACATAACCCTTCCTTGGCAGTCGGGTAAAAATGTTAACGAAATTACCTTCAGTAATCAGTAATCAGTAATTTATTGCTAAAACAACAGGTACATAAAATGATGGTGTTTACAATGGCAGTTCCTCTATGTATACCCTAAGGGCGTGCAATTTTTATAAAATATTATTATTATTCTACTTATTTTAATTATTTATTATTATTATATTATATAAACATTATTCATTAGATATAATTTACAATTGTCACAGGATTTTCATTTCATTAATTAATACAATGCAATTAATACTAAATAATAAAAGTAATATAATTCTTCTTTAGAATAGTAGGATAGCTTGGAACAATGTTGTCCGGATGCTTTATTTTCTACGATAGTATCATACGTTGCGCAGCTACTGCGAATTATACAAGTTGCAACGTTTTGTAGGAAGCATTTTACTGTTGTGCTACAAAAGATGCTAAAATCACGGGTTTATTAAGGAAAGTAAACTCTTTTGTTTGTCTAAGTAACGCTACAGTTTATTACAGACAGAACAGCGAGAACTAAGGGACCGAAGTAGGTATTTGTGAAGTGAACTTCTTAAGCGGCGTTGTGCACATTTTGTGATAGGTAAAAAATGTTAAACTCGTTAGGACACGTGGTGTTCAATATTCAAATTTGTGTTCTATATTCAAATAATTTGTATGTGATAGTTCCGTAATATTCAACTAGATGGCGCTGCTAAAATAGCCGTTGAATCACGCTGTTGAGAACCTTTCGTAGATACTATAAGAGGCCGCTTGTAAATTTAATAAAATATATTCAGTGGAACATACAAGTGTGTTTTTATTACAAGTGTGGTTAGTAACAACCCCTCAACCCCCTCACCTCTCTCCGAGTTCGAACATGGTCCTTCGAGCCGGATCCATCTTATTCTATAAGATTGGACTGGAGGGTTTTTTGTGAAGCAACGGACTTGCGGGCAGCGGATTGTTGTCGCAAACGCAAGTCAGACGACCAAGTGTGGATGGTTGTCAATTCGGACGGTCTCCTGAGGAGGTGACTGTCAGGCGGAGCCAGCGGTGAGGTGCAGCAGGGAGCGTTGCTGTCGGAGCACTGCAACGACCACGGGCAGCGGAGCCCGAGGCAGTTCAACCTTCGACGGGCAGCGGAGCCCGAGGAAATTGAACTTCGGCGGGCAGTAGAGCCCGAGGCTACACTACGGGCAGCGGAGCCCGAGGCTACACTACGGGCAGCGGAGCCCGAGGCTACACTACGGGCAGCGGAGCCCGAGGCTACACTACGGGCAGCGGAGCCCGAGGCTACACTACGGGCAGCGGAGCCCGAGGTCGTGTGAATCAAATCACATGAGGTTAAGTAAAACCGAAGAAAATAGTGAGTAATTTACATTATAAAAAACTCTTTGGTGATATTAAAAAACTTTTTGAATTAATATTAGAACATAGAACATTACAAATTTAATATAAATTATATAAATCTATGCCCGATTTCTGAGCAATATAAATACGTCAAACACTTGTAAAATTTGAACATTCTGAATTTGCAATTTTGTCTGAGAGTAGTTTTTATTGACTTATGCTTATTACTTATTAATTATTATTAAGTTTAATACTTATTAATTTATGGTTATTGGTTCATAATGGAGTCAATTATAAATTTACAAAATGATTTAGCGGCACGTGTTTACAAAAGTAAATTGAATTATAAAAAGTCTCCTAAGGAAAGAATTACACTAGAATACGTAAATGGAAGGTTAGAGGGTTTAGAACAGTTGTGGTCAAGGTTTATGTTAGGACACGAGGAGTTAGCTAAGAATTATCCACCCGATGTATTAAAAAAGTCTATATACGTCACTGGCGAGATGTATGACAAGGTAGAGGAAATTTATTTAGACTACAAAGGTGAACTGCAATGCCAGTTATCAAAATTCCAAGTAAAATATAGTACACCATCTCATACAGCTCCCCCAATCTCAATAGCTAAATTACCCAAAATAAATATTCCATCGTTCTCCGGAAGTTATTCGGAATGGTGTTCGTTTAAGGAACTATTTAAATCGTTAATTATAAACAACAGTACTATAGATAACATTCAAAAATTGCATTATTTAAAGGGCTGTTTAGTGGGTGAAGCAGAACAAATTCTTAGACACATTCCCATACAAGAAGAAAACTTTGAGCGATGTTGGGAATTACTTACAAAACGCTATGATAACAAACGATTTGTTTCTAATCATGCAATAAAACGATTGTTAAGTCAAAAGAATCTTATTAATGAGTCCGCAACCGGTTTAAAGTCTATTGTCGATACAACTGATGATTGCTTAGCTACCTTGAGTAATTTAGGGATAGATATTAGGAGCTGGGACATTTTAATCATACATATTCTTACTTTAAAGTTAGACCCAGAAACTCGTCGACAGTGGGAATTTAATATCGCTAGTTTATGTGAAGAATTGCCTACTTATGATCAATTTAAGAATTTCTTATTGACTAGGTTTAGAGCTTTAGAATTTCTAAATACCAAACCAACTCCTGCAGTTAGCCAACTTGTCAAAATTAAATCTTTACATGTAAAAAATGTTGTTTGTCCATATTGTACAAATGATCACAAACTGAGCTTTTGTAAAGAGTTCCAAAGAAAGTGTGTAGATGCCAGGCGTAAGTTTGTCTTTGACAATAATATATGTTTTAATTGTATGGGTGGTAGTCATTCGGCTAAAGACTGTCGGTCTCAGGTAAAGTGTTACATTTGCAAACGAAATCATCATTCGCTCCTGCATCCCAAGGGAAGGAGTCCTATGGTTACCAACAATAACAATGAAAATAACGGGTATGTTGCCTCTTCTTCAGGAAATGCTAATGGGGAAACCAATCCAACACCATTAGTATCTTGTTTTGCAAAGGATACAGTTCAGCAACAGGTGTTGCTCGCCACAGCACTAGTGGAGGCTACTTCCAGGAACGGAGTAGGATACAAGGTTCGCGCACTCTTAGACCAGGGGTCGCAGTCATCCTTTGTCACTGAGTCTACGGCACAGTATTTGGGTTTAAATAAAACTCTTATTAAAGGAAAAATAACTGGTCTTGGTGGAGATAAGCAAATTATTTCCAAGGCGATGATTACCATCGAAATCAAATCTTTGATTAATTCTGATGTCAGGATTCCAGTGAAGGCATATGTCCTCAAAAACATAACTTCTCTTCTTCCTACGAGAAAAGTTGAAAAATTGGATTGGCCAGAATTAAAGGAACTAGTTTTAGCTGATCCACAATTTGATGTTCCAAATCACATTGACCTTCTTTTAGGTGCAGAAACATACAGTCAAATACTACAAGAAGGCATGAAGAAAGGTCCGTTTGGTAATTTAATAGCACAGGCTACTAGTTTTGGTTGGATTCTCTCAGGTATGGTGAATCCATCAAATGATCCTATTTCGCAGATCCAAGTTATGCACTGTTGCACGGAAAGCAATGACATGCTCAAAAGATTCTGGGAACTTGAGTCAGACCAACGGCAACCTAAGGAAACCATGTTCACAGATAATGAAAAACGATGTGAACAATATTTCAAGGAAACAACTCAAAGGGATGAGGATGGCAGGTATATCGTACGTCTTCCATTCAGAAATGGTACTCCTGAAGTAACGGCTTCACGGGAAATAGCTGAAAAAAGACTGAAACTTTTAGAAAATCGTCTTAACAAGAACAAAACAATGAAAGCAACATATCAGGAAGTAATTGAAGAGTACTTACACTTAGATCACATGGAAGTGGTACCTAAGGATGAGATTGATAATGATAAATCAATTTATTTGCCTCATCACGCGGTGGTCAAAAATGACAGACAGACTACCAAAGTAAGGATCGTCTACGATGCATCATGCAAAGGGAAAAATAATTTATCATTAAACGATCAGTTGCTGGTTGGACCCAAGTTGCAACCAGAACTAAGGTGCATTGTGATGCAATGGAGGATTTCACCCATTTGTATGTCAGCCGACATAGCTAAAATGTATCGGCAAATAAAGGTCAACCAGCGGGATGCTGATTGTCAACGCATACTCTGGAGAGAAAATGATAAGGAAGAAATAAAAAGTTACCGACTTACCAGAGTCACCTTTGGTACGGCGTCAGCGCCTTATTTGGCAGTAAAGGCTCTTCAGCAAGTAGCACATGATCACGGTGTAAATTATCCTTCAGCAGCTGAAAATATACTCAAACATTTCTACGTAGATGATTTAATGACCGGTGTTAATAGCGTCGAGGAAGGAAAAACAGTATACAAGGAAATGAACGAACTACTAAGCAAAGCAGGTTTCGAACTACAAAAATGGCGCAGTAACAGCGATGAGCTGTTAAAAGTAATGAAAAGTATAGAAACAAAAGGGGACAATACTGGGAACCTGAAAATACAAGAAGATGATATTACAAAAATAATGGGACTTACCTGGGACCGAAGTGAAGACTCCTTTCGCTATGTTGTTAATCTGCCTGAGCTGAAAAAACCTGTAACGAAAAGAAGAATTATATCAGATATATCTCGTCTCTATGACCCACTAGGTTGGGTAGGACCAAGCATAATAATAGCAAAAATCATAATTCAAAAGCTCTGGCTAGCGGCACTTGATTGGGATGATAAGGTACCAGACAATATCTTAAATGAATGGTTGACTTACCGCGAAGAGCAGACCAACTTTAATAAATTACGTATATCTAGATGGCATGGCACGAACGTGAACGAGATTTGTCGTGAGATTCACGGTTTCTGCGATGCATCTAAGGTGGCATACGCAGCGGCAGTATACCTCCGTGTACTTGACTCAGCAGGAAAGGTGACTGTTACCTTGGTCACGGCCAAGACTAAAGTTGCACCTGTAAAAGTAGTTTCCATTCCAAGGTTAGAGCTATGCGGTGCCGTGTTACTTACCAGATTGTTGTTGGAAGTTGCACAGGTGATGAATGTGGAGAAGCACAACATTCATGCATGGACCGATTCGACCGTGGTACTAGCTTGGCTAAATGACCATCCAAGCAAATGGAATGTCTTTGTGGCGAATCGAGTGTCAGAAATTCTCAATAACTTGGAACCAACCACCTGGTGCCACGTATCTTCCAAACAGAATCCTGCAGATGGAGCATCTCGAGGTTTACACCCTTTGGAACTGGTGAACAATCAGTTATGGTTTCACGGTCCAGACTTTATATCTCGTGAGCCTATCATCTATCTCAGACCAAAAGAGGTTCAGACTGAAATGGAAGCACTTAAAACACACTGTGCTACGCTAGAAGAATCTACATGGGATAAATATTCTTCGTTAACGAAAACTGTACGAGTCATGGCATATTGCAGGCGGTTCATAGTCAATTGCAACAAAACAAGAGGACCTAAAATAACTATAAACTATCTTACAGCGAAGGAATTAAGAGATACATTAACAATCTGGATTAAAGAATGTCAATCGAACAACTTTAATGATGAAATTAAATTAGTAAAAGAAAATAAAAACTTACCTAAAGGCAGCAAACTTAAGACACTGAATCCATTTCTTGATAACGATGGTGTATTAAGAGTGGGAGGTCGACTGTCACACTCAAGGTTGAATATAAATAAGAAGCATCCAATAATAATACCAAGGCAGTCTCATCTGACG
The DNA here is from genome assembly GCF_041222505.1 of Epargyreus clarus. Lineage (NCBI taxonomy): Eukaryota > Metazoa > Arthropoda > Insecta > Lepidoptera > Hesperiidae > Epargyreus > Epargyreus clarus. The sequence goes on from NW_027332213.1 coordinate 11,518,735, forward strand.
GAACTAATCATTTCTGATGCCCACAAACAAACACTTCATGGTGGACTACAATTGACTTTGGCATATATTCTAAGCAAGTATTGGATATTGGGCGGAAAACAATTAATAAAGTCACATAACAGACAATGCGTAACCTGTGTCAAAAACTCAGCAGTCACTAGAAATCCGTTGATGGGGCAAATGCCGGCTGCTCGTGTTACCCCAACTCGTCCATTTAGTCATAGTGGTGTAGATTACGCAGGGCCTATTCAAATCCGCACGACCAAGGGCAGAGGTCATAAATCCCATAAGGGATATATCTGCTTATTCATTTGTATGGCTACTAGGGCCATACATCTTGAAGTTGTGACTGATCTAACGACGGAAGGCTTCTTGCAGGCTTTCAAGAGGTTTGTAGCCAGACGAGGAAATTGCTCTCAGTTATGGAGCGACAATGGAACCAATTTTGTTGGGGCAGCAACCGAGTTACAAAAACGTTCTTCTGATGAGTACAGGCGTATGCATCAGGAGGTAGCTGAAGCACTGGCGATTAATCATTGCGAATGGCATTTCATACCGCCTCATTCGCCCAACTTTGGAGGTTTGTGGGAGGCTGGTGTGAAATCTGTAAAATACCATTTAAAGAGAGTCGTCGGTAATTCGACGCTGACATACGAAGAAATGGCCACGGTACTAGCCCAAATAGAGGCCTGCCTCAATTCTCGGCCAATGTTAGCTCTCAATGACCAACCAGATGATTTTACGGTATTAACACCAGGGCACTTTTTAATAGGTGAACCACCAGTGGCAGCACCTGATTATGATTTTGAAAAGTCAAATGTGAGCAGTCTGAAGAGATGGCAACATACCCAACGAATGTTACAAACATTTTGGCGACAGTGGTCGCAGGAATACTTAACTAAATTTTTACATCGGTATAAATGGACTGATCGCCAATCACAACCTTCCCTGGGCGATGTAGTAGTCATAAAGGAGGATCATTTGCCCCCATGCCGATGGCTTTATGGTCTAATAACTGCCACTCATCCAGGAGAAGACAAGGTTGTTAGAGTTGTATCTTTAAAAACTAAAACTGGAATTTTGAAACGACCTGTGTCGAAATTATGTTTCTTACCAATAGAAAGTTAAACTAATATTTTTTGTATGTGTAACAATATAATAAGTAAATTAGATTCTACATTCTAATTTTGCTGGACAATGTTTATGTATGTGCAAGTGCTTTAAAGGTACTCATTTAAGAAAGTTTTATGTAAATATTTAACCTTTGTATTTCCTAGATTCTCTATGGTGGGCGGTCGTAATTGTTGTAATATTGTTAATTTGTTATTAAAGGGCAAGGTCCATCTTGCCCTTGGTGGGCGGTATGTTCAATATTCAAATTTGTGTTCTATATTCAAATAATTTGTATGTGATAGTTCCGTAATATTCAACTAGATGGCGCTGCTAAAATAGCCGTTGAATCACGCTGTTGAGAACCTTTCGTAGATACTATAAGAGGCCGCTTGTAAATTTAATAAAATATATTCAGTGGAACATACAAGTGTGTTTTTATTACAAGTGTGGTTAGTAACAACCCCTCAACCCCCTCACCTCTCTCCGAGTTCGAACACGTGGCCTGACCGAAAATTCGTAAGACGGTAAAGCAAACTGCAAAAGCTAAGATGTCATCCGGTGTCAGCATAGAAAAATATGTCAATGGATACATGTAATGTTTTTTTTTATTTATTATATTTTATTGTTCAGGTTAGGTTTCGAGAGTTTTCACTCCTGCCCGCACTCCGCAACCAGTTGATTTTTTTATAGTTTTCTTACAAAAAATGTTCTAACAACCTTAAATTAAATTACATGGTAATCATTGAATTGCCTTGTTTTAGTACGAGTAGTAGATTGTTCATTTTCAAAGTTTTAAAAGTTTAAACTATTTATAAGATGAATTAATTAATTAATGCGGATATTTTTGTAGTAGATTTTTTGTTTTTCATTTTTGTATATTTTGTATATTATTGCGATATGTACATTTTGTTCATAGTTTCTAATTAAAGATATATTTCAGCTTAAGGTGCACAAACTGTGCATATACGAGATGTTAAGTACAAAGGAGACAGGTTTAATTAAACGGAACTTGCGAACGTAAACTTAGCTAGTTTTAATAATCTTCTACAATGTATTGGTTGAAGTACTTTGTAGATACCTTTACACTACGATATTAAAGTTAATGTTGATTGAAAACGTTGTTTATAACTAGAAGTTTCTGCTTGCATCTAATTATATTATGTTTTTGATATCTATCTATGTATTGTAAGGTCACATTTATTGTTATACCTTACTGCGTTAGTTCAACATTATTAAAATAAATTAATTTAAAATTAGTTTAAAACCTTTCACTCGAAAAATAATGCTGGCCACATATTTAATTGGCTGTAACGCTGTATTCGTGATTTAAAAACAAAAGGGTATTATGGCGGGAAACGGCTGATGTCAAGGACGATGTTGATGGAGGTCTTGGAATTAAAAAAAATAACTAGCTGGATTCAAGCCTTTCATTGGAGATGCCCCCAACAGTATGTATGAGATTAGTATCATGCAATTACAAAATAAATTTCTGTATAAAAAGTTCTGGAAAATGTGTGTATATGGAGGTGGTTTTATAATAGTAATACTATATGTCGACAAAAGGTAACAAATTTAATATGATAATTATAAATCAGCTTAGTGTATAACAAACTGTTTGCTGTGTTTGGTATTTCTCTGTTATTTTAACTATAATAACCAACAAGCTAACACAGTTGAAATACAAAAACACATTTTGCTTACATTTTATAATTCAGCCTTTGTAGTGTAAAAATATCTGTATTTATTTGTGAGTGTGTGTAAGAGTGTGTAATATATTATTAGGTAGGATATTTTCTTTAAAATAAAGGAATAGCGATTTTGGCACCAACTTTTGCAATAGAACAGTTTAACAAAACGTGTTGCTATAGCGACAACTAACACGATAGTGGCACACATCCAAACAAATCCAAACTGTAATATTATTGACAACACATAGAACACATAGAACCTTGCGCATAAAATGTAATAAATAAAAAATATTAAAAATATATTAAAATATTTTGTAGCTTTTTACCTGTTTTCGGCTTACAGAAACTTTATAGCGCAAACTTCTAGCTTAAGGATAAGGCGAAACTCACAGAAGCATTACCAGCTTAATTCTCAAAGCGCTTCTGGGATGAAACTCAGGTAAGACTTATGTTCTATTCGTATTTCGGGTAGATTTTCATATAGCATTAATTAGCAAAAGCAATTAGTCTTTCGCAATAAATTAACACCTGCATGCACGTATTCTGTCTGTCAAGATACATAACTGACACGCTCAATGTCTGTTAATATAAACGAAACTTTATATTTCTATCATACAAAATGAATGACTAAACTTTATGTTTTTAGAATCTGGATCGAACTTAAAAACATTTTACATTCGAATACACGTTGCGAATTTCTCGTATCGGGATATCACCGTTCGCCAAGGGTTGGCACGTCCGCCGTTGGCAAGCGAACCTCCTCCGGGATATCTGCCAATCTGTAACTGTATCGCTGACTCCTCGAGTAATTGCACTTCTTCAAGGCGTTCAAATTCCCCTCAAGTATTCTTCCGGGAATTTGATAACATTTATTTGGCAAAATGATAAAAATAAAATAAAGATTATGTATGCGTTTTTTTTTAACAGCATTATTGTTATTACATATTATTAGTGAAGAATAGTTTTACATTTGTAGAATGTGATTTAACATTATGAAATATGTAATTAAATTTTTGTGGTTCTTATTTTAAAAAGCGTTTTGGTCGTTAATTTCAAATGTTTGTAATTAATATGATATGACTTTCACTACTATTTACAGAATGTGGGTGAAGAAATAATTATAATCGTGTTAAATTATATAATTTTTAAATAAACATAATAACTGAGTGTGTTTTTTTCTGTATTTAATAAACATCTCATTAATAGATACATTTTTATGCACATGCACTCAGATTAATACTGGATATCTACATACATTTTTCCAATTTTTTGTATATTTTTATTTTTTTTTAATTTACAAATTGTTTTGAAACTTAGTGTTGGTAAATATAATAAAGGTACTATTCGTAGAACTCCCAATAAGATCAACAAACGTAGAGTTCGATGGAGATGGAGAATATAGCCTGAAGCATATCCTCGTTTCCCGGTACTAATACATAGAACGTCCATTAGGCTGATTTGAGATTAAACAGAACTGGGATTATAAGGCATCTATAGTATATCTAGTCAATTAGTCTTATGTATCTAAAAGCATTAGCGGCATACGGCTAAGGCATTAGCACGTAGTATGCAGAAATTATAGATTTTTATTAGGTTCTTAATAAGTTTACTGCGTGAGATTAAGTTCAAAGTAAGTGCTTGTTTGACTATATGATTTTGTCTGTTACGGCCCGTCTCTGAGAGGTTCAACACCTGTAGGGCCTTATTTTGACTAGAAGGCAATCTTCAAAAGGTACCCGGTGCCGTGGAAGCGACACGGGGTTATCTGAGATTTAAAAGCATTAAAACTATACGGTGGCCGTGCTAGGCTCTGCGAAGATGAATCCGGGATTTTCAAAGGATCACAACCAGAGTCCTCCGCCGGGCTCCGCCCAGGAGAATGATGCGCGCCAAAGCATCCAGTGTTTACGACGGTATGCGACCACACATACTTCTCACTCTAGTCGCCTGCAATCCCGGAAGCCCCCTTTTAGTCACCTCTTACAAGGGGGGATACCTATATCGTAGGCCTATTGTGGTCCCATAACTACAGAGACAATCTGTAAATGTGTGAGGACACCAGTAGTCAACTTATCATTTTGATATTATACCGCGGATTTAACGGCGAATCGATTAAGCTTGTTAATACAATTTGCAACAGAACAACGTAAAATGGAGCCACTCTAATATATACGGATATCAGTATTTATTACATAAATTCAGTAGATTTGCGATATCCTCGTTCATGTTAATGTTAATTAGAATTTACGGCATTTAGCACTTTAAGAATAATTTATTGTATGGACTATTTGTCGGTTTTGTATATTCTAACCCTGTTAAAGAGAATATAATTTATTTTAATCCGACTTCTAGTCAAGGTCGCTAATATTAATTAATAAAGGTGATCTTGCTACCCTCGATGACTAAATTGGATTACTCCGTGTATCTACCTTATCTCACCTTGAAGAGCAGGAAATGGCCGCGTTCATACTGCTGGTATAAGGCAGAACTAGGTGTGGTGGGGGTGCCTTAAGAGTAGAACCACAAAGTGTTCTGAAGGCAATTTACCAGCTTACTACTTTTATAACATAAAAATATAGTTTTATTCTGTAATACCTGTATACGTCTATGTTCCATTATAAAACAACACGACCGAAAAAAGTTTTCAAACTGAAATGAACGTTAACAAACAACTTTTATATAGTTTTCAGTTTAATTCAATGCTGTCAGTTCTCATTACAGTGGGAACGGTGAGCAAAAATAAATGACTGAATTGTAAGTTTCAATTTATTTCACTCGTATGTAATTACTTTCTGAATGAGGAAAAATAAAAGCGTTTTGTGTCCGTGCGGACAAATCAACTAGTAATAGCAAATAGTACTAAATAAGGAGAATATAAGAAGGTTTATTGGGTAGGTAATTATTCAAAGGCTCAATCATAATAAAATACATGATTTGTTTTAAAATAAAGGTGCACCAGAAGAGCAAGATCTGATGTTAAGTGGCTACTGCCGCCCATGGAAATCTGTAATCAATCCCAGATAAGACTAGAATCCTAATGGCCAGTCACAGATGCGCCGTTCCCCCTTAGGACTAGGAATGCTTCGGAAAAGTATGTCTCCCTTACCACACCTTTTAAATCAGAGTCATCAAAAAAATGTCCGCAGCACTTGACATTTTAGTTTTTATAGAAAAAAAGTAAAACCATGAAGGGTTCTACCACATTCAATTTACTTCTTCCGCAACTAAATAAAAACACTGACCTTTGATTTCATAAATAACGATAAATGAAAATAAATGTGTAAAAGGGAAGCGTTTTCCTTACGAAGTATTATTTGATATACATTTTTATACTTTATAAAATTTAATTTCAAACAATACTTCAAGAAGCCCGCTCGCCTCGAAACGCTATTTAGCAAACGCCACTGATAAGTCTACGTTGTTTCAACGGTTCTTTATCAGTTCCTCCATTGATTCTTATGGTTGATGAGACTCTGCAATGAAGTCTGATTTAATAATCTATTTAATTTGTATACTACTTTATAAAAATAATTTCAAATAATACTTCTGTGTCAAGAAGCGCGTTCGCCTCGGAACGCTATTTAGCAAACGCCACTGATAAGCTACGTTGCGCCAACGGTTCTTTATCAGTTCCTTCATTGATTCTTATGATTGATGAGCCTCTGCGATGGAGTCTGCTTTAATAATCTATTTAGTTTTTATACTACTTTATAAAAAATCATTTGAAACAATACTTCTGTGTCAAGAAGCGCGTTCGCCTCGGAACGCTATTTAGCAAACGTCGGTGATAAGTCTACGTTGCGCCAACGGTTCTTTATGAGTTCCTTCATTGATTCTTATAATTGATGAGACTCTGCAATGGAGTCTGATTTAATAATCTGTTTATTTTTTATACAACTTTATAAAAAAACATTTCAAACAATACTTCTGTGTCAAGTAGCGCGCTCGCCTCGGAACGCTATTTAGCAAAAGTCGCTGATAAGTCTACGTTGCGCCAACGGTTCTTTATCAGTTCCTTCATTGATTCTTATGATTGATGACCCTCTGTAATGGAGTCTGCTTTAATAATCGTCTGAAAATATCTTTTTATTTTGAAGTGAATAAAACTATTATTGTATATCTGGAATAACTTGTTTAAGATGATTTATTCATACTTTATTACTTCAGTCATAATTTTCCTGATTCATTATTTCATCTTTCCTTTTTATCCCACTACTGGATACATTTAGGGTTGGTTAGGTTAGGTTAGGGGGGGCTTGCGTGTCCTTATGATCCCTGAGGCTATACGGCAGAGTTACTCATACCGGAAGGCAAAGGGTGAAGGACCAGACTAAGAGCGACCCAGGGGAGCTCACCCCTTAAAAAAGACGCAATATGGATAAGGTCAATTGTCAATGTAGTCCCCAGGTGGGTACCCGCAAGGGAGAATCCCACCCCTCTGCCACGGCGGAGGGCAGCCCCTCGTACTCTGGGGGGGGCAGCAATTGCCTCGTAGGTCGGCAATCCGTCGATCTTCGTGAACTCGACCACAGCAAACGTTTAACGGACACCGAGACGCTAAGTGAAATGGACAAAAGGCCCGCTGTAGAAACGGCGGCGAGGAAGGCTCGGCCGGTTAGGAGGAAGGCAGTAGCCCCACCTAAATCAGCTTTATCATGTGACGCTGATGAGCTGTCAGACTGCTCAATAATGTCGACTGTGTCGGGACAGTCAGAAGCTACGTCGGTGAGCACCGCACGGAAGAGGGCGCTGCCGACAAGTAATAGCGAAGGCGAGCGGCCCAAGAAGAAGTCTGTAAAGCCCCGTTCAGGCAAAGATGACGACTTCTTGGATCCCCTGGTTCCAGTGGCGAAAACTAGGTCGAAAGCCTCTCTCCCTAGTACTGAGGAACTGAGCCGGGAAATGGTAGAACAGCACACCGACGTCCTAGGTTCTCGAATAATAGAGAACCTAGAGATCATAGAAAAGGTCGCGGATAAGTCCCGCAACCTAAAAGGGGACATGGTGCGCGCCATCCGTGTCGCTGTGCGCAAAATTCAGGCGGCGTCAACCGAGGTTGTGCAGCGGGCTGCCACTGCACACCTTGAGAAAGAGAATGCCACGCTGCGCTCTCAGCTAGCTGGCCTAAATGGTAGGGTGGAGGCCCTTACGGCAGAGCTGAACCAGCTACGCAAAAACCAGGCGCCGCCCCGAGTTGATGCGAGGAGGGCTGGGATCGGAGAGGATGCTCTCATGGATAAGATTGGGTCCATGATTGACAAAAAACTAGCGTCCTTTAGGGATGAACTTTTCCCAGACAGAGCCATTAGGCCTCCCCTAGGGAAGAAAGCCACGCCCGATGCAACAAGGCGTATAGAGTCGGCCACAGTTTCGATGCCGCCGCCGGCCGCGTCGACCTCGACTGAGCCTGCCTGGTCCAAAGTTGTGGGGCGGAAGGCCAGATCTAAGGCACGCATCTCTCCTCAGATTGAGACAGTGCGGAGGCAATCGCCAAGCCAGGAGCGTACCAAACGTGCCGCTCACCGGCAACCTGCAGTGTTGGCCGTTAAGACGCCCGAACCAGCTCGGACAGGGACGAAAAAGAAAGCAGCTAAAAAGCAGAGGCTCCCGAGACTGCCAAAATCAGCGGCAGTCACGGTAACAGTTCCCGAGGGCTCAGTCATCACTTATGCACAGGTGATGTCGACGGCGAAGAGCCGGATAAACCTGCCTGATTTGGGAATTGCTGAAATCAGACAGAAGAGAGCCTTAAACGGTGGCTTGCTCTTGGAAGTGGCTGGGGAAAGATGCGCTGAAAAAGCCGATGCCCTTGCAAGCAGGCTGCAGGAGGCCGTTTCAGAAATGGGCGCCAAAGTGGCGAGACCCAGCAAGCAAGGCGAGGCCAGGGTGATGGATCTAGACGATTCCGTCACCCAACAAGATGTCGCTAACGCCATCGCTGCAATGTGCGGTTGCCTCGCTAGCGACATCAAAGTCGGCGAAATCCGCAGGAGGCCTACGGCTTTGGGGACGGCATGGGTGCGTTGCCCACTTACGGCCGTCCGCAAGCTGGCCACTGCGAAGCGGATTCTTGTAGGCTGGGTCTCGGCCAGAGTGGAGGTGCTGCCTCTCAGGCAGCTGCAGTGTTACCGCTGCTTCGAGATGGGACACGCCAGGCACCAGTGCACTAGCGCTACGGACAGGAGCGCTCTGTGCTACGCATGTGGTGAGCCTAATCACAAGGCGAGCCAATGCGGGGCACGGGCGCCAAAGTGCGCATTGTGTGCTGACCTGGGTCGTCCATCGGACCATCGTCTCGGCAGCAGGAACTGCAAGCCTCCGAAAAGGAGAACACGGGGCAGCGGCGGAAACCAGAAAGTGGCCACGATTGCCACTTCGACACGGGCAGATGGGCCTGCGCATGCCAGCGCTTCGTCCCATTGCCCACCAGAGGAAGTGATGGACACATAATGTATAGGTCTCCGTCACTTAAAATACTGCAGGGGAACCTGAACCACTGCCGCAGGGCGCAGGACTTGTTCCAGCAATGCCTTGCGGAGTGTTCAGTTTCTTTGGCAGTGGTGGCGGAGCCCTATAACGTTCCTGATCATCCTCGGTGGTTCCGGGACGACTCGCACTCTGTTGCGATATACTGGGCAGGCGGCGAAGGAGACCCTCCATGCTCCAAAGTCCACGCAGAGCGGGGTCTGGTCGCAGTGGAGTGGGGTCCCTTGTCCGTACTGGGGTGTTACATATCTCCCAACTGTAGCTTGACAGAGTACGAGTCGTACCTGGGTCGAGTGGAGAGGTGTGTTCGTGGCTGCTTGCCGCGACCCGTGTTTCTCTTGGGAGATTTTAACGCCCACTCCAGGGCTTGGGGTTGTGGCAGCGATAACGCTAGAGGTGAGGCTGTACTAAATTGGGCGGCGGGACTGGACCTGCGCCTATTGAACCGGGGCTCGGTCAGCACGTGCGTGCGTTGGCAGGGGGAGTCGATCGTGGACCTTTCGTGGGCGACTGCCTCTGCCGAGCGCTTGGCAGCGGGCTGGAGAGTGGCGGAGGAAATAGTAACACTGTCAGACCACCGCCACATCCTGTTCGACGTGACTTTAAGGCTCCCGGTTCACACTGGCCGTCAGGGCGAAGGACTCCCGCGACGATGGGCTTTAAAGCGGCTGGACCGAGACATGCTCGTCGCCGCTGCCCACGTCGTGGACTGGTCCGGAACTGCCGTCGAAGATGCAGACCTCGAGCGACAAGCTGCCCGACTCCAGGCGGACATGGCCTCGATTTGCGACGCTGCCATGCCGCGGATTCGATCCGGCAAAAGGGCGCCGGTATACTGGTGGTCCGAACATATTGTGCAGCTGCGTACGGCTTGCCTGCGAGCCAGACGCAGGTATACCCGCGCCCGCAGGCGTCGGACCACAAGTGCCGAAGAGAAGGAGCAAAGGTACAGGGAGTACCGTGACTCGACTGTGGCACTTCAGGCTGCTATCTCGGACAGCAAGTCTCGAAGTTGGTCGGGACTATTGGATGGTCTGGACAGGGACCCGTGGGGACGCCCGTATAGAATGGTGTTAGGCAAGCTGCGCCCACGGGTTCCGCCGTTGACAGAGACCCTCGATCCCGACTTTGTCGCAGAAGTCATGGAAAACCTGTTTCCTTGCCCTTCGGATGGCCCTGATGCCGTGAACGGAGTATTGGTCCCGTCTGTGTGGTCAGAGACGCACAATGTTACCGAAGCTGAGCTGGAGTGGGCGGTAAAACGGCTGGCCGCGAAAAACACTGCCCCAGGCCCAGACGGAATCCCAGGTCAGGCTTGGGTAGTTGCGTTGCCCGTGTTGGGGGATAGATTGCGGCGCCTCTTTACCAACTGCCTTCGTTTTGGGAAGTTCCCTGCGCAATGGAGGGTAGCGAAGATGGTGCTCCTGCACAAGGCGGGTCGCCCCATGGACTCACCAGCGTCCTACAGGCCGATATGTCTGCTGAATGAGGCAGGAAAGATCTTCGAGCGGATAATTGCCGTTCGCGTCAGCAGACATCTATCGTGCATTGGCCCGGACCTGTCCGACAATCAGTTCGGTTTCCGCGTTGGGCGCTCGACAATAGACGCCGTTCTTCGCGTCCGAGCGCTCACGGAGAGGGCTTTTTCCAGAGGCAGAGTAGTCTTGGCAATAAGTCTTGACATAGTTAATGCCTTTAACTCTCTGCCCTGGAAAGCGATAAGGGAGGCCCTCGTACATCATCAGGTGCCTCCCTATTTGCGAAACGTTTTGGCGGCCTATCTGTCGGACAGGAACGTCATCTATCCGGGCCGATACGGAAGAGTCCATGAAAGGGGCGTCGTGTGCGGAGTTCCGCAGGGGTCAGTATTAGGGCCACTGCTTTGGAACCTCGCATACGATATAGTGCTGCGCACAGCGCTTCCTGTAGGAGTCACCATCGTTTGCTACGCAGACGACACCTTGGTCCTGGCGGAGGGAGAGTCCTATGAAAGGACGGCGAGGTTAGCCGAACTGGGAGTGGCACGCGTTGTTGACCAAATAAACGCCTTGGGTCTTCGCATAGCATCGAGCAAGACCGAGGCGTTATGGTTCCACGGCCTAAGGCCGAATGTGAGACCACCCTGCATGTCAGTGCGGGTAGGTGACGCAGTCATTGAAGTGGGCAGATACTTAAAGTATCTCGGGCTAGTGTTGGATAGCCGCTGGAATTTCGACGAGCATTTTAGCCGTCTCGTCCCCCGGATTCATAAGGTAGCGGGTGCGTTGCATAGACTGCTGCCTAATCTCGGGGGACCGAAGGAGGAAGTCCGTCGCCTCTACGCAGGTGTCGTGCACTCTGTCGCGCTCTACGGTGCACCCGTATGGTCGCAAAGACTGTCGGGCTGCCGGCGCCGCGCGGCCAAATTGAATGCCGCGCAGCGTTTGATCGCGATCAGAGTCGCGCGTGGGTACCGTACAATATCGTACGAGGCGGCTACACTCCTGGGGCGGTTCCCGCCCCTGGACATTCTGGCGGATATGACCGCAGAGATCTTCTTTAAGATCCGCGGTCTCCGCCAGAGGGCTGATCCTCAGACGGTTAAAATGCTTCGGACGAGAGCCAGCTGGCGCGCGTTAAGACGCTGGCGTGAGCGGCTACAGGAGCCACGGGGCGCACGCCAACGTGTAGTCCGTGCAGTACTGCCCAACTTCCGAGCATGGCTCAAAAGGAGGAAATGCGTCACCTACCGGCTGACACAGATGCTCACCGGACATGGCTGCTTCGGTGAGTATCTGCATAGAATAGGCAGGGAAGCGACAGCGCAGTGCCACCACTGCGGGCATGCCCAGGATTCCGCGCAGCACACGCTCGAGCACTGTCCAGCGTGGCAGTCCGAGCGGCGGATCCTGGTGCAACGGATAGGACCAGACCTCTCCCCGGAGGCTGTCGTCGCGGCAGTGGTCCGTTCTGGCGAGGCGTGGGATAGCGTGGTTGCATTCTGCGAGCGCGTTATGCTCACCAAGGAGGACGCCGAACGGGCCAGGGAGCGCGCCGATCCCGCGCGGAGAAGGAGGCGCCGAAGGCGCAGATAGCGCCTCCCGGCGCGGTGTCCCTGTAGTCCCGGGACTAGAATAGGGCTACGGTATCCCCTGCCTGTCGTAAGAGGCGACTAAAAGGGGGCTTCCGGGGTTGCGGGTGGCAAGATTGGGAGGTCGAGCCGTCCGGTAAGCAACTCCGGGAAGGACGGCGGTGTGTGTGGTCGCATACCGTCGTAAACACCAGACGGTGTGGCGAGTCCTGGAGCTTACCTGGGTGGAGCCCGAAGGGGCGACGCGTTCAGAGGACTCCGGTTGCGTTCCGTAGGAGATCCCGGAGTCCTCTTGGCAACGTAGAGGAAGGCCACCGGGGGGGTTTTAGTGCGGTAAAAATCCCACATAACCCTGTGTCGCTCCCACGGCACCGGGTACCTTTTGAAGGTTTCCCCCTCGTAAACAAAAAAAAAAAAAAAAAAAAAAAAAAAAAAAAAAAAAAAAAAAAAAAAAAAAAAAAAAAAAAAAAAAAAAAAGGTTAGGTTAGGTTATGGTTTTGCAAGTAATTACACCAACAGCTTTACATGCAACAATACCGTGTAAAATTTGTGTTGGTGGTTGATTTCTTAACGTTATCCGTGAATATAGTATTATAGAAACCCTACTCTTGTTAAATAATGTTTCGTAATTTAATTTTCAATTGTCGCTATAATTTTGTTTTCGATAACGCAATGTTATTTGATTACTCAAAAACTAGCTTAAGGCGAGACTGTTAATATTAAAGAAAAACAATTTGATGCATTTTTGGTGAAAAAAAATATAATTTAGATTCTAGTGATGTTAAAAGAAATGTAAAAGTTAATGCCCTTTATTTATTTAACAATATACTTTTTACGATAACATGAAAATAAATGCAAGATAATTACGTAATTAGTTTGGTTTATTACGGAATAAAATATCTTCTATCATTTCTAGAATAAGGTGTCTTGTCTGTCTAAAATCAATTTGGTGAAAATTTCATAAGCCTTCTTGATATAGTGTTATAATTTATATTGTAATTTTTTTAAGTGCCTGTGAGGGACGGACAATCGTCCGTTTGGGTCCTCTAAAAGTCAGCAATCAAAGAGTCAGCTTTAAAACTAAGTTAACATCTAGTTTAAAACCTAGACACAATGTGCATACTCATGCTGTGTAATCAGGACAAGCTATAACACTTGCTACAAGAGTAAATGGCAACCTGACGGACGCTGCCGTCGTGGGAGCTATTTCGCGGTAAGTGTAGAGCTGGTATACCACTTACAGAGAAGCGATGAGACACGATGGATATGTTTATCTCTTTTCTTTTGTAAAACGTTGCAGTAGAAATAAGTATGCAGTCCACCTCATGGAAAGTCACTGTTACCCATTGACATCTGTAATCAATTTTATTTACAAGTAGAACAAGGATTCTACCTGAATTACAAATTTAATTTGTATTCATAATGATTAAGATCGTAGGTTCTTATGTACGTTAGCCGGCGCCCACACCTTTCCTTAACGCAAGAACTACGTCAAGCAAAAATAAGTGTAGCGGTAGGGTCTCCCTGACGGAACCATAAGTACTGGTTCTACCTTATTTCAAATGGAAGTAGTAAAGGAATATGTTGTCCTTTTGATGGTAACTGGTAAGTGCAATCAATACGAAAATAAAATTGAAGTCCTAACTTGGTCATATCGATAATGCTACCTGGAGGTTTATCGACTGCGTTGTAAGATTGCCTTAGTTTCAACCTTTTTTGTCAGAATGTATCTGGAACTGAAAAAGGCTTTAATCACGCTGTTTCAAGTGGAAGGAAATTTTTTTGTTTTATTTACATGTTACAAATTACTTTAGACGGTAATGATCATTAATTATGTGGACCGCATATCTGTTTGTATTTCTTTTAGTCAATGCACGTTGTACAAAGATAACAGCAGTGTTAGGCGCTGCTGTGTTCCGGTTTGAAGGGTGTGGTAAGGGAGACATACTTTTCCGAGGCGTTCCAGCTTAGTCCTCAGGGGTAGCGGCGCATTTGTGGCCGACCTCAGGTAGGAATATCTAATCTTATTTGCGGCGGCCACTTACCATCAGGTGGACTGCATGCTCGTCTGCTACTTCTATATTATAAAAAAAATGTATATGATTTTCGCAACATCATTTCCACTTCGATGGAGTGCCACCTTTACTTTTGCTTGTAAAGCTACGAAGCAAACGGCGTATATCTAAAGTTTTATTGCAGCCAGTTTATTGCGGTCATAAACGGCCCACGCCGGTACTTGACAAATAAACAAAAGTCGTCGGACGTCTTGGAATGGCTTCAGTATGCTCCACTCGTGTTCTGTAAAATGAAATGCGCTTTTCTTGTTTTGTAAAGGGTTTTTATAAACGACTCAACAAGGAGAAGTTTTACGATTACAAGTTAATACCAACGTGGTTGAGAAGTCGTCAGCATTACACAATGATACCATATTAAAGTATCATATTTTTAAAACTACCTAAAACGCCCATACACTCATAGCCCCACATTAGGATTCCTTGTATCGTGGGTGTCATGGACACAAACAAAGACGAATACACAAACACCCAGACCTAGAACAGATATCTTAATTCATCATTCAGATATCAGTCTGGCCGGGATCCAACCCAGAACCCTTCGCGCGTCATACCAGTATGGTAACCGCTCCGACACTCAGGTCGAAATGATACATATTATTGATTTTGGTTTTTAGATGTTACAATATTTAAACACTTATTTTATTTCCGTTTTTTTATTTACTTCATAAATTCCGTTCACATGAGGCATCCGCCAGGAGTGTGGTGTAACGATGGATTCTAAAAAAAATATGGAATATTTTGTTTGAAAAAGCTGTTTTGTTATTGAAATTATATTGACTGTATCACCAAGATTATTAAATGATAGCGAAATTTTGTATTTTATTTGTATACTTACTCATATTTTGAATAATTGTTTGCGTCTTTTACAATTTATGGCCTTCACTTTTGGAACTTGAAGAGTGGGGATAAAACTATTCTTGTTTTATTAATACAAAAATAATCTTCTATCGAAACAATCAGTAATGTCTACAACAAATCCCCGATAATACTGAAACATTTTGTCTAACTAAATGTTGGGTTGGTTCAAAGGAAAAGCTTTTTATTGGACTGTAAGACTGGCACATATTGAGTCGATTCCAACGGATCTGTCGGTAACGGGCGCTTCACTACGCAGGAAGGAATTTAAACAATCATGTAGCTACTTCTATCTAAAATAAATAAAAAGTAGATACAAAAGTGAGGGGATGTTTTGTACTAAGTACCTATTAGTACTATGACTAAATAAAAATAGATTAATATTGAAAAGTGTTAATAACAAGTTTGTTTCGTATTTTTAGCGAAATCTTTCTATCTATCTTTAATCTATAATGGGTGTACATAAACATATAATCAGTATAATAAAGTCCGCAAATCATATAAAAAACATATAATAAGGTCCGCAATCTAGAGGCACCCGCCATATCGGATTTAAAATGACGACACTAAACTCAACATAATATCCAAATAAGGCGTATAAAAAAGTAGTAGAATCATTTAGAATCTTTAGTTGAAACTGGGTAAAAATTTAGTTGCAAGATTTGACTCACCTATACTATGGAACTAACGAAGCGAGTTAAATAAAAAACGAACGCTACAAATGCTTTCTACACTCACAGCCCCACACTAGGATTCCCTGTATCGTGGGTGCCATGGACACACACAGAGACAAATACACAAACACCCAGACCCAGTCTGGCCGGGGATCGAACCCGGGACCCTCTGCGCGTCAGACCGGTATGGTGACCGCTCCGCCACGCGGGTCGTCACAATAAAAACTTGTAAAGTTGCGTATAAGTTAAATTCACGCGGGAATATTTATATATCGATATTCTTCTTATAATTTTAAAGTTAAACCTAAAGTTACGAGAAAATTGGTTCAATAATAAAAAGGCATACAAATTGACATTTTTGTTTCAGTCCTTTATGGAAATAGCGAGAAATGTATCGACAAACACGTAAAACTAAACACAAAATATTTTTTGTGTTTTGCTAATAAGCATATTATTATGAGCCTACCAAAAGCCAAATGTCTTTGATGTAACATAGACTTTATTTTTTATTTTGTTCCACGCATGTAGTCCACTTGATGGTAAGTAGCTACTGCCGCCCATGGACATCTGTAATCAACCCCAGATAAAATTACGTATTCCTACCTGAGGTCGGCCACAGATGCGCCGCTACTCCTATGGACTTATTAAGGCTGTTATTAGTCAGAAATAGGAGTAGCTGTGGTGCCGCCGGAGTCAAACCACAAAGAGTTCTACCATGTTATGTAAACACCCTTGTAAGTATTGTTAAAATATGATATGATTTAGTTAGAAAAATCCCAACAATATCAAAACATGAGGTAAGGAGCTACTAAATATTACGGTACAAAGGAACATGTATCCGGCCCTCGATACATCATTCAACATCCGGCGTCAGAGAGCCCTTTTAACGACTTTTCGAAATGCTCCTGTCGATTACGTTATGTCTGTTAAGTTACTTCATAGACCCTTGTCAAAACACCGTTGTAAGATGAGCTAAAAATAAATAACAATAGAGCGCAAAAAGTAACTAGTAATTTTATGTTAAAAACGATTGAACTCTTCGATGTTACACTGTGAACCACCGTGTCTTTTCCTTTTTTTGGTATATGTATTTGTGTGTTTGGGTTACCAAATTACGGGCAATCAATTTAAAGCATAAACTTAAAAAAATAAAAAAAATAGAAAAACCAAATATTAAAAAAAAATTAAAAACTAAATTTTTATAAATTTCTTTCGACTTCGGAGGTACCACACCTATTTCTACCTAACTAATAACAGAGTTATTCTCTGATGTCTATGGACGGCAGTACCCATTAAGCATTGAGTTGATTGCAAACTACTTCCGCATTGTGTAAAAAATCATCATATGTAAAATCAGGTTCAATAACCGAGTCATTACTATTGAATTTTAAAATCTGTATTTATATTTTTGTGTTCTTTGAAAGCTCAAAATTATAAGTGTACAAAAAGTACCAATTACGGAAATAAAACCAATATTCTCTTTTAAAATTCACGTTATGAATGAGGCTTGCTTTTCAATTATTTTCTTTTTTAACGTAAAAAATAATTACGAGTTTTGTGTTTTTAATTGTGACACGATTGCATTTGAGTTTCGCAAATTGACTCACACTGAGGAAGGTAGGTTTATTACTACTTTATAACTCACATTGACAAAGTTATTACCACCTTACAAAAATGTTCTAGTTCAAAGAAAGGCTGCTAATTACACGAGGCATTCCAGTTTAGACTTCAGGGGTAGTAACGCATATATAATTTGTATTATTTTATTGAAGTCCAATTCTATGGGGATTTTATTATAATATTAAGAGAGGAAGATCATGCAGTCCATTTGATGGATATTAGCTGCTGCTGCCTGCGGACAATGGGACATGTGTATTCAAACCCAGATAAGATTAGACTCCCAGCTAAGGTTGGTCACAAGTATTAAGTTAAGATTAAAACTACTTCGCAACGCTAAGTGATCACTTAGCGATTAACCGTCGTAGAGTCAACTTACCCTGATGATGCTCCGTTTTGGAGCGAAACACGTGTTGGTGGTGGTATGTATGGTGGTGTATATTTTTAATTTTTGCATCTGCATGCATCCTTTGAGGGAGGAAGGGATATACATACTGCATGGTTTAAAATATATACCATCATACATATTTGTAGCGGATTGTTGCGAAGTAGTTTTAATCTTAACTTAATAGCATGGATTTCCGCAAAGTAACGCCTGATACAATTAACTATTTGGTCACAAGTAAGTTGCTCATTTTGAGGACTAGGTTGGAACGCCTCGGATAAGTATATCTCTCTTATCACACCCTTCAAAGCGGAAGACTGCGCTTAATACTGCTGTTATTAGACAGAAATAAAGCAATATCCACGGGTGGTAGTAGCCTTATATCATCAAAGGTGGTAGAATCCTTTGTGGTGAGACTCCGGCGCCACCTACCTTTGCCTACTGACAGCAGCGTTAACTTAGTCTTCAGCAGTGGCGGCGTATCTGTAGGACCTCACCGTACCGACCTCAGGTAGGAATATTTAATCCTTTCCGGGACTAGAAGAGGGCTACGGTATCCCCTGCCTGTCGTAAGAGGCGACTGAAAGGGGGCTTCCAGGGTTGCGGGCGGCAAGAGTGAGAGCTCGAACCGTCCAGTAAGCGATCCCGGGAAGGACGGCGGTATGTGTGGTCGCATACCGTCGTGAACACCAGATGGTGTAGGCGAAAAATGCTCTCCCAGGGCAAAGCTCGATCGGGGCATCGCGCTTGGAGAACTCAGGTTGTGTTCCGTCGGAGATACCGGAGTTCTCCAGCAAGCGTTGAGGACGGCCACCGGGGGGTTTTAGTGCGGTAAAAATCCCACATAACTCGACGTCGCTCCCACGTCATCGGGTACCTTTTGAAAGTTTCCCCCTCGTTAAAAAAAGGAATATTTAATCCTATATGGAGTCGATTACAGATGTCCATAGGCGGCAGTAGTCACTTACCATCAGCACTGCATGCTCGTTTGCTACTCCTATAATAAAAAAAGTTGGCCTTACTTAGTCTTTGTAGGTACAAAACATTGCCTCTGAAAGTCTATATTTATGTAAATAGTGTACAATAAGTTCCAAACAAACGAGCGCATAGCGAAATTGAATTTCATTGGAAGATCCGAACAAAGATTTTGCAAATTCCCTACGGTCGGATTTAGAGAAATGCTGAAAGTGGCTTATGGTCTGCGATTGCGTGCGATACGCAAACCCGCTTCGTAAGTAGGTAATACCGTGTAGCCCTAATATTGATAAAGAAGGACTGTAATCTGTTTTTTATACGGTGCTCTTGTTTGTTATTTCTTTGATTCGAGATTTCATTTGGTTTCTTGATTTCCCGTTTTATTTCAAAATAAATTTGCTAAGCAATCTGGCTTATTGTGATTTGTTAACTATTTCTGCTTTATTAGTTTTATAGTTGCAGCAGTTTTATAGTCAAAGTAGGCAGTTCCAGCGATGCACTTATTGTCTGCCTGAGATAGGACATTGATCTGTTTTTAGTAGATTTTCTTAATTTATTTTACTGCATTAATTGACTTGCTTTCATTAATGAAAAAGGCTTGGCTAATAGCATCACCGCTTATATTTTGACTTCGTAATTTGTTTCATTACTTTTCAGGAAAATTATGTTTACCTACGCCCGTTATTGATAATCAATCTATCCAATGCTTTGCCTTCCAAAGGTCGGCATTAAACAATTGCTTGGTACATAATTGTCAAAATTTTAATTAAAATCGTATACCCGGTACAGGGCAATAAGTTTGTGTCTGGTAATTTAATATTTACATATATTAAACGTATTCATATAAATATTTATTTCTCAAAATATTAACGGAAACGAATGAAATATCTTATTTCCCGATTCTACTTATATGGTCGTATGCAAATGCCGGAAATCCCGTACAGCGACTGTTCAATTTGCACCTTCAATCGTATATACGGACCGACAGCTGACATAGATTGGCATTACAGAAAACTTCCTCGGAAACCAACCGGGTACGGTGTTGAAAGGGTTTCAATACAGATTCCCGTTATTTGCTGTAGTTTTGCGATTTAGTAATATATTTAATGTTATTTCAAGTGGCTGCAACCCGTTTTATATCCCATTGTTGGGCGTGGGTTTTTACTAAGTGAAAAAGGTCTACGTCAGCCAAATTGACTCCGAAATTTGAAAAAGGAAAATATTGACGAGAAATAAGGTTCCAGAAAGGTCCGTGGACCTCACGAGGAAGTTCTAAGATTCGTGGGCTACTTGCGGCCTTTGGGCTGTTGGTTGCCGTTGGCGTTTTAGATCATAGTCATAGTGGTACAACCCTTTGTGGGAAGGTGGTAGAACCCATTGTGGATCGACTCCGGCAGCACCACCGCCACACCTATTTCTGCCTAATAACAGCAGTGTTAAGCGCTGCTGTGTTCCGTTTTGAAGGGTGTGGTAAGGGAGACAGATTTTTCCGAGGCGTTCCAGCTTAGTCCTCAGGGGTAGCGGCGCATCTGTGGCCGACCTCAGGTAGGAATATCTAATCCCATCTGGGGTTGATTACAGATGTCCATGGGCGGCAGTAGCCACTTACCATCAGGTGGACTGCATGCTCGTCTGCTACTCCTATATTATTATAAAAAAGCAGGTGGGAACCAGTAGTCACTCTAAAGGTGTAAGATGAGCTCTCTTCGAGAAAAGCCCGGCGGAGCACCGCGAGAAGTCGAAGATGATCCCAAAGTCCTCTACAAAGAACTGAGGACTTCTTTATAGGATGTAATAGCTAACAATGAGTTGTGGCGCTCCCATGGGTACCTTTTTGAAGATTTCCCTCTTGTATCACTTACTATAAATAAAGGAAGACATCGTAGGGAAATTCATCCCTGAGTATTGAAAAAATGCCGTAAAGTCTACCAATTGCACTTGATCAGCTTGCTGGCCTATTTCTTACCTGTCTCTTTCAGAGAGACCTGCGCCCAGCAGTGGGTTCATAATGGCTTGACGACAAATGTCTTCGGGTCTATATTATCAGACCCCAGATAAACAACTCGGTGATGTCGACGAAACCGACGCAATTATCTTTAATTTGTTTGTTTTAACTTCGCTTTGTTTTGGCCACGACATGAACTTTTAAATTAAAATCTCATTCCTCAGTTGTGATGGAAAGTAAACAACTTGGAACGATTGAAATGAGAAAACTGTCGGGAATGTTTTTCTAAAACAGAGAATTCATACAGCGCCGTCCGGTGTCAATGACTGGATTGTAATGTATTGTTTTAGTTCGCTTCATAACAATAGTAGGTATAACAAATTCGTCAATTTTTTTTTTATAATATAAGAGTAGCAGACGAGCATGCAGTCCACCTGATGGTAAGTGGCTACTGCCGCCCATGGACATCTGTAATCAACCCCAGACCTGAGGTCGGCCACAGATGCGCCGCTACCCCTGAGGACTAAGCTGGAACGCCTCGGAAAAGTCTGTCTCCCTTTAGACAATAGACTTTGTATGTCGTAAGGAACTTTACGGAGAACTTTCACAAGTAGTTTTATTAATCTCTTTGCTTGTTGCTCTTCGTGAAATCGATAATCAAAGTTTTATATTAAATTAACGAATTTCTGCCTAACATCAGCGTTAAGTTACTGTATTCCGGTTTGAAGGACTTGGTAAGTAAGGGATACTTATGCGAGGCATTCGGACTTAGTCATCAGAGGAAGCTACGCATATGTAGCCGACCTCAAGTAGGAAACATCTTGTCTAAGGTTGTTTGCATATATCCATGGGTAGTAGTAGTCACTATTTTTTCGCTGACTACGCAATTCTCAACTACGCCATTGCGTTTAGAGGCCCCTTATAAAAGCTATAGTTAGGCATAGCATTATCATGTTTGGGCTTTATTACAGTTATCCACGGTCAACACCAACCAATTATTAAATCAACTGCATACTCGTTTTCAGTTGGCTTGTTATGATAATGACCTGAGCATTCAAAAGAAAAGGTTATTACGCTCAGTGAACTCAAATTCGTTTTAATACCCTCCGGCTAAATCGTAGTAATGTCTTATTAAACAGCCTCTGACATGGCTAACAACAATATTACTTTGAATATACGCCAATAAGTATATAATAAACTTATATATACTTATATATCTCACGTATCTTAAGACAAATTGAATTGTGTTTTAAGCTTGAGCTTTTGGGTATTACATTTCTACTTGTTTTACATTGAGAATAAGTGCTTATTCTTATGAAGACTTCTTCACTCTGTACTTACAAAGTGTAGAAAATATAAATTAATAACGGCGGTTGTGGGATATTCTTAGAAAAATATAGTTTACATATTCGTAGGCCTTACTGGTAGCCCTTCGGAGATCTATTTGCAACTTTGGTGTTGTTTTTTAGCGTAAAACATACACGATTTGGTGAGGCGATGTAAGGTCGAAATGGCTAAGTTAGGAGTAATGCATCTATCATCGGCTTCGGGTAGAAATCTTGATCTACATGAAGTTGATTACAGATGTCCATAGGTGATAGTGAGAATTTATCTTGTTAGTGCAATCTAACAAAATAAAATAACTGACTCTTCTTTAATAAGTTATACTTATTATTCATAGATTAGTTAAGATTACTCGCTCCTAACAAGAAAATGTAACCTTTTGACAATTATCACTGTCAATTATTTTCGTGTTTGAAAAATATAAAAAATGTAGTTATTAGATCATTTACGAATGAATGGATATTTCTTCGCACTTTTTCTTCGATTTCGTGTCTTAACTGCGCATGTCGATTCGCATTATTCCGATTAAATTACACCGTGATAGCCATTAAACGGCTAACAGAATTGTCAGCCGCTTAAGTCATTTAATGGCTTCCTTCAATTACATGGCGGTGAGACTTATCTATGTTATTACCCATTTAATATTTTATACATATTATAACTACCTACTAAATAACATAACTGAACTGTATTTCATGTATGTAGCATATATGTGACGATATTCCATCCTGGAAATTTCAGTGCCTTGCATCGGCTATTACCAAAGGATTGTATCTATTCCAACGTATCGTTTGTGAATGCAAACATATCGTATGTCGGGGGATCTACGTCTGCCTTCATTTGAGGTGAGCGAATATGTATAGTAGCATAATTAGGTTAATTGGATTCATATATTAATTACTATTATTGTGACTTTTAATAGGCATGGCGATTCTTTCAGATTTTCGAATCAATTCGAATCAAACAGTATAATCGATTCACAAAAAAAATCAAAGAATAAAGAATCGATTTTACAAAAATCGGTCTTCAATTTATTTAGGGGCGAAGCTATGGAAAAGAATGTCGTTAGGACCAAACAATCACTGAAATACGTATCCGTCGGAAAAAAACAACTTCGAAAAAATCTAATATCGATTTTATAAGGTGAAATATCGATTCACTGAATGATAATTACTGGAGATCGATTATAGTAATCGACTTTTTGAACCAAAAGATCGATTTAGATTAATTGATCTCAGATAGACATCCCTAACCTACTAAGTACGTCATACAACCTCATAAAAAAAAAACAAAATAATGCGCATAATCCTGTGATTTACGTTACCGGATAAGTATTATTGTAACCTAAACAATTAAACATGTAGGATTTACGCGGATTTACAGCCGGCATCAATAAACAGGTATTGGGCTGGGATTTGTTAAATGTTTCTGGGTATCGTGGAATTGCCAAGTAATCCCCGATCATGGCCGGCCCGCAATGTGATTTCGAAACCACAGCTGTAAGGGTATTAGGTTCTGCGAAACCTCTAATTTACGTCGCGCGCCTAGTAGCTCTAATGAGCCGGGTTCCTTTGCTTTTGTACAAACATCGCTATTTATATACCATGACCTAAATTAATACTCAAAAAATTGTCATTCTGATAAATATTACTATAAGAATATTTATACTTTATTCCAGTCCAGACAGGTTTTACAGAAGATCATAATATTCTATTATTTAGGTTACAAAAGATCGATTCTTCGATAAATCGATCTCCGATCGCCATCCCTAACTCGCAATAAGTACGTCGTACAACCTCATAAAAAAAAAACAAAATAAAGCGCATAATCCTGTGATTTACGTTACCGGATAAGTATTATTGTAACCTAACCAATTAAAGATGTAGGATTTACGCGGATTTACAGCCGGCATCAATAAACAGGTATTGGGCTGGGATTTGTTAAATGTTTCTGGGTATCGTGGAATTGCCAAGTAATCCCCGATCATGGCCGGCCCGCAATGTGATTTCGAAACCACAGCTGTAAGGGTATTAGGTCTGCGAAACCTCTAATTTACGTTGCGCGCCTAGTAGCTCTAACGAGCCGGGTTCCTTTGCTTTTGTACATAAATTGCTATTTACTCGTATATACCATGACCTATATTAGTACATAATACAACTATCGTCCTGATAAGTATAACTATGAGAATATTTATACTTCATTCGTTTTAAATGCTTATGTCCTGATAGGTTTTACAGAAGATTAAACATTATATCCAAATGATACTCGTACAAAACATTTTTCCTTATAAAAGAAATGGTAATATAACACTTATTAATATTTACCTTTACTTAGTCAATAGCGAAACCAATTGCGACAATTATTTAAGTTAATAATTTATTTACAAGTCGATTTTTTAAATATTTTATCATACTTGTAATTTACATATTATTATATTCCATAGATAACACCTTTTTGATATACATATGAAGATTATATCGGTATCCTCGACTGCATACCCGCATATCGCAATCTTATACACATAATATAAGGCAGTATTAAAATGCACATTAAATTTGTCTAAGGTTGTTTGCATATATCCATGGGTAGTAGTAGTCACTATTTTTTCGCTGACTACGCAATTCTCAACTACGCCATTGCGTTTAGAGGCCCCTTATAAAAGCTATAGTTAGGCATAGCATTATCATGTTTGGGCTTTATTACAGTTATCCACGGTCAACACCAACCAATTATTAAATCAACTGCATACTCGTTTTCAGTTGGCTTGTTATGATAATGACCTGAGCATTCAAAAGAAAAGGTTATTACGCTCAGTGAACTCAAATTCGTTTTAATACCCTCCGGCTAAATCGTAGTAATGTCTTATTAAACAGCCTCTGACATGGCTAACAACAATATTACTTTGAATATACGCCAATAAGTATATAATAAACTTATATATACTTATATATCTCACGTATCTTAAGACAAATTGAATTGTGTTTTAAGCTTGAGCTTTTGGGTATTACATTTCTACTTGTTTTACATTGAGAATAAGTGCTTATTCTTATGAAGACTTCTTCACTCTGTACTTACAAAGTGTAGAAAATATAAATTAATAACGGCGGTTGTGGGATATTCTTAGAAAAATATAGTTTACATATTCGTAGGCCTTACTGGTAGCCCTTCGGAGATCTATTTGCAACTTTGGTGTTGTTTTTTAGCGTAAAACATACACGATTTGGTGAGGCGATGTAAGGTCGAAATGGCTAAGTTAGGAGTAATGCATCTATCATCGGCTTCGGGTAGAAATCTTGATCTACATGAAGTTGATTACAGATGTCCATAGGTGATAGTGAGAATTTATCTTGTTAGTGCAATCTAACAAAATAAACAACTGACTCTTCTTTAATAAGTTATACTTATTATTCATAGATTAGTTAAGATTACTCGCTCCTAACAAGAAAATGTAACCTTTTGACAATTATCACTGTCAATTATTTTCGTGTTTGAAAAATATAAAAAATGTAGTTACTAGATCATTTACGAATGAATGGATATTTCTTCGCACTTTTTCTTCGATTTCGTGTCTTAACTGCGCATGTCGATTCGCATTATTCCGATTAAATTACACCGTGATAGCCATTAAACGGCTAACAGAATTGTCAGCCGCTTAAGTCATTTAATGGCTTCCTTCAATTACATGGCGGTGAGACTTATCTATGTTATTACCCATTTAATATTTTATACATATTATAACTACCTACTAAATAACATAACTGAACTGTATTTCATGTATGTAGCATATATGTGACGATATTCCATCCTGGAAATTTCAGTGCCTTGCATCGGCTATTACCAAAGGATTGTATCTATTCCAACGTATCGTTTGTGAATGCAAACATATCGTATGTCGGGGGATCTACGTCTGCCTTCATTTGAGGTGAGCGAATATGTATAGTAGCATAATTAGGTTAATTGGATTCATATATTAATTACTATTATTGTGACTTTTAATAGGCATGGCGATTCTTTCAGATTTTCGAATCGATTCGAATCAAACAGTATAATCGATTCACAAAAAAAATCAAAGAATAAAGAATCGATTTTACAAAAATCGGTCTTCAATTTATTTAGGGGCGAAGCTATGGAAAAGAATGTCATTAGGACCAAACAATCACTGAAATACGTATCCGTCGGAAAAAATCAACTTCGAAAAAATCTAATATCGATTTTATAAGGTGAAATATCGATTCACTGAATGATAATTACTGGAGATCGATTATAGTAATCGACTTTTTGAACCAAAAGATCGATTCTTCGATAAATCGATCTCCGATCGCCATCCCTAACTCGCAATAAGTACGTCGTACAACCTCATAAAAAAAACAAAATAAAGCGCATAATCCTGTGATTTACGTTACTGGATAAGTAT
Source organism: Epargyreus clarus (assembly GCF_041222505.1). Lineage (NCBI taxonomy): Eukaryota > Metazoa > Arthropoda > Insecta > Lepidoptera > Hesperiidae > Epargyreus > Epargyreus clarus. Next base: position 11,545,376 of record NW_027332213.1, read on the forward strand.
TATTGTAACCTAACCAATTAAACATGTAGGATTTACGCGGATTTACAGCCGGCATCAATAAACAGGTATTGGGCTGGGATTTGTTAAATGTTTCTGGGTATCGTGGAATTGCCAAGTAATCCCCGATCATGGCCGGCCCGCAATGTGATTTCGAAACCACAGCTGTAAGGGTATTAGGTTCTGCGAAACCTCTAATTTACGCTACGCGCCTAGTAGCTCTAATGAGCTGGGTTCCTTTGCTTTTGTACAAACATCGCTATTAATATACCATGACCTAAATTAGTACTCAAAAAATTGTCATTCTGATAAATATTACTATGAGAATATTTATACTTTATTCCAGTCCAGACAGGTTTTACAGAAGATCAAAATATTCTATTTTTTAGGTTCCAAAAGATCGACTCTTCGATAAATCGATCTCCGATCGCCATCCCTAACTCGCAATAAGTACGTCGTACAACCTCATAAAAAAATTAAAATAAAACGCATAATCCTGTGATTTACGTTACCGGATAAGTATTATTGTAACCTAACCAATTAAACATGGAGGATTTACGCGGATTTACAGCCGGCATCAATAAACAGGTATTGGGCTGAGATTTTGTTAAATGTTTCTGGGTATCGTGGAATTGCCAAGTAATCCCCGATCATGGCCGGCCCGCAATGTGATTTCGAAACCACAGCTGTAAGGGTATTAGGTTTGCGAAACCTCTAATTTACGTTGCGCGCCTAGTAGCTCTAATGAGCCGGGTTCCTTTGCTTTTGTACATAAATTGCTATTTACTCGTATATACCATGACCTAGATTAGAACATAATACAACTATCGTCCTGATAAGTATAACTATGAGAATATTTATACTTCATTCGTTTTAAATGCTTATGTCCTGATAGGTTTTACAGAAGATTAAACATTATATCCAAATGATACTCGTACAAAATATTTTTCCTTAGAAAAGAAATGGTAGTATAAAACTTATTAATATTTACTTTTACTTAGTCAATAGCGAAACCAATTGCGACAATTGTTTACGTTAATAATTTATTTACAAGTCGATTTTTTAAATATTTTATCATACTTTTAATTTACATATTATTATATTCCATAGATAACACCTTTTTCATAATACACATGAAGATTATATTGGTATCTTCGACTGCATACCCGCATATCGCAATCTTATACATTATTATCACATTAAATCTGATCACAATAAGAATATTGCTCGAATAATTTTATTGCCAGTAACGCGATATTGTGCTCAGCTGTTATATGATGCATGCAATACTACTTTACAAAATCTGAAGGCTGAATTGATAAAAATATATGCACTTGTAAATTATACATATTTTTTACTGCCTAACAGATCAGTACGGATGAGGGGCTGATGGGTGGTGTCAGTGTTTTATAAAGGATATAATAATAAAAAATACGTTCTCTACATTATCATTAAGATTTGTTTTCGCGTAGGTGCCATTAACACATAAAAACGAGTACACATAGCCAGACTCAGAAAGGAGCTTTAAGATACTTGTCTGGCCGGGGATCGAATCCGGAAGACTTTGCGTGTCTGACCGGTATGGTGACCGCTCTGCCATTCAGGTCGTCAAGCAAGTGTGAGCAACCTGGTCGTGATAGGGTAAGCAATACAACACAGACGGCTTTTCCTTGCTGTTTCCATTCCTACCATACTGTCGAGGCAACGTGTGTAATGATTGTAATGGTTTCATACCTTACGATAGATAGACTGGATCTTGAGCCTACCATTTCAGACACATGCTACCGTTATGTACTCATGTGGAATTGTACATATGTCTAATACGGTTTGCAATTAAGAAATATATTATCTTGATGTTGTGAATATTTATTTCGGGTTGCTAATATTTAATTAATTTTAACGCGACTATTAGCAGGTATTTTTTTTGGAAACGTTGTATATAAATTTGTAGGTATCATGTATTTTCCTGTCGCGCCCTGTAGCCATAACCAACCAACCATTTTAACATATGATTTGTCGTATGATTCGTCTAAATAGTGGGAGTGGCTACACTTCTTATTTTCAGCTGATTATTTAAAATAATTGAGACTTTTATTTTGACAATAATTACTAGTTTACTTAGTAGTTAATAAGGACATAACAAAAGTTGCAAAAAACATGGCATCTGTACCCTTACTATGAGTTCCCACAATCCCACAATTTTACGTTACGTTTACTCAATCCATTATTCTGTTCCGTTTGCTTCAGTAGACTGAGTAAACGCTATAATAAGTAAGTGCTCAAGTCCTTTGGTCTGCCTCACATGTTCGCAAAAAAGAGAGACAAAACATAAAGCGCCATTTTGTCAATTTAGACATTTAATGTTACGTTACTGACACTATAGTTCTGATATAAGCCGCTAGGGGCGCTGATTGGAATTTGTATGGGAAAATACGTAAACAAATACCAAAACAGTCATATTTGTGAAAACGTAAAAGCTCATGGTAAGGGTACTGTTCACACAGCTTTCAATTCCACGGCTTTGTGTAGGGAAAGGTAACTTTATAAAAAAGTTTCAAAACTATCCACACAATATGTTACAATAAAGGACTGGATAAGTCCTCCGGAATACCTTATCAGCGGATAAGTTATAGCAATAACGTCGGCTTACCAATATATTGAACAAAATGAAGTAGCGAAGTAAGTGGACAAGCCGCAAGCTGGAAACAGCGAGAAAGCGCTAATAAATAGCGCTTGAAAGGATCGAGCATTTTTCATAACAGAATCTCAGTACATTTTATAGAATGTTATAAAGTTAGTTGCTGGTACTTTTTGATTGTTTTAACCGGTTTTATTACAAGATTTTGTTAAATTTGCTAAATTAGTTTTTTGCTAATTTTGTTAAATTAAGTTTTTGTTAAATTTGCTAAATTAGTTTCTTGCTAATTTTGTTAAATTAGCTTTGTTAGTTTAAATGTACTTGAGGGTCAAATTTCGCAACGAAATTTTAAGTCAGTTATATGCAACCAATTGTGCCAAAATTTTGCGAATTTGTTATAAATGTACGTTTGGTTAGATACTATTTAGTATCTAACCAAACGTACATTTAGCTTAGTATAGTCCACGTTAAACTGCTAGTCCGCTCTGAATATAGAAATGAATCGCATCGCCATATCAAATTGTATGACTACACCTGCTCGCAACTTCAGAGCGGACTAGCAATTTGGCGCGGACTATACTCGTAACGTTATTCTAAATACAAAATTGCGGACGCCCCAAGATAGCGGTTTAGTTATTTATTTACACTTTCATGATATTGGCATCAAATGAAAGGGTTTTCTGGGAAGAATACGAAATTAGCCTGTTTTTAAGAACAATTCTTACTATAAATTTATTCTATTTTATGTAAGAACGTACAGTATTAAATATTCGAAAAAGTTCGATAAGTTTGTGTCCTAATTAATGAATACTTAAACGATGCGTACCAAGTTATTCCTCGGGGTACCAACGCATTTGTGACTCCCCTCAGATAGGACACCAATCTTAACTATGGTTAATTAATGATGGACTGCAGTGGTCACATACTTTATTAAAAGGATTGCACGCTCTACACTTTCTGAAAGTGAACTTCGCCGAGTATACACTGTGCCTATGAGCAAGAAATAGGTGTCGAGATTTGCAGCGAAAGTTATAGCTGAAGCCATTCTTAATTCTTTAAATAAAGTCCTCCAGTTGGCACATGGTCAAACCTCTATTAGTCTTGTGCAGCGCCCTCTAATGGCGGCCACTCAACTCGCAATATATCGCGCTGCCAGCTTTATTGCATTCCCGGATTATTTAAATTGCTACTGAGGGCAATATTTTAGCGACCTCGAGCTCCTTGAAACATAAATGGTACACTACATTTAGGTTTATAGAATTAGTCTTCTATGTGTAGGCTGCTTATTTAATATACATTATATTTGCAGGTGGTACAACCCTTTGTAGTCGTCTCCGGCTGCACCATCGCCACACCTATTTCTGCCTCATAACAGCGTTAAGCGCTGCTGTGTTCTGGTTTGAAGGGTGTGGTAAGAGAGACATAATTTTACGAGGCTTTCCAGCTTAGTCCTCCAGGTAGCGCCGCATCTGTGGCCTACCCCAGGTAGGAATATCTAATCATATCTGGGGTTGATTAAAGATGTCCATGCCTATATGCCTAGAAGCCTGTATGCATCTCACCATTTTTCGGTTTCTCAGGAAATGCAGAATGCGATAGAGCCCCACCCCTCTTTTCGGAGTGAATAGGTTTTTGAAACCAATCGTAATTATAATGTGATCTTTCTAACCATCCACAAAACTCATAATTATGAGATATAATGAATTTTTATGTCCGTAAAAATATTAGTTGAATAGTTTTTAATCAAACTATGTAGACACGTAGTAAAGTACATTCGTTTTGCAAATATTTGTAAAAAATGTATGTAACTTATTTCGTATTGTATGCTTGTCTTACTGAAGCATTTCCCGTAAGGAATGTTCTTTACTCAGATCTCTGAGGGGCGAAATTTTGAGAAGTTATTATCGGAGTTTGTACGTCTAAAGCCGTCTAGAGAGGTTCGGCATTCTTCAAGCATACGTCGAGTATTGGAATAACTTTTGAAGATTACACGAGAATTCCATTATTGAGGGGCGTCTTCTTATCCTGCAAACAAGCCGCTTGCTTCTTTGTAAGTTTATTATCGAAATCCGTAGACAATTCACGACGTATTACAGTAAATCGTGAGAAAATACTTGCGTCAATAATGTAATGAAGTGAGTAAAAAAAATACAGCATGTAGGTAGGAATACGTGAAAATTATAAGGAATTACTAAACATCATAAACCATTGAAGCGAGTCAGAAAAATTTGTAGCTTTCTTTATATGCAGGACATTCAAACCGGAAATAGAATTTAAAATCATTTAGACGACTTCTAAAATCACTATTTCGAAGCCAGGAATTGAACCCGGAACCGTTTGTCTAAAGGACAACAAAACGACATGGTGATCGCTGCAATAGATGATACCTTTTATGTTCAAATTAAACGTTTTAAACGTTTAAACGTTTTCTACACTCACAGCCTCACACTAGGATTCCCTGTGTCGTGGGTGCCATGGACACATACAGAGACAAATACACAAACACCCAGACCCAGAAACAGTAATCTTAATTCATCATTTAGACATCTGTCTGGCCGGGGATCGAACCCGGGACCCTTTGCGCGTCAGACGGGTATGGTGGCCGCTCCGCCACGCGGGTCGTCTAATCTACGAGTGTACGTATCTACGAGTATGATAATCTGCATAAAAATCTTGTTAAATCTATAGTAAGTTTCTTATCAAAGTAGTAAGTATACATATTTGAATCTTCATAAAAATCTCATTTACTTCCATTAAGATTATCCGCGCAACTAGACAACCGACAGTAGTTCCGCCACTGACAAGTTCCATTTCCTCATTTCTCTAAGAAAATAAACTTCCTTGCCATTTTAAAGATCAATTCAATTACTTTTCTATTAAGCTCAGCTGATCCGGTTAAGGGACCTTACACACAGGGCGAAAGAAAGCTACGATTTCTTAAGATTGCATAATTATAACGAATAATATAATATAATATAATAATATTAGAATGATATACGTAAATGTTTCATATTATGAAAGTTACATTTTAAAATTGATTAAATATTTGCAAATAAAAGATTTTTATAGCATAGCTTTAAATAATCGTTTGCTGTTATATGATAACACGCGATATAGTTTATTTTTATTTTATTTTATGTAATCGGAAAACATACAGTTCTTAAAAACTAACTTACTTACAATATAATTACATACTACGCCATTTAATAGTTAATATAACAAACTACTAGAACAATATAAAATAATCATATATTGTGACGTCATATCTATATAATAAAAATACAGTTGCAAAAAAGTGCTGCTTTAAGACAAAAATAGGTTTAACCACCGGTTCTACCATTATTATGATTTCCCCCTTAATACAGTATTAGAAATGATAAAAGCATTACAAATAATCTTTAAATCTAAATAAAACAAAAAAGTGTCTTTACCACCCGCTATATGTGTAACATTCCTTTTATAGAACTAATCTTATCGGACAGCAAAATCAAGAATTACATTTGACGGCAGCCATCATTAACGAAGTCAGAACATATCACCCAGTGGGTTGTGTTCAATATTAATAATTTCATTTTGCTGAGGTTCCATTCCAATTTTACGCATCGATACATTCCTTCTGATTCTGATTACTTTGTTTAAAAATTCATGATCAAATTTTCTGGACTTATCTTATGTCAATTGTTCTATCATCCCTCTGAGGTATAGTGGAAAAGTCATTGTTATTATACAGTTGAATTACATCAACAAAAACATCTTTAAGGCTATTTACATTACGCATTCAAACGAAGTGCAAAAGAGCTCATTAAAGCTGACGTTGTATTGTCGTCTAATTCTAGTCTTTCTGGATTGATTTTAAATGAATACATGTTTCGACTTTTATTCTGCATACAAGTTCAGGGTAAATGCACTGTTTTAAGTAAAGCTTATGGCAATTTAAACATTGGAAACCCAGGCACACATGACCGATTTTCATAGTTATGTGCTTATTAGTAATAGGAATAAGAGTGAATGAAAACATCATGAAGAATAATACATATCTGAGAGTTCTCTAGAAGTCTACCAATATCGCATTTGGCCAGTGCTCTGCTAAATTTAGAAATACCAGTGAGACAGTAATGGGTTGATGATGAATTTAGAAAAATCAAAATCCTATTTTTTATTACTTACTTCTTATTATAATTATCGCAAAAACCTTATGTGCTTACACTCTACAAGTGTACGACGATTTTTATTACGCTCCGACTTTGCAGTATCACCCCAATACACATGTAAATTATGGGCGATTAAACTTGACCCGGGCGGCGTCGGATCGTAAATCACAAGCAATAACTCAGGCAGTAGTGCATTCAGGCGAAACGACGACGTACCGATGACTAGAAATATTTTATCTATAATAACCTCAAATTCGCATAGAACTTTAAAAACGATTTCATGCTGTCAATTTAGTAGGATTATTTAAATATACAATCCAAATTTGAATTATTCAAATTAAATCATTTTCAATTTGTTTTGAACGTTTGATCTACCATTGCTTCGTAAGTATAATTCGTAATTCGCTATATAAAAATCGGTACAAGCAAGATGTCATATTTTACTAGCTGACCCGGCAAACGTTGTGTTGCCATATAAATAAAAAATGAATATGCATATAAAATTTGGTGAAAATCAGTAAAGCCGTTTCGGAGGAGAACGGTAATTAACATTGTGACACGAGAATTTTATATATAAGATATAGAAGATGCAGGCCAGTCTGATGGTTAGTTACTGCCGCCCATGGACAATTGTTCTTAACTCCAGATTGTAATCTGTCCTACCTGATCACACGTGCGCCGCTACCTCTGGAGACTAAAATGGAACGTATTGTATAAGTTTATCTTTCTTAATACACCCAAAAAATAAATATCCCGGTTAATAGTCGGAAACAGCATACATGTCACTCTCACAATTTTGGCAAAAAAAAAACAATACCTCATAAGCAATTTAAACTGACCAAAGAATGAGACGTACAAACATACATAATACATACATACACTCGAAAAAGTACCTGCCGCAATGGGATAAAAAATAACGCGTAACATTAATGAAACAATATGCAAATATAACCTAACTTGTGCCGTATCACTTATTGTTATGCACACGTACGTGGACAACGGCCAACCGACTACAGAATGCATGTAAACTCATTAATAAACCATATTCCTCGGAACACCAGCCGTCATACTATTTATATTTAAGAGCAAAAATAACAACAAAGCTCTACAATTTTGTAGAATATGCTTTGTGCATGGTATTTGATTAATATTTAGTTAGCGTTAGTGTCTATTCACACGTAAGAATGCTACAACACATCAAGGCGACAGAAAGTGAGAAAGCCGTCATTGTAATTACCTTGTATCTACAAAAATATGTACTTGCGACAAATGTCTCCGATATGCGGGGTCCCTAGTGTTTACAATGTGGTTAGCATCGTCGGGGCTGTAGAACCCTTCGGAGGTACTACCCACACTTATTTCTACCGTATAACAGCGGTGTTAAGTGTTGTGTCCTGGTTTGAAGGGTGTGGTCAGAGAGAAATACTTATCCGAGGCGTTCCAAGTTAGTTAGTAGCAACGCACAGGTGGCCGACTTCTGGTAGGACTCTAATATTATTTAGGTTTGATTTATTTATTTATTAAAAGGTTGCCAACATACTTTACACTTTTACATTTTCAATTAAACATCACAAAAAAGTCCAAGAAGTGCTAGAATAATTATAGGCAACAACACATTACTGATGACATGACTGCAGATGATTACAGACATGATTACAGATGTTCCTGTGCGGCAGTAGCCATTTGCCACCGAGTGCACTGCATGAATGCATCATTTGTTAAATAGAATTTGAATTGAAATGAACAGCAAAAGTCGCATGATACAAAACTTTCATTCAAAGCGCCTACCCAGTTCTCGTTGTGTCGTTGTAGTGTTGTTGTGGTACGTGTGAAAAGGCTCTTAGTTTGTTAGCGAAAAGAATTTCAGAGCTTTGCAGTTTAGCATTTTTGCTTTGTACCTGCTGAGTTATATTTTAATTTTATTATGCGAACTCGTAATGCCTCGTGGCTATCCCACATTAAGCCATTTTCATGAATTTTAGCCAGGGATTAAAATGATTTCTTGCTTCGTAATACATGCATTTACCAAAACGTTGGTTTGCATTTTTGCTTACATCTTTGTGTTTTTGTAATAAATTTCGTAAATTAATTAATTTCCTTAAAAGAGTAAATTTGTATGACTCGTAATAGGATCTCTACTTCACATACTTCGGGGCAGACCACAGAAATTTTATAATGCTTTTTTATATTATATACATTAGTATCAAACAAGCACGCAGGTATTCTAGTAAATGGCAGCTGTCGCCCATGGAAATAAATAACCAAAACTATAGTCTGATTCATAATTAGGTGTCCAAAATGTAAACAAAGAAATGTCATTGTCAAAATACGATTACAGGTATTGCAAACCTTAACAAATTAACAAGAAACGAAAACTTTCACAAACTCAACAAAAAATAAAAACTTAATAACTGCACACAATTTAAAAAAACGCGCTATGAAATCTAGAAAACATTCGAGTTGGACCGAACGAAAATGAATAATATCAATTACGAAACTTAAAAATGGCGGCACAAAATTGTTTTGGATCCCGATTGTGCTACCATTATCACAATTTAATTTTATACCATAAATCTTGATTTTAATTATTATTACTGTAAGAAATGAAATTGACATAATATAAATATTGGAAAATGTCAATTGATATTAATTTATTTCGATTATTATTTTATAATCGTTGTATTAATTTAATATTGTCATAAATAAGAAACTACCATGTGACACATATTTTCTTGATAGGTCAACACCTTTGTGTACATTTTTGACACCTAATTATGAATCTGACTATAGATAGCATAAAACTTCCATCGACAACATATGCGCTGCTACTCTTGTAGACAAGATGGAACGCCATCTCTCCCCATGTCTCTCTCTTACCATACCCTTAATGGTTTAATTACTGTATTCTGGTGAATACAGTAGGTATTAATACCGTTGTTATTTAAAGAAATAGATGTGACAATGGTACTAACACAGTCGAATCTCAACGAGTTCTACCACCTTTATGAAACATTTGGTTGTTCTGAGATTTTCTCGTTAACGTCTCTTAATTGATTCTAAATAAAGCGCTTTGTATTCCAACTGCGAATGGAGTTTTGTTTACTTTACTTGGAACGTTAAGGTTTGCGGATTACTTTTAATGGATTGTCGTATAGTATTTTCGTAGGATTACTTTAATATTTCGTAGGGATGCGGTACGTTTTATGAAATGCTTTCTTAACCTGCAATTTGAGATACAAACATTGCATTTGTTTTTGTTTTAATGTATTAAATAGGATATAACACGTAAAGTGTTTAAGTTAAAAATTTCTTTGCAAAAACATGTGATAACTTAATTAAATTGATTTCTTATAAACTAAAGCTATGCCGTAGCTACGATAAAATTAAGTATAAAAAATAAAAAAATAAAGTACTTAATCAACTTTAAAATTTAAAAGATTTATGTTTTAATCCTGGTTACCTTACCATTAATTCCGTTACCCATTAAAAATAGTACACATGAAATATTATTATTACAAAATTTGCTAATTGCCTGTATTAATTTTCAATCTATGAACCTCAGCACAGCCCTAGCAACTTAAAGTAAAGTATCTTAGTTATAAAATATGTAAAATACCTTACTTATAAAAATCCCTTTTTCAAGTCAATCAAAAAATAAACTCCCTGTTACTTATATCATGATGTAGTTAAATGGGATTTTATTTTTTATCATGAGATAAGAGCTGCAAACAGCATATAAATTAATTGGCCGTCGAGAGCTTTTTTCCATGTTCAACAATGTTGGCGTTAGTTCCCAGTTATGGACGAGTGAGATGAATAATTCAGCATCCTAGCAAGAAAGTTCCGTGTAAAATCAAGAATGTTTACCGCTTTCTATTAGTATTTCATGGTTGCTTTGTTTAGGCTGGCGGCGGCGGATTGTAAAGGTTTTTATAACGGAGTTTGAAGGTGATAGAACCCTTTGTGGTTCTACTGCGGCGGCACCACCACCACACCTATTTCTACCTAATAACAGAAGTGATAGGCGCTGTTGTTGAGGCGTTCCAGCTTAGTCCTCAGGGGTAGCGGCGCATCTGTGGCCGACCTCAGGTAGGAATATCTAATCCTATCTGGAGTTGATTACAGATGCCCATGGGCGGCAGTAACAACTTGCCATCAGGCAAACTGCAAACTAAGCTGGAACGCCTCGGAAAAGTATGTCTCCCTTACCATACCCTTTAAACCGGAACACAGCAGCGCCTAACACTGCTGTTATTAGGTAGAAACAGGTGTGGCGGTGGTACCGCCTGAGTCGAACCACAAAGGGTTCTACCACCTTGAGTATCCATATAAAACAAGGATTCTACCTGAACTTTCACAGATGCGTTGGTGACGGTAAGCCAAGATGGTAGCCTGATATGAAAGTTAGCAGGCATCCAGACCCTTATGCCTGCAATATATGTGCAAGTGATACTCGATCGAATTATATAGGTTCGAACTCGTCTGTGGGTTTCTGCGTAATCTAATCATTTAATCAGTTATTTGCCATGAATATTAGTCATTACAGGTCTTACAATATATACATTTGTATCATATTGAGCTATATTAATTTAATAGCATGCAAATATTACAATTCAATTTCAATATAATTAAATACAATTAATTCAACAAAGATTTAACATTACATTATATATTATTACTATATTAAACGTTAACTAATTTATATTAAATGTCATAAATATAAACTAAACAAAATAATTATATACCTGCTTATTGTTTATAATATAAAATTTCTACAATCATTTCAATTGGCAAAACAATCACAGAATGAGTACATACGAAAGAAAATTATAATATGGTAATACTTTTCTATGAAAACTAGTTAACCCTTTGCGTCACAACTGTAGGTCGTTGGAGCCACCTCCCTCACATTTCTTACAAATTTACATTTATATTACCAGAATTTACTCACTTACTCTGCACACGGAACAATTTTCAGTAAAATTCTAGTAGTTCATCTAGTCGTAATCTAAAATTTATTTATGTATCATTAAATGACTTTGATCGGCGACACTTGCACATGATTCGTTTAATATATATCTTATACATACATTAGTAAAGATACTTCGCCGCCACGAAATTGAATGAAGCCACAGTCGGCTTATTAGTAAGTTCTTTTTTTGAATTTTTGACAAATAAAAACATTTTTAGAGAAAATTTACGAATAAATAACTAATACTGCGTAATTTACATAATAAATAAATAGTTATTTCAAATATTTTAGGGACATTTTAGCACGGAGACGTGGCAAAACTTTTTTACGCAACTATTTCAATTCTCAAAACTAGGTACATTTTGTATTTTTGTATTGAGGTAGGATTGTGTACAAGAGAGAGCATTTCTTCAATTTTATGCCAACACCATATTTTGAGGGATATTATAATTTGCATGCTAATTCATTTATGAAATCGAAAATTAAATGTAACTTATAAATTACTCATATGATATTGATGTTTTTTTTGAAAAAAATCTTAAGGTACAAAAAATATATCGCAGAACTTACATGGAAACGAAATTAATTTTAAACGAAATAATTGAACCAATACATGGGATCAATTCTATATCTTGGTACGTTACAGAAGTTATATTGAAAGGGTTTGTTTATGGCGATTGTATAATCAAGTTCTATGAATACATTCCGTAATACACGATCTCAGTGGCTTAATAAAACATCGCTACGGGATAGCCTCAAGGGCTTAACTAGCTTGAGTTCACTGAGCACGATAACCTTTACTTTAGAATGCTCAGGTCATTAGCAACAGTTATTAGGGTTGTTGCAAACACTCGTTGAGCTAAGCGTGTTAGTTCTTGCTGTATCGCGTTTGGCGAAGTTGGACTATGATAGAGCTTAGTTGTGGAAAATATTATGGATCTACCAACTTTTGCAACTTTGCTTATAAATATAAAGAGTATTTTTAGTTTCTCTCGCAATTCAGTTTTACGAGTATTGTAACATTTTAATGTTTATTGCGATTTTCTTACAGAGAAATATATAGAGAAATTAGGTGACGATAAGTGGTCACCGTCGTTTTAGGACATTATTGTATATTCCTGTGAGAATATCTCAAAATGAAGTATATAATTACCTATCGTGTGCCTACTTACTTTAAAATTAATAAATTGATTGCCGTAATAAAGTTGAGGAGTAAAGCAGTAGGTGTGTAGTTAAAATTTATTTTAGTTATAGCTCTTTTGTAAAATTACGGGTGAATATCGGGTTAAAATGTGCCTTAAACATTACCGCAACAATATATTGTTACATTACAGCAATTACATTACGTTACTTTTAAAAGAGTTACATCTAAATGTGACGTTATTGTTACATTTCGTATAATTTTCGATTAGAGTCAAGAAGCGGAAAATTCATTCTACTTTCTTTCTACCGCATTCCCGTGTAGAACATGTACGACTAGGCACTAGACGAATCAACTCAGGTAATATAAATGTAAATGCAAAGAAATGCATTCAGGGTCGAGCTGAACTCGCGACGAACGGTTGAAGTCGTTTTGTAGCTAAATTATAATGTCGAGAATTTAAATTGTGCTTTTCCAACCTTCATATATAAAAAGTGAGGAATTTTATTTTCGCAAAAGTATTTTTGTAATGGCCTTGTTCTATAAACTTATGTCTGACCTGGTTAAATACTATACAATATTAGATTACATTTCGTTTTGTAAAATGTGTATTAATTTAAACCTAGCCGTTCAGTCGCTCTTATTTGCGATTTCGTACGCGCAAACGTAAAAATGATGTTACAAGAAACCACCTTAGGGGTTGTTTTTTTTAAAGTTTGGGACAGGTGTCTACCTATTTTAAGCAGAAAGTCAAATGCCAACTTAAATCGCGTTTGATTCAAAATTGGCAGACTTTCAAACAAATTTTGAACGCTTATTTAACCCCCTAGGAATGCACGAGTAGTATCGAAAAATCCTTTCGTAGCGGGTGCCTAGATCCTTCAATGAACTTGTAGAAATTTCATATTAACTTCAGTAGATTAGCCTCTGCGATAGTTAGTCAGTAAGTCAGTGATTATGAGTATTCTTTCTTATTATATATTGATATCCTCTACCACCGTTTTGCTAAAAGGTCAATGTTAAGTAGCATACATTTTAACAACAAAGAATCGACGATCTTATTTCCTTTAAGGTCAAGGGATACAACAAGTCATTCCACAGATTGAATGTTCAAGGCTTTTAAGGAAAACTTTCTTCGAAAAAAGTATATTTCTGCTAAAATTTCTTAGAATGTACTTTACATTCTAAGAAATATGATATTTTTAGATTTCCCAATTTGCAAAGCGCCTTCTTTGGGAGCTTTTAAGGTTTCAAAGTTATTGTAGAGCAGAAGTTAAAAAGCAAAGTTAATTTTGCTTGCGAACCGTTCCCCTGTTCCCATCCTAATTATTCCTTTTAATTATCGAATGAATAAATTAACTAACGGAATTTGATATTACAGTGTTCGTTTCTCCTATGTCGAACTGTTATTTACTGAATACTAATTTCTCCGTAGATGGTTTAAAGAATACCTTCATGGTTTGCGTACACCGAAAGGTGGTAGAACCCTTTGTGGTTCGACTCCGACGGCACCACCGCCACACCTATTTCTACCTAATAACAGCAGTGTTAGGCACTGCTGTGTTCCGGTTTGAAGGGTGTGGTAAGGGAGACAGAATTTTCCGAGGCGTTCCAGCTTAGTCCTCAGGGGTAACGGCGCGACGGTCTGTGGCCGACCTCAGGTAGGAATATCTAATCCTATCTGGGGTTGATTACAGATGTCCATGGGCGGCAGTAGCCACTTACCATCAGGTGGACTGCATGCTCGTCTGCTACTACTATTTTATAAAAAAAAACACATACATATTTTAAATTATACGTAGCACTGATTATTGGCCATCGAATTATCCGTTAGAAATAACTAGTATCAAGGATAGAAAAACATGTACTGTCAACTTCAATGATTTATGAAAAAGCCATTTGTTTATTATTCTAATTTTTGAATAAAATATTATACAGATTTCGAGTAAAACTCTGTTAGGCAATGGAAAGTTTACATCATGATCGGTTCAAGTAATTATTAACTGTCATGTTTACTACTACCATATAAGTATTTATCCGTATACGACAGACGGACAGACGGACAGACAGCGGAGTCTTAGTAATAGGGTTCCGTTTTTACCCTTTGGGTACGGAACCCTAAAAACAAACGAAAAGCTCACGTTAAAATTTCCTATTCCTCTAAAATAATAGTGGTTCATCTCGCAAACGAGGCTACGTGCCGTTTTAATGAGTTTACGTGCATTCCGTAGTCAGTACACTTGCTTAGCCAGCGCAAATATGTGCCCAGCATAAACGATGAATGGACTTATTTCCCCTCGTTTTTTCTAACGACCATACGCTGTGTTTTGGAAGTGTTAAAGTACAGGAGTTCGAAACTTAGGTAGAGTTGCTTATTATAAAATTAGTCCATAGATATACATAAATATTGACTATGTTTCTCTTTGATTGTTATCTCGTCTTTATCCGTTTCCGTTTAGTATAAAACAAACGTAAAGCTCACGTTAAAATTTCCTTTCCCTCTAAAATAATAGTAGTTCATCTCGCAAACGAGGCTACGTGCCGTTTTAATGAGTTTACGTGCATTCCGTAGTCAGTACACTTGCTTAGCCAGCGCAAATATGTGCCCAGCATAAACGATGAATGGACTTATTTCCCCTCGTTTTTTCTAACGACCATACGCTGTGTTTTGGAAATGCTCAATAACAGGAGCTGCTCAACTATAATACTCATACCTAATGTACAGAAGCTGAGTATAATCAAATCAATAGATATAGATATGTTGACTATGTTTCTGTTAGATTGTACTCCCTTGTAATTAGTGTTGAAACGTACAATCTATTTTTTTATTATTATTGTTATATGTTCAGAAAATACAGATACAGTTACACAGGAAGTATGTATACCTCGAATAAATAACCTAATTGCAAACGAGCAGTGCAGTCCACCTGATAGTAGCCCCAGCCGCCGATGGATATCCGTAATCAACCCCGGATAAGACTAGATTCCTACCCTGACCCGAAATACTAGGTTAGAACGCCTCCAAAAATGTCTCTTTTTTATCATACTTTTCAAAGCGCGACACAGCATCGCTTAACAGTGATATCATTAGGCAGAAATAGGTGAGGCAGTGGAGTTGATCCACAAGAGGTTCTAGTACCTTTCTGTTTAAATGGATACTACGAGTATTATATGATTTTAGAAACATCACCAATTTAGAATTCACAGACACATTTCACTAAGCTCCTTGCCATTGTGCCATAGTTGGCAAATAAATTCAAGGATGTCGGTTCCTCGATTCGCTTGAATGCACCGCTGGTCGAGTCATTGCGTCTGATTTACGATCGACGCCTACCAGGTCAAGTTTAATCCCCCATGATTTATATGCTCATCAACTGTATTTTAAGGTATAAAAAAATACAGAGCTTAAGTTAAATGTCAATGCTCTCCGCCATAAATTATTTACCTTTAAATCTATTGTAGTAAAGCGGCGATAAGATCGGCGATTTTAGTATAAGGTGACTCTCGACGCAGACGACGGCAGTCGGCGACGATCATCGGCAGTCGCAAACGATCGCCGGCATTGCAGGATAGAGTCGCTTAAAATCATTTGCAATAGTATAGTAATCGCTAACAACCAGGATTAAACAGCAACAACTTTTACGTTGGTTTATAATTGAAGAAAAATATTTATTTCTAATTTATAGATTCAGTAAAGTAACAGACGTTTTGATGTCATGATGTTCGAAAATATGTGCATTAATCGACACACGAACCATACTTCGATAGATGTTATGCAATATTCTTATTAAAGTAAAATTTTACGGCAAAAGAGAAAAGACAGTTATGATATTACCACGTTATGTATTTTTATTATCATAATTCTATGTAGCATTCTAATATTATGCTCCAAAGGCTTCATTACCATGATTACATCACTGATAATCCTATTGTTTTAATAGCATATTGAAATCTGTCGTCGGCTGAAAATTTAATCATCATAATGCGTTGTTTTCACGCTTTAACTTTCAGTTATTATGAAACTGATTTCGTGTTGGCTTTTATCTGATTCTATTTCAGCTTTTAGGACATATCTAACGCTAACAATAACTTAACATAGGTTATTGTTAACGTTAAAATTTGAAACGCTGATGTTATAGTGATTGATACTTTTTTATATTATAGGACCAGACGAGCATGCAGACCACCTGATGGTAAGTGGCTAATGTCGTCCGTAGTCATCTATAATCAACCCCAGATAGGATTAGTTATGGCTTTCTAAGGTCTTATATGCACCGCACCGCTGAGGACTAAACTGGAACGCCTCGTTAAGTATGACTCCTTTACCACACAAATGACAATAAATGGTTATTTTACTGTTTTTTAAAATGCACACTCTATTTTTTGTTTTTATTCAAATATAAAACTTTAGTGACTGTTTCTACAGTGTAATTCTTTACAAATAATAAATGTGAAACAAGCCGATGTATCACACAAAAGATCGAAATTATGTTTCAATCACTTTTATTCATGAATTTTGATACAAAGTAATCCGGCAAAATGTATCGGCGCGTAAAATTGGAATGGACCGCGGACAAATTAAGCTATTATTAATATTGAGTAAATCGACTGCCAAATGAAGTTCGCCGCGTGTAATGATGGTCAACGTCAAATTTGATTTTTGTTTGCGCTGGGCAATTTTTGTTTTAGATGTAACATACATTACCCTTAGTATGAGTTTTTATGTTTTTACAAAAATGACTGTTTTTGTATTTGTTTACGTATTTTCTCATACATTTCCAATCAGCGCCCACAGCGGACTGTATCAGAACTGATTGGAAATGTATGGGAAATACGTAAACAAATACAAAAACAGTCATTTTTGTAAACAGGTAAAAACTGATACTAAGGGTACTGGGATTGTTTGAGAAAACTAGTTATATGTTGCACACTTTATTATGTTATGCAGGCATAGTCCGTTATTTGTGGTTCTCTTACGGTATATATAAATACGTCAAAATTTTATAGGAGAATCCTTTTTGCCTGCCAACAAAATTGGTAACTATATTAAAGGTACTTATTTATTATTCAGTAGTTAAATAAAAAGTTTCGTCGAAAACATTTAAATTACAAATTTTGCTATAGGTCATAGAAAATAGACCTGTAACCAGAGTACTAACTTACTACTTTGAATGTCAACCCGTTCGATCAAATTACAAGAAATAGTTTCTGTAAAAAAATACCCTTGTAGGGTGGATCTTTGTTTGAGAAAGATAATAAAATTACATTCAAGTTATTATAAATCGAGTAAATTAAATACGTTTACAAGTCTGAGTGGAAATCGAGAAAATGTACGTGCATAAATAAATATTTATACGTAAAGATATTTCTTCAGACTAAACAATAATGCTATTTTATAAAATGTTTGTTCAAATGTTTAGTAAAAAGAAATATATATGCTAAATAAATTCCATAACGCGTTTTGGAAAATATTACCTATTCACCTATCCTAATACCTCTTATATTCACATATTTATTTATGCACGGTAATTTACCCTGCCGTTCAGACAAAAATACAGCAACGCAAGTCGGCAACTGTAAATGTCGGCAAAACTGTTTTTGCTTTGGCTGGGCTTTATAGGCAGGAAGCGGCACAAAAATATTTATATTCAAACGTTGAGGATTTTCTTATACTATCACTTACATTGCAAATGATAATGCCGCTGTCGTCAATCTGTAGCGGCAGGAGTGCTACTAAATACATTTGGAGCGGTGCCAACGAGTTCTGACAAGCTGGCTGATAGTTCCAAACGTTGCAGTAGGGATGGCGATACCAGCCCGATTAATCGAAGAATCGATTTTTCGACCAACAATATCGATTATTTTAATCGATCTCCAGTAATCGATCGATTTAGTGAATTGATATTTCATCAAAAAAAAAACGAAATTCGATTTTTTTCGAAGATGAATAAATATTAACAAATATGATATAGACATTTTTTACTGACGAATACGTATTTCAGTGATTGTTTGCCGACCATTTTTTTATTTTTCACGATGAATCGATTTTAAAACTTTGATTATTCGATTCAAGAATCAATCTTTTTTGGAAATAATCGACATCCCTACGTTGCAGCCGCCTAAAGTACACACCCAATGTTCTACTACTAAATGTAGCAATGTTTTCTTTTCAACAATAGCCGTCTTATCGTTAGAATAATACTTTTTAGTTTAAGAAATGTTGGAATAAAGTAGTGTTACGTGTTTTATATTTTAATTTAGAATTCAATTTAAGCATCGTTGTGATATTATAAATAATGAAAGTTTTACGCCCCGCAGGTAAACTAGAATATTGCTGGATTCATTTTAAAATATTTTTAATTTAGAGTATACAATTTTAATGTATACAATTATAAACGAAAAACATATTTTTATTAAATTTATAGAGACAACATTTCAAAAATGTTAACTCCATGCTGACATTTTACTATTAGTAGGTAATACTTGACGGCTTTGTTTAAAGTTTAAAATTTAAAAATAAAATTTAAGCTGAAATAATAAATCAAATCAAATCCGTTTATTATGGAATGTAATACAAACATTGAAATAGCATCATATGCTTCAAGGAGCCAGAATTCTAAAATTATTGCTCTCAGTAGCCGTTTAAATAATCTGGGGTTGCAATAAAGCTGGCGGCGCGATATATTGCGAGTTGAGTGGCCGCCATTAGAGGGCGCTGTACAAACAGCGGAGACTAATGGCAGTTTGACCAAGCGGCAACTTGCCCCTGACGCTGTGGACGATTATCTTTTTAATGTAGGTATTATTAGACTTTGTCATCAACATACTAGACAGTTCACTGTAAAATAAGTGACATATTTTACTGACAGAATAAAAAATAAACTTGTGATTTTAAACAGATCGTGAAGTGAGCGTATGAAACGAGTCTTTGTACCTTATGTATGTCGAATATATGTGATAACCAATGAAGCATAGATAGTTAAACTATTCATTGAATAAAACTTCAGTTAATCATGTCTACTAAAACAAAAATATTACAAGCATTGAAATATAATAGCATTTAACAATATTATATTGCAAGGAGCTCGTGGTAGGTAAAATATTGCTCTCAGTAGCAGTTTAAATAATCTGGGGTTGCAATAAAGCTGGCGGCGCGATATATTGCGAGTTGAGTGGCCGCCATTAGAGGGCGCTGTACAAACAGCGGAGACTAATGGCAGTTTGACCAAGCGGCAACTTGCCCCTGACGCTGTGGACGATTATCTTTTTAATGTAGGTATTATTAGACTTTGTCATCAACATACTAGACAGTTCACTGTAAAATAAGTGACATATTTTACTGACAGAATAAAAAATAAACTTGTGATTTTAAACAGATCGTGAAGTGAGCGTATGAAACGAGTCTTTGTACCTTATGTATGTCGAATATATGTGATAACCAATGAAGCATAGATAGTTAAACTATTCATTGAATAAAACTTCAGTTAATCATGTCTACTAAAACAAAAATATTACAAGCATTGAAATATAATAGCATTTAACAATATTATATTGCAAGGAGCTCGTGGTAGGTAAAATATTGCTCTCAGTAGCAGTTTAAATAATCTGGGGTTGCAATAAAGCTGGCGGCGCGATATATTGCGAGTTGAGTGGCCGCCATTAGAGGGCGCTGTACAAACAGCGGAGACTAATGGCAGTTTGACCAAGCGGCAACTTGCCCCTGACGCTGTGGACGATTATCTTTTTAATGTAGGTATTATTAGACTTTGTCATCAACATACTAGACAGTTCACTGTAAAATAAGTGACATATTTTACTGACAGAATAAAAAATAAACTTGTGATTTTAAACAGATCGTGAAGTGAGCGTATGAAACGAGTCTTTGTACCTTATGTATGTCGAATATATGTGATAACCAATGAAGCATAGATAGTTAAACTATTCATTGAATAAAACTTCAGTTAATCATGTCTACTAAAACAAAAATATTACAAGCATTGAAATATAATAGCATTTAACAATATTATATTGCAAGGAGCTCGTGGTAGGTAAAATATTGCTCTCAGTAGCAGTTTAAATAATCTGGGGTTGCAATAAAGCTGGCGGCGCGATATATTGCGAGTTGAGTGGCCGCCATTAGAGGGCGCTGTACAAACAGCGGAGACTAATGGCAGTTTGACCAAGCGGCAACTTGCCCCTGACGCTGGGGACGATTATCTTCTTATATGTAGGTATTATTAGACTTTGTCATCAACATACTAGACAGTTCAGTGTAAAATAAGTGACATATTTTACGGACAGTTTATAAAAATAAAACTTGTGATTTTAAACAGATTGTGAAGTGAGCGTATGAAACGAGGCTTCGTATATAATGTATGTCAAATATATGTGATAACCGATGAAGCATAGATGAAACTATGCACTTAAAAAAAAAATAGTTAAACAGTTAAGCATTGAAATAGCATAGAACAATATTATATTGCAAGGAGCTCGTGGCAGCTAAGATATTGCCCTCAGTAGCAGTTTAAATAATCTGGGGTTGCAATAAAGCTGGCGGCGCGATATATTGCGAGTTGAGTGGCCGCCATTAGAGGGCGCAGTACAAACAGCGGAGACTAATGGCAGTTTGACCAAGCGGCAACTTGCCCCTGACACTGGACAATTATCTTCTTAATGTAGGTATTATTAGACTTTGTCATCAACATACTAGACAAATACACTGTAAAATGTTTCACAATATACCGTAAAATAGATGAAGTATTTACTTGATGAACTGACTTTCTTGACACTACGAAATGCGTGATATTTTTATTAAAAATGGCTTTTATTTAAACTGATTGTGAGGGTGACGCGTTCAAATGTGTAAAACGAGGCTTTGCAAGTTATGTACTCGTATATACAATATATTAAAAGAAATGATTCAAAAGTTACAGTTAAATAAATATTACCCAGTGTGTAACTCTGTGATATTTAAAAGATACAAAATACATTTTATCAATGAAATTGTTACCTGCAATACTTGTTTATCATATAAAACATGTTATTTGTATTTTTTATCAATCTATATGAGCTATTTATTATCCACTGAAAATAACTGCATCGATTA
The DNA here is from genome assembly GCF_041222505.1 of Epargyreus clarus. NCBI lineage: Eukaryota > Metazoa > Arthropoda > Insecta > Lepidoptera > Hesperiidae > Epargyreus > Epargyreus clarus. The sequence continues at coordinate 11,567,381 of NW_027332213.1, forward strand.
GAAACTTAGGTAGAATAGGTATCATAAATATACCAATGACTGAACCAGTGTGATAGACTATGGCTTACTTACAGTCAATAATGCAAGGAATATGTTATTCGGAGTCTATTTTTAGTTCGTCTATGTCTGTTTGACCGCGCGTCAACTTTCAGTTGACGCTGTGGGGGATTACGCTCGCTGCACACCGAACATTGCTTGTAACTAAAATTATCTTAGTTGAGATAACTTAGTTAATATTATGCATGTTACCAGTTGGTCGTTTGGGCGTGATAAACATAGAAACGATGGATTATCTCAATATGTTCTAGTGTACCTATTAAAGAATGCGCGAGTGAATATGTTTGGGTATTCTTTAGGCATTATGTGAGTCGTAATATGTTTATTGAAGTAAAATGAATTACATAAAATCGTGTATAAATAAGAAGTGATCCGTGAAACGGTATTAGAGTTTAGCGGCCTCATGATCCATAATGGATAAGGATATCGATCTTAGAATTTCCTAGAAGGTTCTTGTTAAAAAGCACTTAGCCTCTCGGATGATTGTAGTTTAAAAACTTTTCGTTTTGAAAAGAGACCAGTGTCCAGTAATAGGATAGTAATGGGTGATAGTTATTTCGGTACTTTATACTACGCTATACACATAAAATATTAATTACTACAATATGTCTAAAGGAGGAACATTTATTTATTTAACGAGTGCATTTACCTCAGACTGCATCTTTCTAAAGCGGAGTTGAGACATTGTTCTCCAGCGTTCATAGATAAGCAGTAATTATGCTAATACATGGTACCTACCTAGGTATTTTGTGTAAACTTTTACTTTAAAAAAGAGATAAAAAGTGATATGAGTTTCTCGCAATTGATCGTGATAATTGTGTCTATAAATAACATAATTTTAGATGGACAAGATTCAGTGCAATTTGTTTAATATATTTTACGTAGAGGAGTTCGTTTCAACATGTAAGTGAATTTGAATTATTGTCTGTTCATAAACTTGTAAATATAGCTAGAATACATATCGAGTATGTACGGAACTTTACTTCAAACATCGAAGCGTTTCAGCTGTCTATTATGACCGCTTACTTCGCGCTCTGAAGAACACAAAACCCAAACGTTAAGCAGACATATGCGTCAAGGATGCACGAAACTTTATGCCAACTGTTGAAGCGTTTTAGCTGTTTCTATTATGGTTGCATAATTCGTACAGAAAAACAACAAAATCTAGTTGTCTAACACAAAACCGGCCTAGTGTCAAAAGAATATGTTTAAAGTGTGCACGGAAATTTGCTTAAACCAACTAAGCTTTTCAGCTGCCTGTTAGATCCGGTTACCTCACGCTCTGGAAAACACAAACTGGACGGCCAGTGCCAAGCAGAAATATGCATCAAGTTAGCATTCAAATTTACGTCAACCGCCGAAGCATTTCAACTGTCCATTCTGTCCGTTGACTTCGCTCCGGTTAGTGTCAACCGACAATATATAACAAGTGTACAATAAACTTTACTTCACTCGCTAAAGCATTCCATCTGTCCATTATTTCCGTTTACTTAGCTCACTGTAATAAACCCAGTTTAATGTTAAGGAACATTAAATATCAAGCGTGAATTAAACAGTACTTTAACCGCCGAAACGTTCCAGCAATCTAGTATATCCACTTAACTCGCACTCTATAAAACATAAAACCTGCACAGTGTCAATCAGGAATACGCATATAGCATATAGGCCCTAAACTTTACGTCAACCACCGAAGCATTTCAGCTGTCCATTATTTGCTAACTTCGTGCTCCATAAAACAAACCCCGGCCAGTGTCAAGCAATATGTATCAAGTGTGCACTAAACTTTACTTCAACCGCCAAAGCATTCCAGCTGTCAAGTATATCCGCTTATTTCGCGCTCTATAAAACAAACCCCGGCTAGTGGCAAGCAATATGTATGAAGTGTGCACTAAACTTTACGTCAACCACCGAAGCATTTCAGCTGTAAGTTGGTTGCTTACTTCGTGCTCTATAAAACAAACCCCGGCGAGTGTCGAGCAATATGTATCAAGTGTGCACTAAACTTTACTTCAACCGCCAAAGCATTTCAGCTGTCAAGTATGTCCGCTTATTTCCTGCTCTATAAAATAAACCCCGGCTAGTGGCAAGCAATATGTATCAAGTGTGCACTTAACTTTACGTCAACTGGCGAAGTATTTCAGCTGCCTGGTATATCCACTTAACTCGCGCTCTTTAAAACATAAAACCTGAACAGTGTCAATCATGAATATGCATCTAGTGTGCATTAAACTTTACGTCAACCACCGAAGCATTTCAGCTGTCCATTGTTTGCTGTCTTCGCGCTCCATAAAACAAACCGGCGAATGTCGAGCAATATGTATCAAGTGTGCACTAAACTTTACTTGAACCGCCGAAGCGTTTAAGCTGCGTGTCCATTATGCCCGCTCACCTCGAGTTTTATGAAGCACAATACCCGCGGCGGAGTTATTTTGTAAAATCTTTTCAACTTTAGTGCTTTAGCTCCGTTGTGAGAAATAGTGAAAATGCTCGATTCTTTCACGGAGGATTTATAGCGCTTTCCGCTTAACGTGTTACCAGCATGCGACCAACTTGTCCAGTTAGCTAAACTTAAATCCTAATATTACTTAGAAAATTTAAGCATTTATTAAAGTACAGGTGATATAATTATAATGATGTATTTACGTGCTCTCAGTGAACAATTCGAAAAAAGTGCATTAATAAAAATCATGAGGATGAAAAGAATGTCCAATTCTTTGTTTTTACCCAAACATATCTATTCTGGGACAAGTGTAGAAGTAGAAATATTATTACAAGAATATGGGTTCCTTTAGTAATGACTATAGATACTTCTAGTTGATGTTAATAATCTGATGAGCTGCCGTCATCTTTAGTATTCAGTGGCACTTATGCTACTCGTATTCACGCTATGCAAAAAATAAACTGTGGGTGAAGAATAACGTTAAAACATTCACTTCAGCATTACGTTACGCCAACCCAATCTCATCCCATTGCTGGGTACGGCCCTCCTCTCGAGTAAGAGAGATTTTATGCCATAGTTCACCGCGCTGCCCAAGTGCAAATTGGTAGACTTCACAACCTTTGAGCACTTTCTTTTTTAAGAATTCTCGGTTTTTCACTAAACTGAAGTTGGTAGAACTTTTTGTGGTTTGACTCCGGCGGCACCACCGCCACACCTATATAACTGCCTAATAACAGCAGTGTTAACAGCCGATGTGTTCTGCTTTGAAGAGTGTGGTAAGGGAGATATATTGCATCCTCGCCTGCTTTCATAATATAAAAAATAAAACTGTTACTCTTCAGCGTTATAAGCTAAACTGTACATACATTATAATACTTAATAGATATTCTTAAGCAAATCCTGTAATACTATAGGGTTTTACTCCGTTACTGAGAATTCTAAGAAATGTTTTCCTTTAAGAGATTAAGCATTAATAATTTTCCAACAATATATATTTTATATGACATAATTCTGACGATTTAGGTATAATCTTATTAAGAGATAAGTTGATACTGGGATTATTGCTATTGTAAGCTTTAAGACCTTACACATGATTGTGATCGAAAACTAAAAGGATAATTTGAATAATATTTTACTTTATAATAGGATCAACTATTATATAAAGTGACTCAATGACAGACAGGTTTTTTTTATAATGAAATATGTATCTATCTTGTTCTATCTAATATCTAGTACTATGATTTTATTCTTAAGCAGTGATAGCCTAGTAGTTAAGAAACTCGTCTTTCGATCGAGGGGTCCGAGGTTGAAATCCCAGGCACCTCTAATTTTTCACAATTATGTGCGTATTGGAAATTAATTATCACGTGCATAAAACGGTGAAGAAAAACATCGTGAGGAAACCTGAATACCTGAGAGATTTATAAAAAAAAAATCTCAAATGTATGTGAAGTCTACCAATACGCACTTGGCCAGTGCGGTGGACTACGGCCTAACCCTACTCATTCTGAGAGGAGCTCATGTCCAGCAGTGGGACAATAATGGGTTGATAATGATGATGGATTTTATCCTTTGTAATTTTTTTTTTTTTTATAATATGAGAGTAGCAGACGAGCATGCAGTCCACCTGATGGTAAGTGGCTACTGCCGCCCATGGACATCTGTAATCAACCCCAGATAGGATTAGATATTCCTACCTGAGGTCGGCCACAGATGCGCCGCTACCCCTGAGGACTAAGCTGGAACGCCTCGGAAAAATCTATCTCCCTTACCACACCCTTCAAACCGGAACACAGCAGCGCCTAACACTGCTGTTATTAGGTAGAAATAGGTGTGGCGGTGGTGCCGCCGGAGTCGAACCACAAAGGGTTCTACAACCTTCAAAAATTTGTATTTGTTTGTATTGAAGTAAAGCACGAATATGCCCGACGTAAGCCAATCACTTAGCGCTAAGAGGTGCAGGTATTATGGATTCTTGGTAGGTATGTCATACAGACTTATAATGTAACATACTTTAACATTATTATGTGATGGTAATAAGATCCTATGTGTTTCGACTCCGGAAGCACCTCCACCTATATCTGGCTTATGACAGTGTTAAGTGCATCGGTGTTCTATTTTGAAAGGCGTAAAGGAGAAATACTTATCCAAAGCGTTCCTACTTAGTCCTCGGGGGTAGCAACGCATTTGGGTACAAAACTTCAAGTAGGAGTCCTAGCAAGGTTTGATTACAGATGTGAAGAGCGGCATTATATCTTTTCTTTACTTAGTTTGAAAGTAAACAAAAGGTTTTACGAACAATACACAATTTTATAGCGGAAATAAATTCCGCTGAATGCATTTGATTCCATCGATATAACTTAAACGACAATGATGCGCCATACAATGGGCCAGGAAGAAATCGAGTTACGACCTATAAAATGTTCAGCGCAATATTCTTATTGAATAAGATGGATCTCTGGGTTTAAAATGTAGGACCGATATTGAAGTGTAGAGATATGGGTATGAGTTCCTATGTTGTCTATTTGAATTGAGCTGATAGATGAAACTTAAGTTTTAGATTCAAAGAGTTATTCATAACATAACATAACAAACAAATTATTAATAACGTAAGAAGTAAGAAGATAAATTGATTACATATCTCTTTTATCAAAGATCGGAATTTCACAATTTATGTATGCCTAATCACGATATAAATCCACATTAAACTGTGGTTTAAATTTTGGGGGTATAATTGGCCTGTACGAAATTTTGAAAAATCGAAATTAAAAATCACACATTTTTGCGATGGAAAACTAAATCGCAGCTTACATGCGCGTTCTCTAAAACAGTTATCTTGACTTGTCTAGCGAGGTGGATTAAGGGCGAAACATTTATCAGTCATGTGCCCAGTAGTGATAAATAATAATCATAATAATATAAGAGATAAGGATTTTGAAGGTGGTAGAACCCTTTGTGGTTCGACTTCGGCGGCACCACCGCTACACCTATTTCTGCCTAAAAACAGCAGTGTTAGGCGCTGCTGTGTTCCGTTTTGAAGGGTGTGGTAAGGGAGACAGACTTTTTCGAGGCGTTCTAGCTTAGTCCTCAGGGGTAGCGGCGCATCTGTGGCCGTCCTCAGGTAGGAAATTCTAATCCTATCTGGGGTTGATTATAGATGTCCATGGGCGACAGTAGCCACTTACCATCAGGTGGACTGCATGCTCGTCTGCTACTACTATATTATAAAAAAAAGAATAATAATCACCTGCGTTACCAAGAGCATTCGTTTTTCTTAACAATAGAGTTAAATGAATACAGAATTTCGAGGCGTCAACATTAAAATAATTACAGTGCTTAATTTATTTAATATCCAATAACATTTTATAATTATATAGTTCCGACACATTATTTTAATTAAAATATTTTTAACGCACACCCAGGTTTCATTAATTAAAGTAATGTGAGAGCATTTTGCAGTTTATTGTTATAATATATTTTCGATAAACAATCATTAATAAAGAATAATGAATAATTAACCAAGTGCGAGTTGCACTCGCATACGGTGGGTCCGTACCACCAAATTTTTCATTTATATTTTATTTATAAGTGTTATTTGTTGTCAAAACTGTCTACTTGTTACGGTTCAATAGATAAAACGAAAAATGCCGAAAAATTCTTGTAATCAGACTCCCATTTATTATTTTTTCTTTAGTATTTGATGTACAGCGGCCACCGGACATAAGTATTTTGTAAAATTTCAAGTGAGTACAAGTGACAAATCGACAGATATAAGAACAGCAGAGGTTTAGTAATAGGGTTGCGTTTTTACCCTTTCGATACAGAACCCTAAAACCGAGTAATTAAGTTGCACACACGCATGCATCTGTTTATCCACTCATAAAGCAAATGACAAAAATATTGGAAATTGAATTACGTGTTCATTTTCATTCGTGACATAATATTTTACATTTTTACTACAATTACACATACATCTTACCATTCTTGTTACCGGTTATAAATCCATAACTGTCATAGGTCTGTCATTTGAGCCTACGTTAGGCCCTAATACATCATATTACTGAAGTACATATTGGTATACTTCACGATACTTTTAGCAACAATATGACATCTCTGTCGTATTTTAGGTATGCAATATGCATGTTAGTTTTTTTACGGTGTGATAATTAAATTTCACACGCTCATAACTATTAAAATCGGCTCAGCATTCGGAGTAAATGTGACACACGGACAGACAGACAGTCACAAGAGTGGCATAGAGTTACTTTTTTCGTTCCGACGTACAGAACCCTAAAAAATCTTCTATAAGTCCTCCTCCTATAAGTCCGTATGAATCTATTGAGTTAAAATGTCGGATTTAAGTCCAATATAGTTAAAGTGGCGTACTTATCGCATCAAGACTATATGAGTTTAAACGAGTGAGGATCAATATACCGTCTAGACGGGAAGTAATACGATATGAATCAGTCTTTTCGTTTCAACTCAGAAACGTATTGGAAATATTGTCATCTATACTTGTTAGTCTTTTTTATAATATAGGAGTAGCGAGCATACAATCCACCTGATGGTAAGTGGCAACTGCCGCCCATGGACATCTGTAATCAAACCCAGACAGGATTAGATATTCCTACCTGAGGTCGGCCACAGATGCCCCGCTACCCCTGAGGACTAACCTGGAACGCCTCGGAAAAGTATGTCTCTCTTACCACACCCTTCAAACCGGAACACAGCAGCGCCTAACACTGCTGTTATTAGGTAGAAATAGGTGTGGCGGTGGTGCCGCCGGAGTCGAACCACAAAGGGTTCTACCACCTTCAAAATCGATATATCTTTCACTTTCTATTATCTATTTAACATCATGTCTACAATAATAGTGATCTTATTGGTTTCCTGGTTTTATTATGGCCAACTTTGTCCTCAGGGGTAGTGGCGCATCGGTGGCCGACCTCAGATAGGAATCTAATCTTACTTGGGGTTGATTGCAGATGTCGATGGCCGGCAATAGCCACTTACAATCAGGTGTACTGAAAGGTCGTCTGCTACTTTTATGTTATAAAAAACAGAGACTTCGCACAAGGAGGAGGTTCTATATTTGACTTTATGTATTTTTTAAGATTACAAATTGAAAACATTTTAGGTTAGTGCAGGGGTTCCCAAAGTGTGCGCCGCGGCGCCCTGGTGCGCCGTAGAAAGTAAAGAGGGCGCCGTGAGTCGATCCTCTAATCATTGGACACCACAAATATTGGCGTTTTGGTCATCGATTCAAAATGAATATCCAAATTTAACATCCAAAGCATTAAAAATTTTCATTCCGTTTGCAACATCATATCTATGTGAAGCTGGGTTTTCAGATATAGCTGTGATAAAGAACAAATATCGGATCAATGTGGAGCAAGAAATAAGAATAGCAGTGTCAAGTGATATTCCCCGCTTTGAAAAACTGCGCGGAGATCACTTAGCTCACCCTTCACATTGATTTGACTGAATACATATCGTATTTAATTTTTGTTTTTTCTCAAGTCTTTCTTCTTGTTTTCCGTTTAAATTATTTTATAATAACGTATTGTACAATTTCATATTGTGGTGTTTTAAATTCGTTTCGATCAACCTAAGGTAACCTAACCACTATTATTATTACCTAACTACTATTATTGTAGTTACCTATTTCTTTCGACTGTCTTCTTCAAATAGTTAGCTAGGACAGGGCACAGGGCGCCGTGAAAGAATATTAAACTTGTAACTGTGCCGCGGGTTACAAAAGATTGGGAACCCCTGGGTTAGTGTGTTCATCAGAACACATTCAAATCATTGAAAACATTTCAAATCATTGAAAGTAAAGTAATGGCGAGTTCTAAGTATAATTTTTGTAATAATACCTTCAATCGAAAAGGAAAATGGATAATAGAAGACTTCCACGGTACAGGACGCGAAAGCGCATGGCAAAATAATTTCTTTTATTCTAATCCTAACTAATAGGTATTGTACTTCACTGCATAGTCTCTTCAATGATAATGTTGACATGTAGTACACCGCCAGTCGTCAGCCTTGTGTCACGTATATTCAGAGCTAAAAACCTCGAATTCAAATAATTTAAAACAATATCCAACCTACTTATAGCGCCCCCTACCGGTAAATGTCATTATCGTTTTTCGTGCAGCCTGTGTACATTTATGATTTTTCAAAATAAGAAATAAAATAAGTAATTTATCGTAAAAATTGTTAATTTATAACAAATATTTCAATTAATAATTTATAAAAGACGTAGGTGTGATATATTGTGCAGAAAAGTTACAATGGAAAATAAAGAATTTTGACGAAATTATTCTGAAGACTTGTACTAGGCGGCCATTACGAATGCAGTCGCAAATTGAAAATGTATTATTTTCATTTATTAAAGATAAGATGATAATCTTATATATTAATGAAGAATGACAAGGTAAATTTTTACATATATATTTTTCCAAGCAAAGGATTTTTAGATTACCATATTGTTCTGTAGCAAGGAATTTGACGTCTTATGTTCCTACTAAGCTTGTCACCTATTTAGGTGATCTCGCTTATTTAAATCCTTATATAAATCTCGCTTATATAAAGCTATGAACATAGAAATAGGGTGCTATTTAGCCCCGTGCATGGGTACTAACCCGTTTATACTGAGTATTTACTCACATAAAAGAATCTACTATTGAGTAGAATATACCTAATGGGTATTCACCCGTTCAAATAAGGTTATGACCCTTACATATTGGATATTTACCTACATTACAAGAAATAGGGTGCTATTTAGCCCCGTTCATGGGTACTAACCTGTTTATATTGAGTATTTACTCACATAAAATAATCTACTATTGAGTAGAATATACCTAATGGATATTCATCCGTTCAAATAAGGGACCCTTACATATTGGATATTTACCTATATAACAACTATAATAAGATACTACTATTAAGTAGACGGATACAACGGATATTCACCCATTCTAATAGGGTATGATGTCCTTCACATCGGGTAAATAACCCATATAACAAAATACTAATAATCAGTAGATAGACACAACTATTACCATCGATTGGGTGTAATGATTTTAATGAATGAACATTTTATTGAAGAATCATTCAGATTAATAATGTACATGATACAGTATATAGAGATGACAATTTATATCCTTTTGTAATACTCTAGAAGAACCTAAATTTGGTTTAACCATTCATAAGAATTTGGTATCTAGGTAGATCAGCATATTAAAGAGTAATTTACTAAAGGAACTATCTATCTATCTAGATGGTGATAGATAGACTAAAGGAAAAAATAGTTTAAAGGAAGAACACTAGCCTCTAGGAAACTGTGGGACGGATAACACATGATTAGACTTTAAAAGTTGCACAAGTCGCAGTTACTATTGTAGCCGTAAAGAGTCAAAAGCCATGCCACATCAGGCGAATGCTTACTGCTCTCGAGCATTTGACATGATTGTTTCTTAATAATTTTAAATTATTTGCCTTTATAAAGATAATTTGCTATCAATTATCTTATTACTGGTGCTGGTCATTTATTATGTATAATAAATAATAAGAAGAAATTTCATAGTACAAGTACTGGAACAAATGATCGGCAAAATGGTTTAAGAAACAATGATTGTTCAATTCATATATATATAGTACAATATTTTATAATAACAAATATAACGAAGATATTTACACTTCATCCAAAAGTTTGAGATACTCATACCAAATAGGGTCATTATCTGACTTATAACAAGCCTCATGCACAAATACCTGTATCACAGAAAGGCTTGATCGAAGTTTCCTTTGGAATAAATCTTCAATCACAACAGATTTTTAGGTGAGTGGTTAATAATGTGGTCGATTATAATTATAATTTTAAAGACCAGTTGTAACAAATAACTATTGACCCAAGTTTTGCAAGTGGTTAGCTTTAAGAGTCTATTTGTATAAACACTTAAACTCATTATTCTCAAGGAATGAAGATCTTTTTTTTCAAAATATACTCGGTATGTGTGTAGAAAGACTTCTCACATCAGTGGTAACATATTGTTTACTCTTAACCAATTTTTTACAATATTTTTACTTTACCAACACCTGATGATGGTGATGTTGGTTTATATTGAATATCTTGGTCTTAATCTTGAGCTTTAAATAAAGCCTGGCATTCCACTCACTACTTACTATTGTTTTCAAGAATGCATATTTGGATACTAATTCATGATTACCTTAAACAGTGTTTACATGTCTATGGTTAAATGGAAATTCTATGCATTTCAAGTTCTTTCCTTTGGTTTGAGCAGAACACTATATTTATGTTTTTACTAACCTTTTAAAAGATACAAGACCATACATAACTGATTAAGATCTAGGGACATTGTGTCAGTTATATATTTATATAACATAGTTCCTATTTGAAATGTCATAATATTGGACAAGGAACAATAACGACACTTAGTAATTTAGGATCATAGACATAATAAGCTATATCATTCTTTAGGATTTATTGGTTACTTAAAAGATAGTTTGATAATTGGAAATAATACAACTGTTAAGGTTGTTCATTGTATTATACAAGGAATAAATAAATAAAAAATCAAATTGCTTTACCATTAGATAAAAGATTAAAAATCAACACAACGGTGAAATAAAAAGAAAAAAAAAAAAATTACAAAAAAATATATATAATAATAATATTAAAAAATAAAAAATATAATAAATGCAAAGATATGTATATATATATAACAATTTTAATAATGGATATCAAAATACTATCCCTCTTACAGATAGATATAATTACAGGTGGTAGTTGTCATATTATTTTTATTATCGGGACACAATCAGTTATGTAACATATGGTCATTATTCTCGGTATTTTTGTTATTTGATTTAAATAACAAATCCGATCAACTATTTAAAGTTAAATGCAGCGTTACTTGTGCTTAAAGATATTTTTTCAATAATCATCTTCAACACGGTGAAACACTAATACGTGTAGGCAACTCCACAGTTATTTCATATAGAAACAGCATGGTGTTTAATACCCACATTTAACCATAATATCAAGGCACATATTGGATTTATTGAATACCCAAAAAATGTTTTTATTTCCCTAATACATTCAATAATTTCAGAATGAATTTGCTATCACTAAATTAAGATTATACATTGCGAATTAACACTTTGAAGGTTTTTAAATAGATTTATTTACTAGGAAACCTACAAGAAGTATGACTTACATGTCATGACTAAGGTTATACTATTTAAATGGAAATATTCATTTTATTTCTAATAAAATAATTGTTGTTAAAGATTATCTCTGAACGGTTGGGGAGTTTGTGGTAGTATCAGACTGGTCCAGACAGTCCTAAAAAATAGTATTAAAATAAATAAATAAATAAATAAATAAATAAAAATAAATAAACCTTTCGTTTTGGAAGGGTTGCATTTTGGGTCTCATATGAATTTAAAAAAAAAAAAAAAAAAGATCTAGATCCATTTGTTTTTCGTCAACGCTTTACCCTGTATGTTACTCGCTTCCTCGAGGAGCGTTTCGTTTCTATACACGAATCTCAAGATTTTGTTGCTCTACAAGCAATGTTAGACGCAATAATGAAAACGTGATGCTGGTGCTTATAATATTTTGGCCTAAACAGTGTAAATAACTAGATCTATCTGTTGACTGGTTACAATATTCTTTTCATTTTGATATATATATATCTAGAATTATTTTTGTTCTTAAAATGCATATTTAGGTTTTCTATCCTCCATATCCCAAGTATGCTATTAGTTGGGATAGTTACATCTGATGTATAAATATTTTTAGCGAGTTAAGTGTAAAATATTATATATTATTTAGTGGAGATGAAGAATAAATACTATTTACTTTTTTTGGTTATTGTAATTACTCATATAGTAAAAAGAAAAAAAAAAAAACAATAATAATATATGAGTAATATATATATATATATATATAGATATATAAGTAATATATAAAAACAATAGATATCGTATATATTATGACGTTCACTTGGTGTAAGCCCGTGAATGCTCTTATTACCGATTCGCTTACATCTGAGTCGAGACTTCTAAAAAGTATACATAAACATAATAATAACATTATTGTATATTAACCAAATTGCTTGGCGGAAGATATTGTATATTAAATTGCCACATGAATTTAAACCTTACTATAACCAGTGTTCAAACAATCTAGTATTACCATTATTTCATAGTAATTGTCCAGCACATCCTTAATAAAATTACCTAGATAGGCCTAGTAACACTTGAGAGTTACAAGAATAAGTTTATTTCTTTTATGTAATCTTATAATACAGTGACCTCCCAGACGACAGTTTCTAGATTTTACCAACCACGGAGGATGATGGCATTGATATATCATTTTTTACAATACATACCATTAGAGAGCACGCATTACCACGCTGCTACGCTGACGTCTAAACATATGAGTGTCAGTTAAGACCCTCTTAGAAGGATAGCTGAATGGATCAGATCTAAGTTCAATTTTGTAGTAGAGACGTTACATCAAACGTATACTTGATAACTGTAATTAATATTTAAATAGATATATTAAATTAGGAATTTTAAAAATAATAGGATTTAAATGTTTTTGTATCTTGTTTAATAGGCTCGTTATTTTACAAATCTCTAAACATCTACATGTCAACATTATCATTGAAGAGACTATGCAGTGAAGTACAATTAGAAATTAAACGAACTTACCTAAGTGAAGTTCCAATTTCAATTGTACGAACTGCATAGTCTCGAAATGATATTATAACCCACCCACCCATACTTATATACGATAAGTATTACCCATAATATCATCTATGTTGTAAAATAATCGAGCTAATGAACTTACATCTTGACCCCAGGATCTCTAAACTTAATGACATTTACCGGTAGGGGGCGCTATAAGTAGGTTGGATATTGTTTTAAATTATTTGAATTCGAGGTTTTTAGCTCTGAATATACGTGACACAAGGCTGACGACTGGCGGTGTACTACATGTCAACATTATCATTTCGAGACTATGCAGTTCGTACAATTGAAATTGGAACTTCACTTAGGTAAGTTCGTTTAATTTCTAATTATAAATGCAAACGTGTGTTTACTTGTATGTTTCCTAGAGTTCAGACTGACTAGACTAAAACTAAGTACCGCTCCGAAGGGATACAAAAAAAACTCTCACTGCGGGCAAAGCTGCGGGTTATAGCAAATTTTAGATAAGTTCTCGAAATTTGTATACATAAATCAATCGATATTGAAAAGTATAACTTAAAACGTGTAAGAATCTGTGGAGAATCTCCAAGGACTCATTTCGTATTAGATAAAGCTTTTTATTCTCCGCTAAACAGACAAATCGGATTACGAGTGGATTAGCTTGTCGCTATAAATCTTATTACGAGATACTGTAAGCTTATTTGCATAATTTAGATTTGGATAGTAGGGAATAAGCAAGGAGCACTTAGGGAACATTGCTTATAAAAATTAACGTGAAAATATATAAACGTCGGGAAATAAACTACTTTATACAGTATGATACAATGAAAAGATATTTTGATAGTGTTCAGTATTTAGAACTGGTCGAAATACTGATTATAAAAAGTAAATTCAAAATTAGAAATGTTGACGTTTCTGTTATAACTTACATTATACATACAGTCGGCATTCGGAATTCGTCACGGGACGTATATTAAATTATATATTATTACGGAGCTCCTGAGGACCTATTCGGGAGTCGCGAGTGTGTGTGCATCAAGGACGACCGGTCGCCAAAGGGAGCAGCGCACCACTCATCGGTATTTATATGGTTTACACCTACATTATTGTCACTAGTGTACGAGGATCTAAATTTTATTTCGGACTAGAAACCATCATCATCATCAGCATCCCATTACTGTCCACTGCTGGGAAGGGGTCACCTCTCATAATGAGAAGGATTAGGCCATAGTCCACCGCGCTGGCCAAGTGCGTATTGGTAGACTTCACATACTTTTGAGTTTTTTTTCTCAGGTATGCAGGTTTCCGCGCGGTGTTTTCCTTCACCGTTTCGCAAGTGATAATTAATTTCTAATATGCACATAACTTTGAAAAATCAGAGGTGTGCCTGGGATTTGAACCTCAAACCCCTCGATCGAGAGGCCGAGTTTCTTAACCACTTAGGCTATCACCACAAAATGTGAAATGGGGGAGTGCGTCCGGTAGCAGTACCTATCACCTTAGCCCCGGGTGTGTGTGCGTGTGCGTGTGTGCGTGTGCGTGTGCGTGTGTGTGTGTGTGTGTGTGTGTGTGTGTGTGTGTGTGTGTGTGCGTGCGCGTGCGTGCGTGTTTGTGTACAGCGGAGATTAGGACTGTGGGGCGTCACTCCCACATTTTTAACAACTCAAAACCCTCTCCGCTGTGTCATATACACACACAAACCCTTTCTGGGGAAAGCTAAAAAAAATAGTCTAAATCGGTTAGGAATGCGCGATCATGCACACCAAACGAAAAGAGGTTCTCCTTCGTTTTCCACCAAATTTCAGATTGATCGACGGTATGCGCTTTTCGGAAGTTTATCCCATAAAACTCATACAGATAGTAAACCAAAAATTATGATTAGTAAATTTGATAAGTATTTTTTTAGTTTAATCGTCGTCAAAATTATTGCTTTAGAACTTATTTCCCCCTAAAATCAATGCATATTCGCTAATATTACTACTCGTATTTACGATTTCTAATTTTTATAAGTAGTAATTTCAATAATTTTAAAATTTATTATTGCGTTAGTAAGTATATATATATTATAAATTAATAAACAATCGCAATTTTCACAATGATTCCCCATCGATAAGGACTTAAGTTACGAGTATTTTATTTAAAGGAGATGTTTCAAAATGTATGGGCTCCCGGCCACCTTTTGTACACAATATTAAAAACTAAGAAAACATGCAAAGAACAATTCGTAAGGGTTCATTTTCTTCAAATCATGTTCGTTTAATTGTTAAAAAACAATAATTTACACTTAAACTTGCAACACAACAGTGGAAAAATCATGGCGGTAGTGATTACCGTAATAATGTCATCTGTCATTCTATTTTAACTCACTATATACATTATATACTTTTTAATATATTTTTTACGCGAATTGGCGTAAAAAATATATTAAAAAGTAATATATAAATATTGTATTGTATGTATTGAGAAACAATACCTATATTTGTTAAACATTAATTATATTTACTTTCATAAATCTTGACTTAAAACAAACATACCAAAATATGTACTTCTATACCAATTTATTTTAGTTAAAACATTTAAGTGTGTAAATAAAACAACTTTAAGTACACATTTAGATAATATTTTATTTATTCTTCACTTAGATACATTATTTATTCATTTTCAATATCTTCCCTTATCAATATTTTCATCCAATCATGTAGCAGGTTCTGTAATATCTTGTGACGAGCTCAGCCCAAAAATCAAACAATGGTCATAATGTGAGCGCAGCTACCTACGAGTACGGTTCGTTGCCCAGCGATGCAGTTGCAATAATAACTGATTATTTTGTCATCCCAAGATGTCCTTGTCTTGCTATTGTAATTATCTAAAAAAAGAGAAATGTAAAAAGATTAGCTTCTCTAGTTTAAAATTATTAACGATTATTTCACGATTAATACAACTAACTGATGTATATTTTACCTGATGATATTGAATCCTTGTCAACACAATCCACAACGATCGCACGAAAATCACTAGAGTCCATAAAACATAAGCTGGGTAAACAAGTAAGGTAGAATCAGTCCAAAATCGTAAGCAGCACAGAGCAGAAACATATTCAGGATTGAAATTATAATATATATATATCCACTTTTACACATATCAAATTGACAACTTCTTCTTTTTTAATTTGACATGTAACTTTCATCTATAAAACCAGATACTATTTAAAAGGTGGTTTTGTTATAATTATTATAAATAATTAATTAAATTGAGCAATAATGATGGGATACCCAAAACAAAAGCCAGGTTGTAAAGTATTAAGGTAACAATAACTTTACGACAAAAACAGCGAAATACAGTATTACCGACATCCAAAGAGTATAGTAACTTATGTGTGAGGTACACATAGGTCCCCTGACCAACATCGACAGTTTTGAAAACTTGACATTGACAGTATTCCGCCATATTTAATATTTCAATGAGGAATGCTTATTTTAAATATTTTTAAACATGAATACTTTAGGTTATCAAAATATATGTGTATTTTTCTTCAATTATACAAATTATTCGTGTTTTTTAGATATAGTGTACATGAGATGGCCGAAAATGAAACATCTCCTTTAAATTTAAACATTTAAATTATATTTAAAAGTGAAACGTTTTTGTGGAGAGTCTACAAAACAAAAATATTTCAATAGGTATCTCCTAAATTTATTGTTAAAATGTCTAAAACTTAGATTTCTTTCTTTTGCGGCTTGTTGCTTCTTCATTTCTATAGTCTTCTGTGGTTGGTGCCGGCTTAACTTCATCACAGCAGTGGTCACAGCATTTCATATTCATAGTATCATCTCTGCAATAAGATTAATGTGATAAACATATTGTGTCATAGAAATAATAATCTACATGTTTTCTTTCGTTGGGAGAGCCTACATGGTTTCCTTTCAGCTGTGGAGGCAGCGGATAGGATATGCCGGACTCCTACCGGCTAAAACCCCACGATGTTCCTCTGGACGCCTTTTGTCATGTCTCATATACTTAGAATTCTTTCGCTATGCTAGGTACACTAGTAGCCCTCGTTCGCGGTCCCAACTGCAACTTTTTGCTATAACATCGAGGCATGTTCCTCTATAACTATAACATTTATGTATAATTCTCTACAATCACACAACACCACAACCACAACATTTCTTTATCAACAAGGGTTAACTGGTGGAGAACGCTAGTAGGCGTTAAGTTCGCCCTTTGTAACCACTAGGTTTAATAATAAATAAATCACAGTAGGCTGTGATAGATTATACAGAAATATAATCATATTTTTTTTTGTGTAACGTGAAGTAAATAACTAAACCTTATTTATTTATTTATTCAACAAAATCCACAGCTCCTTAAATGATATATATATATATAATACTTTCTATGTTAAACTAATTAGCCAATTACGGATTTACATTTTACGGACTATAACATTCAATTGCACTGCAACGCTAAGTAATATTAGAAGGATGTGTGTGTATCTGCGTGTGTGTGTGTGTGTGTGTGTGTGCGTGTGCGTGTGTGTGTGTGTGCGTGTGTGTGTGTACGTGTGTATGTGCGTATGTGAATGTGCATATTTTTATTTTTAACATAATAATATAAGTAATAACACATAATACAATAGTAAATACTAAGAATAAAATATTTATCATTTTCTTATAACTTGAAAATGTCTCTCAACATAATATTGCGAGCAAAGCGGCGGGTATAAGCTATTAGACTTATAGGTAAATGCGTTTACATATTCTCGTGTTCTAAGTCACAGCGAGCGACTTCTTCATCCGCTCATGTCAGGAAAATCCAGTTGGATACGTCGTGTTACTAAGCATGTTACGGAAATAAAGGGTACATTTATAGGGCTAGTAGGTTTTAATGATGATTGTGTTATCATCGTTAATAAGAAGCTTGGATATTAACGATATCACATTTTTATAACGTTACATTAAAGTAATATGTGACTCATTTGACACTACAGTTTAAAAACAGATGCGGGTAGGTGAAGTGGGGACGACACCTTGGCGGCGCTCGAATTAACAGAGAGCGACATTCTGGTCGGAGACTTCAGCAAGAACAGTCGAATAACGGAGATACTTGTGTAGTTATAATACTTCTAATCACTAGTGTGAACTTACTTACGTATAGTTATGATATCGTTACTCTGTACCTTTTATGTGACTATAAGATTACACGCCTTCAATACCTTCAAGATGACTATTATTTAATAATTGTAACTTTAGCGGTTGTAGAAACTTTGATCGTATTTTTAACAAACATTTTTTGCGCTACTTTAATACTAAACTTAGCATGGCGTAAGCTCAAAATATCTTTTTATTTAAACATTTTACTAAGAAATCCATATCAGTAATTCTAGCAGCGGCCCAAAATACTGATGGAATGTCACATTAAAACCGTGGTTATTATGTCACTAAGGTAAATTTATATCACATTTTTCTTGCAATGCAAATAGTTTGAAATGAGTATACATTTTTTCCCTAACGAAAAAACCTAGATAGTCTATCGGTTTCATCCCGACGCCAAAGCCCTGGAGATCGACATCTCTATAAACGGACTTAATAAAATGAAGGAAATTAAATGGATTTACTCTCTTGAGCTAAGTTTTCTATTTGAAAGTGTACGTTGATAAATGCTTCGTACCGTCATGGGAACGGTATGTTAACTGATTTAGTTCTCCATGTTCAATTTGTACAAGTCAGCTCGAAGTCAGCTGGCATTCGAGTAGAATGAGTTATTTTAAACTCTTGCAACAATTTATTTTTAAATATTTTCTAATACCTCTAATTGTTAGTAGAATCTATTGTAAGTACTAAAGAATTTGGTGGACGCACAGTCGTGTGTCTAGATAAATAATATCTAGTAAAATGTGCTTAAACTACTTTTTCAAATGACTTATGTATATTTCTATTCAGCGTGCTAGTGTCCTTTTTTAAAATTATTGTTTATGGTTTTATTATTTTTTATTATTGTTTTGTATTTGTTGGGCTCATGGTACTTACGATATAGAGCACAAGGATTGTCTACTTCTCTAGGCTACCGGTGCAAAACGCATCACTTTTTCGACTACGACGAATCAAAAAGGAGGAATATTGGACATTGCGTGTGTATGTTAATCTAATTCTCATAATTGACTTACGGCAGATTTTCGGAAATCCAAGAGCAAAAGCAGCTCATCTTAATACCGACAGCTACACGCTCGCCGTCGCACTCAACACCACCCACCGTCATGGCAATCAAGTGACCATGACGGATGGCTGGAGCGCCAGCGTCCTCCTAGAATCAAACGAAACAGACAATCTGAAGTCTCACACCATCTCATAGGTAGTCAGAGATCTCACACCTATTTCTGTCTAATAACAGCAGTGTTAAGCGCTGCTATGTTTGAAGGGTGTGGTAAGGGAGACATACTTTCCCGAGGTATTCCAGCTAAATCCTCAGAGGTAGCGGCGTATCTGTGGCCGACCTCAGGTAGGAATCTAATTATATCTGTGGTAGATGTCCATGGACGGCAGTAGCCACTTGCCATCAGGTGGACTGCATGCTCGTTTGCTACTCTTATATTATAAATAATCTTTACAAGAAACTTTAACGTCCACCGATTAGTGTGTCATTGCTGTAAAAGGTTCTCCTCTCAGAACTGAAGACTTTACAGTTTAGACTACATTTTACAAAATATTATAGTCAGTTATCGTACTTCTGTTAAACATCGCATGCCGTGACTATTTATAAATGGAATTACATGTAAGCACTAGAAATTTAAGGACACATATTGTTACATCATGTCCGTCATGGCCGTCCTCGGCGCTTGGTGGAGACCCCCGGGATCTCCGATGGAACACAACCGGAGTCCTCCGAGCGCGATGCCCCAATCGGGCTCTTCCCTGGGGGAGCAGTTTACGCTCCTCCCACACACCTAGTGTTTACAACGGTATGCGGCCACACACACCGTCGTCCTTCCCGGGGTTACTTGCTGGACGGTTCGAGCTCCCACTCTTGCCGCCCGCAACCCCAGAAGCCCCCTTTTAGTCGCCTCTTACGACAGGCAGGGGATACCGTAGCCCTACTCTAGTCCTGAAACTACAAGGACATTCTTACAAAGACCTAACACTCTCATAAATCTATACTTACAATTGAAGAAAAGAACAAAAGTATTGCTCGTGTAAGTCGTTATGAAATAGCACAAAGTACTACTTGATTCAATAATAGAACAATAAAGCTTACAAAGACCGCTCAAAACTAGAAAACAACAGAAAGTTTGAACAATACGTTGTTCCAAGGATATGAAAATCTGATAAAACCCGAACAATGAGGTAGATAGTTTTTGTGTTCCTGTTGTATCACAAAGATGTATTTGGAAGTTACGTAAGTGGCAGGCTGTAGCTTCCTTTATATTATTCTCTTGCGATTGGTTGGATATTGTCTTTGATTATTGTAACAAAACAATGTTAAAACTGAGCGTAGAATAATAAATCGTGTGCGAAACTTTTGTTTCATAATTTTAAAGGCATGTTGCAAAAGATTTATTTATTATATAAAACTAGCTGACCTGGCAAATTTTGTGTTGCCATATAAATAAAAAAAAGGGTGAACAACCCTTATCACTTATTATCAAAAATAGATACTAGCCGATTCTCAGACCTACCGAATATGCATATAAAATTTGGTGAAAATCGGTAAAGCCGTTTCGGAGGAGTACGGTAACTAACATTGTGACACGAGATTTTTATATACATATAAGATGTAACATTATAACTTATATAGACTAAGATAGACGTCTCGGATTTGTACGAGTATGTCTCTTTTACAACACCTTTTAAATCAGAACAGCGCAACGCTCAACAATCGGGGTGACGATGATGCCTCTAGAGTCAAACCACAAAGGTTTCAACAAACTTACTAAGATATAACATTGTAAGTAAACTTATGAAACATAATAAAATTGGAACAATAACTGTGATAGATAATTGATAATAATATTCAAATATTCCAATAAACGCAATACGCTCTTATTAATTTGCTATTTTTTTTTATAATATAGGAGTAGCAAACTAGCATGCAGTTCACCTGATGGTAAGTGGTTACTACCATGGAAATCAGTTTTTAACCCCAGCTAGGATTAGATATTCCTATCCTCATATGTCTCCCTTACCACACCCTTCAAAACGAAACACACCAGCGATTAACACTGCTGTTATTAGGCAGACATAGGTGTGGCGGTGGTGCTGCCGCAGTCGAACAACAAAGGGTTCTACCACCTTCAAATGATCTATATTTACTATAATTCTAAATGATTTAATATTTTAAACTTGGTCTTAAAAGTTTAATTTTAATGATGGTATCTGTATCCGTTATGGCTGTAATGTTAAATTACTTCTCGAAAATGAAGCCATCATAAAAATATAACTTTTGTACCAAATTTGTGTTGCCAAATAACGTAAAAAATACTTTTCAGGCCGTAACGTTAAATCCTACTCGACAGTCGAGAATGAAAGCCTTTTACACACTTTCCTTGTTTACAATTTGTGTACATTCACTTAGTGAGGCGCCACTCCACTGTCTTAACGAAGTAAGTTGGAGCTTTGAAGCTGAAAAGCAGGTTTTAGTGTCAAAGTTCTTAGCGTCTCATTACCTCACTGAAAGACTTATGGCCACACCGAGTTATATTCGACGTCAGCTACTGGCTTTTGGAGGCTCCTTTTTAAAGTTCATTTATCCAAAACTGCTATGAATGAGTAAATACGAATTTGGTTGGTTGGTCTTTTGTGGAAGAAGTAGGAAGTATTTTTACCGTTCTTTTAATTGAAAAACATTTTAACTGACTTCTAAAATGAGGACGTTTTCAACATAACACTCTGTTATTAATGCCAGATAGCATTGAAACTGTATCTAAGGTTCGCTTCAAACGCGTTGCCTTAACCAGAATACCAGAACATAGGTTTAATATTTGTTGTTCTAATGTAGACATAGATCCGCGTGGCGGAGCGGTCACCATGCTGGTCTGACGCGCAAAGGGTCCCGGGTTCGATCCCCGGCCAGACAGATACCTAAATGATGAATTTAGCTTTCTGTTTCTGGGTCTGGGTGTTTTTGTATTTGTCTATGTGTGTGTTCATGGCACCCACGACACAGGGAATCTTAGTGTGGGGCTGTGAGTGTGGAAAGCGTTTAGCGTTTATTATAGATGTGGCGATTTGAAATTGGTACACTCTGTGGTTCGACTCCGCCAAAACCATCGCTCACACACACCTATTTCTCTAAATTATATGGCGATGACGCTTCCGAAGTAGATCTACTTACTACTAAATATAATTACAACTGAGTATAATTAAGAAGTATAGTTAGTTATACTTACATCAGTGACATAGTGATCATCGCTTGTGTAGCAGACATATTCGTGGATATTTTCTGTTAACATAATAAACGTAACATGAATAATAATGATAGATTTTAGTATGAGGCAAGCATTAATTGGGGAAGGGTATGAAGTTTTTATGAAGATGGTAGCACCCTTTGATGATTGACTGTCTAGTCACAACCGCCACACCTATTTCTGCTTAATATATATATATATATATATATTATATATATGGACATCTGTAATCGACTCCTGATAGGATTCGATATTAGTAGCGGAGGTCGGCCACAGATGTGCCGCTACCCCTGAGGACTAAGCTGGAGATGTCTCACTTACCACACCCTTCAAACCAGAACACAGCAGCGCTTAACACTGCTGTTATAAGGCAGAAATATGTGTTTTAGCTAAGGCAAGCCGAGTCATTTTAACTAAGTCCTCAGGGATAGCATCTATGAACCACACCATTCTTATACTGCAGAAATAGCCATGATGATATGACAGCTAAAGTAAAGTAATAATTCAAGCCTTATTTTTCTATTTCGTTTTGAAATTTCAATTCAATTAATTTACAATATTGAAACTTACTTATTTCATATTTATCCGGCAACGCCTTGCTCACCATCTCCGCACAATTTTTCATGCTGGCAAACCGAAAGGTTTCCATAGTTAACTTGAGATTCTGTAATTATTTACGAAATATTTACTACTGTAATTAAGTTAAGATTAAAACTACTTCGCAACAATCCGCTACAAATATGTATGATGGTATATATTTTAAACCATGCAGTATGTACCACCCTCCCTCCCTCAAAGGATGCATGCAGATGCAAAAATTAAAAATATACACCACCATACATACCACCACCAACACGTGTTTCGCTCCAAAACGGAGCATCATCAGGGTAAGTTGACTCTACGACGGTTAATCGCTAAGTGACGCTGTCAACCTAATGCATGCCTTTTATAATGGTATCCAACCCTCCCCTCCACAATGAAATGTAAACAACTGATGACAGTTGTGTGATAATAAGGTTATAGATTAATTATTCGCATTAAATCTGCGAATAATCATCTGTTTACTGATTGTTGGTAAAAATATGAAGTAAAGGAGAGCTGAGAGGTTAAGCACAATAACAACAGTAGGATTACACTGCTGAATGAACAAATCAATGTATCCAGCTCTCCTTTACTTGGATACCATTATAAAAGGCATGCATTAGGTTGACAGCGTCACTTAGCGATTAACCGTCGTAGAGTCAACTTACCCTGATGATGCTCCGTTTTGGAGCGAAACACGTGTTGATGGTGGTATGTTTGGTGGTGTATATTTTTAATTTTTGCATCTGCATGCATCCTTTGAGGGAGGGAGGGTGGTACATACTGCATGGTTTAAAATATATACCATCATACATATTTGTAGCGGATTGTTGCGAAGTAGTTTTAATCTTAACTTAATAGCATGGATTTCCGCAAAGTAACGTCTGATACAATTAACTACTACTGTAATTATTTATAGAAGACCAACATAGACAAGACTGTTCTTGACGGTCACAACCAGTGTTTCCAGGTCAAATTTTGTTACAGTGCACTGAAAAAAAAAATTACAGTAGATCGGCAAGAACGTACAGTGAATCATAAAGTCCAATACAGTATTTTTAGTCAAATACACTGTAAATTGTAATAAATTATACAGTAAATGCAGGAGAATAAGTAAAATTACAGTCAATCTACTGTAATTACACTGCACTTGGCAACACTGGGCACAACCCTCAGTCATGAGAAATCGAGTAAGAAGAATTATTTACGAAATATTTTTGTAAGGTAAATATTAATCTTTTATGTTTTTTTCATATACCTACCCTTAGATCTTATTTTTTTATTCCTTTGTTTATTTTTTAATGTGTGTATGTGTGTTGTGTGAATTTTCGTAATTGTAATGTCAATTTTTTTGTCAAAATTTATAATGTTGGATGAACCACGAAGGTTCAGCTTGTTTGTGATCTTACTTGTTTCTATGAAGACTTCGTCGAAGCACCCTTTCTCGCCCGTTTTTGAATAATTTTTCTAACACTTTATAACTATTTAACATGAGTTTTTATTTCTTACAAGACAAATTACGATGTAGTTTAGGCGGTTACTTTTTTCGAATGAATATCATCGCTAAGATGGCCGCGCGTCGTTTTCTCCCACTCTTCGTCGCGGTTATTATGTTGGCGGCAATGAAAAATGCATAGACAAGCTAATACATAGCTGTTACCTACACTCTTATGATTTAAGGGGCTACAGGTCAGTACGTAGCTTACATCTGGTCCAATGCTTCGTCTCCAATCTTTAAAAAAGGAGTTGTATATACTCCTACTTCTGACCGTTGCTGACACATTGTGACTCACATATTCTGAGCTCTCCTGAAAATGAACAAAAAATAAGAAAAAGAATAAATACATGATTATTTTCAGACTAACTTCACGTTATTAAATAAATCCAAAATCTGATTGATTTTTTTCTATAATACTTAAGTAGGAAATAAACATGCAGTCTCCCTGATAAAAAGAGGCTACTACCGCCCATGTGTAATAATCCCCTGAGAATATTGAATTCCTACCTGAACCAGGTTGGCAACAAATATGTTCCTATCCTTCATCATCAACCCATTACTGTCCCACTGCTGAGCACGGGTCTCCTCTCATAATGAGAAGGATTAGGCCATAGTCCACCGCGCTGGCCAAGTGCGTATTGGTAGACTTCACATACCTTTGACATATTTTTTTATAAATCTCTCAGGTATGCAGGTTTCCTCACGATGTTTTCCTTGACCGTTTAAGCAAGTGATAATTAATTTCTAATACGCACATAACTTTGAAAAATCAGAGGTGCGTGCCTAGGATTTGAACCACGGACCCCTCGATCGAGAGGCCGAGTTTCTTAACCACTAGGCTATCACTGCTGATTGATCCTTAAGAACTAAGTTGGAACGCCTCGATAAGTATGTTTCCCATTCGCAACAATTTTTATCAAATATACATGATTATTACTTTAATATACATTTAAATGATTCTGTGGTTTTTATTCAGATTTTTATTCAAAGTTTCTAAACTACAATTTTAAGTCCAAACAATTCTTATTAAAAGTCGTTTTCTTAAACCTAGTAACTTCAATTAAAATTGTACAACAAAATTAATTAATGTTTCGCGTCAGCTTTTTCCGTGACTTTCGTCTGTCATTCTTCACTTTATCCATCTAATAAAATCAATTTAACTTACGTAAAATACGTGTTGTGAGTAAAGGAAAGGTTTAAGTTTAGTACTTAATTCATTACAAATGCTTCTAGCTACTACAGGGTTACTACCATTTTTGTTTTTTTTTTTTTTTTTTTATAATTTTTGGGTAGCAGACGAGCATGCAGTCCACCTGATGGTAAGTGGCTACTGCCGCCCATGGACATGTGTAATCAACCCCAGATAGGATTAGATATTCCTACCTGAGTTCGGCCACAGATGCGCCGCTACCCCTGAGGACTAAGCTGGAACGCCTCGGAAAAGTCTGTCTCCCTTACCACAACCTTCAAACCGGAACACAGCAGCGCCTAACACTGCTGTTATTAGGTAGAAATAGGTGTGGCGGTGGTGCCGCCGGATTCGAACCACAAAGGGTTCTACCACCTTCTACCACCTATCGGCTCTTATCCAAGCATCTTTCAATTGGAACTGAACATACATACCTTTTCCATGCATAGGTTGTCTAGAAGAGATCGCTGCTTAACGATACGACCGCCTATTGCAAACAATTAACCTATATATTGTGTATTATCGTTATGGTGTATTGAAGGGTACAATAAAGAAAATTCTATCTATTTATCTATATATAGGTACTAACATAATTTTATAAAAATGGTCAAGAGGGTATGAAACTTAATAAACAATGAAGTTATTCTAATCCCGGCCGGAATTAGGTTTTTATTATATTATTTATTTATTAATTTTTTGCACTTCTATAATACACGGACAAATAAAATGGTGACAGCTGGCGGCAGGCGGCTATATTATTTTTATATTTTGCATGTTGATGTTAATATTATGCAGTAATAGTTTTAATCAATCTGTCTGTAACGGATTTGGTAATTCACATATATTCGAAAGAAAAAAAATAAACGCCTAATATTAAATAACAACTACATAAAAAGATTGATAGAAAAATAAAACTGCCTATAAAGGCTCTTTTCACATCTGACTCCAGCAATGAAACAAATCAAAGAGAGCATCATTAGCGCCGGAAAAGGCAGAGCAAATTATCCCCGGCTCGATTGATTCGATATGATTTGTGATTGAAATTGACACAGCCATCCAATTAGTATCGTGTTCTACCGAGATGCTTCGTGTGTGCCTTTATTAATTTAAAGCAGTGATTTTCAATATTTTTGCATGGCACGATCCACTTAATAGGGACCTATGAAAAATATTTCGTGACGCTCTACCCTCTGCTATTCGTAACATTTGATTTATTATCTTACAAACATAATATTATCTTACATTATAGTATCGTACATAAATCGTTCATCATTTTTAACCGACTTCAAAAAGGAGGTGGTTATCAATTCGGCCGGTATCTTTTTTTTTTTATGTATGTACACCAATTACTCCGCCGTTAGTGGACCGATTTTAATATTTCTTTTTTTATTGTGTAGAGAAGAGCTGGAAGTTGGTCCCATTTAAATATGGTTAGGATCCATCGATTGGTTTTGGAGAAAAAGAGGGGAACTCCTCCACGCATGTAAATATAACAGCCATAACTTCGCCGTTTATGAATCTATTTTAATGCCTTTAATTTCGTGTGTGGCCAATTGCTACAAGTTGGTCCCATTTAAATATGATGAGGATCAGAGTCGGTTCTGGAGACAAAATATGTAACTCCTCAACCGATGGGTATAATTGAGTTTTGTTTGAAGATATTTGGTGTAGGTTCTAATGAAATTGCAAAACCAGTTTATCATTGACTATTTAAGGGTCTGATAATGTGGCTCGGAGTCAAAATATGTAACTCCTCAACCGATGGGAATAATTGGGTTGTGTTTGAAAATATTTGGTGTACGTTCTAATGAAATTACAAAGCCAGTTCATCATTGACTATTTAAGGGTCTGATAATGTGGCTCGGAGACAAAATATGTAACTCCTCAACCGATGGGAATAATTGAGTTGTGTTTGAAGATATTTGGTGTAGGTTCTAATGAAATTGCAAAGCCAGTTCATCTTTGACTATTTAAGAGTTTAATAATGTGGCTCGGAGACAAAATATGTAACTCCTCAACCGATGGGAATAATTGAGTTGTGTTTGAAGATATTTGGTGTAGGTTCTAACGAAATTGCAAAGCCAGTTCATCATTGACTATTTAAGGGTCTGATAATGTGGCTCGGAGACAAAATATGTAACTCCTCAACCGATGGGAATAATTGAGTTGTGTTTGAAGATATTTGGTGTAGGTTCTAATGAAATTGCAAAGCCAGTTCATCATTGACTATTTAGTTAGGTTAGGTTGGAACATATAAGACAATATAAAACTAAGTGAGCAGGGCGCGGCAGCGCCCTGCGAGTGGGCGGTTCCAATCAATGTAAATACAGACCTTACCTTAATTCATGGTCACGTTTATACAATTTTATATTGTATTAATATAAATGTTATTATGTCATCACTAAAAAGGGTGAAAAAAAATTTTAACAAAAAATACAACCGACTTCTATGTCACTACAAAGTAAAAAATAATTCAAATAAATGTTGGTTTAGTACATATTTCTGAAGTCGGCGCTCATATTAGACACGCTGTTTACATCGTTATCCAACGAAATATATTGAGCGCCGGCTTCAGAAATATGTACTAAACCAACATTTATTTTTTACTTTGTAGTGACATAGAAGTCGGTTGTATTTTTTGTTAAAATTTTTTTTGTAATTTAAAAAAGGTTAATTTGGTTTAAATATAGAAAATATTTATTATTTTTACGCGACCGCCTTACAGGGGCTTTTCAAACCCCCAGAAGGTCGTGCCTAGCACTTTGAAGATCACTTATTAATATAAAGAGTTTATTTATAGTCTACCTGACGTTACATAACCTTTTAACCAACCAGGAAATACCGAGTAAATCAATTTCTAAGAAAGCTGTGGGCTTGCCTAAGCATTTTATTCTTGGTATACTAAAATATGCTTCCCTTTAAGAACCTGTTTAGGAAGAGATTGTAATAGCGGTTATTTCAAGTCGCTATTTTAAGATCGTAAAAGGACGAGGAAACACAATTGTTGTAAAAAATAAACCTTTATATATAGGAAAACCTACCTATTTGGAAGACCGGAAGACTGGTATATTCAATTTTATGAATTACTCTATTCATTTTATAAGAAGCTACACAATGCGATATATGAAACCGAAACCTAATTATTTCAGACGAAATCAGTATTTTAAACTGAATATTAAGCATTGTGACTTCAGCCATGTCACTATAATCTCTATAATTTGAAATGACGGAGGAGACGAATTTGGTTTTAGAAAGGTCCGCGGGCCGCAAGGATAGGTACGAGTATTAGGCAGACCCGCGGGCCGCAAGAAGAGAGTCGCGGGCCTCACGTGGGCTCTATATATATCTGAGTATTCTGGTACAAACGAATTTTAAAGTAGAATTAACACAATTTCTTAATACTTATCCGCACTTGGCCAGGGTGGTGGACTATGGCCTAAGCTTCTCACAACACCAAAACCACACATCAATGGGTCTCAAATTTGTTGTCGTTGATACAGCGAATTGCATTATTATAGGAGTAGTCACCATACTGGTCTGACGTGCAACGGGTTTGGGGTTCGATTCCCGATCAGACAGATATCTGAATGATGAATTTAGATATCTGTTCTGGGTCTGGGTGTTTGTGTATTAATCTATGTGTATCTTGATGGAACCTATGATCTTAGTGTGGGGTTGTGAGGGTAGAAAGTGGTATTATTATTAAAACTTAACGCGTAAAGCTTAATGCTTTCTATACTCACAGCCCCACACTAGGATTTCCTGTATCGTGGGTGCTATGGAAATACATAGAGAAAAACACACAAACACCCAGACGCAGAAACAGAGTCCTTAATTCATCATTTAGATATCTGTCTGGCCGGGGATCGAGCCGGGACCCGTCACCCGGACTGCGCGTCAGACCGGTATGGTGACCGCTGCGACACGCGGCGTCAACCATGCAATTATTATGTATAATTATGCAAAAGTTCAACTATCATGCAGATACAGCTAGTTATAACTTCAATACGGCGTGTTTCATTTATAATTCCATATTTGTTGCGGTTCCCAGTTGTTAGCGGTTAGAATTAACAAACACAACAATGAAACTAGTTACGGATGTTAATAGAACTTGTATTGTTTATGATTGCAGAGTGTTTTGGACCACAAAAAGATAAATTTAATTGAAATAACATTTAAACTAGAGCTCTTTGAAATATGCTTCATACTATGCAATATTTCATCATCGTCATCAAGCCTTTACTGTTCCACTGCTGGGCACGGGTCTACTCTCAGAATAGAAAGGCTTAGGCCATAGTCCACCGCGCTAGCTAACTGCGAATTGGACTTCACATACTTCGAAAACGTTCATTTTTAAGATTCCTCAGGTATGCAGGTTTCTCACGATGTTTTTCTTTACCATTTAAGTGATAATTAACTTTTAATACGCACACAACTTAAGATATCTTTAAAAGTCAGAGGTCTGGGATTTGAACCTTAGACTCCTCATCAAGAGATCGAGTTTCTTAACCACTAGGATATTACTTTGCTTTTACTTCACTGATTCAGTGGCATACCAACAACCTGACTTAATGCCAGATTGCAATCCCTAAGACAAATGATGATATGAGTGACATCATACGTAATGTTTTGTCTTGTGCACTGACTAAGGGCTCGAACACAAAACTGCGATGCGACGCGATGCGAATTCGCAACGCAGAAAATTGCGATGCGAATTGCTGCGATGCGATATCGTGCGGCGTAGCGTCTCTCAGGGTGACCAACAACAACAACCACTGTGCGATGCGAATCAATTCGCAAGTTTTTGCGATGCGTCGAGGGAGCTCGCAGATTTTTGCGATGCGACGTCGCATCGCAGTTTTGTGTACGAACCCTTAGTTGGAACGCCCCTGGAATTACTATACCCTTCCAATCGGCAAAAAAAAAACAGCGCTGAATACTGCTTTTACGTTATTAACAGAAAAGTGTGGCGGTGACGCCTTTATATCTAAATTGTAGAAATAATAAAATGTAATTTAATAGTGGCAAGTTTAAATGTAATTATATCGCTCGAACTTAGTGAATTTCCTAGAACTGTTTAATTAGGTTAGCAATCAATTGCAGAGGCGAGTTCAGTGGAACTGCTTAATTCACTGTCAATATTAATTACTTTAGACTACTGTCTGCTCCATTTATATCAGATTCCATTATTGCACTTTGTTCGTACTTATAAATAATTTTATATTATTTTCGTGCCGTTTTCTTGGACTCTCGGTGATAGATTGAAGTCTCTAATATATTACTAAACAGTATACAGAGATTTTAAAGGTGGTCGAACTCATTGTGGTTCGATTCCGGCGGCATCCCCGCCACACCTATTTGTGACTAATAACACCAGTTTTAAGTGCTGATATGTTCTGGTTTGAAGAGTGTAGTAAGAAAGACATACTTTTAATATATACTTATAATACATAAGTGTTCAAGGGTAGCGATGCCTGTGGTTGACCTCAGGTACGAATATAATCTTACTTGGGGTTGATTGCAGATGATGATGGGCAGCAGTAGCCACTTACCATCAGGTGGATTGTATGCTCTTCTGCTACTCCTAAAAAAGATGCAACCAAGTTCAGCCAACCACGACTCATTAGATAAAAATTGACTATCCGATTATTCGTCCAAATTTTTTAATAAATTTATTTAGTGTTATAAATGAGTATTCAACGTGAGAATAAAAATGTTTTAGTCGGGTAATGGAATAGTAAAATATAATGAGTATTAATGGAAGGAATGTTGTCGACTAAACCTAAATTGATGGTCAAGGATTACGATCTAATTGCGCGCGAGGTGAAAAAAATGGCTTTTAATTACTTAGTAGATTACTGGTTATGAGTTAAGTCTACGTAGTCACGTATAAATATTAGGAAGGAAATATAAAAATGTTTAATTAATCCTAATATAGCTTTAAATACATTTTTAACACAGAACATAAACCGCAAAAAATTAGGGTATACTGAAATCAGTTTGACTATTATTCACTTTTCGATAACTGATAAATGGAGCACCCCACGCTTTTTTTCAGAATTATACTATTTACTGTTCCTTAATTGAATCCTAGATTGAAAATTATTTTCTACTTTTTAACCGACTTCATTTTATCATAAAAGCGTGTTTTTTAGTTTTTTGAACTATATTTATTTTATAACTTTTATTTATTTTTCATATTTGATAAACTCATAAATTGGGGAATTAATTATTCCAATAATGATAATGGGAAACTGTTAACAAATTGAAACATTGTCATCCGTCATTTATACGTGTGCAAAGTTTCAAATTAATCAGAGTTGTGGAAATCGGTGAAAATTATGCTAAAAAAAACAGTACATACATATATACATAGATACAACCTAAGCTAATAAAAGCGTCAAAATAATTAAAAATAAAATTTAATAAAATTCCGAATTAAGCAAATTTTAAATTTACGATGTAGCTATTTCGTAGGTGTCCGCTAGTGATACTCAAGCATGAGGGTTTATGCACTTGAGCGCTTTCGAGGCCTCATCAAAACTTTCTAGTGGTGATAAAATTAATTTTTGCCTTTATTTTTTACTATATAAGTATATTCAAATTGAAATTATAAGTATATTCATATTATGAAATAGTAGTACAAATTATTAATCTAGCATTTATTCCATGTAACCAACTCTAGATAGAGCAGGAGTAGTAGCAGCTATCATAGGATTCAAAAGGAATAAACAAAAAACTATATAATTATCGAGTACGTAATATACATTAGAGAAATAGCATTTATCCCTGTCCATACACATTTGCAACTAACTGTAAATAGATCAGGAGTCCTAGGGTATTATCGGATGCGGTGATATCCCAAAGGACTGAACAAAAACAAACTTTGCTACTGTAAGCCAGAAGTGTCGCTACGGAATTGTAATCAAACAGGAGAATTCAAACTGCATATTTGTGAATTATTGGTGAAGTGAAGATTATTAGTGAAGTGTTAGTATCAAAAATATTATACACTAACGTGTATTATTTACGCCCATTATTGATCTAGCCAATGCTTTGCCTTCCAAAAATCAAAATTTGATGAAGAATCGAATTTAAGATTGCTAACATTGGTAACTAACAAGATTGGTAACAGTCTGTGCGTGACGCAAATCCTGTTTCAAAGGACATACTGGTACATTTATAAAAAAGCAAGGTTTTCCGAACACATTTTTTTCGCATATCTCTCAACAAAACCTTTATTTAATTCGCCATATTAGAACGAATGACGTCACTAAGCTAAATCATTGTAATTCAAATTAAACATGTATGCAACATTTTCATATCAATCGGTAAGGTTGATTGCTCCAAAATAAAGTTGCATGATTGGATCCTTACATACATACATACTAATAGGGCATGCTAAATATAAGCTTGTAAAATAATACTTACATAATCTGTACCCTCACTGGACGATGCTGCAGCCCTGAATATACTCTCTGATGCTCGTCTTCTTTTAGTAGAATATTTCTTGTATCGCTCTATGTTCTTCGTCTTCTTTGATTTTTCGTTTGTTACTAGTTTTGACTTTATTTGGTGGACAAACTTCAGTATTGGGTTCTTTATCTTCGGTTTCGCGGTCTACAAAGTAAAAGTACATATTTTTTATAAGATTGAAGTAGTAAACGTAAAGTTTGAAGGTGGTAGTACCCTTTGTGGTTCGACTCCGGCGGCACCACCGCCACACCTATTTCTACCTTATAACAGCAGAGTTAAGCTGTTGTGTACTGGTTTGAAGGGTGTGGTAAGGGAGACATACTTTTCCGAGGCGTTCCAGATTAGTCCTCAGGGGTATCAGAACATCTGTGCCCGACCTCCGGTACGAATATTTAATCCTATCTGGAGTCGATTACAGATATCCATGGGCGGAAGGAGCCACTTACCATCAGGTGGACTGCATGCTCGTCTGCTACTCCATACTATAAAAAAACGTGCGTTTGAAGTACGTGCAGAACTACTAAGAACGTGCTACTAAGATGCAGTGTGCCTGAAGGTAAGGCGTCACTGCCTCTTATGTATATCAAAACCAACTTTATATATACCAAGTTTTCTATCTAGAGTCGCCACTTTGTCACTTCTGAGTCGCGAGTAAATGGTCACTCGAAAGTCAACTTCTACATCCACTCTACCCTAGAAATATCTAGGTGTGGCATTGTTACCTTCTCGACCGAACCATACAGGCTCTACCATATTCCCATTTTGTAGTGACGAATTAAATTTTATTTTCTAGGTTTGAGATTTTTTGTGTTGAGTACACACCCAACTTGTAAATTAGAATATCTTTGTATTATCTTTTACTAGTTTTTGCCCGCGGCTTCGCCCGCGTTTAAACGAAAATAAATAAAAATATACATAAAACTAAAAATTCATACCTTAACTTTGCTAAAGATTATCACTTGATCAAATGCATAGTTTACGATTCAATCCTTACTAATATCGATTAAAATAATCGATGTTTTGGGTCCAAAAGATTGATTCTCCGATTAATCGATCTTACATCGCCATCCCTAGTTCCCGTGGGATTTCAGGGATAAAAACTATCCTATGTCCTTTCTCGGGTCTCAGACTATCTTTGTACAAAATTTCATTAAAATCGGTTCAGTGGTTTGGGCGTGAAGAAGAGACAACCAGACAGACAGACAGACAGACAGAGTTACTTTCGGATTTATAATATTAGTAAGAATAAGATGCAAGGAGCTATGGGAAATATTATAGACATAATCCTATGAGATTATAAGTGTACGAATACATTTTTATTATATTGTATA
Organism: Epargyreus clarus; assembly: GCF_041222505.1. Classification (NCBI taxonomy): domain Eukaryota; kingdom Metazoa; phylum Arthropoda; class Insecta; order Lepidoptera; family Hesperiidae; genus Epargyreus; species Epargyreus clarus. Next base: position 11,602,100 of record NW_027332213.1, read on the forward strand.
TTCACAAAGATTAAGATATTACCGTGCATCGATCTCACTCAGTGCGAACCTAGCGTAAGCGCTAAAAGCATTTTCTTGTTCTGCTCATGATGGTTACCAGAATCCATAACACTTCTCAGAATTATCTTTTGAAGATTCGTAATTACACGCTCCCAGGAACAGACGTTGAGTGTCAAGCCAATTTATTATAAGCATGTAGTAGACATTTTGGTACTTGTTCTTATTAAGTACCGACCTATTTATTATTTATACAAACATTTTGTACAAATAAATATAATTGTATATGTATTTGTGAAGTAGTTCGAGTTAGTTCCAATAGTAATGGTAGTAGGTTCCAATAGTAAGGGTGGTAGGACGAGTGTAGTTCGATTGGGGAGGTACCAGAATCACACGTATTTTAGAGTATAATTGCTCTTGCGTTTCCTTTGAAAGACTGATTTACATATGAGGATTATGAGGAGACCGTCTCAGACACCCTTACCATGAGTTTTTACGTTTTGACAATATGACTGTTTTGGTACTTGTACGTATTTGCCTATACAATTTCCAATCAGCGCCCCTAGCGGATTGTATCGGAACTATAGTGTCAGTAACGTAACATTAAATTTCTAAATTGACAAAATGGCGTTTTATGTTTTGTCTCTCTTTTTTGCGAAAATATTAGGTAGACAAAAAGTTCATCGTCACTTGAGCACTTATCGCTACGTTTACTCAGTCTACTGAAGCAAACGGAACAGAACAAAGGATTGAGTAAACATAACGTAAAATTGTGGGATGTTTTGAAAACTCATGCTAAGGCTACTGATGAATGGGAACGATTTCTTTAACTTCAGGTAGAACCCTGTACCCTTACCATGAGTTTTCAAAACATCCCACAATTTTACGTTACGTTTACTCAATCCATTATTTTGTTCCGTTTGCTTCAGTAGACTGAGTAAACGTAACAATAAGTAAGTGCTGAAGTCTTTTTGTCTGCCTCACATGTTCGGAAAAAAGAGAGACAAAACATAAGGCGCCATTTTGTCAATTTAGACATTTAATGTTACGTTCCTGACACTATAATTCTGAAACAATCCGCTAGGGGTGCTGATTGGAATTAGTATGGGAAAATACGTAAACCAATACCAAAACAGTCATATTTGTCGAAACGTAAAAACTCATGGTAAGGGTACTGTTCCATATTGACTTGTTTTCAGATATTGTATGGTACGGGTGACAGGGACCACTTACAATCAGGTAAAAAAATCCACATGGTCCATTAGCGTAAGTTAATTTTGTATAAGATAGTTTTGTTGAAAACATGTGTGTTTTCTTGCGAGGTATGTATTGCCATTAAAATAATTCCGTAAAGAGTCTACTTTGTATAAAATATTTTAATTGTATTTTTTTATAAATATATACACGTCATTTTAAATCAAGGATATTTTTTTAGCCTATAGGCTGAAACAATTGTAACGGGACTTTCGTATAAGGACCTATACATTTTACAGAGTGTTTTAATCTAAGATTATTTAAACCATAAAGCCAATTAGTTGACTGAAGGTATATATTAAGTATAGTCACGTGGGCGGAGCAGTGCGGGGAAGCTGAGTCTAATTATTTAGCTTCCAATTACGACACTAAGAGAATGTTAAATTGGTTACCAATCAAGTAGCTTATTTAATACTAAAGATAATTACACGTCAGTCGAAAATATACAAAATGTAAGAAGATACGTAGAAATTACATATGATAAATTGCTGTCAAATGCTGATATTAAGTCAACTGTTGGAAAAAGGAGTTTGCTATTAAATGCCAAAGGAGATTTGGTGTTAGTGTTTGGTTATGAAGCTTCGAAAAGTAATATACTCGTATGAGTGACAGTTAACTAATATAGAACTTTTCGCAACGGCATTCGGCGATGGTTTGCGACAGTTGCTGACAACAGACGGCGATAGTCATCAGCTGTTGCTGACGATACGCGGTATCAGTGTACGACAGTCGGGTTGGTCGTGACGTCAGGTGGCTTCAATTAATGACCTGTGTTAGCTCCCTTAGTAATTGTAGTAGATTAGTAACTCTGCAGGGAAACGCTGCTACTTGCCGTCAGAATTGCATTCGTTAGTCACTAGAAGACAAGAGATACTATAAGAGTCCAAGCTATATAATTTTGTCTTCATTACATATGCTGTTGTAATGCTGTGACAAGGCACATAATGCCAAAGAGATTTTATGTTCGTTTATTAAATCTGCTACATCTATTACAAATATAAACTAACCGAATCTTCAGTGCTACCATACGGAGTGTTTGCTCGAAGAGGGTACTTTGTTCGCTTTTTCTCGTGAACTCTTTTTCGCACCTGTGAATAGGTAAATAATAACAAAGTTACAATGGTTTACAGATGATAGATAGAACTATTAGTAAAATCTAAAAGTTGTGAAACTTTTCGTATTTGTATACGGTGGGACCATACTGATTTACGAGTATTTTAGAGATTTTATTTATCTTAGATGATATGATGGTTATGAAGTGAAGGGTTTTATTAGAACTATACAACTTTTTTCATCTTTTTAAATATATCTTTATAATGGTCAAAATAGTGCTAATAACTTATTACTGGGTTAAAAATACCTGTACCGCTATAAGAGTAAGTACAGCTTACAAAATTAGACAAGTTCAATAGGCAAAAAATATTTATTACAATCTTTGCTAGGTAAAACATTGGACAGATTGATTTTTATTAACGGGCCTTAATTAGATAGACGCACTTACAATAGCTTGTAATAGCTATTCGATTATAAACAATTATTACAATCTTTGCTCGGTAAAACATTGGACAGATTGATTTTTATTAACGGGCCTTAATTAGATAGACGCACTTACAATAGCTTGTAATAGCTATTCGATTATAAACAATTATTACAATCTTTGCTCGGTAAAACATTGGACAGATTGATTTTTATTAACGGGCCTTAATTAGATAGACGCACTTACAATAGCTTGTAATAGCTATTCGATTATAACTAATTATTACAATCTTTGCTCGGTAAAACATTGGACAGATTGATTTTTATTAACGGCCCTTAATTAGATAGACGCACTTACAATAGCTTGTAATAGCTATTCGATTATAAACAATTATTACAATCTTTGCTCGGTAAAACATTGGACAGATTGATTTTTACTAACGGGCCTTAATTAGATAGACGCACTTACAATAGCTTGTAATAGCTATTCGATTATAAACAATTATTACAATCTTTGCTCGGTAAAACATTGTATAGATTGATTTTTATTAACGGGCCTTAATCAGATAGACGTATTTACAATAGCTTGTAATAGCTATTCGATTATAAACAATTATTACAATCTTTGCTCGGTAAAACATTGGACAGATTGATTTTTATTAACGGGCCTTAATTAGATAGACGCACTTACAATAGCTTGTAATAGCTATTCGATTATAAACAATTATTACAATCTTTGCTCGGTAAAACATTGTATAGATTGATTTTTATTAACGGGCCTTAATCAGATAGACGTATTTACAATAGCTTGTAATAGCTATTCGATTATAAACAATTATTACAATCTTTGCTCGGTAAAACATTGGATAGATTGATTTTTATTAACGGGCCTTAATCAGATAGACGTATTTACAATAGCTTGTAATAGCTATTCGATTATAAACAATTATTACAATCTTTGCTCGGTAAAACATTGGATAGATTGATTTTTATTAACGGGTCTTAATCAGATAGACGCACTTACAATAGCTTGTAATAGCTATTCGATTATAAACAATTATTACAATCTTTGCTCGGTAAAACATTGGATAGATTAATTTTTATTAACGGGCCTTAATCAGATAGACGCACTTACAATAGCTTGTAATAGCTATTCGATTATAAACAATTATTACAATCTTTGCTCGGTAAAACATTGGATAGATTGATTTTTATTAACGGGCCTTAATCAGATAGACGTATTTACAATAGCTTGTAATAGCTATTCGATTATAAACAATTGTATGGAATTATTATTTTCCACAGAATGGTTGTTTATTCTTTATTACATTTATTATGTAGAGTTTTTTAAGCTACACGTTAAGAATTGAATAGTTGCCATAGTCATTTCTATTCGTTCAATCTCATATAGAAATAAAGTTCTTATCGCTCCGCGCACGAATACAATTAAAATTCCAGCTGCTTATAATTCTATTCATGGGAGTATGTTATTTCAGGCAGTATTAGTGAAAGCCGGCTTAGCTGCCTTTTATTTTAATGTTAGGCCGCCCGCTTGTCTGTCATTTTAGGCAAAAATAACATTTCGGCATTAGGTTTAGTATTTGATTGCACTTTGATTCAAAAAGTTAAACTAAAGTATAAAACAATGAGTCCAAATCACTGCCTCCCGGTAGAGTCCCAAGAATGCTGGCTGATTATGATTATATACAGTTACTAGCTGACCCAGCAAACGTTGTGTTGCCATATAAATAAAAAAATGTTAAGGGTCAACTACTCTTATCACTTAGGGGTATGAAAAATAGATAGTAGCCGATTCTCAGACTTACAGAATATGCATATAAAATTTGGTGAAAATCAGTAAAGCCGTTTCGGAGGAGTACGGTAACTAACATTGTGACACGAGAATTTTATATATAAGATTTTAATTAATTGTCACGTGCGAATTTCTTTGTACATGAGACGATTATTTTATAACTCATTGTGATAAACCATTTATACCATGCTTAATATGAGTTATATTGCTAACAGTGTTCACGTAAGATAATTATGTTAGCTCAATATAAACCTTTAGGCAAGGATATTATGTCTCTAAAACACACCCTTACTGAAGATTCATGTTATGTCATGAAGATATTAAAATTAAAATGAACACAATGTTAAATGTATTTTTTTTCATATGTTTGACGCATACAATCAGTTATCGTATTAAATCTACACTAATATTATAACGAGGAAAACTTTGTTTGTATGTCATGAATAGGCTCAAGAACTATTGGACCGATTTTAAAAATTATTTCACAATTCGAAAGCTACATTATCCACGAGTAACATAAGCTATATTTTATATGAAATATATTTGATAAATAGATTTTGAGGCGGTACAAAGTTTGCCGGGTCAGCTAGTTGATAATAAAGAACTCACATCATTTTCCTGGCAGCGTCCCCAACTTAAAATGGTCACGTTGGAGTGTGTGGGCGTGGACATCTTTTCTCCAGCGAGGGGCATGATGGTGCCAGGCTTCTCTGACATCATACCCGCGAAGGTAAACACTAAAGCAAGATCCGCGGTCCACCCCCTAAACTTAGGGTGGTTTACGATTCGCTCAATCGGTAAGTACTGCTCGTATCCCATCTCGAACATCTTTTTACATCCAATCACTACGAAAGACGAGGTTAACTCGGGTTTGATAAATTTGTCATACGTTTTTGAGCTGAAAACAAATGTAATATTAAGGTTAGAAAGAATTTTACTTTAAGTCTATTATCATATTGTTGTCACGCACTAAGCTATTCGTGAGCTATCAAAATATGTAAATAAGCAATAAAGTAATAAAGTCTCAAAAATAAATGAAAATGCTGTGACGTAAGCAGTCTGTATCCAAAGTATTCTCCTATTGCAAGACTGTCAATACTCTATAATAAGCGTAGTGAATCCACAGACATCGACATTAATAATATGTGTCTAGCTGCTTTTAGAAAGGCTGTATCAAAATTATAATTAGTGTTTAATTTAATGTTTAATTTACTTGAACTATTTTTTTTTTGCTTCTTTGTGTTGTTTTATTTTTGGTTTATAAAGTTTGTTATTCTATTTTCATTACCACGTTTACATGTGTATTGCATGTGATGTTTGCCTCTAAGTGGTCGTACATTTATTGCTTGCATTGTAACTAGATTTAATTTAAAAATTTGTATAATGTTGCAACCGTTGGTGAACTTAATAAAATAAATAAATAAATAAAAAAGTATGTAAGGACTATTATTAATTTTAAAATAAAATATTTATAAGAATACATCTATTTATAATAAAAAATATTTTTTTGCACAGTACTGTAGATTAATTAGCCAACCAGCCAGATTTAATTTACAGCAAACGAGTTTCAAACAACAAACCTTTCGTGTGGTACAGGATGTGTTCCCAGAATTTGGTAACGCACTCCGTGCTTCTTGATAAAGTACGAATAAATTATCTGTTACATGTTTGCTATATGTTAGAAGCTGAATTTTGAATTCTGTGTCCTTTACGACGTGCCAATTTCTAAGCTTTGGCATTACAAACCGTATAATATTTCCTGCCAAACACCGCGCAGGTAGCTTAAGGACGTATCATTGTGTAAATGTGTACTTAGACTAGTTCGCGTTTGTATTATGTAAAGTGGCACGAGAATCACGATATTATGTGTGAATTTATGCAAGAGGGAAGCAACTAGGAATTTACGAGGTTTTACAATTTTATACTTCCGCACAGGAAATGCTAGAGTGGGGTCATAAAGAGGGTTCATAGAGAAGGTAAGTTTTACTTTTTTGAATGTTCTTCTTTAAGCGTATTTGGGAAAATTTATGACATATTACATACCTGACATCGAGAATCGACGTCATAAAGTTGGATAGTAAACATAATAAGCATACGTGTATTGTAATATGTAGTTTGAGGTTATTTTTGTTTTTTATTGAATACGCGAAAGAAGTACAATATTTACGTGCGTCATAACATGTTATCATATAATTATTTTCATTCGTCGAGTTTCATAAATGTTATATTAGACGCTATGGTTGAATATCATTCAGAATTCTAGTTCAATCATGGTTTAGTAAGAGGCCTAGACTGTTAATAAAAGTAGTTGCCTGCTACAGATACAAATACGTTCAATTTAAGTTAAGTTAAGTTAAGTTTGTCTGCCACGTGCCATGTCTGAAACGTTTAATGTATGTACATATAAACAGAACCTCATACTAACAAGCAGTGAGCCGCCGTGATAATAACGTTGTCGTGTATAATCGTCCCCGTACAAGTCCTTTTAGAGTCGTCCGTGAAAACTATGCTGAAAGACAACACTTTATATAAGTATTATGTTCAAACTCAACAACTGTTAAAAAAATAGTAGAACCTTTCATACAATCTATACAAGTATATATTTTTTTATATTCTCAATGGTACGAGTATACGAAGTCTACCAATACGCATTTGGCCAGCGCGATAGACTATAGCCATATCATTTCCATTCTAAGGGGAAACCCGTATCCAGCAGTGGTATAGTAATGGCAACGACGAATTTTTTCAGTATATAAAATATGTGAAAAATATTGTCTTAAAACCTACTTCTGTAATAAATAAACTTAACAGATTCTTACTCAATCAACGCCACGAATGTGTGGTTGAGCATTCTTTTCATAACTGAATTATCCGAGGTATCGTCAACCGACATTGATTCTTCAAAGTCTTCTTCAGTTTCTAAAAGTAGAATTTTAAATGAAGTTTACTTTGAATACATTATCAGAAATATAGTAGAACCTGTATGGTTCAACCAGGGAGGAATGCGGTTATCTATTTCTCTATCTAAATATATATAACTCAAAGGTGACTGACTGACATAGTGATCTATCAACGCACAGCCCAAACCACTGGACGGATCGGGCTGAAATTTGGCATGCAAGTAGATGTAATGACATAGGCATCCGCTAAGAAAGGATTTTGATCAATTCTACCCCCAAGGGGATAAAATAGGGGTTGAAAATAATACTTCGTAACGCGAGCGAAGCCGCGGGCAAAAGCTCGTTTCTAGCATAAAGAAGGTCTTGCGTTTTGGGGGAAGAGTGTGTGCGTCAGTAGAGAGTAGACGTATGTATGAAGCAAACAACCTTAATCCTCCGAAGTGGCATTAAATTTGTAATTGACTCCAGATGAAAAACTTGTGACATTAAAGGTGGTAGAACTTTTAGTGGTTCGACTCCGGCGGCACCACCACTACACCTATTTTTGCCCAATAACAGCAGTGTTAAATGCTGCTGTGTTGTGTTTTGAAGGGTACAGGAGACATACTTTGCCGAAGCATTTCAGCTTAGTCTTCAGGGGTAGCAGTGCATCTGTGGTCGACCTTGGGTAAGAATCTAATATAATCTGGGGTTGTTTAAAAATGTTCATGAGCGCCAGTAGCCATTTACCGTCAGGTAGACTGCATGCTTGTTACTTCTATATTATAAAAAAAATGAGTCCGTTACTAATATCCATGATTCAATTACTAATAATTTAATTAATAATTATAGTAAGAAATACTAACCAAAAACATGTCCACTGTGTTCACTAACAAATTGCTTGACCACAAAACTAGTTACGGCAAATACTTGCAAAAGTAGTTTCATTTCTGAGTAAGGAAATAATTTCCCTAACATCCAATTATGATCGCAAGTCAAATGTGCAGCTCACGTGGTTCCAAAGATTACCATCGCCACAAAGTAATTGCGTTCGAGTAAGTTATGTTCAGAACCTGTTTTATTGCTTAGGATTTTTTGTGAACAAAGTAGCTTTATTGAGGGACTGGACCGGCAAACTGTTTACCGCCTCAAAATCAATTTATCAAATATATTTCATATAAAATATAGCCTATGTTACTCGTGGGTAATGTAGCTTTCGAATGGTGAAAGAATTTTTAAAATCGGTCCGGTAGTTTTTTAGCCTATTCATTACAATCAAACAAACAAAGTTTTCCTCTTTATAATATTAGTATAGATTAATGAATGCTCCACTATAGTAGAATTTACACATACTCGTAATTAGATAATGTATTTCGATCTAAGATATGTGATGGCTTGAACTTAAAGTCTATTTAATAGTGCTGAATAATTTTCGAGATTTCGCCATAGATAGTATACACATCTCACCGCCTTGTAATTGAAGGAAGCCTAAATGACTTAAACGTCTGATAATTCTGTCAGCCGTTTAATGGCTGTCATGGTGTAATTTGCGCGGAATAATGGCGACATGCGCAGTTAAGTGGTGCAAAAACACGAAATCAAAGAAAAAGTGCGGAGAAATATCGTTTCATTCGTAAATGATCTTAAAATTAATTTTTTTTTTAATTTTTTTCAAACACGAAAATAGATGACAGTGACAATTGTCAAACGGTTACATTTTCTTGTTAGGAGCGAGTAATTTTTACGAATCTATGGTTTTCGCGGGAATTCTACATATTTTGGTGGCTGGAAACTATTGTTTCCCATGGTACTCCATAAAAAATGTTTTACTTATTACTTAAAACTATCATTCAAGCCGGTAAAACTAAGTTTATAACAGGCAGTTGTTACAGACAGATACTTTTGTTATGTAATTATAATTACCTATCCAGAAATACTACCAGTATAAACAAGCAGATGTTATCTGCTATTGCTGACATAATTTAATTAATTAATAGGCTCCATTCATTAAAATATTAGGTAATTATTTGATGTCATCGTATAACCATACATGAAATCATAGAGTATATACTAACATACATAAAACTGAAAATTCGTACCTTCATTGGAATGACAGTGGCGCCATCTGGCGAAAATGGGTCGTACCGACTCTGAAACCTTCGTGGGCTCATGGACAACAACTTTGCTAAAGATCACCACTTGATCAAATGCATAGTTTACGATTCAATCCTTACTAAAATAATCGAAAATTAAATTAATCGAATCGAAAATAATCGTTTTTGGTCCAAAAGATCGATTCTCCGATTAATCGATCTTAGTTCGCCATCCGTAGATCCCGTGGGATTTCCGGGATAAAAACTATCTTATGTCCTTTCTCGGATCTCAGACTATCTTTGTACAAAATTTCATTAAAATCGGTTCAATGGTTTAGGCGTTAAGAAGAGACAAACAGACAAACAGACAGACAGAGTTACTTTCGGGTTTATAATGTTAGTAAGGATAAGTATTAAATACTTTAATAAACTTGAGGGGAATCTAATGTATCGTAGGTTATTTCAAAAAGTAGCATAAGGACAACATATATTCGAAATAAAATATTCGATGTAAGGAATACCGTAGCAATGATAATACATATTTGCTATGCGCTAATCCGCTAAGCAAATGTATTGGAAAATACGATTTTCTGCATGGATTTGCAAGAAATTTAGCGATGTTTTTATGATAGACTCCGATCGGGGCTTCACGTTGCTCTTTTCCACTCCGATGGAGAAAAGTCATTTTTCAGTAAACTAACCTCACTAGTCGTAGTAAAAAGTGTATGAGAAAGAAATTTCTTAAAGAAAAAACTCAGTAGTTTTTTAGTTATATACTTAGCTACGTTTCTTTTTACCACGTTTTTATTAGTTTTGCCAGTATATATGTATCTGGGTATGTAACGAAATATTTGAACTCGTTTTTTCCCCACTTTTAAAGGTTAGATTATTTAAAAATGTTGAACTCGTTTGAAAGACCCGATAATACACGATTTAAATATTTTTGTTCCAACCGCCTCATCAAGATCTGCAGGATTAACGATTTTTCTTTGTGCGATTTTAACGTGGTTTTTTAATTTGTTTTTGTTACTATAATTTATTTTAATTAATTGATGTCGAAATGCAAATAATTTCAAGGTAATTGATTGTAGCTATATATAATTCTAAAATGGTTCATATTTTCTGCTCAATTATTTTCATGAAACCAAGCTATTAACATGTTTGTCTGCACGATACGGCTACACTAACTTTGAAAAAGTTTTGGGCAATGGTTTCAGAGAATTTAACGGAGAATATATTGGGACTTTTCTAAATAGTATTTTTAGCACTAACTTATTCAAATTCAGATCTGAAATCAATCAATTAATCTGGCTAGAGACGGGAGCGTGGAAATTCTTATTATAATTTACTTATTTTTCAAAATGAATTCAAACAAATGTAATAAACAAAAATCCTAACTAAAATTCAACCGTCGAGTGTAGAGGTTGAAATGAACTTCGTGAAAGATTTAAAATCCCGTCCACAAGATCAAGATGTAAGCACACATTGGGACCCCTAGTTAAATACACTGAGGGCTCGTTGGAGCGTCTCAGAGAAAGAAAGGAATGTCCTATTTGACAAAAATCTTTCTGATCCTCTTCAAGGGCTTACACAAGTTTATATATTCGCAAAGCGTAAAATGGTATTACTGTGATTTTGGAGTGCTTGCTGTTGACTGAATAACTAGTTATAACAAGATTTTTCTAGTAAATATGAAGTTATCAATTGTTAAGCAGTTTAAAAACAATACATATAAAATTATTATTATAACAATTAATGAGTGAAACATATATATTACGCAGGCTCAAAAATATGACCCTGAGCAGACGGGTAATACTTACATACAAATGCAAATAAAATGCAGAATGTTTGTGGCTTGTTAAGCTCTGCATAAGATCTATTTCATTAATGTTCGAATAAATGTATTTGTAAAACTAAACAGCTTTTAATCGTTATGTTCTTAACGATACGTTTACTTAAAATACTCGTAAGTAGCGATACCAAGATAATTGCTCGCTAAGCAAATATATTATAATACCCAGAGGATGTTCTCAAAAAGTCTGATCTCAATAAACGAGCGAAGCCGTAAGAATACAATACGGCCCCGTCCCAAGTTAAATATGCCCTAAGTACCCATTGAAGTGGTTTAAGAAGGACCGGGGACCACCCTAAAAGATGTCTGCCCGAACATCGTTAGAACTCAGATACTGTTCACACGGTACCTTCATAATGAATGGAATTGAATAGCTAGACAGGTTAAGAATCCATTTTATTTAATGTATAGTGCTCATTTATAGCCGTTGCTGTTCACTTACGTGTAATATGATGAAATCAAAGACCTTTAAAAAATAATATGAAATATAATAGTAGATAGCGTAAGATATTTTAAAATGTATTTTTTAAATAAAATAGAAGTTAAGTTTTTAGAACTGAGATTAATCTAAATTAAAAAAATCTTAATATTTGAATTACTATAGAACAACATGCCTGTTCTGTTAGTTTATAATATTAAAAAGATTTTCATTTTTTCTTACTGTTCTGTATTTAAAATTCGTGTATCGTGTGCAAATTTGAATATTACATTAACCTCCACAAATATCGTATGAATTTCATAATTGGAAAAGAAATTCAAATATCGACTATATTTTGTTTAAAGTAAATCTTTTACAGAATTCTTTCTGTAGATACATAAATTTTGTTTTAGAAATATTGTGTTTAAATTTAGTTTTCCCATTTTTCCCATTTTAAAAGTCGCGTGGTGTTGTCTACAAAGCAGGGTGCTTAAGTAAAAATAATTTGTAGGAAATAAGCACGAAATTTACTGCGCCAGGGGCTCCCTGGACTTAAATTTATTGTACGCAGCGCAATTCGGGAATTTTAAACAGTCTCCCCGCAGTGCAGAGCGGAAGTTTTAGGGGTGGCATTATGTACTGGGACATTATGTAAGAATACCGATGACATATGACAGCGGTGTAAGATGAGGTCTCTCAGTCTGGGGGTCGAAGGTTCGAAATCCAGTCACGCATAGATTTTTCGAAGTTATGTGCTTATTATAAAATTAATTATTTCTTGGTTTAACCGGGAGAGAAACTCAGAAGTATAATTTGGGCTTGATTAAAGGTGATTTCATACGTGGCAGTGGCCATTTATCATCAGGTAGAATGCATATTCGGTTGCTACTTCTATATAGTATTATAGAAAAATCTACAAGCTTGAAAGTCTAAAAAAATAGAAACAAAGAAAGGTGTGCGAAGTCTACCAATCCGCACTTGGGTAGCGTGGTTGCCTATGACTTAAAACCCTCTCACGAAAAGGAAGATACGAGCTCAGCAATGAGACAGATACCTCAAAATTAAGGGACAGATATCTGTCTGTAATAATCTATCTATGTAATATAAGTATGTATGTAATTTAAATTACTTTGTTTACAAAGTAATATACCCTACCTTACGACGAGAATATGTAATGTCTGGTATTAAACAGTAGTTACAGCGGTAAACAATAAATTCGGTGGATTGTTGCCAAATGTTGAGACTCACTCCCTAAAAGCCTTCTCGGAATCCATAAGTAGGGAACGAGTCGTCGTAAATGTTCCTCTGTGATAGTTTTACTACGCTTTAAGTTTTTAGCGGTGAATATTTTTTCAGTTATTTTCCTCCACAACGAATATTAAATAAGGGTGCACACGCATTTTGTGTTTGTGCTAATTATATTTTAATTTTAAATTTTCTACTGCATTACATATTCATAAATGTGTGATGTTTTCTTTGTAACATTTACTTCCGAAGGTTTTTGTTTAGAAATGAGGTAAAATCATTATGATTGTGGGACAATCGAAATCTTTTTTAAATATTTTATTTTGCTAATAACCAAAGTTTTTAAATATTTGTGTGCATTAGGCATTTTTATTCATCAGAAAATCTATGTTAGAACTCAGTGGGATCTATCTGTGAATCTTGCTGTTTTTCGGAGATACTTATAGTGTTTTCCGTAACTTAAGTGGGCTGTATGACCTTTTGCTAGTCACTTTAGGAAAATATCTTAAATCTGTCAAAACTGTGTAATGTTCTTAAATGTTTCCAGGTCAGCAATAAAGCGTCAGAGGTTTGCTGTCAAATATTGGTGCCGTTACCCCAGTCGAAACAAGAGGCAATGAAACAGTTTCATAGCGGCCACTTGAATTTTTAATTTAATATACGGAAATTCTGGACGGAAATGTACTTTCGACAATGTAAATTACAGTAGGCATGGTGGCTTTGTGTATAGGTACATATAGTGTATTTACATACTAAAATACTAGGTGTAGTTTTATTTCTGTTCCGGCATAGTATATTCTCCTTTCTTATAATATGGAAGTAGTAAACGAGTATGCCATAAGCGTGGTCCATCTGGATCTTTTCCTTCGGCTTAAATTTCAAAGTTATTTGACAAGCCTTCAAGTATTACGTTTAGTTATGATATAAGTATTCACTAAATATTTGTACGGTTGATCGCATGTTCGATATTTGAAGTTACCAAGCCCAAGAACACATTATTTTTTATGTAAATTGTAAGGGACTACTATGTAATGTTTATTTATACGAATAAACACACTAATACTATTATATAAATAATACTAATAGTATACTAATACTAATAGTATATGCCGAATGCAATTACTATGCATGAAAAACTTTATAAACGCATTCTTTTACAAATAAATAAATTCATTCTTTCAAGTACTGTGTTTACAAAAGGGTGGAAATATAGTTATCTACAGCGTTATTTCTTGAAGGATGATTCTTTACAAAGCTCTCAGAAATGTATGAAGTATACCATCTGGATATTGCTAAAGTAGAAAACTGTAGCTGTGTGCTAATACCGGCAATAATTTATTGAAGGTGGTAGAACCCTTTGTGGTTCGACTCCGGCGGCATCACCGCCACACCTATTTCTACCTAATAACAGCAGTGTTAGGCGCTGCTGTGTTCCGGTTTGAAGGATGTGGTAAGGGAGACAGACATTTCCGAGGCATTCCAGCTTAGTCCTCAGGGGTAGCAGCGCATCTGTGGCTGACCTCAGGTAGGAATATCTAATCCTATCTGGGGTTAATTACAGATGTCCATGGGCGGCAGTAGCCACTTACCATCAGGTGGACTGCATGCTCGTCTGCTCCTCCTATAATATAAAAAAAAAGAATAAAAAATGAATAATACTCATACTAATGCCCTTTCATGCCTCGAATTGGTTAAAAATGATACACTAACAAAAAAGATATAAAGAAACTCGTCCTACAATATATTGGTCATATCTGTATCGTAAGTATATCATAAGCCTCTCTTGTCTCATCGGGTTATGTGGCCGCTGGTGCAGAAATAAAGAAATACATTGCTCAATTACATTATGATATTGGATGGGACGATCAGCACAACTTACTTCTAAGTCACTGAGTAAGCTTCATGATTTATGTAATGGGCATATATTTTTGTAATAAGGAAGGTATGAAAGTAAACTCGACGAAAGCTCCGTGGTGCCGGCGTATTGAAAAATATGATGAATTGGTAACTTTAAGTGCAAAAAGTGTTCAAAGTGTAAAATAAACCGATTTCTGGATCTTTTTTATATGGGATCGTCATGCCATATGACCATTTTATTAGATTTAGCGAAGGAAGTGTAAAAGTATAAAATGCTCCGATCAATCGAAATATAAGATTTCTAAAGGTAATGGAATCAGTTTACTTGGACTGCTCCAGTTAGTAGAGTTAAATATTTGAAGACTGTGAATTTCAGGTAACTTAAATATTATGAGGCTACTCTCTTAGTACTTAGGACAAGGCACTGTACTTAACTTCAGGTAGAATTCCTGTTTTATATGAAGTTGGCTAAGCTTTCAATAAGTTGCAGAGAGTACCTTACCATAAGATGGTCTACATACTCTTTTAGTATATTATCATTAATTTTGATTTTATTTTTATTTGATTTTGATTTCGTATTATTAGAGAGGAATACACGCTTTCTACACTCACAGCCCCACACTAGGATTCCCTGTATCGTGGGTGCTATGGACACACATAGAGAGAGACAAATACACAAACACCCAGACCCAGAAACAGAAATCTAAATTCATCATTTAGAAATCTGTCTGGCCGGGGATCGAACCCGGGACCCTCTGCGCGTTAGACCGGCATAGTGACCGCTCCGCCATGCGGATCGTCAATAAAGTTTAGCAGTTTAAAGAAAAGAAGTAGAAACTACGGTCACATAATATTAGATAGTCATACCCATAAATTATGCGTACTCATTATCACAGAGCCTCATCACATAAATGCAGTGTTAATGACTATGACCCTGAATCTGATTCATAGCTCCTAATGAACATGTAACGACCTTTTATCCTTTCCACGTATATTTCTTTCTCAATGGCACATTAGGGCGAATACCTGCGATAAATACGGGGCCATTGATTGCTCTTTAGGGTCTACGCTCAGGGTCTACGTGACAAACAGGGTGATAAAGCGGGTACTAAGTCGATCGATTAATTGGTCTGGCTCTTTAGTAAGCTTGAGAATGGGCTCGGTTTTAAATTGGTCATTATGTAAAGACTACATACGTATTAAATGTCTGGCTCTTTAGTGTTAATTTGCTAAGAAAAGGCTCGGTTTTAAACTGGTTATTACGTACGTGTATAGACATGTACTGTAATAGTTACATTTATAGATACATTATGAACGTATTCACTGTCTGGCTCTTTAGTGACTTAACTTGCTAAAAAAAGGTTTCAGTTTTAAATTGATCATTGAGACTGTGTGCCTATTGCAGTTGTGGATAAATGATTTACGTATTATGTTTCCGGCTTTTTTGTGCTTACTTGCTAATAAAGAGCTCAGTTTTAAATTGGTCATTACTTATGTTTATTTATTATAGTTGAGGAAACATTATGAACGTATTAAATGTCTGGCTCTTTAGTGCTAACTTGCTAAGAAAAGGCTCGGTGTTAAATTGGTTATTACGACTATGAACGTATTCATTGTCTGGCTTTTTAGTGCTAACTCCCTAAGAAAAGACTAAGTTTTAAACTGTTTATTACGACTGTGTATACTGTGCCTATTGCAGTTGTGGATACATTATATACGCATTAATTAACTGGGTCTATCGTGCTTACTTGCTAAGAAAACGCTCAGCTTTAAATTGATCACTACTTATTCCGTATGTGTGGAAACATTTTGAACGTATTAATTGTCTGGCTCTTTAGTGACGTAAGTTGCTAAGAAAGAGCACGGTTTTAATTTGGTCATAACGTGTGTGCCTATTATAGTTGTAGATAAATTATGCTTGTATTAAGTATGTGGCTCTTAGTGTAGTAATTTGTTAAGAAGGAGAGCAGTATTGAATTGGATATGAAGTTTCTAAGTATGTATATGGACATAACTCTAACAGGAATATATTTTTTTGTTGTTTTTTTTAGAAATATTGAAATTGATTCTGAAGTACGGTGAAATATATGAAGGATGTGCTAAAGTAGACATTTTTAAAATACTTCGTAGAGGTTTTAAAATACTTCTTAGCATCTTAGGGATAGAAACTCACCTGTGACTGACCATTTATTATCAGGTGAAATGGACACTCGAATGCTTCAATCTCTGTTAAATATATACATAAAGTATTATTTCGGTGTACTTTGACATGTTACATAAATTTTCTTCATAATTTTTGAATAACATCATCATAATATCCAAAAAACACGTCATTCTTAGCTGAAGTTGATCACAGATGAGTTGATGATAATAATAAATTGGAACACCCATTATTGGTATCACAGACTTAAAACCAGAAAGCTGCAGATATATCTATACTAATACTAATATTATAAAGAAGAAAACTTTGTTTGTTTGTTTGATTGTAATGAATATAGGCTCAAAAACTACTAGACGGATTTCAAAAATTCTTTCACCATTCGAAAGCTACATTATCCACGAGTAAAATAGGCTATATTTTATATTAAATATATTTGATAAATAGATTTTAAGCCGGTACATAGTTTTCCGGGTCAGCTAGTAATAAATATTTAGATAGAAATTAGTTTAGGTGTGGAGTCAATGAACACAAATTACGAAAAGTACTTCCACTGAAAGTAGTATAATACACATAAGATATAGTTAAATAACTAAGTTTCAAGAATCATATCACTTTTACCTGTCTAGAATTGACCAGGTATCTCAAATACTTAATATTAATTTTCTTATGTGGTTTCTAATGTTTATTCTTATACCAATTTTGGTTAACAGTTCAATGAACTTGCTAAAACAAAATAAATCTAGAAACAAAGAGATAGACTCCGTGGGGTAATCCGATGTTTTAATGGAGTAATTAGTATTGAAAATCTTTGTTTGGATACATTTAAGTCTAGACGAAGTTAAGATAAATTCTTAGACGTAAACAGAGGCCAAAACCTTAGATCCAAGCTTAATAAATAACTAAACATTCACAGAATTTGTGATAAATTGAGTTGGGTAGTAAATAAAAGTATTTAAATTGAACATGATTGGGTATAATCTGAACAAAATCATATTTTATTTGAGCTATATTTAATTATGTCTCCTATAAAGAGTTATTAAGGTCAACTAATTGTGTTTTAGGAATAGTAACGCAGTGTATATTAAATACATTTATATATAATTAAGTGGACTTGGGTAAACGTTATATTGCTACAAAAATCTCTGTAGTAGAGCTATCTACCCGGTCCAGAAACTATATCCTATAAATATATAACACATGTATTTTGTTGTTGTCATTCCCTTGTACATCTCTTATTGTTTACTATCCTATAAGGGTGGATTAAAACGTAGAATATTGTCTCTAAATCTAAAATAAGTATGGTCATCGTATAAGCAATCCCTCAATGGAAAATTTAACCACCTTAATTATAAAAACTTGATCGCAAGGCTAATGTTCTTTCCGCGATAAAGTTTTGTCTTAAAGGGTTCGAAAAAGTTATAGTACTTCAGGGTAGGGACCCCTCCGATTTTAATCGGTAATGGCCAAAGTTGGACGGAAGCATGCCTATGTATAAATTTTATCCCCTAATTCTGTAAGTTGGACAAATTAGAGAAACACTGGGTTGCTGTGAATATCTTAGTAATATTGTAGGATACGCATCCACCAGACGGGCGGATGGCTTTAGTCCCACAGCTGGGACAGACAGGAGTCTGAACGATCGTCTGAAATCTAAGGACGATGTTCGCACTAGCTGTAGGCCAAACAGATCAGGCACATACACGGCACGTACCTTAAATCTGCATACAGCCTCGATGACTCCCACCGGCGATAGTTCACAAGCTCGATGGTTGATGATGTCGGGTTCTGGGATGATGGGGTTCGAAATTTTGAAGAATAACGGATTCGTTAGCAGCGCGCGCGCGTCCGATCGGTGTTCGGTTAGGAGACGTTAATACGAATGTGTCGTTGGTGACGGCCGTGTATGACAGGTGAAATTATCTGTCATCCGTCACTGTCATGACCATAGGCGAGATTAGAACATCGAATTAGGATTTGTATTTGACTGTAAACAAACACTTTACAGTAACGGAACAAATATAATAGTTGGGTTGAAATATATTGTGTATGGTAAATCCATAGATTAGTAAAGATACTTCGCCGCCTTGAAATTGAATGAAGCCACAAACGGCTAATTAATAAGTTATTTTTTGAATTCTTGACAAATAAAAACATTTTTAGAGAACATTTACGAATAAATAAATAATACTGCGTAATTTATATAATAAATAAATAATTATTTCAAATATTTTAGGGACATTTTAGCACGGAGACGTGGCAAAACTTTTTACGCAACTATTTCAATTCTCAAAACTGGGTACATTTTCTTGTTAGGAGTGAGTAATCTTTACTAATCTATGGGTAAATCTAAATAGATTAAAAACTTAAAACATATCTAGTATTTTTTGCTCTACTTTTCTCCGTACCTACTGATTTCTCTCACAACTCTTCTTAAGGGTATGTGAAGTCTAAAAATTAGCACTTCGCCAGCGTGGTAACTATATACTTAATCCTTCTCACTCTGAGAGGACAGCCATGCCCAGCAATAGGACATTAATGGGTTGACGACTATCAATCGCGATTATTTTTCAATAACTATTTTCAAAAAATGTCAAAATGTCGTTATATTGATCAATATTGTATCTGCCCCACCCATCATATCCATATTTTTACAAGCTTTTAATTAATTTGCTTTGATAGTTCGTATAGGGTTTGATATTGCAAGTTAAATTGGATACATTTCTCGGTATTCGTTTGAGCTGAAATTTTGCAAACATATTTGGTTCAGATGACATGGCATGATTATATTAGTAACATTATTCTTAACACGTTAGCTGCGGAACGCGGCTTAAAACACCTCGTCCATGTCTGGTCGTTATAGCGGTAAGAAAAAACTTTAACTTCTCTGTGGTGCGAGAGGCATAACTTCCGTCTGGTTCAGTGTAGGAGAGTGATAACTATATGTTTGTGATGTGCTACTGATTCCTAGTTCTATGGTACACCAACCTAATGTCGGGTTTGTTAGACCTCGTACCGCACTGAACAAATAATAATGCTAACACAGTGCGGAACGAGGTTGGGAACGCCTCGTTTCCCCACGCACCTCGTACCGCACCCCACGCTAGCTTCACGTGGTTAGTGTTGTGCAACGCAGTCGAGGCTGCGTAGCGACGAAGTAGGACCGCTGTCTTTATGTTGAAAATTATCATGTCGAAATGTTGCCGAAAAAAGTTGATCATGGAGGAAGATGAAGAAAAACCGGTTGAAAAATCTGAGCCAGAATCAGAATACAGGAAGATATTTCAAAAACAGGTAAGTCACAAATATACTCTGTCTAGGTGAAAGTCCAGTAGTGAAACTTGGCAGGCTAGGCGTATATCCGTATAGTAAGAAATTACATTATAGATAATTACGTTTCCTGTTATGGTTCAAACAAAAGTTAAGTAGCTACATTATTGATATAGGAAACGTAGGCAAAATCGTTACCGAGTATTCCGATTACTCTTTACCCTGATCTACTCGCTCCTACTTTTCAGAATCCACTGCAAAGAAAGCACATCATCTCGATAAGGGTCCAAAGAAGAAGGGATGTGTCGGATGCTACGAAAAACTCCGCACATTCTTGACATGTCGTGAGGCAGACAAAAAAACCAAAAAAAAAATCTCACGGAATGCACTGTTTGCAAAAAACCTTATTGTCTGAAATGTTTCAATGAAAAACATCCATAACTTTTCCCCTTTTTGTATTCATTCTGTCCATAACGTTGATAAATAAAAACAATAAAATAAAATCGATATTTATTTTCCCATCACTAAATTATATGGAAACCTGCCATTTTTCAGTGCGGTCCGAGGTGCATTAGACCCACATTTTATTTTACCCATAGAATCTAAAGTAACGAATTTAACCAAGGGCGGCGGCAGTTTTAGGTTAATCAACTCATTGTTAATAATAATCAAGACAAAAGCCGTCGATTTTGTCTTATTTGGCGCCAAAAAAAGGATTTTAGTCTCCTTCGGGCGGTGGGATTTAACACGCCTCGTGCCGCCACAATGTCGGATATAGGACGAGGTTTAAAACAACTCGTAACGCAGTAATGGAAAGTACAGAAAAATCTGTGCCGCAGGGAACGTGTTAAGGCAATATTGCAGACGTTCCAATAAATCGGTTTCTAAAGTCCTACTTTTACTAAGTATGATTGAGACGAAAAAGCTCTTCAAGTAATAAACAGAACAAGTGAAATATCAGTACACTTCAAAGTTGAGCACGAGACAACAATCTCAAATACAATGTCCATTTAATAAACGAAGGTATAAGAATGTAAACAAGCCGGTATTCAAGGGCCCCGAAGAGACTACTTTAATGAAAAACGTTACAAAGAGACGAAATTCAAAATTTTTGCGGCCAAATGAGAGACATAACCTTATTCACTTTCCTGTAAGGAGGTCAGATGGGTCTTTGAAAGGCGGTTGTAAATTTAATATAATTGCTGGTAGAAGAAAAATGTCTTAATACTCCGGGGACCGTTTAGGGCGGCCGAGGGGCAGTAAAGTTGCGCCCTTGTCACTCACTTGTCTGAACCGACTCGCCCCTCGCAGTATTAGCATGCAAATTGATGGTCACAGGATTTATAGGGCTTTTAATATTCGATACACACAGGAATTGGCTTGAACGGTGTTCGTTGACAAACAATCAATACATATTATAAAGAAAGAAGGTGGTAGAAACGTCTGTGGTTCTGGCGACATACCTACTTCTGAAAGCAGTGATAGCCTAGTGGTTAAGAAACGCGGCCTCTCGATCGAGTGGTCCGAGGTTCAAATCCCAGGCACGCACCTCTGATTTTCAAATTTATGTGCGTATTAGAAATTAATTATCACTTGCTTAAACGGTAAAGGAAAACATCGTGAGGAAACCTGCATACGTGAGAGATTTGTATAAAAAAAAAATCTTAAAGGTATGTGAAGTCTACCAATACGCACTTGGCCAGCACGGTGGACTATGGCCTAATCCTTCTCATTCTGAGAGGAGACCCGTGCCCAGCAGTGGGACACTAAGGGGTTGATGATGATGACCTACTTCTGCCTAGTAACAGCAATGTTAAGCGCTGCTTCTGTTTAGAAGGGTGTGGTCATGGAGACACACTTTTTAGAGGCATTCCAGCTTAATCCTCAGGGATAGCGGCGCATCTGTGGCCAACCTCTGTATGTCTGGGGTTGATTACAGATGTCCATGGGCGGCAGTATCCACTTACATTCAGGTGAACTGTATATGCTCATCTGTGGCGTTAAAGTGATAATTAATTTAGGATATGTACATTATCTTTGACAAATACAAAGGGGCCGAATTAAAATCGCTGCTTTTTTACGAACTAACACCAGCTACTCGAATAACTCATATTTGTCCATATCGAGCAAATAAAAAGTAGTTCAATATTTCAAGTCTTTTGAGAATTTACGTATGAAATATATACCTACATTCGAACAAGAGATCAATTGATTTCAACGAAAAAGTTTTTCATACTATATATTTTTCTTTGTAATTGCGAATTTCTTTATCAAACGCCTGAAAGAGATATCAATTTTATTTATTGATATGTGCTCTCTGAAGCAGAACGTTGTAAATACGTCGTAAGTGATTTATAATAAGCATAATAAGTAGTCATAACAATATTATTCCCATTTTTAATGATTATATAACGTTTTTTCACATAAATCCGGAGCTTTTCTCAATAACAGGTCCCTTCGAAATGTATAGTTATGAAATTAATATACGAATGCTATATAAAATCGAATATACTACGAGTATTATTATTGTGATTCTGTAGAGATTAGTGTGTTACTGTAATATCTTAGTTTGCGGATTAGTCATCATCATCAGGTCTCCTTTCAGAATGAGAAGGATTAGCCCATAGTCCACTGCGCTGGCCAAGTGCGAATTACTAGACTTCACATGCCTTTGAAAACTTTTTTTAAGATTTCTCAGGTATGCAGGTTTCCTCACGATGTTTTTTTTCACCGTTTAAGCAAGTGATAATTAATTTCCAATACGCACATAACTGAAAAATTAGAGGTGCGTGTCTGAGATTTGAACCTCGGACCCTTCGATCATGAGGCCGAGTTTCACTAGGCGATCACAGCTTTTTGGATCACAGGATTAGTCGGAAATGTATAATTACACCTAAGTAATTAATTAATAATAACGCCATGTAAAAATGATAAAATTCATTGACATCTGTCTGTTACAATTCTTCTATAGCTATCATTATTATGAACTTTCATTTCAATACTTATTTCCCTTTTCAGAGTAATGTTGAAAGGGTTAAGTGGAAAGCCTTTTATTTTCCATTACGAGAACGAAGGTCAGGCATATAGTTCTCGACATTTTTACGGTCGATTGCTGATGCCAGTTATAAAATTTAGGTCGGTATCCATTTTCAACAATAAAGCTAGGTCGAGTTTATAATCGTCTGTCGCCGTTTAATGTATAGACAGAATATTGTTCAAAATAGAGTGCTATGGAACTTTTGAAGACAGAATATTGTTCAAAATAAATTATCGCGGAAATTTTAATATGAATTGCGGCTAGTTTTTGAAATAAACAGAAGAGTTTTCAGTTTAATTACAAATGAATTGAATTTATATATCAATGTATGTGTTTTAACGGGAAATTTAGGAAAATGGAAGGTGACATTATTATTTTCGGATATTGCTCGAAATAAATTGTCATGGAAATGTTAACCTGAATTGTGGACAGATCACGTAATAAACAGAAGAGTTTTCAGTATGTAATTCAATTTATACATGTGTATCATTTTGTTTCATGATATAATATTTTTAATAAAGCAGTCATCGTTTTGAAAATCGATATCGAAACTGTCTATGTCTGTACCTGGGTTTCAATCCCAGACTTCTGGGATAACATATTATTGTAACAAAGCATGTATTTTTATAGAATATGCATTAAGAAGAAAACGAGTCATCTGATGCAGTGCAGTCCATCTGATGGTAGATGGTGGTACATAAAACCAGGGTTCTACCAGAAGCCCATCACAGATGCGTTGCTCCTACTAAGGGCTAAAATGTTAACGATGTATGTTACTTAGCCTAATAAATAGGTCGAAAGTGTAACAATTAATTTAAAATTGATTGAAAGATCTATTCGGAATATGTAACCAATAATAGGAAAACGAAATAATTGCATAGTCCTTCACTTCTACAATTAAACAAAAAAAATTATAGCCATCCAAGAGATATGAAACTAGTGAGACATTACATGACATGACAGTGAGAGAC
Source organism: Epargyreus clarus (assembly GCF_041222505.1). Classification (NCBI taxonomy): domain Eukaryota; kingdom Metazoa; phylum Arthropoda; class Insecta; order Lepidoptera; family Hesperiidae; genus Epargyreus; species Epargyreus clarus. Next base: position 11,626,420 of record NW_027332213.1, read on the forward strand.
TACATAACATTTTCTTCGCGATAAATAGTGAGACACATTAAAATAATTCCCTTGAATCTTCTTTACCGTATATAACATTTTCCTCACGATAAAATACAACGAAGTTGAGAATATAACTTAAGCACGTATGCACAATTATGACATTCTTAGTCCAGGTGAGAACGGCAAGGTTGGCACGTGTCTACAATTCCCGGGAACATTTAATTTAATTTAATTTAACCTACTCAAATTATATGCTTCTTTGTTCTAATGAGACACACGTACCACTTTATGAGGTTGATGTAGCAAGCCTGTGTGTAGTCCACGTGACGGTAAGTGGTTTGTAATCAGCTCCACATAGAACAGGAGTTTGAGTTGAAACCGATAACAGTGGCCACACCTACGGACTACGATCCTTATATGAAAATAAGCCGACATCTACATTCTTCCACTAAAATGCAAGAACTGCTTCAAAATATATATATTCTACACTTATGTGCGGCATTTAAGTTAATTTATATTCGGAGAAAGCTACAGATGCAACAGTCATACTCAGTAATGTTTTTTTATTTCTATCACTTTACAAACATGTACATATATCGCAATCCAAGAAAATGTATGAAACTAGCGAGGTTCATTAAAATAAATCTCGCTCAATCTTCTTTACTACATAACATTTTCTTCACGATAGAATACAACGAAGTCGAGAATATAACTTAAGCACGTATGCACAATTATGAAATTCTTAGTCCAGGTGAGAACGGCAAGGTTGGCACGTGTCTACAATTCCGGGGAACATTGCATTTAATTTAATTTAATTTAACCTACTCAAATTATATGCTTCTTTGTTCTAATGAGACACACGTACCACTTTATGAGGTTGATGTAGCGAACCAGTGTGTAGTCCACGTGACGGTAAGTGGTTTGTAATCAGCTCCACATAGAACAGGAGTTTGAGTTGAAACTCATAACAGTGGCCACACCTACGGAAGTACGGACTACGATCCTTATATGAAAATAAGCCGACATCCACATTCTTCCACTAAAATGCAAGAACTGCTTCAAAATATATATTCTACACTTATGTGCGGCATTTAAGTTGATTCATATTCGGAGAAAGCTACAAATGCAACAGTCATACTCAGTAATGTTTATTTATTTCTATCATTTTACAAACATGTACATATATCGCAATCCAAGAAAATGTATGAAACTAGCGAGGTTCATTAAAATAAATCTCGCTCAATCTTCTTTACTACATAACATTTTCTTCACGATAAAATACAACCAAGTCGAGAATATAACTTAAGCACGTATGCACAATTATGAAATTCTTAGTCCAGGTGAGAACGGCAAGGTTGGCACGTGTCTACAATTCCGGGGAACATTGCATTTAATTTAATTTAATTTAACCTACTCAAATTATATGCTTCTTTGTTCTAATGAGACACACGTACCACTTTATGAGGTTGATGTAGCAAACCTGTGTGTAGTCCACGTGACGGTAAGTGGTTTGTAATTAGCTCCATATAGAACAGGAGTTCGACTTAAAACCTAACCTAACCCAACCTAAATAATAAGATAGTTATAAGTACATCAGCCGATATCTACATCCTTCCACGGAAACGCAAGAACTACTTAACACTAGTAATCGAAGGTGGTAGAACCCTTTGTGGTTCGACTCCGGCGGCACCACCGCCACACCTATTTCTACCTAATAACAGCAGTGTTAGGCGCTGCTGTGTTCCGGTTTGAAGGGTGTGGTAAGGGAGATAGACTTTTTCGAGGCGTTCCAGCTTAGTCCTCAGGGGTAGCGGCGCATCTGTGGCCGACCTCAGGTGGGAATAACTAATCCTATCTAGGGTTGCTTACAGATGTCCATGGGCGGCAGTAGCCACTTACCATCAGGTGGACTGTATGCTCATCTGCTACTCCTTTATTATAAAAAAAAATAGAAATAGTGCGACCGTGGTATCTCCTCATCAGAACAATACTGGTTCTATCACAATTCAATAGTACTATAAACAAAAGTTAATGAAACATCCATACATTGGGAACTTAAATACGAGTATATACTCGTATACGTCAATAAACAGTTTTGTTCAGCTAAAAGTCGTAACTGCTAACTCAAAGTTAAAGTAACTTATGTGCTCAGTAAATACTACTTGATACTCGTACATTTATGCACAGTTCAAAACTGCTGACTATTGAAATAGGCTTCATAGTTCAAAACGTAGTGTTTTATCAAAACAACTATTCCCAACTTACAATTACGATCGTTCACCTTTCTGTTTTGTTTTACAAACGACAACAGTTAAGACTTAATGCTTGTAAATTATATACATAGCGTTACTTGAAAACCTAAGTAACGTTATGGGGTTCAGAAAAAGACATAAGGTACTTTTATCCCGAAAATATACTGTTCTCAAAGGATAAATAAAAACAATTTGTCATCGACCTTTGATCGCGAGCGAAGTCGCTGGTAAAGCTAATTACTCATAAATAAACGTCTAGAATTGCTTCAGTGAAACAATATAGCGGTTTCCAAGTTTCGTTTCAAAAGTTAATTTATTATTTATCGTGCATTCTTGTTAAATTTATCTTTTAAGGGGTTCACGAGTTCAAGTTTCAAGGCCTTAAGCTTTATGATGTTTTTATAAGGCAAGCGTCGGTGTGGGTTAGTTTAGGTTAGGTTAGGAAATTTTGCCCCGCGTAATACATTAATTATTAATATACTAACTTTGTACCTTTACGCTCGATATTAATAATTAATCTTTACAATGTTACCAAAGATCGACTTCTGACAATTTCTTACTAGTCATGCAAAATTTCGACCTTTGGTAGGTAACAATTGGATAGATTGGTTATCGATAACGGGCGTTACGATATTTATTGTAATCCTTATTATTAGGCACTTTTAAAATTATGAGTTATCTTAGCAGTAAAATATGTTTTAAATACTTTTATGCGATAACAGAAACGGAAAATATTATATCTATCTACTCAATTGCTTTTATTTGCTAAATAATTTTAGTGGTAGTTTTTAAACAGGAGATAAAATGGAGATAAACACTACAGCTACGAGTATATGTTAACAATTCAGTAAGCAGAAGATAAAATCTTGAAAGAAAACAATAACGTTTTTGTTGAAAACATTTTCCTCAAAAAGGAGAAAAAAATAACAAAAGCGTAGTTTTATTCAAAGAAGATCGTAGGTATCGTTCGCAGTTTCTATGTAATTCCATTTTAACATAATGGAATACAAGAATTAAGTGATTTCACGAAAAATATGAAACATAATCTGTTATGTACTGGATACAAAAGATACTACAAAACTTTGCATTAAAATACAATAGAATTTTTTTTTTTTTTATTATAGAAACTATTTTTTTTTTAATAATGAGTAGTAGACGAGCATAGAGTTTACCTGATGGTAAGTGGATACTACCGCCCGTGGACAGCTGTAATAGACCCCCGATACGATTAGAATACTACCTGAGGTCGGCCACAGATGCTACCCCTGAGGACTAAGCTGGAATGCTTCGGAAAACTTTATCTCTGCTACCACACCCTTCAAACGAAAACACAGCTGGGCTACTACTAGAAAAAAAAAAACTTAAAATATATTGATAATTCTTACCACTCATCATTTAGGCATTTTCTCGTTTATGAAGTTTTTTAATACGATGGGCTTTGGTTAAGCCGTAATGAAATATGTTGGAAACGCATAATAGAAAAATTGTAATAGCAAAATAACTAAATTATAAAATTATCTTAGAAACCCGAGGTTCTCAGACATCGTAACAGCTTTGTTTGGAATTAATTATGAGTTTTATTATGATTATTAAAAGCCTGAGCCGTTTAAATAAAATATATTAAGATCTAATTTTTAAGATTTTATCTAATTCTAGTTCTAGTTTAAGCTTGTATAATATTTATTCTCATATTTTCTTATCGTTAACTATTAATTTTCTTTATTATGAGAAGTTCTAGTTTCTTTACCCTAAAGGATGGTTATATAAATCACTTTATAGTAATTTGATTTGTGCTATTTTGCGCTTAAAAAATATGTTTAAATCTCGGTAGTTATGTTCGTATTATAAATTAGTTGTCACTTGCTTTAGCCACGATGGACGACATTTTGACGAAACTTACCTACTCGCCTTAGAATTCTCAAAAAAAAAAATGTTCATGGTGTATACCAAATGGCACTTGGCTAGCGCGGTGGATATCCTAAGTCTTTCTCAGTCTGAGAGGAGACTCGAGTCCAGCAGTGAGACAATAATGGTCTGACGATGAAATTGTTCTTTTTGTTTTCCTACCGAGAGTTCGTTGTAAAATAACTTTATTCATGTTCACGATAGAGTTGTGGAATCAGTGAACTGTATTTTAATGAGAGAAAACATTTTCTTTATTTCAAATACGAGTACAAACCATTGCACATGAATGCGTTCTGATTAAAACCGTCAAGAGTTACCGTAAGTTGTTTTGTGGAAAAAAAAATGTGTTTGATGTTGTAGTGTGCGTTAATAACGACATATTGGAAAAAGTGATTTAAGTGTAAAACTATCCTATCTAGACTTACCTAGCAGGGTGGTTCTGTAATGATGCTGGATTTTATGTATTGATGATCGCACTATGTGAGTGGATGAGTAATAGGTACCTTTTTATCTCCAAAGGAACGCAACAGGAGTCCTCTTAACACGTTGCCCCGTCGGGCTACACCCAGATGAGCATGATGCTCGCCACACCGTCTGGTGCGTACGACGGTATGCGACCACACATACCGCCGTCCTACCCAGGGTCGATGGCCGGGTGGTTCGTGCCTTTTGCCGCCCGCAACCCCGAAAGCCTCCCTTTTAGTTCCCTCTTACGACAAGAAATATCGTAGTCCTATTCTACTCAATTTTGGATACAAACCCGTCACCGTCGACAATGTGTTACAACAATTGACGATCATTTTTATGATTTTACGACTAATGATTATGAATGTACTAACAGATTGAATTTAAGTGATTAAATGAGCCCTTTAATGTTAGTCGTAATTAAAAAGTCGTATTTAAAACGGACGGTTCTTCTTTTATATTATACACACACATTGCATGCTTATGCTCATATTGCAGATACAGATTACTAATAAATCTATGTATTTATCCGTTTTCCGCAGAAAAAACGTAACTAATAAAATTTACTGCAACACAAACTACAGATAATTAATAATATTAAATCTTGTCCCTCGGTTTTTACTTCGTTATAGCGTAACAAACTTTTAATAATTAAATGAAATCATTAATATTAATAATAACTATATTTAAAACTACCAACTCCCGTATCTACAATATGGCATATTATAGATACGGGATTATGGCGCATACTGTTTACTAACAAATGTATGCATTTACCCGTGTTCCATAGAAAAAATAATCTAATTAATAAAATTAACTAATTATGTTAAATGTTCTGCCTCAGTAAAAACTGAGGTTACAACCTCGTTTTATCGTAACAAACTTTGAAGCTTTTTAGGCTACACGAAAATCCTTTTCCTAGTTTTATGAAAAACTGATTGGCGTTGCCTCTCATAGAAAAATGTTCAGCGAACACAATACAGGCGGCCTTGTGACCGTCTATTGTAATTTTTTGTTGGTTAGCTTTGACGCTATTTATGAGGCACTGAAAGCTACGGTTTTTTTATGTGAAGCGCTGAAAAAACAATGAGTTGTACATAGTCCTGTCCTTTGTTTACGCCACAATATTTTGCTGACGTTAAAATGATTATGCAGATTAGTATGAAAAAGCTTTTTAGGCGCAAATAGTTTTTGCTCTTTTTCAAGTCTTTCGTTTATATTCAGATCTTTTCACGAAAGACCTGCCATAAAGCGTCTGTAATATAAAAATGAAATATATTACAAAATAAGCAACTCTAGCCTAATAGAATAAATTTCGTTACTAGAAATTCAAGCAGATTCGACCAACGATTGCGTCGTTACTTCTTAGGTCTAAAGCCAGTTTTTAATAATCCATCCAATTTTGCCTATCAAAGATCAAAATTTGACAATGTCTTGTATGAAGAAATTGGTCGATATTTGTTAAGCAAAACGTTAGATATTAATAACGTTGGAACACGTCTACTAAGTCTCTTACCATACTCATCAAAGTAGTACTAATCACCGCTTAAATCTGCTATGAGACAAAAATAAGTGTTACCGTGAAACCTCAGCAGTCCAAACCATAGATTAATAAAGATACTTCGCCGCCTTGAAATTGAATGAAGCCGCAAATGGCTTATTATAGTAAGTTCTTTTTTGAATTCTTGACAAATAAAAACATTTTTAGAGAAAATTTACGAACATATAATTAATACTGCGTAATTTTCATGATAATTAAATAATTTATAATAATAATTTCAAATATTTTAGGGACGGAGACGTGGCAAAATTTTTTTACGCAACTGTTTCCATTCTCAAAACTGGGTACATTTTCTTGTTAGGAATGAGTAATCTTTACTAATCTATGGTCCAAACACGATCTCTACTACCCTTTTATATGCAGTAGATATATGCAGTAGCTGTCTTCACGCAATATCCGTTCAAAGAACATGCACGGTAATGTTCAAACTCGTCTGATGATCATCGAGGTCGTCATTTCCGACGAGGATGTTGCAGCAAATTACATCCGTTATGGCTTCTTCATGAGGTGATCGAACAATAGCGGATGAGGTAAGAGACGAGTTCGAGAATAGCGCGTATGTACCCAATTTCATTTTTCATAAAATATATTGCCTTATTTTAATGGAATAAGATAGGTAATTGTATTACTGAGACTGTAGTACTTATAGAAACATTAAAAATATAGGACTATAGAATGGATATTATCAACATTTTTATAAAAAAGAATTTGGCTTTTTATATACTCCGCTTCACACTTGCCCTATCTCGGCTTGATTGACGGTTGACATTATATTTCCGCAAAAGGTATTATAAATTGGTAGAAAGTGTTGAATAACACTTTTCCTCTCCAGGGGTCTATTGCTACAGTTTAACTAACTAAGGACTAAGGTGGTATATGTATGTCTGGTTATCTACACTCTTCAAAGCGGAACACGGCAGCCCTGTGCCCTTAGTATGAGTTTTTAGCTTTTGACATAAGTGATTGTTTTTGTTTTTCTTTACGTATTTCCCATATATTTCCAATCAGTTCTGATACAATCCGCCAGGGGCGCTGATTGGAAATGTATGGGCAAATACGTAAAGAAGTACCAAAACCGACATTTTTGTAAAAACGTAAAATCTCATACTAAGGGTACACTGTACTCACAATGTGTGTTTTTATGTTTGCTCGAAAACGGTCACCGTTTATATATTATGAGTACCTAAGACTTACATATTACTGAACACTGTGGTTGATAGCCAAAACTAGACGTTTGCGGTGGTGCCTTCGGAGGCGAACCAGACGATGGCCTTCAAATACTGTACATATACTTGAATCTTTGATTTAGATATTTTTGTTATTTTCTATATCCTTGATAAACGGTAAAATAAAATGCAAACATCTATACTTTTAATTCGTAGCTGGTGACATTTTTAGGTTTACCGGCGATCAAACTATATGACTGCACACGCTTTGACCAATCTACTGGACACTGATTTCAACGAACACGTGTTTTATTCACTACATTTTTAAAGCACTCAATTTGATCATCAAGTTGATTTTATTGTTTTTCCGCATTTTGTTGATGTTCAATAGAGCGAAATAAAAATTTTGTTGCAACAGTTTTCACAGTGATAACGTTTGTGCAATTAGATTTAGATGCTCAATTTTTATTTTATAGTTGTACCAAACGTTTTGGTATTCGCAATAAAAATTGTAACCAAATTTGTACGGTGACGTCACACGGGTCGAAACAATGTAGTATAAACCGCAGAATTTTATTCTAAAAACATAGTCAAACCATTATTGAGTTTTACGTGTACAGGAAGCGATATACTGAACATATTTTACCGAAAACGGTGACACGTGTGTCGTTCTATCGTTACACATACAACGCTTCTATGTTCAGCTTTTACGGAAACACCATTAATTTATTCCATTGTGTATTGATTCAGAAGAAAAATGTATGGCTGGTAGTAAATATTTGTAGACTATCATTTAACACACATGTTCCTAGAAGACAGATATATAAATATAAATCTGTCAGTTGTAATTGTACGTTTAAAAATTACAAACACTCTTTACTTTATTAATCCAGAATTACAACATAGCTTATGTTGGTAAAAAATATTATTTGGATAATGTGGTAATATATTTTTAAATAAAATATGACAGTAATATATAAAAAAATACTAAACGCAATTTTAAGATTTCCGGATTATAAAAAAAAAATATGTACTATTTATTTTCGGTACGAAATTTCTTGAGTCGGTCGCCGGCGGCGACTCGCCGCGCTCAAAGCCCGCGATGAAGCTATGCAATAGCTTAAAAAAAACTTTAGTGAAAAAAAATCGCACAAAATCCGGTGTTTTTTTTTTATAATATAAGAGTAGCAGACGAGCATGCAGTCCACCTGATGGTAAGTGGCTACTGCCGCCCATGAACATCTGTAATCAACCCCAGATAGGATTAGATATTCCTACCTGAGGTCGGGCACAGATGCACCGCTACCCCTGAGAACTAAGCTGGAATGCCTCGGAAAAGTCTGTCGCCCTTACCACACCCTTCAAACCGGAACACAGCAGCGCCTAACACTGTTATTAGGTAGAAATAGGTGTGGCGGTGGTGCCGCCGGAGTCGAACCACAAAGGGTTCTACGACCTTCAAACTCTCAAATCACCAGCTACTTAAATGCTACTTCCGTAAAAAAAGTATATATTATCTAAAATCACCTTCTGTTACGTAAATTCGATCACCCATTTGACTATTACACTCAAATGTAGATACGGCGAACATTCCACAAAGTATATCGTACTCGTACACTGTTCTGTCGCCACAGCCTTTTTACGGTCGGCTTTTTTACGGATATCTCTTTAATTCCTGACTGGGGAATTAGTTGTATAATTCTGGAATATATTTAAGTTCTTTTTGGAATGTAATGCGAATGTATGGTTTTATACATTGGGTGGAAATAGGACAATTAAACATGGTGGAAAGTGATACAACCTTTTTTATATTTAACCTAACGATAAGGCAGATGGGCTACCTGATGGAAAGCAGTCACCGTCGCCTATGGGCATTTGCAACACCAGAGGAGTCGCCAATGCATCGCCGGCTTTGAAGGAGAGTTCTTTTTACACCCCTCTTGAAGAGCCCCATGTCATAGTCCTGAGGGAATACCTCAGGAGGAAGTTCATTCCACACTTTGCACGTACGCGGTAAAAATGACCGTGCAAACCGAACCTACATGTTCGAGGCATCGTTACAAATATTTCTGCTTCATAGCAGTCATGTGCGATGCCTCTGTGTTGGTGTAAATTGTACGAGTAGATCCGTATGTAGAAGCAAGTCTTCGAGATACCTACATATTTTCATATAATATTCTAATTTTATGCTGCTGATCAAGTGGTCGATTAAAAACTAATATTGTAACCGACGATTTCTAAACGGTAGATAGTACATACGGATTAAAAACTTTAAATTACATTTTATTTTATTTAAGGCGTCCAAATAACACTTATTATCAATTTTGGTTTCAGTGGCAGTTGTTTAGAGCTACAATGACCTTTGAACAGGTGACAGATTACTTTTATTCTATCTATTATTAACTAATAGTTTATTTTTTTTATATGCATGTTTCAAATAACAATTAACAAGTTCCAATCACATTTATTTTCAACAACAAAATAAACAGAGCTCCTTATAAAAGTGAACAAAAAGCCAGTGATAAAACAGACGGAGTTTTTACATCAATCCTCGAATATGATTTCCACAAAACCCAGATTCCAATAAAGTATTCAGTAATGCCATGTAATGCTTATCGAACAAATTCAACTCAAAAGATATTAAGTTTTATCGTAATCACTGTGAGCTTAAAATAAATTAAATGTCCCTTGATATTCTTGAATATTTAAAATGAACTATCGTTCCGAACGGCGAAATGGTACCTAGTGATTTTTCTAGGAATTTCCCTTTCATTTTCAAGTAGTTTTATCCATGGATTTTGAAATGGAGATGTTTTTACTGGATTGTAAGATTATTCATTCGATCAAATTGGGAAAACATTTCATGGTCGAAATATTAATGTCACTCTCTTGAGTTTGGCTGTCTTCTGGCAATGAGTGGTTTTAGGCCTAGAGTCCACCGCATTGAGTAAGTATAATATAGTAAGGTTTACTTAGATTTCAGAATTTTTAATCATGTAGAAATAAGGATGACTTACTTCACTATTCACACGGATTAATTATATTTAATTTGTAATACCTAAATAACTTCGAAAAAAACAGAGGTACCATTCCACTTTTCCACCACCACTTCTTTATGCTATTTTTAATCGGTGTTCTGACTGACATAGTGATCTATCAACGCACAGCCCAAACCACTGGACGGATCGGGCTGAAATTTGGCATGCAGGTAGATGTTATGACGTAGGCATCCGCTAAGAAAGGATTTTGATCAATTCTACCCTCAAGGGGATAAAATAGGGAATGAAAATATTACTTCGTAACGCGAGCGAAGCCGCGGGCAAAAGCTCGTCTGTTATATTCTTAAACACTATTTGCAAAAACGTGCTTATCATCCAAGTACCTTCTCTCTCGATTGCCAGTCCTTTAAACGATGCGGACAAAGTCAACTACTTTAAACTGCAATATCGTTATGGCTTAGATTTGTGTAAATAAATATAACCACTCAACGGATTAAGTGCATTTAGTTCCCAGCTCCTTTTCCCTAAAAATCCACGGTCGGTACAAAAGACCGTCAGAAAATATGTTCTTCGACCACTTTCGCATAAAAAGACAAGAGAGCAAGATTACTTCTCACGACGTTATTTACTCAAGGATCCACAAGGGAGCTCTAAAAATTCTTTTAAAAGAAAATAAGGCTTTTGCTTAGTGTAATTTTACCGCAATCTCCCAAATTATGAGAGAGATTTTACCGTCTAAGCGGTGTTAACGTTAAAGTTGATTGCGACAGTATTTATATTTCGCCGCTTTAAATTGATGTCGCAGTTCTGATTTATATTTTAGTACTTTTTGGGCAATTACTAACAGCTTATATTAAGTAAGGTGTTATGATTTTTATTTGATGATATTCATATCGTGTTAGATTTTAATGCAATATGAAACGTCACCCTAGATAATTTTGAGTTGATTTTATGTAATATTTATTACAGATATCTAGTAAGCAAGGATACAAATATATGCCGCACATATCAGGTAGATTGTAGGTATTGTAGGTGTAGGTTTGAATGTGGTAGAACCCTTTGTGGTTCGACTCCGGCGGTACCACCGCTACACTTATTTCTGCCTAATAACAGCAGTGTTAGGCGCTGCTGTATTCTGTTTTGAAGGGTGTGGTAAGGGAGAACTACTTTTCCGGGGCGTTCCAGCTTAGTCCTCAGGGGTAGCAGCGCATCTGTGACAGACCTCAGGTAGGAATATCTAATCCTATCTGGGGTTAATTACTGATGTCCATGGGCGGCAGTAGCCACTTACCATCAGGTGGACTGCATGCTCGTCTGCTACTCCTATATTATAAAAAAAAAAGTTGTTATACTGTAGAGCTATGGTCCCTGGATTGGGAAATTTAGTTAGGAACTCTATAATATCTAATGTTATGTAAAGTTCAAGGTTTAAAGAATTTTTTTATCGAAAATATCTTAAAAAACAAGCTTTTTAGCAATGTTTGTACTTTTCTTATTCATATCAGAAAATATCGGTTGATACCCACAATCGTGGGGGTATCCATATTGGATTGAAAATTACATTATTAGGATAATCATGTTACTGTCATCAAAACTAAACGAGCACGCAAAATTTCAACACAATCGGTTGTGGTTAATTGGCTTAAAATTCAATTGTAATGCATAGATTAGTAAAGATACTTCGAAGCCTTGAAATTGAATGAAGCCACAAATGGCTTATTATCGTAAGTTCTTTTTTTGAATTCTTGACAAATAAAAACATTTTTAGAGAAAATTTACGAATAAATAACTAATACTGCGTAATTTACATGAATTTACATAATAAATAAATAATTATTTCAAATATTTTAGGGATATTTTAGCACGGAGACGTGGCAAAACTTTTTTACGCAAGTATTTCAATTCTCAAAACTGGGCACACTTTCTAGTTAGGAGTGAGTAATCTTTACTATTCTATGTTGTAATGTGTGATCTTCACATACGCGCAAACTAATAAAGAAAGTTAAATAAAAGCTTCTAGTAATAAAAATCATGAATAATTCTGCGCCGTTGACGGAACTCATAAAGAAAATATAATAATTTTATATATTAACTGAAAAATATTTACAATTATACTTAACCTTACAGAAAATTAAAAATAATAAATTAAACTATAAATATAAAATAACTTATTTACAAAATTTACATATATACAAAAATGAAAAACAAAAACACTGCCATAAAAAATTGTCACCATCACTGTCTTTGGGCAAGGTTTCCAAGACCCTGGCAGCATATAGAAATAAATAAGAAAACAGAGACTCATTAAGGATCACTTGAAATAAGCGGCAATGGTCCTACAATACCCTCCATCATCCGATATCAAGACATTGCTGGTTGGAATTCCCATGGGCATATTACATGAGCTTCGCACGTTACTTATGCGTCCAGCGACGTAAGACCTGTCAACAGTAATAATCTCTACTCTTCCCATATCAAATTGAGGTAAGGACGAGGGGGCGAAGGTAGGTCAATAATGAGTGGGCAGCCGGCCTCCCCGATACTTCTCGTAAGCCACTGTGCCTTCGCCGATCCCTCTGATCCCTCGGGGTTTAGACCGTCGTCAACATAAACAAAATGCTGTTATTGGTTGTATCTTATCTGAGGAAAAATATTGGGCATTGCTTTCGTGACTATGTTTTCATTTTCTATTGCTTCAACAACATGTGCGAATCGAGAACCAATTACTTAGCAAGGTTATTTAATAGAAATGAGTGTAACCTCTAGCGGGTAGCATTGGAAAATATAAAAGAGTTGTAATATTTCGACGTGTTATAAAACCATCGGGTAATGGAAACGCAGCTTTCAAAGCCTCTGTATTCTTATCTCTAATGTAATTAAAAACTTGGGATATAAAATGACACGCTTTACTTTTTATAAATTGAAATTCTGCCGAGTTAAATGATGAATTGTCGCATGCATCTGCCTAAACGGGGTTTTTTATAGGAACCTAAAAAGTTATTCCTACTGCACATAAACTTCTTATAGTTCAATGAAATCTAATGCGTAGGTATAGTATAGTCTGCTCTGAGTATAGAAATGAATCGCGTCACCATAGCAAATTGTATGAATACACCAGCTCGCAACAACTTCAGAGCGGACTAGCGGTTTCGCGATAACTATACCTAATAATTTTCAACATAACCGTAATCAGAGAAACACACTTTTCCGAATGTATTTGTCTATATGTACGTTTGTCTTATTCTTTCGCGAGTTCTACAGCTCAAATGGCTTGACGGATTTTAACGTATAGATGTCGTTGGCATCGTCTAAATTGAAAGAATGACATAACTAACACAACTTCTCTTTTCAATTAATTATTTTCAAAAACGCGGGTTTTTTAATATTGACTTGTTTTTATATTTAAGATATCAGTTAAAACACAGAAGAATTGTTAAATTCTGTATAGATAACATCTTCTTTAGATAACAACACTACAAAACTACAATGTCGCCATATTACGTCAATAACAAATATAAGACTTCAAGTCCTTCATACAGGATATTCGTATCTAAGTCTATTCTGTGTCTGAAGCAGCAAAGGAGATCAATGAAATAGGATTTGGGTTGTGAAACAATAAAACTGTTCTGTATTTTCGGGCCTGCGAAATATGTTTTATTACGTTCGGATAATGTTTTGTGGTATTACGTAATATAAATATCGGTATCTATATCGATATTGATATTGACATAAAATGTTATCGTTGTAAACATCTAACTTAACTTAATATTATAAATGGCAAAGAGAGTTTGCTTGTTTGTTCGTTTGTTACACTTTCATGCACACTAAGCCTAGTGTTATGAATTTTCGTATTTAAGTTGTTAGGGCTTCAAAAAAGGGTACCTTTTATTCCGAAAAAAACCGTTTCCGGAGGATATATAAAAATCCTTGGCCGCGAGCGGAGTCTCGGGTAAAAGCTAGTATCAATATAAATACAAAAAGCCGCATCATTTTGCACCACGCTGCTGCGACAATATTAAAGCATAGTCGTACTGATGTCATATTAAAAGTTTTAATTAGGTTTTATGAATATTACTGTATCTGTATTTCTGATGATATGATTAACATACCCGAAAATTTCGTGGACAAAGTCACGCGATACAAGCACTTAATATAAAGTGTAGAATTTACATATTATATTCTGTGACAGCGTTGAAAGGACACTACACAGCCACTCAGTCACCTATAGACAAATCGATAGTCAATCGATAGCGCCTACTTAAGTTCTTGTATATTTGTGTGAAGTTATACTACTCTGGCGTAATAAATAAACTGTACACTTCTTAGGCCAATTCTATATTAATTTAATTTAATTTTTAATTTAATTTATTTATGAAGGTGGTAGAAGCCTTTGTGGTTTGACTCCGGCGGCCCCACCGCCACACCTATTTCTACCTAATACCAGCAGTGTTAGGCGCTGCTGTGTTCCGGTTTCAAGGGTGTGGTAAGAGAGACAGACATTTCTGAGGCGTTCCAGCTCAGTCCTCAGGGGTAGCGGCGCATCTGTGGCCGATCTCAGGTAGGAATGTCTAATCTTATCTGGGGTTGATTACAATTGTCCATGGGCGGCCATTTACCATCAGGTGGACTGCATGCTCGTCTGCTACTCCTATATTATAAATAAAAAAATAATAAAAAATCTCCAAATAAATGATATATTACATGGACGCATGCAACTCCGTCACGCTAAAATACACTCTGATCTGTTTCCTAAACACGCAAAAAGAAGTATAACTTCAAAAACCTCATACAAACTTAGTAAGGAAATGAGTTGAGCGGTAAAGGCTGAAAGAATGAAAAATTACGCTCGCGAGACGTTTAAGATTGCTATCGTTAAGTATGGGGTGAACTTTTTCCTTATTATGGCGTGCTGGGTGCTATTTAATAGAAAATTAGACCCATATAAGTACAGGCTTTGTGGGGTATTTGGGGTTTGATGTATTTTATAAGGGGAGGCAGAAATATGGAGAGGCAGAGTGCGTTTTTATCAAAAAAAAAACCTGTTCATTATAACAG
This sequence comes from Epargyreus clarus, assembly GCF_041222505.1. NCBI lineage: Eukaryota > Metazoa > Arthropoda > Insecta > Lepidoptera > Hesperiidae > Epargyreus > Epargyreus clarus. The sequence goes on from NW_027332213.1 coordinate 11,641,805, forward strand.
TTATTTGTAAGATGAAAATATAAAAGAAATATATTCCTTTATTTTTAACTTGTATACTTAACCTATTTTTCAATATTAGCGTTACCTATGGACATTTGCAACCTCAGAAAAATCGCTCATGCATCGCCGGCTGTGAAGAAGAGCTTTTTTGTAGAGCCTCATGTCATAGTGCTCGGAGAATGCTTCAGGAAGTTTATTTGCTTGTCAACCGATATACTTTCTTCTTAGGGATGCCGACATATTGTTGGGCTACATGTAGAATACCTCTAATATTTGACACTAGTTGAAAAGAGGCATAGCCAAGAACTGCCTTTTAACAAAACTCTATGCCCGCAACGTATATTCTTTCTTTCATTGCCTAGTTTAAATGGAAAGCTTATAAAGAAAAGCTTTAGAAGTGTTTAATTTCTTGTTGTGAACTTTTTTCAAGCGAAAAACTTTATCATTTCTTTTTAATGTTTAATTACCTTGAAGTCAATTAGAGGGTACATTACATTCTAAGAAAAAACGTATTCGAATTCGAATTTCAAAAATACGAATAAGTTGGTTCGTGACTTGCGCATTTCGCTTCGCCGTAAGTTCGGCGACGAGTTGATGTGACGCGAGCCAGTATCCTTCTGAGACCCGTCGAGGGTGCACGTGTCGTGTCCCGAATTATTACGTACGTGTTCGTTCGCGTTCCAACCTAATATTATATAACGTGTGTTTGTTTTGTAAGCCGACTTACGAGGGGACGGAATTGTTGACTTCTTGAAGGTACTTTTTTATATTTTTTACGGATTAATTTTGTAAGACAAAGTGGCGTTTTAGATTTTATGTTGGTAGTATGATAGTTTCCACGTGTTTTGGTGGAATACGCAAGTAGTTGTAGTTTGGGTAGAATTTTTAGTGCGTCATTAAAAATGTATAGTTAAGGGTAGGATAAATACGTTAGCACAATAACGCCTACGTTAATTGCTCAGTGCGGTGGGGCTTTCGTAAATAATGCACGGGGTTGCCGGTCCGTTATATATGACGGTAGACGTCTCTAGAGGGTGGTAGTGATACCCGCAATTTTATTTTCCCCCGAGTCTTGTATTCGGTATAAAAATGACATGTTTTCGTCGCGTAGTACTGTTAATTGCATACGTGCTTTGCGCCGTTTGGGTGGAAAGTTAGAGCGGTTTTGTTTCGTGAACACATTCACACGTAGATATGTGATTTATTATTCTCGTATTCTATGAAAGTCATGTAAAGCCTAAAGTGATACCCTAGTGGTTAAGAAACGCGGCCTCTCGATCGAGGGGACCGTGGTTCAAATCCCAGGCACGCACCTCTGATTTTCAAATTTATGTGCGTATTAGAAATTAATTATCACTTGCTTAAACGGTGAAGGAAAACATCGTGAGGAAACCTGCATACCTGAGAGATTTATAAAAAAAAATCCCAAAGGTATGTGAAGTCTACCAATACGCACTTGCCCAGCGCGGTAGACTATGGCCTAATTCTTCTCAATGTGAGATGAGACCCGTGCCCAGCAGTGGGACAGTAATGGGTTGATGATGATGATGATGATGATGAAAGTCATGATATATTAAGCATATATTTATTTAATGTGATTATTAAATGAGAATTACTGAGTAAGAGTATACATGTCTAAATTAACGACTTAATTTAGAGATTCAGGTACAAGACTTCTGATCTTCAATGATGAATAATATAGAATAAGAGATCAAGTTTATACATCTTCTGACTTTACTTTACTGAGTAAGTAATTAATCTTATATAATTATGTTATTAATTTTGCAATTAATATGATCGTCCAAAATTAATTACTAACCTTATCTATAATGAAAATATCGTGTCGATATTTACATATCTGTCAGTTTTCCATGTATTATTGAATTTTCCAAAATGTATACATCGACCCAACGCAAATAATCTAGCGACAAGGATTATTCCCAAAACCATTTTCTTTCTGAAATAATTGCCGTATTTGGAAGGGGAAATATTGATGTTATAAATAATTATGAAATGTTTAATATATTTTCTTATTACATAGTCACTAGGAAGTAAATAATTGGTTGCAAGAACACGCATAGCCTTGCTTATTACTAGCGTAGGCCGTAATCGATCTACAAATTTGATCGACTTCGGACTCGGCTTGGCCAAATCAATAAATAAAAATTGAGGAGCACATAAGATTAATTATGGTGATTATTACCGTTGAATAGCAATCATGATAGTTTATTGAGGTCTTATAGGCAGTCTGAAAACATTCGACATAGATTGGCTGCTAACTTATACTGTACTCCAATCACAATTAAAAATGAATCGGTGTGAAGGAGTAAACTCTATTCCTCCTTCAGCTGTGAATAAATATGGATCTGCAGGCCATAGCACAGCAGCACATTGAGATGTTGCCACGAACAATGTAAAATTAAGTAAATCACTGAAGTTGAAGGTGGTAGAATCCTTTGCGGTTCGACTCCGGCAGCACCAACGCCACACCTATTTCTGTCTAATAACAGCAGTGTTAAGTACTGCTGTTTTATGTTTTGAATGGTATGGAAAGAGAGACATACTTTTTTGAGCCGTTTCAGCTTCATGACTCAGCAGTAAAGTGCGTCTGTGGCCAACCTCATGGAGGAATATCTATCTGGAATTGACTACAGATGTACATGGGCGACAGTAGCCACTTACCATCAGGTGGACAGGAATGCTCGTCTGCTAATGACTACGTAACAACTAAATGACGGAGACTTTAAAAATACTACCGTAGGTTTCTTTTTATAATATAGGAGTAGCAGACGAGCGTTCAGTTAAACTTAACAGTTTAGGTTAACCTTTTGTTAGTCTAATAATAATACAAATAGCTCATTGGCTTTAAATTACCGCATAATTCAGGGTTACTGAAAACTGCGCTGCGAGTTTCAACGGAAATATTTTGATTATGTTTATCTAGAATAATATTGCGAATGATCAAATAATTAACCACTATAAACAGTACTAAAATTCCTTTTGGAGTTAAAAGAATGGTAATTCTCTATTTTTTTTATAATATAGAAGTAGAAGACTGTCCACCTGAAGGTAAGTGGCTATTATCGCTCGTATACTTTTGTAAACAGTCTCAAATAAGATTAGATTTCTACCTGAGGTCGGCCACAGGTGCGCCGCTACCCCTGAGAACTAAGCTGGAATACCTTGGAAAAGTATGTCCCCTTATTAAACTGCAAACCAAAACACAGCAGTGTTTGACACTGCTGTTATTAGACAGAAATATGTTAAGCGGTGGTGTCGTTGGAGTCGAACCACAGAGCGTTCTACCACATTTAAAAGTAAGTACCACCTACCTATTATTGTACCCAGTATATGCAATATTATGATAAACCTACCATAGCCCTTTAACAGTTGAACAATCAAACAATAGCTACACAGTTTAGTCCGTAGAGGTTGCTACGAAGTTGTGTAGCGCTGTCGTAGAACTTACCATTGGAATCTAGAGTTCACTATAATGAAATCCGCATATGAATATATTATGACATTGTGTGAAGGCATATCTAATTCTATCTACAAAGTTTGAGTAATGTAATAAAATTTTGAAGGTAGTTATTAATAACGGTAAAAACAGTGATAGTGGTTTTAAATTCGGGTTTCTTTGCTGAGGATGGATTCGATCCAAGTCCGACCTCTGATTTTTTGAAATTTTTATGCATAGGAATTATTCACCGTGAGGAACCTGAAAGTTGCGCTAAACGTCCTTAAACACACTAACGTCACTCAACAGCCTACGTACCTACACTTGTCTAACAGGGCTAACGTAATGGACTATACCCAAAATCCTTATCATTCCTAGAGGAAACCCGTTTCCAGTGCCTAGCAGTGGGACAAAAATGGGTTGATGATTATAACAAAACAGTAAAATATTAACAGTGATAACCTGGTGGTGGATACACGGCTTCTTAATCGAGGTCTCTGAGCTGGAAATCCTCCGCAAGTTACGTGCGTATTACTAATTTATCATCATTTGCTTTTACACTGCAGGAAAATATCTTGAGGAAACCTGCATACCTGATTCAAAGATGTCCCTAAGATGTTTAGAGCCCTTGGCCAACACGGTGGACTATGACCTAATCCTTCTCATTCTGATAGGATTCACGTGCCCAGCAGTGGGACAGAATAACAATAGAGTAATAATTGTCAGGACTCTGTCACGCAAAATGTGAAAAATGAAAAACTTTTCGATGAAATTATTTCTTGATTGCTTACATTTTCCTCATCCGGTACAGACTGTGCGAAGCATTGTTCTTGCAATTAAAAACCTCGTGTCTTTTAATTTGACTTGACAACGACGAGAACACTCGTTTTTTCTTTTTGTCTTTCTATGACAATTACCCTCTCGTGGGAGCTCTTCCAGGCGTATCTTTGTTTGTCTGTTTTTAGGGTTCCGTACCCAAAGAGTAAAAACGGAACCCTCTTACTTCGGTGTCTCTCCGTCTATCATCGGGCTCTAGAACCGTAATAAATAGGCACTTGAAATTACAGAGGATGCATAACGCTGGCTACTATAACAACAAACACTAAAAATAAAGTAAAGTTGAATATTAACGAGGGTCTCCATACCGGTATGTTTTGGCATTTATCGATCTAACTGTTAAACCGTGCTAGGAAGACAGTTGAAATGATTACAATCCGTTTACTACTATATACATTATAATAAATACGAATAAAAACAATGAAATATTGTAATATAGTTAACCGCTTGCAGCTCAAGATAAAATGCTTATACGTTTAAAAAATGTTAATATTTTCACATTTTTAAACAAGGCGCTAAGAAAACGTAGATCGGATACGTACTCAGTTTTTATACCAACTTTGTGTACCAACGGTATTGCAATCAGGCCGGCGCCTATGAAAGTTTAACGAACTCGAAAAGTAATCTCATTTATGTATAGCTTTATTTTGCAACTCGATGAAAGGAAATTGTAAGCCTTCGTATAATATTCGCGCTTAATAATGGTGGATTGGACCTGATATTATTTCAAAAATATCCACTTTATATTAATTTGTGTATGTAAGTTTCATTATGACATAAAGGCTATGATTAGTGATGTGATATGAGGTTGACTATATAATAATTATCTGACCTTTTAAAAAAAAGATAGAAAATAAACCTCCAGTACATCTGACAATAATTGGCTACCGTTCATGGACATCTGTAATTAATAATTATCAACCCCATATAAGATTATATTCCCACCTCGATTCGGCTACATGTATGCCATTATCCGAGGGGACTGAGTTGGAATGCCTCCCTTAGACCCTTCAGACCATAAGAAAGCAACGTTTAACACTGTTATTAGGCAGGAATAGGTGTGGCGGTGGTGCCGCTGAGTCGAATCACGGTGGGTTCTACCACCTCAAAAATTCCTTAAATATTAGAGCTTTTTTTTTACTTCTGTCCTATAAAAAGTACAGTTCATATTTTTTTGCATATTGTATCTTTAGCATAAAGTTAATGAGTAGGGTATTCGAAGGCGCTAACATTGTAACAAGGTAATAACATTGTCCTTTATAAAAACGTACCCCCCTTAATATGTCCCCCTTACTACACCCTTCAGATTATAACACAGCAGCATTGTTAATGCTGTTATTAGGCCGAGGTAGGTATTGCGGTGGTGCCGCTGGTGTCGGACCATATAGGGTTCTATCACCTTCAAGAGTTCTTTAAATATTCATGTTTATTTTTTACTTCCGTCCTATAAAAAGTACTTTTCCTATTTTTTCTTTAGCATGTTGCGACGCGTATTACACGGAGGATTACAACTCATAAAGTTAATGAGTAGGGTATTCGAAGGCGCGTGGTAATAACATTGTCCTTTATAAAACCTTAGCGGCTCTCTGTTGATTGTTCGCCGAAGTTAATGGGTGCTTTCAAGTAATACGCCCTTAAGTAAGTGATAGCCGGACCCTTTTTTGTTCGCTGTAGCATATTGTAGCGATATGAACGTAGTTTTTGCGTTGCTGTGGTACTTTTGGTAGTACAAAATCATCTGAGAATGTTTTTCCGGGTAACTAATATAACAGTAAGTACCTATATATATTATATTATAGTTTTTTATAATATAGGAGTAGCAGACGAGTACGCAGTCCACCTGATGGTAGTTGGCTACTGCCGCCCATGGACATCTATAATCAACCCCAGATAGGATTCGATTTTCTACGTGAGATTGATCACAGATGCGCCGCTACCCCTGAGGACTAAGCTGGAACGCCTCGGAAATGTATGTCTCCCTTGCCATACCGTTCAAACCAGAAGACAGTAGCGCTTATCACTGCTGTTATTAGGCAGAAATGGGTGTGGCGGTGGTAGCGCCGGAATCGAACCACAAAAGGTTGTATGACCTTCATATTATCAACTATCTGGAGGCACGGCAGTGCCTCCGCCAAGTCGAGCCAAAGCCAAAAATAGCGGCACGGTATACATTTACAGTAATACGCTTCATGAAAACTTAACGAACATTTAAAATCCTTACATTTAAACCTCGGAGTTTTACGTGAAATCGTGAATGCAAGAGGCGAAGCTCTTGTGGGTAATCAAATTTTCCTTAAATTAACAACACTATGGGTCGGTTGCATCGCAAGCCCGTTAAATTTAAATATAACAAAAACTTTGACGGTAGCGATGGAATGTACCCATTCTGTATTGCACCAATTTATTTGTCCTTAATGTCATCTGTGCCGCTGTCACCACAACTTTAGTCCGTTGACACATACGGAAGTTGACAAATACTATAACTTTAACCGATCGAAATTGAGCGGTTAATGTTAAGTGTTAGATGACGTAATATAAACCTCAATTAAAATGGTGGAACTAATTAATCATTTTTTAATTATGGATTTGCGGGTTGGTGAGGCTTTTGTACATGATCCAACCTTAATGAACATTTAGATTCCTTATATTTAAACCTCAGAGATTTACGTAAAATCGCGACCCGAAAAATAGTCAACAGATTGTAAGCAAGAGGCGAAGTTTTTGTGGGTTATAAAATTTTCCTCTACATTTACAACACTATGAGTATGTGAGGATAAATAAAGAGCTGAAAATGTAACCTTTTAAACCCTGTGGCACCGCGCGAAATGTGGGACGGAATCTAAAAACAGCATTTTTAGGTTACCTAGGCTGCTTGCATTTATGAATTGCTCTTTATCTTATCCTGTGACCCGTCACATTTCTAGTTTCACACCAAGTTGAAAACTTGACTTCTGATAAAAGCAACAAGCGTAATACACTACATTTATAATATTTTTCTCATAAGTTTGACAAGTTCTTTTTGTTTTGGTATTTTAATATTCACCTTTCGTTTTTTAAAACGCTTTACTTAAGCATCGTCTTTTTGATTTTCGAATTCTCGTGAGAATAAGCCCATGTATTTGATGCTTTATTCAACATGTACCTATCTTTATCTTTACAGTGCATAAAAAAATTGTTCGCTAAATTGGATTGAGAATGACGTCACAAATCTTATCGTGTATTGTCTTTCAAACAATTGTGTTTTTCTATAGTTCAGTTTGATAGGTTGGAGTTACAGTTTAAAATACACTTGCAAGATTTGACCTTCACATAGACAAGGCAAGTTAAATAAAAATTGTGAAGTCACGACTGTGCTCGTTGACATTATACAGGAATATTTTAAACCAGCTTCATTGCGGACTCAAGCCACCTTGACGCCCTTGCAAGGGTGATCTATTTATATCCATGCCCCTACATACTTTCAGAGTCAGGCTTCGTACGTCACAAACACAACAAATGGACAGACAAAAGTTAATACATCAAACGGTAATTAATATTTTACAATTTCTAGTACGCAGCATTTGTCAAATTTCCATCTATGGCAAAAATTGGCTAGATTAACTATTTATTAATAAGTAAGTGGTTACCATTGATTTGATTAATGGATTTGACATACTTATCCCTTCTAATTTAGTTTTCAGGGGAAGTAGCACATCTGTGGCAGAATTTAGGTAGACTCAGAATAGACTCAGGAAACTTTAGCTGGGTTCGATTGTATATGTCCATGGGCGGCAGTAGCCTTACCATTAGGTGGACCGAGCACAGACCTCTGATTCTTCAAAGTTATGTGCGTATTAAAAATTAACTATCACTTGAAATACGGTGAAGGAAAACATCGTGAGGAACCTGCATACTTGAGAGATTTATAAAAAAATAATTACAAAGGTATGTGAAGTCTACCAATACGCACTTGGCCAGCGAGATGGACTATGGCCTAATACTTCTCATTATGAGAGGAGACCCGTGCCCAGCAGTGGGACAGGACAGTAATGGGTGGTTAATGATATGGCACTAACTTACTAAACGAATAAATTGTTAGTTGTCATATTACTCATTAAAGTTAACCATTTAAAACAAATCCTATTTGTATTCAAGTCGGTACGAGAACTAGTGACTGTGTTAATAAATCACATACAAACTGTAAAAACTTTTAACTTTGTTTCGCAACTTTGACAAATAAGCGCTTGCTATGACCACGACCTATACTGACATATATACGACTATACGACTATATTGCACATAATTTATGTCGTCCAGGGAACGAATTTCTCTCCGGAAAATGATTCTAAATTAATGTTACGGAAAATATGACAGTTTGAAAATTTTTTGAATGTGAGATTTAGTGGACGTATTTGTATTTTAAAGTATAACAAAATATAAGTACTTACATACATTTTATGAAAATTTTGTATGATATTTTGGAGTTAGTACTGAATTTCATGCCTGATTGTCGTAACTTATTTTTATATTCGTTTATAATAAGTTCTACCAAATACAACTAAGAATACTATACACATTAAAGCCTTTTAACTATAAGTATAAAATAAACTTAGTGTTCTTATCATAGTTTGTATTCTACTAAGCAGCTAGCGATACCTTTCCACATATTGAATACATACTAAGTCTCGTATTTTCTTTTTGGAAAAAAAAAGCTTTTTAAATTAACCTATTTTAAAAGTTAGTATGCAAAAGTTGCATGCACTTCGTCTTAAAACGTGTACGTAGAAGGAAAATATTAAGTTGTGGCTAAGATGCCGTTAAGTTTAACTTTAAGAAAAGTTAGGTATTTTTTGCTTTGAAAATTTTAGACTATTTAATTTGCATATTTTTGTTAAGTTCACTATAAAAGTTAATGAGTAAGTGTTGTTATAGAGGATAATGTCAGTTTTTACTACTTTTGAACCCATAATCTTAATCTAAATATATATAACTCAAAGGTGACTGACTGACGTAGTGATCTATCAACGCACAGCCCAAACCACTGGACGGATTGGGCTAAAATTTGGCATGCAGGTAGATGTAGGCATCCGCTAAGAAAGGATTTTGATCAATTCTACCCCCAAGGGGATAAAATAGGGAATGAAAATATTACTTCGTAACGCGGGCGAAGCCGCGGGCAAAAGCTCGTTCAACTTTATAACTTCAATATATATATATATTGTACTTACCAAATTCCTAAGCCTTATTTTGTTAAAATGTGCACATTATAAATATTACATCTTATAATCTTTATCCATTTTTAAGTGGAGAGGTAACGAAGATATGATAAGGGTAAACACACGTTAAAACGTTTTTTCTAAAATTCTCGCGTTTTGCTGGAACAACTGAATGAAAATCAGGCAAGCCAGACAATATACATACATGTTTTTTTTTCTAAAAAGCAGTGATAGCCTAGTGGTTAAGAAACTCGGCTTCTCGATCGTGCATCCGAGGTTCGATTCCCAGGCACGCACCTCTGATTTTTCGAAGTTATGTGCGTATTACAAATTAATTATGACTTGCTAAACGGTGAAGGAAAACATCGTGAGGAAACCTGCATATCTGAGAGATTTATAAAAAAAATTCAAAGGTATGTGATAATGTGGAGTCTACCAATACGCACTTGGCAAGCGCGGTGGACTATGGCCTGATTCTTCTCATTATGAGAGGAGACCCGTGCCCAGCAGTGGACAGTAATGGGTTGACGATGATGATGATTTTTTTAAATATATAATACAAATTTAGTCTTCCAGTACTCCATTAACTCAATTCTAGTAAGTTAATTCAAGGGAAATAACGTTCTAATCTACTTCTAACTTAGCGTCTTAAAGCAGCGTATATTTTAAAAACTTTATTATCCTCTACAGCTTTATGAAATATTGGAAAACTACATTCTTTAGACGATGTAGCGACGTTGTAACCGAGGCAGAGAAATATAGCTGATTTTTATCCTTCACTGGTATTGCCTGCGTCGACCCGAGAGGATTTAATGCACAGAATCTACATTTATACACGAATTCGACGTATATTTTATCAATTTAGTTCTTTTTATTGTTAAGATACGATTAAGCAGACGTACTACCTGATCGAAAGTAGTCAACGCCGCCTATGGACATTTGCATCACCATAGGAGTCGCCAATGCATCGCCGGCTTTGAAGGAGAGCTCTTTTTGCACCTTATTGAAGAGCTACACGTCATAGCGCTCCGGGAATACCTCAGGAGGAAGCTCATAGTCTCTAAATGTAGATTATATTTTATAAATGAACAAAAGCAATTCATATTTAAAACCTTCCTTTCATTCTTCCTGGCTTTACGCTTCAGTTGAGGACGGAGTGCATTTCACTGTTCTCAGAGAAGCGTAAAAAATACGTTTGAGTGCTAAATGACATATTGTTCTGGATATAATCATTTCTTATAACCCTGTGACGGTTTTCGACAAGCTTTAACGACTGATACGTGATACGTGATACGTAGTCATTAAATTGCAAGATTATCCTGTTATTCGAAATACAAAAGTGCTCATAAAATACAATTACGTCCAATATCAAGTACGAGTATTTAATAACTGATTAACCTTTTTTTCTTCTTATAATATAGAAGTAGCAGACGAGCATATAGTCCACCTGATGGTAAGTGGCTACTGCCGCCCATGAACATCTGTAATTAACCCCAGCTAGGATTAAATATTCCTTCCTGAGGTTGGCCACAGATGCGCCGCTACCCCTGAGGACTAAGCTGGAACGCCTCGGAAAAGTCTGTCTTACTTACCACACCTTGCAAAACGGAACACAGCAGCGCTTAACGCTGCTGTTATTAGGTAGAAATAGATGTGGCGGTGGTGCCGCCGGAGTCGAACCACCTTCAAACCACCTCGCTTTCATTAAACTCACCTGATATTTCATTTGAGATATGCGTACCCTTTTATTATTTAAGTCTTTCATAGGAACTCCATACAAAACATTTCAAAACATATTCCACATTTTATAATATATCAAAGTTTCTCCTTGACGCAGTGGGTCGCATTTGACCGCAGAAGCAAAAACGCTCGAGATGTTTTCACTTCACCGTAAAATCCACCTTAGAGCTGTTTTAAGCGAAATTTGCTGCAAACGCTTGAGATAAAGACGCTCGGCTTCTTTATCTCAAGCGTGGCTTTAAAGAGATAGAGATTTATATTTTGTTACAAAAACTAATATAACATAAAAATGCAATCGACGTCTATATATATATCCCTATATATCACTACAAAGTAAAAATATTTTGAATAAAATGTTGGTAGATTACCAATGTACTTCTAAATATTTACTAATTTTATATACTAATTAATGAGCCGTAATACATATTCCTAACTCAAAAATTCTAACTTAATATCAGTATTTTTTAATATACTAAAACTATTGTAGTCCTACGCCTTTGTAAGTTGATTTTCTTACCATGGAAATATAATAATGTTCGAGATGTTTTCACTTTACCGTAAAATCTGTCTAAGAGCTATTTGAAGCGAAATTTGCTGGAAATGCCTGCGATAAGGACGCTCGCTTCTCGAAGCGTTGATTTAGTTTACATTTTATGCCTAAAATGTCAGCCCTTGTAGATATTTTAGAAACATTCATACACATATTTTATGAATGAAATTTGTTTTGAATATTAGTGCTTAAACTCGTATTAGTATTTAAACTCTTCAATTCATACTTCTCTTCTCTTGTTTAGGTATAGTAAGGATTTTGGCTTTAATTTTTCTCACCAATATTTTTAAACGTTTTTTTTTCTAGAAGCACTAAAATTTTATTACAATAATAATAAAGTATATGGTGGGATTTTATAAAAATATATACATATGTCGACTTGGGATTGTTAAGAATATTTTCACCTATTATATTTTTTTATTATTTCGCGTGATATTTAATTTGACTATAAATATTTGCAAATTACTCAGCGGGACGTCATATTTCTACGGAATTCTTTCTCAGTAGAGTTCCTCAGAGTAGCATAATTCATTACTTTGCCCTAAAATTTCAAGCGAAACAGAATTTGCTGAAATGTAAGATAAAGACGCTCGCTGTATGAGCTAAGACTTAACGAAAATTATTGAGTTTGGATGAAAGGTGGTTTATTTTTACATAACTCGTATATTACGACATTGCTTTCATAATACTTCCTCGTAAAAAGCATTACCAAAAATGTTGACAAATTATTTTTTCAATTGGCTAAAGTACGTTTGTTTTAAATATTACATTGTTTTAACCGTTATTTTTATATTAATATACTCTTGTCTTGTTTATATTAATATATAATTTTATATCATTGTTATGTTCTGTTGAAGTATGCAATCAAGAATATCTATCTATCTCTTAGTTGCTTAAAGAATAAGACAAGCACTTTGTAAGTAATAAGAAAACTGACTTACAAAACCTGTAATTGATAAAATAAATCGAAGCAGTAATTGCTCGCCATATTGAATAGCGATTAACTAGCTCAAACCTATTAAGTTTCATTAATCCTATACGTATAGCATAAGACAGATTAGATTCTAATTATAGTGATAGTTTATTAATGGCGGATTGTGTATCTACTAATAATAAGTTACATATTGATTGGTAGCTACACTTGATGTTACATGTTTGTCTTTAATCTATATAACAATTATACTACGTATGTACAACATATTTATCTCGCATGAGTTGTCTCGTTTTTCCTCCTGGCCGTATTGGGAATACGCGAGGTGTATTAGACTTCTGGCGTTGGCTCCTTGGAGATCCCTCAAAAGGTATACGAGTATCGTGCCGAATGAGCAACAAGGGGTCATGAGTGATTTTTACCTCCTAAAATCCTCCCTACCATCTCAGTTCTTTTTAAATGCAACCATGAAGACTCCGGGATCTCTAACAGAATACAACCAGCGTCTTCCGAGTATGGTGTCTCTACCGGGCTCAGTGCTGGAGAACTTTGGCTTATCCTACACCTTCAAGCAACGTGTACACATACCGTCTTTGTCAGGATCACTGGTGGGGCAGTTCGAGCTCCCACTTTTGCCGTTCACCGCTCACTTTTACATCAGGTTTATGCTACTAGGCGATATAGCTAAGGAGCTCTATTCTGGTCTCAACATTACAGGGACAATCCATATCTTTTCTAAAAGTCATCCCTAGTTTAGGCGGTTTTATCTTCGTATCCTCACATTTGCATTAAAGTCACTAGTGCGTAATTTACAGGCCTAAGTACGTTGGCATCTATCGGAGACTATCTACATTATAAATTACATATAAGTGTTAAATTTAGACAATATAAGCTTTGTAGTACTGAAAAGAAAGATAAGGCAAAAATAAAAGTAAACAAATACATTCACATTTTGAATGTTACTATTTCCATCGTTCTGATTTACCTTTATCGACGGAAAACAAAACATCCGTGGCATGTGTCTGTACCTGGATGAATTTATCATTCATTTCCGGGCTTCGGTCTGCAAAAACGAATCTGCCTGTTGTTCGCATTTGAGTTTTGTTTGTTCATTTTAATTTTCTAAAAATTCTACCGACCGTATGAACGTGCTTTATTGCAAGAATTTACTTAAAAATCCAATTAAATTTAGATTAAATAAAGATTGAATAAACCTTGTATTGAAATCTACTTTTAAATTAAAATACGACAATTTGATGTTATTCAAAGAATGAAGTAATTTAAATGAAATCTTTAACTAAAATGGTGCCTATAATTTTTGTGATACATTCTTTAATACAATAACAAAAGTGACTTTAACTTTAATGTTAAAACTAGAACTCAAATCATCTTAGATATAGCTTCAGTTTATATATAACGACCCGCGTGGCGGAGCGGCCACCATACTGATTTGACGCACAAAGGGTCCCGGGTTCGATTCCCGGCCAGACAGATATCTAAATGATGAATTTAGATTTCTGTTTCTGGGTCTAGGTGTTTGTGTATTTGTCTATGTGTGTGTCCATGGCACCTACGACACAGGGAATCCTAGTGTGGGGCTGTGAGTGTAGAAAGCGTTTAAGCGTTTATATTCCTAATAGCTCCTCTACGTGCGTTTTCAAGATTTTTACAATTAATTAATTACATACATCAACGTTGAAAATGCCCTAAAATATCATTGTTGATAGGATTACGAGTTAGAGAGTACTATAAGTGTGACTATCTATTAGTGAGAGACTATCTATTTAATCTGGAATGCCTCGTATTAATATGTATATCACTCATCCTCTATCATCTACACTCTATCACACTCCTTTACTGCGCTCCTTAAACCAGAACCCAGAACAGCTTAATACTGTTTTATGGGGCAGGATAAGTTGTGGTGGTTTTTGTCGTTCTCCGTGACCAAAGTAAAAAATAATTCTAAAGAAAAAAGTCATAATCGTAGTATGAAAATAATATTAGAACAAAATTTATTCATATAAATGAAGTAAATCAGATAATAAAAGAGAACTCGGCGGTGCAAAGCAGTTCTGAGGAAAGTAGTTTAATTCGACCTCATTCCTTTCACATCTGTAGCTTCTCTCTTTGAACTAGATAAGAGGAATTCAAAGTACTTTATTTGTCTCTACAACAAACGTATTACATTAATTGTATTGGTAAAATAATCCTTTATATAAATGAAATGGTGTTTTCTTCATTGCATGATTATGCACACACAATATAAACAAGAAAAAAACAATCAAATAGTATGTATCAAGGTACTTATTTATGTTACTAGCACTGTATAATTACTGTATCAAATTATGTCCCTGTAATTGGTCCAAGTGGGTTTTAAATGATGAGTAGGAAGGTATGGACAGCAATATTTTGTTTTGTAGTTATTCAACTATTGTTGTTTGGTTAGCAAGACGCTAAAGTAATTATCGGTGTTTACCAATTTTTACTCACCTAAGTTCTAAATACAATTATGACCTAGAAACTGATAAATATAATGATAACTGAAAATTAGTTAAATCAGTTAAATTTTGAAGGTGGCAGAACCCTTCGTGGTTCGACTCCGGTGGCACCACCGCCACACCTGATAATAACAGTGCTACGCGCTGCTGTGTTCCGTTTTGAAGGGTGTGGTAAGGGAGACAGAAT
This sequence comes from Epargyreus clarus, assembly GCF_041222505.1. NCBI lineage: Eukaryota > Metazoa > Arthropoda > Insecta > Lepidoptera > Hesperiidae > Epargyreus > Epargyreus clarus. Next base: position 11,657,200 of record NW_027332213.1, read on the forward strand.
TTTCCGAGGCGTTCCAGCTTAGTCCTCAGGGCTAACGGCGCATCTGTGGTCGACCTCAGGTAGGAATCATATCTTAATTGCAGATATTCATAGACGGCACTTACCACTTACTATCAGATGGACTGCATGCTCGTCTGCTACTCCTATATTATAAAAAAAATCGAAATATTGATCTTTGGTAAGCTAAAATTGATTGACTGAATATTTATTACTAACTTGCATAAGTCGTTCCTGTTGAAGACGGCAAAATACTTTAAAAGGATTTTAGATATATAGAAACATAGGTAATGTTCAAAAGTTTACTTTTAAGGATGGAGTAGTAAGTAAATTACGAACAGAAAACCTTTAATAAGCGAAGTACATTCAAAATAAAATTACACTGCAGTAATTTAGTAAAAAATAATGAATGAATAAGTACTTGTAAACTACGTAGGAGTATCAGGTTTTGTGTAAGTACTATTTAGTTAGGTTATGTGCTACGAGTATTAAAGTTCCGCTCAAAAGAGGCATTGCAAAGTTTGTACGGTTAACTTTTTCAGCACTGTGTGTTTTGCGACAAATTAGTAAACATAAAATGCTCTATGAATAGAGTCAGTAAAACTAGGTAGTATTTTATATTTCCTTTAGTTATAAGGATAAATTGGCCCTGTACTCTTAGTATGAGTTTTGACGTTTATTTTTGTAAAAACGTTAAAACTCATACAAAGGGATTTTTTTATTTTTTTGTAGATAACACTAAGCTCGACGGTAGTTACCGAACAAAAAAAAATTGCCAAACAAAAGAGAAAATGTCATTAAATTATTTACTAGCTATAACTATTTTATTTCTTACTGTCCGCTCAAAGACGAGCTACATCAATACGTATAAGTAAAAGGTAAAACGAATACATTTCTTTTATTTTTATTTTATTTATTATAAAATAAAATAAATAAAATAAAAATAATATTTCTTGTCCATGTGTGCTAATCGTCGCTGTAATTACAGCATATTAGTGTCAGGCCGTTTATCCGCCGCTTCTAACTTCAACTTTAAACATTAATATCACTTCATACAGTATCTATGACGCCGTAACTACTTGTATAGAAAAGTTAAACGAGTTCTGTAAAACATGAATTTGTAACATATTTCTTTTGAACTGATTTACATAGAAATGTCATTATCATTAACCCATTACTGACCCACTACCGGACACAGGTCTCCTCTCGGAAAGAGAAGGATTAGGCCATAGTCCACCGCGTTGACCAAGTGCGTATTGGTAGACTTCACATATCTTTGAAAACTTTATTTTTAGATTCCTCAGGTATGCAGGTTTTCCTTCACCGTTTAAGCAAGTAATAATTCATCTCTTATAGGCACGTTGGAAAATCAGAGGTGGGATATGAACCTCGGTCCCCTCGATCAAGAGGCCGACTTTCTTTATCTAGGCTTGTTTTATAATATAGGAGTAGCTGACGAGCGTACAGTCCACCTGATGGTAAGTGGCTACTGCTGCCCATGGACATCTGTAATCAACCCCAGATAGGATTAGATATTCCCACCTGAGGTTGGCCACAGATGCACCGCTACCCCTGATGACTAAGCTGGAACGCCTCGGAAAAGTCTGTCTCCCTTACCACACCCTTCAAACCGGAACACAGCAGCGCCTAACACTGCTGTTATTAGGTAGAAATAAGTGTGGCGGTGGTGCCGCCGGAGTCGAACCACAAAGGGTTCTAGCACCTTCAGAATAGGCTATCACTGCCTTTCCAATCAATCAAAAAGCTATAAATATTTAATCCAAATATAATCATATATGAAATAAGGTTCCAATCCTATCGGGATTAATAGCTTAAGTAATTTCCGCTTACATATTTACCAGTAGTTAATATTAAATGCCGTAACCCCTTGAGCAAATACAGGTTTATCTTGCGGTAGTATTAAATTGTTTTAATACGTTCATACATAATATATTACACACTTATGAGTATTCTACAATACGTTATATTATTTAGTGAAATCCGATCAACCAATTACAACAGTACATTAGATAGAAATATAGTCCCTTTAGTTCCGGGACCAGAATAGGGCTACGGTATCCCCTGCCTGTCGTAAGAAGCAACTAAAAGGGGGCTTATGGGGTTGCGGGTGGCAAGAGTGGGAGCTCGAACTACCCGGCCAGCAGCTCTGGGAAGGTCGGCGATATGTGTGGTAGCATACCGCCGTACGCTCCAGATGGTGTGGCGAGCGTCAAGCTCACCTAGGCGGAGCCCGTCGGGGCAACGCGCTAAGAGGACTCCGGTTGCGTTTTTTTTTTTTGAGATCCCGGAGCCCTCTACGAAGCGCTGAGGACGGCCACCAGGGGGGTTTTAGTGCGGTAAGAATCTCACATAACCCTGGGTCGCTCCCACGAGTACCTTTTGAAGGTTTCCCCCTCGTGAACAAAAAAGAAAAGATGGAAATATAAGTATTATAGACACGTAGAGGGTAATAGTGAGTTCTGTCCAGTAATAATGTGAATGAAGATTTTTTTTAGAACTTACATATCTGTGCTATGAATTCATGTCACCCACGTAACAGGAAACAATCCTGTGTATATGATATCAATGAGAACTCTTCGGAAATGTTATAAGTCAGCATAGGCAATCTAAGAAACTAGAAACCCACAAATCCTTACAGTTCTACAATAACTAAATTTTAAGTAATCTAAACAGAAACATAGGCATAGTAGCTAAAGAATTATTATAAATACAAAAAAACCTGACTGAATAAAAATATGTGTTAGATACTTCAACAATTTTGCCATTTTTAAAAACCATCAAGCCGTTTGCTTGTAGGACATATCAAAAAATGAAACATACCTACATACGCTTGAAATACTTCAATCACCCTTCAGTCGCAAAGCAGCCGGGTAAAACTGTGCTATACCAGCCTTATACAATGACTTTCACCATAATTAGAACTAGAAAAAACAAGGTTAAACGTTCGTAATGCTCAAACGAGACCAACACAGCAATAAACGCCAAGGTAACGCACAAACTGAGCACCCTTCGTGGGCGAACGTAAAAGCAACTGTAAATATTTGGCGCGTTAAGTGCTTATAAAGGTTACAAAGGCCGGTTTAATAATAAATCAGACTAATCGCGTAAAAGGCAAGAAATGTTTATTTTTAGCTTATGTTTTATTTAATACCAAACGAGCACGGAGCAGTCCACCGGATGGTAAATGGTAACTGCCGTCAGATTCATAGTAATCGGCCACAAATGCGATGGTACTCATGAGGAATACGTTTGAAGGTTTCATATCAGTATATCTCCCGAACTACGCTCTTTAGACCAGAGCACAGCATTTATTAACACTGTTGTTAAGGCAGAAATAAGAGTAGCCGATGCCCCCGGGTTAGAAATATTAAGGGTTTTCCTTATTATTTATAATTAACCATTTGGTAAGTGATACCTGCCGCCTATTAGTTAACCCCAGATAGGATTAGAATATTACCTTAGATTGACCATAGATGCGTTGCTACCTTGAAGACCTCGCCTCGCCTGGTAAACGCCTCGTATTTATATCTACCCCTTATATATCCAACCAGAAAACAGCAGTTATAATATTATAAGAGTGGCGGTGAAGCTTCCGGAGACGAATCACGAAATGTTCCATCGCCTTATATCTATTAACATTTGATGACTAACAATCTTTATAAAGGCCGGTTTAATAAAAAAAAATTAATCGCGTGAGAAACAAGATACAAAACTTGTATACCCGAAGCGGCATGAAATTGTTTTAACTATGTACATAGTTCGTGACGTAGTCTGCATTTTTCAGCTTAGTTTTTACAAGGCCGTGAATACTATGCTTATAATGTTTCAAACTTTGAAATTACTTTGGTTTTTTTACTTAAAGTTTTAACGGACAGACAACGTATAGCTTAAGCTTGGTCTAGAGTAAAGTTTGTAGAGTTCCTGCATAATGCACTAAGATTATTTTATAAATTTATACCTATTAAAGGCTCAATAGAGATTCCATCATCATCAACAACCCATTACTGTCGCACTGCTGGGCACGGGTCTCCTCTCATAATGAGAAGGATTAGGCCATAGTCCACCGCGCTGGCCAAGTGCGTATTGGTAGACTTCACATACCTTTGAGATTTTTTTTTATAAATCTTTTAGGTATGCAGGTTTCCTCACGATGTTTTCCTGCAACGATTAGCAAGTGATAATTCATTTCTAATACGCACATAACTTTGAAAAATCAGAGGTGCCTGGGATTTGAACCTCGGACCCCTCGATCGAGAGGCCGAGTTTCTTAACCACTAGGCTATCATTCATTCATTCCAATTCAATAGAGATTGCCAGCTTTAATGGACTAAGGTTTCTTAAATAGACAACAACCTTTGTTTTAGTATTTGACAACTTTTATGATGCAGAGCTCACCAGATCGGTCTTACTCGAAGAAGGTTCCAGGTTTGATCTCCGGCCAAGTAAATATCAGAATATATTTTTGTATGAGTTGTAAGCATTTATTATGTTAATGAGAGAGACGATTTAATTGCTGGTGAAAAGCTGTCTAGCAGATAACTATGCAATATTGAGAGAACAAGATGTGATAGAATAAATTGTCAGATAAAATAAATAATGGAGTCGTAATTTAATCTTTTATTATATATAATAGTCTTTCAGAAATAATTGGCTTACATTTTATATTACTCTACAAGATGAAGATGTTTATGTACCCGTCAAATCTAGATGTTGTTTATATACCTACTTGTCTTGGGGCGTGACCTTAACATCAATAAATAAGGTATCTTCGAGTCAAAAATCGAATCCTCCCTTTCTATATGAGATCTATGTCCAATGGCCATAAAAGGGCAACTGAAACTGTTACTATAAACATAAAACTATCGATATATAAAAACAAAGTTATCAAACAAGAAATTAATAAACAGTAACAGTTGAACTGCAGAAAAACGGTCTAAAAATAATCGCTATATTTTCAGAGTGCGCGCTTTGCAGATCTTGTTTGCACAAAATCTTATAGTTTAAAACTCTGCTCTCTGTTTTATATTTTCATTGCTCCGGAAATATACGAGAATTATTATTCACTTTCAAATACAAAATGGAAAGTCAATTCAAAGATGTTTAATATTTTTCTTTGGTTTAATAAATACCTCTTGTGGTTCGATCCGGCGGCTTCACCGCCATAATTATTTCTACCTAATATCAGCTGTCTTAAGCGCTTCTGTGTTCTGGTTAGAAGAGTGTGGTAAGGAGACATACTTATCACACCAGCTTATCATTTGTGGGCGTCCGCAGGTAGAAATCTAATCTTATCTGGGTTTGATTACAAATTTTCATGGGCGGCAGAGTCCCTTACCATCAGTGAACTGCATGATCGTCTGCTAAAAGGTGTTTAAAACTTTATAAAATGATTATGTTACATGTATATTTATCTAAATATCTATTTATTAGATATGTGTTTAAGCAAGTTAGGACGTCAAACGAACCTCGACCCTATTGATATTGTTATCGACGATAAGTGAAACTGGGTCACAGGGTTAATGTATAGCCAAAAGATTAGATAAAAAGGGGCCATTATATTTTTTGAAATCATTAATATTCGTTTAGAAGCTATAAAAGGAAATTGTAGGTGGCAACGCATCATAACCTTATATATAAAATTCTCGTGTCACAATGTTAGTTACCGTACTTCTCCGAAACGGTTTTACCGATTTTCACCAAATTTTATATGCATATTCAGTGAGTCTGAGAATCGGCTACTATCTATTTTTCATACCCCTAAGTGATAAGGGTTGTTTACCAGTGGCAGTCTTATAAATAAAACAACTTTTATTCTTATAAACTGTAAAAACTAACTGACATAAATAGGTATGACATTTATCACCGTCTTCCAAAAAAGATTCCAGTTCATCAAGTCTTAAAGTTAACAAAATAACCCATACATGTATATGGGTACATTTTGTTTTTTTTTGTTTTCGACCTTCAAAAGGTACCCGACGACGTGGGAGCGACGCCGGGCTATGTGCGATTTTTACCGCACTAAAACCCCCCGGTGGCCGTCCGTTTAATCGCCTCTTACAACAGGCAGGGGATACCGTAGCCCTATTCTAGTCCCGGAACTACAGGGAGAATACAGGGAACTATCTATGCTACAAAAGTTAATTCAAAAGTAGTGACAATTTCGTTAAATACTTTTATACATACTAAAACTAGCAGACAGGAAGACGAACTACCATTACTATCAAATGGTGAAGTGTTAATTTACCAACGGACATTTAAAACGTCAGACCAGACCAGCTATCAGACCAGTTTTATTGACAGGCGGACTTAGAAGTAAACTCGAAACCATTTTATTCGTGTATGTACTGCAAGTACAAACACAGAACAATGAGGTTTGTCTCAAATTCTGTTTGTGTTTCGACCGCTAGTTTTCGGAATAGGGTCGTAGATACAGTAAAATACTTCGGACTACAAACCATTGAAAGAAATGTATTCGTAGTTACGGCGTCATAGATACTGTATGAAGTGATATTAATGTTTAAAGTTGAAGTTAGAAGCGGCGGATAAACGGCCTGACACTAATATGCTGTAATTACAGCGACGATTAGCACACATGGACAAGAAATATTACATACCAGCACCCTTACATTTTTACAAAAAATACTGTTTTTGTATTTGTTTACGTATTTTCCCATAGATTTCCAATCAGCGCCCCTAGTGGACTGTACCAGAACTGAACAGTACAGAAGTGGCAACGCATCGGTTTCAGGATGATCATGTTCGGCAGTGACCACTTACCCTCAGATAGGTGTGGTAAGGGAAACGTACTTTTCCGAGGCGTTCCAGCTTAGCCCTCAGGGGTAGCGGCGCATCTGTGGCCGACCTCAGGTAGGAATATTTAATCCTATCTGGGGTTGATTACAGATGTCTATGGGCGGCAGTAGCCACTTACCATCAGGTGGACTGCATGCTCGTCTGCTGCTCCTTTATTATAAAAAAAACGAATGCAAGGTCGTTTGCTACTTCAAATTTATAGAAAAAAAAAAACAATTATAATATTTTTACAGGGTTATGATTCATTCATTCATTCACAATATACATACAATATATGATCAAAAAATATTTATACGTACTCATTTTTTAGTCGGCATACGAAATTCAGATGAAGAGAACAACAATAAAAGAACCAATTTTAAAAACTACCAGTAACAGAAATCCTGCTTTCATTCTAAAACAAAAGTTTTGTATTTCAATCAATTCTAGTTACTACTATAGATATATATTTATTAAACGGGGTTAGCTTTTGTTTTTACGTAGTTGCCAAATCCACTGCTACTTACTATAAGGCTAGATTGTTTCTTAAATAAAATCTTTTAATGCCTTAACATCACCAAAGTCTTAGATAAATAAACCAAAGTATAGGAGCATGAGTTGAATGTTATTTTTTAGTTTTTAAGTTATTGATAAGTTTTCTACCTAATGTCGGCTACAGATCCGTTACTACCCTTAGGTACTAAATTGAAACGTCTTGAATATCTCCTTTACCATACCTTTCAAACAGGAACACAGTTGCGCTTAACAACGTTGTTAGTTACTTATGTTGTTAGTAGGCAACGTTGTTAGTTGTCCCTGTAGTTCCGGGACCAGAATAGGGCTACGGTATCCCCTGCCTGTCGTAAGAGGCGACTAAAAGGGGGCTTCCGGGGTTGCGGACGGCAAGAGTGGGAGCTCGAACCTCCCAGCCAGTAACCCCGGGATGGACGGCGGGATGTGTTGGAGTTGGAGGCGTTCCGTTGGAGATCCCGGAGTCCTCTACGCAGCGCCGAGGACGGCCGGTGGGGTTAGTGCGGTAAGAATCCCACATAACCCCGTGCCGCTCCCACGGCATAGGGTACTTTTTAGGGGAGACTAACACCTCCAGAATGCATTCATGAGGTTCTGTTTAGGTACATTTACCTTTATTACAATTAATTTATGAAACTTATCATGCTTTTAATTTGCCTTTTTGTAAGAATACATAAGTGAGGCAAATATAATAATTATGATTAATTATTTACCTTTTAAAATTTTATACAAAGCCATCATATTTTATATCAGTACAACACGAACAATAAAATAAATTTGCAACATAAGCTGACGCAAATTAGTTTCGTTTGTTGTTGTTGTATGATAATGCCCGCATCATGCAATCATACGAATCATTTATCTCTATCATAATAAAGTCAAAAATAAACGAGGCGTACGTTTGATATATTAATTGAATAAGGCAACACTCCCATTGTATCTACCAACCCTCATTACGTTAACGGGACGAAGTTGACTCCGTAGGTTGTATATTTACGGAATATGCCTAATTGGGGAAATTTAGGCGATCATTAGGGTTCGGTAGTGGAGCACTTATTTCGTCGCCCCCGTTTGTTATACCCTTTAGCGTCTAAAGTTTCTGAATTGGTTTCATGAAATTTTCCGAATAAATTCCCATTTGTTTTGTAAACTTACTTTTTGGTCATAAATTATTTATTTAAACTTTTTTATAACTCAGATACGTAAATATATAGTTAGATTCGATGCACTACGTATTCCTTCTAGTCAGCCTTTGTGATTCAATTATAAAGACTTACTCATGTGTAATTTTGAAATATATGGTTTTGAACGTTAGCTAGGCATGTGTTATCAATTCCAGATAGAATAACTGCTACAATAATGTCCTACTCTAAACGAGAAGATATAATTGTAGTCTCGAGATTGCCTTTATGGCAGATCGTCCTGGGTAATTCACATACATTAAGTTATTATTTAAAACCAAACAGTTTTAGAAAATCTATAGTACCTATGTGGTAAATAAGGACTATAACTAGTTATACTATAGTGTTTTAAGTATAAAAACTTATATTTTTATTGCAGTTATTTTTAAATACCTAATCTCTGATTTGATCCATGTATCAATTTTCCAATACCCCGTCAGATGTTAAAGAAAATGGCGTCTAATAAAATTATCAGAAGCCGATATTCCCTGAGTCATACAACTCAGCATTTTCTTATATTGAAGCATATTGATGTGGTTTTATGTGTTACACTGAAAATCAGTTTTAGGCGTTTTTGGGCTCTGGGTTGAAGTGTGGAAACGCACACAAGGAATTATAAAAAAAAAAAATTAGTATAATCGAAGTCTTGTTGAAGGTAGCCAAGTATAAATATAGTCGGTAGTATATATACGGTACGAAGTAACGATATTAAAATTACACGTAAGTAAGTATACAGTAGGCATTATAACTATGTATATCCCCGTTATTAAACTGTTCTTGCTGAAGTCTCCGACCAGAATGCCGCTCTCTGTTAACTCGAGCGCCGCCATGATATCATCCCCACTTGACATCCTCACTGCATCATCAAATGAGTGACTTATTATTTTAAAGTACTGTTATAAAAATGCGATATCGTTAATATCCAAGCTTTGTATTAACGACGATAACATTAGTTTAATTCACACAAGGAATTATATTTTTTTATAATTCCTTGTGTGCATTTCCATTATAACCTAAGATTGGACCTGTATTCATATTTGGATTTGATGAGCGGTGGTGATCATTTTACACCAGATAAACTTACAGGTCCTTTGCATCATTGCTTTTACAAAAAATAAGTGAGCTTCAATCTTTTTCATCCTCTCAGAAAGGATAGATCATCCTTTCAACACACACACACTACGTACAAAGCAAACATTTTATAATCGATGGTTTTGATGATCCGTGTGGCGAAGCGTTGATCATACAGTTCTGACGAGCGGAGGGTTCTGGGTTCGATACCCGGCCAGACAGATCTATATATATGCAGTTTTCTGTTCTGGGTCTGGGTGTTTGTGTATTCGTCTATGTATATGTTGTACCCACAACACTGGGAATACTAGTAGAAAGCGTCTTTATTATACCTCATTATATCTATAGTATAACAAAATCTCAATAACATTACTTTTTATTCAAACCAATTAATGTAAGATCTAAACTACATACTTTTAAATACACACATCTAACATTAAACACTTTTTGCTGGAATTGCAATAAGCTTATTTTTCCTCGTACATTTTTTTCTTATTTCAAAGTTTACGTACAGGAAGCTTTGTGGAAATTACTTTTATACTCAAACGCTGCAGCGTTTATTCACCTCGCGTTAAAGGTAAAAGCAGAAATTAAAAGTATGATTTGGGCAAACTTTTCTGGTTATATTTCATACCATTATTTACTTTAATTTATTTTGGTGCGTATTTTCCAAAGTGTTTTTTTTTAATATAAGAGTAGCAGACGAGCATGCAGTCCACCTGGTGGTAAGTTAACTGCTGTTTTTAGGTAGAAATAGAGTGGGAGCTCGAACCATCCAACAAGCAACCCCGGGAAGGACGGCGGTGTGTGTGGCCGTATACCGTTGTAAGCTCCAGGTGTGCGGGAGGAGCGTAAACTGCTCCCCCAGGGCAGTGCCCGATAGGGGCATCGCGCTCGGAGGACTCTGGTTGCGTTCCATCGGAGATCTCGGAGTTCTCCACCAAGCGCTGAGGACGGCCACCGGCGGGGTTTTAGTGCGGTAAAAGTCCCACATAACCCGGCGTCGCTCCCACGTCGTCGGGTATCTTTTGAAGGTTTCCCCCTCGTAAACAAAAAAAAGGCGGATTCTAGTTTGGAACGCAAGATAATGAATATACTTTGTAAAGTACATGAGGTATTTCCTGGTAATTATTAAATAAGTTTACGCCAGATAATAATTATAACCAATTTTTGCCTTTCAAAGTTTGGAATTTGAAAATTTAATTACAGTCTGGAATAATTAATGATATCGAATTTTTGTACGCTAAAATTATTAAAATATTAACGAGCCTCATTCGGAATGGCCTTACCCTATTTATTAATAATAATTATATTCATTAATGCGACGTATGCACACATGAGAAAATATTCTGATCAAAATCTCGATTTTATTGTAATTTAAACCACCATAATTTTGTTATAATGGCACAGTTTCTTGTTATTAGAATTCAATGTATTAATTCTAAAGTGGTGATTAAATTAAATTTTAATTAATTTTTAGGGACCAAGCTTGTATTCATATAATGAGTTATATTAAAACTTGATGCTAACATTTACCTTGAATATAGCTCTTAAACTGGGGTTGAACTAGTTTAAACTTAAACTCCTTATTGGCCCGACCTAAACTCTAGGCCAACACCTAAAACTATTGGAGTAAAGTACGGCAAAGAGCTAATTGAGTAAGTGAAAGTTTATTGTTTCGAACATACGAAGTTACGATCTTAATTATTCAATCAATTAACATGTTTGGTTCAAAATTGTTTCTTAATCGATTTTTTTTAACGTTAATAAAAACTAGTCACTGTCATTCGTGAACATCCGTAATCAACTCTATATAAAAATCGTTCTACCTGATCACAGGATATGTATGATCAGAGCATATGTATGCTTGGCTATCCCTGAGGACTTTTTATATAATATAGGAGTAGCAGACGAGCATGCAGTCTACCTGATGGTATGTGGCTACTGCCGCCCATGAACATCTGTAATCAACCCCAGATAGGATTAGATATTCCTACCTGGGGTCAGCCAGAGTTGCGCCGCTACCCCTGAGGACTAAGCTGCAACCTCGGAAAAGTCTGTCTCCCTTACCACACCCTTCAAACCGGAACACAGCAGCGCCTAACACTGCTGCTAACTGGTTAAATCCTGAAAATGTGTAATACCATTTTCATACAAACTCAACATTGAGATTACCAAGGCGCATTATTTAGAGTGGTTCCTATAAAAAATGTTGGTTTCTTAAGAAAGGCCTATAATCCGGAAGAAGTCTTAAGAAAAAAGTCCACAATGATGAGTGTGTAGTGATGTTTCTGGATAAACTTTCATCATGCACATCAAAATTTCAGATAAAATATTCATAACCCACGCCCACACCACACTTTACGCCTTACAGGATAGATGTATGATTTTTCGCGAACGATATAAAAGTAGAAGTTTTGTTATAAATTCATATTCTTTAGCCGCTCGTGTAAGAACATATAAAAGTACGACCTAACTCGCATTACGTTGAGGAAAATTACGTTCCAAAAATTGCTTTTACAGATCTATCGGAGCCTTGGTTATTTATAGGAGCAATTTTGGATTACGCCTCGTATCCCATGAATGTCGAGCAAGGTCTTCTAGTGAAGCGTACAGGTTCTGTTTATGGCTTTCAAGGATAAGTAAACATGAGCATGTGGTATAAAAATTTAAGGTAATTTTTGTATACGTGCAATTCGAGGTACCTTGAACAAAACCAAGCGTTACTTTTTATGTTACTACTCACCTAGTCGATAACACTATCCAGATATTTACCATGCATAGGTAACTATATTGTCTTTTATACGCGTAGATACTGGTATATACTGAATACTTTATAGTTTTTTTTTAACTTGATTGTACTGTCTTGATTGTATGTACTTGATTGTATTGTCTGGGTTAAAAATAATAGTGATTTCGCTTTAAGGGACATTTTTTTTTCTTTTTTTTTCTTTTCGAGGGGGAAACCTTCCAAAGGTACTTGACGACGTGGGACCGACGCCGGGTTATGTGGGTTTTTACCGCACTAAAACCCCCCCCGGTGGCCGTCCTCAGCGCTTGGTGGAGAACTCTGGAATCTCCGATTGAACACAACCGGAGTCCTCCGAGCGCGATGCCCCGGTCGGGCTCTGCCCTGGGGGGAGCACTTTACGCTCCTCCCGCGAACCTGGTTTACGACGGCATGCGACCACACATGCCGCCGTCCTTCCCGGGGTTGCTCACCGGACGGTTCGAGCTCCCATTCTTGCCGCAGGCAACCCCGGAAGCCCCCTTTTATTCACCTCTTACGACAAGCAGGGGATACCGTAGCCCTATTCTAGTTCCGGAACTACAGGGACACGCTTTAAGAGGCCTAATCTCTAATCATATTAATAAAAATTTTAGAGGCCATTGGCCGAATGCTCATCGAAAAAGAGGGAATATTCTTTGAGATAATAAGTATCAAATTGCGAATTTTCGTAGGCAAATCTAGTTAATATTGATTATTACTAACGGACGTAGGTATAATACAGTATTGCCAATCATCTATGATATTGTGGATTATATTATCGCCTGTTAGGCGTCTTGTGAGTGCCTATATTGATTGAGCGTCACAGATTCAATACCCTTGAGATCTAAGCCGAGTCTCAGATGACAATATGTTCCGCAAACCACTTCAATCAGTACTTAGTAGGTACTATTACTAATGAGGCAGAATAGATTGAAATGTTACACCAGCAGAAATCTATGGGCTACCACTAGCATTAATTTTCAAGCTGATCTGAAATAAATTAATAAGAAAATCTTACTAAAATCAAAACTAATATGAACCATAATATGGTGCGTGTGGTGGCAGAACCATTTGCGGTTTGACTCCGGGGGCACCGCCGTCACATCTTTTTTAGTCTAATAACGGCAAAAACGTTGTTGCGTTCTATGTTATAGGGTGTAATGGAGACTTATCTACGGCATTTCAACTTATTCCTAACACATTTGTAATCGACCTCAGATCGAAATCTTATCTGGGATTGATTAGAAATGCCTATAGGCGGCACTTCAAATTTATCATCGTCATCATCATCAGATGGACTGCTCGCTCGTTTCCTCTTCTAAGTTATAATTTCACAGACATTCTTTGCATCAAAAACATTTTAATAAACTGAATTCGCAACGTAATTTCTTAATTTATTTTATTTTCTTCAGATTGTTTGATCTGTTAATTACATTCTTCTCAGCTAACCTTAGCGACCCCTGCTTATGCCTTAATAAATGGGTCAGTTGCCGTCGCATTGCCGTAGCCCACTTTTCGAAGTGTTATCTGATTAGTTTATTTTTGCCGCGAAGAACAATATCGCCCAATTTCGTTAGATTATGTAAGTTATAGTCACGCTAAAATAGCGCGTATCAAGCTCGTATGTTGGTCAAATATATTATTATTAGCCTTTGTTTGAAATGTGTCAGTGTCTGTTATAATTTGATCTGTCTGTATAGTTAAAGCTAGCAAACATAGTTATAATATACAAGCCCTCGTTTTCAACTCACTACCGTTTCAATGCTGGGATCGAGTTCGCTCTTAGAATGAAAGGGTTTCGACCATAATCCACTTTGATGATCATTGGCCAAGTTTGAATTCGTAGATTTTATATACCTTGAAAAGTTTATTAAAAAACCTTCGGGTTTTGTTTCGATTTTTTTAAACTAAGTAAATTATAATTTTTATATGTACCTACATAACTGTGTAAAGCCAGATGTTGTTACGTGGGATTAGATATTCCAACATTCGATAAAGCGGCTTAGTTTCAAACTATATGCTATCACTGTTTCTAATTTCCAAGTAAAAGCTATTTATGTCTACGCCCTTTATCAATTCCACTACACGGCGCTAATCTTTCCATCTACCGGATTTGTGGTTTTTGTGTACGGCAGAGAGATTAATATCTAGGTCTAGGTTACGATTTCGACATTTGTTTTTACTGCGTACACAATAAGAAAGGAGCTTCCTTCTGGCTCATTTCCAGAACAATATGAAATAGAGGTTTCAGAAACTATTGTTCAAAGCTGCCAACAATAATAAGCGACTGATATTGAAAACGTCTAAGCGACTTTGTTAAGTTATATTTAGCTGCCATCTTTATCTTTGATATCTTTTTATATAACATTGACGTAAACGCTTCCACCTGATCATATATTATCATTACTGCCCTGGACATTTGTAACTGTAGGAGTATGTGACTATGCAGAAAAGGGGTTCTACCTTAAGCCGATCACAAGTTGTTTACCACTACTGAAGAGTTAGGTCCATGGGAGTAATCATCATAGAATATTTTTTGTATCAGAAATACTGTCAGCAGCCATCCATAACCTTGGATCAAAATGCTGAACTGTTTCGGGCTAGAAATAAGTGAGACGGCGATATCTCCTCAGGCGATTTATACCTTTTCTGTTGGAAAAAATACCTAATCAAATAACCAATTAACCCAAATTCGTCGAAATACCTTTAAGCCATAAAATAGCAATAATTTTGTATTGTAGACCATAATAAATTAGATCTACTGAAACTGCCGGCCGTAACAAGACGTAAATCCCAGGCGTTCCAACAACACTAAACTAAGATTCTGAAACGGTTTAAACAATCTATTTGCAACCAAATTGGGGCAATTTAACTTCATACAAATAGGACGAGGTATATTAAACTATTAGTTCTTGAATTAAATGTAGGGTGAAGTTGATCAATTTCGTTGAGGTCAATTACGCACCGAACACCCGATCCCCAGAAACTAACAAATCGTGTCTATTTGTTATGGAGAAGTTTCACTATCAGCAATTTGCCAAAACCGTTAGATGGATAATGGGCTAAGTTCGCTTTAAATAATAGTGTAGCTTCAAGACACAATGATCACGTATATGAGTGATTTTGATTAATTGTAATAGGGCTCTACTAATGCCTTAAATATCTTGAAGATTTTTTCAGATTATAGAAGTTGCAAACGATTATGTAATTCATGTAATGATGGAAACTATTGGAATATTTTATTACTGACCGTACGCATTTCAATAATCATAAATTCGTATTTTTTTAAATAATGTGTTTAAAATTGAATCGATATTAGAATTCAACGAAGATTTTTTCAATCTTGATCATTTTTGATGTAATTATGTAACTATCATTCATTCAGTGCTGGACACGTGAATCTTAGATTGAGAAGTTAAAATGGAATGAGAAATACGATTTGGATAGCTTGTAATAGATAATTTTATAAACCTCAAATTTAAACTAAAGATGTTACGTGAACCCTTCATTATAGATTCATATAATTTAATCTGATTGAAATTAATATTAAACACTTAAATTTAATCATAGTTCCCAAACTTTAAGTAATATTACGTAAGCAAAAGGTTACTAAGACGAATCCATTCCGTGGCAAAGTTAATACCTCACTGCTTCATAACTAGTTAGAACTTAAAGAATTTTTAATTACATTATGTAAAATGAGCCAAGTTTTAATAAGTAAGCCCTCCCGAAGATATAAAAGGAGTAGCTTCATTCTTTTTTTTAATAGTTTAAAAAAAAAAAGTAGTAATGTGACTGATTTATATAGTATGTTAATTGAAATAAAAATATGGAGTTGTTTGTAGTGATAGCCTAGTGGTTAAGATACTCGGACTCTTGATCGAGGAGTTCAAGTTTCAAATCCCAGGCACCCACCTCTGATTTTTGAAATTTATGTGTGTGTTAGAAATTGGTGGCGTATTTATCACTTGTTTAAAACGGTGAAAGAAAATATGGTGACGAAACCTAAATAAAATTGTAAAAAAATCTCAAAGGTGTGTAAAATCTCCCAATACGTACTTGGCCAGCACGGTGGATTATGGCCTAATCCTTCTCATTCTGAGAGGAGAGCCGTGCCCAGCAGTGGGACAGTAATGGATTGACGATAACGATATGTATTACAGATACACTACGAGTATGGTAATAAAGCAGGTACGTTCTGATTTATGCGATGTTATTCTTATAACTCCAACATTTCGTACGACCTCAATACATATCTAATAACAATATTTCGATATGTAAGTCATTTCAGCAAGTTTATCTCGAGGGAGGCAACGAAGGAAACATAAAAAGAGATACATTGTTTTGATTTTCCCAAAAGTAAGCGGGGAAGATCCTTTCATAACAGCCGAGGGTTTTACAAGATCATTTATTTTAACAAATCACAAAAATGAGAAAGGTACCGTAATATTTGAGTTGTGTAATAGTGAGGGTCAAGGTTATGACCTTAGAATCCTCATGGCCCGGGCTGTTATATCTGTGAGTTAGATCATATTAAATAAGGTATTGACACTTTAGGAGGCCTGAAACTTTTCTCTTTACTTACGAAACACCGTTTAGTTTAGTTGCTACTTGCTAGTAATAAGAAATTTTAACGGTAATAAGAAAATGTCGGTAAGCACATGAAATAGACAGAAAAATAGACAAAATTAGAAAGATCTTAAAGGTTTTAAAGGTGGTGGAAGATTTTAAAGGTGGTAGAACCCTTTGTGGTTCGACTCCGGCGGCACCACCGCCACACCTATTTCTACCTAATAACAGCAGTGTTAGGCGCTGCTGTGTTCCGTTTTGAAGGGTGTGGTAAGGGAGACAGACTTTTCCGTGGCGTTCCAGCTTAGTCCTCAAAGGTAGCGGCGCATCTGTGGTCGACCTCAGGTTGGAATATCTAATCCTATCTGGGGTTGATTACAGATGTCCATGGGCGGCAGTACTTACCATCAGGTGGACTGCATGCTCGTCTGATACTCTTATATTATAAAAAAAGAGAAAAAAAAAATAGGAACCGTCAGTAAGCGAAACCAAATCGCACTTGACCGTTTTTTCCACTCAGTTTCTAATTTGCTCACAATTCTTGACATTATTAAAATTTTAAGAAGATTTAGTGGCTTTTGTTCGCGTTTATTAAATTTCGTAGAAAAACAAAATGATTTATTTTAATTAAACCTTAATAACATTTATCCAATTCACAAGAGAATATTGTTTTTAAAGAATTTCATACTCATTTCTATAGAATGTTTTCTAATAATCTAAAATTTTAATGAACACAGACCTAAAAGATTAATCTAGGTCTGATAATTTGTTTCGTTACTGAATTATTTTTTATCGCGTATCTTATAAAATCCACAGTAAATGAGGCCATACTAAAATATAATTTTAAACTGTCCAATTATTATGATTATAATATAAATAATAATAAACGTGGGTGGGTCGTGGGTGCCATGGACACACACATAGACAAATACACAAACACCCAGGCCCAGAAACAGAAATCTAAATCATCATTTAGATATCTGTCTGGCCGGGGATCGAACCCGGGGCCCTTTGTGCGTCAGACCGGTATGGTGGCCGCTCCGCCACGCGGGTCGTCAAAAAAGTTATTTTTGCAATAGGCACGTTACATAATTTAAGTCGTTGTTGTTAAAGCTATATTCATTAAGTAGTTATTTTTTTTCATTTCCTAACGAGTATGCAGTCCATCTTATTGTAAACTAGTTCTTGCCCGCGGCTTCGCCCGCGTTTAAAAGAAAATAATATGACATACTAACATACATAAAACTGAAAATTCGTTCTTTCATTGGAATACCACTGGCGCCATCTTGCGAAAATTGGTCGTACCAACTCTGAAACCTTTGTGGGCTCTTGGACAAGCTAAAGATCATCACTTGATCAAATGCAAAGTTTACGATTCAATCCATACTAATATCGATTAAAATAATCGATTTTTTTGTTCCAAAAGATCGATTCTCCGATAAATCGATCTTAGATCGCCATCCCTAGTTTCCGTGGGATTTCCGGGATAAAAACTGTCCTATGTCCTTTGTCGGGTCTCAGACCGACAAACATTTTGTACAAAAATTCATTAAAATCGGTTCAGTGGTTTAGGCGTGAAGAAAATACAACCAGGCAGACAGAAAGACAGACAGACAGTTACTTTTGGATTTATAATATTAGTAAGGATGATCACTGCCGTGGACATTTGTAGACTGTTCTATACAGAAGCGTTCTTCTTGATGCCGATACCTGCGTTTTCACTCCTGACAACTGGGACGGTTGCCTCATAAGTAAGTCAGACATAATAAGTAGGTACCTACTATAGTTTTTTTCGAAATGAGGAGCAGTTTTTTAAGGTTTCAGTTTCAAGAGTCCAAAGCAGTACAATTTTTTCGGAGTGGGATGCGGTTATTCAAGATACCCGTTTAAAAATTACCTTAACAGTGCCACTTTGATTTAAATAATGTGAAGTTCACTTACATCCAATAGAATATCATATCATTAACTTACATTATTCGAAAGTATGAAATTTGGTTTTGAATCAGTTCGAAAAGTAATTTAGAATAATCCTTTGTTAGCGTTTAAGGTAAATATAGGTACCGTTCGTATTTATTCAGCGGCTATCTTCTATATAGATTTACCTGATATAAATTAATTTAGTTATTTGACTAAATTGGGAAATATAATAAATTCAAAGTTAAGCGTTTTGTATATTTTGGCTGACAGTTAGGGCCTGTTTCTTGTCACGCGGTTTTTTGTCTCATCTGTACGCGTAAATTAGGTCGTATCTACGTCACGCATGACAGGAAAAACATCTATGAAACGATAGGATGCGACCCATGCAAGCACGCGTGACAGTAGAAAGGCCTTTAGTGCCTAAGTAAAGCATGTTTCGTGCTTCCAAGATCATATTAAGCTATAGCCGTTTAACATTATTGGATAAGTAGTTCTTTATAAACATCCTAGTGGCCCGTCACTAACCCGTACTTATAATCCCAGAAATCCGTATTAGGGCACTGAAAACCATTACCTTTTTTTTATAATATGAGAGTAGCAGAGCATGCAGTCCACCTGATGGTAAGTGGCTACTGCCGCCCATGGACATTTGTAATCAACCCCAGATAGGATTAGATATTCCTACCTGAGGTCGGCCACAGATGCTCCGCTACCCCTGAGGACTAAGCTGGAACGCCTCGGAAAAGTCTATCTCCCTTACCACACCCTTCAAACCGGAACACAGCAGCGCCTAACACTGCTGTTATTAGGTAGAAATAGGTGTGGCGGTGGTGCCGCCGGAGTCGAACCACAAAGGGTTCTACCACCTTCCTACAAGTAGAACATAGAAAGTGTTGCAGCTAAAATCAGGTTACTATTGCACGGATTTCTCCTACGATACAAAAACGTACTATTGTCACGTACAGAAAACCAATTACGAGACCGACTCGACTTCCTTCAATTTTGTTCTTGTTAGTGTAACAAAAATCTCGAAGTAATAAAGTTTGTAGCAAAACAACATCCGATTGTTAAGTTCCTAAAAAATAACGAGCCCCTAATACTTTTAATTGAGGGCCGTATTGTTAAAGCTCGTAATAACCAATGTTTTTGGATTGTAAAGTTTAGGAACTTATGATTTATTTTATTTCATCTTTGGTTGTTTTTGTGTATCTTCATTAGTATCTTTAAGCTTTGGCTTTGCCTGCGATATTATCCTTATTTAATAATCCTGAATAAATAAATAGCTAGTGTTAACCAAATTAGTAAATTTCGCGAAAAATCTAGACAGTCTCTTTGGTGTAGAAGTAAAAAAAGATCTCTCTTGCTCGGAACACTGAATTTTATCCCCATTCAAGCGATAAATTTTAAAATCCATTGACTTGCTGCTTCATTTGGTGCTCAGTCAGGCTTTCGTCTTTCGAAAGATCTGAACAATGTTATTATTATTTTTTGTATAGAATATAGCGACCAAAATTAAAATAATCCGTGCTTATTGCAAAAATAACTTTTTTTGGGAACAAAACCCAGGAACTTCACAATTATTATTTCCATTCCATTATCCAATTCAATAAATATAATATTACTAATATGCATTTATACAAACATAAACTATATGACATTGCGGGGATAAATCAATATTTGTGAACAAAATAAATAGAATTGCGGTCAGCGAGTTGGTAAATCATAGAAATAGGAAAACATATCCTATTAATATCCATTTCGTACAGCTTATATCAGCGTAAGGTAGTCGCATTATTACGTAAATCATAATCCAATGTACGGAAGTGGATGCTTATCTTTCCATTAAAACGCAAGAGTTGCTAGATGCTAGAAGTAGGATTAACGTCATAGTCATTAGCTCATTGTGAATTGATGAACTTTATATACCCTAGAGAACTTTGTAGGTTCTCACGATGGTCTCCTTCAATTTTAAAGAGACTGGTAGTAGGTATATCTATTATTATGTTGTCGCCCAATCATTTTGTACTGAATTAGTTCCTGGTTGTGGTAAAAATACGTGACTATACCTATTTTCACCTGTACACTAATTTCGTATTTTAGGTTTCAGGGAGTTTCTTAATGCACAGTAATAAAGCCTTGTTAAAGGATCATAATTATGCATGAAAATCTGAGACATATTTCGGGAGAAATTAAATTTATTCTGTGGTTGACATTGGATTATATCCTCATACCTCATGTTTGTGGATAAAGTTTCAACTAATAAACGGTCGTCTATTAACAGATCTTCTCCACTTATTGTCATAGTCATATCTTGAAATAATAACAAGCCTCATACGAGCACCTTTCAAAGTGATGCCCTTCCAAATGAAAAAGATAATTTTGCATTATTATTTTGTCATAACATGGTTGTCTTAGTTTAATCTTAATTACTACGATTTGTAGAAAACTATTGCTTTAAAATAGTTGCTTCAATCAACGTTTTTTCCGTTCTTCTTCTATCAGCCTTTTAAGGTCCACTACTGTACATAGTGCTCTCCTAACTGGCATAACCCATGACTCATCTCGTTATTTTCAGAAATGTTTTTGCATAGTAATTTTATAACGTAATAATATGAAAATTTTAAATATTTTATCCAAAAATGAGTTAGCGGAAACACACAAATTAGCACCAGGAAACATTACAAATTGTTATTATTTGTGTTGTATAAATATGTTGTCTCCACAGACAGGTGTATCATTAAATAACGAGAACAATACCCTACATGAGTACCAAACTAAACTCGTACGTGTGTATACTCGTTATTCCCATTCCTCCTTTCCCCGAAGACCATCCGTGCGATAAACGCATTGATTGTCTGTTTGTTCTACATACGAATATGTACGATCATCTCATTAGGGAGCGTACAAAGCCTCATCATTATTATTCAGCGAACTAACGCGTAGCCGTTCTTGCATAGAATTTGCGATACTATGTTACGTATCTGTATGTCACTAACTTTGACACGATTCGAAATTAATCATCATTAGATTGAGCGGTTGATTAGTTTCTACCTGATGCTTTTGGTCAGCTAAGTCTCAATAGTTCACTGGTTATTGTCAAATCACATCTAATTGGTATATATTTTCCGAGGCGTTCCAGCTTAGTCCTCAGGGGTAGCGGAGCATCTGTGACCGACCTCAGGTAGAAATATCGAATCCGACCTGAGGTTTATTACAGATGTACGTGGGCGGCAGTAGCCACTTACCGCTACAGGTGGACTGCATGCTCGTCTGCTACTCCCATATTATATAAAAATAACAACTCTGTGAGGTCTTGTGTAAATTGAACAGTTATAGTTATTGTTGGTGATAACAATAAAACTTATTTCTAAAGAAGTAAATGAGTACAGTTAACATACAGTTTTCTCTTTTGCATATTTCTGTCACTGGTTACATACAATTTTAATCTTGTTTCTTTGTCTATTTTTCTAATATTTGTCAAATATTCTAATATTTGTGCAACAATCTAAGAATAATTGAGAACTATCAACAATGCATTATTAATAAACAGAAAGCACAAGTTACAAATAATGTACTGAATTATACAAAAGTACGGATTTTATCTTTTCTTCCAGCTTCGTTTTCTGAACATTTAGTTGGAATAATGCGAATTGTCTGCGATTATTATTCAACTAGCTTGCGAACTCCCATTCCTGTTTATAATTCAGTGTGTTTGCAACTGTAACGCTCGCGCTGATTGCGAGCAATCACGTTAGCACACCTCCTGAGATGTAACTACAAGGATATTGAGTGTGAGAGCAAAAAGTATTATGAAATCGGGAGATTACCCTACTAAACTGTAATGGTGGACATGATTCTTTTCTAATTGAGAAAGCTAGAAAGATTTGGGGCGTCCAGCAACGTCATAATCTAGAGGTTAGAAACTCCGTCTTTTGATTGTGAGGTCCGGGGTTCGACTCCTTGATTCTTCAAATTTGCGTGCATATTAGAAATTAATTCTATCTTTCTTAAGTGGATTGTAACGTAAGGTTAAGCTTACTATAGAGAAGTTAGAGAAAGTCAGTGGAAGATTTTGTAAACAATTAAAGGGAAGGGTTCTTCTCTTTTATAAACAAAAAGGTTTAGGCCATTATCCACCATCTTAGCCAAGCTTAAATTTATTTTAATGAAAATCATAGTATGAATCCCAATATTACCATATCTTAAAGCAAATCTAATTAGATGAGAACATTCAAAGTAGTACGTAATAACTTCAGTATTAGCATAATGTGGAGGCTAATTGGCTTCAAGCTAGCCATTAACACGATAATGGAAACCTAATTAAGCATGGCCAGCAGTGGTCGAACACAATTAACATCTGCGCAGTGTAAGAGCAAGTGCTTTGGACGGCTTAAATTTGTATGCATGTATCCCATTCATCATCATCAACCCATTAACGTCCCACTGCTGGGCAAGGGTCTCCTCTCATAATGAGAAGGATTAGGCCATAGTCCACCACGCTGACCAAGTGCGTATTGGTAGACTTCGCATACATTTGAGATTTTTTATAAATCTCTCAGGTATGCAGGTTTCCTCACGATGTTTTCCTTCACCGTTTAAGCAAGTGATAATTAATTTATAATACGCACATAATTTTGAAAAATCAGAGGTGCGTGCCTGGGATTTGAACCTCGGACCCCTCGATCGAGAAGCCGCGTTTCTTAACCACTAGGCTGTCATTGCATATCCCATTAGGTTGCAGAAATATCGCATAATTATTTCTACTAGTGGTCGCCCGGGGGTAGAAATTCGACCATATTCTACACTAATATTATAAAGAGGAAAACTTTGTTTGTTTGTTTGTTTGGTTGTAATTAATACTCAAAAACTACTGGACCGATTTTAAAAATTCTTTCACCATTCGAAAGCTACATTATCCACGAGTAACATAGGCGATATTTTATATGAAATATATTTGTATTTGATAAATAGATTTTGAGGCGGTACAAAGTTTGCCGGGTCAGCTAGTCTTATATATAAAATTCTCGTGTCACAATGTTAGTTACCGTACTCCTCCGAAACGGCTTTACCGATTTTCACCAAATTTTATATGCGTATTCAGTAGATCTGAGAATCGGCTACTATCTATTTTTCATACCTCTAAGTGATAAGGTTTGTTCATCCTTAACATTTTTTATTTATGTGGCAACACAACGTTTGCCGGGTCAGCTACTTATATAAAAATTGTTATCAGAAATAAACAACAAAACCGTCATAAACAAAAGAGTATATATGTGTAAGCTAAGTACCTTCGCTTAATTTGCATGTAGATTGTATATATTGTTAATGCTTTTTTCATGATAAAATATAACAATGTGTCATTTTCATTCATGTCATTGTGTCATTGTATAAGGAAGAAGGAAATATTGATTACATAGTTTGTGAATTGTATGTGTTTGTGTCAAATGCGTGGTAGTGTGTGTAATGTGTTTTTTATTGATTAAATGTACTTTCTATGCATAATTTAAAAAAATAATAGCATTCTGCACGTCTTCGGTGTATAAACTATAACTGTGGCAAATTTCATACTCGTCCGTCCGCGTAATTTTCGTAAAAACTCGTCCAAAGTTTTTGCTTCACGTATTAATATACAAATTATCATTAAACGGTTTTATTAAGCTCGACATGTATGTTTGGGTCAAATTTAGTAATTGAAGTTTGACCACCTTCCTGTTGACAAACTGGTCTGATATTATGTAATAAAATCGTTGTGTGTATTATTTACATATTACTCAGGTTACTGTACCCCCAACAATTTTATTACTTTTTATCTGATTAATACTGTTTGCTGAGGAGAGCGGTGTGATAATTACTACCTAGGACCACCCGAATTAAATTTTTATTATTTTTTAGCTTTTAGCACATCATTTTATTTGCAGAACCTTAAAGTATTTTAGCTAATACTATTATGAGACTAAGATAATTTTATAAGACGACAGTGCCGATGCACTAATACAAGTTGTAATTAAAAATGTACTACGTTACAAATAACGATTATAAGACACTAGAACTTATTATATTTTATGCACATGCATTCAAGTAATTTGCTTTTCGCGTCAATTATTAGCATGCAATATGCTGCCAGTTGCGTAATGTTCTATCTATCTTATTATTATCATTCTATATATACTACTTTGGAGCACTTTAAATAGTTCAAAACTTTTACTATCTAAGCATAACTTTACCCGCATTGGTGAACTATTCCTACAAGCTTCCTCTGAGTATAAAGAGTTTGTAGTCAAACAGCATTATTAGAGCAGTCTAGATAGACGGTCTATTGCGACACTTCCCTAGAGTAACCGCTTTGTGCTAGCATTCAGTCCAAGTAATTTGGTACACTTCAAAGCGTGAATTAATTCCTGTTCCGTATACTCGTTGGCTAAACGGATCTGGCAAAATTTTGATGAAGTCAGACTTCATTGAATGGACTTTAGAGTAAGTCGTTCTAAGCGTAATGCGATTTAGAATGTATTACTGGTTGTTCATATTAACAATACCCAGTTTACGTTTAGCTTAAAATGTTACAAAAGAAATAAATAATAAATAAATTATAGTTAAAAAACTAAAGATGACGCTAAAATCCTGACGATCCTGATAAGGATAATAGGACAAAATTATTAAAATGGTGTATTGTCGTCGGTTCTTGACAATTATTCAAAATTTTAAATGAATCTGGCCATTTAAAGCGGTGAAAATCGAGTTCAAAGATCCCTTACATACATACATACAGGTCAACCTAATAAAAACGTGGTAAAAAAATAAACAATAGTAGAATAAACAGTCATGCTATTTATCTAATCAAGGCCCCGTTTTCCAGAAGAAAATTCCATTTTGTAGAACTTAATAGGGAAAGTCATAAAAAATATAAACTGTAAAAAGCCCTTAAAGAACAAATTATAATGCAACACGAATTTGTGATTGAAACAAAAATATCCTTTATTTTTATCTCTATTTAATTTAATACAAGTAATAAATACTCTTTCTTATTTTTCAATTCGTAGGTATTGTTTAAAAATGTAGCCGAAGGCAAAAGCCAAAAGAGATAATGTAATAAATGAAAAGGTTTTTGGATTTTCAATTTTAATCAGCTAAGTACACGATAACTTTCAAATATTACTCAATATTTTGTAAAACCGGTAATGTTGTTAAACAACACACTTTACATTTTATATTGTTGCAGCAGTACTGCTAACTACAGTGAAGTGCGACACACTTCCCTAGAGAAGCTTTGTGCTCTACTCAAGTAATTTGGCACATTTGCGAGTCTAAATCAAATTCAAAGCCACGGACTTCGTTTTCCTGTTTCTACTATATTGTCTGCATTTAAGGAAAACCGTTTGCATAATTTGGATATTAGTGTTTTTGTTGACAAAACTGGAATAAAAGGGCATCCGTTTATAAATAAATCTATGACTATAAAAGGATTTGTTTAGGATTAAAGTTAGCACCTGAAAACACTACTTTCGTCTTGCTTTCCGGAATGTAATAGTACAAAATTTGAATATCAATTTTTATTAATAAAATGAGCCAACTAATCAATGAAAAATGTATTATTTTTTATGTGCCTATTAAATATTTACTTTTTCTTTTGTAATAACTTTAGACTTTCAAGACCCATTATATTCTTTGCCTTTCAAGACACCATTGGTAAAAGACTTCTATACGAAATATAAAAGACTTATCCGAAAATTGGTACAAAATTGCTTATACAGAATAATTCCATTCACGTAGTTAGCAGAATCAATTGTGTTAAGCCGAGCTAGGCTTCACACATAACTGCGTAGCCGACCGATTTGAAATCGATATCGCTCCACGATAATAATCCTCTGACTTCAGAACTATTACTCGTTATTGTGTTAACAAATGGAGAATATCAATTTCATCGGCATAGACTGTAGAGTATCGCGGTTAATGAATAGGCATGATATTCTCTATATCTATTCCGAATATTCCTTATTCCTTGTAGAAATGTAGTTCCTTGTAGAAATGTAGTTGTAGAAATGTAGTTCATTAGGTTTAAGATGTTAATACTGCAAGTCAGTCTGGTAATCTTTTAGGCAATAATGGCCACATGAGCTAAGTGTCTAAAGATTGTCTAGAAAAAACAGTCTAATATTTGTCAGCAAAAAAATAAGATCGTCGAGAATAAATTGTCTCTTAAATTAAGCGTCTTTTCTTCGGTATCCCATTTGTAAATTTAGTTTATAATATTTGAAATTAAAATAATGTAAGCAAAAAATTAGGCATTACTTTTACTTAGGTACATATATAAAAGTTTAATTGATAAAAATGCAGCTTGCTGGCCGCGATGTGGTGTTGCGGGCGGTAAGGTGTGATCCAGAATGATCCAGAATGAGAAAGCAATAGCTATGTAAATAATAAAAAAACCCGATTCTTCACCACATTTCCAAGACAATCCAAAAAAGAACTAACGTTGTGGGGTCACGTAAAAATAGGCCTCTAAAAGTCAGTCACAGAAACAAAAAATAAATCTTATAGTAATGTTCATAGGATAGCCGTATGAGAATTTTAAGTGTCTTTTTTTTGTTTGTTACAGAATGAACGCATCTCAAAACTGAAATAGAAGAGCTGAAAATGTTAGAAGATGTATCTACCAGGACGATATAAAGTGGTGAGATCGTGTTCGTGTGTGATGTGAACGACAGTATGCGGATGTGGTTAGCGATGGTGGCGGTGGTGGCGCTGGTGGGGGCGGTGAGGGGTTGGGACTGCGTGTGCAACCCGCGGGAGTGTGAGGCGCTCGAGCCCAGCGGTTGTCCGGGGCTGGGCATCGTGGTGTGGGATCCTTGCAGGTAGGTGAATACACAATAAAAAAAAATACTTATGCTTTGCAATGCTTTCTTTATAACTCCTATATTATAGTTGACGAGCATGCAGTCCACCTGATGGTAAGTGACTACTGCCGACCAGGAACATCTGTAATCAACACCGTATAGGATTAGATATTCCTATCTGAGGTCGACCACAGATGCGCCGCTACTCCTGAAGACAAAGCTGGAATGCCTCGTAAAATTATGTTTCCCTTATAACACCACACCTTTAAACCAGAGAACAGAAATGCTTAACACTGCTGTTATTAGGCAGAAATAGATGTGGCGGTGGTGCCGCCGGATTCGAACGACATAGGACTCTACCTTAGAATAAAGAAATAACACTAACATTGCACATAGTCGTCTGATACTGTTTCTATCAATGCTTTCTTTAGTGAAAGCAAACTTAGTCGTAATACAAAACGAGTTCCAACAAACGTAACGTTACATAATGAAACGGACAAGCTGGTAACGTTTCCTTGTTAAAACTTTGTCTTGTCTTTTGCCCGATAACCTCAACGATTGTGTTCGCTACTAGGAGCCGTTGGCTATGCGGCAAAAGTTCCTTATATTATTTTTTCCGCTTCACTTTGAAGTTTGACGGTGAATTTGATGCTCATATATTTGTATTATTGAAGTAGCTAACGCAGTCCATCTGATGGGATGTAGCTTATGCCGCCTATTGACATCTGTAATCCTTAATGATATTATAGATCAGAAAGTAACTCTGTCTCTCTGTCGGTCTGTCTGGTTGTCTCTTCTTCTCGCCTAAACCACTGAACCGATTTTAATGAAATTTTGTACAAAGATAGTAGATAGATAGATCGATTAATCGGAGAATCGATTTTGGACCAAAAAAGTCGATATTTCGATATTTTAATCGATATTAGTAAGGATTGAATCGTAAACTATGCATTTGATCAAGTGCATAGTGATGCAGATGATATTTAGCAAAGTTGTTGTCTATGAGCCCACGAAGGTTTCAGAGTTGGTACGACCAATTTTCGCCAGATGGCGCCACTGTCATTCCAATGAAGGTACGAATTTTCTGTTTTGTTTTGTTGGTATGTTATATTATTTTCTTTTAAACGCGGGCGAAGCCGCGGGCAAAAACTAGTCAACCTATAAACTATCAAAAACTAATGTAATATAATGTATTAACTGTAATAAGATAAAATTCCTAATTGAGGTCGGTCGCAGATGTGTTACTACTTCTTGAAGACTAAGTTGGTATGCCTGAGATAAATATGCCTTCCTCAGCACACCTTCTAAATCGGAACATAGCAGCGCTGAACACTCTACACTGTTATTAGTTAGAAATAGGTGTGGTTTCCAAAGGCGAACCATAAAGGGTTCTAACCACCTTCAAACTTGTATTAAATAGCCCGTTTTATGCAGTAGTCCACTCAAAATCATGATGTAGCTTTTGATATGGGTCTCTTGACAGCGCTGTAGGCGATAAGGGCTCATGAGAAGGTCTCGAACATTTCCGAAGCAGATAGTTTCGTAAAGCACATGCCAAGTCATTTTTATTTATATTAATAAATTCAAAAGTTTTTATTTTCTCTTATTTTATACAGGCGTGGGGTTGATTGTGTGTCGTAGGACCACTAATGGTCACGACTCAAGTCTACTACATAGGTTTTATTACCGAATCGGTTTTATATGAATCATTACCGAAGCAGATGGTTCCGTAAAATAATATACCAAATCACTTTTATTTATACGAATAAAATGATGATTATGTATTTTCACTTTAGATCTTTATATAGGCGGAGTGTCGATTTTTTGTGTCGTAGAATTGATCATCACAACTCAAGTCTACTATATAAGACTTCTAAAGAAAATTGATGATCTCTTTATTAATAGTCTTATCACGTGATATTTTGCCATTAACTAATAATATCCCTTGTTGACATTTATTTCTACTTGCAATGTTTAGGTACATCGCCAAACATCGTGACTAGTACCGAATACAACGGAGTAGATTATTCACATAGTCGCCTCTTTCGTCGCAGTCGTCGTAGTCGCATAGTCTGTTTTCTTTTAATTTCCAAATTATTGTATTAGACGCCCTCAAATATACGTAAAATATTACAAAAATCCATAGTGCCACTTGGAACTTTGTCCATGAACTTCAAAACATCGACTCGAAAGACTCGTACGTAATGCAATTACGAAACTTTAGGCCTGAGCTGGCGACATTCGTGTTCTCCAAAATTCATCCATAATATCCGGAATGCTTTCAAAAAGCTTTAAAACAGCTTCGGTCTCTGAAGCTCCAATTTTTAAAGTGGATATTTCACACTTAAATTTAAAGAAATATTCACCATTTTAAGCTTAATTTGAAATAACGAGATAAAAGTTCACCTTTTTATTTAGATTAAAAATTTGTGTTTTGCCTCTAATTATTCTCATTCATGAAAACAATTTTATTTAATAATTCTCCGTACTCAATATACAATATTTTTCCAGGCATTATTAGCTACTTCTAAATAACTAATCTTACAAAGCAAGCAACAACAACAACATCGTTAAAATAAACTAATAATACAAATAAGGTCATTAATGAGCAAAGATTTTTTGGTCCAGTATATAACTAGGAGTATTGACTTTCAAGATAATTATCTTTCCCTTTTCATCTGAAACACAATTTATTTCTCTCATCATGAGCGACACGCTATTTAGTACGTGGCTGGAGCTAACGTGTAAGCGACTTGAGGCGCGATTAATTCAGCCTCGTACGTGATCCGCCTAAGTTGTTTAGTTAGGTCGGCCGCCCTGGCGTTGCTCAAAGACTATTGACAGGTGTATAGGCTAGATTATTAATTTTAGTTATAAAAACGCTATGCAAGCGTTATTTTTTGTGCTTAATTAATACACAGTTGTGTAAACATTTGAAAAACTCGACAATTAGTCTGTGATGCTCCCATGTTTGATCCTGACGAAATATTAACGAGGATTTGTCTTTGGAGTCTGTTTAGCTGGTCAATTTTATCATTATAAAAATTATTCTGTCAAACTACAATCTGTGCCGGTATTACATTGAATTTGGTTGACGCAATGTCGTGCGTCTAAACAAAACCTTGGCGCCGCCTAGTTATTCCAAGGGTCGACTAAGAAAAAAGTTACAGTAGTCGACGTTACTATTGAATTTAATAGACGTATCTAATATACTAGACTGTAACTATTTAATATCATACAGTTGCTACGAAGGCGCCATTTTGTACGTATCTGAGCCTCACATGTGCGCAACTTGAAGCGCTATTAATTCAGGCTCGTACGTGATCCGCCTAAGATACTACTTAGATGGAGTTTCTCGTTGATAGGTTATCAACATAACTGTGAGGTTGTGCGGACACAAATACGCCCTTGAAGTGTATCTGTTGTGGCTTTGAATATTTAAGATGATTCTGAGATACATATTCGTGGTTAGCATCTTTATATAAAATACTTTTTTATAATACCAAACTTGCAAACGTATATGCACTCTGCGTTGGTAAGTGGCTACTGCTGCCAATGGGCATCTTTAATCAACCCCAGATAAGATAAATGTTCTACCTGAGGTCGCCTTCAGGTGTGTAGCTACCCCTTGAGGGCTAGGATGCAGTGCCTCAGATGCGTAGTCTCCTTTACCACACTTTTCAAACCGAAACACTGCAGCACTGATCACTGCTAGTTGCAGAATTTAGTTTGACGGTGTTGCCTCCGGAGACGAACAGCAAACTCTTCTGCAGGTGGTCAATTGTGATATCGCTACATTCAAACAGCTAATGTTTCTTAATATAACACATCTTCTCCATGTTTCCTACAATATTTTGCCTGTATTTTCTTTTCTAAACTATATTTATTCCACAGATGCTGCAAGGTGTGCGCGCGGACGATGGGCGAAGACTGCGGAGGCTTCAGAGGTACTTGCGAGCCAGGACTCAAGTGCTACGAGGGCTCGTGTACACCCATAACGTGAATTAATGTAACGGACCTTTGTAATATATGTACATAGACGTTTACCAAAACATATCTTTAACAACGTTGCAATCTAAGGACCAGAAGGAATGAAAGAGGTCGTAGCTACAGATTGTCTACGGTTGACAATAAATTAGATAGCGGTTGAGTTACAGTTCGCGGTTTATCTGTTGAATTGCTTAGAGCTGGAAGTGATTGCTAGTGAAGTATTTATGGAAAGTTTTGCAAAATGGTACAGGATTCATTTCAAATTATATCACATTTTAGTTAAGTGATAAAATCGATATTTTTTTTAATTTTAACCGACACGAAACGTGAAGCGATGAGCGATGGATGATAAATATAACACAATTTTCATTTTTTTGTTGTTGTTATTTATTGAATTTCATGATTCATATTATTCTATTTCCATTTCTTTATTTTCTCCATGACAGTTCTTTGTAGTGCTGTGACCAAAAAAGCAATGACACTTATAATACTTATAACACTGTGGTTAAGTGCATTGTGAAATTTATAGAGATTGTTATTTATTTATTTTTAAATTTGTTTATTATGATAATTTAGTATTTTCGTTCATCGCTACTCGGTCGTGGTCGCAATTAAACCACCCTCATAATATAATATTTCCTTCCTATGCAAAAAAATATTTATTTGGAATCTAGATTTAGGACTAAAGATAAAAAAGTACGTGTAAGATGAATGTTTTGTATATATTCCCTTGTGTAAGTATCACTTTTGATGTAGAATTTGAATGAGTTTAGCATGGAAATACATTTTACTGATAACAGGTTTCTGTGACGTTCAAAGAAAAAAGTTTGAAATGGTTCTAGTAACTCTTATTATTATTCAAAATATTTATTTTAATAGTTTTGTTAGGTTTATATGTATTTTCAAATATCAAAGACAAAAAGTACTTAGTTTGTTTTTTTTTGTCAACCCATTTTCTTATTTTTTTGATTGCCATTAACGATCTTCAGTGTTATTAAAAAAACCTATGACTAGTATCGAATTCCGATCATAGCCAATTTCATTATTGATACAATTTATTGAAATTCAACTTTCAATTAACCATAAAAATCATTTAAGTCTTGTATTTATCCTTACCAATATACTTTTTTAACTAAATTGTAAATAGATTTCGTGTATAGTATACAAAACATATTCATTGTATGTCGTAGTGTGACATGTCATTGTTGGTATATTTAGCTAAACACATACGTAATCCATAACTTTACTGAATCACCTTAACCTTTAGAGAATTATACGGTAATCCTTCAAAGGATTAATACATGTTCCGTGAATTACCTCAATATGTTACGACAACCAACTCTATAGGTACATAATTTGTATGGCCTTATTTAGTTACCGAAGCACGTCAACTACTCGTAACCGAGTTATTGTTAAAATTGGAGGCAGCCATTTTGAATATCACTATTTCTAGTAAGGATTTTCCTGTCGCACATGTCTCGCATAAATGAATTTATTCGCTATAGTCTGCGATATATTTGAGACCTATACATATGTATGTGTGTGAAGCATATTGCAAGTGGCACGCGTGCGTTTAAAACGCATGTACGAGTGTAAAAACGCGCGACAGGAAAAGCGCCTTTACTCACTGCACTCATTTCACGATCTCTGCGCGTATAAACTCAAAGATGCATATGACACGCGTGCGAGTAGGACGCATGCATGTGCGACAGGAAAAAAGTGTTCGTTTGTTTTCCCTTATTTTGTAGTTACGCCAGTATCGCAGAGAGCGCCTTTGGTTTAGATTCTTGGTATTCAATGTACTTTTTAAGCATATTCACACCTCAAACACAGTTGTCCAGCATGTCTATAAACAGTGGTTAATCAGAATGTTATTTAGCTAAAATGTAGAAAAAGTAATATTTTGATAATTATAAATTGTAATATAATTCATGTTATTGTAATTGACGTATTGTATCTACCATTTCTGTGTGCTTCCAAATTATTTCTAGGCGTAAGATAGTTCGGAATATTTATGTACTAAAAATAAACCAAAATTAAATTTCTTATACCTGTAAATATTAAATAACTAGCATTTTTATCTTGTATGGTATAGATTACTTAGAAAAATATTCGTGGACAAATAAAACATAATGTAGTATTTAATATGTATAAATAGATTCGATATATTATCCCATTAATAAATACATGTATTTTTTTTGTATAACCATTTAACTAAAAAAGTGTTATAAAAGCTTTGTCGTATAAGTTGCAATTGGTATATTACTTTGTATCTTGTATACGTGTATGTATAAATTGTACATCATATAAGTACTTATACTTCGCATGCAGGCCTTATTGCTATTAATTAAGGGTACCAACAGACTTGCTACTTTTAGCATCGACAATCGTTGAGGTGCTTTTCAGAGCATGCAGCGGCAAATCAATATTGCATTATTAACGGCAATATTATCAATGCAACAACAGACAGATGTAACTGACAAAAACGATGAAGCATAAATACAGTCGCTAAAACGTGCGTATTTAATCGTAATCGAACGCAGGAAGTATACAAAACTTTCAACTGCAACAATGCAATCGCCAAAGCGCGAATCGTCGATCCTGAAAGTAGCATGCCTGCTAGGGCTGTAACTATGTATCGTGTCGTATGCTCTAAAATCATAACATATTTATACATTATAACAATCCTTTGATATAAATATTAAGAAGAAATTTATGTTTAAAGTAGAATTAATTAATGGTCCTTGGTCTCTGAAATGTCATCTTTATATGAATATTTACTTTTTGAAGTGACCTAATGTTTTCAGCAGTAATTTTAGCATGATTTTGTTCGCAATTTAAAATAAATAGATTTGAATCACCTGTAACAAATTTAATATGATCATATTTTAATTCTGTATATTGCAATATATTTTTAAGGTCAGCTTAATTAAAAGGTTTTGGAAAAAAATCATCCAAAGTTTTATACTTATTATTTTTTGAATGTCATATTTCTTCAAAAATCATGTACCTACTTATTTATCTTTAAGTGCTTAGAAATCATTCAAAATAAAATTTAGTCAATTTATTTTTGTAATGCTAATCTTATATTTTTGTACAATTCAGTTATGATCATGTTTTTATTAGTTATATTATGTAAAGAACGTTCATATTATATGTGTTACATATTTAAGTTGAACATAGCGTAAGGTGTAAAAATAAATAATTCGAAGCTACTTGTTAATTGTGCACACGATGAGTATTAAATAAGTTAATAAGATTCTTGGTGTATTTATTTATAAACTATATTTATATATATTCTTCGTTGCATATAAACGTAATCCAGAAATGTCGTGCTATTAAAATAACATTACGACATATTACTAAACAAAAGAACGTACGAAAAATACCTTTTTGCCGCTAAATGCAGCTCCTTAAGCCAGCCAACCCAACTTGGTTATAAACATACGCTTTTTAAAACATTTTTGAGAACTTTTAGGCATGTAGGCTCATAGACTTTTTTGGACGTTGCCACGACAAGTTTCTTAACGTCTGAAATCGGTCCCCTTTTTATATACCTTTTAAATAAAACTAAAATATTTTTAGAATCATCAGCTTCATTCCTTATTTTTGTGTCGGTATGTCGTTAAAGTCCTACTTTTATCGAATGTTATGGTCACATACATTACAGTTAGAAGGTCTTGTTAGTTGTTACTTACATAATCCGAGCTCACGCTAAGCTGATACTTGCTGCTTGGCGGAGCTGCTTGGCGGAGAACAAGATATACAGCAGTCCCTGAAGAAACGTTCTTTGTGGTAATTGCATCGTAAGCACTTCAGGTCTCTACTGGTTTGAAGTGTGTGACGACGGAGACAGTTATCCGAGGTGTTCCAACATAGCCCTCTAGGGTAACGCATCTGAAGCTGACCTCAGGTAGGAATCTTATCTTATCTCGGATTTATTATAGATGTCCATGGACAGCAGTAGCCACTTACCATCAAGTGGACTGTATGCTTGTTTGGTACTTAAATAAAATAAAAAAATCTGCGCCGTCACAACAAAGTTACTTAATGACCGAAATCCTATTCCCCTCTCCCCTCCCCCATATTTATCCCCTTGATAAAACTACAATATTTATTTAATATACTAGTGGTGCCCCGCGGCTTCGCCCGCATTTTATAGAAATAATATGACATACATAAAACGGAAAATTTGTATCTGCATTGGAATGACAGTGGTGCCATCTGTCGAAAATTTGTCTTACCAACTCCCAAACCCCCGTGGGCTCTTGTACAATAACTTTGCTAAAGATCATCACTTGATCAAATGCATAGTTTCCGATTCTATAACTACTTACGAATTAAAAATTAATTAAAAACCTTTTCCCACGGACTAAATTGTAAATCTAAACCATTCTCAAGTCCCCATGAACACACACAACAAATTTCATCAAAATCAGTCGAGTCGTTTAGGAGGAGTTCAGTGACATACACACGCACATAAGAAATATATATATATAAAGTTATACAGATTTATTCCTTATTAATGTTAAAGTCCTACTTTTATATAATGTAACGGTCACTCACACTACAGTTAGAAGGTTATGTTGTTACTCACATAATCCGAGCTCACGCTAAGCTGGTACACAAATAACTAGGTGTTTGGCGGAGACCAAGATATACAGCAGTCCCTGAACAAACGCTCTATGCGGTAATTGCATCGCACTTCGGATCTCTATTGTAAAACCACAATTGTGTTGGCATTAGGAGCCACGTTATCTATTATACTGAGGCATTAGTGAACTCCAATTTATTGTTGGCTTTGAGCTAAATAAATTTGTGATCACGGAGTAAATGTTATTTAAGTATATACCCAACATAAAGTACGTTTTTTAGCCTTAACTTATGGATACACCATAGATAGAATAGATGAAGTTATTTTCGTTGAGTTCGATTCATGGAACAATTGGATCACAATTTGGAAAATATGCACTTAAATTACCTGTTGACTCGTCACGAAACAAAATTATAATTACTTTAATATTGATGATAACTTTCACGCAGCTATTTCATCATTTGATCGACACCGACACGACACGACACGACACTTGTGCAAACTGTACAATCTGTACATAACACATTTTTAAAGATGCCGACAACACACCGACACGCCGCCGTTGCCGTCGACTACCGGAGAAGTGAGATAGCGTGCAGTACAACTTCAAAGAATCATGCGTTTATTGATGTCGTTGTCGTTGTCTTGCCGGTGTCGTGTCGTACCATTGAAATAGAGTCCTATCGATTACATAATAATTTGTTGGGTATACCTATACAAAGCTCTATTGACTTACCAATCATGTTCAATTCAGTACGCAACAATCACTGTTCACGCCACGAATAGATGTCCTTAACATCCACCTTTTGTTTGGTAAGTGTTCCCGCTGTGTATCATAATTAATGTTTGGTATAGATATATCTGGGAATAGTTGTGTATTTCTATTTATGATATGATAGCAATACAGCGAGCCTTTATTGTACTGAATGTAGGCATGGTTACAATGTTTTCCTTTGTTTTGAAACACTTCTTTCATTATTAAACCTAACGACAAGCAGACGAGTCGATGGGAAA
Source organism: Epargyreus clarus (assembly GCF_041222505.1). NCBI lineage: Eukaryota > Metazoa > Arthropoda > Insecta > Lepidoptera > Hesperiidae > Epargyreus > Epargyreus clarus. Next base: position 11,694,481 of record NW_027332213.1, read on the forward strand.
CTAGTCTCCGTCGTGTATAAACATTTGCAATACCGGAGGAGTCAATGCATCGCTGGTTTTAAAGGGGAGCTTTTTTAGTACCAGTTAGTAATATTTTGTATAGACGCGGTAAAAACTAGTGACTTCTTTGCAAAATTATTATCCTGAGAGGAGACAAAATGGTATGGAATATTATCTTTTCATTATTGACAAAAATAAAGATATTAATAACATTCTATGTTCAAAAGGTATGACAACAGCTTACCAAGTATTTTGTAGTTCTCATGGATAAAAAGTGCAAGTATTTTTTGTACTGTTTTGTTCTGATCTGACAATATGTCGATTTGAAGGTGGTAGAACCTTGTGGTCCGACTCCGGCGGCACCACCGTCACGCCTATTTCTGCCTATTAACAGTAGTATTAAGCGCTGCTGTGTTCTGATTTGAAGGGTGTGGTAAGCAAGACATACTTTTCCGGCGCATCGGCGAGGTCAGGTGGAATGCTTTAAATAAGTATAATATATCCTTCAGAACTCTTCTTCCTTCAAAATAAAACAAAGCAACACTTCACACGGCTGTTAGGCAGAAATGTACAGAAATAACGTATTTATAATCTGACATACTTTCTGATCAGTTAAAACAACAAAACAACACGTTTCCATTGCAATCACTCGTAGATGCTCAAAGCCTTTGTATTGCAGGTGTGTTGTGTACTCTAATTAATGTTTCGTGCCTTGTTCCACAGATTACGGGATTCGCTGTCTGTTGGACTTAAATGTTTTTTTCTGAAACTCTGTAGAGGAATTTCGAAACTTAAACATTCGATATGTTTGAATATTTTCGCTCTTTGGGATGAGACTATCAGTGGTTAAGTATATTCTCTTGTACCGGGTCGTATTAGTCTTAGTGTGCAATAAATACAAAGCTATTCAAAAGACATTTTATTTTACCGTTTGATTTGAGCTATGTAGCGAATTTGGTACAAAATTAAGAATAGTAGGTATATAGTTAAATTAGTATGTAGTTTAATTTAATTAGTATTAATTTCATGTTTTAAATATATTTAGTACTTAATACTGTAATATACAAATAAAGATCATTCAGTAAATTAAGAAGGTAGACTAAAACAAAGTATAGCTATATTTTTATTTTGACTGGAATATGTGCTTTTAAATGGAAAAGTAAATAAAAAAAACGCAGCAGTCTTGAAGCAAAGGAGAATTAAAACAAGAAATAACAATCAGTATTTATAATTTTATAGCATGAACAAGGTACACTTTTTATTGTTATTTTACATAACTTAAATCTTAATTATGTTCGTTAAGTTTTACATTTCATTTTATGTATTATATAATATATTGGTTACATTGAATTTGCATTACATCTTGACTGAATTGAGAACATTTTAAACGTTTCAACTTATTAAAAATAACGATGACTGAAAATATGATGTGTATTGGGAATTTGCAATAACGCTGCCAACATGAAAACAAATTTCATATTAATGACCCGAACCGGGCCGGGCGTGATAATATCTGCTTCGATTTACTCTACAAAATAAGCTCTTCTATTTATGCAACATTGTCAATCTAGTGTAAATTTGCTTCAATGTTCAATTCTGCCGCCTTAAATTTTTCTACACATCCCTAAGGTGACTGGGAGAAAATGCTATTTAGCATTAAGTCCGCCTTTTGCACCACACTGTTTTTAACATGGTCAATAAAGAGTAAATAAAAAAAATGTTATCATGCTGAAAATTAAAAAACATTTTTATTACTTTTATCAAATCAGACGCTAATTAAAAAAAATCAGACGCTAATTCAAATTAATCGTCTTTTATATTTCTATGTCTATGTCTATGTCTATATCTATGTCTTTACATATTTAATACAAATATTTACCGACATTGATTGACAAAATTATATTATTTGAATTAATCTAAAATATGTGTCTACTAAAAATGTTGTTCATACACATTTGAGCAAATTTCATAATTATGACCCAAACCGGGCCGGGCGTGATAATATCTGCTTCGCTCGACTTACTCTACAAAATAAGCTCTTCTATTTATGCAACATTGTCAATCTATTTTGTATTTGCTTCAACGTTATTATGCTAAAAGTAAAAAATATAAATAAAATAATGGATAATACTTTTAAGAGCTTAATAAATATTTTTTTTAATTTTTTTTTTTCTAAAGTTATATATAGGCATTTGTTTCTTATTAAAGATAATTAACTGTGTACATATGTACATTTATTTTTAGAAAAAATACTTTGAATGTATACGAAAAAAAATATGACGTGAGAAGAAATTTAGGAATTTAATATTCCTAAATTTCCATCTTTGCAGGTTTATCATGTATCTTTTATCGACAATCATTAACTCACCATTGATAAAAGTATAGGGATCCTAGGAGTTGACATATCGTGTGATGTGCAATACCGGGGTCATTTGGACGTTAAGGCGAAGTTGGCATCAAGGAAGCTGGGCGTTCTGAACAGAGCGAAGCGGTACTTCACTGCGGGGCAACTCCTTCTGCTTTATAAGGCGCAAGTGAGACCCCACATGGAGTACTGCTCGCATCTCTGGGCAGGAGCACCCCAATACCAACTTAACCCACTTGACTCCGTACAGAAACGCGCAGTACGAATCGTCAACGATCCGAGGATTTCCGATCGGCTAGAACCTTTAAGTTTACGGAGGGACATAGGTTCCCTCTGCGTGTTCTACCGGCTTTACAATGGTGAGTGTTCCCAGGAACTATTTGACCTGGTGCCTACATCACCGTTCCTCCATCGCACCACTCGCCGAAGGATGAAGTTCCATCCACACCAACTGGACTCGTGGCGGTCCTCCACGGTTCGATTTGCGCGGACGTTCTTGCCACGGACGTGCAAAATGTGGAATGAACTTCCTTCTGAGGTATTCCCGGAGCGCTATGACATGGGGCTCTTCAAAAAAGGTGCAAAAAGAGCTCTCCTTCAAAGCCGGCGATGCATTGGCGACTCCTCTGGTGTTGCAAATGTCCATAGGCGACGTTGACTACTTTCCATCAGGTAGCACGTCTGCTTTATCGTCAGGTTCAAATATAAAAAAAAAAAAAAAAAAATTAACAAAATTATATTATTCGAACTTATTTATAGTCATAGTAGAAAAATAAGACTCCTAAAATTTTCTCTATAGACATCCATTTGAGCAAGCCGGCGATATTGCTGTCGACGTGAAAGCAAATTTCATTTTAATGACCCAAACCGGTAGGGCCGATAATATCGGCGACGCTCGATTTACTCAACAGAATTACTTTGCCTATCTATGCGACGTTGCTAATCTATTTTGCCTATTTATTTTGGTACTAGTACTTACTTTTTAATATGTGATTGAATCAGTAATTTTAGTTTCGATTAAAACATGTTTACATTGCTTTTAACCACAATTATGATATTCCTTCGCTATTATAACATTTTTCTTTTTCACAGTTTTGTTTATTGAAACTGTAGTGTAAAAATGTAGTTAGTTATTTTATAGAAAGAATGAATTATATATTTATAACATAATTAGGTTAATTGACGATGTTTATAGACATCTATGGTAATAAAGGGATCAGAATTGCCACAGGCGTTTTCAAAACGATTATAAGGCAGAATCAGATTACCAATCTTACTTATACCTCATTACTTAGCTATATTTAGTACTTGTAGTATGAAGTAGAACAAGAAAAGTGCCTTAATTTGTATCCGAAAAAGGTCTTAGATATAGGCCCACCAGACTGTAGCAAATTAAATAAAATATAAAAGCATATATCTTTTTTGCATTCTAACATTGAAATGTCTGAAGAAAAGTGCTTTGTTCTAAGAATTTAATGTTTTGTAAACCATTAAAGACTGTTTATGACAACAGACTGATTAATTCCGCAAAATAAAAAGTGCCATCTTATTCAAAAATCTAAAAATCTCAAGGAATATAAAAGTGTTTTTCTTAAGTAAATGTTAAGGCCCCTTTTATGTCTACCAACGTGTGCTAAACAAAAGTTTGTTTCACTTAGTCTAATTTTTTTATTATTGAAATAGAAATCTACCTGATGGTAAGTAGATACAGCAGCCTATGGACTTCTGTAATCAACCCCAGGTGCAAATAAAATAAGATTCCTAAATCTGGCAACAGATGCAATTGATTACAGATGCAATTGATGACAGATTGTTTCAGGACTAACTTGAAATGATTCGGATAATTATGACTCTTTTATTTCACCCTTCAAACCAGAACACAGCTGCGCTTAACACTGCTGTTTTTAGGCCGAATTAGTTGTGGCAGTGCCTTCGAAGTCAAAGCCCAAAGAGCCCTAGGTACCTTCAAAATCTATATCCTTTACCTTTTAAGACACGTACTCGTCAGAATCCCTTATAGTTAGGTATATTTCAATTCAAATGCGTAGGGAAGAACATTCCCAACGCAAATGTCCCTATTTATATCCATATGGGCTTTGTTCTCCGCAGAGACGAGTTGAGGAAGGCATTGAAACGTATTGTGGGACGTACCTTTTGTTGGGACAAAATTATGACAGAAACGCAGATTTCTCATGATATTGTACTTAGCCTTATTGTTCGGATTTACAACTGATATATTCAGTTGGCATTTCTTATGATACCCTTAGTATGAGTTTTTAAGTTTTTACAAAATTGTCTGTTTTTGTAGTTGTTTACGTATGTCCCATACATTTTCAATCCGTTCTGATACAGTCTGCTAGGGCGCTGATTGGAAATGTATGGGCAAATAAGTACACAAATACAAAAACAGACATTTTTGTTTAAAACTCATACTAAGGGAACTGATAGAGAATTTGACTTAACGAATGTACATTTTTAATGAAATTAAAACAATTTTAGATATCTTACAACAAGCTGTGAGCTAAAATATAAGTTAAAAAAAAATTATACAAGAGGTAGCATTCCTCCATACTGGTCTATTATGCAAGGTACCTTTTGTTAAGAAAAATGCTTATAGATTAGAACTTAGCTACCAACCTAAGATCACTGTAAAAGCATTTCAGCTTCCATTCACAATAATTTTTGCATACAAATCGCCCACCCACACAACATTTCTCTTGAAGATATGAGATTTCAAATATAGACCTTCAATACCTAAGGCTACCTATATAATACCTCTCAAACATAACTTTAGCTCCCGAGGAGCATAAAGAAGGTGAAAGGGGCGTTTTAGAATTGTAAATGGCGCTATCCTTCCATTCGTACCCGGAGGGATTAAAGAGTAACGACAATAAAGCAAGCTTGATATTTACGCTTGAATTTCGAATAGAATATTCTGCATTCGGATCTGTATTTATCTTTTATGTACTCATTGCCTGCCAAATGCAGGTATGCTGCTCAAAGGCGAGCTGATACCGTAACTTTGCTACTGAATAAACACAATCCGAGCATAGCTTTGTGGCATGAAAATTCTTACTTGTTTGGTGTAAACACGAATTTGTGTACGACTGTTTATTCTATTAAATTGGTAAAATGTTGATGCTATTTCGAGTGCTGTCTATAGCAAAATAATTACAGGGTAGGCTCCTAAAAAGACAGTTAAGATAAGAGACAGATCAATAGTGTGAAACTATTAAGCTACACTTGGAAATATTTCGTAACATGTTCCTTATTACGTGAAAGAGTATCTGCAACAATATAGCGACTTCAATACTGTATACATAGATTAGTAAAGATTACTCACTCCTTACATGAAAATGTAACCAGTTTTGACAATTGAAATTGTCCCTGTCATATATTTTCGTGTTTGAAAAATATTTAAAAAATTTAGTTTTTAGATCATATAGGAATGAAACGATATTTCTCCGCACTTTTTTTTCATTTCGTGTTTTTGCACCATTTAACTGCACATGTCGGCATTGTTCCACGTAAATTACACCAAGACAGCCATTAAATGGCTGACACATGACACATTGTCAGCCGTTTAAGCGATTTAATGGCTTCCTTCAATTACAAGGCGGTGAGATATCTATATTTATCTATGACTGTATTCACTAGGGATGTGTTTCGATGAGGTTGTGTTGATTAGTGTTGAAAGCGGCAACTGATGATGACAGGCGGCAACAAACGACTACGGGTAGTGACAGACGACGACAGTTGCCGTCGATCACAGACTACAGGCGGCGATAGTAGGCGAGAATCAGTGGACAATCGACGGAAGCTGACCAGCTTCCGACAAAGACAGGCGACAACACTTAGTCTTGGTAACAACAGCCGGCGACACTAAACTATTGAGGGTCGATCAGTTGCTCGTATAATAGCACCCTTAATATAACAATGTTTGACGGCTGGTTTCATATAGTATTGTACATAAAGCGAAATTTCATACCCAAAATATACCAATATCCTATATCGTTTCAAGCGATATTAGAATATTGCAGCATATTTTCGAATAACTGAATAGAAATTCGCTGGCTACGGTATGATAACAAATACTCCAATAGATAATTAATATCTGCCTAACGCATTCACTTATTTTATGCGTTTCAATAACAATGCTGACGTCAGGGTTCGCTAATAAATATCTACGGATATGTATCATATATATTCATTGGTATATACGTTGATATATATCAATGGATATTTATAATATTTACTGTCTCAGAATCAGAAATTTAACCAACCCGATGTGACACATTATAACAGTTAACAGTTGATTTAGTAATGATTATGATTATTAATTATTATTAAACTAATCTGGACGACAGACTGTTTATTCACGTATTATAATTATTTTATAACAAATAAAAAAAAATACACTCAATCTTTATTTTACACTTGATTTGAAATATCATATATTAAAGCCACTAGCAGCTTAGATCGCATCTTTTCATATGCATGATATATGTCGGATATATCTGATAGATATTAAATATTTGATATTTATTATAAATATCGGATTTTTGCGAACCCTGGCTGATGTTATTCTAATTTGCGTTAAATCCTATATTTATCACCTGAATAGTTTACAGTTTCACATCAATCTGCATTATCCAGTAATGCGGCATGCTTCCATTATAGATAAGGCTTTAATACATTTGAGTTTAAATCAGTATTAAAATTAGAAATCTTTTGTATTTTGTAGTCAAAATAGTAAAATCGTCTATATCAGCGATATTATGTTTCATAATAAATGTACCTACTCACGCACTCTATTAATAGTCATATTAAGTAACGAACACTTAAGGATTGTCATCGAAAATTTCTTTCTACTAGGAATTGTCAAATTTCAATCATCAAAAAAGCAAAAAATCGGTGCATCAATTTTATTAACAAATATTTTTTTTTCACTTTTATATAAATCCATTACTAATATTTTTATAGTTTTCAATACGAATATTTTCATGTCCCTCTGTTGCTTCCTGCTGAAGTTTGACCACACTGCATCAATTTGGAAATTGGATATACATAATCAAAATTGAAATCCAATCAAAAGCTAACCCAATCAAAACGATTTCGATAGACTTTTCGTTGAAATTAGTTGAAGGGTACTGCGAAATTGAACGTTTAAAATTCTAAAACTTCGCTACGACCAGGCGATATATTCGCAGTCTTCTAAATCGAGTCGGATGGGAGCTGAACTTTTCCTTTTTACATGAAAAGGGTGGAACGTTGGGTGGATCACGTGAACCTTGTAATTAATGCGAAACAAGGACTGGCTGAAACAGCTCATTGGGGTTTGTGCGAAAAGCGATAAACCTAGCAGAGGAAAAACATTGCTGACTCAAGTAAGTATAAATAGGTCTAAGTAATGTTGTTATTTTATGTTTTATACATAAAACAACTTAGTATGCAAGAATTAACACATAGTTTGAATGTTTCTGTACTTCGATAGCTCAGGTTTTTATTAAATTAAATCAATTGTTACAGAGGCACTTTAGCCCGTGGACATAATTTAATTCATCAATCAATATTTCAGTAATCCATAAATCTATTGGTTGATCGATTTATTAATAACCAACCAGCCTATAAATTATCAGATAGAGACTGTATTGGTATGTGATTCGTTAACAAATAATATTATAGAATGGACATTTAAAGGTGGTTAGTAGTAGAGTTATTTGTGATTCGACTCCGGCGGCTCAACCGTCACACTTATTTCTTCCTAATAAAAGCAATGTTAAACGCTGCTGTGTTATGGTTTGGAAGGTGTGGTAAGGGATACATACTTTTCCAAAAGCGTTTCAGCTTAAGCCTCTGGGGTAGCGGCACATCCTATGCCAACCTCACTTAGGAATCTAATCTTTTCTAGGGTTGATTACAGATGTCCATAGGCGGTAATTGCCACTTACCATCAGGGGGACTGCATCCTCATCTGGTATTGCTATATTATAAAAAAGTGTATCATCTAAAATTCACTCTTATATATGAGAAAGTTACACACACAACATGTTGCCGGTTAATTTAAGTGCATAGTTCGCTGAAATTGCCACGTGAGTGAATTATAAATGTGTATTCACACATATCACAACCACACTACAACCATCCCTGCAAGGTCGGTGTAATTTTGTGTAGAAATAGTTTTATTCATATGATACACACTTTGCCGTAAATCCAAATAGTAGGGACCACACAGCCATATCGCAACTATAAAGTATCACTATCACTACTTGTGGATAAGTTGCTGTCGTGTGGTGCTTGTGCGTGTGTGTGTGTGTGTGTGCTTTTTTATAATATAGGATTAGCAAAGCATGCAGTTCACGTGTTGGTACGTGGGTACTGCCGTCCATGGACATCTGAAATCAACGTCAGATTAGATTCCTCCCTGAGGTCGGCCATAGACGCGCCGCTTCCTCTGAGAACTTAACTGAAAAACCTCGTGTGATCAACCCATTACTGTCCTGTTGCTGAGCACGGATCTCCTCTCAGAACGAGAGGGGTATAGTCGTCCATAGTTTATCGCGCTTTTGTTAAGATTTCGTAGGTTAGTTTCCCCACGACCTTTTCTTTCGACGTTATACGCAAGTGATAAATAATTTCTAATATGCACATAACTTTGAAAAATGCAGCGGTGTGTGGATTTGAACCGCGAACCCCCGTTTGAGAGCCCTAATTTCAATCACGATTCTATCACTGCTCGGAATAAGTCTTCCTTACCACACCACGGTACATGTGAATAGATGCTAAGCAAAAGTTTTCCTTTAACACGGAAAGGGCGGGGGTGCTAAGGAACAGAAACGTAATTAATGCACAGGAGAAATAAAACCGGATTCCCTCTCAGATGTGTAACCGACGATGCGTGTAATTAAAACATTACTAGGAACCCGATGGCAAAATTCAATACATCTTACATAATTAATTAAGTCCGTTAATTAAATGGAGGTAAATTGCTTCGGATTTAAAAACGTTGTCATAAAATATTTTGTGTAGGACTAGGTATTCCTAAAGTAAGTCATTTCGAAAAACATGGACGATTTTTAGGGTTCCTTATGAAAAAAACAAAACAAAAACGGAGCCCATCTGTCTCAGCCAATTTGATACTCATGGGCTTTTTCGTGACCCACAGACGAAGGTATTTCACAATCGCGGAACTTATCGGTATGCCAAAAGAGTAACATGCTGTTTACAATAAAATAACCAAAGCATTTCTTATATACATAGAGAAAATGTACATCTGTTTTGCATAGAAGTGTCTCGTTGTCTCTCAATCTTTATTATCTCATACAACAAAAACTTTAAAGACAAAGTTGTAAATTTTACATGCTGTCCAATATTTTTAAAATATTTATATAGAAAAAACACAACTCGCACTTGACGCTATATTACGATGATGCGAGGAAGCCCATATTTTCACACTTCACCGATTTCCCCAACTCTGCAACGAACTAGACAATTATCCCCTACGAAATCGCTGAACATAGGTCCCGTGCGCGATAAAGCCACCATTTTCCTTTTGTATAAACTAAAAAGTTTGTTACCAAACTTATTTAATTGAAATAAATTTGATATTATGGCATATACTCGTAAATAATTCCATGCATAAAATTTTTGAAATGATATAAACAAAAATTTTACGAACTTTCTTCATTTTGGTTAGGTAAGTAATTATTAAAAAAATAATATAAAATTATTTACATTGTGGTAACAAATGACCATGGAGTTCTTCTGATGGCAAATGATCATTTCACCTGTCGCCCACGGACATTTCAACAACAATATACTAGAAAGAATCTCTAAAGACAAAGTTTTAAATTTTACATGCTGTGCAAAATATTTATATACAAAAAACACAACTCGCACTTGACGCTATATTACGATGATGCGAGGAAGCCCATATTTTCACACTTCACCGGTTTCCCCAACTCTGCAACGAACTAGACAATTATCCCCTACGAAATCGCTGAACATTGGTCCCGTGCGCGATAAAGCCACCATTTTCCCTTTGTATAAACTAATAGTCTCCGGCTTATGAGAACGTAATAAATTTGATTTCATCTTGACATATCGGCTTTTTCTGTTTGTTCCCCGTCACGTCGATGAAATAAATTTGATAATATGGCATATACTCGTAAATAATTCGATGTATAAAATTTTTGAAATGATATAAACAAAAGTTTTATGAACTTTCTTGATTTTGGTTAGGTAAGTAATTATTAAAAAAATAATATAAAATTATTTACATTGTGGTAACAAATGACCATGGAGTTCTTCTGATGGCAAATGATCATTTCACCTGTCGCCCACGGACATTTCAACAACAATATACTAGAAAGAATCTCTAAAGACAAAGTTTTAAATTTTACATGCTGTGCAAAATATTTATATAGAAAAAACACAACTCGCACTTGACGCTATATTACGATGATGCGAGGAAGCCCATATTTTCACACTTCACCGGTTTCCCCAACTCTGCAACGAACTAGACAATTATCCCCTACGAAATCGCTGAACATTGGTCCCGTGCGCGATAAAGCCACCATTTTCCCTTTGTATAAACTAATAGTCTCCGGCTTATGAGAACGTAATAAATTTGATTTCATCTTGACATATCGGCTTTTTCTATTTGTTCCCGGTCACGACGCTGAAATAGACTTGGTATTATGGCGTATACATCCAATTTGGTCAATGAAGTTTTTGAAATAAGGGAAGCTTTCTTGATTTTGGTTGGGGTACACTTTTTTACTTTCTTTTTATTAAATTGTGACAATAAAGGACCATGGCATTTGATGGCAAGTGATAACTTCACTTATACCCCATGGACACTTCACCCATGGATCATCCATGGACATTTGAATACGACGAAAGCTGCTTACTGTTAACTGATTTTTAATAAGACTCAGGCTTAATTTGAGGTCGATCATTATTGCCTTGCTGCTCTTAAACGCTTTCTACACACACATCCCCGCACTAGGATTCCCTGTGTCGTGGGTGCCATACACACACACACATAAACAAATACATAAACACCCAGATCCAGAAACAGAAATCTTAATTCATCATTTGTCAGATGTCTGTCTGGCTGGGAATCGAACCCGGGACCTGCGCGTCAGACCGGTATGGTGACCGCTCCGCCACACGAGCCACTTAAAGACTGAAACGTCTTTATAAGTATCTCGGTTTAACTATTCTTTCAAACCAGAGCATTATAGCTGTTATAGTTCAGAAAAAAGTTGATGGTTATTTTCTATAGCTACACTATTAAGTTAATAATATATCTTACCATCTTTATCAAAATTAAGTGTTTATGTTACCTTCCTTTGAAATACATCTAAAAACAATTGCAGTTACACAACAAGAGTACAAGACAATGTTGGGGTCGGGTATTCGGTTTCCTACATGGCTACATAGCTAAATAAATTGGAATGTAGCATACACGTGTTACAGGAATACACAATTGTTATAAACGCGCTAGTATTATTAATACCTATAGTATATACTTATGTAATGGAAACATAGATTAGTAAAGATTACTCGCTCCTAACAAGAAAATGTAACCTTTTGACAATTGTCACTGTCATCTATTTTCGTGTTTGAAAAGTATTAAAAAAAATAGTTTTTAGATCATTTACGAATGTAACGATATTTCTTCGCACTTTTTCTTCGATTTCGTGTCTTAACTGCGCATGTCGGCATTATTCCGCGTAAATTACACCATGACAGACATTAAACGGCTGATAGAATTGTCAGCCGGTCATTTAATGGCTTCTTCAATTACAAGGCGGTGAGTTATCTATACTTATCTATTAATGGAAATAAGAAACATGTATGCAGCCCGATGGTACATGGTCACTGGTCACTACTGATACTGCTATAGCATCTATTGCCGACTAAGAAAGATACTGCGGAAAGAAAAGATACTACTCGTATTCCTATCTGGAAAAATAGGGGTTGAAAATCGCCGACCTCTACTTTTCTTTTATACAGTAGAACACAAATTAATCATCGTTGCTTCAAAACCCTCCAATTTTCTTTGGTCCCTTCCCCTTCCCTTGTTTGACCTCAAGCCACCACGATACTTAATACTATAATTATAATCAATCCATTATTGTCCCAAATATTTTTGGTTCGGTCTATTTGTAGAATAAAATGGGTTTAAGACAGTCCCGAACCAAGTGCGAACTTTTATAGTTTATATATCTTAGCTGTCTCACCTTTTTACTGAAACAATCGATATTTGAAAAACTGAAAATGAAACAGCTAATTTTATTTTTATAAATTATGGAATATTTCATTTAAATAAACTCGACCGAAGTATAACATTAAATATAATATTTTCATATCTTTTAACAACAGCGTTAACATTAATGAGCTTAAAATGGTTAATGCCCTAAATCAGGTTTTTAGGTAATTTTAAAGTAAGATTTAGGTGCCCATGATGCCATTGTCCCCAGTTTATAAAGTTAGCCGTAGGGATTAAATACAGCCGCTCATTCGGCAGAAGACAATAAGTAAAGCTGACCCATCGCCCTTTGAAATTATAAAATGACCAGTTTTTAAGAGCCATCCGTTTTGGGTACCGTCCTTTGTATTTCAAGGGAGTAGGGTTCAAGAAGAATTGGCTAGTAGATACTAAGAGGAGTATGTAGGATTGTAATTCTAAAACGTGGTCATTATCCATGCAGCGACCCTGGTAAAGGATAGGAGACAGGGGTCCGCTGAAACGAAACGAAAGATTAGACCCACATACAAAGTTTTAAATTAGGCTTTCGTACTGTAGGATAAATAAATGAATTGTATAAAATGCTTAGACTGGTTTCTTTCGTTTCGTAGAGCTTATTGTTTCTTTGTGAATAGTTAAGATATTATTTAATTGCTAGCTATTGACGAGTAATTGTGTTAGCAATAAAACGTTACTAAAATGATCATTACGGTCGAATTTCAGTAATTGATATTTATAACCTAGACAGAATAGCTATATTTATAACATGTTACGTGTATGTAGACCAAAATTAGGGCAAAAGAGTGGTTGGAGTTAATTAAACGAAGCTTTTGAATAGTTGCCCGGGCGTCCCCCGGGTAGCCTTATGAAAAGTTGATTCGAAATGTGGATTTAATTAAACAACAATTTAAATAGTATCAACATACCTAGTATGTTTTACACAACAACCTAGTAGGACATACGTAATTAAAGTTAGGTATATGCCGTGAGCGGTTAAGAAACTCGGCCTCTCGCTCGAGGGGTCCGAGGATCAAATCCTAGGCACGTCTGATTTTTCAAAGTTATGTGCTTATTAGAAATGAATTATCACTTGGTAAACGGTGAAGGAAAACACCGTGAGGAGACCTGCATACCTGAGAGATTTATATAAAAAACTCTCAAAGGTATGTGAAGTCTACCAATACGCACTTGGCCAGCGCGGTGGACTATGGACTAATCCTTCTGATTCTGAGAGGAGACCCGTGCCCAGCAGTGGGACAAAATGGGTTGATGATGATGATATGCCGTATATGTAATTAACTTGCCCTGCATGTCGGAGCGAAACCATGTTGGTATGACGCGAAGTGTTCCGGGTTCGATTCCCGACCAGAGAGTTATCTGAATGATGAATTTAGATATCTGTTCTGGGTCTGGGTGTTTGTGTCTTTAAATGTCCATGGCACCCACAACACAGATAATTTTATTGGGGAGCTGTGAGTGTAGATAGCCTCTTACATAATGATGACTTAATGATGTGAACATATTGAAAATAATAATTTAATTAGGGAGGTACCGCCGCCATACCTATTTATATTATAGCAGGAATTCTTGCGTTTCGGTGAAAGGAAGTTGATGCTGATTGACTTGTCTATGAGGTGGACTTAGTCCTTTGCATCAGCGACGCACCTGTGATCGGCTTCAAGTGTGTTCTATAGAAAGTTATATGTGCCCATGGTTGGCAGATACCTACCACTTATTATCAGATGAATTACATTTTAGTTGGCTACTGCAATATTATATACAAACGATATTGAAATATAAGTACATACCTAGTTAATGACATTATAGGGCACAACACTACTATTATTTCATTTACTATTTATTTTTACGACATATTTATTTTAATTTAATATTTGGTGTGATATTAAATTTTATGGAAAATACTGAACATTTTTACTCTAGCAATGAACATAAAGTCTGCGCGATTTGGCAGATGAAGCATTGAGCGGCCCATGGGTCGTGACAGCGTGTGACTGGGATATTCGGAAAGTGTAGCTTTTTCATACCTTTTATGAATTATGAAATGGGGGCATTGTTGTTTAAAAATTTGGGAGTAAAAAAATACAAGTAAAAAGTGAAGTCCAGATCGGTTTCTAAAGTAGTCTAGCTGGTAAACTTTAATATTACAGTTATGCTTGTAATAATAACTTCAAAGTTACTTAACATTTAATTTAAATGTTTAACAAAATTTTAATAACTTAAATTCTATTCAAAATTTCAAGTAAATGGTAAACGACATTTAGATTATTGATATAATAATTGTTTCACATATTAAAAAATACAGGACTTTAAAAGTATTAAGTGACACTTCAATCCACCTATAAGATACTTATAGGCGTATACTTTTCCGAGGCGTTCCAGCTTAGTCCTCAGGGGTAGCGGCGCATCTGTATATCGGTAGCGGTATCTGGGGTAGATTACAGATATCCATGGGCGGCGATAGCCACTTACCATCAGGTGATCTGCATATTCGTCTGCTACTCCTATGTTATAAAAGAAAAAAACGATTACTGGACATGGTCGATGGTCATCGATAAAATAACATTCAAGATCAAATAGAACGTATGCTTTCTTGAATTAAATAAAAGTAAACAAAAAGATAAATAAGGTAAGCCGTTTAATCTTAAACACAAGTGAGTAACCCTTGAAGCAAAGTTGGAGCCCCACATAGAAGTAGCTAAGTCTGCTTCTAGTTGGAAAACAGTAGCGATAACACTCCTTTAACTTAGAAATAGGAGAACAGTAGCTGCAGTTTGTATTTTACAAGCTTAGTAGAAATCTGATTAATGGATATGAAATAATCATAGCGAAGCAGCGAAATGCAAGGAATATTTAATTCAAAAGGCAATTACATTCCAGATGTGGGATAATCGTGTTTGCTAAAAAGGTGCTAAAGAGGTTATATCAGAAATAGAAATGCCATCAAAAACAATGCTTGTAAAAAGATCCAAGTCTCGCCATTCAGTTCTTCTACCGTAAAAAGTTTTGAGATCTATGTAAAACCAAGCCGGTAAATGTATGCAGTCCCTACTTAAGGGACCTTCTGTCTTAAGGTATTATCTCACTATCTAACCTAACAACATCTCATGGGACCATACCAATATTAAAAATCTTTTATGTTCTAAATAAATTAACGTGGCAATCGTACTGCAAGTCACATTGTGTTTTCATCTTATCATATCGCATCACACAGGTAACATTAGTGCGATTGCCACGTCAATTTATTTAGAACATAAAAGATTTTTAATATTGGTATGGTCCCATGAGATGTTGTTAGGTTAGATAGTGAGATAATACCTTAAGACAGAAGGTCCCTTAAGTAGGGACTGCATACATTTACCGGCTTGGTTTTACATAGATCTCAAAACTTTTTACGGTAGAAGAACTGAATGGCGAGACTTGGATCTTTTTACAAGCATTGTTTTTGATGGCATCTCATTCCTTTTTGTAGATATTTCTACTCTTTTCCTTTCCGATACCTTCTACTAGTTGAATCTCAACAACAGATTTTTTAAAGCGAATTAAATTTTTGTAGTTAGTCTTTGTAGTTATGTAAATAATCTTGCCATTCATCATCACTTTCATTCGAACATGACAATAAATTAAATCTAAAAAAGTTACTATTTTGACAACTGAAATTATTCCCATTATCCTCAGGAAAAAACATTGTGATTTATTTATTTATTGTGATTTAACGTGTCTTCGTATTAAATAATCGACATCCCTTACTTTCTTCTGAATATCCGACAAAAATCATTGGTAATCTTTCACTGACTTCGTCGGACTCCGGTTTTTGATATAAACCACAGTATTTACTGCTCTTGCTCAAATTCGTTTCAATTTATAATAGACTTCTGACTTCTGAAATGAAATGAAATATTTATTTAATAATGATAACATTCGTTTTAGACTTCTCGCATTTACAATAATAGTTCTGTTAGCTGTTTCAACCACAACAATTTGTTTAGGGGTATATAGTATCGCCTTCTGATGCAGAATTCCATTTGTTGACAAGAAAATATTGAAAGCTCTATTACAAAATTTCGTCCCACTATCTGATTCATTATCTGATACATTTGTTCGACTTGCTAGTTCCCTTTTCAACACTTTATATTTTTGAAATTTCTTAAAGACTCACTCTTATGTTTTAGAAAATAAACATTAATCGTGTCATTCGAGAATAATAGTCGATAAATAATAACATGTACCTTGAACCGTTGAGTGAAGTAGCTTCCATGGGACCACATAAATGTGTATGTACGATCTCCAGTATATCGTTCGTTCGCGTTCAGAGGTTTGGAAATGGTTTCTTACTAGTCGTCATATCCGTCGTAATGTTCACATTATCAAGACCAGTCACAATATTCTTTAAAATTCGCATATATTCCGGATTAATATGGGCTAGTCTTCTATGCCAATATTTATTTGACATTGTCAAATTACATATCGGTGATTTGACAAATTGTTTAAATTTATATATACCATTTACGTTGTGGCCAGTTGCGATGATATTATCCATAGACTTACTAATAGTGCAACCGTTTTTCAAGAAATTAACAGTAAATCCTTTTTCAGTAAGTTTACTCATCGCTAACAAATTCATACTTAAATTATTAGTCTGCACTTGTCTTCTGCATTCAACCTGTAGTTATTTTTAGAATTAATATTTCCAGAGTATATTAATAATACATATTTTCAGCTAGACTATATTTTTATTCACTTCTATTTAAAACTTAGCTCACCGAACAATATCATTTTATATATATAGGGAACTGCAGCAAATTTGGAATACGGGTTTGTTTTTTGGGAATAAGTAGAGAAGAAAATGGCTTAGCCCAATAAAAAATACATCAAATGGTTAGAAAATTATTAAACTGTAATAATAAAAAGAATAAAACAAAACGAGAGCTAAGAACATTATCAAAATTTTAGTCAACCTAAAAAACTCCAAAAGCTTCATTTGACTTATGGTGCAGATACTCGTAATTTGGAATATAGTATTCCAAATGATGATCACCTTTTTTTCTTTGACTTTGCTTACAGTTTACCCAACTATTTTTTATTTGCTTACAGTTTTATAGTTTTTAGTTCTTTTGGTAATCATTTTTATAACAATATAGCTTACATTAATATAATTATTAAGTAATAATCAGTCACAATTTGGGTATTCCAAATTAACAACATGACATCCTATACCTAACATTTCATATCACATTTTTAATTTCAGAAATATTAACAAAATAAAAGTAAAACCATTAACTAAAAAGGTTGCTTATTAGTTTAAATAATTACAATAAATATTTTATGTATAATAGTAAATAATTATCAATGATTGCATTCTTACTGAAAAAAGTTTGAAATTTAACGCTTAACTTCTATGAGCCTGGTAGCCGGAATGTGAAGATGACGGCCGGTTTTTAAAGCTCATTTGCTTCGTATGACGTGTGACGATAAGTTTACAAGAAGAAAGCACAGATAGCACTTATAATAATTATAATAAGGTATTTCAAATTACCTACAGTATTCCAAATTTGCTGCACTTCCTCTAACTATTATGTTTGTTTTGTACGAGCAATGGAGCAAAAAAAAAATACCCTAATTGTGCAATGGACGGTTGTTTAAATTCAACATTAAACTGTGCATTTTCGTTTTTTTATAGCTATCAATTTTTTAGGGAGGTAAGTCGGTATTTGCTGTTGTACCGAGCCACTAGGAGCTGATATTTTTGGTGATCATGGCAAGAATATGTTATAAAGCGGCTATCTAAGCTCGATTTATATAACAGTTTCTTATTTCGAATAATTTGAAACGAACTTAACTAAATTTATGTAATATTACGTATCAAATATTACGTAAGTTGAAAACATGATTTTTTGTTTGTGTAGATATTGGTTTGTCTTTAAGGCCATTTGGTAGATTTAGGTCTAAAACAGATAGGGCAAAAGGAATTGTGTAATAAGGGTAATCCGTTTAGAAGTTATTAGGGATTTTCCATTGTGAACATTGTAAATTTGTATATGTAAGCTTATTATTTTCATACAGACATTAATTTAAGCGCAATAAGGCCGAAATTTGCACATTTGTTTCCTTGGAAACAAACTTATTATTATTTTATAATACGGTGACAGTTGCTTTACCTCACGACAGTTATTGTATTTTTTGTATGTTACCGTTATATTGTAGAATACGTTAGCATACACATTAACTAGGCAGTCTTAAGATTAGCTAGAAAATATGCAGATTAACTATGTAGTTAAAATTCGAAACATCTTTTCAGACTTGTTCTTAGGGCTAAAACACATGCCTTTTTACGACACGATGACGTATCGTGACACATAGCGACATTGTGCCACAAAGCGATATTGTTTCGTGAAAATATACAATGTTTGTCGTAAATTCATGACACGACGACGCATCATGACATGCACGGGTCGACGTCAAGGGGTGAAAATTGATACAATCTTCGTTTTGTACTTTAGGTAATGGGCAAGCTAATCTGCGTTTTAACTGATTTAGGCACATTAGCCGTAACATCTAGTTTTTTGTCATGACATTTGTCAGAAATTCGGAATGTTTTTGATATTATATTACTTTTTAGGGTTCCATACCCCACGGGTAAAAACGGAACCCTATTTCTAAGCTGTCTGTCTGACATAGAGCTCTATTTCTGGAACCTTAATAGATAGAAACTTATTTTTTTACGGAATATATATAATGGTGGCCGCTTTAACAACAAGTACTAAAAGTAAAAAGAAAAACTTTCATATAAAGGAGAGTTGCCATACAAGGACCTTCTTTTTCTTTATGAGGAGGAAATCTTCAAAAGGTACTCGACGACGTGGGAGTGACGCCGGGTGGCCGTCCTCAACGTTTGTTGGAGAACTCCGGGATCTCCGACGGAACGCAACCGAAGTCCTCCAAGCGCAATGCCCCGATCAAGCTCTGCCCTGGGCAGTTTTCGCTCCTCCTAAACTATCCCGTGTTCACGACGGTATGCGACTACACATACCGCCGTCCTTCCCATGGACACTTATTGGACGGTTCGAGCTCCTTGCTGCCACTCCCAACTCTGGAAGCCCCCTTTTAGTCGCTTCTTACGACAGGCACGGGATATCGTAGCCCTTTTTTAGTCCAGGAACTACAGGGACAAACATATAAGGACCTGCTATTTTTTGGCGTTTTTCATTTTAATGATTGAACCGTAGATGTTACAGTTGAAATGTTCACAATGCATTATATGGCAGCTATAATATCAATTAGTAAAAATAAAAATAAAAAAACAAATATTTTTGTGGTACGGAACCCTCAGTGTAAGAGTTCGATTCGCACTTCACCAATTATTTGTATTGAATTTAAATTGAAGTTGGAATAGAAAACGTCTTATGTCTCGAGAATAGAAACAATTGAAGTCGTCGCCAATAATAGTAGGGGAGCCCAAGACGGGATTTTGAGAGTGACTCGAACGCGGCAGATTAAGATATGGGAGATACCTTACATCCTATAGAGTATCTTAAACCATCCATTTTGGGGGTTCAACCAGGGAAGTCCGTCAGATTATTAAAAAAAAAAATAGTATTATCTATAGTAGCTTAATTACATGCTGAAAACAATAAATTTTAACCTGACGATTTGAGGGCAGCGTTAGGGAGTAATAAGGTTGCAAAAAAATCTATACCTGGACATACTCGAGTGCGGTCATTTTTTTAATATAAAGGAAATAATGTTAGAAAACGGGTAACATCATAATCATACCACACGTTGATGTAGTGACAAAAAACTTATTTAAAAGGAAAATATGTATATACACTATCTGATAGCGCTACTTATTAGCATGAATCCCTGGAAAGTAATGCTGTGTAACAAACTAAAGGAAAAGGCTAATTTTATGGAAAATACATTATTCTTCATACATTCTCATTCTATTTTTATTCAAATCGTCAATATAAAAAACCCCTCCACTAAATCGTCAGATGAAGGGTTATGATAAGTAAAACATCAGCTGGAATTTCCTATATAATAATCTTACGCCCTCTAGTGTGGCATGATAACGATTTTTTTTGCATTTTCGAAGAGTCACTGACAGTCTTTCGAATCGGATCGTCAGTCTTTCGAATGGGCGACTCATCTAGGGTAACTTCATATCCCCTTTGAAAATCGAATGCGCTGGTTACTTTTTTTTCCATTTTTACCTCTCGTATGGCTGCCCCAATATGCAAACCAGCAGATAAACATATTTCCGGCATCAGAGATATATACTCTATCACTAACCTGCCGCGCCTTGAGTATGTCTGACTCTGCTTTTTACATCTTTCGAATCGTCTAGAAACTATTCCCACGGTGAATCGAAAAATATCACACAACCTTTTCTTCACTCTAACGTGTAATCTACACAATCGTATAGATCCTATCGACGCTCGAGTTTCTACCCATTTAACATCATGGGCTCCCCTACTACTCGTACATTTCGCGGACAGAAACACAGATTCATTAACTGAAAATGTAACTTTGTCATCCTATATAACTTATATAGGATACAAAGTTATTTAATGTAGTTGGTGTATCTAGATAACTGGACAGAAATTGCAAAATATTTTAGTTTTCCCATGAGTTATATACTAAACACTAATTGTATTCTCAATTTCAACCTTCTATGTCTGCTAGAAGTGCCTTAAACTTTTGATGATCGGTCAGTCAGTGAGTGAGTGACAAAATTACGAACTTTGACTACTTGTAATTCGTAAACTACTGGTTCAAATTTAATGAAATTTGAAATATACCGTGTCTATACAATGCTTGCTTGGCTCCTGAAAATTCAGGCTTCTAGCTTCATATGCAACGAAGTTACAGGAGGTCGAAAATGGGCCGAATTGCTTCGAGAAAAGTATGCTACGGCCGTGCCGCTTTTTTTGGCTTTGGCTCGACTTGGCGGAGGCACTGCCGTGCCTCCAGATGAAATAGGTACTAAAAGAGTATTATTTTTTTTTATTTAAAATAAATAAAAAAGGTATACGAGGTAAGTCGTTCAATCTTAAACATAATTGAGTAACCCTTGAAGGCAAAATTGGAGCTCCTTATAGAAGTAGCTAAGTCCGCTTCAAGTACGGAAACAGTAGCGATAACACTTCTATAACTCAGAAATAGGTGCAACGTAGCCGCAATTTGTATTTTACAAGTTTAATATTAAACAAATTAATGGATATGAAATAATCATACAAAAGCAGCCCAGCAAAATGCATAGAATATTTAAAAGTTTCGGGATAGCATTAAACTTGGGAATGGTATTCAAAACGCAATTACATTCTAGATGTGAGATAATCGTGTTTGCTAATAAGGTACTTACTTACATCAGAAATAGAAATTAAAAAGTAAAGAGTATTCTTTTTTGGTTTAAAATAAATAAAAAAGGTATATGAGGTAATTCGTTCAATCTTAAACATAATTGAGTAATCCTTGAAGGCAAAGTTGGAGCTCCTTATAGAAGTAGCTAAGTCTGCTTCAAGTCCGCTTCTAGTTGGAAAACAGTAGCGATAACATACCTATAACTCATAAATAGGAGAAAAGTAGCTACATTTTGTATTTTACAAGCTTAGTAGAATACGGATTAATGGATATGATATAATCATACCAAAGTAGCCCAGCAAAATGCATATAATATTTAAAAGTTTTGGAATAGCATTAAACTTGGGAATGGAACTCAAAACGCAATTACATTCCAGATGTCGGATAATCGTATTTGTTAATGAGGTAAATACATCAGAAATAGAAATTAAATACTTGAAAAGTATAGAAATTGTATGGTTTAAAATAAATAAAAAAGATAAACGAGGTAAACCGTTTAATCTTAAACATAAGTGCTTTGAACGCAAAGTTGGAGCTCCTTATATAAGTAACTAAGTCCGCTTTAAGTTCGGGAACAATAGCCATAACGCTCCTATAACTCAAAAATAGGACAAAACTAGCCGCAGTTTGTATTTTACAAGCTTAGTAGAATACGGATTAATGGATATGAAATAATCATAACGAAGCAGCAAAATGCATAGAATATTTAAAAGTTTCGGATAGCATTACACTTGGGAATGGAACTCAAAACGCAATTACATTCCAGATGTGGGATAATCGCGTTTGCTAATTACTTACATCTGTTGTTGCACTTTTATGACACTTTGAGATGATGTTTCGTAAATTCACATTAGAAGCAGCTGCTCTAACTCGCATTTATTATTCTGGACACATAATTCGAACCTTAGAAGTGTTATTTTGTATTAAATTTGTACCTTTGTATAAATAAAATTTGTAAAATATATATGTAATACGATTGCTTGTATTATTATTATTTTTTAATAATCATCACAAGTCAGTACTATTTTTTCTAAATAGAATCATAGCGTCTATTTGTGCTACGTAAAATCAAGTGGCATGCATGGTCATTTACCACTTCTGTTTTATTAAAAACTAGCTGACCCGGCAAACTTTGTACCGCCTCAAAATCTATTTGTCAAATACATTTCATATAAAATTTAGCCTATGTTACTCGTGGATAATATAGCTTTCGAATGGTGAAAGAATTTTTGAAATCGGTCCAGTAGTTTTTGAGCCTATTCATTACAATCAAACAAACAAACAAAGTTTTCCTCTTTATAATATTAGTATAGAAAAACGCTTTTACTCAAAGCGATATTTCTGATATTATGATATATATGATATTTCCAAAATGTTTCTCTATGTGCTACCAATAGTATAATATTTAATTATTTAAACAAAATTACCCTTTAATTAAAAATATTGTTGGCGCAAAAAATATTAATTAAAATAACCATTGCACTAAATGATTTAGTTTTCCCGGTCGAAACATAATTAAAAATAACTTGTGATTTTAGGTACTCTAAAAATAACATTGTCATTATATTAAAATTAAGGTTAATTTTAAACTGAAACCGTAAACCACAATGGTACCGCTGCCTCAATAGTTTTTGAACGAAACACATTTTAATTAATTTGTGCCGTTAATTAATATTTTAATTTTTAAATATATGGCTGTAAATTTTATAGCCATTAAAAACATAATTATTCATTTATTAAATCCGTGTTCGAAGTGCATTATCATATGTGTTTTTAACTAAAATACATTATTGAATCAAATTGAAATAGTTATCGAGTTTTTTTTGTGTGTGTGATGACCACTACCATCTATAAACATCTGTAACTGTCTAAATTTTAAGTTTATCTACCTGAGATCGGCTACAGATGCACTGAAACTCCTGAGAAACAAGCTGAAATGCCTCAGAAAATTATGTCTTCTTAACCACACGCGTCCAACCAGAACACAGTACCGCTAAACACTGCTGATATTAGACAGAAATATGTATTCTACCTTCAAATTATTTGCCCAATTACAAAATAATGAGCTTCACCAATAGCTGTAACAGTGACCAAAAACTAATTTCACTGAATTGATAAAGCGATAATTAACAATCACCAATATAGAATTGCACTTGATAATTAAACATGGAAGTAATTATGGGAATAGGGATGCTGGCTGCAAACTGTTTTATAATAAAGTTATCATTGTTGTGATGTAGGTTTGAGAATATTGTCATATGTATTGTATGGCAAAACTTAATTATCGCAAATTTTGGTAATTTCAGGTCGGCTGTAAGATACTCATGAGCCGAGATTATATAACATTATGAAGGTATCATATATTCAAATGCTTAGGAACTGTTTTTATATCACGTTCACTTATTGAGAGAACACAGGAGCCAGAGTGAGCTAATAATTAATAGAATAGCATATTTAAGTAGATAAATAAACTTATTTACCTTAACTTACTTACATTAAACGGTGAAGCAGCACATCGTGAGGAAACCTGCATACCTGAGTGATTAAAAATCTCAAAAACTCAAAGGTATATGAAGTTTACCAATACGCACTTGACCAGCGCGATCGCTAATTTATGTTTATGGCCTAATCCTTCTCATTATGAGAGGAGACCCGTGCCCAGCAGTGGGACAGTAATGGATTGATGATGACAAACTATCTACAAACACGTTTTCCCAGATGTAACCATATAGCTATTCTTTGTCTAAAATTATATTTACATAGGACAGTAATTACGTAGGCACAATATATCTACGTTATCAAGACAAACATATCACGTTACTTTCGGCTTGTATTTGCGTAATCCCTTGTAGGACCTTCCTTCTTCCCTCTATTTACATAGGTAGTGGCACCCTTTAATCAAGATTGGCGTACAAATAAACTCGCCACGAGTGTCATCCAGTTCCTACCCACTCAGAGAGTTCAAACGATGAATAATGTTAGCTAAGGAATGAATTCGCTACTTGAGTATGTCTGTTTAATAGCTGTATGTTTGGTACGTTTATAATATAGGTATTTAATGCCAATAGTGTCGGTTCAATAAATGAGAATTAACATGATTTATGCCCAGAGGACTAAGCTGGAACGCCTCAGAAAAGTATGTCTCCCTTACCACACCCTCAAACCAGAACACAGTAGCGCTTAACGCTGCTGTTATGAGGCAAAAATAGGTGTGGCGGTGGTGCCGCCGGAGTCGAACCACAAAGGTTTCTACCACCTTCAAAATTAATCACCAGGAATCATCATCAAAATATCACCAGGGGCGCACAGTTAAGTGCGCCAAACTTAGTATGTGGGTGGTCCGATCATAACATTTGCCAAGGGCTCTACATAAAATCCATCGCTGCTAATGTGATTTGCTTTTTGCTAAACAGTTACAGTCCAGACTTTCTACATACAAATTGATCTTACTAAACACATTAGTGTGATCATGACTCTACGCGTGGTAATACGCTTAGGCGACGTAAGTTAAACTGAGATATACAAGTACATATACAAAACTGAAAGTTATTATATAGTTACTACCTTTCTTGCCTACCGTTTGCAGTTCCCGTGGGACGTAAGAAAAACCACACAATAGCAAGGGACCGCTTCAGGGATTTAGTTTGGGTGAAAACGTTTACAAATCGATATACCCACTCAACTGTTGTGAAAGTCATTTGAATTGTACCGTAGTTTTGATCTTCGACTGTGCTTGATAGTTTATGTAACTAAGTAAAGGATAAGTATAAAGGAGTCACGCGAAGAAAGTATACATTACATTTTGATTCCTTTTAATGATAATAGTTAAATAAGAGATGGAAAAAGTACAGCTGACTCCCGCAATGCCTTCGTACTTAGTCCTTTTTCAATGTTATTGTAATCGATCCTCATTATTCTGTAACTGTTTTGGTCAGTTCCTAGCGGCCTTAAGCGATAAACATAAGGATTCTATCTGAATGTTCACTTAGTACTTCATTTTTTCTATTACAAGTAATATAAAAATAACTAATGAGTTTCCAGTTCAACTGATGATAAGTTGCCACTGTAATCCATGAACATCTGTCAATCAGCCTTAGACAGATTAGACTCCTTCCTGAGGTAGGACATAGATGCGATATTATCCCCAAAGACTAAGTTTGAACGTTTCCATTGTGTGACTCTCCCTTACCACACAGTTCAAAACCATAAACCCCGGCTACTAAAAAATAAAGCCTATGTTAATCCCACAAAAAAGACGAGTCTAACGATACCTTTTCTCATATGTTTTTATCCGTTTGGCAAGTAGAGCCAAAAAAGTAAGACATACATACATATGTTCATAGTAAAAATAAAGTCGAAAGGAAACGAAGTCGCAAGCATAAACTAGTCTTCGCTAGACCTGATTGTCGCTGAAGCCTTTTTAATTAAAAATGATACGCCGTAATGAGTTTGATTCCCTCTGAATGGGACTTTGATCATCCAATTTTAACTTTTGTCAAATGAGAGGGACTTTTTGACCTCAAAAGCAAATAACGAGATGTACAACTGGCAATTATTATGATCTTTCAAGCGATCATTTATTTTCATTAGGTGCGTTTATAAAGAAAATGATTATGAAAATCCAGGGATTTATAATATATTGTATCGTTTTATAAGTTGTAGGAAAGATTTATTGGGTTTTTGCTTTGAAAAGCTATTTCTATATAAACGTACCTATAAGTTATAGTCTATTTTGATCGACCATAATTACTAAAATGTTAACTTAACTATGTTTCACTTTAAAATGTCTTTTAGTTTTATTTGAGGTCAGCTTATAATATACGTTGGTTTGGTTTTATATAAATTGTATATGTTACACAATACATTGCATAACAGTAAGTACGTAAGATGATTCTTACCTGAGGATGCCCGCAAAGGCTGTTAGTCCACTGCACCATCACCGAGCCGATAGCGAGAACGAGATTATTTCGGGCAGATTTTAATTATGTCGTGACGGGATAGTTTGTCCACTGATACTGATGTCGGTGGTTTATTTTGTTCCAGCTGTCACTCGTGTGACGGCAGTGTATGGACAAGTTTCAATGTGTTTTATATTGCCGGCACATCGGTCCGTCAAAAACTCGGTGCCGATCTAGCGGTCACGCCGTTCTAGTCAGAATATCGGTGGTTCGGTGAAGGTGCTCGGGTGACAGACGTGCGGTGTACAAACTGCTATAGTAAATGTATGTACGCTACTTCGGCGCCGTCATTAATTATCGGTATTGGCTACGTATCGATGGTCGGTGAACAAATAGCGTTGGCGTTGCTTCCCCTGAGGACTAAGTTGAAACGCCTCAGATAAATATGTCCGCTTGGCCGCCTTACCACACCTTTCAAAGCGGAACACAGAAGCGCTTAACACTACTATTATTAGATAGAGAAATAGACGTGGCTGTGGTACACTTGAAACTCTAACTACTAAGGATTCCACTCACCTTTTAGCTTAAAAACCTAACCCGTAGCACCCTTTTGCGTTTGTGTAGATGAATTAGAATGAAAAATGTAACTACTGAGTGATGTACTACTGTGAAATGTGAACTTCAGTTAATGTGATAAAGAATATTAGAACTACCGGAAATAACTAGAGAACCGTCAAATCCTTACTAATATTATAAATCCGATAGTAACTTTGTCTGTCTGTCTGGTTGTCTCTTCTTCACGCCTAAACCACTAAATGAATAATTTAATGAAATTTTGTACAAAGATAGTCTGCGACCCGAGAACGGACATAGGATAGTTTTTATCCCGGAGAACCTACGGGAACTATGGATGGCGATCTAAGATCGATTAATCGGGGAATAAATATTTTGGACTCAAAATAATCGATATTTTAATCGATATTAGTAAGGATTGAATCGTAAGCTATGCATTTGGTCAAGTGATGATCTTTAGCATAGTTGAGGGTACGAATTTACAGTTTTATGTATGTTAGTATGTTATATTATTTTCTTTTAAACGCGGGCGAACGAAAAAACTAATACTTAATATGTTACGCGCTATGTTCAGCTTTGCAAATATCCATTGCAACTTGACCAGTTTTCAACCGTGAAGATATTTGTTCAGCCATTCGTTCAATGTTCAGATTCAAAATTCATAGAATCTCCTGAATGTTGAAATGGTGAGTATTGGAAAGTTTCACCAGTCAATCAATGTTTGATTGGTTGTTAGAATTTTAGCTTCAACTGACTATATTCATACAATATGAAATAGTTTTTAGTTTCCGATTTTTTGTTATTTTTGATTCATTTCTTATTTCGTGTAGCTAAGGTAAAACCTATTTCTGTATTTTATAGTGTTAAACGCTGCTGTGTTCTGGTTTTGAAGGGTTTGGTAAGAGAGACATAATTTTCCGAGGCGTTCCAGCTAGAGGTAGCTGCGCATCTGTAGTCGATCTCAGGTAGGTTTATCTAATTCTATCTGAGGTTGATTACAGATGTCCATGGGTGGCAGTAACCACTTACTATCCGGTGGACTGACTCGTCTGCTACTCTTATATTTAAAAAAAAAGCTAAGCCGTAAGACAAATGCTAGTGGATATTGTAATGTATTAGTAAGTACGCTCATAATTAGACACTAAATATAGATACGAGTACTGATGTGGCGTGCGGTAGTGGTGCGCATCTGGCGACATCGAGTTAGCTGTCAGTTGATCTGGTACGTCACCCTTAGTGTGGACGGCGTGCGGGTAGGACGGTAGTGGACCGATTTGCATTATATTTGTACTAACCGAACCAGTACAGATATAATTATTGTACATTATGTTATGTAACAATATGATAACGTCTATCTGCACATAATCATAGCAATCTTCTCAATGCTATAGAATAGGATTAGCCCTTGGTTGGCAATGCCATTATTATAATCAACTCAGATGTAGGTAATTGGAGATGTATTTTAGTACACTGTAGTAAGCAAGCACGCAGTTGACATAAAGTAAGTAGCCACTGATGTTCATGGAAATTTCTAATCAACCCTGAATAGGATTGGTATATCGTATAACAGTTTCTTCTTACCACACTCTTAAAGCAGAATATTTTTATTACAGATGTCCATCGGCATATTTGTGGTGTTGATATTGGCCAGAGAGAACTTCTATCACTATGTGGTCACTATATTATTATTTTTTTATAATATAGGAGTAACAGACGAGCATTCAGTCCACCTAATGGTAAGTGGCTACTGCCGCCCATGGACATCTGTAGTCAACCCCAGGTAGGATTAGATATTCCTACCTAAGGTGGCCACAGATGCGCCGCTCTCCCTGAGGACTAAGCTGGAACGCGTCGGAAAAGTCTGTTTCCCTTACCACACCCTTCAAACCGGAACACAGCAGCGCCTAACACTGCTGTTATTAGGTAGAAATAGGTGTGGCGGTGGTGCCGCCGGAGTCGAACCACAAAGGGTATAATTTTTAATACTTAAAAACATAAAAAGGAAAGTCAAAAAGCCATCAATGTTACAACTGTTTGAATAATTTGATTAAACATATCATGTTTAATTAACATTCCATTTGATCTATCCAAATTAAATATTACTTTACAGAACAATTGACATGGATACTGAACGAGGAATGAAAATCCCAGTGAATATGAGTAGGTACGAGTAAAATTAATTAAAAGATGTCTCGAAAGAAGCAAAAAGTTTCCCGGAAAATAAAAGATTTAATTACCTTTGTTCGCTGAATGAACTTACACTTCTCACGTTTTGTATATCCACTATCCACTTTGAATGTTTTTGCTATAAGACTAAAAGCAGTGATAGCCTTGTGGTAAAGAAACTTGACCTCTCTATCGAGGGGTTCGAGGTTCAAATCCCAGGCACGCACCTCTGATTTTTCAAAGTTATGTGGGTATTAGAAATTAATTATCACTTGCTAAACGGTGAAGGAAAACATCGTGAGGAAAACTGAAAGATTTATATAAACAAAAAATCTCAAATGCATGTGAAGTCTACCAATATGCACTTGGCCAGCGCGGTGGACTATGGCTTAATCCTTCTCTGATAAGAGGAGACCCGTGCCCAGCAGTGGGACAGTAATGGGTTGATGATGATGATGTTAAGTGTCCACCGGAAAACAAACAAAGCTTTAAATAAAGTAAGTAGTATCAGAAGTAGTATGTGACTATTATAAAGGTCCTCCTACTAGTACTTACTAGTACTCGTAGGAATTAGGTTAGACCTAGTGGTTCAATATATTCCTATGCTCCTACCGGTAGAAGCGTAAGTTACAATTCTTATATGTTATAGTATGCTGCCAGCTTGAATACAAGTGACAACTGTCGCCCATTTTATAATCAATTCTAAATAGAAATAGAGTACCTAAGGTTGAGAACAGATGCGTTGCTTTCGCTAAAAATCTATGTACAAACGCCTTGAATTAGTGTACCTCTAATAACACCTTCCAAACTGGAACACAGAAGCGTTTAACACTGCTGTTATAAGGGAAAAATAGGCATGCCAGGGACTCGTCCACAGTAAAACCACGGAGACTTTTTTTACCTTCACAAAGGTATATTTTCGTTCTCAAAAATCACGTAGACATTTTTTTTTATAATATAGGAGTAGCAGACGAGCATGCAGTCCACCTGATGGTAAGTGGCTTCTGCCACCCATGGACATCTGTAATCAACCTCAAATAGTATTAGATATTCCTACCTGAGGTCGGCCCAGATGCACCGCTACCCCTGAGGACTAAACTGGAACGCCTCGAAAAAGTATGTCTCCCTTACCACACCCTTCAAAACGGAACACAGTAGTGCCTAACTGCTAACTGCTGTTATAAGACAGAAATAGGTGTGGCGGTGGTGCCGCCGGTGTCGAACTACAAAGGGTTCTACCACCTTCAAAATAGAATAGCGTAAGCCTTTCCACTCGAATATACGATAAGATCGATCGATTAGAAAAACAAGTACTGCATAAGAGTTATACAGTTTCCAAAGTACAAAATGCGAATTCAGTTAATTAAGCGGAACAGGAGGAAGATAAAAGGAATAGTAAAAAAATACGAGTAAAACGAATGAATGCCGGAATTTGCAATGTTTAACGTGGTTTATGGGGAACCGCACTCGTTTACGTGCATAATAAGTTTCTCTAGCTTTTTGAGAATTTTCGTATGAAATTAAAAATAAAATAAAGCTTTTTGCATTCATAACCTCACGGTTAAATTGCTTGTGTACTTTGCTGCACTTTTGTTTAGTTTAGTTGCGTCGGTCACAATGATAAGACTGCGCTCAAAATTTCTAAATTAATCTTTTACATCATTGCCTGGCCGAGAATTGAACCTGGTACTTTTTGGAGCGGCGGAATATTTAATTTAAATAAGACTAATCGCTATTAAATATTTTAGGCTATTTCTAAAATACAGCTTTCATTAGATCGACTGTGAAGGTTTGGTTCTATTATAATATATAACCAAATCACAATACTCGTAATATACGATCAAGAGACGATAGTCAAAGTCACCGGTCGAACAGAAAAAAAGACATGCACTCGGAATTCTTACCATAAAAACAAAAAAAAGTGTTTCAATAAAATTCTCCTTCCCCAGTAAATATTCTGGAAGGTCATTAAAGTAATGTCAGGAATTATTTGGTCGAAATAGTTAAACATAACCTTAACTACATAGCAAAAACTTAGGTGACACAAAGATCACAAAAACCCTTCTGGGCACTCGCGAGAACTCGCTTTGTACAGATGTAGAGTGGTCGGTAAATCAAAGGGCGGGCGGGAAGTCGCGGCTTATCACGACCGTGACGTGAGACTTCAACTTTAATGAGCGAGGTTAGAAGTTTACTGAATTTCTTATTTTTGTCACAATTTACAGGTATTTTATGCTATACTAGATGCATAAGTGTAAGCTTAAAATATTAATAGTTACAGGAGTACCTGACTGGGTCATAAGTAAATAATGTTTAATTTAATCAGATTCGGAACATATATACAAATACTTCAATGAGAAGTCCGATTGGATACGACCTAAAATCGAACCGATTTTAATAGTGAATAAAAAACGTAGATACCTATCTGAAAATTTCGAATGATTACAGATCACTAATTTACTTATATTTGAGAAATTTGTTAAAGCTAACTTTGGCTTCTAAAAATAAATATCCATCCAACGCTACGGTAAAAAATTGTGGGGACATCATTTTATTTACGGAGTTAAATACTGGGGGCTTATATTTTATAAGTACAAAACTTAACACTTTTTTCAAAAATGACATAGTCTTTCTCGTATAATTTTAGATTATTGACTTACAGCTCAAATATACTTTTAGAGGTTTAAAATCCTGATGCACGTGGACTCAAAAATTCGCCAACGTGACTTGGATTCGTCATTCGTCGAAAAAACAGATTACGTAACTGAACTGAAGCACGGTCGTGGAACGTTCGGTAAATCAAACTGCGGGCGGAAGTCTTGGCTTATCGCGCCCGAGAAAGTATCTTAGGAAGGCCATAGTACAGGATGTTAATTATTTACATTCACTCTAGAAACAGCGTATAAAACAAAAATCACTAAGATCTCCTTAGGAAGTTTTTAGAGTGTTAAAATTCGTGAGAATGTTTTAAGGATAGAACTTTACACTATTTTTATTACAACGCAGCTCAATCCACGTCATTTTAGACTTTTGATTTATAGCTTTAGGATACTTGTAGAAATTAATCCTGACGCACGTGAACTCAAAAATTCGCCGACGTGACTTGGATTCATCATTCGTCAAAAAAAACAGATTACGTAACTATAGTAAAGCACGGTCGTGAAACGGTCGGTAAATCAAACTGAGGGCGGAAGTCTCGGCTTATCGCGTCTCTGAAAGTATCTTAGGAAGGCCATGCTATAGGATGTTAATTATTTACGTTCTACAAACAGGGTATAATACAAACTTTATGTAAGTGTGTTTACTGTTATTTAATAGACTTATGTCTAGTTGGCATAAGGGAACTTTATGAAGCAAAGGCATTTGATGTGTTTAATACATTTATAGTACGTACAGCAGTAGTTTTATGTATGGTATTGAATATATTGCAACGCATGACTAACTAGAAATATGATTATACGATTGTGTAAAAATTGAAATGAATATCCTACCTGACCATATTGGTAACTTACATTAAAGAAAATTTAAATAAAAAATACAACCGACATCTATGTCACTACAAAGTAAAAAATAATTGAAATAAATATTGGTTTAGTACATATTTCTGAAGTCGGCGCTCAATATATTAGTCGGTTGTATTTTTTATTTAAAATTTTGTTTCGTCCTTTTTAGTGATGACATACTAACATTTACATTAATACAATATAAAATTGTATAAACGTGATCATGAATGAAGGTAAGGTCTGAGTTTACATTGATTGGAACCGCCCGCTCGCAGGGCGCTGCCGCGCCCTGCTCGCTTAGTTTTATATTGTCTTATATTCCAACCTAACCTAACTAAACAGTCAATGATGAACTGGCTTTGCAATTTCATTAGAACCTACACCAAATATCTTTAAACACAACTCAATCATTCCCATCGGTTGAGGAGTTACATATTTTGTCTCCGAGCCACATTATCAGACCCTTACATAGTCAATGATGAACTGGGTTTGCAATTTCATTAGAACCTACACCAAATATCTTCAAACACAACTCAATTATTCCCATCGGTTGAGGAGTTACATATTTTGTCTCCGAGACACATTATCAGACCCTTAAATAGTCAATCATGAACTGGCTTTGTAATTTCATTAGAATCTACACCAAATATCTTCCAACAAAACTCAATTATACTCATCGGTTGAGGAGTTACATATTTTGTCTCCAGAATAACTCTGATCTCTCTCACTGACTCATGAATACTCTGATCCTCATTATATTTAAATGGGACCAACTTGTAGCAATTGTACACACACGAAATTAAAGGCATTAAAATAGGTTCATAAACGGCGAAGTTATGGCTGTTATATTTACATGGGTGAAGGAGTTTCCCTCATTTTCTCCAGAACCCATCGATGAATCCTAACCATATTTAAATGGGACCAACTTCCAGCTCGTCTCTATACAATAAAAAAATTATTATTCAAATCGGTCCACTAACGGCGGAGTAATTCGTGTACATACATAAAAAAAAAGATACCGGCCGAATTGATAACCACCTCCTTTTTGAAGTCGGTTAAAAATAACAAGAAAAATCTTACTTTTAAGTATTAGTTGTGAAATTAAGCACAATTTATACTTCTATAAACCGCGGGTTTCTTATCTATCTCTTACTGGGTTTACACTATATACAATAAGGTATATAAGAAAACCTCGTCGTTAAGAAATAGGCATTGCTTTATCTATGACAGCAGATCTCCGACTTTCTAAGAAATGATTAACCTTTTGCCTGTTACAAAAAAAAATTTATTGCAGTTATAAAGTCTAGCCACGGAAGCCGCATAAAGGTACTAATTCGGTCAACACAACCTGACCAGCGGTGGCCTACTTCATACGACAATCGGAATTGGCTTCTATTATCGGAATAACCAGAATAGAATATCGACAGCTTACTTCAGGCAAAGTTTTTGCGAAATACCGCAATCGTCGTCAACCTATTATCGTCCCATTGCTGGGCACGGGTTAAGCCATAGTTCATCGCGCTGGCCTAGTGCGTATTGGTAGACTTCACATACCTATGAGATTTTTTTATGAATCTCTCAGATATGCAGGTTTCCTCACGATATTTTCCTTCGCCGTTTAAACAATTGATAAATAATTACTAATATGCACATTTTTTTGGAGTTTACTCCTTTAGAAACGATTTGAGTTATAAGGCCCGGTACGGAAATTTTATGAGGAGTAAAATCAAGTGTAACACGAAAAGTTGAGGCGTTACGTAGAAACATATATATCCACACTTTACGCGCAACACCAGTGAAGACACTGAATAGAAATGTCATAATTTTATTTTTTTGTACTAGTGACGTGAAGGAATGCGTTGTATCGGTAAAATAGGTTCACAGACTACATATTAAAAGTATTTTTAGCCACAAATAAAACATAGATAATTTAAAATAAGCCAAATACGATAGTGCTAAACTCGGACATGTATACATGTCCGTGGACGTTACGGTACATTTCGTTTCGGACATGTATACATGTCGCTGGGCGGCAACGTATAATGATCCATTACAATCCCTCCTTTTTATTACAATCATCATATCCTCTCAAAAAGGAAGTAGCGCTTTTAACCAAAATATGAATCAAGAGTGCTTTTATTAATTTAAAATACAGTAAGTTCAAATCCCATATGAAAGTAATTATTACAATAAAAATAATTAGCAATATATAAAACATTAAAACGTCATTAACTATTTTCTATTCAATATATATCATAATTATCGTTCGTAAGGAGTAAACTCCAATCGTGCGTCGTAGCTGACACACACACACTTTTTTTAAATCGGGGGTGAATCAGGCGTGCCTGAGATTCGATTCTCGGACTCCTCGATGAAGAAGCAGATATTATTAACCACTAGGCTATCACTGCTCTTATACGTTTTGTGTAAATGCCACAATACAACTACGTTTTGTGTAAATGCCACAATACAACTCAAACAAATCGTTTAGAAAAACATTTCGCCTGTATTATTGTTTTATTTGAACTATCCGACAAAATAGAAACCACTTTGTTATATCCGTTTGTGGGATTTGATAAAAGATAAACGGTTTATTTGTTATTGTGTTTTGTACTTTTTATCCAGCTGTGGTTAGGGGCTGGTCGTAGGGGTTGCCAAGGACAATGACCTCAAGGGAACAGACTCACAA
Source organism: Epargyreus clarus (assembly GCF_041222505.1). Taxonomy (NCBI): domain Eukaryota; kingdom Metazoa; phylum Arthropoda; class Insecta; order Lepidoptera; family Hesperiidae; genus Epargyreus; species Epargyreus clarus. The sequence continues at coordinate 11,730,311 of NW_027332213.1, forward strand.
ATTCACAAAGAACGAGACAACATAAATCTGAATTCTCCATTTAAATGTAGACGTAAGTTTTATTTTAATTTTACTAGACCGATATACAGACAGTATTCCTTTTCATTCAGCCGGGTATTCCTTTTGCGTAAACGTTTCACCAAAATTGCTCAACTCCTTCCAAAATCAGTCCTAGACAGCCTTCGTTACTTGACGACATATTAATGCTCTTATTGCTCCTATTTATTTATAAGTTTTGTTTACGGTGACATTAAAAAAAACAGACTAAAACGGTTTATTAAAAAAATTATTTTCTTCTAGCTTTTATATGATATGTGCCAATATAGATTTCAGTTTGGAAAAAGCAGCTATTTATAATTCACAGACAGGCATTATTATTCTTTCGATGTCTAATACTAAATTTAAATTTACGTACACAGTTCACCCTTGTACAAGTCAAGGTTAACCTGGAAAGGTCTGAATATTTCTTGCATCAAGTCCGACCCAACACAAGCTGGATCGCTTGGCTAAAATTTTACGTGCGTCGCCGGACGGCTAATCAAATCTGGAGCGTTAACGAAGTTTCCCCACACTTCTTACACGAGTTACGTATTCAACACATGTGCCGTGGTCAGCGCCTTGCTGGCTAATATTTTCTTTACAGTTACAGAATAATCCAGTTCGTAAAGAGGTTTGGTTTACTCGTTTGGAGGTCTTGAAGCAGATTCATAGAGATTCGGAGATTTAACAGAACATTAATTAAACCAAGGTATGTTTTTGGACTGTATTTGTTAGATGACCAGTTTCGAATCCAATACAATTGATTGTAAAGAGGGAGTTCTACGATAGTGACGAAATACGTAGAGAAGAAACCTGATATTGCGTTTGAAAGTTCTCCATAACTTTTTAACAAGTGTTACACATAAAGAATAAATCTAGAGTTTCTAGCGAGAACATGAGAGAGAGTTGAGATCGTTTTCCGTTCCGGTCTAGGATCCATTTAATTTAATTAAATTTCAGCTGATCTCATCTTAGGTTATCCCGCCACTGTCCCTGTAGTCCCGGGACTAGAATAGGGCTACGGTGTCCCCTGCCTATCGTAAAAGCGACTAAAAGGGGGTTTCGGGATTGCGGGCGGCAAGAGTGGGAGCTCGAACCGTCCAAAAAGCAACCCCGGGAAGGACGGCGGTGTGTGTGGTCGCATGCCGTCGTAAACACCAGGTGTGCGGGAGGAGCGTAAACTGCTCCCCCAAGGGCAGACCAGATAGGAGCATTGCGCTCGGAGGACTCCGGTTGTCGGTTCCATCGGAGATCCCGGAGTTCTCCAACAAGCGCTGAGGACCGCCACCGGGGGCTTTTAGTACGGTAAAAGTCCCACATAACCCGGCGTTGCTCTCACGTCGTCGGGTACCTTTTGAAGGTTTCCTCCTCGTAAACAAAAATAAAAAAGGTTATCCCACCACATCTAATGTTATCCCATCACATTTCATCTCATCTAACTTCGTAATTCATGCCCAGCAGTGAGATAAATAAACAAAAACTGGCACAGTTGAGCTAGAAAGTGCTGAAGACATATAGTTTTAATAATAAAATTGTTAAAATACGTCCTTTTTAATAAACTTACAACCTTATTCGCTGATATAATTTAATTTTGGGTGCAAAAGAGGTATATTTAGGACCCAGAAATGATTAGTCCCCATGTCATTCCGTTTAACGACACGAGGTCCTAACGAGGTGTGCCTTCCGTAGCGCATCATATAAATTAACCGAGGGAGGCTCCGCTGTTTATCATTGTAAATTATACGAAAAGTTCTCGTAAATTACCTAATTCGTAACTGTAATTATCTTGTCCCTTTTTTACCTGGACTGTACTGACGGTCAAGGTTACAAATGCTTCCTAATTTGGACCATTTTTTCGGACCTACATTTAGGGGTTAATTGGGCTTTTTGTTTTAAAAATCTTGTTACGATTTTTGTGTGTATAAAATGGCTGAATGTTTTTTTAAACATTTGATTGTTGATATAAGGAATTTTATTAGCCGATTGTAGAGGGTAATGTTTTTCTAGTGTATGTACGAGTGTATCTCATTATCTGACGATACCCATCAGCCCAAACGAAGTACGGCTTTTAACATACCCTTTTTGGGTTCGTCTAAATTGTGAGAGTGAATAAATTTATTAAAATTGAATTAAATAATCTGTAAAAACAATTCATTCGAATGATTGTCAAGGTGGTAGGATTCTTTGTGGTTCGACTCCGGCGGCGCCAACGCCACACCTATTCCTACCTAATAACAGCAGGGTAGTGCTTTAACTGCTGCGTTCTGGTTTGAAGAGTGTGGTAAGGGGGACATAGTTTTACTTAGACATCAGGGGCAGCAGCGCACCTGTAGCCGATCTCAGGTAAGAATATCTAATCATATCTGGGTTACGGATATAGTCACTTACCATTGGGTGGACTGCGTGCTCGTCAGCTACTCCTATAATATAAGAAAATCTGATTCCGGGCAAAACACGAATAATTATGATGTATACTCCTCTCAAAGAGTCAACCTTCAATAAAATAGAAAAAAAGTTTATTTTTTACTTTCAGATAACGTTATTAATAGCTAAGCGTTAGGTTTATTTCTTGTCTAAACTTAAAACCATTTATCACAACTAACAGTCAAACTTTACTTTTGAAGTATTTTTGTTTTACCGTCTTCAATACAACAATAATACTTATTTAAGCTGTCTAACTTTGTGATAAATCCGAAAAACTTTAATGCTCAATAATATACGTAGGTAATATTTTACTGGTAATTCTGTTTATTACCTTAATGTTATTCATACAAATGGAACTTTTTACTATAAAAATAGTGGGTAATATACAAGAGACGGCTTATGTCGACGACATTCCCCGACAGCAGTCGACTGTCGCCGCCTGTCGTTGATTGTTGTCGAGTGTCGTCACTGTCGGCGCCTATAATCAGCGACCTTCAGTAACCTGCGATTGCTAATTGTCGTCGTCTCTCGTCAATGAGCGTTGCCGACTGTAGTCGCTGTCGCGGCCTGTCATCAACGACATTCAGCGACTGTAGCGATGGTCGTCGACAGTGACTGTCGCTCGTATATTAGTTCACTGTTTTACATAGTTCGCGCCAAACTGCTAGTCCGCTCTGAAGTTGTTGCGAGCAAGTAAGTTAACAAGCATGCGGACAGCCGTCCGATTGACATCATGCCACGGGGCTAACTGAAAATCAGGGCCAAGACGCAGTCTACCTGCTCATGGCATTCACTGAGTTTATCCCCATTCACGTTTGTTGCAGCACATAGCATGTTATAATAAACTCATTTATTGTGCAATAAATAAGTTCAGTTGTGTATTGTACCTTTTTAATCTTATTTGTTTTTTTAAAGGATCTATTCTAAATTGATTGTCTTATTTATTAACTAGTTTTATAACCGTGCAGTTTGTGTATTTATTTTGTCTGTTTGTAATTGTACTGTGTGTTGCAATATTCCTGAATAAAGTATTTCTTTCTTTCTTTCTTTCTTTCAAGTGTAGTCATACAATTTGCTATGGCGACGCGATTTATTTCTATATTCAAGCAGACTAGCAGTTTTATGCGAACTATACCCCTTTTCGTTATTTTACATGTTAACCTTTACATATTTGCTTAAGCAAACTCTTATAGATATTTATATAATATATAATACAAATATTTTCTTAAAGGGTATAAAAATCTGATGTTTGTTAAACTTCAACAATGTTCTTTTCTTCGTTCTAATGCTTAACGTTCTGACTTAAAACAGTAGTGTAAATTGTATTATAGTTTGTAGGATGAGGTAAGGGAGACATTTATAAAAGGTGTTCCAAGTTAATCCTCAGGTGTAACAATGTATCCGTAGCCGATCTCATGTAGTAGTCTAATACTATCTGGGTTGGATTATAAATGTCGATGGAGGGTAGTTCCCGCTTGGTCGTTTGCTACTTCTACAGAAAACATTTAAAAATGCGACCTCTAATTCCAAATCCCTACTAATATTATAAATGCGAAAGTAACTCTGTCTGTCTGTGTGTTTGTCTCTTCTTCACGCCTAAACCACCGAACCGATTTGAATGGAATATTATTTCTTTAAAAAGCGGGCGAAGCCGCGGGCACCACTAGTACATAATAATTCTGTTTTTAAGACACTTAATTGTTTATTCACTGCATGAATCCTACAAAAAATGTTGAATGCTAAAGACTTACTCCTAAATCCATAGTGGAAAACAAACGAAGTGGGTCAGCTTATCTTGTCTTAAATTAATTATCCCCGAAGGCCATTTGCCCAAAAAAACGATCTGGTCAAGGACGCGCTTTAAACTGTTAGGTTAATTGGAATTGTTATCTTACTAAACTCGGCCTCTTGATCGAGGGGTCCGAGGTTCAAATCCAAGGTACCTCTAATTTTTCAAAGTTATGTGCGTATTAGAAATTAGTTATCACTTGCTTAAACGGTGAAGGAAAACATCGTGAGGAAATCATAACTGAGAAGTCTTAAAAAAAATGTTTTCAAAGTTATGTGAAGTCTAGCAATCCTCACTTGGCCAGCGCGGTGGACTATGGCTTAGGCCATATTTCACATTAGGGCCTAAGTCGCACATCATTCTGTGTCGCTCCCACGGAACCGGGTACCTTTTGAAGATTTACTCCTCGATAACAAAAATGGCCTCGCTCAACTATGGAGTGCATACACACTCCATATTTCCACCATATACACTGTATATCCATGATGTATTCTTTCCCAGCTACGTAGCAAGACAAAAATATTTTAGCCAAACAAAACAAAAACCAACAAATTCGTTGCACACACGTCACATAATGAAACACGTAAGAAAATGAGGTAACACAAAGGCTTTTTAGGGCGCACTCGGCGTTTGACCAAACTTGCGGACAAGGTCGGCTCAGCCTGTTCTTAGCTACGTGTGGTAATGAGTCTTCTAATTTGCCGCTGGGCGCAACAGAATTTGTAGGCTAGTTGCTTAGGTTTATGTTTGTGGGACATTATGGGAACATAACAGTAAATATAACATAACATAATATATTTTGTCAGTGCAGTAAGTTAAAATATTTGCCTGTGTACTGGTTGAAATGGTTTTAACGATTCTTTGACTTGTATACCTACAGATAGGGATAGATAGAGTACCTACTTAATAGTTATGTCACTTATCATATTCCAAAATATTTATTATGTCGTCATTCATTTGTTCATTATACATTTCATTTAACGTCTGGGTTTACTGATTTCTTGAGGTCATTCCAATTTGATATTCGAGAGGTCGCGGATTCGATTCCTGTCCTCGCAGGCATATAAAGTATGAAGTTAAATGTTTGTCTTTGATTTATGGTCTATATTATAATATAATTATCTTTGTGTTTATTAATGACACCCACACTAAAAGATAATTACTAAGCACTATTAAAATTCCAGGCACGCACCTCTGATTTTCAAATTTATGTGCGTATTAGAAATTAATTATCACTTGCTTAAACGGTGAAGGAAAACATCATGAGGAAACCTACATACCTGAGTGATTTATAAAAAATCTTAAAGGTATGTGAAGTCTACCAATACGCACTTGGCCAGCGCGGTGGACTATGGCCTAATCCTTCTCATTCTGAGAGTAGACCCGTGCCCAGCAGTGGGACAGTAATGGGTTGATGATGATGATGATGATGATTAAAATTATCTTGCAATAAAATTTGCACATAAATAACTTACATAGTTACAGCCCTTAAAGTTTATTAGATTTAAAAAGTTAATTGGACGAATATTTATGTTACACTGTAACAAGACTACAGAATAAATTTAATGAAATCTCCTAAGACCTAATATATGAGCTCCTCAGTAATTTGACGCTTTCAATTTAATGAGCCCTTTTATGTAAGCCCTCAAAATGGACGCCAACACAATTTCTTTGAAATCTAATTTTGAGAAAATCTTTGGCTAAGATAATATCTGATTGCGAATAAAGTTTTAGTGGTGATTAATTAAATTGTTATATTATTTTAGACCACAGACAAAAAGGTGAGGTAAAGGGATATTTACTTATTTATAATTTATATCGAAATAATACTAACTAATCATTACAGATTAATTGGCCTATATTATTCATTGTATTAGCTACTTTTTTTGTTAACAAGGGGGAAGGGGAGCGACACAGGGTTATGTGGGACTCTTACCGCACTAAAACCCCCCGGTTGCCGTCCTCGGCACTGCGTAGAGGACTTCGGGATCTCCAACGGAACGCAACCGGAGTCCTCTTAGTGCGGTGCCCCGTCGGGCTCCACCCAGGTGAGCTTGACGCTCGCCACACCGTCTGGTGTGCACGGCGGTATGCGACCACACATACCGCCGACCATCCCGAGGTCGCTGGCCAGGCGGTTCGAGCTCCCACTCTTGCCGTCTGCACCTCCGGAAGCCCCCTTTTAGTCGCCTCTTACGACAAGCAGAGGATACCGTAGCCCTATTCTGGTCCCGAAACTACAGGGACAGAGTATTACCTATGTAACCTAAACGTAACATAAACGTATTACAAATACTGGTGATAATAACTTTAAGAGTCATAGTATATTTTGCGAATATTTCATGTATAATTATTATGTAAAATAACCTTTTCTCAATTTTATAACAAGTAATAGCATTTACAAGCATTTAATCTTTTACAACAACATAATAATTTAAATATTAAACGCAAATTGGTAGACTTTCGTTCACTTCACATTTTCCTCGAGAGGTTTTGACTATCTTATTTTCTGTTAACGAGTCTATAAAGAGTGGGTTGTATTTATCGAGAGAAGTTTTATAATAATAACTAGCTTAAAAATAAAAAAATATTGATATTTATTTTTTGTATTTATAAACATGTATAATAACATGAAATGATGTTTCTTTGTTGAACGAACCCCTTTTCATCTGCTTATCTATTAAGATAACACTTGGGAATAGGAATGTTTACGCCTAAAATATTATTCCAGCATAGATAAGCCAGAAAGTAAATATTAAATGTAACAGGGAACTGACTAAATCCTTTTGTTAGTAAGTCAGCAGGTCTCTCGAGATGTCAAATATAATTGTAGTGATAAGCCGTAGTATAAGTCGCTGTCCCAAAGAAGGTTGGAGATTAAAACACGGAATTATATAACCGGGGACCAAATAATGTTTGGGATGTATACAGAACATTATATAAATTATATTTTTTCTTTTCTGGAATACCAGATACTTACGAATTAGGAAATATATGTTTCATATTTGATTACGAAATATGTATTACAAGATATATTCCTAATTCTAGATACAAGAAATAAAGTGCTACTTAAGTAGCCCCGCTACATATTATTTTTGTCTTATGTTACCAATGTCAACCGCTACTGCTGTACCGCTATATTTTAGTTGAAAGGGCTAGGCATTCAAGTGTGTGTTTTAAGGGAAGGCAGGATGCATTCTATCTTATGACGATTTACTTACATTTTATGACACACGAAAACAGTAAATAGCTACAGTTTATGTCGACAACCGTCTCCAATTATCGCAATTATCGCCGCCTGTGTTCAGCGGACGTCGTCGTTGGTCATCGTCGGACGTCGGACGTCTGCCGTCGGTCGTCGGTCATCAGTCGCTGGACGCTGGACGCTGGACCCTCAGACGTCAGACGTCCGACGTCAGATGTCAGACGTCAGTCGTCAGCCGTCATCCGTCAGCCGTCAGTCACCAACGACAAGCTCGCTCGGACTATTCTGGTTATAAATTACAAATCGAAATTTTATTTGTTCTTTGTTAATTGTTCTTAAAATCACATGTTAAAGTAATTAAGTATTGTATGTAATTCAAATATGGTGTAAATATGAGCATAGTTGTTTCCTGAAAATCTGTGGACTCGATTACTGTAATAGATATTAAATTTCTATAACCAATAAACTGTACTAAAACAGGTAGCGAGATAGGAATCTGAAGCACATACTTATGTACCTCCGTGATAGGTAATAAATACTTGATGTCCAAGCGATGTCCAACATCCGCATTCTTCGGAAGAAATATGTCATTTATTTTATTTGTGTCCAAAACATATATACAAAAATTGTCAAAATTTATTTAAAGTTTGCTCCATGAGCGATTATTGTGAAAATTGATACAATGCACCACGGTGATCAAATTGGGAGTATTGAAGGGTTCTCAAGAATCTTTTTTTATATACGTAGAAATAAGGTAAATGGGCTTACTGATGGAAAACAATCATCGTCGCCTATGGATATTCGCAATAGCAGAGGGGTCGCCAATGCATCGCCGGTTATAGAGGAAAAAAGCTGTTTTAGCACCTTTTTAAAGTACCCCATCTCATAGTCCTCCGAGAATGCCTCAGGAGGAATTTCATTCCAAGTCTCCTTTTAAATTGTAAAGTAAAGAGGGGTTTTTTTCGTGATAATAAATATTCCATTGTCGTTAAATGGATTCTTTTGTAACACATACCTAATTGACTTTGAAATTCGAATAAGTATAACGATAAGCACAATTCCAAAATTTATTTTACTACACATCGATTTTTCAAATAATTCTAGATATTTTCAAACCTATTTTTATCTACGCAAGTATAAATATAAATAACATTGATATAATAATACGTGTGAAGTAAATAGATTTGGCACACAATGAAAGAAAACGACTTTCTTGAATTGCAAATGAAAAATAAATTATGAATAATGTTCAGACTGAAGTGTCAGTACAAGGAATAATTTGAATCCGGAGTTACTTCAGAAAATCTTTTATTTATGAGGCGAACTAGATGGAATGCGCTGACAAAGAGAAGTTAGATTTTTTGTACTGTAGAAAATGTAGCAAACGTTCTATCTTATCGACATCTGTAATCTATCGGGAAACCCCGATAAGATCCTTATAAGAGACCCTACGTGTACTGCCACTTTGAAGGTGGAATGGAATAACCCTTTATGGTAGACTCCGCCACACCTGTTTCTGCCAAATAACAGCAGTGTTAAGCGCTGCTGTATTCTGGTTTGAAGGGTGTGGTTCGGGAGACATACTTTTCCTAGGCGTTTCAGTTCTATTGTTCTATCAAATCACATTTAATTGGAAAATAACATGAAATTTTAAAAATTAAAAGCGTTCTGTATATTTTGGTTAATAAAACAGAGCATTAAAGTAGTCTTGAAATTTGAATTTTGACTAGCAAGTTGAGTAAGGGCACAAATTTCAATTCCCAGCTTGGATTTTTTACGTGACAACTGTGAATTCAAAATAAAAAAAGCTATGACTACTTATTCAAATTGCTACAAAATATAAATGTTATTCGTGTGGATGACGTATGTATCTTCAAAATTGCTAATATCAATAAATAGCGGATATTCAAAGTTGTTATTTTTTTTGCATTTTCCCAAAGTTATATTATTTTTATTACTTTTATTATAGTCGTTATAAATTATTGAATTGTATAAAAATAAACCAAACGATAACCACGAATAAAATGAATATCTAAGTAGAAAAGTAGTTTGTTCGTAGTATCCAATCAAACCAGATTTCTACCCAATTTTTCAAACAATAGCTTTAGATTATCTAACAACCCTTTTATTAAAACTGCGACGGGAACACAGAAAGAAATTTGAAACGATAGTATTTCTATTCAGTTTTCGCCAAAAATGTATTTTATTCTGAATTCCGTCCGATTCTCAAAAATCTTGTTCACAATATTCACTGGGTTAAAAACAAAACCACAGCTACGAGTAGGTTGGAAAAAAGCCGATGGGAACTATATGACTTTTTCACTCTTACAAACTCAGTAACTGAAAATTTTTGGTATAGACAATGACGTGACGACACGGAATGGAATGAATGAGCAGACATTGTTTGCAAATACGAACATAAACTTCGTCCACCATAAACATTTCTTTATCTCTTCGGTTATACGGCTATGTTTTACGAATGGCGTCAGAAAAAGAATACATACATACATGTTTATATATATATTTTTTTTATAATTTAAAAATAGCAAACGCGCATGCAATCTATCTGATGGTAAGTGACATTTTTTTTATTTTTTTGTTCACGAGGGGAAACTTTCAAGAGGTACCCAACTCTGTGTAGGCGTTGCCGGGTTATGTGGGAATTCTACCGCATTAATTCCCCGCCGGTGGCTGTACTCGGCGCTGGATGGAGAACTCCGAGATCTCCGACAGAACACAACCGAAGTCCTTCAAACGCAATGCCTCTGTCGGGCTGTGGCCTAGGGAGGGCAAAGCAAGTTACGTTCCTCCCACATCGTCTGGTGAGTACAACGGTAAGCGACCACACGAACTGCTATCTTGCCCAGGGTCGCTTACTGGCCGGTTCGAGTTCCCACTCTTGCCACCCGCAACACCGGGACCAAAGTCGCGACCAAATAATAAGAAACATATAAATTAAAACGTATAACACACTCAGCGAAGTTTTGAGACAAAATGAAAAATAAATTTGTATTAAGCAAAATTATGCAGACATAATATTTTACTTAAAATGCATGAGAACTGCAAAGTTCATTATGCAAACTTGCTAAACATGCTATCTACATCTTTCTTGCCCTGCTTTTCATGCGGTGTTACCGCAACATTATTCATTTTGATAAAATTCTCTTACATTCCACGATGCACCTGCGCTACATCATTTAAACAAAAGTAAGACTTTACCTTTTAAACAATCATATCTTTCTGTGACTATCAAATTCGGAAATAATGTGAAGTACATTTTGAAGGTGGTAGAAGCTTTTATCTCCAGAGCACTGCCGCACCTTTTTCTATTTAGTAGCAGTAGTTTGTTCCGCTTTGAAGGGTGTAGTAAGAGAAACATTCTTATGTTTAGGCGTTCCAAGTTAGTACTCAAGGATAGCATCATTCTGTGGCCCAACTCTGATACCCTCATATGAGTTGATTACAGATGTCCTCGGGCGACATTCGCTACTTACCATCAGGTGGACTGCATCCTTATCCGGTACTTCAACAAAAACACTATTTTACATACTGCGCAATATTATATATTGAAACAAAATATAGTTTCTCAATACAATGTCAATTTCAGTTCAAAATAAATACACTTGCTCAACGAAACGGCGCAAATGTTTTGACGCAAATTCTGTAATAAAGCGGCGGTTTGTTCCAGCAATATCCAGCCGTGGTTTGGATATGGTTTTGAAAAATACGCTTCAAATAAGATAGTAAAAGGAATAATATTTTACTTTCGAAGTCAATATACTAATGAAACACCAATCATGTATGTACATTGTAGAGCAATAGGTGGTAGAACTCTCAGTGGTTCGTTTCAAACCAGAATACAGCAGCGCTTAACACTAATGTTATCAGGCAGGTGTGGCGGTGGTGCCGACGGAGTCGAACCACAAAGCGTTCTACCACATTCATAAAACCTACGTACAGAATACTGTTTTGGTTAATTAGTAGTCAATATACCAGAAAAACTTTACAAAACGAAAAGTAACAGCAAAACTGGTTCCGGATTTTTCAAAAGTAGATTACATTTACTACAGTAAAACAAAGCTCGTGAAAGTACAAATGAATTATAAAGCGAAATTTCCTTTTGCGTAAAAATTATTGTCTTAATGAGCTCTCATTAGGGGTGGTTAGCTTTGTTTTGCTAGCACGGAGTTTACCTTGGACATTTTTCATTCCCCTGTGTTTTCCTTAACTAATTATTTTATGCTAATTTTATGTGGTCCCTCTCTCAGTTAATTGTCTGTCTTTACGCCACCTGTCGAACGTGGAAGTACCAACTCGATTCTTTCTTTTCATGACCCAATTTTGCGAGCGTTTAACTCTCCAAAGTCTACATTGTCCAAAATGTAATTGAAACTTGGATTTTCGTATTTAACTTTTTGCGCCTAGCGTAGATAGTCCGTTCTTAACCGCGTGTTATCTCAAATTTCCATTTTTACCCGGGAAAAGAATGAAGATTTAAATGCGGGGTTTGTAATTCACCCCCAAAAAGTAGCTTACTCCATTACGTAAACGCTAGCCTCTATTTCAGGCTAGTCAAAAATGTGCTTTGGTTTAATATATTTTTGTTATAATGGAAGATGGAAGTTAGAAACTGAAAGAAAGTTTCATTTCTGCTAAAATGTAATATTATTCCCATATTTATAGAGTACAGTTCTTTGTGCTTCCTTAACGAAATTTTAAACATTATTTTATATTACTGATTATACTTAACTAGCTGACCCGGCAAACTTTGTACCGTCTCAAAATCTATTTATCAAATATATTTTATATAAAATATAGCCTATGTTACTCATGGATAATGTAGCTTTCAAATGGTGAAAGAATTTTTAAAATCGGTCCAGTAGTTTTTGAGCCTATTCATTACAACCAAACAAACAAAGTTTTCCTCTTTATAATATCAGTGTAGATATAATACAGTTACATACGCGCGCGCACACACACACACACAGATACACACTACTCACTTTTTATCAAACATGATCATGATCTACGAACATATTTCTATGTAATGTTTTTTGACAGATTTTTACGTAAATAATTGACGTAATGTAAGGAATTGCAGTCCATACTTGTTAAGTTGTCATTGATGTTCCTAAACATTTGTTACCATTACCAATTTTATACTTTACGAGACCGTTGATCAATCAAGGTGATAAAAAACACCACCATTACTCCTGTGCGTATTAGTGGAAGGTGCGGAGCTAAAATTAACTGAACTCAACTCACTGATAACCAATAACTTTAAACTGAGTCGTCATTCTCAATTCCCAAACTGCTAATTTAAGCCCTTCGACTAGTTGGTAATATTACAAAATCGACACTAACCTTTATGTTTCGAAAGTATTTTACTCGGCAGCCATAAATCAGATGGACCCTTTATCTAAAAAATATCCACTATAAGGAAAATAAAGACGAAATTTCTTGCGGCAAATTCCGTTCGAGATAAAGTTTGCTGTAATGGACATTGCTTCGCCATTATCAAGTATTTATTAGCTATCACGGAAATTTACCTTCAGAGTATAGAAATTAATTAGCTCTGGCTTTATTTAATAGTGAACGTAAATATAATGAGGAAAAAAAGAAGTTTGAGAGTTCCTAAAAAATCAAAGAAGTTTGAGAGTTCTTAAAAAATCCTCAAAGGTGCGTGAAGTCTACCAATCCGCATTTGGCTTGCCTGGTGGTCTATTACCTCTTTTTTTTTCTCGAGGGGGAAACCTTCAAAAGGTACCCGACGACGTGGGAGCGACGTCGGGTTATGTGGGATTTTTATCGTACTAAAACCCCCCCGGTGGCCGTCCTCAACGCTTGTTGGAGAACTCCGGGATCTCCAACGGAACACAACCAGAGTCCTCCAAGCGCGATGCCCAACGGGCTCTACCCTGGGGGAGCAGTTTTCGCTCCTCCTACACCATGTAGTGTTTCCCGGGGTCGCTTGCTGGACGGTTCGAGCACCCACTCTTGCCGCCCGCAACCCCGAAAGCCCCTCTTTTAGTCGCCTCCTACGGCAGGCAGGCATACCGTAGCCCTATTCTAGTCCCGGAACTACAGGGACAGATGGTCTATTGCCTATGCTTCTCTCACTATGAGATTCCATTACCAGCAGTGGAATAGCAACGGGCTGCAACGCGGAAATACACCATCAACATTATAGGATTTCTAACTAATTATAAATTTATTGATGATTTCATCAAACATGTTATAATATTTGATTTTTTCTGCAATATAATTGTAAATGTAAATGATTATAGATTAGAACAGTTATTTCTTTGTATAAAATCTGTTAACATTGCGCGAGAAGTTTAAGGCGGTTACATACGGTGCTTTAGTCCGTGGCACCATGCAGCGGTTTTTGTTTCGGCCTTTCTAATTATTAAATAACTTACAGATATTATGTTACAACAACATCAAGAGCTCATTGTGATGTAGCAACGTATGCAACCACCCTAATTAATTGGTAATTAAAACAACTGAATGTTTTCATTGTTTGTTTATTATAGACTATGAGAGTTGAATAAGAGGAGACTTCACTTGTGATATTTACAAAGTACAATTAATGTATAATACTTTGTAAATACGTTGTCTATTGTCAGTGCAAAAAAAAGGTGTACCTTATAGTGAGTAATAAACCTTTAAACTCGAATTAGAAAGCCGAAAGCATTGTACATTACAAGGAACAATAAATTATTCATATTTTTGAATATTCAACTTCCGGAACTTAAAACAATGTTCCTTCGAAAGTATCGAAATAATATTGCTAATGTTCCAAGTTTGTTTAAAAGCGCCTCAGTTTATTTTGTTACTCTTTCAATGTCTACTTAGTTGGATAAGAACGTTGTAAAAGTTTAGAAATCGGACCAGAAGTGCTCAATCCAGCGTCCAGCTTTGTTCGAGTGGATTTCCACGGAATTGGCAGCTCGCTCAACTTCAAGTTTTATCAACTCGTTGGCATTGAATAGCTTTGTCTCGCGCCTCCGTTCAAGTTACTGTATCTGTTTTTAAAATACGCTTAAATGCATTTATATAAAGCAAAAGAAAAGTATTCAATGACGCATTGAAATTTAGTGCCTCTTAAGAATAAAATAATATATTACGTGATATCACTAAATAAACTTCACGAAGTTGTGTCGTAGAACAGTATGTTGTCACGTGATTATAAGAATGACTGTCAAAACTTAATCGGTCATCGTGGAGCGTCCGCCAAATTTAATTTCTAATGACGTCACTACGGTAATCATAATCATCTTAATTAAACGTGTATCCAGAATTTAGAATAAATACAATACTAAGATTTTATCCGCACATACTAACAATGCAAGTTATAAAAAGCTTGTAAAAAGAAACAAAGATTTCATTTTTCTAACTCTGTATCTTATTAATACCAAAATATTTATAGAAGTTTTTATTAAAATTGTAAACAATAGTACCTTTTTGTACTAGTTACATATTAATAATAGAAGCTTGTAAAACAGAGCAGCGCGCTGTCCGGTTTCCATTAGCCAATACCGCGAACAAACTACATTCATATTGAAATGAATTCAGCTTCATTATTCATTCATCGCAGTCTTCAGTAACAAGAGCTACCTTTTCCCTGTACCTTGTTTTATTTTTCCGATTGCGCCTCCCAGATAAGCTTTTCAAGTTTAATGGTAAAATTCTGTTACACTTGAATTATTCTGTCTTGACATTTGATACTGTTAATTTAAAGATTGCTATGAAGGTAGTAAATAATTCAGTTGTCCATTGATCTTAGTTTCAGTTATTTATAATCAATCTATCAATTTACCTATCGAAGATCTAAGTTTGACATTTTGTAAAGCTGCATTGTAGATTGTTGTATTTGTATAGAAATTGCCAAGTTTTGACCTTTGATTGGCAAAATATTAACAGGCACAAGTTAGGAAGACAAACTTTTGTCCGAGGCGTCCCAACTTAGTCCTTAGAGACTAAAAATTAATTTCTAAAGTGCCAGCCAGTTTTTTACAAATATTAGTATTTGTAAAAAATTAGTTGGGATTAGTCCCACGAAGGATCATAACATCATGATCATCACAAATTGCACCGCAAATTAAAATGGATCTTTGAAGTCTCCTAATCCTTAATAAGTAATCCATTCACAACATAAAGTCTGCAGTAGGACAGTAATGAGCTGACGATGATGACTAAGCCTGAATGTTTCGACCATAAATGTTTGCTTTCATACAATCACGACAGTCGGTCATTAGCAATAATTAATCAAAGAATGTGATAACAGACCATTAGAACATTAGGAAAGTTTCTTGCTCACACGGAAAAGTATAATAACCGGTGCCATAAATGTTGGGAGGAAAAAGTTTTAACACGTGAACATATAAAGGGATAGATTACTTACAACAAACTTCAAATAAAATTATTTGCGTTAATTATATGAACTTAAATTTTTTATTCTACTCTCGTAGAAAAAAGTAATAAAATTATTAAGAAATAGGGTGTTTAGTAGTGTAGCATTTTCTTATCTTTTTAGGATTCCGTACCCAAAGGATAAAAACGGAACCCTAAGTCACTGTCGCTGTCTGTCCGTTTGTATGTCACAGGTCTCTATCTCCTGAACCGTAATAGATAGACACTTTTTTACAGAGTATGTACAAGGAGAATCCCTATAACAACAAATACTAAAAATAAAAATATATGAAAATAAATAAAGGTCGCAATACAAGAAACCAATATTTTTCGGTGTTTTTCGCTTATCTATTGAGCCGTAATAGGTAAATAGTTCAATTTTTCACAATGAATTTACTTCAGTGGCTTCATAATAACAAATACTAAAAATAAAATAGGTTTACGAGAATTTTGGTGGTACGGAACCCTCAGCGTGCGAGTTCGACTAGCATTTGGCCAATTATTTAAAATATAGAACACGTATGCCTGAGAGTGCTGTTTTAGGCAGATACATATAAGCGTGGCAGAAGTGCATCCTCGTGGCCTCGTGGCATCTATTAATTTTCAGAGAAAAAAACATGGAAAATGATTCAACCCGTTTAGAATTTCTTGTCATATTCCAGGAAAGCTACGATGCATCATAATGTCATAGCTCAGAAGGCAAGAAAGTGGAGAGAAAAAGTTACTATGAAAGATGTCTAAGTTCCTAGAATGCACCTGCGTCTAAAGCGGCAAAGAAATTTCTTTTTAATAAGTTTATAAATTGAAAACTCTCGGAACGATAAATTTAAATAAGAAATTGCTAAATTTTCAGGTATTTTGTTAACAAATTGCTCTTAAAATATAATTATAATATCTTGTCATAACTTCAAAATATCTTCTCATGAACTCACGCTCTTATACTTTCATACGCCAATAAATGGTTAAATTTATCATGAAATCATGTCATGAACCATCTTCCATGGATAGTACACACAGTTTATAGGCACAGGATGTTTTTGCATTTTTCAAATTTTCTACGAATTAACTTAAGGCTATGTCTAATCGCAAAAACATTATAAATCGAGACGTAATAAAACTATGTTGCAAATTCGTCAAACTCCGACTTTAAAATTGGTACCGAAGTGTCCTTTTTGTGTAAGTATTGAGTTTGTATCTCAGTGTACATTACAAAAGGTATCGAAAACACATTAACTCGATCCTCAAACCTGAATAGGAACCGCCCACCGTTTTGTATATAAAATTAAGGTACGTGTTTCTCTATGAAAGAGCATACTAAATTATTAAACGAGAAAAATAAACTTTAAAAGACTGCAATGGACAGTAGCATTACCATGAGTTGGCATAGAGACGCCACTATAGAAATGGTAAATAGAAAACTATTGTCATTTTGCTAGTGAATAACATAACTACTATCGTTACGGTATTTCTTGACAACGTCTGTCAAATTAATGACTCATGGGACCGAATTTGTATGGCAATAGATCATAATGACATTCGCTAGCGATTTGATTTCGATAGGTTTTTTACGTATCGAGTTACGTCACTACGGATTTTAGTTCTAGGAGTAACCACCAGAGGCGCTGTACAATTTTTCATACATTTATTTTACGCAGTCGCTAGCGAGTAATACTTTTGTAAACTCATGGTAGTCCTACTGAAATACGATAGTTAGCATGATCGTGCACTCTAAGGTAGTATATTAAGATTGAATAATAGAAAATGAAAAAACTTTGAATATATCGTGTTAAGAGGTTTTCGTGAAAATGTCCAGATTAGTTTTCTGCTTACTGAACCATGTTATCACTCAATCGGACTTCATTTAACATCATCATTAACCCATTACTGTCCCAGTGCTGGGCAAGGGTCTAATCTCAGAATGATAAGGATTAGGTCATAGTCCACCGCGCTGGCCAAGTGCGTATTGGTAGACTTCACATACCTTTGAAAATTTTTATAAGAATTCTCAGGTATGCAGGTTTCCTCACGATGTTTTCCTTCACCGTTTAAGCAATTGATAATTAACTTCTCATACAATCATTTAACAATTAAATTTGTAATTAAATTATGATTGAAAGAAAGATTTATCTCGTCATATTACTTTTAAAACTTTTTATAGAGAAAACGCGTATTTTTCCCATTTGATCTTACTCGTAGCATCCAAAAATACAAAACCTTGATTTCCAATTATCGCATATCGTTTACCCTTTCACGGTGAAACCGCCGTTAAATCTGAACATTGTAAGACCCGGATTTTTGTCACGCCAGCACTATCAATCTTTTCTACGCACATAATAGGCACCAGGCAAGGTTAATTCCATACGTGTAAGAGCGTTTGTCCACCGCCGCCGTCACCGGACCGTCACTGTACATACATTTACTAAAGCCACGAATCCGCCTCACGTCCGTCACCAAAGCATCGTCATTCCGGCCGCCGAGATTTCGGGTAGATCGGCGTGACTGCTAGAACGGCACAAGATTTTGACGGGCCGATGTGCCGGCAATATAAAACACGTTTGAACTTATCCACACACTGCCGTCACACGCATGTCAGCTGGAACAAACTAAACCGAGAATTTCGGTCGCAGAGGACAAATGATCGCCGTCACGTCACATTAAAGCCCGTAATAATCTCGTTCTCGGTGAGGGCGGTAGTGGACAAACGCCCTTAGCGTTATAAATTTCTTCCTGGCAACACTGACACTCCCATCAATCATTGAAGCAAACTACATTTTATAAGTCGTTGTACATGCGTAAATTGATATGATATCATTTATCAGCGTGAGCAGATGGTATATGAAAATCGCTTAATATGGATCATACTAGGGGTTCAACGTAACACGCTTAGTATATAAGCTATATAATAACTCTGATTATATAAATGCTCTGAAGGCATTACAAAACTATTATAAAATATATTGTTACACAATCATCATCATTCTCTAATGAATCACACTTCCTTTACAAAAGACATTGCGAAAATTAGATGAGATTTCATAATTCAAAACAAGATTGAATATTCCAAAAATATAAAATAATTCGCCAAGTACGAGTCAAATTCGCTCGCGGAGGCTTCCGTACCACCAGATTACCATTATATTTCAGTTATTTTCCGTTATGTTCAGTTATAAAATAACCATATTAAAATATGTTTTATTGTTCTCGTTTGTATTTTAGTAGTAAACGCATTGTAAAAATTTCAACTGTCTTCCTAGTACGGTTTAACAATCGATCGAAAAATGCCGAAAAATACCGGTTCTTTGTATAAAGACCACCCTTTAATATTCAAATTTATTTTATTTTTAGTATTTTTGTTATAGCGGCTACCATTATGCATCCACTGTAAAAATTTCATGTGTCTATCTATTACGGTTCCGGAGATATAGTCCTGTGACAGACGGACAGACGGACAGACAGCGAAGTCTTAGTAATAGGGTTCCGTTTTTACCCTTTGGGTACGGAACCCTAAAAAGTAAAAATATTCAAAAGTGACCTTTTTTTTGTTTACGAGGGGGAAACCTTCAAAAGGAACCCGGTGCTGTGGGAGGATTATGTGGGATTTTAACCGCACTAAACCCCCCCCGGTGGCCGTCCTCGGCGCTGCGTACAGGGCTCCGAGATCTCCAAAGGAACGCAACCGGAGCCTTTTTAGCGCGTTTAGTCGCCTCTTACGACAGGCAGGGGATACCGTAGCCCTATTCTGGTCCCGCAACTACAGGGACAATTCAAAAGTGATCTATATTATCAATAACCAGCAATGTTGTCTATACATGAATCAGTGTGATGGGACTGTAACCCTTGATGATAATTTATATATTAAATTAATAAATGAATAAATAAATTAAACATTAAATTGACTTCCCTACTTCTATCACATTTAAAACAATATTCTTTTGTATTGAGATAATATAGTAATTATATACATACAAATTCTCTTAATTACGTACTGTTACAAGGGTTAATCACCTTTTGGAGCCAATTTGCGAAATACGAGTACGTTAGCCTCGGCTCACATAAATCTTAGGAGATAGGTATGTCTTTTAACGCATATAACGTTATCCCGAAAATTATCCCAGAAGGAAATTTGTTAATTTCCTTCTGGGATAATTTTCGTATCAATATAATGAAATATATATGAAAAACCCTATTTTCAATACAATGTGAAGACTATTTCAAAGAAAACCTATAGGTTAAACCCGATTTAATAAATCATTTTAAGTATTTACTGTCCCCAAAATACATTCAGATATTCATAAAAAGCAAAGCCATACATTAAAATCAAGTTTCGAGGAAGAGCCCAAGAGTCAATTCCACGTAAAGGTAGTTTACGCCAGAAGTATCGATAAAATAACGTAATTATTGGATCATTTCGAAATAAATCAATGATTTCGTATGTAATATGTTCTGAAGGAACGAGTTCGAATATTTTGATTTGGCTTAAACATAATTTAATACCAGACATACATTTTTATACAAGCATTTTTATATGTATAGTTAGCCAAGTAACCGACGCCACATCGTAATACAAATTTAATATGAATTTGATTATACACCCCACGCGTTTCATATCTGTAATTGTCAATTTTAGTAATGAAAGATCTATATCAGCAATATGTTATTAGATAAAAATGATACCCATTTATGACTGTACATACTCATTTTTAAGTTACAGTGTTTTAGAAACTCAGATAGAGCTAATCGTAACAATGAAAGCTATAACCGTTGGTTCGAAAGTAACACCTTGTGGTACACCGTCACCAAAGACAAATAATTTTATTTCTGAAAGAAAGAATATTGCTTGGATGATAAGATATTATATTTGGGTTGAGGCAATGATTGGAATCAATCGTACTTATTTGTTTAAAAATATGAAGTTCGTGTCAATAATCAGTTTTTTTATCAGTCTTATTCTTGTGACATCTAGTGTAATATTTTTGTTTCAAACTGAAATATTAAATGCCACGTATATTATTTATAAAAACACTGTCTGTATTGAATACTTAATCCTTACGTCGTACATATTATTTTTTCAAAAGAGAAAACTTATTAAGTTTTTCGAAAACCTTAACATCGTTGACAGGATGATGAATATTGAAAATAATATTGCTTTAACGGTTCCCACTAAAGAAATGTATTTCTGGATCGGATTAGGCTGTACAAACATTTCTACTGAATATTTAATAGTTATATATAATTCATTTCAAATGAGCAATTTCTGGCACCCGCTGTTGTATCTAGCAATAGTTGCGCACGATAGTGAGAACGTTTTCGTGGGCTTTTTATTGTCATTAATTTCAAAGAGACTTTGTATAATAAAAGCTCACGTAGGCAAGATTTTCTCAATGAATTCGAAAGGATCTTGTAACCAAAAGAAGAACAAACTCGAAGCGCTATCTGACAATGTTGAGTTGGATACCCGTTCCTTGCATGAGGTTTACGAGTTGCTTCATAATTGTTGCGAACAATTGAACTCTCTTATGGGATTACCGGTAATTTATTACATTTATTACTACATTCACGTATAAAACATTATCTGGCAATTATTATTTCCCTTTTAATACTGCACCTTCTATTCTGAGATTTTGCAATATTTTGCAGATGCTTTTACTGTTGTTCACATCTGGTTTGGCGTCAACGATGCTTGTAAAATTTATAATAAAGTTAGCGCAAAGTGACGAATCAGATACCATGGTAAGTAATTAAAATAATTAATCTTCCGGTAAATGCATTTGATCTCAAAAGAAATAAAGAAGATGAATTTCATTTAATGAGAAAAAAATCATTTAAAATAAAATAATAGAAGGTTAAGAAACAAAAATTTTCGAAAACAAGATTTATGGATAAATTATATACAAACTTAAACAGCGACAGGTGGACTTACAACATGGGAAGCCGATGACAGTTAAGACAGACAGATGATAGTCCGACTTCAAACATATTTCTGCTTCATGTCATATCATAGCAGTGTCAAACGGTACTGTGCTTAAAGGATGTGTGATAAAGACACACATACACATAACATAGTTCTCAGTGGTAGCAACGCATCAAAGGCTGACCTCAGTGACGATTTATTTACTTTTTCAGGAAATGCGGATAATGATAGCATATGCATGTATTCGTTGTTTGAAATACACAATACTGATAATATTTCCTTGTTATTTGGCAAGTGCTACTACAAATAAAGTGAATGAAATTCGAGAGATGTTGTATGAAGCTATTAATTCTTTTGATTCTGGTAAGTAACTCCGTAATTTATTTATTAACAAGCTTTCGTTCCCAAATTTCAAAAACCTTTTTTATATTTGTATTATTAGAAGTTTGTATATTCATAGCCTATTAGTGTCATACTTGCAAATGAAATACAAACTGATTCATTTACATCACGTGTTAATCCTCTAACATGTTCATTTGGAACAAAATTAACTTTCAAATGGATTTCACGTCTACAATTACCCTAATTAAACAAATAAAATCTTCAAAGTTTTGCGAAAAAAGAATCTTCATTAACCTAATTGACGATCAGCCGGGCCTTGATAAAGGAATGGTCCACGGGTTAACTCGTGATTGAAGACTTCGCTCAGAGGGAAAAGTAATGTACAGTTTTAACTTAATTAACGATGTTGGATGTTGTATTAACAGCTTCATAAAGTTTATGAATGTAAGAAGAGTATGTGCAATATCAATAAATTTTAAATTGATTAATCCGAACCGATTGAGATGAAATGCATAGGCGTTTGATTTGGTTGATAATTATAATGTATTATTTCCTTAGTGACGTCACGGCCGGCGAGCGTACGTCCTAAAATGGTATAATATAATATTACATTGTTATTTTAAATGTATTATAGATTTTATGACATGGTTAACAAAAGAGTTTTCCAAGAAGAATACCAAAAACGAGTTATCGTTACTTAAAAGCTTCTTTTTAAATGTGTTTTTTTAATATACAATCATTTTGTTTCCGTCTTCCCTATTTCAGCTAATTAGTTTTGTTCAGCTAATTAGGATCTTTTTTGTGTTTTTTAGTAATCATTTGACTGTACTTAAATATTCGTAATGTTTCTCAGATAAAATTGAGCGTCGCAAAGTAAAGGCATTCTACCAAATGACTCGCGACAGTGAGTTTTCCTACGTCGTGAGCGGAATCATCAAGCTAGACATGTCGCTACCTCTCAGCTACTGTAGTCTTTGCACCACCTACTTAGTCATCGTCATACAGTTTTCCAAGTTTTTCGACTAACGAAATAATTGCAAATGTTATTAGTAGACTGTGTTTGTATAGCTTAAGTACTGTAGTCTTTTTATTGGCAACTTTGTCACCATTGTCAAGTTTTTGACTATAAAAAGAATTATGAACTAGATAATGAGAATAAAAAATACATCAAAATTACAACTTTTCATTTATAAATGATTAAAATTTCATATCGGTTACAATAAAACAATAAAAGGTCAATGATTATCATTGACCTTTTATTGTTTTATTTGTATAAAGTGGTATTCGAGAACTATTTTTGATTTTAAAACGGTTCAGTTAGTCAGTTAGTTACTAAATATATTATATAAGTAAATTTTGACACTCAACGCTATTATTAAATGTTTTAACATATTATCATTGTTATCATTTTCGACTATTTTTTAATATATCATTTAATATCACATTTACATTACATAAGCTCTCAGTACAAGTAACACCAATTTACTCGTAATATGAATTTGATTAGTAGTATACCTCCACACGTTTAATATCTTAATTGACAATTTTAGAAATGAAAGATCTTTATCAGCAATTTTGTATTTGATAAAAATGATATAGAATTTTTATTCATATTTTACGTCATTGTTTTTCGAAATTCAGAAGGAGATGAACACTATCGCAGTATAGTAGTAGTAAAATCGTAATAATGAAGGTTATACCTAAGGGTCCAAAAGTAACGCCTTGTGATATACCGTCACCAAAAACAAACAATTTAATTTCTGAGACAAATAATATTTTATGGAAGATACGATATTTTATTTGGTTGCAAGCATTTTTTGGCATCAATCGTATTTATTTGTTCAAAAATATGAATGTCTTCTTTATAATCACTTGTCTTATCAGTCTTTTGCTAATCGTGTTGAATGTAATATTCTTGTTTCACACTGAAGTGATAAATGCCACTTATCTTGTTTATAAAAACATGATCTGTGTTGAATATGTTATACTTACATTCGGTGTATTGTTTCTGCAAAAGAGGAAACTTAACAAGTTTTTTGAAAATCTACGAAAATTTGACAAGATATTAAATATTGAAAATAATATTGATATAACGGTTCCCACGAAAGCAATGTACTACTGGATTGGCATTGGCATTATTTATATAACTATTGAGTACTTAATACTCTTATATAATTCTTTTCAAAGCAATAATTATTGGTACCCACTGCTATATATAGGCTTTATTGGACACGATAGCGAAAATATTTTCCTAGGCGTTTTACTTTCATTAATTTTAAGAAGACTTTGTATAATAAAGGCTCATGTAGGTAAAATATTCGCTATTAGTTTAAAACGATCTGGTAACCAAACGACGAAGAAACTTGAAGAACTTTCTGGTAATGTTGAGTTGGATACACATTCGTTGCATCGAGTTTTTGAGTTGCTATTCAGTTGTTGCGAGCAGTTCAATTCTTTAATGGGATTACCGGTAATGTATATTTTCTTATAATTATGTTTTTCTTTTATAGTATTTAATTAATATAAAGTTCAATATTTTTCAGTTGCTACTACTGTTGTTCACTTCGGGTTTGGCGACAACGATGTTAATAAAATTTATAATAAATTTAGCACAAAGTGATATATCACATACCACGGTAAGTAATTTAAATAATTCATACTAATTCTATTTAAAATAACTTAAGTATTATTGAGTAGTATTGCATATAAAGGTGGTAGAACTATTCATCGTTCTACTACAGAGGTACCGCAGATTTTTGCCTTGTAGTAATACTGTCAACTTCAGTGTTCTGAAGTTCTTGACACTGTTATTACAAGTAACTAGAAAGTAGAAGCATTCCATCTTAGTGCTCAGGGTTAGGCAACTCAATATCGTCCTCGGTTAGAGCTTCAGTCATATTTGTGGCTCATAAACAAGTTTTAAGGTGGTTTGACTCGGTGGCGCTGCCCCACACCTATTCTTGCCTAATAACAACAGTATTAAGCGCTGCTGTGTTCTCGTTTGAGGGGTGTGGTAAGGAAGACATGCTTTTCCTAGGCGTTCCAGCTTAGTTCTCAGGTGTAGTGGCGCTTGCGTGATCGACCTGTGGCGACTCAGTTAGGAATATCGAATCCTATCGGGGATTACATATGTCCATGGACGGCAGTAGCCACTTACCATCAGGTGGACTACATGCTCGTCTGCTACTCCTATATTAAAAAAAAGTAAATAAACAGTAGATAATCTTGATGATAACTTATCATCAAGTAGGCAGCAGGCTCATTTGTTCATTTTTATAAATTAACGATTGTATTTTTTCAGCAAGTGAAGACAATGATAGCGAATGCATGTTCCCGATGTATTAAATACACCTTTTTGATAATAATTCCTTGTTACTTATCAAGCGTTACTGCTCGTGAAGTGAAGGAAATACGAGGGATGTTGTACGAAGCAATGCATTTTATGGATTTTGGTAAGTGGTAACCATTGATATACCACTAGTAAAAACATAGAACGGTTACTAACATAACAATCGGCGCTTTTTGGTGGCACTCATCGCAAGAGATACACACTGCGAAAGTATTGAAGTGCAAGTGATAGCACGTCTAAATGAATGCGCAGAAAAGAAATAAACATAGTTCGCATGGTTAATTACCCGTATTTCATGTGCCACTTTGGTGGTAACACAGTTTCGTAAGTATTTTACTTACGAAACTGTACTTCAACGAAAATGTACTTAGTTCAACGAATTTTTAACTAGCAAAGATCGAAATTTGAAAATGTCAGGTGTCAGACAGGAATTGTCAAATGTTTATCTTTAACCGGAAAATCATTGGATATATTGAATATTAACAAAGGTTTATGTTCTAAAATTGAATTTCGTTTAGCAGCATTTCAATATGCTATTAAATTGTAAGTACATCTTTTTCATATTACAAGTAAATTCAGGAAGTCAATCGAATTATATTAAAAGGTACGGGCTGGAATAACGTTAACTTTTTACCGCCAACGGTTTTTAATTAAATAATACAATATTCAATACACCAAAGAGAATTTTTCAATCAAGTTTAGATGGGCGAAATATTTTTGTAAGATATTTTCGGCTTTCGTCCAATTTCCGTACTCATTACTTTATTTCTCCAGTTTTTTGTGTCCATCTTCCGTGTTTCAGCAAGTTGGTTTTGTTAAAAACTTTGTTTAATTGTTTCATGAAGAAGATTTGTTTCTTAGACAGTGAACAACAAAGTCAAGGTTCCAGGTTCGACTCTTGGTCAAACAGATATCAAAAATTTTGAATTTAGATTTTTATTCTGGCTATTTGTGTATCCATCACGTGCATCATAGTACTCTTAACACATCAAAAATCTTAGGGACTATGTGTATACAAAACGTTTTTAAAGCTTTATCAATCATCTCCAAGTCAACCTAAATGTTTGAATGTTTTTCAGGTAAAATTGAGCGTCGCAAAGTGAAGGCATTCTACCAATTGACATGCGACAGTGAGTTCGCCTACGTCGTGAGCGGAATCATCAAGTTAGACATGTCGCTGCCTCTCAGCTACTGTAGTCTTTGCACCACCTACTTAGTCATCGTCATACAGTTCTCCAAGTTCTTCGACTAACACGATGTTGATATATCATGATTTTAAATAAAATAGCCCTTTCACTTTATTATTGTATGAATGCAATACTAACTTCCTCATTATCTCTTGCATTCTCGTTTTCTGTACCTGCACAATAAAAGTAACTTGCAATTTTTTTCCTTAATTAAACATCATAACACATCAAAATTATGGGACGAATTCAAAATAGACATTAAATTACTATAATTACGTTAACATTCTAGTTTTTTTTACCATATCGCTATCAATATTATCATCAGATCGTAAAGAATATTTCACATTTTTTTGTATATTACTAGATTTTTTTTTTAAATAAGATGTTATTATGTTGACAAATTCTAGTACTAAGCCAATATTGTAAAATGTAGATCTATAGCAAAACATTAAACTTTTTTTAAATAGATGACCACCAATACGACTTTGTATGAGGTACAGGGTTTGGTCTTAGTACACCAATCTGTAATCATAACAAGTTATTAACGAATATTTTACAATTCTAACAAAATTTATTACTAAAGTATAGATACCCAAATATCTTGATCCATTTACAGGTCAGCAGAATCACGCCAATAATTCCCTGACAGGAAAAATCTAACAGAAACTAAAGCAGTCGGCACGCATCATGGAATTGGATTTCGATTCGCCGTTTCCTAAGAGCGTCACTAAAACGATTATAGGACAAAGCGTCACATAAAAGATAAGACGTGACGCTGCTATCGTCATCTGCGTCTAATAGTAATGGAGGGCGTCATTCCGGACAATGGTGACGAAGGCCGAACGGAAGCAGAGAAAACCGGAAATTTCCTTCGGATTGATACGGAACTGCATATGATCGCTAAATCAGTGTAATATTAAAGATATTTTTAATGTGGTTAGTGCCCTATTATTACTACTATTTAGCCACTTCAGGATACACTATTTTTTGCCTACCCGTGACCTATCCGGCCTCTGATATATAAATATAAACTGTGTCAAAACCACAGATATATTACAAGTAATTTTGCCGTCCCCTCAATTTTGCCGCTCTGGGCAGTTATCCGGTTTGCAGTTTCTTAATTGGCCAATAGAAATGTTATATGCAATTATTACCCTTTTAATTGATTGTGTATATGTTCACAAAGGGTTTATTAGTCACCCTTTTCAAACATTTACAATAATATTAAGAAAACATGAATATTTATATATAGATATTCGTATTAATCTATGAAGTAATATATTTTAACTGCGTCACTTCTACTGTATATTAAGGCCATTTAAATTATAGTACTCCGCTTAATAATTTCGCCGAAGAACATAAAATACATCTGCTGCAGTTATAAAACCGAGCGCTAAATTAATAAAGCTATTTTAACGAAGTCGCTTTACTCTATTCTGCTTAAATTATATTTTAAAATGATTAATGTATCACTTATTTATACCATTGATTCGAATTCATATTAATAATGCATAAGAAACTTTGTTAGTTTGTAAGCTTAATGTGGTTCATGTGAAGGTTAATGTAAAAGCCATTTAAATTTACTGTAAAATTAGTTTAATTTACAAGCATATTTACGCAAAAGATAATTACTTGGAACTAATGTTATTTTTGAACAACTGTTACTCAAAATTTGATGTCTTCTACAATTTAGACCAACAACAAACAACATAATGTATCGTGATTTGAATTATTGAGTCAGGTCTATAGACTTTTCTAGAAACTTCTGATTTAAATTCAGGTAGCAGCAATATAATTATTATTGTTAAATAAAGAGAAAAATAAAATCCTTAGTTTCGTCGAAATTTAGTAAGTCACAGTCGTGCTATAGATTAGCTATAAAAGACACGCTTTGGCGGCTCGTCTAGTAACGTTTGAAGGTGGTAGAACCCTTTGTGGTTTGACTCCGGCGGCGCCACCGCTACACCTATTTCTATCTAATAACTGCAGTGTTAGGCGCTGCTGTGTTCCCGTTTGAAGGGTGTGGTAAGATACAGACTTTTACGAGGCGTTTCAGCTTAGTCCTCAGGGGTAGCCTCAGGGGTAGCGTCGCATCTGTGGCCGACCTCAGGTAGGAATATCTAATCCTATCTGGGGTTGATTACAGATGTCCATGGGCGGCAGTAGCCACTTACCTTCAGGTGGACTGCATGTGGACTCGTCTGCTATTCCTATATTATAAAAAAACACTACCTATTTAAATGCAGATAAGCTAAGATAACGCCAAATGAAAACAAAAAACAAAGCCCTATTTTCGTCGGATCTCAGTAAGTCACAGTCGTGCTCATAATAATTTCGTCGTAAAGATTTGGGTTATGGGAAATGAACGACAGCCGGGTTGGGCAGGGAAAAAATTAGCGAGATAACATTCACTTTTATTGCACGCCGTCCGTCTACGACGAAATTCAGGGGTGACGGAAATGGACGAAGCGACGTGCTCTTTTTATCTTCGAGGGGAGAAATCTTTAACTGACATTGAGCAATATTTTTTCCGGAGAAATTGCAGAAAGCACTCAGGCTACACTGACTGGACAAGGCAATAGGTAAATGGGAAATAGTTTCAAATAAAATGCAATAGGTATTTTTAACTTTACTTATTATTCTTAAAATTGTAGGAAAAAAAAATTGTGATATCAAAATGAAACTACTTTTTACAAACTATGAAACAGCTTCACAAATTAAAAAAAATAAGAACTTGCAAGTTTTGAAGACACACACACATACATACCTATACGTATTCTATTAAATGTTAACGTATGAAGTATCGAAACGTAAACAACTCTCGTAAACAAATCTCGTATACGAGATGTATTATATAGACTGTTACCTAAAGACGTATTTTTCACTCATAGCCCTATACTTTCACGAATGAGGAATAAACATAAGACGAATAATATAAGCACCCAGACTGAGAATTCTGACTGACCGAGGTTCGAACCTGGAACTCTGCGTCTCAGATATGGAGACCACTTCGCTACACGGTCTGTCAAAGGCTAAGACTTTGTTTAAGTTACCACTATCAGCATTATCAAATAAGCCACGACCGATAGAAATAAGCAAGTCGTTGTTGACTGAATCCAATTTTATTTTACTACAATCTGAAGACCGAACGTCTGAAAGTTAATCAAGAGGGCGCGTGTTTTGTGCAATTTGTAGGGCCATTTGACCCTTCATAACAGTCACCAGGGCCCTTGATAACGATTTCGTTTTAAAAATGAGTCCCGCTGAAGTATTTACAGACATGCGGGGACCGAATTGAAAAGGATCCCCAGTTTAAGCTGTTTTGTGAGGGCAGTTTGGACAAATTACTTTATTTCATCCCTGGCTTTTGTTTTTGATAATATTTTGCACTTAAAATCATACGTCAAAAAATTTATGAAATATTAAGAAATAAAATATTTTAATAAATAGTTAAATATTGTCAGGGAATCATTGGCGTGATTTTGCTGTCCTGTAAATGAATCAGATATTTGGGTATCTATAATTTAGCAAAAAAAATATTTATATTTTATAGTTTATATTTAAAAAATATTCCTTAATAACTTATTATGGATTCTGATTGATGTTCTTAGACCAAGCCCTGTACCCCGAAGCATAGTTGTATTGGTTGTCATATTTTTATAAAAGTTAAACAAAAAATAATTTAATATTAAGAAATAAAATACTTTTATATAGCGATCATACATATTCACTCCCGTATCAATCCGAAACTAATTTCCGGTATTCTCTCCTCTCGTTCGGTCTTCGTCGCCATTGTCCGGAATGACGTCCTCCATTACCATTAGATGCAGATGACGATAGCAGCGTCACGTCTTATCTTTTATGTGTCGCTTTGTCCTATAATCGTTTTAGTGACGCTCTTAGGAACCGAATCGGAATCCAATTCCGTGATGCGTGCCGACTGCTTTAGTTTCTGTAAGATTTTTCCTGTCAGGGAATTATTGGGGTGATTTGACCGTCTCATAAATGAATCAAAATACTGATAATAATTTATTAATATTTTTATGATGGCGTATTTCACAACTCCTTTATATTCTACTCTTTAAGCTGCTATGATTCAGGTATCAATTAAAATATATAAAAAGCAAATAAGTAACTTTTTGCATTTTGTAACATCACAAAATAATATGTTATTAATTCTATGTAGCAAGATATACGTCAAAATCTATATAGATATAAAACTAAATCATGCTCCCTTTGAGGAAACATACTGAGATACACGATACATTATACCTATTCTTATATCACATCATTTTTTTAAATCTTATTCAACATAGAGTTTTATAAATAAGACTTGTAAAACTCTAGAAAGACCAGATAAAAACTCAAAGAAACTGCAAAAAAGGTGTGTGCGACCGCACATGCCGGATTTCAGGCCAAACCCCCATTTGGCTAAGGGTTAAATGGCCTGTTCTCATTGATACCTCTATAATTGGCAATTAGAACGATTCCGCCCTCGGCAATCACCCTTCGCAGCCGATACCGCGTTTTTAGAACTGATACGTGAGGCGTTATAACTTTACCGGTAAAGTTATAGCGGTTCTCATGACTTTCATATAACTACGTTTCTTTTATAACTTACGGTATTTACAGCATAAGAAGTATATTTCAAGTTATAACGATTCTCATGACTTTCATATAACTACGTTTCTTTTATAACTTACGGTATTTACAGCATAAGAAGTATATTTCAAGTTATAACGATTCTCATGACTTTCATATAACTACGTTTCTTTTATAACTTACGGTATTTACAGCATAAGAAGTATATTACAAGTTATAACGGTTCTCATGACTTTCATATAACTACGTGTCTTTTATGACCTACAGTATTTACAGCGTTATATTTCACCCAAGTTTGTATGAAGTAATATAACGAACGAAGGTAGATAGGTTATGCTACCACTAGTATTTGTCAACGGTTTCACCACGCTACCGCAGTTTCGTCCTGACCACGATCCATGCAACTGGGTCGAAATGTTAGCAAGAAAGAAATCAAAACCGCGTATCGTGAGTACCCGTTACATATTACAATCTTTTAATTCAATATATTAGTGTAAAATAAAAAAAACAATGTAACTTTATAACAATGATGATTTTCAAGGATGATGGTAAAGATTTTAGAAAATATTATAACGAAACAAATTTAATACTTCAAGCAACTAGATTTATTAGTTACTTTACAAATCTACATTTAGAATACCAATCATAGGTATCATTTTGACAAATCTATGTCTATAATAAAAAATAATATATTACATTTATTTATAGCATAGAATTTAGTATACGAATTTCTACATAATTGGGGCGATGTCACAAATCACACATTCCTCGATATATTTTGTGAAAAAGGATTGTATAATAATATGAATACGGAATATTTCTTATTTTCCAAGTGTACGCGTTTTATTACTGCTTATGATATACGATAGGGGAAAAATTAACTGTAACTGGGGCGTACGGTATTCTGGTTTCTAAGAAACTTTTCGAATTTCATTTACTTTTAAATATGTATAAAATATTGTAATTTATTTATTTATTTAACCACGCCAACAGCTTAACAAACATAACTAATAAACTATAATATATACATATATAACTGTTCTATATATGTAAGCCAATTATAGGCGTGTACAATTTACACATATGACATGTTATTGCTTATTTCAACGGTTAACATAATATCGAACACAATGCAATCAATTCAAAACTTAGAAATATTATGAGGTAATTAATGCACGTAAATACAAAGACATTAATTTTACATTGTAATGATTGCGGTGCAAAAGGTGTAGGGAATATTTGAGCACAAAATATTTTTCAAAAATGTTCGAAATCTCACTTTATCTACATAATTATATCTGGGTAGAAGAAGTAAACAAGGTGGCAACGTATCTGTACTCGACTTCAACTTGAACCCTTATTCTATATCACTATGCATATGTACGTTGAAGATACATATATAAACTCAATGTAAATTAATTTACTTTTAAATATATCTATGTGTCACTCTTTGATTTGATCAGTCTGTCTATCAAGTGTATGTATAATGTAGTGTACAGATTCCAAGTAATATATCGTGATTAATCCTGCAAGTTCGTTTATATTATCCTATAACTCCTTCACAGCCGTTCATAAATATCTGTAGCCAAGGGTATGAAAAGCAATGATTAACTAATTGTTATAGTAGACGCTATGACTGAATATCATTCCAGAAGCAAATCATTTAATTGATCAGCTAAGTAAGCTGCCACATATTACGTTACTTTACCTTTTTTTTTGTTCACGAGGGGGAAACCTTCAAAAGGTACCCGATGCGTGGGAGCGACACGGGGTTATGTGGGACTCTTACCGCACTAAAACCCCCCCGGTGACCGTCCTCAGCGCTGCGTAGAGGACTCCGGGATCTCCAAAGGAACGCAACCAGAAGCAAGTAATTTAATTGATCAGCTAAGTAAGCTGCTACATATTACGTTACTTTACCTAGGTACATATAAATGCGAAGTTCACATCAGAACACGAACACGAACACGAAGTATACATCAGACATACGCATACACACATGCGGAGACACACATGCGCACACACACACATGCGCTACACACACACAAGAACATATGCACCGATATACACAAACACATACATAGATTTCAAAACACATACGTACCGAGCATTACCATACGCTATTATTAATCAATTGTAAAATTCTCATTTTAAGTGACAAATGTAATATGTCTTATGAGAAATAAAGATTCTTTAAACCTAAGTTAAACAGCAACCACTTAACATCAGGTGCGCCGTTGTTTACTTGATTTTAATATGGAAAGTAAATAAAAGTAATCCCCACGAGATATACCAGGACCGTTGCGCAATGCGGAACACTACCATTCAATAAGTTTAAGCGGCATTCGCATAACAATTTTCAAACTAAATATATTTGTATCCTCTTTTTGTTATTAGTAAATTATTTACTTTATAAATTGAATATAAGAGAAAATAATCATGGGAAGATGGACAAATATTTAATTTGTAGAGATTTAGGTGCGGCAAGAGACATAGTTTTCCGAGTCCTCATGGGGTAGCGTTGCATGTGGCCGAACTCAGGTAGGAATATCTATCCTATGTGGGGTTGATTACATATGTCCATGGGCAGCAGTAGCTACTTACCAACAGATGGACTGCATGCTCGTGTGCTACTCCTATATGATAAAGAAAGAAAAAAACTTAAGGAAAAGGGGTATTGCCGTAGTGATCGTGTTTAGCTGCGAATGTCACAGTAGACGAAAAAGTTTGCATACACTAAGGTTTCCGATATCAAGAACACCCTCAGATAGACACTAAAACTAAAATCCAGATCCAGAACACAATCCTTAATTCACCATTTAGATGACTTTTGGGCCGGGTCAAATCTGGAATCCGATACATAGACAACCGGAATGGCTAACATTCGCCACTGTTATGTATAGTGCCACCACAGGTGATCTACAAAGAGCTTTGCATTTAACATGATTTCATTTTTTTTTAATAACCATTAAATAATAATGGACATTTACATTCCACAAAGAATAGAACAAAAACCCGTAAACACATTTTAATATAATTATTTTATTATCTTTAAAATTATTATTCAATTTCAAGGCGCGTAGTAAACTACCGTTGAAAAGGCTGCCCATTATCTAAAATTAACGAGTAATTTTAATATCAGAGAAAGTTTACAGAGTAAATAATAAATTGCCACAGACCGGCAAATTAGGCCTCAGTGTAAAAAGGTTGACAAAATTTGCCTAAACAAGCTATCATAAAACCGAAAGAGAGCTTTTGCACCTTTAAACAAAATTATGCTTAAATATGACGCCAGTTTAAACAAAATATTTATAAACGAAATTTCAGACCCTTTGTGCTTTGGCGATAATGAAGTTATAAAGCAATTTTGATAAGAAATTAATATTTCACAAAAGCTACCTTCAAACTCAAACAAATTTAACGGAATTCTTTTTCTCATTTTGTATTCAATACTTCCGAAACAAGACAAAACAGATTAAGCAACAATTCTCTGTGGTTTTACTCCGGCGGCACCACCGCCACACATATTTCTGCCTCATAACAGATTCAGCTTAGTCCTTAGGGGTAGCGGCGCATCTGTACCAACCTCAGATAAAAATCTAATATTACCTGGGGTTGAGTGCAGATGTCCAAGGGCGGCAGTAGCCACTTACCATCAGGTGGACTGCATGCTCGTCTGCTACTTTTATACTATAAAAAATGATAGTTTCAGGTATATGATTTAATAGAACCAGTATGGTTCTACTGAGGAGCTGCCACAGCCGCAACGATTCATCGCATCAAAACACGTATCGTGAGTACCCAACATACAAAAAAGCCAATATACCACCAATAATATCACTAAACAGCGCATATTAAGGGATTTACATATTAAACGCAGCCCGGTTTAGTTGATTATTATTTTATTATCTTTATTTAAAGAGTTTTGCCCTTTGGCAATGTATATATGTATATATATATGTATATTGTCAAATGGCAAAATATGAATCAATCCGAACGAATGTATAATAAAATAAAGTTTCGTTTTGGAGAAGAAGCGGCGAATGAAACTCCATAACACACATCTTTTAAAAAAAAAGTTTTTTACAATGACAAACTTAACGTAATGGTACATGTGGAGCTGGAGCTACTTCAGACCACACGGTTTTGTCAGTCAAATAAAGCAGTCAATATATCGCCGATAACACTACGACTATAGCACATATTAAGAGGTTTACGTATTAAACGCAGCCTCGAGTATTTGGTTATTAAACGTAGTTCCAGTAGTTCGTAGTTCCCAGTCTAGTACATAGAACAATTGTCTTCACGAACACAAAAGACGTTCTAAGCTCTCTAGCAGAGAACTGTTAAGAGCTTTCTGAGGCACAAGACATTTCAGGAGCTTGAGCGGCTTAGTACGTGAGATATTATATTGCATATAATAATATGTAGTTTGAAATACTTATTGAATAAAACAGGACTTAAGTTTTTTATAATATTTAAGAAGCAAACGAGCAGTGATAGCCTAGTAGTTAAGAAACTCTGCCTCTCAATCGAGGGGTCCGAGGTTCAAATCCCAGGCACGCTTCTCTGATTTTTCAAAGTTATGTGCGTATTAGAAATTAATTGTCACTTGCTTAAAACGGTGAAGGAAAACATCGTGAGGAAACTTGCATACCTGAGAAATTTATTTGAAAAAAGAATCTCAAAGGTACGTAAAGTCTACCAACTTGGCCTGCGCGGTGCATTTTGGCCTAATCCTTATCAGTCTAAGAGAATACCCGTGCCCAGAAGTGGATCAATAATGTTTTTTTTTTATAATATAAAAGTAGCAGACGAGCATGCAGTCCACCCAATGGTAAGCGGCTACTGCCGCCCATGGACATCTGTAATCAACCCCAGATAGGATCAGATATTCCTAACTGAGGTCGGCCACAGATGCGCCGCTACCCCTGAGGACTAAGCTGGAACGCCTCGGAAAAGTCTGTCTCCCTTACCACAGTCTTCAAACCGGAACCCAGCAGCGCCTAACACTACTGTTATTAGATAGAAATAGGTGTGGCGGTGGTGCCGCCGGAGTCGATCCACAAAGGGTTCTACCACCTTCAAATTTTGATGATGAAACGAGCATGAAATGGCTAATATCGCCCGTAGACGTTAACCCCATATAGGACTAGTCTCCTATTTGAGGGTGGCTATAAATGCACCACTACCTGTGAAGATCAAGTTGGAACCTAGTATATTATCTTCAAGGATAGCAACGCATCTGGGGCAGACTTAGGTTGGATTGTAATTTTGCCGCCCCCCGGCAACAACCCATAGGCAGGTTGCATACTCATTGGCTACCTCCACATTGTATAATAGCTGACCCGGCAAACTTTGTACCGCCTCAAAATCTTTTTATCAAAAATATTTCTCATAAAATATAGCCTATGTTACTCCTGGATAATGTAGCTTTCGAATGGTGAAAGAATTTTTAAAATCGGTCCAGTAGTTATTGAGCCTAATAATTACAACCAAACAAACAAGCAAAGTTTTCCTCTTTATATATATTATAATGTAGATAAAAAACGTATACAAACATCGTCTTAAATAATTATTAAATTATTGAATTAACACCAACATTATACTAGGCAACCTAATATGTCTAGAGACCATATTCACATGCGTGACGTCACGACGGCGTGACGAACTCGAACTCTCGAGATGAATATTAAACGTAATTATGTGTCAACTCCAATATTGCCAGATCTACATACATATTGCCATTTTCTATATCTACTTACATCGCTACATACTTAACCTAACCAAACCTAGTTGGAAACTGAGCCTTTCAATCGGGAGGTCCGAGGTTCGAATTTCAGGCATTTTCAGGATTTTTAATGAATGTGCGTATTAGAAATTACAGGAAGTCTATACACATGAAGTGGCCAGGGCAGTGGGCTGTGGCCTAATCCTTCTCATTCTGAGAGAAGACCCGTGCCCAGCAGTGAGCATTAACATTATACTAAGAGACCTAATATGTTTAGAGACCATATTCATTAGCTTCATTATGTCATGACGTCACGACGGCATGACGAACTCGAAAGCCCTAGATGAATATTAAATCGAATTCGAACTCGCACATGAACGGTTTCATACCTCCAAATTTAATTTTAGTATTTTTATCATAGGTACGGAACCCTAAAAACGATATCTAATTATCACTAAAATATACTTAACACATCGGTTAACACTATTACTATAATCTATTCATATCAGTTGCACACTGAATAATTTCATAAAGGCTAGCTTCAATGATTTAGTTAGGATTATCATTTTAATTTATACAGGTAAGAGAAATAATTATATCAGAATAGATATTAATTATCATTGTGCAACTGAAGTGTACACTGTACACTGTACAAGTTTACGTAGAATTAGTTTACAAAGCCAAATTGATAAAACTTTAGATAATACGATTTACTTTAAATAATAAATTTTATATCCTTGTAAATATTTTCAAAGGTAGGGAAAGAAATATTTTCTTAAGCATATTACAGTAAATAAGTTATTTAGAACACCACGTAAATACAAATTGATAGAATTCAAGTAACTTATAAAACAAAGAAATAGTTATTATTTTTAACAAAAGATAATTAGGATAAATTTGAGGTACATGCCAAGGATACCGGGTCTTCGAATTTTCCGAACCACATATATCATCATCATCAACCCAATATTGTTCCACTGCTGGATTAGGGTATCGTCTCAGATAGCTTATTAACAAATTATTTAAAATTTAAATATTATTTAAAATAACAATATTAAGATTTATTTTAAATACACACAACTCAGGTTTCATACCAACACAGGGTACAAGTGTACCTACAAATCAAAGAAAAAAATACAGAATATCTAAAAATTACCTGACGCCCAAAAATATTTCGTGCACGTGCATTACTCCTGTATTAGCAGCAGCCATTTATATCACTCAAAAAGTTCCAAACCTTCGTATCCTGAAGCGTGACGGGACGTGGCGGGCATAATGAACACGACAGCCTTAAACGAATATTAACTACACATAAATATCTAGCCCTCCCAACCCTTTTACGTTTTGCCGAGTGAGAATTAAATGCAAACATATTTTGGCATTTACATTATGAAAAGGTAAGTGGTAGCCTATACACCTGAGAGTCCATGAAAACTTTATCAAAGGTGTGTGAAGTCTACCAATTCGCACTTGGCTAGCTCCGTAGACTCTCACAAAAAAGAGTACCGTGCCTAGTGGGACAGTAAAGGATTGACGACGACAAAATGAATAGGTAAATTAATTATACATAAATTGCATTACTGTGTTATATGGTGCTGTATTTTTTTTATAATATAGGAGTAGCAGACGAGCATGCAGTCCACCTGATGGTAAGTGGCCGCCCATGGACATCTATAATCAACCCCAGATAGGATTAGATATTCCTACATGAGGTCGGCCACAAATGCGCCGCTATTCCTGAGTACTGAGCTGGAACGCCTCGGAAAAGTATGTCTCCCTTAACTCCCTTAACCTCAAAGCAAAACACAGCAGCGTGTAACGCTGCTATTATGAGGAAGAAATAGGTGTGGCGGTGATGCCGTCGGAGTCGAACCACAAAAACTACTACCACCTTCACACTTTGCGTTCTCATAGTAAAGAAAATCTTAATATGCCATATGTATGTGTAAAAAACTTATGTGTATATTATGTCGAAACTACTTTACCAGCTTATGAAACTACAAACGTACGAAACTTACGAACTCATAGCTCAAACTTTTCCTGTAATCTGTTGATGAGTCGAAGTGAGCTATTCGAGCTAACGAGGTATTTTCATAAGTAAACTTAAGCAGCAAAGTTTTCTTACATTCAACTGCTGATTTAAATGTAAGAAAGTTGAATGCAAGGAAGTATTTACTCTCAAGGTCTATGCTAGCAAGACTTTGTTGATTTTAGTTTTTTTCGTTGTCTTTTCAAATTGAGATAAGAATTTCATAATCTGCTTAATATAATTCTCACAATGTCGGTAAAACGATATTTAATACTAAATAATCGTCATCAATTATTGTAACAAGCACTGAGTATTTGAGAATATGTTTGACTAAATAAAAATATTACTCATCGTACCGAGAATAGAAAGTATTCATTTCTTAAATTATCTTAAAAATTTAATTTCTTATTCTGGCTTCCATGATCTATGATAGCGTAGAGTTCGCTTGGAAGAACATCGTGTTTGGTAGCGTAGTAGAGTCTTTAGTGGTTCATCAGTGACACCGCAACCTCTCACTTTGCAACTCTTATTTTGCACTTCAAAATGACAATATCGACCCCTCCTACGTATAATATCGTAACTGCAAAATGACAACTTTACGGGAGAGCGTTTCAAAGTTTCCAATATGCTAAAATGCGTATAAAATCTGCATTTCTTCAGGTATCTCTATAAAATTTGGTATATATATTTTATTTTATACGCTTTATAACGTTACTTATATCGACAGAACGCATTAAAATAAGACAAATAATGCAAAAAAACAAAAAGGTACTTTTGTGGGTATCCATATATTATACGTAGAAGTACTATTTCCAAGTTCTGACACAATTCGCTAAGGGCGCTGATTGGAATTTGTATGGGCAAATACGAAAACAAATACCAAAACAGTCATATTTGTCAAAACGTAAAAACTTCTTGTAAGGGTACTGATCACTAAATCGAAAAATCCATACGCATCGTTGAGAAAGCATTAGTACTGTCTGTAGTCGTAACCCGTCCATTTAAAAATCACAAGTCACGGACCGTCAAAAGCCGCTATAACCCTTCACAACGAACCGGTAACAATATCAATTAAATAGTTCTTGAACAAGTGCATGTTATATTAAAATACGTTTACCTTTACCGGAAGCTGCAATATCCTGCTACCAACAGATTTAATATAATTAGGTTCGTGCCTTACCTGCCGGCTTAATAATTGCTTTGAGCAACGTACGTTAATTTAATCTTTTGCTTACTAGTTTAGCAGAGAATAACAAACAACATATTCTTTGTAGACATATTGTGTTAGTTGCATGTATCTTGCCCTATTAAGAAACATATTGCTTTTCAACGTAGGTAAGGAAAATATATGAGTATCTACATAATTATAAATAGGCGAACACAAAGCAGGGTGCACATTTCCTTTTTTTGTGGTTGATAGCTTTTATTTCTTTTGTTAACGAGGGGAAAACCTTTAGAACCGGTGCCGTGAGAGCGACACGGGGTTATGTGGGATTACCGCACTAAAACCCCCTGGTTACCGTCCTCGACGCTGCGTACAAGACTCCGGGATCTCCAAAGGAACGCAACCGGAGTCCCCTAAACGTGTTGTCCTGTCGAGCTCTACCCTGATGAGCATGAAACTTGCCAAATCGTCTCGTGTGTATGACGCTACGCGGCCACACATACCGCCATCCTTCCCGGGGTGGCTACTGTCTCACTAGGCGAAAACTGCAAATATTTAATTCTGCTATTTTTTATTGTTGATCACGGATTCTCACGGAATAGGAAAATCAGCGATATTTCATAGAGCGATAGATTCTTTGTCGAGTTCATATGTCTTTATCGAGCTAAAGGTATGAACGTAAATAATAGTACAATCGCCGTTAGGAGCATTTCGGCCGAATTCAGATTTGGGCAGTTGGCT
The DNA here is from genome assembly GCF_041222505.1 of Epargyreus clarus. Classification (NCBI taxonomy): domain Eukaryota; kingdom Metazoa; phylum Arthropoda; class Insecta; order Lepidoptera; family Hesperiidae; genus Epargyreus; species Epargyreus clarus. The sequence continues at coordinate 11,771,240 of NW_027332213.1, forward strand.
CGAATTGTGCAAACACTGCAGATGCAGAACTGAGCAACCAATGGAACGTGCAAATTCTGATAAATGGACTATTTGGATACCATACATTTCCATGATTTCTCGGAAAACTGTATTTGTATATTAAACATCTAAAATCTAAAAATATTAGAAATATTGACGTTTTACCTGGATTAGATAACTGTACCCTTACCATGAGTTATCACGATTTCCAATCAGCGCCCCTAGCGGATTGTGTCAGAACTTGGAAATTGTATGGGCCAATACGTAAACAAATACCAAAACAGTCATATTTGTCAAAACGTAAAAACTCATGGTAAGGGTACTGTCACTTATTTATTTAGTTTAGCCGTCGACTACGACAAGCGGCGCGATTTTTTTCTGCCCTTTATTTGTTCCGCACCGCTGTCGCCTATCGCTCGGCCCCGTGACATACTTAAGGAGGAGCGGTATGTTATATAAAATCTCAAGATTTATAAAAAAAAAACTCAAGGGTATGTGAAGTCTACCAATACGCACTCGGCCAGCGCGATGGACTATGGCCTAATCCTTCTCATTCTGAGAGGAGACCCGTGCCCAGCAGTGGGACAATAACGAGTCGATGATGATGATAGTATGTTACATATGTTTATTATTAATTTGAACGTAATTTAGACGTAATTTGCTTACTTAAGGATTGCTATACGTATGACCAACGTCAAAACTAAACTAAGCCTAGTTAAAGACGATATATAAAACCCTTAAAATAAAATAACGAATTTCTAGACTATGTTATGCTAATTTATCTCATTCTTAAAACAAAACATAATTTTCAGTAGCTACCATAACAAAGTCTGTTTTATAAAAAGCATGCATTTTATGCACATATAATTACCGTTTTAAATGTACACATGAAATATATGCAAACCTAGTTTCACGGGCCACGGACACGGGGCTAACTGAGTTTTTTGTCAACATTGTCCGTTTTATAAATTGCATGCGCTAGCTAAGCCGTAATTGTTGAAGTTTTAGCCCCGCTTTTTCAGTTGTTATCTGCAAAAGTAATAGAATTTGCTACAAGTTCGTTTTAATTTAGTTTGTTTATGTACAGTTTGGTTTGTTATATTTTACAGTTTTCTTTTTAAATATATGTAACTCAAAGGTGACTGACTGACATAGTGATCTATCAACGCACAGCCCAAACCACTGGACGGATCGGGCTGAAATTTGGCATGCAGGTAGATGTTATGACGTAGGCATCCGTTAAGAAATGATTCTGATCAATTCTACCCCCAAGGGGATAAAATAGGGGATGAAAGTTTATATAAATCTTCTTAGTTAATACTTCGTAACGCGAGCGAAGCCGCGGGCAAAAGCTCGTTTAATATATAACGTGGAAGTAGCATAGGTATGACCATGCATTCCACCCGATGGTGAGTGACTACTGTTGGCCATGGACATTAGTAATCATCCTCAGATAAGCTTCATACATGAGGTCGGCCACAAGTATGCCGCTACCCATGACAGCTAAGCTGGAATCAGTCAAATATGCCTCCCATACCACACCCTTCAAACAAAAATACAGCGGCGCTTAACACTGCTGTTATTAGGCAGAAATAAGTGTGGCGGTAGTGTTGCTGGGGTCAAACCAGAGAGGGCTCAAATCCTAAACCTCTGATTTTTCAAAGTTACAAGTAGGTACGTGGATTAAAAAAAAAGGGATTGCTTGCCACTTTCTTTAATGGTGAATAAAAATATCGTGAGGATATCTCAAAGTTACAGAACTTCTCAAAGATTTGTAAAGCCTATCAATTGCCATTTGGTAAACACAATTGACTTTGACCAAAACCCTTTTCATTCTGAAACCCATCCACAAGTGAAACAGTATTGGGAAATTGTATGGTAATGGTCGCAACTATTATAGATTTCAAATGTCATTGAGTCTGTGCATTAGCGTCAATTTAGTAACTACCTTTGTTACATGGTTGAAATGATTTTTGTCAGCTTCTCTAAGCTTTCCACAATGGCCTTTGTGATACAATTTCCACTGAAGCCACTTTAATATTCAATATCTCAATTATCATGCCATACCTGCCAAGAAAACTTTACGTATCAGCAACTATTCTAAAACTTCATAAAAGCTTAAAATATCAGCCTCCAGTGGCGAATAAACGTAGAAAGTATACATTGCCCTATACTGACCTATTTAAAAGTAAATTTGCATCAAGACAATACGTAAGACTATCTATTTATCTATTTAATAAAATAAACCAGGATGTAGATATATACACTATGAAATACTATGACTGTAAAAAATGTTTAAAAGATTGGTTACAAAAACTTAATTATGAAGAAACAGAATCTCTTCTTTGTACCTTCACCTGATGCACCTTACACTTACATAAACACATGCGTAAGCACACACACACATCCACACACATCCACACACACACACACATCCATCCATACACACACACACACACACACACACAGACATAATACACAGATACTATTTCATATTCACTATATATCCACTATATTATATTATATTTATTTTATATACATATATTCTTAATTATAAAATAAAATAAATTCAACATTGTTCAAATAATTATATTAAATTATAATATATTTGGAAGATTATATTTAGTAGTACTTAGTATTGTATAAGGGAAGAGCGGGACCCTCTACTACAGGTACTAACGTACTCAAAAGAGGGTACCCAACAATATTGTAAAACAATGTACTACTTTTGATGCAATAAATCATTTTTATTTTATTTTTTTTTTATACCTAATTGGTAAAATGCTGAGAGTAGAATATAGAATCAAAATATTATTAACTACTTAGTAATAAATATAAAAACCAGTTTATTTGAAAATAATTAACAGGAAAGGAGAAAAGCGTAGCTATATCACTCTCTAAAAATAGCCGTGATAGCCTAGTGGTTAAGAAACTCGGCATCTTGATCTAGGGGTCCGAGGTTCAAATCCCAGGCACACACGTCTGATTTTTCTAAATTATGTGTGTATTAGAAATTAATTATCACTTGCTTAAACGGTGAAGGAAAACATCGTGAGGAAAACTGCATACCTGAGACATAAAATCTCAAAGGTATGTAAAGTCTACCAATACAAATTTGGCCAGCGCGGTGTCGGCGGCTATAGCCTAATCCTTCTCATTACGAGAGGAGACCCGTGCCCAGCAGTGGGACAGTAATGGATTGATGAAGATGATGATATCACTCCCATAATTTAGACAAAATTTGTGCCAAAGAGTTTGCCAAAAAATGAGACAAACTACATACACGTTATATACACTAGAAAAACCCGCCGTAGGTGAATAAAAAAATAAATAAAACTTCCAAAAAGTCATCTTGGATTTTAAGAGCACCCTCTGCTCGCTTAATTAGCATTTTTTCCTGCTAGTTACCTACAATTTAATTTTTTGATAAAAACGATTGCCCAAATGCGAGTCGTATTAACATTAAGGGTTTTGTACCTCAAAATTTTCATTTATTTTATATTTTAGTATTGGTTATTATAGCAGCCATAGAAGTGTATCCATTGTGAAAATTTGAGCTGTCTTCCTATAACGGTTTAATAGATAGAGTTAAAAAGTAAAAAATAGCGGTTTCTTGTATGGTGAAATCTTAATAATAACCCCCAGTTATAATCAAGATTTTTTATTTTTTGTATTTGTTGTTATAGCGGCCATGATTATACACATTCTGTAAAAATGTCAACTGTCTATCTATTACAGTTCAGGAGATAGAGCCCTGTGACAGACGGACAGACAGCGAAGGTTCCGTTTTTACCCTTCGGTACGGAACCCTAAAACACATGTAAAAATTAAAAGCGTCTGTTATTTTCCAAACATTGCACTAATTACACTGGCTGCACGAAACTTTGTGCATACTAATGTGCTGTTACGCTGTTAGTGCTTGGATAAGCGCTCCTACTCGTATAAACTGAGGTCGCTTAGTATTGAACGCAGAATTAGTTTTTTGTTTGTGTTTGAGCTTGTTTAGGTAGTTTATTTGCATCATAGACTAGATACCGTCGATTTCGAGCTTGCAGTCCATGTGAAGGAAACTAGCTAATGCCGCCCATGGATTTGTTTAATCAACCGGAGATTAAATTAAAGTCCAATCTGAGGTCGGCCGCAGATACGTTGCTCAAAGGACTAAATTGCAACGTCTCAGGTAAGTGCGTCACCCTTACGACACCCTTCGAAGCAAAACACAGTAACGCTTAACACTGCTGATATTAGGCAGAAATATGTGTGGCGATGGTGCCTCCGGAGTCGAACCACAGAGTATTTACCACCTTTAAAACCTATTTATTCACCTACTATTTTTTTATAAATAATGATGTTAAAATTAAAAGCGTCTGTTATTTCCCAAACATTGCACTAATTACACTGGCTGCACGAAACTTTGTGCATACTAATGTGCTGTTACGCTGTTAGTGCTTGGATAAGCGCTCCTACTCGTATAAACTGAGGTCGCTTAGTATTGAACGCAGAATTAGTTTTTTGTTTGTGTTTGAGCTTGTTTAGGTAGTTTATTTGCATCATAGACTAGATACCGTCGATTTCTAGCTTCACTTCCACGTGAAGGAAACTAGTTAATGCCGCCCATGGATGTGTGTAATCAACCGGAGATTAAATTAAAGTCCGATCTGAGGTCGGCCGCAGATACGTTGCTCAAAGGACTAAATTGCAACGTCCCAGGTAAGTGCGTCTCCCTTAAGACACCCTTCGAAGCAAAACACAGTAGCGCTTAACACTGCTGTTATTAGGCAGAAATATGTGTGGCGATGGTGCCTCCGGAGTCGAACCATAGAGTTTAAAACCTATTTATTCACCTACTATTTTTTTTTTATAAAAAATGATGTTAAAATTAAAAGCGTCTATTATTTTCCAAACATTGCACTAATTACACTGACTGCACGAAACTTTGTGCATACTAATGTGCTGTTACGTTGTTAGTGCTTGGATAAGCGCTCCTGTAAACCGTAGTCGCTTAGTATTGAACGCAGAATTACTTTTTTGTTTGTGTTTGAGCTTGTTTAGGTAGTTGATTTACTTCATAAATAAGGTTCGAAAAAGCAAATGTGTATGCAGTTCACATGATGGAACTTGACTGCTGCCGCCCAAGGGTATTTGTAATCAACTCTAGATTAGATAATAACTCTACCTGAGGTCTGCCGCAGATTATTTTCTACTTCTATGGACTATGTTTAAAAAGCCTCGGCTAAGAGTATCTCCCTGAATATCAGATGTCTTGTATGGCGCCTTGCCTTACCAATTACAATTTATTGCAAATTATGATTACAAATTAAGTTGGCTTAATGAAGTAAGAACTTAATAAAACCAACTTAAATTTTAGTTTCGTTTGAGTTGGCATTCCCAAATTAAGTTTAAGTCCAATCCAACCATGAAATAAAAACCAACTGAAAAAGAAAAAAAAACACTTAACTTTTATAATATTAACCCGAACACATTTAAGTTGCTCCAGGAAACTTTTATATGAACAACAGTAACTGCAATATTAACTCATAACTTCGTTCCCAACGCTGGCACAAAAGAAAATAAGTATCTCTTAAAATTCAAACTTCGAATTCAGCCAGTTTCCCGGAAATTTTCCTATAAAAGGAACAATTCGTGCAGGCCATTTCCATTTGCGAGTGCGCCGCGGAAATGTGTATTAGGTCACGTATATTATTATACTATTCTGGACTAATATCCATGCATCTATCATCATGCTTTTTAAACTATAGTCCACAGACATAGGTCTCTTGTTAAATGGGTATTTTGCTTTTCTATACGTGTTAGTGTAAGATATAGAGTATTTGCAAAGGTATGCTACTGTCTATAGTGCCTATCTTCCTTTTATCTCTTACCTGTACGCTACGACAGAAACTGAACGAGAAAGACTGGTCACTAAGCATCGAATAAGCTTAGAATAAGCGTCGTTTCTCACATTACAATATCATAGGAGCATAAGTAACATCCAAATATAAACAATTCTACAGGCGGCATTATCGCTAAACAGCGATTTCTTCCAGGTACCCTTAAGGTGAGGAGTAAAAGTAAGGATGAGTTAAAATAGGTAGGGTGCAAATAAGAATGCAATTTTAAATAACAGTAAAGTAAAGTTAAGGTGTAAATTAATGATAGCATACAACATACAACAAAAGGAGAAGGAAGGAAAAGTAAAAATAATTAATAACAGGTTTGAAAAACATCGGTATAATTAATCCTTTGAAATCAGATGAAAACTAAAATTGCTAAATATTGAACTAACTTAATGATCATCAAGCGCGGTGCGATTTCTATCGGATTTCCTAAAAAAATCCAAAAATCGCACTATTAAGACTTATCTATAGTATCTATACTAATATTATAAAGAGGAAAACTTTGTTTGTTTGTTTCATTGTTGGCTCAAAAATACTGGACCTATTTTAAAAATTCTTTCACCACTCAAAAGCTACGTTATCCACGAGTAACATAGGCTAAATTTTATATGAAATATATTTGATAAATATTTGATAAATAGATTTTGAGGCGGTACAAAGTTTGCCGGGTCAGCAAGTAGAAAAAATAAAATTTAGTCCTTTTCATTTCTATAAACCGCCTACTACGACTGATTGATTATTTTGTGCCATCCTAAATAAATTGAGAGACGGACAGAAGAATAATAGACACATTTGTTAAGTAAATAAGATATCATTTTTTAAAATAATGTAGTGATTTATTTTTAAAGGACGATAAAAAATTGAGGCCATCTAGAATTCGTATTTTTCTGTTAAATGGACAAAATAAGATGAAGTGTTCAGAAGTCGTTTATAAAACTACATAAGTATGTGCCTATATTCTGTATTCTACTCTTAATTAGACTGCGAAGTGGTGAAATCATTTGATATACATATTTATCGATATTTATTTCGAATATTTATATCGACTTCCGGAAAGGCTCCAGGAAGTCGTTAGAACCAGGGGAGACAACACTAATTATTGAAAATTTTGTGAGTAACCATAGACCAGTAAAGATTACTAACAAGAAAATGTACCCAGTTTTGAGAATTGAAATAGTTGCCAGAAAAAGTTTTGCCACGTCTCCGTGCTAAAATGTCCCTAAAATATATGAAATAATTATTTATTTATTATGTAACTTGTACATTATAATTGTAAATTACGAAGTATTAGTTATTTATTCGTCAATTTTCTCTAAAAATGTTTTTATTTGTCAAGAATTCAAAAAAAGAGCTTACTATAATAAGCCGTTTGTGGCTTCATTCAATTTCAAAGCGGCGAAGTATCTTTAAATAAAAAAGAATATTCGACAAATTTATTTGCGTTTACGAAAGATTCAAAAATATGTAAGTGTGCGGTTAATTGAAACGGCGAGTGTATATTTAATAATCGTATTAAGTTTTTTATGACAATATTTAAAATTTTCGAAATTGATATTTATATTTTTTTTGGTGTGGTTTGGTTTTTTTTCGGTGTTTTGGAATCATATCGACAATGATTCGAAATCGATTTAAATACCAACATTTTATTATCATTGTTCTTAAATTTTCAAAATATCCTCCTGGTAGTATTCCTACCCTTAATACCTTTAGGCCTTCTTGATAAAGTACCAGGTACAGAATAGCTTTCACGACCGAACTCAAGTCGATCAAGGGCTGACATCAAATATGTAGACCGGGTTACATAAGCATACCTTATCAGATTGTATTCAGTAGGCACTGGCTAGATTTTACGAGGATTGCCTACGTGAGGTACGTGTATATGTTGCCGAATTTTATATACGACCCACATAAACAAGATAGGTATGTATGTTGTATGTTTTATTGTGTTTGTCTTGTTGCACGTTTTCTTACAAGAATTATATCATTTCGTTGTATGAAACATGAATAAATGTATGAAGTAGTGGAGGAATTCTTGTCATAATGCTGCAAATGTTTCAAGGTACATCACTACAGCGATACAAGAACACCGTTAAATCACGTTTCATGCTCGTTATGATAATATTTTAGAAAATTAAAAAGTTAAACCGTATTGATAAAAATAACACTTTTAATACCACTCGTGCTGTTTTCAATTTTTAACAGTCGTCAATTAAAAAAATATTAATTAACCTCATTTATTTTTTGGACGTTGTTTTTAATGTCTTTACTCATGATTTTTATTCTACTATTGTTGTTAACAATTTACTGAAATGATCTTAATGAGCAATGATCCAACATGCTATAACCAGATTTAAGACTAATATTTACAAACGTTTACAAACTAATGACGTCTTGTCGAATCACTAGACAATCTAGTTAAGATAATGCCGGATCCGACAATCTGAGCTAATCGGATAAGTTACGCTCTATAAGCTCTAGATGCTTAGGAATATCTGTAATCTTGCCGTCTCGTAGAATAATCCCAGACTTAGACTGATCATGCGAATACTATGCGAAAGACTTGACATTTAGTTAGGAACATAGTTCAAAGATCACGTAGGCAAGTTATGCCTAATTTATTTGAAAATGTAGAATAATTTATATTTCTGTTTATTTTTGACTTTTTGTGTAATACAATCCAAATTAGGGTTTTAGCAATATACATGTGTGTGTTATACTTGTAGTAACATGTAATGATTCGGACTATGTCAATAAAGATGTTAAAAATGATAGCGCGTATCGAACTTGAAACAATTTCTTGCGCAATGCAAAGGGCTGACTAACATAATATGAGGCATATAGATAAATGGCAACGTATCTGCAATCGGCTTCAGGTAAAATACCTGGTCTACATGAAGTCAGTTACCAATATATAGTATATAGGTATACCAACCAATGACGTCTTGTCGAAACACTAGACAAGCTAGTTAAGATAATGCCGGATCCGACAATCTGAGCTAATCGGATAAGTTACGCTTTATGTACGTGAATAAGCTCTAAGCAAGTTAATGCTTCAGGAATATCTTGCAGTAATCTTGCCGTCTCGTGGAATAATCCCAGACTTAGTCAGATTGATCATGCGAATACTATGCAAAAGGCGACATTTACTAAGGAACATAGTTCAAAGATCACATAGGGAAGTGATGCCTAATTTATTTGAAAAGGTAGAGTAATTTATACTTCAGTTTGTTTTTTTATTTTTTGTGTAATACAACCCAAATGAGGGTTTTAGCAATATACATGTGTGTGTTATACTTGTAGTAACGTGTAATGATTCGGACTATGTCAATAAAGATGTTAAAAATGATAGCGCATATCGCACTTGAAACAATTTCTTGCGCAATGCAAAGGGCTGACTAACATAATATGAGGCATATAGATAAATGGCAACGTATCTGCAATCGGCTTCAGGTAATATACCTGGTCTACATGAAATTAGTTACCAATATATAGTACATAGGTATACCAACTCATGACGTCTTGTCGAAACACTAGACAAGCTAGTTAAGATAATGCCGGATCCGACAATCTGAGCTAATCGGATAAGTTACGCTTTATGTACGAGAATAAGCTCTAAGCAAGTTAATGCTTCAGGAATATCTGTAATCGTGCCGTCTCGTGGAATAATCCGAGACTTAGTTAGACTGATCATGCGAATACTATGCGAAAGACTTGACATTTAGTACGGAACATAGTACAAGGAAGTGAAAGGGAAGTTATGTCTATATAAGGTACTTTAAATGATAAATATTCTTCAGATAGACTTCTATTTATTTCTTCCTTCCTTTCTTCAGATACGAGTAGACTTCTATTGACACCAAATAATGGCTTTATTTGGCAATTCTAGCAAGATGCCGTCGAGGTAGTTATAGTAGAAGAAGGTGGATTTATTCAATCAACTTTGTTATCTCCAGTGTTGTACCAAATGATTTATAATCTTGGAATTCTCGCTCCTACACCATAACGTACTACGAAGTATCTTTCGTTAGAAATAGGTACATAAATAATAAAAAGAAAAAAGAATTATTTATTTTTTCTATATAGGATTATTGCCTATTAAATTTTGAAGTGTTCATAAAAGAGACCTCGGAAAAATTAAGCCAGTTTCATACTTTAACATCTGGCTGACTTAACAGCACCACCATAGAACAATAAACTAAAATGTGTGTAATTTCAGCGGAGCCCACAACTTTATAAGGTTAACTGGTTGTCGTAAAGTTGAGATTTCATGTTGCACGGTATGAATCGGACCTTAATAAAACATACTCATTTCAAATTCATATCACCCTCCGGAAATTTGAGTAGTAAATTTTGTACAACTGTTGCATTACATTACGACGCATGATTTAATAAATTTACGTCTTATTGCCCTTAAATAAGGGATATCTGTGGAGTCTGAATGGTAGTGGAACAGTATGGTTAGAAAAAGCAGGTTTATATTAAAGAAGTAGCAAGCGAGCATGCAATACACCTGATGGTAGGTGGCATATCATTGTCCTGTAGTACTGGAACCAGAATAGGGCAACGGTATCCTCTGCCTGTCGTAAAAGGCGACTAAAAGGAGCTTCCGGGGTTGCGGACGGCAAGAGTGGGAGCTCAAACCGTTCAGCAAGCGACCCCGGGAAGGACAGCAGTTTGTGTGGTCGCATATCGCTGTAATCACCAGGGGAGTGAGAGGAGCGTAAATTGCTCCCCCCAGGGCAGAGCCTGATAGAAGGGTATCGCGTTAGGAGGACTCCGGTTGTGTTCCGTTGGAGATCCCGGAGTTCTCCACCAAACCCAGAGGACGGCCACCGGGGGGGTTTTAGTGCGGTAAAAATCCCACATAACCTGGCGTCACTCCCATGGCGTCGTGTACCTTTTGAAGGTTTCCCCCTCGTCCACAAAAAAAAAATAGATGGCATATCATATGACGGCTGTAATGAACTCTAGATAACATTAGAGTCTTACTTTTAGTCGGTCACAGAGATATTACCATCCCTGAGGACTGAATTAGTACTCCTCGAATAAGCCTCCCTTACCATACCCTTCAATACAGTGCACAGAAGTGCTTCTTTCGCTTCGCTAGAAGTAGTTCGCTTCTGTTATTAGAAAAAGTATGGCGATGGTGCTGCCACGAAGGGTTCTAGGACCTTCTAATCAATCAATCGTAAAAATGTATTTATCTTTATCGTGATTTAGTCCTTACGTGCCATTTCAAGAGTAAAAACAATACAAGGCATCGAAAATGCCGATTTAGTTATACATAAGGCAATCTTACTACTCAGGGGTGGTAACGTATCTATGATCACTGATCTATTGATCAATTTCAATTAGAACCCTTGTATATTGACCCCTGTATATTATCTATCGCATCGATGTAAAATGGAACCCTTTTCAGTATAGATTTTTTTAAATATAATAGTAGCAGACGAGCATGCAGTCCACCTGATGGTAAGTGGCTACTGCCGCCCATGGACATCTGTAATCAACCCCAGATAGGATTAGATATTCCTACCTGAGGTCGGTCACAGATGCGCCGCTACCCCTGAGGACTAAGCTGGAACACCTCGGAAAAGTCTGTCTCCCTTACCACGCCCTCCAAACCGGAACACAGCAGCGCCTAACACTGCTGTTATTAGGTAGAAATAGGTGTGGCGGTGGTGCCGCCGGAGTCGAACCACAAAGGGTTCTTCCACCTTCAACACTTCCTTGGTTACGAATGTCCATAAGTGGCATTGATCAATTACAATAAAGTGAGCTACATTAGTGTTCATTTCTTACTTCTTTTTATAAAAAGTCTTTGTGGTAGCAGCCGCTATAACTGAGCAGTTTCGGCTTTTTAATTAAATTACAACTTTCGATGGCCGAGACGCTCTACTTTCAAGTTCGTTGCTTTGTAAGCAAAACTTTAAAGTTGGGAAAATAAGTGACGGGCGGAATTTGTTACTTAAAACTTTTACGAACGAAACTGCCGTTTCGAAAATATATGTAATCCTGCTGCGAGTTGCGTGAAATGAAAGCATCTGGGTAAAGTAAATGTGATTTATTTAATTACTATAAAATTCGCGTAATTAAATTATTTTCTTTTTTATAAGAAGTAGCTAACATGCACTCCAGGGTAAAACCAATATGGTTCGCTGGAGTGGTTAGTAGTGGTAGGTAGCAATCATTGTCCCGGGACTAGAGAAAGGCTACGGTATCCCCTGCCTTTCGCAAGAGGCGACTAAAAGGGGGCTTCCGGTAGGAGCTCGAACCGTTCAGTAAGCGACCCCGGGAAGGACGGCGGTATATGTGATCGTATACCGTCTTGAACACCAGATAGTGTGGGAGGAGCGAAAACTGCTTCCCCAGGGCAGAGTCCAATCGGGGAATCGCGCTTGGAGCTCCAACTGAGGACGGCCACCGGGGGGGGTTTTAGTGCGGTAAAAATCCCACCTCTGATTTTCTCAAAGTTATGTGCGTATTAAAATTAATTATCACTTGCTTAAACAGTGAAGGAAAACATCATGAGGAAATCTGCATACCTGAGAAATCTTAAAAAACCTTTTCAAAGGTATGTGAAGTCTACCAATTCACACTTGGCCATCGCGGTGGACTGGTGCCTAATCTTTCTCATTCTGAGAGGATATCTATGCCCCGCGGTAGGATAATGATGGTGTAGGTAGTATAACCACGCTTACTAGCATCAAGCAGTTCTTCCGTTTGTACCGAACGGTGCGAAAGCCGACAAAGGCGCCCATATTAGTCCTCAGAACTCTTAGAAGAGGAAACACATCTGTTATCAAAATTAGCTAGAGCCCCTGTTACGCCAGTAACAGCCGACAGGTGGACCACACTAATTCTAAAAATTTTAAAATAATGGCAAAAACATCTACAATCAGTTTACATTTAACAATAATAAACAAATAATATAATCGTCGTCGTCAAAACATTACTGTCTCACAACTGGACAAAGTAACATAACAATGACAGCAAATTACACTACTTGTAGTCTCAAACATGTTTGTTTGTAAATTACAGAACAACATACCACGTCAATATTATTACGACCCAATGACAAAACAATAATTAAACCTGTTTGGTCCCTCGTACGAAGCATGTAGGAAATATGCTTCAATATGCTTCTATACGTACAGTCAGCTACAAAAGTAAATGAGCAGATTGAGGTTCCAATAATACCTATACACCCAAGCGTTCATAAGGAGCTTAACACAACTAACTAACAGCGTAAAGTTTCAAAAGTAGCAACAGTGACATATCATATTAGTGACGTTACCCATTTTGCACATACGGTGTTCAGCTACTTTTAGCTCGTTAGTGTTCATATAATTTTGACGCTAATTATGATACTAGGGGTGTTTAGCTACGTATGAACGGTTGGGTGTGTGATTGTTTGAGAAATTTGATCTGCTCATCAACTTTTGAAGCTGACTGTACATGTTCGAACATTATATTGAAGTTTATGTTGCTTTGACGGCTAGTGGTATGCTAATTGCATTCGACTGTACAAGTATATAAGCCAATGCTGGGTACGGTTTTCTTCGAAACTAGGTTTGTTCCAATGTGGATTGTAATTTTGATAGAAAATCTAAATTTGGTTGTGTTTAGCAATAGGAGTCAACAAAGTATCGGAAAATCTTAACGTACTTATATAAGTAATACTATATTACATACCTAAGTTAGTTAGTTATATCATACTAGCTGAATCGGCAAATTTTGTACCGCCTCAAAATCTATTTATCAGATGTATTTCATATAAAATATAGCTTATGTTACTCGTGGATAATGTAGCTTTCGAATGGCGAAAGAATTTTCTAAAATCGGTCCAGTAGTTTTTGAGCCTATTCATTACAATCAAACAAACAAACAAAGTTTTCCTCTTTATAATATTAGTATAGATATATTTGCTACAAGAAAAACACAAATGTTATGCTATATGCTTATATGCAATAATATTTCATCGCATGAATTTAGAAAGTCTTAAATTGTAACTCCCAAAAACCTCTTTTATTACACTTCTGATTTAATAGTACGAGTATAAGTTAAAGTACTTATTAAACAGAACTTTTTGCGCCCAAATGTTTCAAAGGGCGATTTATAAAATTCTCATACTGCCTCCGAACACCCGAACTTTCACTTAATAATAGAAGTTAGTTGCGAAGTCAAGTAATAGCATACTTAATATTAATTTATGCTAATATTTCAAATCTCCTAAGTATCACTCATTTTATCGTTTCGTTAAAAGTATTTTCAACGCAATTTTATTTTAATAATTGAACGAGCATTTCCTATGTCTGCCTATTAACAGTAGTGAAACGCTGCTGTGTTCTGGTTTGAAGGGTGGTAAGGGAGACATACTTTTCCGATACCATCCAGCTTAGTCCTCAGGGGTAGCGGCGCATCAGGCTCGTCTGCTACTCCCATATTATAAAAAAAATCAAATCTCCTAAGTACTTATCACTCATTTTATTGTTTCATGGAAATTATTTTTGGGCACGTGGGCACTAGGTAGCTTGGCTGAATAGTTTGTTACGAGCATTGGCTTCCCAATTCGTAAACTCAGGATCGATGCTTGCCACAGGTATTTTTGTTTCTGCGCGACTACAAAGAGTAATGTTTTTGAACGTATTACATCCATGGTCCATACGTTCAAAAAACATGTACAAAATATATACGTATGATATTTGTATGTATGTATGTGTGTATGTATGTATGTATGCATGTATGTATGTGTGTAAGTATGTATGTATGTATGATACATGTATGTATTTATATATTTTTTTGCAACACCATACAGGCTTGACGGATTTTTAGATAAATGAGGTATAGTTGGTTTCGTCTAAATTGTTGATATGATATAGCCTGTATTATAAGGCTAAGCAGACGGTTTTTTTTAATGTTTTTATAATAATTATCTAATTAAGCCTCTTGATGTTTTAAAATAAAGATTATGTTATTGAACATTATGTCTTGGCTTTTATCTAAGACATAAAATTAATACTCGTAATATTAGAACTGCCTTGATATTTTGTAACGTGAGGGATCCATCCAATTTAGTTTGCACTTCGTTGAATCCGATAAGTAGATAGCATACCAGTACTTAGGTAGGATCAAATATATCTGAGATTGACTATTTGCACATTCTGCTTGCCTACACAATTATACGGTACATTAATGACCCACAGCGGTTGGTTAACTCAAGATTACTTTGAAGTGACCGTTGGGTATTCTCAAACCAGCCCTTGGGATTTAGAACGGAATTCTCACAAACAGATTGTAGAGATGATGACGTCAGAACAGTTAACACAAGGTCATATCAAATCAAATCGTATTATTGTGGAACATGGGTACTATATAATATCAACGTTTTGCATTCCATTGTCTCGCTGTAAACGGGCATACAATAAAATACAAATAGCAAATAAATTAAATTATATCTTTTTTCCTTCTTTCATTATTCTTTAGTTTTTTTATTCTTAATTTTCTTTGGCTATTAGAAATATTAGCCATACCAACATATATATTTAAGTAGAGTATTTATTTTTTCATCCTTTTTCTCCCAATTTCCATATTGTAATCGTAAATAACATAAATAGTACTTAACGTATACAAAATACCATCTAAAATATACTAAAACAATAGTGAATTCTTACTATAACAACGTAATATTTCAAATCAATCTTTCAACTTTATTAAATCTAGCGATTCTGAGAAAACAATTTTTCGCCCCTACATAATTTAAAATCGTTAAAAGCCATTTAAATAAGTGTTTTAGAATGACAAAGCCTCTTATCTGAACATTAAAAACCATGTTTTAATAACATAGCAATATATTTTAAGCTTAAAATAATATGCTTTCTAAGCCTTTGAATATTCGAAAATATTATTCTTATGTCTCGAATAGTTATGGATGTTTATTTGTTCTACAATGTGTTCAGTTATCATTATTATTGTACTTGTAGGCCAAAGTTTATTTGTAGATATGTATGGCTTCTGTACAAACAATGGATTGCAATTGCTTATTGTACAGTTAATAGGTTTACGTTCTGCGACGTGATTGCAAATGAACTAGTGATGGTACACTAGGGAATATACAGGGTGTATTTTTCAAATGGGCCTTCAGGGCCAAATCCGAAACTATAAGGATTAGCAAAAAATTCTAAAAGGAGTTACGGAGCCGATTTTGATAAAAATTAATACTGCATCATTAGATTTTTTAAAAATCTATTTCCCTAGCCGCGAATCGAACGAGTTCGTTTTGAAAAAAAAACATCATCAGTTAGTGTCGCTTCTAAGGATCAAATTCTCAAAAGTAATGAAATATTCGTTTCGGATTAGGCCCTGAAGGCCTATTTAAAAAATTCACCATGTGTATGTATGTACGTGTAGGCCAAAGTTTATTTGTAGATATGAATGGCATCTGTACAAACAATGGATTGCAATTGCTTATTGTACAGTTAATAGGTTTACGTTCTGCGACGTGATTGCAAATGAACTAGTGTTGGTACACTAGGGAATATATAGTTCGCGTAAAACTGCTAGTCCGCTCTGAATATAGAAATGAATCGCGTCGCCATAGCAAATTGTATGACTACAACTGCTCGCAACAACTTCAAAACGGACTAGCTGTTTGGCGCGGACTACAACTGTGTTGTTTTAACGAACGACATATTTAAGCTGATAATAACTAGGCACCTAAATGACCGAGCTTTACTCGGTATATTTAAACAACGTTTTCTAAACATTTCATCTCAAATAAACTTTGACATATATGCCTTTCGTCACAAACATAGTTTATCACACATGCCGTTTGTCATAAACATAATTCTAAAATACGTCCTTTGGTAAACAAGTTTGTCAATATATAGTTCGTCACAAACATGTTTATATACAAGCAGTTCGTCATAAATATATTTATCAAACATGCATTTCGTAAGGAACATATCTGTGAACTATGCAGTTTTATTACTTTTTAGTGTAATTATCTATAATGTAAATACATCGGCTACTTACAATTTTATGATACACTAGCTGACCCGTCAAACTTTGTACCGCCTCAAAATCTATTTATCAAATATATTTCATATAAAATATAGCGTATGTTACTCGTGGATAATGTAGCTTTCGAATGGTGAAAGAATTTTTAAAATAGGTCCAGTAGTTTTTGAGCCTATTCATTACAATCAAACAAACAAACAAAGTTTTTCTCTTTATAATATTAGTATAGATGTAATTATAGGTCAGACAGTCCCTAGTTCTAGTTGAATATACCTACTTATACAAAGAACATCAGTGCAACTCTATTTTTAGTCGAGAGCTTTTAAAATTTTCATCTTACCGTCATTTTAAGCTGAGAAACTGACATATATTTAGAAATTACCAACGTATAAAGCAAATTAATTAATTCACGTTGCTATCAATACGTTTATCTTGTATAGGTCTGAACATTAAGCCGTTTATTCCTATCGTTGTATAGTATACGGTCTAATCCAGCAAGATTAGCAGCCCTCATTTATCTGGAGCCATTACAGGTCGTTGAGCAATTTACCCGGGTTGATCCTTATCGGATAAACGAATCAGCTCGTCAAATAATCGTTACCTGTATAATCAGGGTAATAGTTTGATTATTATTAAGCTAAACGATTATGTATATTACATCAATAATACGAGATCAGGTTCCAAATTTAGACTAAATTGTATGTACCTTTTTTTCTTTTTTTTTGTTTACGAGGGGGAAACCTTCATAAGGTACCCGACGACGTGGGAGCGACGCCGGGTTATGTGGGACTTTTATCGCACTAAAACCCCCCCGCTAGCCGTCCTTAGCGCTTGGTGGAGATCTCCGATTAAACATAACCTGAGTCCTCCGAGCGCGATGCCCCTATCGGGCTCTGCCCTTGGGGGAGCAATTTGCGCTCCTCCCGCACACCTGGTGCGGCTTTACGACGGTATGCGGCCACACATACCGCCGTCCTTCCCGGGGCCGCTGGCCGGGCGGTTCGAGCTGGTCGGTTGTTAGAAGGAATCAGCGCTACTACAATATAGAAACCGGTATCTAGAATATAATAAATAAGATATTTGTTGTTGAATGTTTAACCAAACTTTTCTTATATAAAAAGTTAGACTTAAGATAGTATAATAACATGTTATAGATTGCTCTTATTATTTCCCATTTTTGTAAAAATCTAAATAAATATAACTTAAAGGTCACTGACTGACATAGTGATCTATCAATACAGCCTAAACCACTGGACGGATCGGGCCGAAATTTGGCATGCCGGTAGATGTTATGGTGCAGGCATCCGCTAAAAAAGGATTTTGATCAATTCTACCCCCAAGAGGATAAAATAGGGGATGAAAATATTACTTTGTAACGCGAGCGAAGCCGCGGGCAAAAGCTCGTAAACAATAAACGTCTAGTACCAACGCACATGACTTTACAAAAATCAAAACACTTTAAGCCCCATTAATCATGTATTAAATATGGAGTATATTTTCATGAAATCCAGAATTACAGCGCGTCACTTAATTATCCGAGTGACCTGGATTGGAACATCCAAGCTGACCCGCCACCTGGATCATGATGGATTCGATACAATTTGATAAATGAGCATCGCCTGTCAAATTCACTGTGTGCTAAAAAGGTTAAAAGCCAGTGTTGTTAGGTTTTATAGGGCAATTTCTAGCTAACATTAGATTGATTTCATAGTTCATCATTGGCTTCTAAAAGAAGTGTTTTTGTTCTCTAAACATTGGAAAGCGAAACGCTGTTTTACTATAGATGCAGTCGTTAGAATAAACAACTGTCACTAAAACGAAAATCTTATTTATTTTCAAAGTTTACTATTCTCCGATTATTAAGATTTATTTTCAAAGTTTTTTAGTGGAAGAGATTTATCACGAGAATGAAGTGACCATGGAATTTTGGCACTAAAAAAGAAAGACGATTACTGGATCCAAACAGTATCTATGTAACGTCTTAAGTAACAATAATACTTGAGCGATATCCCGTACTGTCGAACGTCGGCGAAGCGGACTAGATACACGCAAACCATGTGGAAAACTGCGACTAAAACGTAGTTGTTTTATTTACATCTTAAAAATGGACCGTTCAGGACATCAGTCAAAAAATTGTATCGTTTCATTCGAATCATATATGCTATATGCAGAAATATCGCAGCTAGTCAAATATCCGCTCAAATAGTCACAAAATTCATATGTCCAATATTTTTCAAAGTAAATATTTTTGTAAAACCACATATTGAAACGGAATGTTGGTTTCCAATGGAATACATTTCATAACACGGTATACGAGTAAAACAAATATAGTACAGCTACGTCATATATTAACGCAGGTATAAAAATAATTGAGGCGACCTTTTGGACCACATATTACTTCGATGAGTAATGAAACATTTCAAAATCTACAATTATTAAAATGGTAATAAAAGAACTCTATCCAGACCTAGGTCCAGCAGTGGACAATTAAAGGCTGATGGATGGAATAAAAGAGCATTTTCAAAATCGGGAATAATGTTTCACACACCCTTGAGAACACTTTTTTAAATCGCTCAGGGGTGTAGGTTTACTCATAGTGTTTTCCTTCAACGTATAAGCAAGTGATAACACGTTTCTAATATAATAACATAACTTTGAAACTCGCCTGGGCTTTGAAACTTGGATTCCTCGTACGAGAGGCCGAGTGTCTAACCACTAGCACTACTGTACATGTAGTTACACACCATCATCATCCATCATCAACCCATTACTGTCCCACTGCTGGACACGGATCGTCTATCAGAATGAACACGATTAGGCCATAGTCGACCGCGCTGGCCAAGTGCGAATTGGTGAACTTCATATATCTTTAAAAACTTTTTTTTAAGAATTCTCAGGTATGCAGATTTCCTCACGATGTTTTCTTTCACCGTTTAAGCAAGTGATAATTAACTACTAATGCGCACATAACTTTGAAAAGTCAGAGGTGCATGACTAGGATTTGAAACCCGGATTCCCCGTACGAGAGGCCGTGTGTCTAAGTTCCTGCTGTACACGTAAGTACACATCCAATATTACATAATTACCTACACGTGTTATTACATTAACATTTTAGTCACGTTTCAATAATGTACCTTCACGTTAAGAATTTCAAGCGAAATATTATTTTCGATTTGTGTTATGTGTTTTAGGGTAGTCCGTGTAGAGCCATATGGCGTAGCGGTGTACCCTTGTAGCGGTTCCCAAACGTGCTCTGATTATATCGTGCTTTTTACATAGATTACCCCCGAGTGGTTTGTCGTGTAAGGTGTGAATGTATGATGTCTGATACTCCATAAAAAACAGGGCTGATTTCTGCCCGGTAATCAATCTGATTTGCAAAGTGTGGTCAGGAAAAGTTACCAATATGACGAATTCTAACTCAGTCTTCAGGGGCAATGACGTAATTAAAATTGTAATTATTTAAAGTCTGTATCAAATATCCTAGAGCGGCAGATCTCACCTAACTTAGATTATATGCACGTTGCATGCGGGATTTATGTTTTTTTTTCCTCTTGTTCAACATATTGATCTACATATATGTATATGTGTGCGTTTGTACCTGTGTGTATATACAGTATAGATTTGTGTTGAGTATTTTAGGGTAATCCCGTGTAGAGCCATATGGCGTAGCGGTGTTCGCTTAATCGATCGGTTGTTTTTTAAGGGTTAAATAGTTCGCTTAATCGAGTTTCTACTGGATTAGTATTATGACTAATTGTAATAACTATTCCTAATTTAAGTGTCCCACTATGTAGTGAAATTACACAATTAAAAAAAAACAATAAAACTCGATACAGCCCAACAGTTAGTCTTACAGTGATGCGATTTCTTATAGATATACACAATGGCAAGAAAATGGATACATGCAAAATAAAATATTAATAGAATTATTGTTTTCAACAAAATAATTCTTACTAACTTTTAATTTTCAAATGACATTTAAAAGTATGAAACCTTCATAGCGATTTTTGTTTTTTACAACTGAGAAGGTAGTCTGTTGAATTTCGTACGGTGTAAAAATCGGCTACTTAGGACACGGAAAAACGTGGCTAAAATGCGGGTTTAGGTCACAGAGTGCTATAAAAATAATAAAAAGGAAATTGATATTTATACTCATACCAAAGCACACACGGCTCATATAGGTTCTGAGAAATTTTCTACATGACAGTAAATTTCTCAAGAAAGATTCCACCCAATATTCAAATACTCATTCAGCGCCAAAGCATTTCAGAGATTTTTAGAGAATTTACTTACTATCACGCTCCATCTTATGACACTCGGGAGCTATTTGAATAAAAATAAGGCCTATAATTTTCACACGTACCTACCCTCTCATACTCGAGAATAGACAAGGTTTATCTCTAGTCTTTTATTTAATAAATATCTGTGACCTTTGCAATTTTTTTGGCAAAGTAACTTGCGATACAATAACTGGTCCTACTGGAATACTGCTCCTAAAAAAATATTATTTTGTTCGTGTCTTAAGAGGTTTATGCAGATTTTTTTAACAAGTTTCACCCTGATCTTTCAAACATTTGTGGGTTTCGGAAACAATCTATGCCTTGCAAGTAACAGAAAAAACATGATTACTAATTAGACAGATCATTTATTTAATTAACTAATGACATTTGATCGTTGTTTTGAAGGGTTAAAAAAATACCAATACGGGGCGTTCCCATTAAGTCTTCATGACTGCAAGGAATATGTGATTTATCTTAATAACACCTATAACATAATTAATCAAAACAACACCAGTGGTTAGTGCTAAATGCACATTTTAACTCATAGATTCATTAAAAATTCCTTGCTTGCGGTCGACTTACTTACTAGACATACCCGGTTCGGGCGGGCGGTTTGAATAGAAATAGGGTCTACAATAATCTACGCACGTTCTCTTACGGCTTATACTTGTAAATGTGAGGGATGCGTCCGCATTTCTATCATATTCGGGCCGTGATACCTTTCAAAGCTGCGTCGACATTGCTATGCGGATTTTGGGTTTAAACATAGCTATAAAGGTGGAATGCTTTGACTGGGTTATTGCTTTACAACTTATTCGTCAATCCTTTATAATCCCTTTGACGAAAGTAGTAGATTCATTGATCGGTAGATCGATTCCGGCGGCACTATCACCACAATGGTGTTGGTCTGATAAATGGTATTTTGGTTTAAATGGAGTACTTAGTAAGAGACATACACTTATTTTTTATAATAGATAGAAGTAGCAGACGAGCATGCAGTCCACCTGATGCTAAGCGATTACTGGCGCCCATGGACATCTGTAATCAACCCCAGATAGGATTAGATATTCCTACCTGAAGTCAGCCACAGATGCGCCGCTACTCCGGAGGACTAAGCTGGAACGCCTCGGAAAAGTATGTCTCCCTTACCACACTCTTCAAACCAGAACACAGTTTAACACTGCTTTAATGTGGCAGAAATAGGTATGGAGGTGGTGCCCCGGAGTCGAATCACAAAGGGTTCTACCAGCTTCAAAATAATCTAAATACCTTCTTCCTTCCTTTCCGTCCTTAATCCAAACCTAATGTTAGTAGTTAATTCTTGATAATGGTTGATAATTCTTTCTGTAATTCACAAGGTTGATATTCTTGCTACACACAATACTACTGACAATCTTCTAGCTTACATTGATGTAGTAAAAAATACGCCCTCTACCTTAACCTTCACACTGTCTAATTACAATTAATACAAAATAGATACACAAAATACAATTACTAGAAATTCAAAAAACGTAACGCTTCTCGCGCAGTCGGGTTTTAAGATCACTAAATCAAGTAATATATTATATAGACGTTGTAAAATCTCCATTATAACTCACCAGTCGACACGAGACATCATGTATCCCACAGTGCTACAAATTTCGTGTAGTGACTCGATCTTGCATATTTCATTCCCGACGTTACAACTCGGGACACATCGGCGCGTATTTCGCTGTTATTACCTTTTTATTGATATATTATGTGCCTGATTCAGTTTCCTTCATACAAGGTTAATATTCTTGTCACACAAAATACTGACAATCTACTAACTTACATTGATGTAGTAAAAAATATGCCCTCCACCTTAGCCTTCACACTGTCACTTTTACAATTAATACAAAATAGTTCATACAATAATACAATTACTTTCATTTTTTAATTCGAAAAACCTAACATTTTTCGCGCATTCATAAGATCACACCAGCTACATATATCTCAATAAACGTTCTAAAATCTTCATTATAACTCACCAGTCGACACAAGATATCGTATATCCCACAGCGCTACAAATTTCGTGTAGTGATTCGATCTTGCATATTTCATTCCCGACGTTACGACCCGGGACACATCGGCGCGTGTCCCGCTATTACTATCTTTTTATTGATATATTATGTGCCTGATTCAGTTTCTTTCTCACAAGGTTGATATTCTTGCTACGTACAATACTACTGACAATCTTCTAGCTTACATTGATGTAGTAAAAATATGCCCTCTACCTTAACCTTCGCACTGTCAAATTACAATTAATACATATTAGATAAACACAATACAATTACTAGAAATTCAAAAAAC
Source organism: Epargyreus clarus (assembly GCF_041222505.1). Classification (NCBI taxonomy): domain Eukaryota; kingdom Metazoa; phylum Arthropoda; class Insecta; order Lepidoptera; family Hesperiidae; genus Epargyreus; species Epargyreus clarus. The sequence goes on from NW_027332213.1 coordinate 11,794,770, forward strand.
GTAACGCTTCTCGCGCAGTCGGGTTTTAAGATCACTAAATTCAAATAATATATTACAGACGTTGTAAAATCTCCATTTTAACAAAGCAGTCGACATAAGACGTCGTGTAGCGACTCGATCTTACATATTTCATTCCCGACGTTACGACTCGGGACACATCGGCGCGTGTTCCGCTGTTATTATCTTTTTATTATTGATATATTATGTGGCTGATTCAGTTTCTTTCACGAGGTTATTATGCTTGCCACACATGTTTCGCATTTTTATTTATATTTATGAAGACGGTTTAGAAAAATGGCGTGCCTACTTGTAGACTAATATCCGCTATTTATAAACAATCTAATGTTTTATCTACCAAAGATCCACATTTGAGAATTTTTCCATACTAGATACATTGGTAGTCAAAATTTGGATAAATTATGTATTAATAACGGGCGTAAAACTACTTAATTTTACATGAAAGTTTTGACGGAGTATGTGCCACCGCCACACCAATTGATGGCACGAAACAGTTATGCGTTTTAGAGAAAGGATGCGGATGCCGACTGACTTATGTACATTGACTTAAGGAGACCATCCTAGTTCTCATGAGTGACAACGTTTCTGTAATCTGTTTCAAGTAAATGTCTGTTTTATATGAAGTTGGATACAGATGTCCATGAGTAACAGTGGCCTCTTACCATCAAGTAGCCCGACAGCTCGTATGCAACGTCAATCGTTTAAAAATAAACCAAACTCAAAATCTGATCCCAACTCGCAATCGCACCATGCGGAAAATTTGTAGGAAAATTTTACTGAAAACCAAACACCCACATTATTGTTGAATCGTACACCACTACAGTTACCAACTAGTTCTACTGCGAACGAGTAGCTATAAGTTAGCTATAAGGTACCCACAATATTTCTGTTCGATAACATAACAACAATGATAGCGAAGTGGTTAAAACTCAGCTTCTCACCTACTTTTCATAGTTATTTGAGTGTTAGATACTTCATCAGCGCAAGAATATATCATGAGAAAACCTACAGGCCTGAAACTTCTTTGTAAACGTTCTAGAAGGTGTGTGAAGTCAACCAATATGCAGTTGGCCAGCTCGGTAGAGACATTATCCCTTTGACTATGAGACGACCCGTGCAACAGTGGGAGAATAATGAAGTGATTACGATGACGATATTCGAATTCAGCAATCCATGGATGTATGAATACTTTGCAAAATATAAGAAACATCATATTTAGAGATAAGTGACGCCTATGAGTGATGCTATCTCTTTCTATCCATATCGGAAAACAACAAAACTAAAATTAACACTCTAATTTTATCTTAACCCCGCTACTCTTCAATCGTTGGTACTTTAACAAGAGCCTTAGCATTGTGTGGCAAATCTAGGTTAGAGGCACTTTTAAAGGGTCCGGACTAACGTATTTATAGGAAAGTCGATTGGAACGACTGCCGAGAAAGGGGTTAAGTGTACCAACATGTGGCGACACTTTTAAGATGCATTTCGAAGTGGAAACAGCTATTGAAATGTATTTGTTGCAAAACTAGCTATTTGGTTAACATTTTGTAAGGGTATTTTCAATACAATACCTTTTAGGGTTCCGTACACAAAGTGTAAAAACGGAACCCTATTGCTAAGACTTCGCTGTCTGTCCGTCTATTCGTCGTTCACAGAGCTCTATCTCCGGAACCGTAAAAGATAGACACTTATTTTTTTTACAGATGATACATATCATGGATGGGGATGGACAATCAGCAGCTGACGGTGTTGACGCTGCTGGATTTCAGTAACGCGTTTAACGTCGTTGACTTTGAAGTCCTCCTCGGGGTGCTGCGTTCTCTCTACATATCTCCGACGGCGATTGATTGGTTTCATAGTTACTTGCATGGGCGCCGGCAGCGTATTCAAGTGGACGACAAATTCTCCACCTGGTCCAGTACTACTGCCGGCGTTCCACAAGGTGGCGTGTTGTCTCCACTTCTCTTTACTATCTTCATAAATTCTGTTAATCTGCATCTCACTTCTCTCTACCATCTGTATGCAGACGATTTGCAAATTTACAACCATGCCAGCCTGAACAACTTGGCCAACGCCATAAGGATCACCAACGTGGATCTGGCTTCTATCTCGATTTGGAGCAAAAATTTTGGCCTCAAATTAAATCCTGCCAAATCCCAGGCGATTGTAATAGGAAGCTCGCGTCTGGTATCCAAGATTGATTGGCAACAGTTACCTCCGATTTTACTAGACAATGTGATTATTCCATACAGTAATAAAGTGAAAAATCTCGGTATCTACATAGACCAATGTCTATCGTGGATACCGCAAATTACAGAAGTCAGCAAGAAGCTGTTTGCTGCAGTGGGCTTCCTTCGAAGGTTGAAAAATGTTTTACCTATTCCCACTAAAATAACGCTTGCGCAGTCTCTTCTTCTACCTATACTTGACTATGCTGATGTGTGTTATCCTGACATTACCGAGGAGCAATTGAACAAGCTTGAGCGTCTCCAAAATTTGTGTATACGTTTCATATTTGGATTACGAAAATATGACCATGTTTCTGAATATCGCGCAAAACTCAAGTGGCTCCCAATTCGCCTTCGCCGGAATGCTCACATCCTATCTCTTCTCTATGGCGTTTTATTTAATCCGATTACCCCTCCTTACCTTAAACATCGCTTCCAATTTCTCCACATGTCCCATGATCGATCCCTTCGCTCTACTAAAAACCTTGCTCTCACTACACCTTCCCACTCAACTTCCTTTTACAAAAAGTCATTTACTGTAGTAGCTATCCGTCTCTGGAACTCCCTTCCTGTTTCCATCCGTAACGCAAAAACATTACACTCATTCAATAATCTTGTGAAATCGCATTACTTGCAGCTTTAACCTTGTCTTCATCCTTATCCTATTCTTTCACGCCATCTCTAATCTTTCCTTTTTCCTAAAACTGTTATTACTTCTTTTTTCACTTTTACCTTCCTTCTCCTTTTATTATATGTTCTATGCTATCATCAATTTACTCCTTAACTACACTACTTTACTGTTATTTGCACCCTACCTATTTTTACTCATCCTTACTTTTACTCCTCACCTTAAGGTTGCCTGGAAGAGATCGCTGATTAGCGATAAGGCCGCCTATTGTATTGTTTAACATTTGTATGTTTTCTTTATTATCTCATATTATGGGTACAATAAAGTATATATTATTATTATTATTTTTTACATAATGTTTGCTGCTATAACAACAAATAAAATAACTATAACAAACTATAACACTAAAAATAAATTAAAGTTGAATATAAAAGGGGATCTCCATACAACAAACCGGTATTTTTCGACATTTTTTGATCTAACTGTTAAACCTTACTAGGAAGACAGTTGGAATGTTTACAGCCAGTTTACTACTATAACTGCTATTATAATAAATACAATAAAACATATTTTAATATGTTCATTTTTTAAAAATAAGTAAAATATGAATGAAGTTTTGGTGAGTTCGACTCGTACTTGGCGAATTATTTATTATTTTATGTTAATAAGAGATCTATAATTTGTGGTGAATAGCAATCAAGCAGGAAACTATATGAAAAGAAGAAGGATATTATGTTATTTAGTTAATAAGAGGTCATAGAATGGATGGTCAGAGAAAATAAATAATGGAGTCTTTTATTATATAAAATTGTCTTTCAGGAATAAGGAGTCTACAATATCTTGGAGAATATAGTATTGATTCTGTTAATACAAAATAATTTAGGGAATATTTAATTTTCTTTATTAATATCCTATGTGAATCGACTGTCCGCACTGCACTGCTTTTAAAAATGATATACCGTGTGTGGCATGATTGATAATGATGTCGATGCATTGTTTAAATTGCTGCATGATTAATTTGAAATGAATTTATTAAAAATGGTAGAGGTAAAAAATTAACATAGATGTTAAAAAATGCTGACATTAGCTAGTAAGCTACTAACAAAACCAAAAAAAAATCTGTTAACACGCAAACAAGGATAATTTCTTAACATTATTGTCTGAGCTGGATGATAGTCATGCAATATTTAATGTATTATATTTATATTTAAAAGACAGTGCTAAAAAGATTTTCTTAAACAACTAAAAGCTAGTGCTTTATACAAAAGATAAGCCAAAGCAAAGACCGCTAATGGTATTTTTACTGTGTTCGTAGAAAGTTTTCTAACTGTGATTATTTTAAAACTCCTTTATGGTCTTCATACGCATTTTTCATTCTGTTATCTCTGAAACAACTGTAAAAGAAGCGAAGTAATAAAAGTGCAAGCTCCAAGAACATTTGCAAGTGAAGTTTTATGTGTACTTTAAACGAGTTAGAAAAATAAGTTTTGGAGTTAGGGTAGTGCTTGTCAACTGTTTTAGTACATACCTGCATAAATAAAATATATATTTAGTACCTACCTAAATATAATTTTCTAAATTAAGTCCTGCCATACTAATTTCTTCCTTCCTATCAGAACTCAGCAGCGCTTAACATTACTTTTATTAGGCAGATATAGGTGTGGCGGTGGTGCCACCGGTGTCGAACCACAGAAGGTGGAACCATCTATAGCAGCTTACTGCAAACTCTTGCATCGCCAATCTTATAAAAAAAGTCGATTCGAATATTGGCTAGTATTTACACGACATGTAAATATATATACTTTAAATACAAGCAAATACAAATTAAAGTTTAATCGAAATCGAGTTCGACAGTATTAAAACAGCAGTTTCACAATTTAACCGTCAGTATCAAATGAATGTCTTTTAACTGAATTCGTAAGTCAAATAGACTAAATTAATTTACCTTTGCCGTAAGACACGGCGGGAATTCAATTCATACCGTGTATTAATTAGTTATGTACTTATATATTATACATTATATACATACTATTATACAAGTATTAATAATGTAATCAAGGCATGCAATTTCTGATGCGAAGCAGTTCTGCGTTTTGTTTTTATAATATAGGAGTAGCAGACGAGCATTCCACCTAGTGGCTACTGTCGCCCATGGACATTTGTAATCAACCCCAGATAAGATAAGATATCCCAGCTGAGGTCGGTCATAGATGCACCGCTATCCCCGTGGACTAAGCTGGAACGCCTCGAAAAATTCTGTTCTCCGTATAACACCGCTGTTATTAGGCAGAAATAAGTGTGGCGATGGTTTCGTTATATACTCCTGTTCTCTGTGGAGTCTGTTGAACTTAAAAACAATGTTCCTTCCTATGTGTAAGGATCATCTAATGTATTAAATTCTCGTGTTGTGTAATATTAGTTACCGTACTCCTAACGGTTTTACCGATTTTCACCAAATTTTACATGCATATTCAGTAGGTCTGAGAATCGGCCACTATCTATTTTTCATACACCTAAGTGATAAGGGTTGTTCATCCTTAATTTTTTTTTATTTATATGGCAACACAACGTTTTCAGCGTCAGCTAGTAATAGCATATAAAACTCTTCTTCAATAATAAAATCGGTCTATCGAATTCAAAAAGTTTTTTTTTCTATTTTTGACCGATACTAGAGATTATCGTTCAAAGTAACTTCTTCAGTTTTATAATAATATACGTTAAATTACTTATTCACACATTACATCGATGCTTTTAAACTCACAGTATTAGTAAAGTAGTAAATTTAATTAGCAAACTTTATAAAACTATTTAAAAGTTCTCGGTAGCGTGGCGCTCTTGTTTCCCGGCGTAGCATAGTTATGTGATAGGATTACGTAACAGGTTCATTAATTTAACCCTTTTTAATGTAGCTCGTTATTATGGGTATTAATTATCCGATATAGCTTTTGAAAAGGATGTTAAATTGTAAAACTCTTTATAGCTTCTTGTGCACTGTTATTTCTATTTCTGTTTTACATGAAGATATACATAAAATAATTGTCTCTGTAGTTCCGATACCTCAACGCCGGGGCAACGCGCTAAAAAGAGTCCGGTTGCGTTCCTTTAGAGATCCCGGAGTCCTCTACGCAGCGCCGAAGACGTCCACCGGGCGGGTTGCTCCCACGGCATCAGGTGCCTTCTGAACATTTCCCCTCGTAAAAAAAAAGATATACAATTCAGACATTGCCTATGTTTGCTTTAATAGGGAATATCATATTACTCGTCGTTGTCTTCAACCTATTACCATCCCACAGCTGGGCACGAGTTTTCTTTCGGTAAAACAAAGGTTAAGTCCAAAGGACACCACAATACAATACAATACAATACAGTACAGTACAATACAATACAATACAATACAATACAATACAATACAATACAATACAATACAATACAATACAATACAATACAATACAATACAATACAAAACTCTTTATTATACACCAAATTAATACTAACAAATACTTCTTATTTATCTTGCCAAAAAGTTAGCCCTTCATATCAGATAATGATAATGATAATGATAGCCTTTATTAACAATCTTATTTCTTACATTTTATGTTTTCATATATTTTTTTTACATTTAATTTATTTTAAGCATTTGTAGGTAATTAATTCATTTTTTTTTTTCATATCAGAGGCTAATTTCAAATACGATTCGAATACTATTTATGATTGATCACATACAGTCAATGCCTACGGTAAACAGTAGTAACCACTTACCATCTAATGTATAATATCCCCGTTTGTTATTCAATTTCATAACAAAACATATAAATCTTAATGCAAATAACAATACGCTTATGTAAGTAATATTCTACCATTATTTTGCATAACATAGTTCCTGTTAATTAATATTTGTAAGACCACTCAAGTTATAATGAGGAGTGCATTGAAGGAAATATTGATAACATGTCGGGGTTCGCTAGACACGCTTTTCCATTAATAAGCCGAATAATTAATTAGTAACTGTTGTTTTTGGGAATAAAATAACTATAATTAGTTTATTCGTTATTATATAATATTATGTGTTATATGTTAAGGAGATTTGTTTGATAAGGGAGACATACTCTTCCGGAGCGTTTCAGCTTAGTCCTAAGGGGTAGCGGTGCATCTGTGGCCGACCTCAGGTAGGAATATCTAATCCTATCTGGGGCTGATTAAAGATATGCATGGGCGGCAGAAGCCACTTACAATAAGGTGGACTGTATGCTCGTCTGCTACTCCTGTATTATAAAAAATATTAAATAATAACGAGTCGTAAGTTGTATGGGTATGTGATCCCACTATAGGCCTTGAAATTTCTCATATATTGTCAATCCATTTCGGTCCCACTGCTGGGAATGGGCTTCTTAGAGTGAGAGTGAATTTTCCTTCCCCACTAATGCAAATGGTATTTGGTTTTTCTTACAGTAATGATAATTTGTCTAGTGTCTTTTACACACACACACACACAAACTTACACACTAAACAAATTGTCCTTTGGTGACAACTGCATAACTAAGAAAATTAGATTTCTCAGGCTAATAAGTTACCTCCAGACGTTTTCATTTTCGTTTAATTAAGTTTTCACATCTAATATACAATTGCTTCGAAATATCAGAGGGAAGGTGGTAATCAAACATGAACTATCAACATCAATATCAGGACGTAAAACCTGTATCATAAAACTACAAGCTTTTTACAAAATAATGATTGATATTGAACAATAGTGAAATTACGAATGAATGATTGAACGCATGAAAAAAATGATTGATCTTTTTTTATTAAAGATTTAACTAACAAGCATTCATTCGCCTTAAAAGTGGAAACTGCCATCTATGGATGTCTATAGACAAGCCCAGGTAGAAATAAGAGTCCTACGTGAGATAGACTATACTGCACTGCTCAACCATCCATCCATCCATCCATCATCCATCAGTCCATCTCCCCAGAGTCCTATCTTATGTTGACCATAAATCTATTTCATAAGAACAAAGTTACTAAGTCTCCTATGCAACACTCTTTAAACCAAAACACACTTCTTAATGCAATAATCTATATACAACCTCAAAGGTCTACAAGCATCTCAATACAAAATTCATTTCTCTCAATCCGTTTTCGAAGAGCAACGTCTGTATGAAACCATATTTCATATGCTCTAGGATAAATTTCGTCGTAACTCAGCGGTCGCATTCAATAGAATCTTATTGAAATTTCCTCTTGAATTTTGCAACGGCTTTAACTGCATATGTTGTACCGAATTCTATCTAATTTATTGCTACATAACTCTCATGTTTCTGTACCTTTACCTGTACAGTCTTGTATTGTCTTACGAATATGTATTTTGAATGCATTTTTGGCAAAGGGAGATCTCCCGTCGGGCTAGGTGATCATGCCCAGGGAGCGGCCGTGCTCCGACAGTCTCAGTTCGGAGCTTGTATATATGCCAGATATTTAGAAAACTTCGATAGCGTAAAACAGAATACTTGTGGCGCCATCTCTTGACGAGTAGCGGAAGGTATACATATTACTTCTAAACTACTGGGCACGGACTTGTAATAGAGTAAGCAAGGTTTAGGTCATGTTTTGATGCAGACCAAGTGTGAATTAGTAGACTTAAAAAAACTCACAGTTATATAGATATCCTTATATTATTTTCTTTCATCATTATAGCGTTATCTTCAACCTATTAATGTCCCTGCTGGGCAGGATGTTCTCTCGAAGTAAGAGGTGCTAAAACCGTATTTCACCGCCTGGTCAGGTACGGATTGGAATTCACACTTGATAACTTTTTAAAGAAGTCTATGATATGTAGATTAGCTCTTGATTGCCGTTGCCGTCAATGCAAGTGATAATTATTTTTGAATTTTTAATTTGATTTTGAATACGCACTATACTTAACCCGATAAGAGGCTCAGTTTCAAACCACAAGGCTTTCAGTGCTTTGCAACCTTTTATATAATTTTATCGTCAGCGTAGTAATATGAGTATGTGAAGCCATTATTATTATCGTAATATTCGTTATAAAATTAATATTTCCTATATAATAATACCATTTAGTAACCGAAGTTTCCGTAATGAATACCAATTAAATTATTCTAGTAAGAGGATACTAAAATAATTGTTTAATTATACGCTACCTACACTGGTATATAAAATACGAACATTTTTATATTAAAAGTGTACGTACAATATTTTCTGTGCTTATTTTTTAACTTAGTACACGGGATAAAAAAAACATCGACTATTAAAATCGACATCATTATGTTTTCAATTACAACATGAACCAAATGAAGGTTGTAAATCCTTTGTGGTTCGATTCCGGCGGCACCACCGCCACACCTATTTCTACCTGGTAACAGCAGTGTTGGCGCTGCTGTGTTCCGGTTTAAAGGGTGTGGTAAGGGAGACAGACTTTTCCCAGGCGTTCCAGCTTAGTCCTCAGGGGTAGCGGCGCATCTGTGGCCGACCTCAGGTAGGAATATCTTGTCCTATCTGGGGTTGATTACAAATGCCCATGGGCGGCAGTAGCCACTTACCATCAGGTGGACTGCATGCTCGTCTGCTACTCCTATATTATAAAAAAATGAATTCAATTCAATTACTAATGGAATTGAAAACTACTTCAAAACTACGGAAACCTTGATATTATAACATAATTAGAAATATAAACGCACTTTAACGAGTGCCCTTTTAAGCTCATTTTAAACGAACCCATAAAGCTCCAAGGGAAGGAAGGGCAATACCCATAGGTCCAAAGCTCAATAACTTTCTTATCATAAAATAATTAAGAGCTTAAAGTATGGTATAAATAAAACTCGTAGTTAACTGATTAAAATGTATACAACGAAACGTAAATAAAGCCTTATATTTTTAAGGTATTAGCGTTCCGTTTATACTGAAGGTGGTAGAACGCTTTGTGGTTCGACTCCGGCGGCACCACCGCCACACCTATTTTTACCTAATAACAGCAGTGTTAAAAAAAAACACTGCGTACCGAACCCTAAAAATTATAAGACTACTAAATGTAATACAAGTAGCTTATAAATGTATGGATGTGACATTATTATTATTATGTTACAAATGTTTTCTGCAGAATCCTGGAATGACAGACCCGTAAATATACCATTTTAATTTACAAACGTGTTTACCAGGTATAACACTTAAACGCCTAGAAAAACTCTTCTCTCCTCGAATTGAAGGTGAAAGACAATTAACACCATTCAATTTAGTAGAACACGAGTAGCGTATTCGAGCGGACAATCCTCTTTCCTGTCGCCCGCAGCGAGCCATGCTTTTTCGTTCGAGGCACTTCTAGTGCATGTAGTGCCGTGTGTGAATGGGTGTTGTGAGTGGTCTGTTATACTTGAATGTGTTTAAAAATGTGTAATTTTACATTGAATCAGTTTAGGCTTAAATTTAGAAGAGTTGTTTTCAGGGCTCCGTATTGAAAGGGTTAAAATTGGACACCATTTCTAAGTCTCTCCTGTCTGTCCGTTTGTTCAGTTTTCCTTATTTACAAGTTACACACTTAAAAACTTTTCACATTTCAAATTGAGCGTGAAGGGCAATTAACACCATTCAATTTTGTAGAACACGAGTAGCGTAGTCGAGCGGACAATCCTCTTTCCTATCGCCCGCAGCGAGCCATGCTTATTCGTTCGAGGCACTTCTAGTGCATGTAGTGCGAATGAGTGTGAGTGGGTTGTGTAAGTAGTTCTTTTTACTTGAACATTTTTTAAAATCTATACTTTTTAATTTTGTCGGTTTATACTTAAAATCAAAAGACTTGTTTTAAGGGTTCCATACCGAAAGACGCTTTCTCTAATCAGGCTTGAAAAATAAAAAGTGCAAGGCAATTAACACCATTACAAAATTTTGTAGAACACGAGTAGCGTATTCGAGCGGACAATCCTCTTTCCTGTCATCCGCAGTGAGCCATGCTTCTTCGTTCGAGGCACTTCTAGCGTATGTAGTGCGAATGAGTGAGAGTGGGTGTTGTGAGTGGTTCGTTGTACTTGCAGCTGTTTTAAAATTGTGTACTTTTAAATTTGGTCAATGTAACTTAAATTAAGGAATCTCATTAAGTATGTTTAATATAGGAGTAGCAAAAAGTGTGTATAGATATAGAATTCCTACGTAATGTCGTATTAATTTCTGCCCGAGGAGTCTAAATTGTAAGGTATTCCAATAACGAGGTGATTAGTCTATTTTCCTTAACACGCATCAATCCAGAACACAAAGGATTCCAAACAATCGTTTGATTATCGTTCGTACATATCAACGGTATTGCAAATTCATGTCTTAGAACGGCAACATTTTTCATACATCATCTTCATTAACCCATTACTTTCCTACTGCTGTACAAGGGTCTCCTCTCAGAATGAGAAGGATTAGGCCTAGTCTACCGCGTTGGCCAAGTACGTATTGGTAGACTTCACATACATTTGAAAACTTATTTTTCAGATGCAGACCCCTCGTTTTTCATATATGACATACGAATTCATAACTTTTTTCTACTGTCCCTGGTTATTAACACGGCTTCTAATGGAAAATTCCATCACCATTTTTTATTTCTATAGCACTCACAATCATGCCAATTGAAACGCTAGGTTTTATAAAAGAATTCCTTTGCCGTTTACGCTTTTATAAAAACCTGTACTAATCCCATATTGTGCATGTACATCAAAGGAACAAAACATATTTTAATTAAATGCTCAAAGAGTTCCACAATGGCTTGTTAAGCTTTGAACACCTTCATTACTCGCCGTTACTAAAGAATCTAAATGAATTACACTATTTATATTCGGCCTCGGCACGAAATAAAATACCTTTTTATTTTGTGGCCTCGGTGCTGTATTTAGGTATAAAGTATATAATAATAATAATTCTTTATTTTGGACAAGATCCATATATTGTTAGTAAATACTTATTATCTATGTTAGTAATAAAATGAACTTAACTACTTAACATATATGCTTATAGTCAAAGGTATTTTAAACTTTATCAATGCTTATAGTATGATTTTTTTGTAAATTGTTTTTATTTAAACATTTTTAGTATTTACTTTCGTCTTAATACTCTGGAGGAGTATAATTTCTTAGGCGCGTATTAGCACACACATTTCTTAATGTATCCCCAAGGACTTATAAGACGGTGTTGTGTAAATATAGAAATATTTGCTGAAGGCAGTAAGTCGAATCAAAATCATTCTTGACTTATTATTTTTGAACTTCGACAAACTAACACTTCGAAGGAGTTTGAACTAAGACATACCTTTTGAACCTACCTAAAGCGCTTAACATTTTAAGTTGGAAATAAGTAGCTCTACTACTACAGTCGAAGAAGATCTATCTTTAACATTATGTAATTTCACGAACAATTGATACATCTGTTCGACCCCAAGCCTCGAGAACTGCATTTCAATTAGAAATACGTGAGCGGAATATTGCCGGTTGCCTACAGACCCGATCAAAGCCATTATGCAATTAATTGAAGTAATCAACAGCACACTACCAGCTAGATGGCATTGTATTTCAATTACAGTAGCTTAGAACCCCGTAACATTAGCTTGGATTCAATTATTACGGGCTTCGTGCAATTACTCAGACTGGTCCGGACTTGTACCACAAAGTTGATATAACAAAGGCGATAATATGAGAAATATACGTTACATGCGTTAATTGACGTTATCAACAGCACACTACCAGCTAGATGACATTTTATTTCAATTAAAGCAGCTTAGAATCCCGTAAAATTAGCTTGGATTCAATTATTACGGGCTTCGTGCAACTACGGTCCAGACTTGCACTACAAAGTTGATAATACCAAGGCGATAATATGAGAATTACACGTTATATGCTTTAATTGATGTTATCAACAACACACTACCAGCTAGATAGTATTTCAATTACAATAGCTTAGAACCCCGTAAAATTAGCTTGTATTCAATTATTACGGGCTTCGTGCAACTACGGTCCAGACTTGCACTACAAAGTTGATATTACAAAAGGCGATAATACGAGAAATATACGTTACATGCGTTAATTGACGTAATCAACAGCACACTACCAGCTAGATGACATTTTATTTCAATTAAAGCAGCTTAGAACCCCGTAAAATTAGCTTGGATTCAATTATTACGGGCTCCGTGCAATTACTCAGACTGGTCCGGACTTGTACCACAAAGTTGATATTACAAAGGCGATAATATGATAAATACACGTTATATGCTTTAATTGATGTAATCAACGACACACTGCCAGCTAGATAGTATTTCAATTACAGTAGCTTAGAACCCCGTAATATTAGCTTGTATTCAATTATTACGGGCTCCGTGCAATTACTCGTACAGGTCGGCCTGTGCCTATACATTTCATAATTTTTACGTAATTTCTACTGTCACACAACTTGACAAAATTAATTTATAATATAGTAGCAAATGTCTACGTAATTCTCTTGAAAGTATCATTTACCGCAGCAAATGCACATCAACTGTAATCATCCTCGCATAAAATTAGAGTCGTAGGTGAGGTCGGCCACAGGTGTAACGCCAGGTGTAACGGTCAGGCCCTGAGAACCAAGTTGGAACGCTTTGAATAAGCATGTCTCCCTTACCACACGTCAAACCGGAACACAGCAGTGCTTAACACTGTTATTATTAGGCAGAATACAAACAATCTGATAGAAACACGTACAGACAAACAAACAAACACGTGAGAAGTGCATTTTTCATTATTATTCTTTCAATCATTCGCACGTCTTTCTTTGAAGAATAAAATATAAAAAAACAACAAAAAGAGGAAGTACGATTTGTCTGTATAAAAACAGTACTTTTAAGGAAAATGATAGGGTATAAAGCGCACAATACGGACAAAAGATCCACATGCGGAATTATTCTTAATCAACACATGAGCACTAAGGCTTACTGAGGTTGCGGTGGAGCGTGCCTCGCCTCGGAAACACCACATTGGGAATAAACGGCTTAAGCATGGATTTCCTTTTTTTAAATCACCCAGATTAGAGCATTATTCGCTTCTGGCAACATTGCAGTAAATAACGTGGACTTTATGGAGAAGACAAGATAAAATAATTTCATGCCAGTATTGTGTGCGTTTTATTGTGTGAAATGTTATCTGACAGTCGTTCCAGCTACTTAAAAATCAAAACTTTTATGAAATTATTCACCGTTACCGTTACAATATTATCATTATAGAACAAAATATGTAAACGTGTCACTAGATCTATAAATTTTAACAATTTTAATTAATTCGATACTTGTCTAAGAATGTTTCTTCTGAACTTGGTCTTATATTCACATTTATCTTTTGGGGAAAATGCTTAATTGGAAATAAAATGATGGAATCAATTCAATCAACTATACATAAATGTCACCTAACAAGAAAATGTAAACTCATCATAAAAATAAAAGGTCAGATGCGACGATGCGGCGCAACTAGAATTACTTCGTTCAGAGATCCGAAGATTGGGGGACGGTACGGGGATGAAATACGATTGACAGCTCTCGACAGCGTCGGACGGAATTATTTCTAACTAGTTTTCCACTCGTGGCTTGCCTCGCGTGAATCATGATTTCATACACACCAATAAAAATATTGCACCCATATAAAATTTATACTCATAAAATATTGAAGCCATAATTAAAATGATACACATTAATCATGTACGAATGTACCTAAAAGTAACTAAAATAAAAGAAAGTTTAAATAAAATACAAAAGTGAATTTTCCATATCTTTCAAATCCCTCAGTTCCCTCAGCGATTCAGAGTTTATTTAAGGTAAATAACGTTAATTTAGAATCAAGAGCTTATTACGATAAAATTTCATACTACGGTATGAAATAACAAAATTAGTATATCAAATATATTAGCTTAGGATTTACCTTAGGATAAGTATCTTACCTACACAAGTGTGTAACAATTTAAATTTAAAGTCTGGATCTCTATTTAAAAAAAAGAAAATATAACGAGTTTTTACATACTTATTTAACATTTAGTTTTAAATCAAAAATGTATAATATATAATATTACTCTCATTATACAAAGGAGCATCCACACTTGAAGGGGAGAAAACTCGTTAAAACTTTTTGCCGAGAAGATGCACTGTGGTCGGTTCCATTACACTTTTAACAATCAAACTCAGTACTGTTTATAAGTCAAAGAAATAAAATGTTTTTGAATTTCATTAAAAAGTTCAAATTACCTCTCAAAAACATTCATTTTTTTGTCAGAGGAGCCTTATAAAGATGATTTTTGGCGTTAAGTTTGTTTATTAGGATGGGTTGCTGCTATCTGAATATTTTTTCATGAAGTTAGAAAATATGAAGTGACAACTCGCAGAGCGTTTAGAGTAGCTGTTTTGTTTCAAAATTCAGAATACGGCAGGTTTTATAGTAGTCGCCACGGGTTCTTAGTAAGCCAAAGGTTTAATAAATCTATATACGTTCCTAATATTCCAGCCAAAATAGCAGTAGCATTACCATGAGTTGGCATAGAAACGCCACTATAGAAATGGTAAATAGAAAACTATTGTCATTTTGCTAGTGAATAACATAACTACTATCGTTACGGTATTTCTTGACAACGTCTGTCAAATTAATGACTCATGGGACCGAATTTGTATGGCAATAGATCATAATGACATTCGCTAGCGATTTGATTTCGATAGGTTTTTTACGTATCGAGTTACGTCACTACGGATTTTAGTTCTACGAGTAACCACCAGAGGCGCTGTACAATTTTTCATACATTTATTTTACGCAGTCGCTAGCGAGTAATACTTTTGTAAACTCATGTTAGTCCTACAGAAAATCGCACCATGAAAACTGCAACTGTAATTTATGTACTTACATTTTAAAGGTGGTAAAACTCTCCGACTTCGACTGCAGCGGCACCACCGCCACACTTATTTCTTCTGCCTAATAACACCAGCATTAAACGTTGCTGTGTTGCCGTTGTTGCTTGAGTTGTTCTGGTTTAAAAGGTGTGATAAGGAGACATAGTTTTCCGAGGATTTTCAGCTTAGTCCTCAGGAGCAGTGACACACCTGTGGCCGGCAGGCCGTGGTTTTGAAACAAAAACGCTCTTAGAAAGAAAAATCTTAGTAGAATTATATTTGAAAATGACCTATGATGATACGACGATACGACGTTGGCAAAAAGAAAATTATAGATAATACGTGTATTTTTTAAATTAAGCGTATGACATTACTAAGCTAAATGTTATAAATATAGCAAGATAATTATTTTATATTTTAAACTTTTAACCTGTTGCGTACTAAAATGCAAATTTCTAAAAACCCTAAGAGTTGCTACAAATTTCAAGGACTTCTAAACTTGTAAACAAATTAATTAGCATAAACAAAATCCCTACTTCATTACATAAACATTTCTAAGGAACTTTCTAATATTTTGGCATCTGTTTAAAATTTATAGCTACATTAATGTTTACTTACCTTTTATGAGGAAATGTAAATAGGTACTAATATATTCTATTTCTTCTACATTTATGTCATAAATATATAAAAATACTAGCTGACCCGGCAAACGTTGTGTTGCCATATAAATAAAAAAAATGTTAAGGGTGAACAGCCCTTATCACTTAGGGGTATGAAAAATACATAGTAGCTGATTCTCAGACCTGCTGAATACGCATATACAATTTGGTGAAAATCGGTAAAGCCGTTTCGGAGGAGTACGGTAACTAACATCGTGAGACGAGAAATGTATATATAACATAAAAAGAACATTCACAAAAGATAGGAAGATTAAGTTAAGGATAAACATTGACTTACTCGTAGTAGAAAAGTAAATGTTGCGGGCAATGAACCTTATAAAATGTACGGAAAAAAATAATATCATACTCAAATGTTTTGGTCATTTCTTTATGAATGACGGTTAACTATATACTAGTATTAGACCAAACAAGCAAATGAAAAGTTTCTTCCACGACTTATTACGTACACGTGGAGCTGGGGCTGCTTCAGACCACACCGCTTTATCGGTCAAATAATCACTCAGCCTATACGCTTTTATACATAGCGTTTGTTTAATGACAAGTTTAAACTTTTTTTCTGTGAGATTCAAGATGTGGTATTTTATTGTAGTAGCGAATACAGTTATCATGAAAGATCTAGCGACCTTACATAATCTATATTTAGTTATTGATAATTTATTTCTATTTCTAGTATTAAAGTTATGGTGGCTACTATTGATGTCTAAACAAATCGATTGCAACTCAAAAAATAGTTAATACCTTTAAGTATTTAATTACTTATACTTAATTAATGCATTTAACATTTTCACACCAATCACAGTCCTTTTAACTACTTCGTAAACAGAATTTAAATTTCATTTACTTATACATATAATTAAGTTTCCTAAAATAAATACACAATTAACTAAATTAAACGCAATCAAACGTTTTTGGTAACATCCACTTGTCCAACAGAACAGGAAAGTGCAATTTACTTGCGAAATACATGAGCGGATTCCTTGCAACATAATTTCCCTTTTAGCAACAGTCAGCTGGTGTGTTTCAGAGCCAAAGCCGCTTGTAACAAAATGAATTATTTATTTGAATTTACAATTTTCACGGCAATATTTTTCCAAGTCAACGGCGTTCTCTACGAACGGTTTAATGCGAAGAAAGTCGAAGATGTTCGCGCGAAGGAGCTCCGACTTAAAAATATTTTGAAGTAACTCTTTTTTATATATTATTCAGCTACATACTTAAAACATTTTTTAAACTACTGTGTAACTTGTTTGGTCGATCTCTCTGGAGACCCAAGAGCTGGCATACATTTCGCTCATATATTCGGTATAGCAATTCAGAGAGGAAATGCTGCCAGCGTCATGGGAACCATGCCCAAAGACAGTGAAGGTGACAATTTTTTTATGGTAGTGTTTTTTTTTTATATTTTTGCACTCTTGATGTCTTGATGTCTTGCTTTTTAAAGCTAACGGTAGTTAAGTGACCGTCATAACATAATAATGTGCTCATAATTTTTGTGTGAATAAAGTAAACTTGCATGTTCATCTGATGCTAAGCAATGGCTGCATTTGGAGGGTATTTTAATAAAATTGGTAAATTATAGCTGTCGCTCAAATCAAATTAAATAAGCAGTATTTCTCACTTTTTCTTGTAATTAGGGAAACTTCAAAAATAACAGCGAGCCTTGGAAGCAATATCGGTTCATATGGAACTTTAATACCTCTAAAAAGGCTCTTGATGGCCTTCCTCGGCGCTACCTTTAAATAAAGTTAAATAAGGAATGTTTATAAATAATGTATTATTTTTTAATTAACCTATTTTATTATTTTTAGCTCATGTACAATCGATATAAAACCGTGTGTACCTCACGAAGGTAGTCGAATTAATGGAACTTGCAACAATTATAAGTATCCTGCCGCTGGTGCTGCTAAAGGGCCCTACACGAGACTTATGAAACCGGACTATAGCAAAGGTAATTGCTCAAATAGTTGTTACCTATTAGGATAACGGTGATGATTACACAACGGAGAGTAAAGTGTAAAAGAACCTTATTTTGGATCATGTCGCCTTCAGTTTTGCAGTTAGGTATATGACCCAAGTAATAACTTTCACATACATTTATCTGTCGAACAACATAAATGCACGAAATGTCGTATCGTGAGCCAGTTTTGAGACAGAATTTTAAGATCTACGTGTAACGTGAAATGACTTATATACGGTAAATATTAAACAATGTAGTAGATGAGGGAATGTAGACAATTTGATCATATCTTTTCTTTCAATGAAAATTGTTAATTTATCACACGTACAAGTATGTACTCACATGATAATATTTCAATATATATAGTCAAGTAAAACAATAAACATAAAATAATATTTTTTGTTATCTTTGGATATTAAGGTATCTTGACGATAACTTTAATAAGTATCATTAAGGGCATTAAAGAAAGTATATAGATATTCATCTTCCCTTTCAAAATCACTAGAATTAATAGCACTTGTAATTATAAAGACCACTCGAAAGTCCTGAAACCAGAGTCTGCAAACAGTTTAAACAAGACACTTGGGTATTAAGGTACACTCGATAAGGTAAAGAACCTTGCGAAGTCTTCAAATTAATTAGAAGTATTGATTTTAGGAGACGAATTCACAGCTTCTGTGTATTTGCTTAAATTGATTAACGATACTCTTGTAATGTTGATTGGAACTAAAACGTCTGGCATGGAATTTGCATCAGTAAAGTGAGGAATAAGTATAAAAAATAAACCACATACTGATAATTAATTAATACGAGATGAATATAAGTTTTATTATTAAGTAATATTTTAATTTTAATTTTAGTATACAAACTAAGTATGTTGGTATGCTGGATATGAGTAAGAAGTTATATTGTAATATTTATCATGATTAAAAAACAAACGCACTAAAAAACAAACTAAAAGACAAACATTCACTTTCTTTGTCTGATAAAGCAGAATAGTGTTTGTGATAAGCTCGTTTCGTAGTCCCACAATAAGAGTTTAATAATAAAAGGCCCACAATTATACATAGGCTAATGAACGGACATTAATAATTAATCTATCCATTTTTACATAATGAAGATTTCAAGTAGGAAGCAATTGTGTTATGCCGATCTATGTAGGCAAAACGCTAGATAGATTGATTAATAATGTGCATAAGGCTATGGTACCAACTGCCAATCCGCTCTGAAGTTGTTGCAAGCGGGTGTAGTCATACTTTTTGCTAGACGACGCGACTCATTTCTATATTCAGAACGGACTAGCAGTTTGACGAGGATTATAGCTGACTATAAAGTACGCTCATTCCTTGCTAAGCTCCTAATACTATTCAACAGATGGAGGTATCCGAGCTGCTGCAAACGGAGAACCATTACCATCAGCTCGTAAGGTGCGAACGGCGTTGCAATCAAGTGGTAGAGTGGAAGACAAATCCGATTTCAACGTGGCCGCAGCACACTTCATGGAATTCATCAATAAAGACATCAGCGCTATAAAGGGACCTTGTACGTACTTCACATTATCAACATCATCATCAATTTGTTAATCATCCCGATTCTCATTGAAATTTCAAAAAATTGTAATGTTCATATTATATTTATAATTTTATCATACGTAATAAAATTCTTCTTAATCGTATTTCTTGAAAATAATAAGGCTTCCTGAGCGCATCCGTTTTATTTCTGTTTCTTTTGAATAAGTTGTTAATTAGAAATGCAAAAAACTTGTTTTAGTTCTTTTATCTTATAAAATCCAATATTACTTCTCATTAGGTTCTTAATAATACCGTAAAATTTCTGTCTCATACTTTTTTATATTTCTTAAGTATTTGAAAGACAGTTTTAGTAACAACTTATCATTTCAGTCGACTACCTCAAGAAGAGACCACATTGTTGCGACCCCGAAGCCACGAAGGATGCCCGATGTATACCTATAAAGGTTCCCGAAGACGACCCCTATCTCAAACTGACTGATATACGCTGTCTAAACTTCTCAAGAGCGGAAACTTTTCAAGACGCCGGTTGCACAACTGACGCGATACCGCCAGAACAGGTTGGTAACTTGAAACTTAGAATTAACCACGCTTAGAATTTTGACAGCTGTCTTAATATGAAATTGCTTTCACTAATATTAGTAAATCCCAGTATAGGACGAGTTTCACCGAGCTGGTTAATAAGTGAAAAGTATTATATATCAAATTAAGTACGTAATAATAATATAATATTTTATATCAAAGTTTCAATTGTGTAATGACATCATTAACATGCATAATAATAATGAGTTGTGAACGTAACTGTTTTAAATTTACAAATATATCTATTTCATTTACATGTTATTTTGGATTCCTAATTATTTTGGATTAACTAATTAAATAATTATAATACTTTCAACGACAGGGAAGTGACAATATTTATTTTTTGTGTAATATATTTGTCTCATAATAAAAATATAATTATTAACATTTAAGCTATGAATATGAGCTTGAATGAGACAAATCATAACAATGGGATGCATAACTACACATTACAACCAGCTACTACAAAGATCCTCACATACTTAGCAAAGATACGAACTCTTTACAATCAACAGTCAAACATTATACATTTCCGGTACAAAAACCACAAAATGTAAAAAAATAGTTCGCAAAATCCTCTGCAGATTAATTACCAAACCCCGGTACTGGATCTATCAACAATTTACGGCGTGGATGAAAAGGCACTTGACTCGGTTCGGAAATACGAGCGTGGGTTACTGAAAATGGAGAAGAGAGGCACTCGTTACGTGCCCTTATCGGATCAGACATCGGATGCATGCTTCGGAAATGAAGGCAACGAAACTGTATGCTACCAGTTTGGTGAGTCGATATTATTTTTGATCACAAAATATTGCACGAAAAGTCAGTTCTAATCAAATCAAATCAAATCAAATCAATTATTTTTTGTTGTGATTTTACATGGCTATTTACGTTGGTGTTCTACTATACAAAACTCAAGCACAGATTGTTTAGTTTTGTATTACAATTTAATTATCATTCGCTCTTACGGTGAACGAAAATTTCGTGAGGAAACATACATGTCTCGAAGTTCCTCAAGTTCCCAAAGGTTCAAGTACCTTTCAATGAATTTGTCTACAAATCCGCATTTGAATAGCAAACTAAATTATGACCTTAAACCCTCCTCGTCTAAGTGGAGAACCATTCCCAATAGTAGGACTGAAACGGACTGATAATGATGGTGCTCAACCCAACATCGATTATAATGAAGATTCATGCTCATTTATTTTGATGATCGTACTACTTGCTTTAGCACGAGTATACAATATTATCTATTTTTTTGTCCTAAAAGGCTTCCCCGAAGTCGGCAACATAGATCTCCGTACAACAACATTCGCAATATTCTTCATGAGAGAACATAATCGACTGGCGAAGGCTCTCCACAAGATCAACCCATGCTGGAAGGACGACCGACTGTTTAAAGTTGCTCGACAGATTAATATTGCAACTGCGTCTAATATATACATGTATGAGCTGATGACACTCTTGTTTGGTAAGCTCTTTTCTATAAGTCAAATTTCTTTTCAATTATTTTCTATAAGATACCACAGTACATATGTACTACATGCTTGTATTTGATTTATCCTTACTATAAATAGGAATGTTTGCAAGGAGTACTTCATTTTTTTATAATATAGGAGTAACAGATGTATATGCAGTTCAACTGATGGTAAGAGGCTACTGCCGCCCATGGACATCTGTAATCAACCCAGATTGGATTAGATTCCTACCTGAAGTCGGCCTCAGATACGCCGCTATCCTTGAGGACTAAGCTGAAACGCCTTGGAAAAGTATGTCTCCCTTACACTCCCAATCGGAACACAGCACCGCTTACCACAGGCATTATTAGGCAGATGGTGTGGTTGTGATGCCGGACTCGAATCACAGAGGGTTCTACCAACTCCAAATACATACATATTTGTGTTTGATTAATTTTCACTGTAAGGAAAAATATTTGCAAAGACTACTTCGATTTTATGATTATATTTGAAACTGAAGGCCTCTGACAAGGCCAACGTGTTTCGCCCAACGGAAACACTTGCTTTTTATATACAATGTTACTTCAATTTCTACTGCACACAATTGAAACACGGAAGCAGATTACCGGCGCGGATATATAGCTGCGGTTATAATGGATCCCAATTCCGATGGTAATTTCCGATGCTGTAATGATTTAATGTTTCTTTAATCTTTACAAGTAATTAAAATTCTAAATGTAATGTCTATAATTTTAAAATAACCACCTATTTCTTAGATACAGAGACAAAAATAGTATTTTTATATTCTTCTTTCTTCTTCTATCTATCACAGCTACGCAAATATTTTCTGAAGTCATACTAAAAGATACAATTTTCCTGGAAGCGACTTTCTCTGTCTTTTTATTAGAAAAATATCTAAAGTTCTTGTATAAAATTGAAAATCTTGCGCCAGGGAAGGAATATTTTCAAAGAATAACTAAGTCCATACAAAATTACTTTTCAAATGATTACTTTCATTTTACAGGTTATAAAAATATGGTGAATTTTGGGCTAATATCTGAAAGAGTGGAAGAAGTTACTGTGTACGACGAGGAAGCACTACCGCTTGTTTACGCCGAATACGAAATCGCATCTAGATTTTATCATACCTTCCTAGATGGCAGAATTAAGTGAGTTCGATATCTCGTATAAATAGTAATATCAGTGAGACTTATTTGTTTTATGGATTCAATACCTTTGATTTTCTGAACGATGCTGAGAAATAGGAATTCTACTAGAACTACCTTTTTAAATCCATTTATTTTAAATTAAACGGAGTTCACTGCTTCATTGTAGATGTGGTCTATTAC
Organism: Epargyreus clarus; assembly: GCF_041222505.1. Lineage (NCBI taxonomy): Eukaryota > Metazoa > Arthropoda > Insecta > Lepidoptera > Hesperiidae > Epargyreus > Epargyreus clarus. The sequence continues at coordinate 11,818,072 of NW_027332213.1, forward strand.
CTACGATTCGACGATGTCTTCGATTGACTTCAAATATGCCTAAAAGTAAATAATACACACTCGTGGACTCTTTACTTTTATTTGAAAATCTGAAAAGACGTCACTACACTAATTCATATATGTTTTGTGCCTTTCAATATTATTATTTCGTGTATAGCCTAATTCGAACTTTTTAAGGGGTATAGAACTTCAATTTTCAATAGATCTCACATAGTACATAATGGGCTTACAATTTACCCACGCGCCGTAACAAATTTGATAGCTTGACTTTTCAATTTTGCAACGTTCTACTTTTCTTCAGAAAATACGATGAAAAACATCATTATGCCGGCGAATTGTCGCTGAGCGAAACCCTCTTTAGACAAGACCTCATCGAACAAAATGCTAATTTCGAAGAAATCAATAGAGGCACGTTTTATCAGAACGCCGCCAAAATAGACGACATTCAGGACCCTGAGGTAATAAATTTGTTTAATCTCCCATTTGAGGTACGTTCAATTAACAAGTAAAATGCCTGCTTTTTATATGAAAAGAACTCAATTAATGATGAAACACGATATTCAGCTTTGGTAGTAGAGACTAATTAATTTAAAACGTCTCGTTAAGCTAAATTAAAATTTTCTTTCTAATCTAAAGATTTCAGAGAACTTTTTTGCGAAACTACAAAAGGCGCATGACCTTATCGCAGCAGACATACAAAGAGGTCGAGATATGGGTATACGAGGTTACAACGACTACAGAAACTTGTGCGGTCTGAAACGCGCGAAAGATTTTGGAGATTTTTCCGATATTATGGATTTCGAGGTAAAGATCGTAAGACAGAATATTAATATTTATTTAATAACAAAAATATGAAGAGCTTATTGCAAGTGTGCAGGTGTATCAAAGCATATAAGTGGATTTTCTTGTTTTAATTTACTATTTTTTGTTAAAGTAGTGAAATGGTATCAATTTTGTGTAAATAATACCTTACACATGAGCCTTGACAAGTATGAAATTGACACATATGTGTTTTGTGTCTAAAATAAGAATACAAATGATTAATCATCTCCACCAACATCATCAACGACACCAAACGGAGAATACAATCAATATCACTAATCCATTAACAATTTCCAATGGTTCCTTAACACCACACAATGTTAAGTTGCACGCAAGTAATTACAAGCCACAGCTGACATTAACCACATCAATACGCTCGCACGCTAAGAATTTCGCTCAACTTTTAATCGTACTTTCCAAAGGTATAAAGTTTCACGTGACTACATTAATTACAACTATTAACTTGTTTCAGAAAGTGGAATTACTCAAGAAACTCTACAACAATGTAGACGACGTAGATCTACTCGCTGGTATAATGAGTGAGAACTTTATTGACGAAACTCTCGTGACTCCAACATTGTTTTGTATAATGGGAAAGCAACTGACGCTGTTCAGGTTCGCTGACCGATTTTGGTACGAACGAGGTGAACAGTTCCACAGCTTCAGTCATGGTAAGATAAAGCAAATTACATCCGCCCATCAAAGCCTGAAGCTGAAGCCCTGAAGCTCCAGGTTTGAACCCAGAGGTGGTAGAACCCTTTGTGGTTCGACTCCGGCGGCACCACCGCCACACCTATTTCTACCTAATAATAGCAGCGTTAGCGCTGCTGTGTTCCGGTTTGAAGGGTGTGGTAAGGGAGACAGACTTTTCCGAGGCGTTCCAGCTTAGTCCTCAGGGGTAGCGGCGCATCTGTGGCCGACCTCAGGTAGGAATACCTAATCCTATCTGGGGTTGATTACAGATGTCCATGGGCGGCAGTAGCCATTTACCATCAGGTAGACTGCATGCTCGTCTGCTACTCTTATTTTATTATTATTATTAAAAAAAAATTCAACGCTCCTTTATTCCCGTTTGAAAGATGTAAAGGCGACATACTTGTCCGAGGCGTTCCAATCTAGAATGCTATGACCGACCTCGGGTATGACCCTATTCTTACCTGGGGTTGATTTCAGATGTTCATGGACTACAGTAGACAGTTACCATCAGGTGGATACCATGCTCGTTTAATACTTTAGTATTTAAAAAAAACGATCATAGTAGCTACATAACATTACACAAATAGTTTCTTTAATATATTTCAAATAAACGTTTTTCCATCTACCGAAATGTTACATTTGTAAACTTTGACAGTAACATTTGAACCGGTGATCCGTTTTACAAATTTGCCAACTCCAATTTGCTTTGACTCGCTTTTGACTAGTCGATTTGAAATGTACAGTAAAAACAAACGGTAAATCGGTTAGCACAAACGTGGACCAAATTACTAAACAATGCACAGCAGGTCAGTAAATAAAACAATTACCAGAAATGAGAGAATTCAACAAATTGAAACGTTAAAAAGTCAATAGTTTGCCGAGCGTGTTGTGAGAGCTTTATGCAAATGTTTTTGTAAAAATTACCTTTGGAAAATTATTCCAAAGGTGATTTACAATTATGAGCTAATAAATAAAATGTAACTACGCTATTTATTACTGTAATTTCACATTGGCAGCTTAGTTTTTATGTCGCTTGCAATAATATTATTAAGTGAATTTATTAATCTACAAACGAAGCTACAGCTAAATAGTTCGTGCCACAGCGAGCGCTGCCTACCGAAATCCGTCCGTTACTCCTGAAGTTTAAGATCCAGGTTTGAACCCAGAAAACGTCGGCTAAGTGAGGATCAGCTCTATAAACGAAGTATAAAGTATCTCCATTAAAACCACCAAGATCCGAAAAACTTTACTATCAACCGTATTCTATTTTTTTATGTATAATATATGAGTAGCGGACAAGTATGGTGTCCACCTGATGTTAAGTGGCTACTGTCGCCCATGGCGATCTGTAATCCCAGATATTCCTACCTGAAGTCGGCTACAGATGCGCTGCTACCCCTGAGGACTAAGCTAGAACGCCTTTAAAAAGTGTATATTTATTTTTACTTATATTTATTACTATTTTCAGATCAACTACACGAAATCAGAAAAACTAACATGGCACGTTTCGCTTGTGACAATGTTGAAGCCATCAAATACATTCAGCCCGAGGCTTTCCTGAATGTCGATCCTAGGTTTGTAACTTAATAGTGTTCAACAGCTTGAACCTATTTAAAGATTTTTTAGATTTATTTTTGATTTTCGTTGCAAACGTTATTTATTTTTAAATTACTTCAAAGCTAAATGGTGAACAATCATTTTTATCGAAGATTGTCATTTTTAACCGACGTTTTTAAATTTTCACTTTTACATCATAACATCACAATGATCAAACACATCATCATGGCCATTCAAACTTTCTACTTTCTTAATTAAATCTGATTTAGATACAATTAATAAATGTTACATATCATCTAAAATACATATATATTTAACGATCCTTTGATATGTGACGTCACCCACCGAACAATGAAAAAATGCTTAAAATTTTCAGAAATACGCCAGTACCATGCGCGCATATCCCTGGAATTGACTTATCTATGTGGCGTGATGACAGCTGCCGCAAACACAAATACAACTACAAAATCGACCACGGACTTGGGAAGCGGAAGAACTACCAATCAGATTATGTAGGGTTCTTTGATAACATGTTCTCTTATAAACCTAGCGATGAGGATAAGAGATGGTAGAACCTTTTGTGACTTAATTGTGGTAGATCTACCATATTGATTTCTGCCTTGTAGTAGCAGTTCTTGTTTCAAGTTAGTAGTAACACAAAGATAGTTATTGAAGCTGTTAATTAGTTGAAGGTAGAAGTATCTTTAGCCACTTCCAGGTGAAACATTTGTTTCGGTTCGAGGTTGGTCGAGGTTCGTCTTTTCAGTGGTCTTAGAATATATTGTATATTAGTGTGCATTTGTTGCAGTCTATATGTGTGTGTAATATACTTATTATTTTTAGCGAAATAAAAATAAAGTTTGTATATTTATTTTGGCTATTATTTCAAGACTAATTAGTAGTTCCTTATGAGGGATGTGTAATATTTTTTGTGTAATTGATTCTACTAATACCATGTAACAAAGAATCATTGTTATTTTAGCACGTATTACGAAAAAATCCACAATGACAGGAATGACGTTTTCCCAAATAATGTTAAAAATATTTGCATTTTAAACTAAAATATCCAGAATGTGAAATTCAAATTAATTAATACCAGGACATCTAACTCGTACTTTTACCACATAAGCATTACTTCCATAAGGTATAGTCCGCGCCAAACTGGTAGTCCGCTCTGAAGTTGTTGCGAGCAGGTGTAATCATACAATTTACTATGACGACGCGATTCATTTAAATGTTCACAGCGGACTAGCAGTTTTACGCGGACTATTAATAAAATTAATCTCTTACGAATATTGTTTCCTACGATAGATTGAATTATAACATTTTCTGCCTACGGGACCTGTTGCCACTGTTAGTAGGCAAAATATAGGGTAGTATGATTAATAATTGTACATAAATAAATAATATAATCTATATAAAGATTAACAGCTCAAGCCAACGCTAGACAAAACATACAAATATAAAAGGAAATAAAACAAAGTAACAAAAACTAAACGCTACATCCCAGCGGCTAATTGGCGTGCAATTAGTAGTCGTGTAGCGGTATCGATTTGCCGTTTTCATTTTTATTTCTTAAAATATATCTATACAATAACGTCCAAGGTCAACTTATCAAAATTTGACAATTTTTACAATGCCTAATATAAAAAAATTCAAACGTTGATCTTTGATAGACAAAACATTGGTTTTACTGTTACTAATGAACGGTAGGAGTTAACAACCCAAGCCGATTGTATTGTGCTAGACAAAACATACAAATATAAAAGGAAATAAAACAAAGTAACAAAAACTAAACGCTACATCCCAGCGGCTAATTGGCGTGCAATTAGTAGTCGTGTAGCGGTATCGATTTGCCGTTTTCCTTTTTATTTCTTAACACGAAACGCTCTGATAACTATAGATACTTGGTATTGGATTTTCCTCTCTTTGTATAACTAAGTACCTATCTATACACATGGTTTTCTTTTTACATTTTACCGGACTACGGAGTATAATTTATTTTTCACAAATGTATGTATCTTTGGCATGCCCTGCCGCTTAACGGTTTAACGGATTTTAGGATAATATGAGGATTATGACGAGTCATTCGATTCGTATAAATTGTGGTGGTACATATATATCGATACCTTAATTGCCAAATCAGCCAACTCCACTATTTGAAATAATTTTTTTTTTATATTTATTTTGATAGTAAATGGCGTTGAACGAAATCAAAATAAATAAATAAAACATTTTGACAAATAGTGGAGTTGGCTTTTTAAGTAGCTGTTTTTTTTATTATTATTCACTGTTTTTTATAATCATTGTTTTTAAAATACAGGTAGCTAGAAAGCGATCACTACATGATAATACCATGGTCGCCAATGAACTGTTATCAACATCAAATAGGATGGATACTTACTAGAGGTTGGTCACAGATGTGTTGCTACCACTCAGGACTAAGTTTGAAGGCCTCATATGTCTCACTCCTGTATCGCACCTTTCAAACAAAAATACAGGGACCCTCAACACTGCTATAAGACAGAAATACCTTCAGAAATGTTTCAGGTAGATCAACCGGTTAAGAATGAAGCTGGTTGTAAAGGTACATGGGCGGCAGTGGCCACCTACCGTTAGGTATACCTTTTTTTTCTTTATTTTGTTAACAAGGGGGAAGCCTTCAAAAGGTACCCAGTGTCGTCAGCTGCACCCCCCGGGTGGACATCCTCAGCGTTGCGATGAGGACTGGGGGATTTCCAATGGAACGCAACCGGAGTCCTCTGGACGTATTTCCTCAACAGACTCCGCTCAGGTGAGCACGATGAGCACATATGAGCACAGATGAGTTCTCCACACCGTCCGGTGTTTATGACGGTATGCGATCACACATACTCTTCTCGGGGTCCTTCCCGGGGTCGCTTGCTGGAAGGTTGGAGCTCCCACTCTTGCTGCCTGCAACCCCGGAAGCCCCCTTTTAGTGGCCTCCTACGACAGGCAGGGGATACCGTAGCCCTATTCTGATCCCGGTACTATAGGGACATTACGTACACCTGTGCAGTAGTATACTACTACATGCTCGTTTGATACTTCAATCATCATTCATTTTTTATACATCTGCCTACGCATTTTTCACTTTTGATTATTAAATTCTGTTATACGTGTAAAACTGCATGTTTTATTTGTACAATATTTAAACAAATCGTTATGTTCTCTATCCGACGTTGATATATGATACCTTTTTTCCATATAAAACGTAACAAAACATAATATTTTCCTCGTTAATTTTTATCTTCTGTAGTTTTCATACAAATACTGCAACACACATTTTGAATTTCATATGATCATTTATATTGGTTTTATTTTGAAATAATCTAAATTGAAGCCATAAAGATAATACTGTTGTTTGATTTATATTTCTTAAACTATACAAATTTAAAAAAATCTTCAGGCGTCATTTTCATTACTAATGATTTCTTAATTTATTTTATACATATTATCTAATTGTTACTTAGAGTACAAGTATACATTTATACAATATTTTATTAATCTTGTCTTGTTAGTTCTTATTTACAATGGTATAACCTTACAATTGAATTTTGAAGCAGTTAACTCCAAACGAATGAGCTGAAATTTTGCGTCATCGTCATCAACCCATTATTATCGCAGTGCTGGGCACGGGTCTCCTGTCAGAATGAAAAGGATTAAGCCGTAGTCCACCGCGCTAGCCAAGTGCGTACTGGTAGAGTTTTCTCAGTTTTGCAGGTTTCCTCGCGATGTTTTTGGTTCACCGTTTGAGCAAGTGAAAATGAATGTCTGATACGCACAATGCACATAGCTTTGAAAAATCAGAGATCGGAGCCTAAAATTTGACCATCGGACTCTTCGATGGAGAGGCCGAGTTCCTTGTGGTTACTAGGCTATCACTGATCCTTTGCGCACTGCACTACACTGAACTACACTCGAATTTTGCATCCACGTTTGGTTTGTATAACAATGATTAGAATAGTAACATTATTCCAATATGGCACGCGCCCCAACATCGCGGATCAGTTATTGCTTATAGCTTTATTTGGTATTTGACTGTAAATATTTTTTTATATAATTATGCAAATATTGGTATCCGATATCCCCTGTTACACTTGTTGAGTTATATCTAGCCATCTGTAAGTGAGGGAACAAATTATACCATTGCCACGAACGATGTAATCCGGCTAAGCTGAGCCGAGATTTTATTTCCTTTTTCCTTTGAAAGTAAGACTAGTTAATCAAACCTTAGCCTAACAGCTCCCGGGAACTTTCCGGGATCTCATTCGCGGTAATAAAATAAATTAAAAAAAGCCAAAGTAGGTAGTGCAACAGTCCTCATTTATTCAACGCGGGAATGAAGTAATTTCCAGAAGGAAAATTAAAAAGAAACGAGCTTATCTTGGCGAACCCTCGGCGCAATTACAGTTGGACTAAACAAGTTTAAGTTTTTGCTCGTATTCGTAAGACTTAACCGGCAAAGATCGTACCGAGTCTTTAGACAACGAGAAAGATACCGTTAATTAAAACATAGGGTTAAGGTTTTGCCCTGGGAAAACTATTTTAATATTAAATATTGTTTTCAAATTCAGTTTGTAAACTTTGTAAGCTTTGTAAAGATAAATCTGAAAGGCTTTTTACATTAGCGTTTCTTCATCGTAGGCATCGAGAAAATCCGTTTCGTTTTAGAATGAATTTCTATTCACAGAAACGCCAAGTATACTATTTTTCGACAGAAACTATTTTGTCAATGATGCTACCAAACCTATGAAGAGACAACGCAACATACGCGCTGCGTATAACAAACGCCTACGCTAAAGATTAGTTAGTTTTAAGAAGCCCTTAAAACCTATACCACTGTTGGTCTTCAAATATAATATTGATTTCAATCCCAGATTCCTTGCATTTTTTTAACATTCGAAAAACTCGAATTAAGTCATTGTTAATAAAATAACAGAAACATAATTAATTTGCTGTCTAATTTCGCATATGCTAACATTTATGAGAAGATGATAGGCTAGGTTGAAGAAGCCCTTAAAATATATACTACTGTTGGTCTTCAAATATAATATTGACTTGACTCCCAGATTCCGTTCATTTCTTGTACATTCCAAATTAAGTCATTGTTGAAAAAATAAAGAAAATTACAGAAACATAATTAATTTTCCGTCTAAATTTCGCATATGCTAACATTTATGAGAAGATACATAATAACCATATTAAATAAAGGCGTAAAATTGTTTGTACAAAATTTGAAACAGAGTCAGTCAACACCCGGGGGATTTGCACGTAATTATAATTCGCCCGACATTTCTGTGCTTTTGAGAACTATTAGAACTAACTCTAATTTGTTCAGTTCAGGCTACTGGGACATAAACCAGGACATCCTGGATACAACACTATGTTGAGGATTACTAAACTGTACACAATTTTGAAATGTTTACGTGGGAAGCGTTAATATTTTGTGGATTAACCGTCAACATATTTAGGCAGAAAGCGTCTGCGGTGCGTATACGTTTAATAAACGCCTACGCTGTAGAAACGCTAGTATGTAGGAGCCCTTATAATTTATTCGATTTTGATTCGCATCCGAGACTAATTTCTTGAAAACGTTAAAATAAAATACTTTTGTGAAGAAACAGAGAAGAAAATTTACAGTCACTGAAACGTATATACTGTCTAATTTGATTTGATTGTCCTAAGGCATTTATTTCTATGGCTTTGATAAAAAATATAAAATAACGAAAATTTGGTGGCACAGAACCTCCATGTACGAGTTCGACTGCACTTGACCAATTATTGTCATGTACGAGTATGTATTACACATTTTGTACGAGTACGACAAAGTAATGTCAGTACAACAACAAACTATTAGTACCACGGTTAGCTTTCTAATAGAATATTACTTGCATTTACGGAGGCACGTATGCATACTCATACTTTAGCACCAAAGTTACGATGACAGGCTTTTAGCTGCACGGTGTTAGAACCAAAATTAAGCAAACAACAACACTGTGCCATTCATATCAGTATTACCAACACTAGGTACAGTCTTTATACACATTTCACCAACAGTATTCAAGTGAGTCAATAATAAATATTGGGAAATTATTTCTTCAAATGAATGTAATTTAAAATTCTTAAATTATAAAACAAAAGGTGAAAAGTACAATTTCTAAAAAAATAAGTGAGTGAAAATATTGCATTGAAATGTCTCAATTATTATCATGTATTTAAATTGGTATAAACTCATGTTGGCCTTCTTAATACATTAAATAAATAATAATTGATGTGTATCACTTTTATTGTAATATTCATAATCGATAATCGTCAACAATATTCTTGATCGATGTGTCAAATACATAATTCAATTCTTGTCAAAGGTGGGTAAACGTAAAACTTCCACCAAACAGTAAAAGTATCAGTTACGACAGTCATCGTCTAGCACTCGTCGAGATCATACAGACAGAAGGTCTGTATAATCACATACAGAAGTATGTGCTCTCTCGCTCATGTTTTCCTCGTGGACTACCGCGCTACCGCGTGTGCCTTGTAAAGTGAATAGAAACTCCTCAGGAAGACCAGGCCCTGTCGACTTTAGGCGATTTTTAATTTAATATTCATAATTGTTAAATAGATAAACAATTCTTGTCAACTTGTAGGTGGGTAGAAGTAAAGCTTCCTCCCAAGTTTTCTTTTAATGTCAAATTGACCAGTGTTCTTATTGCGCTTGTCAAAATTATACCTTCTGCGTATGCCCTCTCACTCCACGTGGACTAACCGTGCAACTGCGTGTGCCTTGTGAAGTACAGAGACTCCCCAGGAAGACCAGGTCATCATGACTTTGGGCGACGTGACAGCACCGCGTCACCACTAACACGATTCTCGTCTACAAATGGAACCGGGCATGGCCCCTGACACGATTGTCGTCCGCAGATCGACTTGGAAACTAAGGTAGGTGATTTTGTGTAATCATCATTTCATCATTTTGAAGGTGGTAGAACCCTTTGTGGTTCGACTGCGGCGGAACCACCGCCACACCTATTTCTACCTAATAACAGCAGTTTTAGGCGCTGCTGTGTTCCGGTTTGAAGGGTGTGGTAAGGGAAACAGACTTTTCCGAGGCGTTCTTGCTTAGTCCTCGCGGTAGCGGCGCATCTGCGCCGACCTAAGATAGGAATACCTAATCCTATCTGGGGTTGATTACAGGTGCCCATGGGCGGCAGTGGCCAATTACCATCAGGTGGACTGCATGCTCGTCTGCTACTCGTACTGCTACTTATATTATAAAAAAAAACTGATAAAACAAACATTGAGTAATATTTGTTATAGTTTTATTTATACACAGTCCATTATCTATCCAATCATTTCGATATGCAGCACAAAATATTCTTCAAACAATCAAAATAATCAAAATGTTCTTATTACGCTTTTTAAGATTAACTCAACTTTGGGTACGGATAAAAAGCTTATATGAATTCGAAAATGGTTTTCTTATCCTAGGGCTAGATTTTCCATTAAATATCCTAAGGATGAGGTCGAAGAGTTTGATAGAGGTCAATCTAATCCACATTGCTAGATAGACGATAAATTTTATTTCTTGTAAAAATATGTAAGAAGTATCCATATAAGTCGATATTTTTACAATTTTAAATAGTAAGGTATAATACTTGACTTATTTACTGTGAATAAAAATCATCTATCTTTTAATCTTTTAACATAAAATAATGATATTCAAATTAAGCAATTACAGAATACAGATTATATTATTACTAGAAGCTCATAGTAGTGATGCACAAAAACTTTTTCAGAGGATTCTTCCACTTAGTGTATGATTATCTTGAATATTTCTATTTCTTTAATAAGGAAACTATATGTCTTAATAAACAACACTAACAAGCTTAGATACTACGTGGAGAAAAAAAAATAAGATGATGTTACTTACAAACATAACCACTTTCGTTACGAATACAAAACCACGTCACATTTTGTTAGAAAATACGTCATTTATTATAGAACAACGTAACCATTTTAAAACGAGCATTTACACGGCTATTTTTATGATAAAAGAGTGTATTGCGTAACTGTACGGATTATAGTTAAATCGAATGAAATGACGTCTTTGCTTCGAGGCCTGAGGCCTTTAATTTGAGTGCTCACGTAGCACCACCGTACGCAAATGCCTCACATCGGATAAGACAACATCGTTGGAACATTTCATTTAAAAATAACGTGACCCTTCCCGGAAACTGTAGATTGAATGGCCTCTTTTACCCGAAGATGAGCTCGCGGCGTGGAAAGGGTAAATTGGTACATTTGGGGCCCACATTTTGTACGTACAGGCCATTATTGGGACTTGAACTTAGGGTAGCCGATTTACGAGCTAACCCGACCAAATGTTGATTATTTACGAAGGTGCGGTATGTTGCCTTTGTGTAGCATTTCATAGAAGCGGATTCGTGCTGAATATTTTATATCGTGTTGATCTGGGAGGTCTAGGGGCTAGAAAAAATCAGTGGTTAGACTACGGTGGGACTACCAACATGGTTTTTAGGAACAGTGTTAGCACATATCAATTTAAGTTAGGTACATATGATATGCAACAAAACCCGTGTGGGTGACATTATCTTTACAATGATGTTCAATACTTATTCTGGGTCTAGATGTTTGTGTATTATTTAAGCATGGACTACTAGTATGCCTTGTCTTTTTCTGCCTCATAACAACAGCTTTAAGCGCTGCTATGTTCTGGTTTAAAGGGCGTGGTAAGGGAGACATTGTACTTTATGGCTACCTCAGGGGTCAGACGTATGTGGCTGACCTCAGGTAGACATATGTAATCCTATCTGAGATTGATTACAGATGTCCATAGGCGGCAGTAGCCACTTACCATCAGGTGGACTGCATGCTCGTCTGCTACTCCTATTATAAATAAAATGTAAAATATTAAAATTACATCGCAAGATTCATTGACAGATTTTCATTGACTAAGTGCGACCAAAACCATTATTTTCCGAAACAAATTCAAAGTATAATTCACTAATATGTCCTAAAAATATATTTATTGTAATTGTATACATTCAAAACATGTTGACATTTCAATTTAAGGAAAAGTTAACAAACTTCATACTTCTTAAATTTATCTTAAAAAAACATTCGCGGCTGCTAGAGATTCTACCACTTTTCTATTTAAATAAAACTCCCGTATAAGTGCTCGCAAAAATTTAGTTCAAACCTAAATGAAATTGGAATTCTCTTCGCAAAGTGGAGCAGTTAGCTCTTAGTTTTTATGCGCTCCTAATTTGACTACGTTCAAATAATTAGATAGTTGAATTTCGAAATGTGTGTCTCTCGTTACGTTGTTTAATTTCTCTTTGCATTTCCTTATAAAAGGAAAATATAATTTACGAGCTTTTGCCCGCGGCTTCGCTCGCGTTACGAAGTAATATTTTCATCCCCTATTTTATCCCCCTGAGGGTAGAATTGATCAAAATCCTTTCTTAGCGGATGCCTACGTCATAACATCTACCTGCATGCCAAATTTCAGCCCGATCCATCCAGTGGTTTGGGCTGTGCGTTGATAGATCAATATGTCAGTCAGTCACCTTTGAGTTATATATATTTAGATATGAGCATAATAATATGTTTTTTATAAGATGGTAGTAGCAAACGAGCATTTTGACAAGGTAGAACCCTTTGTGGTTCAACTCCGGCGGCACCACCGGCACCGCCATACCTATTTCTGCTTCACAACAGCAGTGTTAAACGCTACTGTGTTCTGGTTTGAAAGGTGTAGTAACGGAGACATACTTTTCCGAGGTGTTCCAGCTTAGTCCTCAGGGGTAGCAGCGCATCGGTGCCCGACCTCAGGTAGGGATATCTAATCCTATCTGGGGTTGATTACAGATATCCATGGGCGGCAGTAGTTACTTACCATCATTCTCGCCTGCTACTCCTTTATTATAAAAGACAAAATCCAGTCCACTTGATGGTAAGTTCTCCTTTAAGCTCATGTATACCTGTAACCGTATAAAGATTGGGAGTTCCACCCAAATTTGATTATAGATGGGTTCCAACCTAGAATTAGCCGTCAACCACCCTAATCCATTGAAACGCAAGAATTGGTAACCATAATAGGTGGTAGTTCCTACCTGATCCGACCATATTCGTTGTACTAACTTTTAACACTTAATTACAACAGAAAAGCGTTGTTCTATTTTAAAAGGAGTCGAAATGCACCCAAAACCTTTTACAAAGGACTCTACCTTCAAATTCCCCTGTAACAAATACACCCACACACTATGTTTACGGCAACAGCACGTTCCACCTGTTTTAACACTTTATTACAACTGAAAAGCGGTGTTTTACTTTAGAAGGAGTTGAAATAGTACACCCAGAGTCTTTTACAAAGGATTCTACCTTCAAATTCCCATGTAACAAATACCACATCCACACAGTATGTTTACGGCAACAGCACGTTCCACCTGTTAATGAAATGCAATTACTGAGCAATTCCCTCTGCGGAATTTAATGCGCGGCGCGTAGGCGTTTACGGTCTCATTTTTTTGAATTAATGATGCATTCAAATTGATGCAGTGGATGATAAAATTGATGGTCCATTTTCGTGGATTATATAATACCATCGTTCATCCAATTTGCGAAATGTAGGTAGTCAAATTATATTTTTTATTATAAGTAGATGAAGTTAACGCTCTAAATTACTCCTACTAGCTTTATTTGAAGAAGTCTTAATTTTATGAGGAACATTGAATTCGTCACAAATAATATTGAATCATAGATAATTACTAATAATGAGTATTATTGGATAATGAATAAAAACTAAATAATGAATAAGGTAAATAACTTTGAATATTTTCCATTATTTTATTTACTAATTCAGCGAAAAAATTTTAGCGCTTAAAAAAAATGGTTTTTACTACGTACTACGTACGTATGTACGTACTACGTACGTATGTACGTACTACGTACGTTACCTCTTAGTAACACGTTTTTTTTTAATTTAGATCATTACTAAGTTAGTATGAATCGAGTTGGTTCAATATAGGCAATATTGAACCAACTCGATTCGTAGCAAGCGTAAATGATAAATTGATGCATTTCTTACTAATTTTCTTTACCTACTACATTTTCTTTAAATAATAGTAATTCAAATGTACTAAATAGGTCTTATAATTTTATAAACATGCTTATATAATATTTATAAACTATAGTATAATTATTGAATACTATATTCCACAATATTATATCAAAAACCACATTCCATTTCGATACCGTTGAATCCCGATCGTACACACGCGTGGAATCTATGGAATAGAAATAAAATGGGAACTATGCAAAACTTTCGATTGCACGCCCACCGAGTTTCTGTTATCGGCGGCCGCAGAACCAATTTGCTAACTGACCGCTTTATTGCAGTTTTGAAGTTAAACCACCGATAGTGAAGCTCAAATGTTTTTGTAATAAATATGTGTGTGGTAGGGAATCGAACTGTGAATTCTTCTACTATTTTTGCCAGCTCTTTGAAATGTTGTTTTGTTGTTTAATTATGAACACCTCTATTTGTAAAGATATATTTATCACTGGCCAAACACTTGGAGTTCGTAGAACAAAAAACATCACGAAAAATGTATTTTTATATTTTTTCTTTATTTTCCTTCATGTTTCACGTTTTCTAAAACTAATCGTGAAATTAAGAATTCATAGTTAATTATCCAAGGTCCTTAAAATACAATTAATAAGTAGTTTCCTTAAATTAATAACTGTTCTACAAATGTTTACAGTTACATCTAATTCTATTCATCTGTCACAATATTGTATGAAAAACCGCGTACCACATCGATATCGTTGATTCCCGATCGTACACACGCGTGAAATCTATGGAATAGAAATAAAATGGGAGCTATGGAAAAGTTTCGATTGCGCGCCCACCGGGTTTCTGTTATCGGCGACCGCAGAACCAATTTGCTAACTGACCGCTTTATTGCAGTTTTGAAGTTAAAACACCGATAGCGAAGCTCAAATGTTTTAATAATAAAAATGTGTGTATTAACCAGTAGAACTGTGAATACATCTAATATTTTTGCAAGCTCAGTTAAATTAAGATCTTTTTTTGTATAATGAATTCCTCTATTTGCAAAAATATATTTACCACTGGCTAAATACTTGGGAGTTCGTAGAACAAAAAATCCATCACGCAAATGTATTTTTATATTTTTTTCTTTCTTTTCGCTCATGTTACACGTTTTCTAAAACTAGTCGTGAAATTAATAATTTATTGTTAATTATCCAAGGTCCTTAAAATACCCTGATTAATAAGTAGTTTCCTTAAATTAATAACTGTTCTACAAATGTTTACAGTGACATCTAATTCTATTCATCTGTCACAATATTGTATGAAAAACCGCGTACCACATCGATATTGTTGATTCCCGATCGTACACATGCGTGCAATCTATTTAATAGAAATAAAATGGGAACTATGCAAAAGTTTCGATTGCGCGCCGACCGGGTTTCTGTTATCGGCGACCGCAGAACCAATTTGCTAACTGATCGCTTTATTGCAGTTTTGAAGTTAAACCACCGATAGTGAAGCTCAAATGTTTTTATAATAAAAAAGTTTGTTGTCAAATATAATGCTGAAATATTGCTAACGGTATTGTTATATCGGAATCGTATTGCAAATCCAAATATACATTGCATTTGTTATTAATTTCATACAATATTTTATCAAAATACGTGTTTTTGATTCACTTTAATCCCGTAATGATTTAAACTTTTAATCTTAGCGGGGCTTAAACATATGTGGTGTTACTACGAGTATTATTATCATCTAACTAGGAATAGGAAAACTAGGAAAAAGAGCTAAAGCTGACAATACATACGTTACCGATGAATAAATATATCTCAACTAAGTATTATGGTATGTGGTCATTGCTGCCCCCATAAAATTGTAACCAACACCATAACTATAGAACCTGAAGCCGATCACAGATGCCTTGCGGTTCCTGAGAACTCAGTCTAACACATAAGTATGTCGGTAATAATCATACCGAAACGCAAGAATTATTTCACATTAGAAATTAGCTTAAACCTTAACATATAGCCTCATAATCTATCATTAAGCAACCGTAATATTTCGCCACAGTTACTTAACAAGACGTATGGACAAATTAGAGTCCTATTGAAATGGCTGCCAGGCGACAGTTATCTGTCTCAGGGCCCTCGTGTAAGAGGCTCAGAACTATTAATCATTGTTAATTAATGTCTTTAGATGTCAGCACTAATATTGCTTTGTTTCGGAGTAAGATTACGTTCTGAGTAATTTCAATTATTATTGCTAATATTATTAACCAGCTAGCTATCAAATTGTAGCGTAGGAATTGACTTTAGTGGTGTATCCATTTCTGTTTGACCATTTTTTAATTAATTAATTAAGCATTTGATCATGTAATGATCTTTTGCAAAGTTGTTGTGCATGAGCCCACGAAGTTTTCTGAGTTGGTACTACCAATTTTCGACAGACTGATGGCGTCACTGTCATTCCAATCAAGGTACAAATTTCCGTTATATGTATGCCTGTATGTATGTATTTTTTTAAAACGCGGGCGAAGCCAGGGGCACTACCAGTGACGAATAAATTATAATTATTTCCATTGGTACTCAAATGATACTGATACTAGATACAACGTCATGTCTACTAAGAAAGTCTCACATGAAAAGATGTATGAAAGGAAAGGAAGCACTAAAAGAAAATTAATTGCTTCAAACATTAGCAGTGTCCTAACTTTGTATCCGCTTTGTCATATAATGTTGTAATAATTTATCTATTGTATCGCTGCCAATTTTTAATTAACACATTTCTTAGATTAGTCAACACTAAAAAACTTTAACGCTTTCCTTCATCTTAAATCCTCACAACTCAGCGTTGACCTAATTGGCAATTAGCTCGAAGGTACCCTAAATAAGTCTTAGACGTCTCAAGTTTTGTAGAACAGGAATATGTTACTACGATGTAGGTCGGGTTACATTTGAATAAGGTATTACCGAACGAACCTTATTGCCTACTAAATGACGAGTTGAGATAGATCTGTTACTAATAATATTTACGCGAAAGTTGGTGAGGATGGATGTGTGTTACTTTTTCACGCAAAAACTACTGGTCGGATGTGGAAGAAATTTAGTACACATATAGATTATAACCTAGACCGACACATAGAAAACTTTTAACTGCGTTTATAAGGTTTACGCAGGCGGAGCCGTAGGCAAAACTTAGTAATGCATACATTTCTCAGATATAGAAACTTTACAGCCCTTCTACGTCTTCAACCTTCGTAACTCAGCATTTATGTAATTGGCAATTAGCTCAGAGGTATTAAGACCTTATAAGTCTCATGCCTCATTAAGATTATCGCAAACAATCCGCCGAATTACGCGGCCAATAAAGACGAATTTATATTAGTCAAAATATAGACGTACAAAAAACGATATCCCACGGTGAACCGAAAAGTAATCGAGGGTGTACAAATACTTCCATCTAATTAGACTCGTACTCGCGTCTATTCGTCTATATTCGCCGAGTATGTAGATGTTGCAATAGACGTCTCAAGTTTTATAGAACAGGAATATGTTACGACTATTCGGGTCGAATTGGAATTGAATGGGGGATTACCGAGCGAACCTTATTGTCTGCTGAGTGGTGACAAATTTACATAGATCTCATAGAGATTAGCCGGACCTTTTTGCGATCTGAACATTCAAATACGGATATGGGACCGCTTTATATCGTTGTGAGATTATTTTATTATATTTCGTAGGTAAAGTGAAAGCTTGGTTTCTCCGTTTCGTTCTGTCTAGCCAGCTAGTAGGTATATAATTCATGTTTTATAATTACATTAAATTATTTTTTGGTATTGTTACCTCGTTTTTAACCAACGTCCCAAAGGAAAGAGGTTAATAATTCAACTGAAAAATAAAATTATAAAAACGATTTCAAAATCAGTAAGCCTGTTAACATTATCCTTATGATTTATGACTATTTTTGTGTTATTTGAGACTACATACATTTCCAACAGCTTAACATTAACTGCACCACAGTCTAAATACTTTTATTGGTTCGATACGCAATCATGCTAACATCCAATTTAATTTAGATTTTTTGGGGTTGGGCTTCTTTAATACTAATGTTAGTGTTAACCGCGACAAAAAATCATATCGAGGCGCTGTGAGCATAAACAGCTTCCTATATTAGTATTACAGGAAATAAACTCAGTTAACGTTCAACGCAAGTAAGTAGGTAGATAGTACATAAACAACAAAGTAGGTACAACCATGAGTCACGCTACAGCAGTTTGTCCGTAATTCGTTACTTTAGTTGTGCATGACAAACAGCAATTTGAAAATTAAAATTGCTAGCAACTGCGATAGCAGCAATCTCATTATGCGCCAGCGAAATGTTAGTACTAAATTATAATCTGAGAATGTTTTTGGTAAAATTTTAACTTTTTTTTTTATAATATCGGTGTAGCAGACGAGCATGCAGTCCACCTGATGGTAAGTGGCTACTGCCGCCCATGGACATCTGTAATCAACCCCAGATAGGATTAGATATTCCTACCTGAAGTCGGCCACAGGTGCGCCGCTACCCCTGAGGAGTAAGCTGGAACGCCTCGGAAAAGTCTGTCTCCCTTACCACACCCTTCAAACCGGAACACAGCAGCGCCTAACACTGCTGTTATTAGGTAGAAATAGGTGTGGCGGTGGTGCCGCCGGAGTCGAACCACAAAGGGTTCTACCACCTTCATACAACTGTTGTGGTTCCTATCGTATATTATTTTATGTATGACGAATACAATGACCCGCACGGTTTTAAATTTAAAAGCTTTTAGCCGACTGTAAAGGTAAAATGAGCGTATGTATGTGAGTTTGTCTCATTGTTTGCACGGCCTTCGGTCCAAACGGCTTTACGAAATTAATGCTAGGTATAACTACTGCTCTCCCAGGGCAGAGCCCGATCGGGGCATCGCGCTTGGAGGACTCCAGTTGTGTTCTGTCGGAGATCCCGGAGTTCTCCAAGCATTGAGGATGGGTTTTAGTGCGGTAAAAATCACACATAACCCGGCGTCGCTCCCATATAGTTGGGTACCTAATTTGTGTAGGTTTCTCTCTCGAAAATAAGGTTACGTTTAACGTAATCGGGTTTATTTTTACCCGACTGCCAAGGAAGGGTTATGTTTTTCGCGCGTATCTTGTATATTTGTCTTTCTTTATTTGATCCGATCTAACAAACGGCTGGATGAATTTCAACAGTTAAGATGTCATTATATTAGTCTCAATGACCCGAGTGTCCTTAGATAGGTGTTAGTAAAAAAAAATCAAAATGGCGGATTTTTGGCGCGAAATAGTAACACATTAAAAAAAAAAAAGTTAACCGAACCTATCGAGTAGGGTATCAAATGAAAGGAAATTAAACGGAGATTATAAAAACATATTTGTATATATATAAAACAGTAAGGTGATTGACTGACTGACTAACTAAATGACTTTTTCATTTTTCAGAAATCCAAGTACAGCCTAAACCAAGGACCTTACAGTTCTGAAATTTTGCACACAGGTTTTCTATATAGCTTGAATAAGTACTAAGAAAGGCCTTTTGGAAATTCTACCCTTAAGAGGGTAAAATAGGGGAAAACAGTTTTTTTGAAATCCTTTAATTTTGAAGCAACTACTATAAAATTTTGTATTTAGCTTTCAGGATAGGAACAAGGACGCACTTATTTATCCCCCTCCGAAAAATCAACCCCGTAGAGGGTAAAATAAGGGTTAAAAATTAATTTGAACAATCGTCAATTTTGGAGCAAACTCTATGAAATTTTGTATCAGGCTTGTTGGATAAAAATAATGAAATGCTACCTCTAACGAGGTAAAATAATGACCGAAACTTTGATTTACTGAAGTTATATATTTTATAGACCGTAAATAGTGATTTTTTCGCGAAATAGTAACACGTTTTAAAAAAGTTAACCAAACCTATCGAGTAGGGTGTCAAAATAAAGGAAATTAAGAGGAGATTACACATACATTATATAATATATCTTATATATAAAATTCTCGTGTTAGTTACCGTACTCCTCCGAAACGGCTTCACCGATTTTCACCAATTTTTATATACATATTCAGTAGGTCTGAGAATCGGCCACTATCTATTTTTTTACACCTAAGTGATAAGGCTTGTTCATCCTTGACATTTTTTTATTTATATGGCAACACAACGTTTGCCGGGTCAGCTAATACATATATACTCGTATATACACATCGAGATGACTGTCTCACTAAATGAGTGAGTTGCTGTGCCAGAGATCAACGCAAAGGGAAACCGCTGAACTTAAGCGTGCTGGAATTTTACATATAGGTTCTTTATTAGCGTAAATGAACACTACGAGGATAAAATAGGATAATATTGTTTGAACATCTTTTGTTTTTGAAGCAGACACCTACTATGAAACTTTGTATTTGGCTTTCTGGATAAAAATAGTGAAATGCCTATTTCACTGCTTTTGGAAATTTTACTTCAGCCTTTTTGGTGCAGTCGGGTTTTTGATTTTTTAAATTATTATAATTATTCCCTAGATATAAGGCTAGAATAATATTGGTGTGTATACTGAAAGCTTATTAAAATTAATTAAAAACGTATTTGTGCATGTTGCATTTCAAAATCTTGGTTTCAAAACAATTGTTTATTACATTTTTAACAGCGAACGTTATCTTTTAAATGATGTCTTAATTATTTATTTCAAGGAATAATTGCTGTAGTTTATGAAGAACAAACAAAAATACTTTTGAGATAAAGTATTTAAAAATATTTTGTTTATGCTTCTTATAACATTTAACGTCAAAATAACATGAAACGACCGTAAATTTCAACAATACTAAACATGAGATCTACATCAAATTCTAAAAATATTTTACAAAAAAAAAGTCCTATTTATGGATTAAATAAACGGTATCGCAGCTAAAAATATTTATAACATGTGAATTTACTTACAGTGCTTCTATAAATATCGTATTCAAATTACTTGTTAGTGATATTTTTGAAATATGAACTTATTACCCTTAGGTATTTTGCATTACCATCTCAGAGGTCCTGCCCAGTAGGACAGTAATGGGTTGAAGATGGGAATATAAAAAACAAAACTTAAGGTTGTCAGCGCGTGACGTTCAAATTCTTACAGGTAATAATATGTTACAGACAGGTAAGACACCAATATTACATATACCCTGTCTGTAACATACTATGTTACAGACAGGATGCTACTTTTATCGGCGTTTCGCGTTTTGGCGAATGCTGCATTCGGTCGCCTTCAAAACACGTGTTTTAGCTATATACTGGAATAATAATAAGCGTACAATTGTTACATCGAGTATCCCAACATACGAGTAGCTGCCACTGTTGCTCAAACGTGTGCATCCCGCACATAACTGTTTTTCTACACTGCATAAATATAACTTTCAAAAAACATCTTAAAAGTAACTAGTCAGCTGGGGCACTTAAAAATAGCCATAAAACTGCTGTAGCTTCTTATCGTCAGACTGACAATCCACGTTTTCAGTCTCAACGCTTCTGAAGTATTTTAAGAAGTTTGTAGTGACTACATTTCTTATTTTGGGCATAAGTATAAAAGTCAAGGTATGTTGACAACAAAAAAATTTTAACAAAAAATACAACCGACTTCTATGTCACTACAAAGTAAAAAATAATTGAAATAAATGTTGGTTTAGTACATATTTCTGAAGTCGGTCCTCAATATATTTCGTTGTATAACGATGTAAACTGCGTGTCTAATATGAGTGCCGACTTCAGAAATATGTACTAAACCAACATTTATTTCAATTATTTTTTACTTTGTAGTGACATAAAAGTCGGTTGTATTTTTTGTTAAAAATGAATGATCAATCAATGAATGAACCACCATGAATTGATCTTTTTTGAAGTCGGTTAAAAATCAAGGATAATTGAAGTATGTGAAATAAATCTTAAGTATGTAGAATTTACAAATATGATTTCTGCTATATTAGTGCTTTTGACTTAATCATTGTACAATCTAATTACATAGATCTCGACCTTACACACCGTATATTTAACTGTGTAAATCATGAATATCTATTAGAACTTTATTTAATTACATCTCTTGTGGATCTACATAAACCAAATTCATTTATATTCATATCGTAAACGTATTAGAATTGAATTCCTGTAATATATAATATATAGTGGATACTAAACTTGTACTGTTATATAATCATAAAATATGCTTGTAATGCGTACATGAATATAAATCGCAAATATTGGAAGCTTAAAAGTTGCTTTTATTTTTCATTAAATTTACAAATTAATTAAGTAAATTTTCAGCAGGCTAAATATAGGCGAAACTGTATGTGTTGTCTATAACCAATAAAGGCGTAAATACCTGCATTTCCTATTACCCATATAGGTGATAATGTTTTTGGTGTCTATGACCAATATAGGCGAAAATGTCTTTGTTGTCTATGACCAATATAGGTCAAAATATCTGTATTGTCTATGACCACATAGGCGAAAATGTCTGTGTTGTCTATGACCAATATAGGCGAAAATGCCTTTGTTGTCTATAACTAATACAGGTGAAAATTTCTGTGATGTCTATGACTAATATACGAGAAGATGAAGACGTCTGTGCTGACCATAGCCAATATAGGCGAAAATGTCTGTGTTGTCTATGACCAACATAGACGAAAATGTCTTTGTTGTCTGCTGGTAACATTTAATTCCTTTATCGATAAAGCGCTTACAAATACATTCGTGATTACATTCCTAATCTCGACACAATCCCGCAAAGCTTAAACCGCAATCATGAAGTTCGAACAATGTAGAACTAGTGACGGCTACTAATGAAATGGCGCTAGGCAATCAAGAGATTGAAATCTTACAACGTTGTTGGCGATGCTAACTGCTCATGCGTTTAGCGGGTAATGGCATTATCTAGAGCTGCTAATTAGATATTATAAATAGGAACAGAATCGTAATGTGGATGTCATATAGAGCTGCTTTAATTCATTAAAAATATTTTAATGGTGTAACCGTGTAGGTATGTATTTAAAATTTGTGTTGTATCTTAGAAATATATTACATCCATTTTATTCTATGTTACCGTTGACCGGTACCAAGTAACTATTTATTAATCTGTGCAGGTACCTAATTGATATAAATATTGAGCAAACTTTACAATGAAAATAAAATTCGAAATAAAAATATCCCAAATTTCAGTGTATCATCTAATCTCGATAGAATTAAATCAATAGGAAAGATAATTTCCTTAGTATGTCGTGGTAATATCATCTCTAGATATATTCATTCCTAAGCGAATGTTCTGCATAGAGCAATCAAGATATGTTAATTGCACGCTTTGATATT
This sequence comes from Epargyreus clarus, assembly GCF_041222505.1. Taxonomy (NCBI): domain Eukaryota; kingdom Metazoa; phylum Arthropoda; class Insecta; order Lepidoptera; family Hesperiidae; genus Epargyreus; species Epargyreus clarus. Next base: position 11,841,620 of record NW_027332213.1, read on the forward strand.
CAAAGTCGCGTGCAGAAGGCTCTCACGGTCATCGGCAGATAGCGGTTATCTTGACCACATTTGTAATTGCGAAGGAATTAGCACTAGGACATATGCAACTGAAGACAATAATTGGTAAGCTATCAAGTATCATCAACATGTCATCATGAGCCCATTGAGGTCTCACTGCTGGGCACAGATTCCTGTTAGAAGGAAGAGGACTACGTCATAGATTACTATGCTGGCCATGTGAAACTTATACACTTTTAAGATTTTTTTTCTTGCTTTTTTGATCTCTCTGGCCTGTGGGTTTCATGAGAGTAATTTCCCTCAACGTTGAGGCAAGTAATAATTAACTTTGTTTAAGGCACTCGAACACCACCTCAAAAATCTATAATTCTTATGATGTTGATAAGGACAAAGAGACAAAATTGATGAAATCTTGTATTGTTATCGGTGCTTACTAAGTATGTAAGGTTTCAAATTAATCCCACAACTTGAAATAGGTACGTTAAAATCGTGTCCACAATTTCTGTTATAAATATATGTACGTGGATACATAGCAACCTAATAAAAGCTTGTGAGTAATTAAGAAATTTTCTTAAGTTCCAGATGTCACCAAAAATCGGCTATGCTTTAATTCGGGTGTTGTATGCGCTCGGTGACGGACGCAAACACAGCGCTTCCGAATATTCATATTTCGTATTCGCGATTTGCGCGGCGATCGCCGCTGCACGGAAAATGGCTATGAGATCTGAACAACTCATAGCCAATGAGGTGTTGGCGTTTATACAACACGCCATCGACACCATGGATGAAGTCAGCATCATCCAAATCTGTAAGAGCAACTTTACACGCGAGGAGATCGGCAGTGCCAAGATCCTCCTGTTTGAGTCGCTAGGGATGAGCGACCGGATGCCTTCCCGAAGGAAGGATGAAAAGGGAGAAAAAGGACTCCAGGATATCATCAATCTCCTGAAGGTGACTGATCCTGATGACCTGCCTGCTTTTGTGGCGAAGAACATCCACAAGCTGCCGCCCGTCACGTTCGACCATGTGGATGTAACCAGGCTGTTGAAGGACATCACAGCACTGAAGACAAGCCTGGCGGAAGTAGTATTGAAGCTAGAAGCCTCGCAAGACACCATCAGCGACCTACGGGCTGAAGTTGCTACATTACGTAATACTGTGGCAGTAAGTAGGTCGCCAGAGGTTACTAACATCAACACGCGTCGTGGGGCATGTAACACCTCGTCAGCAAGTTTCAAATCTGCGAAACTTGACACGACCCCGACCGCTGCGCCCGCATGTGGTGACACGTGCGCCACCCGCCCCGCACCTCCCCCCGCCGAGGTGTCGCCGTGCGTCGTCATGTCCACGCCTCAACGTGACTACGCTGCAGCTGCCTCCCGCCAGCTACCCGGGAAGCGGAAGACAACGAGGCCAGAGAGGGAAAGCGGGAACCCCCGCATCGAACCCCCTCGCAGTGCGGTGTCCAACCATGTGGCAGACAAGGATGGCTTTATTAAAGTCGAGCGGAAGAGGAAGAAGCCTCCTTGTCGTAACCAATGTGGCACAGCACCGACAGGAGCGGATCATGTACTGCGTCCTGCTGTTCCCGTAACGCTCGTGTATGTCTCGCGGCTTCACTACAACACGAAGCCGTCTGACGTAGTGGAGTACTTGGCGATCAACACCAATACCCGACTGGTGGTCGAGAAGTTGGAGGCGCGTAACGCAGTGAACTTTAGTTCATTTGTTGTACGCGTCCCAACCGAGCAATTGTCGACCTTCCTGAAGGAGGAGCTGTGGCCGAAGGGAGTTGTGTTCCGGAAATTCCGTGGACGGAGAGGACCCCCGGCAGTCACCAGACCCGCGTCTCACGTCGCCGCAAATACGTGATTTAGTTATAAGTATATATTAATATGTATGTTAGTCTGTAAGGTATATATGATATGGACCTCTGTATTCAATTATACTTTTGTATCTTTGTTTATTTTGTCTGAAATAAATGGTTATTATTATTATTATTTTAACCGCACATAACAAGCAGAATAAATGTAATTTTACGAGCAGTACAGATTGTTACGCACATAATTAAAAAAAATCAGAGGTGAATGCCTCGGACTTTGAACTCTCGATCCCCTTGATTGAGGAGATAAGTACGCTTTCTACACTCACAGCCCCACACTAGGATTCCCTGTATCGTGGGTGCTATGGACACACACAGAGACAAATACACAAACACCCAGACCCAGAAACAGAAATCTAAATTCATCATTAGAAATCTGTCTGGCCGGGGATCGAACCCGGGGCCCTCTGCGCGTCAGACCGCTGACCGTAGCCGTGACCGCTCCGCCACGCGGGTCGCCTCAACTACTTTACTATTACTGTTTATATGTCGCATGAAATCCATCTGTTTGGATGGATGGACTACCGCCTTACAATACTGATACTTTAATAATAAAATAATTTTATCAAGTGCCAGATGTTACCCAAAAACTGGGTATGCTTTAACCGCATGTAGCAGGCAGAATAAACGTCATTTTACGAGCAGTACAGACATCGAACATCAAATCGCTAACAATATCAACAACATGGCCCTTCCAGTCGAGTGCCACACTTAAGTTTGATTGCACTTCGTCTGCGAATCCTGTTACGTCTAGATGTTTTATTTCACAGGAGTACTGTTTGTTCTATATAAATAAAATGTAGGATAAGAAATTGTTTGAATTATATGTTTAAGTTAGTTGAGTACGACACGTTGTCAATACTTTCTGTGATTGTTACGAACATTAAAAAATATCAGAGATAAATGCCTCGGATTCTTACCTTGGACTCTCGAACCCTTTGATCGAGGGGATGACTCTCAACCACTTTGCTCTCACTGTTTATATGTAGCACGAAATCCATCTACTTGGATGGATGTGCTAGCGCCTTACGATTCTGATACTTTTAATAGTATAGAAAATTTCTCAAGTGCCAAATGTTCCCCAAAACCGGGTATGCTATAACCGCACATAACAAGTAGAATCAATGTAATTTTACGAGCAGTACAGACATCGATCATCAAATTGCTAATAATATCAACAAGATGCCATTCCAGTCGAGTGCCACACTTAAGTTTGATTGCACTTCGTCTGCGAATCCTGTTACGTCTAGATGTTTTATTTCACAAGAGTTGTTTGTTCTATATAAATAAAATGTAGGATAAGAAATTGTTTGGATTCTACACTGAAGTTTGAGTAAGACATGTTGTCAATATTTTCTGTGAGTGTTGATTTTTGCTGTAGTGAACATTTTCGACGAAATGTATTTTTTTAATTAAAGTAGTACACGTCCAGTTCAACTTATTTTTAGGGATCGAATAAGGATGAGCTTCTTATTGAACTGGAATATTACCTGAAGTCGACCGCCTTATTTTCCTTCATTATCGGTGGTCGCTACCAATACTGATGAAAAAGAAAGCGGTCGCCTCATACATAGGTCGGCATCGAAACCCTCACCTTCATTCAATACTTCAATTTTAAATATAAATAAAATTCGTTCACGTTGCTCTATATACACTCATTGATACTGAATAAAATAAAATGATGCACAATAGATATAATAAAAAAATATTTTATATATACTACATATTGCCTGTCTTAAGTATAATGCATATCCTCCCTTTGTCCCCAATCATCGATACTGAATCGAATAGAATCCTACACGATATCATCTAGTTTCACGTCGTTTCTCAATATCCTATTCTATCTCCCCTTACGGATTGCGCTCAGTCGGCGCTTCAATTTCACAATGCACATTATGTATAAGGCTGCGTTTATAGACACGAGTATCAAATGGTAGCGTATTGAGAAATACGTAGCGTATTTTGTACATAATTCAACAAGAACGATATTTTTGGTTTAAAAGATATTTTTATAAAAATAGATTTCAGGTTTGTGTTTAGTAAGGAGTCAAGAAATTATAACATCGAATGTTTATAGTTTTATCAAGGAAAAGTAACTCCGACGGTAGTAAAAATAAATTATTTAAACTTTTGTACACATTATTATATTGTATACACATTTGTATTAACAATTTATTGTAATTAACATAATTGTGCAGTTATTAATTTATTTTTAATGGTAATACATCGGTCTTAAATGTATGTAATATTCGTTCACGTTTCTATATCTACAATCATCGACACCACGGAATAAAATGGAATGCTGCTCGTACTTTATGTCATTTCTCATGGTTTTAAAATCTATAGTGATTGTAATTGACATATTTGCGCACTATAAAAAATAATTGTATATATACTACAGACAATACTTAAGTAAAATACATATCCTCCCTTTATCCACAATCATTGACACTGAATAGAATAGAATCCTACACGACATCATCTAGTTTCACGTCGTTTCTCGATATCCTATTCTATCTCCCCTTGCGGATTGCGCTCAGTCGGCGCTTCAATTTCACAATGCACATTACGTATAAGGCTGCGTTTATAGACACGGGTACGTAGCGTTTCAAATGGCGTATTGAGAAATACGAAGCGTATTTTGTACATGACGCAACAAAAACGATATTTTTGGTCTAAAAGATATATTAATAAATATTACACTACAACTAACAAGGAAAATCTTTGTGGTTTTAAGAAGTAACATCATACGTTTTATCAATATGTCGTATTTATACACCGCAGTAGTATCTATAAGAAAAATATTGTAACTGATTAGTAAGTGCCTCCGTAGGCCGAATACGAAATAAATATTTTTAATATCAAAAATTTCTAGGACAGAGAATTCTCCATGGCGGAGTACTCTCTAGGCTTCTAGTTGTGTGAGAGAGATCCATTTAGTCCATTAGTGGGATATAAAATGTTGGAAGCCAATATGGAATATTTCGACTAATAAGCTGTATTGCGGATTAAGGAAACGTATTATCAACGTATAATATAGATATAACGTTGCGCATCTAGCCGAGCCAATCAGCAGATAATCCATTTCCCCATTCCAAATGAATTTCCTTACTTATCCGTATAAACAATTACTATGTATTTGGTATATAGTATCTGAACCATTAGCAAAGTGAAACGTTGAGGTATAAATTTTAGTATTCGACACGAGGGATCTGTGATTCAAATACTGTTGATATTAAATTTTTGAACGGTCTATAAAACATGACATTTATTGTGATAACTGTAACATAGTAACGAGTTGATGTTGAAATATATTTAAATATTTTATCCATCGTCCTCGACGTTATATTTTGTTATAAACTTTTACCTATTACATTTTATTTATACAAAAATGTACATAATAATTCTTCCTTAAATTTTTTCAAGCTCTCGAACGCAACAATGTACCTACGCGATATCATCTTGTTTCTGGTCATCCCCAGATATCTCCTATTCTATTACCCGCAGATACTCGCTGTGTCACCGCTTCAATATTACGGTGCACGTTATATTTAAGGTCTTATTCAAAGAAAAGCGTAGCGTAAGAGAATGCATGTAGTGGTAAATTGTTTTTAAACCATAACATAGTGTGCTGCATAAATAAAATCATATTTCCATGTATTTTTTCACATATTTTTAACATAACAAAAGTAACAAACAGGTGTGCAACCCGAAGTTCTACCCGAGGCGAAGCTAATACGAATTTCTACATCTAAGATCTAAAATGAAATCACCCGAAGAAGTAAATTTACCTCACCAAACCTTTGAAATCATAGATCAGAGCTTAACACTACTATTTTATTATAAGACACTACTATTGTATTATATTACAGATCATATCAATAAGAAAAAAATATATGGTCTTGTTATATCGCCTCACTCTCTCAATTCTCAAGCCGTCGAACGCAACAATGTACCTACGCGATATCATCTTGTTTCTGGTCGTTCCCAGATATCTCCTATTCTATTACCCGCAGATACTCGCTGTGTCACCGCTTCAATACAATGCACGTTATATACAAGGCGTTGTTCAAATAAAAGCGTAGCGTACGGAAATGAATATAGTGTTAAATGTGTAAAATCATAAAACGCTTTCTACACTTATACTCACAGCCCCACACTAGGATTACACACACAGAGACATAATATTTTAGACATGTTTTAATAATAAATATATGTTAATTACAAAACAAATAGTTTTATATTATTTTTAATTCCTTGTTTCTTTCCTTCCTTATTTAAAAGCATTTGAAGTTTGAAGTCACTACTACACACCTGTTTTGTTTACGAACTATATCTTTGTTTGCTATTTCTATATTTTTTTTAAAATACATTGCTATGTGTTCTAGGAGGCTTATATGTTTTTTTCCAATTACAGTAGAATAATACAAATAACATTCGTTTGTACTATATATTTTCCTCTTTTACTCTGAACACATATCCAATTACAAGATAATCCTAAGGAATCCCCCTTATCAAATCAATGTCAACCTAGTTTTCGTTTCTATGTTATTAAAACACTGTTTCTACGAGTATATCAACAGAATAACAAAAAAATCACGATTTTGCCTCATTACAATTCTGCTACTCAACGGAATAGAGCAGATGGAATTATTTTTTTTATTATTTGGGTAGATTACGAATTGCTTATTATGCTTTTATTAAAGTAAAATCATAAATTTTATTATCGTGAAGTTAAGTATAGTCCAAAATTTGAGAATTTTTGAAAAATAAATATCCAGCATTACAAGCCACGATGCCTTTCGAACTTTCATATTTTAAAAATCGTAGTTATTTTCATTGCATTAATATGTTTATTATGCACTAGACTGTAATAATTAACACAATAGACAAACACACACTAGATTACACACAATTACGAACAAACTACGAAATCCATATGAGAATCCAAAGAACAGAAATATTCTTATTATATATTAAGGATTCTATTATACTACTACTCGTATATCTAGATGTCCTTTCATTAGTCGCCCTATTATTTCTAGTTTTTATATCAACGACAGCCTAAAACAAAACTTTCTCACTACAGACTTCAATATAAAACTCGTTGTATCTGTTGATACTAGTTAGCTAACAAGGTAAAGGTAAGGTGATTAGAGTCGGTGAACTCTAACCTGGCTTTATCTCACGAACTCGATATTAATACTTGCCAATTAAGTTCGTAAACTTCCCTATCTCGGCGAGTCTCCACCGACTTTGTAGTTTAAAGACTTGTTTCAGTGCAAACTGTTAAACTACGATAAATATGCGATTTATCGCTCAAATGTAATATATCTTGCTAATAACTTAGTAGATGTTTCGTATGCCAATCAATAAATTTAATTTTTGTCGTGGTTGAAGTTAAGTATACTTATTTTGAAACTTTTAGAAAACCAACTAAACACTGCGTATTGCGTATGTTGCCAGAATTTAGCTTAATGTATTTTTAGTAGTAAGCTTATTGAGTACTAGTTTTTTCCCGCGGCTTCGCCCGCGTTTAAAAGAAAATAATATGACATACTAACATACATAAAACTGAAAATTCGTATCTTTATTGGAATGACAGTGGGGCCATCTGGCGAAAATTGGTGGTACCAACCCTGAAACCTTCGTGGGCATATGGACAACAACTTTGCTAAAGATCAGTATTTAATCAAATGCATAGTTTACGATTCAATCCTTACTTAATCGATTGATCGATCTTTGTTAATCGATTAAAATAATCGATTTTTTCTGGTCCAAAAGATCGATTCTTCGATTAATCGATCTTAGATCGCCATCCCTACTTCCCGTGGGATTTCCGGGATAAAAACTATCCTATGTCCTTTCTCGGGTCTCAGACTATCTTTGTACAAAATTTCATTAAAATCGGTTCAGTGATTTAGGCGTGAAGAAGAGACAACTAGACAGGCAGACAGACAGACAGAGTTACTTTTCGGATTTATAATATTAGTAAGGATTAAGAAATTACGCGTGCCGATGTAACACATAATTTATTTTTAATATTAACTTTCATCTACTTTTTGTTTTTTGGTTTCAATGCAAAATAAATATTGAAATAATCAGTCAGTCTGATTGTAAAGTTATCATTGATTTATAAAGCCAATTTAACCCTTGAAATGCCTTAAATTTAACCACCTGTAAGTATTTGTATAGTAGGTATCTAACATAAACGTATCTATAGCGTTTGGTGGTATTACATATCTTCTCTATTGCATATCTATTACGTACTAGCAATCTGAAGTAGCAATGAAGTGTTTTTGCTATTTCGGCTTTCTAGTACGTACTCTACTTAAGATATATACAATCCTTACTTCCTTACTAATATTATAAATCCGAAAGTAACTGTCTGTCTGTCTGTCTGTCTGTCTGGTTGTCTTTTCTTCACACCTACACCACTGAACCGATTTTAATGAAATTTTGTATAAAGATAGTCTAAAACCCGAGAAAGGACATAGGATAATTTTTATCCCGGATATCCCACGGGAATTAAGGATGGCGATCTAAGATCGATTAATCGCAGAAACGTTCTTTTGGACCACAAAGACGATTATTTTAATCGATATTAGTAAGGATTGAATCTTAAACTATGCATTTGATCAAGTGATGATCTTTAGCAAAGTTGTTGTCCATGAGCCCACGAAGGTTTCAAAGTTGGTACGATCAATTTTCGCCAGATGGCGCTACTGTCATTCCAATGAAGGTACGAATTTTCAATTTATATATGTTAGTATGTCATATTATTTTCTTTTAAACGCGGGCGAAGCCGCGGGCAAAAACTAGTCTGATATATGGCTTTCTAGTAGGTCCTCAGCTATGTTCAATTCGCATTTCAATATTTTGATTTAATCCCACACATGGGTGATAATGGCAGCCATTACTTTATTGAATTGCGTTACGTAATTGCCTTACGGTACAAACATAATTTCAGTTCAGACATCGTATGTGAAAGGGAGTAATTGAGTTCATCATTGCGTATTCAGTTCGTGTAATGAATGTACAATCGATCGGTAAAAATGCAAATTGTCCGACGTTTCGAATAATCAACATCTGATGAATTATATGGTGATAAAACCTGAGGCTGCCCTAGTTTTTTTTCGAACGATAAAATGAGGAGGTGGCAGAACCCTCTGTGGTTCGACTCCTGCGACACCACACCTATTTCTACCTAACAGCTGTGATAAGCACTGTTGTTTTCTGGTTTGAAGGTTGTGGTAAGGGAGACATACTTTCGAGACAGGTATTTTCAAAGACCTTCATCTGTTCATCTTGTTTTGAAGCTGTACATCTTGAATTGATTTAAGATATTTCAGGACAGTAACTAATGATCTGGCCACTTATAATCAGATCTTCTACATTAATTCGTATGTTTGCATCACTGCTGACACGACTGTTATATGTAATTAAATGCTCATTTAACCAAGACTCCAAGGTAGAATTCAAATGAGGAAAACTGCACGCTTTACCACTGCTCAGTAAACCCAAGAAAACATTATTTAAGCCATTCAAATAAAAACAGAGGCCCGCCCTACTTCTTACCGCGCCAAAGAGCTTTGTTTATTTCCCTTTTATGGTACACAGCTTGCCCCACATTCTGTTAAAATAATAAGATTTAACAAACACTGAAACATGCTTTACACTGATTTACATTTAAGTACACTTTGTCATGAGATTTGGGAATGTATTTGGATCCATCTCGTAACGGACAAAGTTTTGTAAGATAATAAAACAATATTATGCGGCGCCCATGGACATATGTAACCAACTCCAGGTGGGACTAGATATTCCTACCTATGGCTACAGGTGCGCCACTACCCCTGATGACTAAGCTGTAACGCTTCGGAAAAGTATGTTTCCCTTACCACACCCTTCAGACCAGAACACAGCAGCGCTTAACGCTGCCGTTGTGAGGCAGAAATAGATGTGGTGCCGCCGAAGTCGAACCACAAAGGTTTCTACCTTCTATTTATATTTATATTATTATATTACGTTGCTCAAAACAAGTCTGTATATGATTTCGCAGACGTAAATACCGTACACCAGGTGTTTGAAACTAAGTTCGCTAATTAATTTCGCGAATGATTGATTGTTTTCAGTTTAGCTTTCAGTTTGTTTTTGAAGAAACAGCTTCAAGTACCAAAGTGGTCTTGCGGGACGCCACATAAATTATACTCATTTTATGGGTAAGGCCATAAAGATAGTGTTCGGTCGGGCACAAACTTGATAAACAATGTGACCCGTATTTAAAATGATGTATAGGATTCAAGCAGTGATAGCCTAGTGGTTAAGAAACTTCGCCTCTTGATCGAGGGGTCCGAGGTTCAAATCCCAGGCACGCACCTCTGATTTTTCAAAGTTATGTGCGTATTAGAAACTAATGATCACTTGCTAAACGGTGAAGGAAAACATCGTGAGGAAACCTACATACCTGAGAGATTTATAAAAAAAAATCTCAAAGGTATGTGAAGTCTACCAATACGCACTTGGCCAGCGCGGTGGACTATGGCCTAATCCTTCTCATTCTGAGAGGAGACCCGTGCCCAGCAGTGGGACAGTAATGGGTTGTTGATGATGATAGGATTCAAACTAAGTATCGCTCCGACATACCTACTTATGTAGTAAGAAAAACCTTAGCTTAACTTATCAATTACTTTACATACATAAATACAAAACATTTACATTTTTTGTATGATATTGAAGCAAATGCAGTGAAGCTGATGGTGACTAATGGTGACTGACTCCTGTAGACATCTGCAATCGGCCCAACAAAATATAAGAGTTCTAAATACTTCTGTTATGAGGCAGAAATAGGTGTGACGCTGGTACGAAGTCAAACCAAAATAATTCTACTACCTTGCAAAATTATGTGACGCTTCTTTTATAATATAGGAGTAGCAGACGAGCATACAGTCCACTGATGGTAAGTGGCTACTGCCACCAATGGACATCTGTTATCAACCCCAGATAGGATTAGATATTCCTACCTGAGGTCGGCCACAGATGTGCCGCTACCCCTGAGGACTAAGCTGAAACACCTCGGAAAAGTCTGTCTCCCTTACGATACTCTTCAAACCGGAACACAACAACGCCTAACACTGCTGTTATTAGGTAGAAATAGGTGTGGCGGTGGTTGCGCCGGAGTCGAACCACAAGGGGTTCTATCACCTTCAAATGTGAATGTTGCAACCTATTCAAGATGTATTAGGGTACAAAATTAAGATTTTAATACGAAAGATCAGTTAAGGGCCCCTGGCAAATTTTAGTTCCTAACTACAAAGTTACAACAATAAAGATCGAAGATATATAAAACGTAAAACAACAAACTTCGTAAAACTCTGTATAATGTATTAATCCTGCAACGATCAGTCACAAAGTATAAATATACATGACTGTACTTTACAGTGCATTTCACTCAACGAAATGAGATAAGCTATCAATGTTGGATAGGATTTACTGTTAAATACAGAAAACTAAAGAGACGAGGAAAGTAAAAACTTTGTACAGACTTTTTATTCAAAGGACGGAACGGAAAGACTCCGTTTCAATTGAAAGAAGTAGCGGACGTAGAAAAGAGGTAACAAAGTAAAGTAATGTATGTTTTATGTCATAATGCAACGTTTTAATGTACAATGAAGTGGAATATCTATGTGCATGCCTTGAATGGTGTGACGGTAAACGGAATGACGCTCTCATACGCCGTCACTCGCCACCATTGATCCCTGTAGGTGGTAGAATCCTTTCTGGTTCGACTCCAGCGCCACATTTATGTCTGCTTCGTAACAGCAGCGTTAAGCGCTGCTGTGTTCTGGTTTGGAGTGTGTGGAGAGAGACATACTTTTCCGAGGCGTTCCAGCTTAGGCCTCAGGACCAGCGGCACGTCTGTGACCGTCTTCAGGTCATCATCAACCCATTATTGTCCCACTGCTGGGAACGGGTCTCTCAGAATGCGAAGATTTAGCCCAAGTGCGTATTGGTAGACTTCACATACCTTTGAGATTTTTTTTTATAAATCTCTTAGGTTTCCTCACGATGTTTTCCTTCACCATTTAAGCAAGTGATAGTTAATTTCTAATACGCACATAACTTTGATAAGGTAGGAATATGTAATCCTATATGAGGTTAATTATAGATGTCCATCGGCGGCAGTAGCCAGCCATCCAGATATTCTGTTTTTAACCCTAATTATTATGTGTTCGTACTGCGTGTTTTTAAAACTCTGTTATTATATTACTTTTCATATTTAATAATTACTTCAATAACCATGAATTTGGATATGTGTAAATGTATGTATAATTCCTTGGCATGCCATGCAGCCCAAATGGCTTGACTGATTTTAACATTGAGTTAATATTTCAAAATATGTGATTTGATTCGTCTAAATTCTGAGAATGACACCGGCTTCATTTTTAAGCAGTCTATTTTGTTTTTACATCCGTCTTCATATCTATCACATCATTGGAAGATAAACGTTATGCTTCCATTACGTTAGATAAATATTCAATGACCTTTGCGCTTCGACAGTATATAATATAGACCATTGTATTAAAGGTATCTTCTCCCTTCCGCAACTCTTGCAAACGTGACCGGACCTTCGTTACGTGGGTACAAAATAAATAGGCAAGTACTACGTGTGGGTCGCACACGGAAGGTTCCGTATCACATTTTTTTAATTATAAAAAAGAAAACTCTTTCCACACTCACAGCCCCACACTAGGATCAGGAAAAATGCCGAAAAAAATATTTTCTAGCTTGTTCAGTTTTGTCTATGGTTCTACGTATTAATTATCTGTCGTTGGTATTAATTTCAATCTGTAGGATTAAAAGCATAGAGATTTATAGTTTGAATTAGTTCGTTGTAGTTCCGTTGTCGTCGTGTCGTTCGCGGTGGCGGGAGCCTGATGGCTTCCGCCACCGGGATTTGTTCTTGTTCGAGAAGCTTCGGAGTCGTCGGTCGCGCTCGCGCATATTTGTCGTTTTAGTTATACTCCGAAGTAGAAGCCACTATTCGTATTCGTAGCGTTTCCTTTAAATTCGCGTTAACTTCATTGTTCGCGGTGCAACGTGCTGTAAGATCGACGCCACGTGAGAAGAGGAAGAAGGTAGAGGTAACCGGTAGACCATTCCGAGGTAAGACTAGCTAGCTCGAGCTTAGGGTGAGTTGAAGGTGCCTTATACCTAGTACAAGAGGCTGCGCCCATCAGCAGCAGGTAAGTGCGTGACCCTATAGCACTTTGCATCTTATTTTCGTATATACAGTCCACTTAACCTTCTTCGGGACACGGTCATCCTGCCCATCGAAGAGAGGAACATTCGGTTCCTTATTTGTTCTAACGGCCGCGGAAATCTTAATATTTTCGGTCTCGGAGCCGAATGCATAACATTTTTGGTCTTCGAGACGAATTCACCACATTTTTGGCCATCGTGCCGGATGTAAGCATCACATTTTTGGTCACTTCGGCGGATCTTAATTGTTCCATCGTCCTAAACACCATTTTTGCTATTTTCCGTCGACCGAACATAACGAACATTGAAATTAATTTTATCGTGTCGTATTTCGCTAAAGGAACGAACATTTACGTAAAGTGGCTTCTAAATTTGTCGTTTCGTGTCGTATTTCGTATTAGATTTGCTATTTTGTATTGCATTTCTATAAAATTTCGTAATTTTCGTTTTGTCGATTAACATTTTATGTTGAGGGTGGGTGTGATTCTTTACAACTCATCACTTTGTTAGTTGTACTTAGGTCCCGCCATCTTTGCGCTATTTTTATTAATAGTCGTTGGTTGTCAGTATTGCATTGCGCCATATTTATTTGTCGTTGGTCATATTGTCAATACTGTCAAATTATCGTGTCGAAGTCAGCTGTCAGTGACATTGCAATTATTTGCTATTGTTGTCGATTTCGTTAAGTTTATAAACTTATATCAATTAATGACAATGTCTACTGGGAGCAACGAAAGTGGCGCAAGTGATGGGGACGTTAATAGGATTGCCCGGGATTACAGTATGATGCGATTGGAGTATATAGCGGGATCGGATATGACAGGCTGCGTTGAGGAGGACCTTAGGGAACTTTCAAATGAATTCCATAAAGCGCAAATAAATTTATTGCGTTCATTAAGTGCTGCCCAACGCCAGTCTGAAATTGGTGTAACTGCATCATTTGATACAAAATTTAGAAGTGTTTTGGCCCGTCTGCGGCATTTAAATAGTGACCGTCAGATTAAACAAGAAGTAGTTTCGGGTTTTGCTAAGCTGCCTAAAATTAACATTAAGCCATTCGATGGTAAGCTAGAAAATTGGTTATCTTTTAAACAATTATTTGAGTCGTTGATCCATAATAGAAATATTCCTAATGTGGAAAAGTTACATTACTTGTTAACTTGTGTCGAAAATAAAGCGTATGATTTAATCAGGAACTTTCCACTCACGGATGAAAATTATATAGACGCGTATAATACACTTAATAAATATTATGATAAGAAGCGCTATATAACGGCCTCCTATTATCAAAAGTTGTTGTCATGCGAGCCAGTGAAAACAAAATCAGCTGTAGAACTTGACCGTGTTCATAGAACTTTTGTGGAGAATTTAAGTGTTTTGGAAAAGTTTGGATTACCAGATAAGAACTTCATGTTGTTCCATTTATTTTGGTCAAAATTAGATCGGGCCACAAAAGAATCATTTCAATTAGAATTTAATTCAGATGAGATACCAGAGTTCACTCAAGTTCAGGATTTTGTTGAGAAACAAGTTAGGGCATTAAGTGAGGTAACTCCGAACCCAATATTAAGTAATGTAGGAATATCAAAAGAACCGAAACCAAGTAACTTTAAAAAGTCCAAATCCTCATTTGTCGTGTCGGGAGTGACTTGTGACTTTTGTACTGGCCAACATAGTCTTTCATCATGTAAGAATTTTCTAAATTTAGATATAGAGTCTCGATTTAAATTCATTAAAAATAAAAACCTTTGTATCCGTTGCTTTTCGAAAACTCATAGGGTAAAAACTTGTCGAGTCCCTATAAGTTGTGGTGTATGTGGGTGTTCACATAACACATTGTTACATTTTAAAAAATCGGTTACACCATCCGCTGATAGCAATTCCCAACCTGATACTGAAGTTGTTAGTTCCATTAATAATAATGCACAACTGAGTAATATTGTTTTAACTTCTGTCGGTGGTAAAAGTACAATCTTGTTTTCTACAGCTAAGGTTCTTATAAAAGATAGTTGGGGAAACTTTCAACCTGTAAGGGTGTTGTTGGATTGTGCAAGCGCTTGCAACTTTATTTCGGTACCATGTGCAAAGCGCCTCGGGTTATGTATTAAAAACACTAAACAATCAATAAATGGAATCGGATCTTCTGTTGCTGAGTCTCGTGGTTCACTATGTTGTGAAATAAAATCCTATAACTCAAATAAAATCGATTTTAAGTTTGAAGCTTTTGTTTTGTCGTCGATATGTAGTGACCAACCTGCACATTTTGTTGATTTTTGTGGTTGGTCACATATTAGGAATTTACCTTTGGCTGATCCAGACTTCGCTCGTCCAGGGGCTATTGACATGCTATTGAATGCGGATATATTTGCTTCATCTCTCATACCTGGTCTGAGACGAGGGAGGCCGGGACAACCAAAGGCTCTAAATACAATATTTGGTTGGATTCTAATGGGTGAGTGTGAGGTAGATCACACACACAACTGTCGTAATGGTAAACAGAGTGATTGTTTTTTCGTCGATAACTCTTATTTATCAAATATAAAATTAGATAACACTTTAAAAAGATTCTGGGAAACAGAAGAGGTTCGCACTCCTGTCTGTAAAATCCTTTCGAAGGAGGATCAAGCCTGTGAAAATTATTTCACTAATAATTATAGTCGTAACGATGATGGTAGATTTGTGGTGCCTCTTCCATTCATGAATCCTGCAGTAAAGCCATCGTTCTCACATTCCCGTGAAATTGCTTTAAAAAGATTTCTCTCTCTCGAGCGAAGATTTAATATAAATGTTGAATTTAGAGATGCCTACGTTCGGTTCATGAATGAGTATGAGGTTGCCGGTCATATGGAGCAGGTGGATCCCCCGACTTCAAGCGTTGGGAAGTTTTATTATATCCCTCATCACGGAGTATTGCGACCAGATTCTGTTAGCACCCCACTTCGTACTGTGTTCGATGCAAGTTGTAGAGATGCTAATGGATTGTCTTTGAATGATACGCTACTTGCTGGGCCTAAACTGCAAACTAATATTTTCGATTTACTTATTCGGTTCCGTTGGCATGCTGTCGTTTTTACTGGTGACGTCAAACAGATGTATAGACAAATCTTGGTTTGTAGAGATGACACCGAGTACCTACGCATTCTGTGGCGCCCATCTGCTGACGGTCCTATACGTGACTATAGGCTTCGCACGGTCACTTATGGCGTATCATCTGCACCGTTTCAGGCTCTTCGTGCGATCGCTCAACTAGCAGAAGACTCTACCCAAGAATTTCCGGCTGCTTCTACAGTTCTTAGTAGAGACATTTATGTCGATGATATCGTGTCGGGCGCTGACTCGGTAGAGCAAGCTCTACAATTGCGCTCGGAACTCACCAAAATTTTGTCGTCTGGTGGTTTCCATTTAAGAAAGTGGACATCTAATTGTAGTGAGTTTTTCGTTGATCTTCCATCTTCTGACTTATACTCAGAAGAATTTAAACATTTCGAAGAGATGTCGAACCTCTCCTTAAAAATTTTGGGACTTTTATGGCATCCGCAATCGGATGATTTTAGATTTCGTGTCGTCAACCCCGATGACTCTAGGTGCACCAAACGTACCATACTCTCCCACATTGCGCGGATTTATGACCCTTTGGGATTTCTAGCGCCGATTACGTTTTATGCTAAATATCTTATGCAACTTCTTTGGACTTCGGGAGTTTCATGGGACGATAATGTGCCACCTCACATTGCACACGAGTGGTTGCGATTTAAGTCTAAATTGTCGTCATTAGTTTCGGTTACCATTCCTCGGCGTATGGTAAATTCTTTCGTGTCGTTACAGTTGCATGGCTTCTGTGACGCTTCAGAACGTGGCTATTGTGCTGTCACATTCTTTCGTGTCGTTGAGGCGGATGGCTCTACATCCGTTCATTTTTGTTGCGCAAAGTCGAAAGTCGCGCCTTTGCGAAAATTGTCGATTCCAAGATTGGAACTTTTAGCTGCTGTCTTGTTATCTACTTTAATGGAATCAGTGGTAGAGGCTTTAAAACCATTTCATGCAGTTCAAGAACTCTACGCATGGTCTGACTTTACTGTCACTTTGGCTTGGATTAAATCTTGTCCATCCAAGTGGAAAACGTTTGCGGCGAATAGAGTCAGCCACATTCAGATTAGAGTAGCTCCTGAACACTGGCGTCACGTGAGCTCTAGTTCGAATGCTGCTGATATTGGTTCTCGTGGTACGCTTCCAGCTGTCCTCGTTGTCTGTTCCATTTGGTGGAAGGGCCCTTCATGGCTTGTAGAGCCAGAGAATGATTGGCCTTCTTCATTATCGGTAGAACAAGACACAGACTCTATCGCAGAAGAACAAAGGATTCTTAGCCTTCTGTCACCGGAAAAGGTGAATCTCGTTAGCGATTTGTTAAATCGTTTTTCGTCGCTTTCTAAAGTAAAGCGTGTTTTGTCATTTTGTTTTCGTTTCGCTCATAATTTGAGAAATTATAAAAATAAATTTGTCGGTGCATTACAGCCTTGTGAGCTACGTCAAGCTTTTGAGTTCCTCATAAAGCAAGCACAAGTAGAGTCGTTTTCGTTTGAATTGGATTGTCTAAGTAAAGGTTCGCCTAATTCGCTACCCAAAGCCTTGCGTAAATTGTCTCCTTTCGTTGATGACGCGGGTAGTTTGAGGGTGGGCGGTCGGTTAGCTAACGCTAATGTAGAGTTTACCGTTAGACATCCTATTCTTTTACCTCGTAATCATAGACTAACATTTCTTATTATCGATGAGTACCATAAGAAATCTATGCATCCTGGTGCTCAAACTCTACAAAATTTACTTTTGCAAGATTTTTGGATTCTCTCGCCTAAACGAGCTATTCGTTCCGCATATATTGCTCTCCGTTGTGAGCGTGGTGTGAGAATTTAGAAGTTTTTCTTGTCGTTTTCGTGAACTAGTTACGTTTCAACGTAACTCTTTCTTGTTGTAGGTTAATAATTTGTGTCGTTTTCGTAAGTTAGTTACGTTTCCACGTAATTCTTTCATGTTGTAGTTTATAATATGTGTCGTTTTCGCCAAATAGTTACGCTTTAACTTAACTCTTTCTTGTCGTAGGTTAAGTAATGTCTATTTGTTTTCGTAAATACGTAGTATTTAGGTGGGCGGTATGTTCAGTTTTGTCTATGGTTCTACGTATTAATTATCTGTCGTTGGTATTAATTTCAATCTGTAGGATTAAAAGCATAGAGATTTATAGTTTGAATTAGTTCGTTGTAGTTCCGTTGTCGTCGTGTCGTTCGCGGTGGCGGGAGCCTGATGGCTTCCGCCACCGGGATTTGTTCTTGTTCGAGAAGCTTCGGAGTCGTCGGTCGCGCTCGCGCATATTTGTCGTTTTAGTTATACTCCGAAGTAGAAGCCACTATTCGTATTCGTAGCGTTTCCTTTAAATTCGCGTTAACTTCATTGTTCGCGGTGCAACGTGCTGTAAGATCGACGCCACGTGAGAAGAGGAAGAAGGTAGAGGTAACCGGTAGACCATTCCGAGGTAAGACTAGCTAGCTCGAGCTTAGGGTGAGTTGAAGGTGCCTTATACCTAGTACAAGAGGCTGCGCCCATCAGCAGCAGGTAAGTGCGTGACCCTATAGCACTTTGCATCTTATTTTCGTATATACAGTCCACTTAACCTTCTTCGGGACACGGTCATCCTGCCCATCGAAGAGAGGAACATTCGGTTCCTTATTTGTTCTAACGGCCGCGGAAATCTTAATATTTTCGGTCTCGGAGCCGAATGCATAACATTTTTGGTCTTCGAGACGAATTCACCACATTTTTGGCCATCGTGCCGGATGTAAGCTTCACATAGCTATTTTTACATGTAGTATTTGTTGTTCAGCTGCCACCATTATGGATAATCTGTATAAAAATAAAGTGCTATCTATTACTGTTTAGGTGGCAGAGCCTGTTAGAGATAATTCAGCCCTGTGAAAGACGTACAAACAGCGGAGGCTTAGTAATAAGGTTCCGTTTTTACCCTTTGGCTATAGAACCCTAAAAAATGACTACACCCTTTTTACAGGCCTCGTAAAAACCTCCAGCGACAGCCCTTTCTTAAACATCGATACTAATATTTGTTTTATGGAGGTTGCGTTGTTTCAAAGAAATTTATCTTTTTTGCTAACGAAACGCCTTCCGATAAGTTGGCTGATAGGGGTGTGCGATAAGTCTTTTCATCTTAAATATATACATGACGACCGGCGTGGCGGAACGAACGGGTTCGATCCCCGGCCAGACAGATTTCTAAATGATGAATTTAGATTTCTGTTTCTGGATCTGGGTGTTTGTGTATTTGTCTCTGTGTGTGTACATAGCACCCACGATACAGGGAATCCTAGTGTGGGGCTGTGAGTGTAGAAGGCGTTTTAATTTTAAAAAAAAAATATATCTATAATTTTGTATATATTCACGTAAGGTAACGCATAAATCTATAAACCATTTTTTTAAGTTATCAAATTTGATATTATCTGGGCTATTCCCACAAGATTTTTATCCATAACATTTAGAACCTCTTTTAAATAAACCAGTTTCTCTTCCTATAAATATTGTTCTTGATTGCTTAATTAAAGCCGGAAAAAAGGTATTTTATTCCGATCCGTCACCAATTCATAACTGTCCCACTGCTGGACACGCTCCTTCCAGAGTGAGAAAGGTTAAGGTAATGGATACTGCACTAGCCAAGTGCGAATTGGTGGATTTCAATTTGAGATTTTTTTCACTTAGGCGTGTATGATTTCTTTCACCCTAATTTTCAATAAATTTTCCATTGAAATCAGAGACACGTACCTGGGATTCGAATCTCAGACCGAAGAGGTATCGAGAGGTCGAGTTTCAACCACTAGGGAATAGAAATAGTCAAATTGCTGTGAAATTATTCATCTATTGCGGTAACCGAAGTGCTCGACCAAGCGCAGTGCTTGCAACTCTGCTCTGTGAAGACTATGTATAACAGATTTACGGCCTTTCAAAGGCGTAGTTAATATTATATTACGATTTATTAATATAAATACTATTTAATAATAGTAAAAGAATAATTCAAAAGGCAGTAAAATATAAAACTTTCAAGCTAATGCTAAATATAAGAGATTCAAAATAGTGTATCAATAACAACACTATATTTGATATAATTGACAGCATAATATCATAACTTAAAGACCGGTAATAAAACTTTTCTTTTTTATATTATATAGGAGTAGCAGACTAGCACGTAGTCCACCTGATGAAGTGACTACTGCCGCCCATGGACATCTGTAATCAACCCTTGATGGGACTAGGTATTCCTAACTGAGGTCGGCCAAAGATGCGTCGCTACCCCTGAGGACTCAGCTGGATCGCCTCGGATAAGTATGTCTACTTTACCACGCCCTTAAAATCAGAGCACAGTAACGCTTAACAGGGTACAGGTAAGGGTACAGCCCTTAGAATGAGTTATTACATTTTGACAATAATGACTATTTTTGTTTACGTATTTCCCATATATTTCCAATCAGTTCTGATACAATCCGCTAGGGGCACTGATTTGAAATGTATGGGCAAATACGTAAACAAATACCAAAACAGTCACTTTTGTAAAAACTCAAAGTAAGGGTACTGATTACTGTTAATTTAATAGTCATAGCGATATACCGAACAAACCGTATAAATAATTTTTGTTCCCGTCAAAAATTTTATTAATCCATTCGAGTGCTTTCGGCCCTTTTTGTCAACCCCAGGCTGTTTATTGTTTTAAATCTTTGCAAATCCAAGCCCGAGGATTACATGTCACGCCTGTCAAACGTTGACGATTGATTTATTGGGAGCGAAATGAAAAATGCGTTGGAATTATACCTAAATTTGGCGCTAAGTCAAGTATTGAATTTCTGTTTACTAATACTTGAAACAAGGCGAAAATTTGTACTACAGTACCTATTATAGATTGGACTAGTGGAGGTAAGGTCAGGAAAAATGTGTCATTTACCGACTTATCACATAAGTTTTTTTTTTTAAATATATTACAAACTTTAATCAATCCGACGGTGATAGTGTAAAACGAAATGAAAGGATTTCAGGAAAATTTTGAATATGTCCGCTCTATGGCCCTATGTCTCACCCTCTGTTTCTCTCTATCTCTCTCGACATAATTAAATATGACGAGCTTAAAAGACGAAGATAGTTTTTGTTTCTGCACGCAGAAGATACATAAAATAATCCATTCAATAAAATTAAAGAACAACTTATAAAACTTAATCTTTAATGATAAAGAATTATCTAATTCAAAGTAATATAATAGGACTTACTCTTAACGATATTTTATATAAAAATATGAAGTTCAGTACCAAAGTAAGATCTATTACATAACAAGCAAGAAGTACGAATACACGTTCCATTTAAGAAAAACGATCGCTAAAAATAAAAAAATCTCAGGAGTACTCAAACCGAATAAAGTCAGATGTAGAAAGATTCGGGAGCGTAGGCGTCTAAAATATTACTGGGAGCCACGTCTGGGATAATCGGAATACATTTGGGTAAACTTGCTCGGAAAAGCTATCATTTGTGGGCCCGGGGCTAATAATTTCAAATCGGAATGGCTAAAGTTCGACGGAGCTCGAGTGATTGAATCATGACGAGCTCACGTCGCCGCCATTTGAGTCGAATGCATTTAGTCTGACAGTAAATCTTTAGTGGATTTGAAACATGAAAATGTAAAACGTTTCCTATGGATTTTTTGCGTTGACGCAACTGTCTGTAGATATAAACACGTGAATGTGTATGTGAATGTATGTCTCATTCTTTGGCATGCCCTACAGCCTAAATGGCATCGGATTTTAACTTATAAGTCGTTGGATTCGTCTAAATCGAGGTAGAGACATAGGACATTTAGCAGTCGGGTTTTTGTTTTTATATTCATCTATTGCGTTCGGGTGTTTTGTAATAGATAATTGTTACTTTTTCAAAATTATGAACGTTATATGTCACATGTTATGATTTATCCCTTAATCTTAAACTTTTGAAGTTATTATAAGCCTACGAGTATATAGAGAGATCAACAAACGCGACAGCTTAGCTAATATCATTACATAAGTAATAAGTATACTTCACTGAGATTTCGTCTTAAGACATAATTAATCTTACAATTTGACATACGAACCCATGTTATAAGTTATACCTAATTCTACAAGGTCTAAGTGCCTAATACCAATTAGTTGGCTTACGCAAAGTATACGTAATTTATTCTGATATCATACACAAAGTAAAGGCAAACAGTTTAGTTGGAGTCACGTAAACTAAGTCTACGTTTACTAGATCAATAGTACAGATTAGCAAAGTTCATTCCAAAGTACATGTTAACATTTGATTCTGATGTTGAGTACGTCAATGTTATTGCTTTTAGTTAGACGTAATGTGACTCGGTGAAATGTTTAAAGGTCGTAGTTCAAAACCTTTGGATGGGTTTATTTTCAAAGTGAGAGGAGTATAGGCCTTTTTCCACCACGCTGGCCACAATGACCAGAATAAACTTAGTAAAATCTGTCATATCATAATGGCATAATCATTAATCATATATGTGAGAGTCGAGGCAATATTTCTTACTTTTGGGATGAAATTATAAGATTATTAATTGGATTGTTTTAAGAGTCGAGGCAATCTTTCTTACTTTTCTGATGAAGTTATAAGATTATTAATTGAATTTTTGTAACCGTTGAGACAATCTTTCTTACTTTTCTGATGAAGTTATAAGATTATTAATTGGATTGTTGTAAGAGTCGAGACAATCTTTCTTAGTTTTCTAATATTGAAATGTTTGAATATGAATATGTTAGTATTGTTATAACATTTGCTATATCTTCTAACAGACATTTATGTATTAGTTCTGTTTTGATCAGAATAAGCTTGGTAAAACCTGTCGTATTATGAAGGTATATTAATTAATCATACATGTAAGAGTCGAGACAAACTTTTTTACCTTTCTGATGAGTGGTAAGATTATTGATTGGATTATTATATTTTAATTTTACTTGTAAATCCTTTAGTAAAACCACGGTTATAAGGTATATAAGGTAGTATCTACACTCGTAGGGACGAGTGTAGATACTACTATATTACCGTGGTAAAACGCTATCACACAATAAGGAATACTAAAACACCCAGACCCTAAACAAAACTTACCTTATATATGACCAGTGTTCAAATATTTCATCCGGGGAAGGAACCATAAGACAATTGATATAAACCGTAATAACTAAGATTTAATGACCGGACAGATGGTACCGACGTGACACAGCCAAGATTCAATCACTGCCCGAGGGTACGGAACTTCGGCTGTTATTTTGAAATTATAGTCCGGACCCCATTGAATGTCAGTACCATGAAGTTATTCAAACGTGCTCCGATTATGTCTCGGACGTGACTACAGTTATATTCTCAAGGTTTATGATTCTGGAGTCCAGACGTCTAACCGTCACCCAAGTAAGTAGAGTTGAGTCTGATAGTTATTTGTTTTTTAAACTAAATAATGCAAAAAAACGTATTTATATAGATTGGTGTATGAAACATTCTTTCAATGTTTAGAGTATGTCCTTCGGTTCTCCTTTATTGTGACGGCACGACACCGATACGGCAACGGCATTAACTGTTCTGGTTATATGAAATTTTTCTGTATCTTGTTGCACTGGCTCAAAACGACACCAGTTGTGGTGTTCAAATATTTCATTGGAAAAGGAACCATTAAACAATTGATATAAACCATAATAACTAAGATTAATGACTGGAGAGATGGTACCGACGTGACACAGCCAAGATTCAATCACTGTTCGAGGGTACGGAACTTCGGCTGTTATTATGAAATTATAGTCCGGACCCCATTGAATGTCAGTACCATGAAGTTATTCAAACGTGCTCCGATTATGTCTCGGACGTGACTACAGTTATATTCTCAAGGTTTATGATTCTGGAGTCCAGACGTCTAACCGTCACCCAAATAAGTAGAATTGAGTCTGATAGTTATTTGTTTTTTAAACTAAATAATGCATAAAAACGTATTTATATAGATTGGTGTATGAAACATTCTTTCAATGTTTAGAGTATGTCCTTCGGTTCTTCTTTATTGTGACGGCACGACACCGATACGGCAACGGCATTAACTGTTGTGGTTATATGAAATTTTTCTGTATCTTGTTGCACTGGCCCAAAACGACACCAGTTGTGGTGTTCAAATATTTCATTGGAAAAGGAACCGTTAAACAATTGATATAAACCGTAATAACTAAGATTTAATGACCGGACAGATGGTACCGACGTGACACAGCCAAGATTCAATCACTGCCCGAGGGTCCGGAACTTCGGCTGTTATTTTGAAATTATAGTCCGGACCCCATTGAATGTCAGTACCATGAAGTTATTCAAACGTGCTCCGATTATGTCTCGGACGTGACTACAGTTCTATTCTCAAGGTTTATGATTCTGGAGTCCAGACGTCTAACCGTCACCCAAATAAATAGAATTATACCGCGTGATCGCGATTTTAAAATAAATAATGTATTTAAACGTATTTATGTAGATTGTTGTATGAAAAATTCTCTCAACACTTTCTAGAATATATCTTTGGGTTCCTCTTTATTGTGACGACACGACATCGACACGACAACGGCATCAACTTTTGTGGATATATGAATTTGATCTACATCTTGTCTCACTGGCCCAATACGACATCGACTTTCAATTGCCGCCGACGACAATTGATACTTTAGGACATGTTAGACATGTATATTTATTATAATACGAATGTGTTAGTATTGTTGTAACATTTGCTATATCTTTTGACGGACATTTATCTATTAGTTAAAGACAAGCTCAAAAGGAAAAATCCTACATCAATAAATATTTTTTATTAAAAAGTATTTTTACCACAAGGAATTTAAATGTAACTATATATTAGCTCAATATACTAGTAATCTCAATATAGTAGCTATATATCAGAAATGATTCAGTCCAAATGTTAGGAATTTTACGGAATACGAGTCAATACAAAAAGCAAAAAGGCGCAATTTAGCTCGTACATTTATCAACGGTTCGTTTATAATAATGGATACAAATTGTATGCCGAAAATTGTTCAAGCCTTGACTGAAAGCAGAACAGAAAATTCCAACGCAATATTTTTAGTGTTCCGTAACTCAATTGAGAGGACGGAACGTTTTGCAGTAACTGGAACAATATTATACTGTAATCAATCTTGTTTGTCAGTCATTTTCGTTTTTCAGAAACATATAAACAAATTCCAGGTTTATATAAAGCACCACTGAAGTTTTAACCACTAAGCTATTACTGTCTACTAGTTAAAATTTTAGTGGTAGCTAAGTGATGTACGAAGTCGAAGCAAAGCTAGGAAGCTAACCTAAGCTGAGTAAAATATTCAAAGAAAATACTTGTCTACACGGGTCGCGATTCTTAGCCCGCATCCCCCCAAAAACACAGCTTAGTTTAGCTTAATAAAGCTAAGAAATTGAATGAATCAAGCGATCCGATAGCGGAAGTGAGACCCAACCATAGCTTAGCTACCTCGCACAAGTCCAGTTGAATGCCACCCTAATACAAGTAATGTTGCATAGAGCATGCGCTGTAAATCTGGAAGCATGAACCCCGTAATTCACATATCAGCCCTCTATGACATTACAATATGTACTCGCACATAGCTCATTCATAAGTAATACTGGTGACCACGGTAGATTAATACAAGTAAAGTTGCATAGACAAACTGCTGTCAATCTTTTGGCATGCACTCCGTAATTCCCATAGGTTGACCTATATGGTTGTTATATGTACGGAACATTTATCGCACGTTCCAGCTCGCACATAACCGTATCGTCCCTTTTCTCTCCCGATAAATCAATCGCTAACATTTCGACAGTGTACCAATACGCAGTTTTGATTCAGAGAGATTTAAAATAAATAGCCCAGCGACAAGGGAGTGAAAACATTTGGATGGATTTGAAAGGTGTTTTAATTTTCCTGTTCTACTTGATTACGTTAATTAACTCCTACTAACAGCGTTTTAAAATGATTGAAAGTTTTTGCTTGTAATTTTAAATTGAATCTATAGAAATACGAGAATAATAAGAACATTTGTTTTATTACAATGGCGTGGTGAAGCAGGAATAGCTTAGTGATTGCCTTGCCTTTTAAGCGGGAGGTTTGAGGTTCGAATCCCAGACATGCACCAAAGGTGCAAGACAAGTTGACAAGTTAAGCTCATATTAATTTTTTCTTGCTTAATCCGCTAAAAAACATCATAAGGAAACCTACACCCCTGCGTGTTCTTTAAAAAAAGTTCTCAAATGTATGCGAAGTCAATTCGCATTTGACCAGCACGGTGGACCATGGCTTTAAACACCTTTCTTTCTCATTGTAGACCAATGACCTTCAATGGGACAGTAATGGGTTGAGGACTCATTGTATAATACGAGTATAATTTTTTTGACGTGACAACGTCTTAAATTAGGTTGCGGCTGGGAGTCACTTATGAAAAAGTGTAACGCCCGGTAACGTTACGATGAGTCACCGAACGAGAGAGAGGCCCGCCGAATGCCTTGCGTCTCTCTCCCACTCAACTATGATCGGTCTGCCGCGCGCGCAGCACTAGAGAATTAGGCGCATTGAATCGGCGCATGCTTGTGTCTCTGTCTTTGTCTTTCTCGAACGTTCTTGGCGTTGGAAAAACAAGAAAGCGTCACAATACAAGTTCACACGTGTGGTTAAAGTATCGTCAGCTGTGTCTGTAGTGAAAATATGGAGTGCTTAGATTCGTCATTTATCATTTACAACAACTACAACAATAAAGGTAAATAATTGTACACTGATATTTCATTATCGTAAACTATGATTGATTGATTAATTGTTAGATTGACACAAAAGTTGAGAAACTGAGTTTATAGGTTATGTCATACTATTGATAAATGTTGATAGTGTTAAGTAAATTATTAGTTTAAAATTAATTAATTAATTAATTATTTTCTTTTGAAAAATGCAACCGTGTCATCAGTATTTTCTTATGACGTTGTCACGTTCAACTATCGTTAGTAAACCGACTTTACAGACAACCGATTTTTCCTTATTATTTCTATTTTACATGATAAAAAGGAAAGTATGTAAGCCTCTTTACAGTCAAAAATGAGACGGTTCCGATTACAAGCTATTAAACCGACGTAAACCTTTTACTGTCGAAAATATCACCAAAAAGCTTACCAAATTAACGCCATTACAAAAATACATTATCTCGAAGTAACATTTCAATTATGAACATTCCCAAAATATCGAGGTCGTTATGGCTGTCTGTTTGTTAATCGTTTTACATAAATCGAGCTTAGAGTAGGTGCCTCCTAAATGCCCTCAATTATCATCATCATCATCATCATCAACCCATTATTGTCCCACTGCTGGGCACGGGTCTCCTCTCATAATGAGAAGGATTAGGCCATAGTCCACCGCGCTGGCCAAGTGCGTATTGGTAGACTTCACATACCTTTTAAGATTTTTTTTTTTTTTTGCCCTCAATTATAGCCATTATTTATTATTCCATAATCAGAGATTTTGCGACATTTGTCTTAATATTATTCTGCTTTTAAATTACATGGATATTTCATAATACAGGAGTATCAGACACGTAGTCCACCTGATGATAAGTGGCTACTGCCGCCCATGGACATCCAAACTAACTCCAGATGGGATTAGATATTTCTACCTGAAGTCGGCCACAGATGTGCCGCTACCCCTAAGGACTCAGCTGAAACGCCTCGGAAAAGTATGTCTCCCTTACCACACCATCCTAACCAGAACACTGCAGCGCTTAACACAGCTGTTATGCAAAATAGGTGTGACGGTGGTGCCGCCGGAATCGAATCACAAACAGTTCTACCTCCTTCAAAATTTGTAAATAGGGAAAAGATAATTATATTAAGAGACTGTTTGTGAATCGTTTTACATAAATCGAGCTTAGAGTAGGTGCCTCCTAAATGCCCTCAAATATAGCCATTATTTATTATTCCATAATCAGAGATTTCGCGACATGACTCTTAATATTCGACGTTTAAGTTAAAGGGAATTAAGTATCACTTGCTTTAATGTTAGGGGAAATGAGGAAATCTTGAGAGATTTCCATAATGTATTATGATGAAGTATACCAACTCGCATATAAATAAAGAATAATATACCTCACTCTAAGCGGACAGTCGTACTTCAACAAGCGGTTCTTCTACTCTACCTCGTAATAAGATAGATTACGAGGTAGAGTAGAAAAAGATAGAAAATAGATAGAAATAGAAAGATAGAAGTAGTAAGGTAAAAAAAGATTTTTTAGAAAATACTACGATCAACATCATCAAACCAGTACTGTCCCACTGTTGAACACGGGTCTCCTCTGAGAATGAAAGGATATTCTCATATTCCACCGCGCTACGACACGAATTTGTAGACTTCACAAAATGTTTCTAAAAGTTTACGCAGGTTTATTCACGATGTTTTCCTTCACCACTTAAGCAAGTCATAATTAATTTCTAATACGCACATAGCGTATTAGAAATTAGTGTAAGTTAACATGACTTAGTAACGAAGGTAGTATAGGAATAGCTAATCCTTATCCTTACTAATATTATAAATTCGAATGTAACTCTGTCTGTCTGTCTGTCTGTCTGTCTGGTTGTCTTTTCTTCACGCCTAAACCACTGAACCGATTTTAATGAAATTTTGTACAAAAATAGTCTGACACCCAAGAAAGGACATAGGATAGTTTTTATCCCGGAAATCCCACGGGAACTAGGGATGGCGATCTAAGATCGATTAATCGGAGAATCGATCTTTTAGACCGAAAACATCGATTATTTTAATCGATATTAGTAAGGATTGAATCGTAAACTATGCATTTGATCAAGTGATGATCTTTAGCAAAGTTGAAGGTACGAGTTTTGATTTTTATGTATGTTAGTGTGTTATGTTATTTTCTTTTAAACGCGGGCGAAGCCGCGGGCAAAAACTAGTCTGTAATAAATGGATAAGAACCCTACCTGTAGACCGCCACAAATACGTTACTTCCTTTGATGACTAAGTTGACATCGGATAAGTGTATCTTCTTGCCACATCCTTCAAAGCAGAACACAGCACTTAACATTACCATTAAGGGTAATAGTTCTACCTCCTTCAAAATTTGTTAATAAAAAGAAATAATAATAGACGTAAATACATTATTTATTTAATTTATTTCACTAAACATAATCAACCCGTAATATATTTAAGTGAAAATATTACGCATGCGATTTTCATTTCCACGCGTCTGTTCCCGCGTAATGTATTCGCATTTTATTTGATGTGAGCGGCAGAGTAATAAAATTCATCAAACAAACAGAGTGGATTTTTGCATAATACGCCAACGTTGAGCTCAAGTAATGTAACGGTAACTAGGCTACGTTATTTTAAATAAAGCTTTGCACAATACGTATGTGGGCTTCGTTTAATAGGATTGAATCTTCATATAAATACAAAAGATGTTTTTTACACTCACAACTCCACTCTAGGATTCCGTGTCGTGGGTTGTATGGATACATATACGGACACGAACACCCAGACTGAGAACAGAAAACTAAATTCATCATTTAAATATCTGTTTGGCCGAGAACCGAAACCTGGACTCTGCGAGTCAGACCGGTATGGTGAGCGCCCTTTCACGCGAATCGTCGATAATAAAATTACGATGATGTGATATCATCATTGATATTGTTTTACCATACATTCTAACATACAATATTAGAACATTAGATTTACACGAGCTAATTTTCTTAGAAACTGTGTCGTATTGACGAGTCTTTTGCGTAAAGCTAATAGCGGCAACTTATGCTCAGGGTTGATTTCTAAAAATTAAAAACCACACACAAAAGAAGACCAAATATAATACGCCAGCGTTGAAGCTCAAGTAATGTAATTCTCTTTTCACAATACATATGTGGGCTTTGTTTAATGGGGTTGAATCTTACTTTTACACAAATGAAACTTTAATGATTTTGCCTGTAGCACTACCATGAGTTGGCATAGAAACGCCACTATAGAAATTGTAAATAGAAAACTATTGTCACTTTGCTAGTGAATAACATAACTACTATCGTTACGGTATTTCTTGACAACGTCTGTCAAATTAATGACTCATGGGACCGAATTTGTATGGCAATAGATCATAATGACATTCGCTAGCGATTTGATTTCGATAGGTTTTTTACGTTACGAGTGGCTCACACTACGGAATTTAGTTCTACGAGTAACCACCAGAGGCGCTGTACAATTTTTCATACATTTATTTTACGCAGTCGCTATCGAGTAATACTTTTGTAAACTCATGGTAATGCTACTGATATCAAAATATAACATTGAGATTTGTTCTGTGTTCGTCTTGATGGCTAATAATCGATTTTGACGAGACACCCTAATAGAAAGCAATATGGATTTATTTTACCCCGAAAATATCGTAGGGTTACTTCGTAAGCGTCTCGTGTTTCGGCACCGAAAACGTCCAGAGAAATGCTGTGAAGTTTTAAGCAGAAACTCCGACGTACCCAAGGAGGGAATCCATGAGGATTTATCCGCATTAAAAAGGGTAACTTCGTAAAAATTTAAACAAAAGACAGGGGAATTTTGGATTGAATTTAATTGAATATGTATAAATTCGTGTCCACAAGTTACAAGGAAGTCTTCATGAAAGACATATAGTCTTTTACTGAATTTCCAAAGGACTAGCCATCAAGTTAAAGAGAGTGCAGTCATCAAGTTCCTTCCAATCTAAATAGAAATAGTTTCCAAGTCAGAAAACATTACCAATACTGTGAATGGGATGAATTTAGAACGAACGAGCTTTGAGGTGTGCCGGGCGTAAAATTCCTATTTGCCTCCCAACTCTATTGAAGGAAGTAGGGATGGGATGATGGAAAAATCGACATTACGGGCAAAAAAAATCTATTATTATTTAATCGATCTCCAGCATTGGATCGATTCAGTGAATCGAACTTCATCTAATTTCTTCATCCTAAAAAATCGAAAGTTGATATTTTCGAAGTTGGTTGAATGTGTTATAGACATTAAATGGATACGTATTTCAGTACTTTTTTGGTCCTGATGACCATTTTTTCGCTATCCTAGGTCTTTAGCTGGAAAGATCGAAGTTCGATTTTTAGAGGATCGATTCTTTGGGCCTCGAATTTTTTGTGAATCGATTTGTTACACTTCAATTAGAATCGAATCAACAATCTATCTTTTCTCGGAAAGCATCGCCATCCCTAAAAGGAATCTCTTGGCGCCGGCGTTCATTAAGGGTATCACCTTATACTTTTATCCAGTTTAAGCTGGTTAAACCGGTTTCAACTAGTTTAAAACATGTCTTTGAATAATTTATTTGGATTCGGTGTTGCTTCAAATTGACGATTTGAGCAACGAAGTGATTTGATACGCTAAAGGTGTAAGATTCGAACCCAGGCTAGACAAACATGTAACTTATATATATGGTTTACTAGTTTTTGCCCGCGGCTTCGCCCGCGTTTAAAAGAAAATAATATAACATATACATAAAATACTATATACATAAAACTGAAAATTCGTACCCTCAACTTTGCTAAAGATCATCACTTGATCAAATGCATAGTTTACGATTCAATCCTGACTAATATCGATTAAAATAATCGATGTTTTGGGTCCAAAAGATCGATTATCCGATTAATCGATCTTAGATCGCCATCCCTAGTTCCCGTGGGATTTCCGGGATATAAACTATCCTTTGTCCTTTCTCGGGTCTCAGAGTATCTTTATACAAGATTTCATTAAAATCGGTTCAGTGGATTAGGCGTGAAGACGAGACAACCAGACAGACAGACAGAGTTACTTTCGGATTTATAATATTAGTAAGGATATTTTTGTTCTGAGTGTTTGTGTATTTTTTTTTTTATAATATAGAAGTAGCAGACGAGCACGCAGTCCACCTGATGGTAAGTGGCTACTGCCGCCCATGGACATCTGTAATCAACCCTCGATAGGATTCGATATTCATACCTGAGGTTGGCCACAAATGTGCCGCTACGCCTGAGGACTAAGCTGGAACATCTCGAAAAATTCTGTCTCTCTTACCATACCCTTCAAACCGGAACACAGCAGCGCCTAACACTGCTGTTATTAGGTAGAAATAGGTGTGGCGATAGTGTCGCCGGAGTCGAACCACAAAGGGTTCTACCATCTTCAAAACCTTCATCCTTCATCTTTCACCTTCATCTTTTTTATATGTCGTGGAACCACAGCGGTATTTACTCCACTACCTTGTATCAAAATATTAATCAATGCACCTAAGATTTGAACCCCAGACTAATAACCAATGTTGAATAAGTATCAGAATGCAATTCTAATATCTTTACCTCCTTCATCAAATCTAATTAACACGCCAAACGCATTTTGATCTGACCAAAAAGACCAATTTCTCTAACACCTACCAAAATATCCAACGATTTTATTTTTGAACTAAAGCTAACTATTCCCTATTTATACTAAAATAGTATAAATGGGGAAAGGGCTTAACCTTGCAAATATCGAGCGAACAGCGCTGAGGAGTTTAGTAGTCCGCGATTTATTTATAGTTTCTTAGTAGTAATAATAAAGTAATAAATTATACCTATTTATATTTTTTAATGTCTTAAATATGCTTTTAGCTTGTAAAGCATTTGTCAGAACATAAAATATTATATTTCTTTTTTAGCTATAATTATATTTGATAATACAGATCATAGAACGAAATAAGAATGCTTGATCCATTTATAATACTTTAATAAAGCTAAATATCAGTGTATCTAAGAAGTCCGAAAATTATATTTTTGCTAATCCCTGCCTGCCAAAACAAATGTCCTACGATCGTATGTTTGAAACGAAGCTAACTATATAAATGAGGAAGGGCTCAACCTAGTAAATACCGAGCGAACAGCGCTGAGGAAAGTTTAGCAGTCCACCAATTACTCATGAAAGAGCAGACTTAATTATTTTCATTTAACAGATTATGCTGTACAGACGCTGGCAGCGCTACGCTGAACAACTCTGCTGATATAATTCAGCAACATGAAAGAAACTCAGTGGTGTGTGTGACGTAACATACTTTTTTTAGGTACAAAGTTTAAGACCATAGTGTACAATGATAATATAAAGTAATAATTAATACCTACTTATATTTTTTAATATCTTAAAAATGCTTTTCCGTTGTAAAGCGTTTGTTAGAAATTAAAATATAATATTTCTTTTGTGGC
This sequence comes from Epargyreus clarus, assembly GCF_041222505.1. NCBI lineage: Eukaryota > Metazoa > Arthropoda > Insecta > Lepidoptera > Hesperiidae > Epargyreus > Epargyreus clarus. The sequence continues at coordinate 11,875,089 of NW_027332213.1, forward strand.
TATAATTTTATTTGATTAAACAGGATACAAAAACAAATAATAATGTTGACTTCATTCTTAATATTTTATTTAAAGCAAAATATCTGTGTATCTTAGAAATCCGCAAATTACCTTCGTTTGCTAACATTTTTGTCAGCCTACCAAAAGATACACAAAAATACGTACAGCACGTTTGAACCTAAACTAACTATATATATGGGGATGGGCTCAACCTTACAAATACCGAGCGAACAGCGCTGAGGAAAGTTTAGCAGTCCGCCAATTACTCATGAACGAGCAGACTTAATTATTCTCATTTAATAGATTATGCTGTACAGACGCTGGCAGAAGCGCTAAGCTGAACAAGTCTGCTGAAATAATTCGGCAACATGAAAGAAAATCAGTGTTGTGTGATGAAAAGTACTTTGATTGCACAGTATAAAACCATAGCTTACAATGATAATAGTAATGTAATAATTAATACCTACTTATATTTTTTAATATCTTAAAAATGCTTTTCGGTTGTAAAGCGTTTGTTAGAAATTAAAATATAATATTTATTTTGTGGCTATAATTTTATTTGATTAAACAGGATACAAAAACAAATAATAATGTTGACTTCATTCTTAATATTTTATTTAAAGCAAAATATCTGTGTATCTCAGAAATCCGCAAATTACCTTCGTTTGCTAAAATTTTTGTCTGTGTACCGAAAGATACAGAAAAATACATACAGTACGTTTGAACTTTTTTTTTTTTTTGTTTTCGAGGGGGAAACCTTCAAAAGGTACCCCGTGCCGTGGGAGAGACACAGGGTTATGTGGGATTCTTACCGCACTAAAACCCCCCCGGTGGCCGACCTCGGCGTTGCCAAGAGGACTCCGAGATCTCCAACGGAACGCAACCGGAGTCCTCTGAACGCGTTGCCCCTTCGGGCTCCGCCCAGAGGAGCTTCAGGACTCGCCACACCGTCTGGTATTTACGACGGTATGCGACCACACACACCGCCGTCCTTCCCGGAGTTGCTTGCCGGACGGCTCGACCTCCCAATCTTGCCGCCCGCACCTACCTATTAGTACCTATTAGTACGTTTGAACCTAAACTAACTATATACATGGGGATGGGTTCAACCTTGCAAATACCGAGCGAACAGCGCTGAGGAAAGTTTAGCAGTCCGCCAATTACTCATGAACGAGCAGACTTAATTATTTTCATTTAACAGATTATGCTGAACAGACACTGGCAGCGCTAAGCTGAACAACTCTGCTGAAATAATTCGGCAACATGAAAGAATCTCAGTGGTGTGTGTGATGGATCATACTTTGTTAAGGTGCAAAGTATAAGACCATAGTTTCAGTGGAGTATTTGAAGGTTAGGTCCAACTTTGTACCTGTTTATGTCTGTTGTTTTCTTATTGCTTGAAGGTCTAAAAGTAAGTTATTTATTGAAAGAGGACTTATTTTCTGCACAAATAAAACTCGTATTCAAAAAGAAATATTTTTGGTGACTATGTACAAACGAAGTAATACTGTGGTATATGACATAAAAAACTTATATTACATTGTTTATAACGCTTAACCGCAGACATGATATCACTTTATACATAAAAATAAAGAAACTTTTAATGTAAATATTATTCTTATTTTATAATAAAGGGGATCGCAAGGTTAATACGTTACTTTTTGACCTTAAAACATAACAGTTTTTACGAATTCACGTAAAATGAACCGTTGAATCTACTCTGAGAACTCTTGACTTATAAATTATTAAATAAAATACTTTGTACTAATATTGAGGAAATATTTCTCAAATACCCGTTCACTAAGTTTCAATTATCATTTTAATATTTTCACAAGAATTTTTTCATAAGCAATATAAGTTACTGAGAAAACAATATCATAAAGAAAATTGCTTAAAACATTTTTTCCGCTTCAAAGCAGCTCAAACAAAGCTTCGTTATAAATAAATGGAGGAATCGCTACTCCTTACGCGCGTTCCCAATAAATAAGGATATGGACCAGTATTGGGGATAAATCGCCTTATGAATATTTATGTGCTTATGAATATTATAGTACGAGATCCGGCTGCGTGATTTCTATGTTCGCTGGTTTTTAATCAAAATATAATTTCGTAACTTAAATATATATGTTGTCTATAGATTTAGTTTAAATAGTATTTTATTGTATTTTAAACTATTTTATTTGTTTTACATAGATAAATACTTATGTTTTGTAACTTATTTATTATTAAAAGTATGTTAAAGCATCGTAGTTATCAAAAATGTACGACTAAGTCTACAAGTACTTATTATCCTATCTTACATGACGAAAAGGAATTATAAAAATCTTAATTAAATCTTAACAAATGCATTTTATATGTAAAGCCTTTGGTCATACAAATATCGTCGGATCGTTGACTATTGTATTCCTGTTGTCGCTATGTTTGTATTTGAGATACAATAGAAATTCTAATGTAAATTTATTATCTAACATCTCATAACGTTAATATCTAACAGATACATATACTTGACCGAATCTGGTAGAACTGCAATCTTACGAGTAGTTTAATTCGATAACAATATTATCATGACATGTTTGATTTATTACATATTTGTTATTAACTAACTGTTTACAACCAAGTGAACTGTATGGTCATTTTTTACATCTATGAAATAATGTATAACAAAATTAATAAACTCATAATTGTTTCACAAATTTAACCAAACCAGTCTCTACTGCACTAGCGCTAGCAAATTCTAATATAGGCCTCAGATGGAGACCTATGACCGAGTCTGGTAGTCCTATCCTAATTAAATTCAATTACAGATATTTATGGGCGGCAGTAACTACCAGGTGAACCTAATATTCAATTTAAAAAATGTAAAACAAAACGCACAAAATCACAATAATTTCACAGCATAAGTTAACCAAACCAGTCAATACTGGTACACTTTAGCGCTAGCATTCGTACTTATTGGATCTCATTCAAGCAGCATGCACAGAACATGTATTGTATGCTTCCATTCAAATACAAGCACACTGGTCTCCGTCTGCCTCTTGTACGGACAAAGCATTACGTAATGCTTTATAGCCACCAAGGAGATTGCTTACTTCTATTCCTATGTTGTGGATTTGTTCATTGAAGATTTGAGTCGCATCTTAGAGGAACAAAAGTTACAAATGGGATCTTGGTTTAATCCTTACTTTGTACATTAAAAATATACTCTTGTAGTTGTTTTTAATACCACTGATCATGGGTTAACCCTTACTTTGTACAATCAAAATATAATTTTATAGTTTTTAATTAATAAGTATAAGGTTTTACAGTCTATTATAATTATTTTGTGGGTCAAATTGCATTTGATTACATGATACATGAATTCGAATATAGGCTTCAGACAAAGCTACGTATTTATAATCGAATCTGGTAGGACTGTAATCCTAGTTAAATTCGATTACAAGTGTTTATGGGCGCCAGTGAACCTACCTGTATAGCAAATGCATACAGGGTAAGTGTAGCATGCACTTCACCTGGAAGTAAACATTTACTACATCATTTTAAAAAAATGTATAAACAAACTCATAACCTAACCAACCCAGTCAATACTGCACTTTAGTGCTAGCATTCGTACTTATTGGATCTCATTCAAGCAGCATGCACGGGACATGTATTGTATGCTTCCATTCAAATACAAGCACACTGGGCTACGTCAGCCTCTTGTACGGACAAAGCATTACGAAATCCCTTATAGCCACCAAGGAGATTGCTTACTTCTATTCCTATGTTGTGGCTTTGTTCGTTGAAGATTTGAGTTGCGTCTTAACAAAAGTAGGATTAAATATCATGGGGTAATCTTTACTTTTTATTAATCAATATGTAGGTACGATAATAAGGTGTAAGTGTGTAGTCTTGTAGACTGCATCGCCAGCGCAAGCTGCCCCTCTTACATTAGTGCTCTTAAGGGTAATTAGAACCGATCACACCTGTGTTTTATTTCTACCTAGATATAAAACCCTAATTGGAGTTGATTACTGAAGTTGATGAGTATCAGTAACTACGTAACTTCGGATTGCCTGTACCTATTATCCTTAGCTAAATAACAAAAATGTAAATTTACAAAAACTCTATTTTTGTTTTAAGGTCCTTGTATACCCCTATTCCACTCATGTTATTCTATTGAAGTCTATATCATCCTTTCTGTATTTTCTCTTCATTTTTAACACGCTTTTATTATATAACTTAATCTTTACCGTTTCAAATATTATTATTACTTATATATATGTTATTTTCCACGTGTATTCCAAAGAGCTCTTGTTCCTTAAATTAGAATCATTGACAGTGGACTTTTAGTAATCCTCCGGCATACCCTTTTCCATCTTGTTGCGGTCGGAACCCTCTTCCTAATCCTGTGTGAGAGCTTACTTACGTATGCATTTACGTCAGTTCTTAAAATTGTACCGGCATTTGTTCAGATATCTCCTTTATATTTTGTTTTATGTTTTAATCTGGTTGACCCAGTGAGTTACTATCGCCTGCCTATTTCTAACGTAGTAGGTACTTGCGTTAAGATAAAAGGGTATGCAAGTTGACTTTTATGAAGTCCTCTTCTTTATCTTGTCCTCGGAAGTGGAAACACTTCGGTGATCGACTTGGTTAAAGAGTTACGAGTACAGATGTAAGACGATGGCGACAATGACCACTTAACACCAGGTAAACTGAATTCTCATTGCCTATTTAAAAATATATTTTAAGTGGTAGAACACGGTAATGAGATAAAGGTGATACCATCTATAAGACCAATGCAATAGCGGTGTTAAATGCTACATGGTGATTTAACAAAGGTAAAAAGGGAGGGCTCCTTTTTCCTTTTAGGGCTCAAAAGGGACCGACTTACAGCTCAATTTCAATCGTATTTATGATTGGTAATAAATACCCATAGGTGAAATTGACTACTTTCCATCAAGCACGAAGCACGCTTTCTTGGTGACTAGAAATTATAAGCAAAAATATAAAAAGTCCAAATATCTTTGATTTACACGATAAGTATAAGCTGTAAATAGTAACTTATTCTACTTTTAGTAGATACCCATTTATAGCAAAAATACGAAAAAGAAATCGCTTCCCATGTCTAAAATCAATCTTAATCTGTAGTAAAAGGCACCCAAATAGAACCTTTCCTGTGTAATTGAGTTAACGTTGGCTGTATTCATGATCGTATTCGAAAAGGCGAAAGAATATCGCAAGATACAATGTTAATAAGTAATTAAGGGCCCATAATAAGCCAAATTAAGACGGCGTGAGGCTGTAATTAATCACGCCCATAAAGTAAGATGGAAATTGGAGCATTTTCATGTATTTTGCCGTAACATAATATAAGGTTCGGTGAATAGACGCCATTTATAAGGCAATAAATTTATTTTGAAAAATGTGACGAATATTACTTGATGATTATTTTTCCTTCAATGTTTTCTTCTTTAGACTAGATTAATTTTCTTTTAATACTATTTTTAGTCGTGTTGTCCTTTTCATATACAATATATTTCTGCTTGTGCGCAGTTCGCTGAAGAAAGCTAAAAATAGACCAAACTGGAAGGTTATACTGGACCAGGCCAACGTCCATGCGTGGCTGTAGCATCTTAGATGATGATGACGATGATGAGGAATTCACGAGGTAATAGTTGACCAGTGTAATTAATAACATATATAGATTTATTTTACGATTTTTAGTGCGTCATAAATTTTATGTTTTTTGTTTTTATTAAAGTATATCTTATATATAAACTCGTGTCACAATGTTAGTGTCCGTACTCTTCCGAAACGGCTTTACCGATTTTCACCAATTTTTATATGCATATTCAGTATGTCTGAGAATCGGCTACTCTTTATTTTTCATATCCCTAATTGATGAGGGTTGTTTACCCTTAACATTTTTTTATTTATATGGCAACACAACGTTTGCCGGGTTAGCTAGTATTATTATAATTACTAATACGTACTAACCTATAACCTTTTGACATAGAAAATAAACTTAAGATTTTTAGCACATTTAATAAATATTTCGTCCTATTTTTTGTTTTCGTCGAAAGGATCTTAGAACTCGTAAAGGTTTAACCCTGTTTAAACGTACGTGAGTTCTATTACGAACTGAATTATTTATTTCTAAGGAAAAAATACCTTTCAAGACGAATGTTAGCAATTTATTTAAGTAAAAGAGCGTTTAGTGTTCTGAGTCCAGAGTTACTCTTAGCAACATACTTAAAGTTACTTAAATACTTTTTCTTAGGTAAATAATATAGTGAATTTCATTAACAATCTTGAATGACGAATATAGATTCAACTTCCAATCATTTATTTTTAAGATTTAAAAAACGTAATACATTTTCTTCTAATATAACAACCTAGTGCATCACACGCTCTCATTACTGCAATGTTACAAAAAAATAATCTGTAATGTTCCCCTCTCGTTTCGAGAGCAGAGTAGAGCTATGGTATTCTCTGCCTGTCGTAAGAAGCGACTAGACGGAGACTGGGTGCAGGGTACAAACCGTAGTAATGGGATCCGCCAAGTTAGTGATTCCGGGAAGGACCACGTTGTGTGTGGCCGCATTGTAATCACACGAAGTTGTGGTGAGCGTAGAAATCCAACACAACAGCTCTACCGAAGCACAGCGCTCAGAGGACTGCGGTCGCGTTTCTTTGGACACGCCGGAATCTTCCAGATAGCGCTAGGGTGGAAATTCAATGGGTAAAATCTAAATACATATAACTCACAGGTTACTGACTGACAAAGTGATCTATCAACGCACAGCCCAAACCACTGGACGGATCGGGCTGAAATTTGGCATGCAGGTAGATGTTATGACGTAGACATCCGCTAAGAAAGGATTTTGATCAATTCTACCCCCAAGGGGATAAAATAGGGGATGAAAATATTACTTCGTAACGCGAGTGAACCTGCGGGCAAACCGGGTATCTTGAACATTTCCCCTCAACAAAAAAGACTACGCACTATAATACGCAGTCCTTCCCACTCACAGATGTAATCCTCGAATCTGAACTCTAACAGTACAAATCTGGTGAAGGAGCGCCCTTAGCAGAATGAACCAATTATAATTTCAAAGTAGAGGCAAACTCATTCAGTACGGCGTATAGCAGCGGCTTTGAAGCTATCTGGTTGTAATGGAAAATTAGAAACTTGTATTACTATACTAATGTTTAACTCGGAAAGTTTGTGGGCTTGTTCGCGCATTGTCGTCTACGTTCTACAGATTTGCTAAGACATGAGATTTTTTTTATTTTCTTAATTTTATAAATAAATATATACTAGTATTCATAGATATAGTACTACGTCTTTATTAGTAGTATATCTATGCCAGTATTATTATTATAAATATCGCCAATGAAATGAGTAAGTAAGAGTTTTCTGTCAATCTCTCTCAGTCTTATTGCTGAGAAAACAAAAATTAAAATTATTTTTTTCGAATTTTCGAAGTTCCAAGAAATTACCTATTTTTATGAAATTACTAAATAAATAAATGCAATTCAGAACCTATTTTAAATATAGTGTCAACATTTTCTTCTAGTCATTAAGATCATTTTTTTTTTATTAGCTGTCTAACATTTACACAGCTTACTACCCACATTGTCCTACAAATTGCGAAGTACGTTATTCCAGTCCGCCAGTTTTATAGTTTATTTATATTATATTATAGTTAAATTACAAATCTTGTAGGATTAATAAAAGTTACCCTTTTTTTGTAGGACATTGTTTTATTTAGATAAAAATTATATTATCCTATCACGTGATACCTTTGTCCTACAGTTACTAATAAAAAAAATAATCCTGCGGAATTAACATCTTTTCAGCGTAGGTCCGAGATGACATACCATGTAATTTGTAGGACAATGTGCATGGTAGACTATGTAAATGGTAGACAGCCAATAAAAATCAGCTGGTTAGTAATTATTTTTCATGACCTTGTTTATGATACATGTTGGAGAGGGGGGACGCCTTAATAAAAACCTTATATTTTGTAGGACAAATATTTTTTCACGTTATTTAAATAATTATCTTGATAATTAACAAAGAAAAATTTGGTTACTAATAAATTTTTAGAATTCGTCCGGTCAACATATTTTATCCTTGCTGCCCCATCAAGCTACCATTTACCAACATTGCTGTAAGGAAAAATGTTGGGCGTCTTGTCGAAACGAAGCTACTCACGAAAAATCAGCTTGTTATTAATAAATGATGAAAACTATACTAGGGATCCTGTACCAATACTGTTTCACCTGTTATGTATATTGCTTATTGTTAAATTTCAACTGTAAGTGTGCAATAAAGAGTATTTTATCTTATCTTATCTTACTTATGATCCGGTGTAAAGTACATAATTACTCCGTAACTAAATTTGACACACGTCCTTCAAACCGTACCGCAGAAAGAGGTAATTGAAAATAGCTCGCTTCTCGTTCTGGCGCATTGGGATTGCCTTTTTATGACCCAATTTTTCACGTGGCCTTCTTCATTTCGCTGGCATCCTCCTTCGATTTAATATTCCTCTTTTATGGCGGGAAAATGATTTATTATCGGAGACGCCGCATCTCGTTGATATGGGACTTACGCAAATCGCGGACGCGTGGCCAAATGCTCCGCTCAGATTGTTTTCGACCAACGATTTCGCTCCGTTACCTATTTTTGAATAAGCCTTGAAACAAAAAAATGTTTTGTACGAAATAGAAATGTAGATTGAAGGATTTGGAAAATAGAGCTAGATTTTATACGAGTAGAGTAATCGAAATATTGAAATATTATTTTAACACAAATTCTTTGAAAAAATTCAAAATATTATAAATAAAGAATCCACGTGTAAGTATAAATTACTTAACGGCTATAGTAAATTACTAAAATCTTATTAGATGTCTATTATCAAGTGCCGATAAAAAATAACAAATATAATAAAATAAAGGTTTTCTGAATCAAATCATCAGAATCTGAAGTGATTGAATTTAGAAAATATTAACTGCGATGTACAAAAAAATATTCCATCAAAACCAGCTCTTAAATAAATGAAGATTGTTTTTATAAAAACACAATGCCGACCTTAGCACGGAATAATAAAGGAAAATTGGGTACCTGTCAGTTACAGAGAGGGAAAATCTTTAAATAGAAAGAAATCAAACAAATAGAAAGCTTCACAATTTTCATGATTTCATAATTTTCAATCAAAGGCATAGTCATAATTTGATTAATGTTAAGACGATTTTCAAAGACATTTGACATTTTGTGAATGTTAAAATGTTTTTGACAAATTTTACTAATGGAATTCCTAATAGCAACAAGAGTCGAAAATGGTAGCCAAAAATATAAATTTAATAGGAATCTTATATGAAGGAGGTATATTCCTATAGCCATAATATTCGCCATTAACTCGTTTGTGCCCTATTGCTGGGCTAGGGTATTTTTGGAAGTGAGTAAGGTTTAGGTTCAGGACATAACTACTGTAACAAGACTATACTGTAACAAACAGGCTTGACTCGCATGATAAGTGTGGATTTACAAACATCACAAACTTTAAAAAAAAAAGTAGGCATATTTGTTTCCTGACGATATTTCTTCGCCTTTAAAAAATATTTTTATAATAACCCCGGAAAATTAAGGTGCCTCAGATACAAACCTGGAACTCTCTATAAGGAAAATAAATTCAGAAACTGTCTTTGAAGCCTTGAAAGTAACAGCTCAAAACTCATACATTAAGTCCTGTAATTAAGAGAAACCTTTCGCTCACATCAAATATCATATTCCCGGAATATACAAATAAAATCCAACTCACGCGATCAAACCCGTAATGAAAAGTTATTCAATGCGAAATAAACGAAAACAATATCATAATGTATTTTAATATCATCGGGACCTCTCCCACGGGGGAGAAAATTGAAGGGAGCGTTATACACGGCACTGTTTATTATTTGGCGGATAATGAGGACCCTCTGATACAATATTACGTCCGGTGCCAAACGACTTGCATCAGCGTCCAAATGGCAGGACCGTGTCGAAATCGTGTTCATTACTTTTTATATGTCGTTACATAGGTGTGTGCTAAACGGTACAAAATATGCTACGAGTATATGTGTTCATATTACGTAGGATTTGTTACCGTTGATATTTTGTTCCATACGACATCCCTCAAGGTAATCTTTTAGGACCAGTTTTGTTCATACATATAAAATTGTTAAGGATGATGATTACAATATTCTATGTATCTAATTTATAAACTGTATTTAATAGTAACATTCATATCTTCATCAATAAATCTAAATTGTTTGAAGTTTGCCTACAATGCAATAATCTTTATAGGCGCAACTTCGACCAATGATATGCTTTCTGTATGTAATGTAGAAAAGAAAGATGAAGTAAAACACTTTATCTTTTTTTACGACATCAGAGCTTGTCTATTTTGCTGAGACATAATTGCCTTAATGACTTAATTGCGATTAGTTATTCTCTCGTGAATCACTTGACAAAAAATACCTTTTTCCTTTTACTCGAGTTTATAACACTTGCGTCCATCGTTTTATAGGTACTATTCTTGTCATCAGCCCCGCACACACGTGGATAGTGAAGGAACTGTAGCATCTTAAGATCTCTGCTAAAATTATAGCGGATGCACGATCACGTATTTATAGTCAAAAATAGGATTAAAAGCTAAAAGGCACGCGCGCGCATATACTTTTTGTACGCGGTTTTTTACGCGCGGCATGTTTTTTTTTTCTTTTTTTTATAATATAGGCGTAGCAGACGAGCATGCAGTCCACTTGATGGTAAGTGGCTACTGCCGCCCATCGAAATTTGTAATCAACCACAGATAAGATTAGATATACCTACCTGAGGTCGGCCACAGATGCGCCGCTACCCCTGAGGACTAAGCTGGAACGCCTCAGAAAAGTCTGTCTCCCTTACCACACCCTTCAAACCGGAACACAGCAGCGCCTAACACTGCTGTTATTGGGTAGAAATAGGCGCGGCGGGCGCCCGCTCGCATACTGTTTCTCAAATCGGTTGAACGCCGTCACAATATAACACGTGTTGCACGCGATGGATGCCCTCAGCAGGCTTCAGGCCGTCGGGAGCGTCCCTCTTACATAAACCCACGTGTCAGGAAAAAGGTCCAAAAATTATGCAACAGCGGTTCTCTTCTAATATAGCTTTCATTTTGTTGATTATAACCATACGAATAATGCCTGCCCTGTCATTTACTCAACCATTAATGTTAATATGCCTAACGTGTAGCATACATGTTTGCGAAATGAGACCCTTTAATGCGTTTACATTTACTTCGTTGGGCTTTATTCAAATTAATCCTCTGTTTGCATTAGAGTGATCGCATCTGTTGCTTACATTTAGGAGAAGTGTGTCATCCTCATATATTAATGGCATCTCATCATAAATTTAAAAATCGCGTTATGACGTGTGGCTACTGTGTAAGGTGCGGCCCGGGTTTGATACTATCAAGTCCCCAGTAGAAATAGCAGAATTTTAATGTAATAACGCCAGAATTTCTAATTTAACAGTTTTACTTTCGACTAGTGTTCGTTTAGTTTCGTCCAGTAGTCGAAATTCAAAACACATCATTATTGAATATAGGAACCTTCTATTTCTATTTTTAATTGATAAAACAAAAATTCGTATGAAACAAAAGTACTCTGTTGAAATACAAAAGAGAAAAAGATACTGCCTTTTTTTTCTAGCTATTTTATCCTCAGGGGTTTCCGCGCATCTGAGGCCGACCTCAAGTAGGAATATCTAATCCTATCTGGGGTTGATTACAGATGTCCATGGACAACATTAGCCACTTACCATCAGGTGGACTGCATGCTCGTTTGCTACTCCCATATTATGAAAAGAAAATCCACTTCATCATGTGTATAATTTTCAAAGTTATTGCCGCTTACAGGATAACGGAAGGACGTGTGTCCATGCACAGGGTTATAAGCCAAAAGTCCATAAATCCATCACACTGTCTGTCATGGCACGCCAAACGGTTGGATGCTGATAAAGCACGCGTTCATAATCTATGTTGTTTGTTTCTACATTAATGATGTCAGATATTAATGTCATGTGCAGTTGAAGTAGAGATTGGCAACATAGATTGTAACTTTATTTATAAAAGGTACGAGTAAAGCTTGACAAGCAGTGAAAAGTAAGTAGGATGTAAAAAAAAGATACCGTCCGAATTGATAACCACCTCCTTTTTTAAGTCGGTTAAAAAAACTTCGTTAAAAGTTGAACTCATGCCGCTTAGTAGAATATTATGTCTTGCTGGTAGCTTTGACATGGACATACAAACAAAAAAGTACAAGAAGTAAGAGGGCCCGACTCAAAGACACAAAATTATTTACTTATTTAAATATTTATCTGGCCGGTAATGAAACCCAAGAATACACAGAAAATTAAGAATACCGGTCGTGCTAAGCATAAATATATTTATAATACTGAACTTATTTGCTTATAAACTCCAAAACGCATTTCATCATACGATTTTGTGATAATAACTAGCAATCATTATTAAAAATAAAAAGCCCGACTGCCTATCTCACTGCCAAGATTTAGACATATCCCATAGATTAGTAAAGATACTTCGCCGTCTTGAAATAGAATGAAGCCACAAACGGCTTATTATTAAGTTCTTTTTTTTAATTCTTGAAAAATAAAAACATTTTTACTTAGAGTAAATTTACGAATAAATAACTAATACTGCGTAATTTACATAATAATTAAATAATTATTTCAAATATTTTAGGGACATTTTAGCACGGAGACGTGGCAAAACATTTTACGCAACTATTTCAATTCTCAAAACTGGGTACATTTTCTTGTTAGGAGTGAGTAATCTTTACTAATTTATGACGTATCCAAGCACACTTCATACGTTAAAATCCGTCCAGCTGTTTTAGCTGTAGGGTGTACCAAATGAATGAGACATACGTAAATACATCCGCTCGCAAACATTACCCTCTGTAATCTGATAAAGAAAGTCTTGTCCAAAAATGAGACGAATTTAAAGACAAGAAAAACAACGTATCGATAATGTCCCTGACATGTGGCATCCATATTCATGCACATAACGTTTACATGTAGATCGCGCTCTATTCAAATTGATGTAGTGTTTGTAATGGAGCGCCGCAGCTGTCGCCGAGTTAATAGCTTCAACGTGACCTGCCCTTGGAGCGCTGAACGTCGGTGGCATCTTGTATTTATTATGTATCCGCATAATAGATCTGGGTCAAAATAAACCCAATGACGGAATTTAGGCTTCTCTTAATTTTTGTACGCGTATGCTGGATCAGAAATCATGTTTTTAGATGTAAAAAACATTTTAAGTGAGATATTGTTAAGATTATATATACTGCTAATTACGAGTAACATTTTGACTACCTTGAAAGTATTACAACATTGGAATTTTAAAAAAATGAGACAGATTAAAACTAAAATATTTTATCAAAACGCACGACTATGCGTTAGATATTTTTTTTTTACTTTTATGACAAAACTTATATTTTATAACAGTACGTATCGTGTCCATAAAAAATTACTTCGATTATTTTTATTATGAAAACATAAGACAACATTCTATGTGTAACTTATTTGAATGTATGTTGCGCTCTATTCAAATTGATGTGGTGTTTGTAATGGAGCGCCGCAGCTGTCGCCGAGTTAATAGCTTCAACGTGACCTGCCCTTGGAGCGCTGAACGTCGGTGGCATCTTGTATTTATTATGTATCCGCATAACAGATCTGGGTCAAAATAAACCCAATTGCGGTGGGGTTTTTTGAAGGTGAAAATATAAATTGATGATAACTTGAATCCATTCAAGTGAGATATTTTAAACGTGTATCAATAAATACTGACTGTAACGACTGACCATTTAGATTTATCTTTCAAAACTTCACTATTTTTTCTAAACTTCGTGTATATTATTACCAAAACTCTGCAATTTTTTTATTGCTCTCCACTTACATTACATTTCCAAATCGTTTATTATTATTAAAGTGAACCCTATCCAAAATATTTTATATATATATTTTTATATATTATTCCATATTTAGGTATCATCATCATCATCACTAATCAAGACATGTGTTAATTATCATATTATTATAGACATGCCATGCTACTCGTATGCAATACATTTGAATGTAGATCGCCATTCTATTGTAAATGTGTAATGGAGCGCAGCTGTTGCCGGGTTGTTCGGTTCAACACGAACATATTAAACATATAACTCTATTTTCTACAATATAGTTGAACGTCTTTAGCTTATAGACCCTTGCGAAATTTATAATTAAACCTAACGATGAGGCAATCGATCTTCCTGACGAAGTAGTCACTACTAATCGTCGGCTTAAAATTAAAGTTTTTTTTGCACCTATTTCATAGAACTTCATATCATAGCGCTTTAGGAATATGTGATATCTCGTAGAGAAATTCATTTCTCGTGTACTATTTCACCCTTAAGAGCAAAAACAGGCTCTGAATACTGTTGCCACCTTCACATCTATGAACAAAAACAGCGATTGACAGTAGTCATTAAAAAAGGTTATGAATTCAATACAAAGAAACCACTTAATAATACTGTATCCTTAGTATGAGTTTTTACGTTTTCACAAAAATGACTGTTTTGTTATTTGTTTAGCGCCCCTAGCAGATTGATAATAACTGATTGGAATAGTATGGGTAATCCGTAAACAAAAACAAAAACAGTAGTTTTTGTAAAAACGTAAAAACTCATACAAAGGGTAATGATCTAAGTGTGACTGATTGTGTACTTGTCTTTGTATGCCTTAGTGTACTTATATTGAATCCTACCTTGGAAATATGTATTTAGGAATCGTTTTTATCACGTTACCGATCCCCTGAGTCGCACGAAGACAGAAATCCAACCTGAAATCAATGACAGATGCATCGGAGCCCCTGAGGATTAAGCAGAAACGCCTCATAGAACAGGAATCCTTCCTGACGTCGATCACAGATACGTTGCTGTCTCAGAGGATTAAGCTGGAATGCCTCAGGTTACCATCATTGCATCACTATAGTAACTGTTTAATAAATCTAGATTAAGGACAAGAAATAACCGATACCAAAAATTAATTTTGTTAGATGGTAAATTTGTGTACAATTATGGTGTACAATACATGGTCAATTTAAATAAATATAGTTAAATGAAATTATCAGGGATAAAATGTTTATTTCTAAGTTTATTATTATTAATGTCATTCAACGTAGTCATACAATTTGAACAACATGGACCTTTTTTATAATATAAGAGTAGCAGACGAGAACGCAATCCATCTGATGGTAAGTGGTTACTGCCGCCCATGGACATCTGTAATCTACCCCAGATAGGATTAGATACTCCTACCTGAGGTCGGCCACAGAAGCGCCGCTACCCCTGAGGACTAAGCTGGAACGCCTCGGTAAAGTCTGTCTCCCTTACCACACCCTTCAAACCGGAACACAGCAGCACCTAATACTGCTGTTATTAGGTAGAAATATTACCTGTACCCAATATTACCATTTCCCTATTACTATTACTTATATATCCCATGTAAAATTCTACAGTCTACTTACGAAGTCATCTATCTAGAATAGTGACTGTTCACACACAGTAAAGCTTTATCGCTAGGCAAAAATAAGACATTAATGTAGAGCGTTACACTCAAAGTTATGTGATGCTTGTAAAATAACCCTGCTATCGCCGGATTAATAGTTAAAACGTGACGTTACCGTGGCTGTTTAAGCATTGGTGGCAGCTTGGAGTTATAATGATAAATCTACATACGTATAGGACATTTTTTTTATATACATTTTGATCTACAGGTTGTAGAATATGCCATCAACTTAACGCACGGCAGTGCTTTGGACAAATAAAATTTACCCGTCAGCTGAGTGCAATAGTTGTCGAGTAACATTTTTTTTTATAATATAGGAGTAGCAGACGAACAGGCAGTCCACCTGATGGTAAGTGGCTACTGCCGCCCATGAACATCTGTAATCAACCCCAGATAGAATTAGATATTCCTTCCTGAGGTCGGCCACAGATGCGCCGCTAACCCTGAGAACTAAGCTGGAACGCCTCGGAAAAGTATGTCTCCCTTACCACACCCTTCAAAATGGAACACAGCAGCTCGTAACACTGTTGTTATTAGGCAGAAGAAGGTGTGGCGGTGGTGCCGCCGGAGTCGAACCACAAAGGGTTCTGCCACCTTTAGACCGGTAACATAAATGAAATATAGCCTATGTCACACAATTTAGATAGAATCCAACGACACCGCATAATATGTAAAAATCCGTCAAGTAATTTGGGCTATAGGGCGTGCCAAAGATGTATTTGTGTGTGTATGTATTTATGTATGTATGTCTCATTCTTGGCATACCCTGCATATATTTCTAAGCACTCAAATGTATAGCTATAAACCCGAATGGTATTATATTTATTTATCTTATATTTAAAATTCTCGTGTTGCCGTACAAAATGTTAGTTACCGTACTCCTCCGAACGGCTTTACCGATTTTCACCAAATTTTATATGCATATTCAGTAGGTCTGAGAATCGGCTACTATCTATTTTTCATACCCCAAAAAGATAAGGGTTGTTCACCCTTAACATTTTTTTTATTTATATGGCAACATAACGTTTGCCGGGTCAGCTAGTTTAATTATAGAATTGTATTATAACTATAATAATGCATAATCTCAAATACTTCGACAATAAATATATTATCAAAATAAGTTTCACGGGTATACGAATATACAAAAACTACCAGCAAACTTGAAGGTCAGGTAAATTTTAGTGAAATTAAAAAGCAAAAAAGATTAACGATTTCAATATGCTACGTCATGATGTAGTTCCCCTTGTCATCGTCCATTTCACATTTATTGGACAACCCACGTGACGTGACGTCATACCGGTCTGCCACGCTAAAAGCTCCGCGATCGATCCCCGGTTAGTCATACATCTAAAGAATCAAATTAAATTTCTTTCAGATTCAGATGGATAACATTATTAGATGACAATGTTCCCAATCCCTGAATTTAATAACCACATATGACGTCCACGACAAACAACTACACGACACACTAGATTCTACTAAAAATCAGTATGTTACCTTGGGATTTCGAGTCTCTACCATATTTTCTTATTATATTGTCTAACCTTTTTAATTTATTTTTAAGTGAGAAGAACAAAAAGTTTAATCCAATATGTTAATTATTTTCAAAACCTAATCCAGTAAAAAAAAATACAAATTAGCAAAAATGATTTTCAATTATCGCAGTTAACATTGTACCCCGTGGCGATCCCTCTGTACCATAGCTCATGGCAATAGCCGGCAGCTACACTGTTGCCCAATTAACCACAATGTTACTGTTCTGTTTATTCATTACTGAAATAAAAAACGAGTCGAAATTACTATTTTCGACTAACCATTTTTGTTTGAGAGTTCCTAATTGTAGTAAAATAGAAAATAAAATGTTATGTAATCATTTCAGTAAAGTAATTACTTATTTAATCCTTTAGTCAACATTAATTGTGTTAATCAAATAATATCGTAAAAGTAAAATATCAGTAAAATTTTATTTTAATCTGTTAAAGTTTCACTTAGGTTCAATAATTATTTAGAAACTTTACATTTCAGAAATCCACTATTATATAAAACATCTCGTTATGTAATAGCTATGTAAAGATGTAACGGACGGAATCCTACGTATATGTCCTGCGGTATCTTACCTACTTCGGCCTAGTAACAACAATGTTGAGCGCTGTATTCTAGTTTGAAGGGCGTGGTAAGGGAAACATACTTTTCCGAAGCATTCCAGCGTACTCCTCAGAGCCGCATCTGTGGCCGACCACAGGTGAGAATCTGATTTGGGTTTGATTACGAATGTCCATTTGCGCAGTAGCCAGTGACCATCAGGTGGAATATACGTTCTTCTGCTACCCCTATATTACAAAAATCATTAAATAAGTTTTTAAAAATATACACACCAAGTATTCTGGCTTTAACATCTTCTATGAAAAGACACCTCATCTAAATCTTATAGAAGAGCCCTTAGGTTTATACTTAATTAACTCTTACGCTTGCGGTCTTGCTTTTAGCTTCAGTTATAACAGAAATTCTCCTTCCGGGGTTAAACTTCAGCGGTTGTTGAATAAATTACTATTATAATATTTTACAACAACGTTGAA
This sequence comes from Epargyreus clarus, assembly GCF_041222505.1. Lineage (NCBI taxonomy): Eukaryota > Metazoa > Arthropoda > Insecta > Lepidoptera > Hesperiidae > Epargyreus > Epargyreus clarus. The sequence continues at coordinate 11,893,314 of NW_027332213.1, forward strand.
GAGTTGACCAACTTCTCTCTTTAGTCGTTCACTCTTGACAGAGCGGTCGTGGTTTCACGATGTTGCATCAGTTCTGGACGATGCCACCCTTGCGATGCGCCTCCACTTGTTGCGGTCTTCGGCGTTGCGGCAACATTGGATGATGGAGGCTTGTGTGGTACTTTTTATTAAGTCGGTCCAACGCGTAGGAGATCGTCCGCGTGACCGCTTGCCTTCCATGTGCCCTTGGACAACGAGCCGTTCCATGGAGTTTTGATTTCGGACAACGTGTCCGAAGTATTTGAGGATTCGTTTTTGTACCGTCGACGATAGCCTCTCTTTAATGTTAAGTTCCTCCAAGATCGAAACATTGGTTCGAAACGCTGTCCAAGGGATTCGCAGCAATCTCCGCCAGCACCACATCTCAAGTGCATCAATTTTACGTCGGTCTTTGAGGCGAACCGTCCAAGTTTCTGCACCATACAGAAATATTGGGAAGACCAAACTTCTCATAAGGCGTACTTTTGTGGCTTTGGTGATATTGCGGTTGCACCATATTCTTTTGAGTTTGTCTACGGCAGTTCTTGTGATAGCACATCTCCTTCGTATCTCGTCCTCACATCCCCCAGTGTTTGTGATCGTGGAGCCAAGGTACACGTAGCTTTGAACAACTTCACAGTTGCCAATCATATCGATTTCAGGTTGATTTAGTTCAGCTCGGTCCACGATCATCATTTTGGTTTTGTCTCTGTTGATTTCGAGTCCGAAAGAGCGGCTTGTGGTCTCTAAACGTGTCAAGAGCTGTTCCATATCTTCTTTTGTTTGTGCGAGGAGAGTCGTGTCGTCAGCATACCTCAAGTTAGACGTCTTTCTACCTCCTACTGACACGCCTTTGTTCCATTGCTCCAAGACAATTCTCATGATACACTCTGTATAGATGTTGAATAGGAGTGGGGAGAGTACGCATCCCTGCCGAACACCAGCATGTGTCTGAAAGTTTTCCGAGTCGATGTCATCTATTCGCACAGTCGCAGTTCCCTCCTCGTAAAGTCGGCGTATGAGGCGAACTAAGTGATTAGGTACTCCCATGTGGCTGAGTACATCCCATAGCTTATGCCATTTCACTGTGTCGAATGCCTTGTGAAAGTCGACAAAACAGATGTAGAGTGGGGTGTTAAACTCTCTAGACTTTTCAATTAGTTGTCTGAGTATTAAAATCTGTTCCCTTGTACCTCGACCCTTGATGAATCCTGCCTGCTCCTGAGCTATCTCGGGATTCAAAAAAGGTTGTAGTCTGGTGTTAATGACATGTAGGAGTACTTTGCTAGCGTGCGAAATCAAGGCTATGAGTCTGTAGTTGCTACATTTTTTTGTAGATCCCTTCTTGTGCAGTGGTATAAATACAGAGTGTGCCCAGTCCTGTGGCCATTTTTCTGTCTCCCAGACGCGATTGCAGATAACATGCAGTATTTCAACTCCGTATTCGCCCATTGCTTTGAATATCTCAATAGGGATGTCGTCAGCTCCTACAGCTTTATTCCTTTTTAAGTGCTCGATTGCAGCTCGAACTTCACTCCTTAATATGGATGGTTCTAGAGAGTTATGTTCGGTTTCTGACAGGGGACTGGTGTTACAAAGTGGTGCTATGGTGTTATCAGTAAATAATTCCTCACAATATTCCTTCCACACTCCTACAATGCCCTTAATATCCGTTACAGTCTCTCCCCTTGAATTTTCTATAGCCCAGGTTTTGTGTTTGAATTGACGAGTTATGCATCGTATCTTCTTAAATAAATCTTTTGTTTCGTGGCGTTCTGCATTTCTTTCCAACTCTATGCAGATGTTATTGAGATGGTTGCTAAGATCTCTGCGAGAAGAAGATTGTATCTGTGCATTTATCGAATTCAAATCCTGAATAGGCGCACCCTTGGCTTTCAGCTCACGACGACGCTCCACAAGACGCCAGGTGTTGTCTGTCATCCAATGCGTTCGTTTACCTTTTGTTCGGGTAGGTTGTGTCGAGCGTACAGTCTCTTTTATTATTTCTCTTGCTGATTGCCAGAGTGAATCAGGGCCATCACTCTGTGCTCTTGACCTCCATTTGTTGGTTTCAGCTGACAGTTGGCTCATAAAAGCTGTTTGGTCTGCTATTTCCAGTTTCTTGTTAACCTTACGAGGTATGGAGTTTCGTAACTTGAGCTTGAGGTTGCATACAAGGAGTTGATGGTCAGACTGACAGTCAGCTCCGGGCAGTGTGTGTGTGTTCAAGATTGAACTTCGCCATCTTGATCGTATGAGTATATAGTCGATCTGATTTCGGTGTTTGCCATCAGGAGACGTCCAGGTGTATAACCGTCTGCGGTGTTGTTGGAATACTGTATTCATAATGGTGAGATTGTTGTCAGCTGCAAATTGGAGTAGTCTTTCTCCCCGAGGGTTCCTTTGGCCGAGTCCATAGTTGCCTACAATATTCCGCAAGCCCGCATCCATTCGTGTGTCACCCACTTTAGCATTAAAATCGCCAAGTATAATCAGCAGTTCTCTATTGGGTATTGTTGCTATAGACGATTCAATGTCTTTGTAGAAGTTTTCTACATCTTCATCTTTCGCTGCGCTAGTAGGTGCATACACTTGCATGATATTCAGTGGGGTAGGTGATGCACTGAGTTTCATTGTTATAATTCTGTTGCTGACAGGATTGTATCCCAAAACCGCTTTAGTCCATTGTTTGGGGATCGCAATGGCTACTCCGGCGTAGCTGTTAGTATCGTTACCTGAATAATAGATGGTATGTTTATTCAATTGACGGTGGCCATTGCTTTTCCAATGAGTCTCGCTTAAACCGGTAATAATGGAGTCACATCGCTGGAGTTCATGATCCAAGATATGTAATTTTCCCTCATCGAGGAGTCCACGTACATTCCATGTGCCTATACGGGTGTTCTTACGCAATTGGATTAGCTCTCTTCCAGTCGCATATTTTCCGGGGAATGCCTGGTTGCCTACACTCCCTCGGCCGGTAGCCAATTTCACACTTTGAGTCCCGGAAAACTCAGAGCGCCGGTCGCTACTCGGATCGTCAGGCAAATGTACTTTTAAATTGTCTTGCATATTCATCGTTTAACTCTCATGGGAATGGATAATGTAGTAGTATCCCGTTGCTTTCTACATCGCGGTACTACAGACTCAGTGTCTGTAGAATTCTGTTGGTGAACCGGTCCAGATAAAACTTCCTTACGCTTCACTACAGTACTGATGGCTACCGCTGCCCTCCATCAGGATTCAGACACAAAGCCTCTGTGGCTCGCCCCTTCCGCTGTATTGGCCGTACCGACATCCGTTGTCTCCGCCCAATCCACCGTTGAGGTCTTCACCCGTAACCCTGGGCATGGGCTCTGCGTTATACCCCGCAGTACTGGGTCCCTGCTGAACTTCGCAATCTACACACTCCGGCTTACTGAAGTGTAAGATCCCCACCCCCGCGACGTGGACGCGCCAGGCAGGAGTTGCCTAAGTGAAAAGTAGAGAAGGTAGCTCTACTTTTCCAGAGGCCGGGTTAATGGACGAGTATGATTCCACGCCCAAAGGTCCAACCAACTTATCTATTGATTATTCGTAATTTACGTAAATAGACGTAATTTCTTTGAAGAGGGTTTGACTGAATAATTAAATTGTGTGTGAAAGGTGATTATTGTTCGTAGAATTCTGGTACACGACTAATTCCAAATTAGTTTTTAGTTCAAGAAGTCTATTATTTATGCATGCTCAAAACCTTAACTTTGTATGGTTTATTCACAACAAACAACAACACATTCAATTAAAAACGAATACATAAACGTTAGGTTTTTTTATTCTCTTAATATAGTAAAGGAAATTAACAAGAAACTATACTAATTACTTAAAAAATTCGTCTCATTTAAAAAAATACATTCAAAACTTGTAATAAAGTTAAATAAAATGATAAATAAGTGTATTAATTATAAATTGTAGCATTTGCTACGAATTTTACCTAATGAGGCTACGTACAGTTTGAAACTGCGTAGCACTCTACAGTTCGTAGCTGCGTAGCGCTGGGCTTTACAGTTAATTAAATCCATCCTGCCTGCGGCTACGGATGGATTCTTCCGCCAACAGTTCTAGCGTGGCTTTGTGGTTATTCGTGTAAGCTCGTGATTCTAAATCATCTACGTAATGAATTTAATTTACAAATCTGCACACGAAATTATGGAGAGGTTTAGTTCGCGAGCTTATAAACGGTAAATATCACTACAATATCATAAATTGAAATTGGACGGATATTTAGCATAAAACATAATTGTTACCTATAATTAATTAAGTAATTAATTAAAAAAATCAAAAACCCGACTGCACCAAAAAGGCTGAAGTAGAATTTCCAAAAGCAGTGAAATAGGCATTTCGTTATTTTTATCCAGAAAGCCACATACAAAGTTTCATAGTAGGTGTCTGCTTCAAAAACAAAAGATGTTCAAACAATATTATCCTATTTTATCCTCGTAGTGCTCATTTACGCTATATAATAAAGAACCTAAAAAATGTGTAAAATTACAGCACGCTTAAGTTCAGCGGTTCCCTTTGCGTCGATCTCTGGTACAGCAACTCACTCATTTAGTCAGACAGTCATCTTGATGTGTATATACGAGTATATATGTACTAGCTGACCCGGCAAACGTTGTGTTGCCAAATAAATAAAAAATTGTTAAGGGTGAACAACCCTTATCACTTAGGGGTAAAAAATATAGATAGTGGCCGATTCACAGACCTACTGAATATGTATATAAAATTAGGTGAAAATCGGTGAAGCCGTTTCGGAGGAGTACGGTAACTAACACGAGAATTTTATATATAAGATATATTATATAACGTATGTGTAATCTCCTCTTAATTTCCTGTATTTTGACACCCTACTCGATAGGTTTGGTTAACTTTTTTTAAAACGTGTTACTACTGTATTTCGCGAAAAAATCCACCATTTACGGTCTATAAAATATATAACTTCAGTAAATCAAAGTTTCGGTCATTATTTTACCTCCTTAGAGGTAGAATTTCATTATTTTTATCTAACAAGCCTGATGCAAAATTTCATAGTGTTTGCTTCAAAATTGACGATTGTTCAAATGAACTTTAAACCCTTATTTTACCCTCTACGGGGTTGATTTTTCGGAGAGCGATAAATAAGTGCGTCCTTGTTCCTATTCAGAAAGCCAAATACAAAATTTTATAGTAGTTGCTTCAAAATTAAAGGATTTCAAAAAAACTGTTTTACCCTATTTTACCCTCTTTAGGGTAGAATTTCCAAAAGGCCTTTCGTAGTACTTATTCACGCTATATAGAGAACCTATGTGCAAAATTTCAGTAAGGTCCTTGGTTTAGGCTGTACGTTGATTTCTGAAAAATGAAAAAGTCATTTAGTTAGTCAGTCAGTCAGTCACCTTGCCGTTTTATATATATACAAATATGTTTTTATAATCTCCGTTTAATTTCCTTTCATTTGATACCCTACTCGATAGGTTCGGTTAACTTATTTTTTTAAATGTGTTACTATTTCGCGCCAAAAATCCGCCATTTTGTTTTTTTTTTACTAACACCTATCTAAGGACACTCGGGTCATTGAGACAAATATAATGACACCTTAAATGTTGAAATTCATCCAGCCGTTTGTTAGATCGGATCAAATAAAGAAAGACAAACATACAAGATACGCGCGAAAAACATAACCCTTCCTTGGCAGTCGGGTAAAAAGAAGAACTCAACTGCTTTCGTCGTATTCGGGAACAACATTTAACATTATATTTCATAATTTATTTCATTTACTTGATGCATTTTTATGATTTTCAATAAAAAAATGTTAGCATAATCATTTGTTTGCACAATCTCAAAAATTGCAATGTAACTATTATATGATTACTTATTTTATAAGTAAACCTTATAATTCTATTATACGTCAACATACAGTTCCCATTGTAATAAATTCCATACAAAAGGATACTATAAATAGCTCAACATTTTTTTCTATATATCTGAGTCACAAAACAATTTTTAATTCACATTCAACTAAATAACACATTTACTCTAATTATTCAGTCTCTATATTTACAAAAAGTAACATTCTTAAAGCGTGATAAATTCTCCAAAGTGGAGCATAAATTCCTTTTCAAGCAGATTGTTACTTTAATCTTTTATTTCCATTCTTTGGGATACTTTCAGTCTTCATTAGTCATTCTTTAGAAGATATAAAATGATTTATTAAGGGAGGGAAGGGAACGGAGGGCATTTTCCTTGTTGTGGCATACGATTGATGCGAGTTCTATGCAAATGACAGCCTGCTACTGACAATATTATCGAGAATCTCACAAAGAATTGATTTAAACGTTTAAGTATTTTGGATATAATGCTAGTCGATAGAATATTGAAGCTGTGTAATAGATAATACAGGGAGTCTTTTTGTTTTAGTGCAAGTCTACGACTACTGGCAGGTGACTGAGCAGAAGATAGGAAAACCTAATGAACTACTAGTAAACAATATATAATACTTACAAGTATATAGGCGTGGATGAAAAAAGAAGTAAAAAATAAGCGCACAGTCTGATTTAACACGATCTCTCTAGTTTATCATTAAATCGGTTTAAATCTTTTTTCTTAAAACAGACCGCGCTTGCGCTGTGATATAAATAAGAACACATTAAATATGTTACTACCCCCTAAAAGCAAAATAAATGCATTATCCTGCTAATTTAAAGTAAATATAGTAGCTAAAGTAAGTAAAGTAAGTAATTCAAGTTCTGTTGGAATATAGCAAAAATCCAAGCCTCTCATAATGTAAAATATTCAAGTAGATTGTATATGATAAAGCTGGCCGCTGAAAAACATATATTTTACTTCTTCGGATTTGTCATTCCCGTCAATGATTCGATATAATAAAAAGTATCTTTTTGGAGTGAATTTTATTTTATTATATTTCATAGTTTATTTTCTCGTTCCTGTGGCCATTTCCTAACATGTACCATGAAAAAAAAACAATTGTGCCAGCAACAAGAGTCACGAAATATACTGAACTATTTTTCAAATTTATAATGTTGGCGAAATCAGATTTTAAATATATTTATTTTGAAACTAATGTTGTGATATTTCTAAGAATATTTAATAACGTTTTCATTCGAACACTTTACAAAACAACCGTACGCGTAAACTCTATCGCACTTGAACCAAGTGTCCGAGGCAACTCCTATCGGGGATATATTTACTTAGGTCTAGTTCGTAATGAAATGATAACATTGAGCTCGAACCGCTTATCTGCTGGTCATTTTCTCATGCTGGTCATTTTCTCCAATTAAAACACAGGAGCCTAACAAAACGATTACACGATGTGTTCTGGCCATCAACCTTGTTGGTAGATAGTAGAAATGTTAATTAAAATTTGTACGCTATTAGCATTTTACCACTGCGAAGGTTTTTTTGACCGTATGTATGTCCCATTCTTTGGCAGGTCTCGTTATTTGGCTAGACGGTTTAACGGACTTTAATATAATCGTTGTCATTGGATTCTTCTTAATGAGAACTACTCCTCTCATCACTACATAAGCATATATTTACATATGTCTAGTCATAAGCTTTTTTTTTGAACTGGGTTTCTTATTTTTATAATATTGCTATTGTTTTCTAACATAATATGGTAGTTGATTGAAGTAACTAACTACCATGAACTGCACCTGATGGTAAGTTGTGACTGCCGTAACTTGTTCTGGAATCACCTTCGTATAGAAAGATGCGTTGGCACACCTAAAATAGTCGTCTGAAGTCAGCGAGCCCACACACTTTCCACTGAAACGCAAAAACTATTTCAACGCTTGAAAAAGGTCAGTCGATGCCTTCCGATCACACTAATCCTACCAACTTTCACACAATTCCCCAATTAATACATACATCGGCAGCATACCGCTTCATGTTAATATTGTTAACATCTACGAATATATTGGTTTGCAATTCATTACCAATTCTATTGATACAATTCAACATGCCGGCCACTTAGCATAGGTCATGTTCTCAAATGGACTGAATATGTTTACATCTACATATCTACATACATATTCATGATGTCGCATTGGTATAGTGGGTTGGATGCAAGTTAGTGCGTTTTATTTTAAAGTAAGGCTATGATCTTCATTAGTGTACTACGGTATAATTGTTGATCAAAATATGTGAATGAATATAGCATGGTTTTTCAACTTACCTGGGAGCTCCAAATAATAAAATAGCCCGTACCTCTACCTATTAAATCCTTTCTCTTAACGTATCTATACATTATACGTCTATAATATATTCAGATTAATCAGTCTACATAGACAAAGCAGTGTTTATGTTTTGAATGACAACTAACACGCAATAAACACAATAATAAACATTTTCTACACTCACCACCCACACTAGGGATTCCCTGTATCGTGGGTGCCGTGAACACACACAAAGACGAACACACAAACACCCAGACCCAGACCCAATTGATAACCATTAACCTGTCCGAGGCAGAGCTGTAAAAAATAATTATCAAAACAATACATTCACATGCCTCATAACCTTAAATCTATTATGATTGTGTTTAATCGAATTCAAATGAAGTAAATAAAATAATTCACACTTGCGCCTTGACATTTATACATTGCGAAAGAAATTGCGAAAGAAAGTATATATTTGAAAAGTACGTGGCAGCTAAATGGATAGTCACAAAAATATATTCTCACCGGGTCTGTATCTGTCGTAGCCGATCTCGTGAAACGGCCCAATGTCATATACGTGGATAAGGGCTTATTTACTACAGACGATATGACCTCGCATCGTGACAAGTTACAACGTCGTATCGTGATACGACACGTGTACGACATAAATCGAAAAACGCAACAGATGAACTTTATCAGCGATCATAGTAAGAACCCTGTATAATCTGCGCCTTTTAAACAAAATTATTATAAAAACAAATAGCAATTGGAACACCTGGTTCCAAATATAGCCTATGTCAGTCCCAAAATCTAACCGAATCCAATGTCATCTTTATATTATGTTAAAATCCATCAAGCCCGTTGGGGTGTAGACCCAAAAATTAAAACATAAATAATGGAAGGTGGTAGAACCCTTTGTGGTTCGACTCCAGCGGCACCACCGCCACACCTATTTCTGCCTAATAACAGCAGTGTTAGGCGCTACGTCTGCTTCTCCTATATTATATTTAAAAAAAAAAACCATACATATCAAACCTAAAACATATTGCCCTCCGCAGTCGGGTAAAAAATAAGCCACCACCGATTTTACTTACAAAACATCGTGATTTTTCATGTAACACGTAAAAGATTTCCAAGATACGACAAAATCCACAACACGACGTCACAAACTGTCACGATACGACATCGTATCGTATGTATTACTTTTGCCCTAACAATACCCGATTGCGGTACAACTCAATCAAAAGCTAGCCAAAACGTTTCACTTGTCTACGGACCAAAAACCTTACAACCAGCCACATAGAGCCTTATTTCCATTGGACCTTGCTTTAAAAGATTGTAGGTTACCGAAACGTCTTCAATATCATATCTTCTATCAACTACTCTACAACTGGGATAACGATCTCAGAAACTTTGAACATCAAAAGAATCTTCAAATAATATAAACGAATTTCTGTTCAACTCTGTCCTTTACAAGGGCCTAGATGTCACGTAATAGATGACGTAAGCTGTTTGCCTATTCTAGAATAAGTTTAAGTTTGTTAAGCGTTTCTTTGAGGGTATACCACGCAAGTTTTAATATGGTATACTTATTTTTATTTAAGTAGTGACTTGGACAGACATGTCTCGAAAATATATTAATAATAGCGCCATCTATCGAGTCTATCTTTTTGAAAACATCAAACACGGAAAAATCACACATCATCAAATTAGTCGAATAGTTCGGAGAACCGTTAAAGACATTATAAACGAAATATATTTAGATTCACATCAGTATATAAAGAAACTGATCTACTTTTTTATATTTTATCGACGGTTTAAAAGTAACGCTTCTATTTCATAGTCGTCATGCCCCACTGCTGGGCAAGGGGCTCTCAGACGGAGAGAGTTTTTTATATACAATATAGGAGTAGCAGACGATCATACAGCCCACCTGATGATAAGTGTCTACTGCCGCCCATGGACATCTACGAAATCAACGCCAAATAGAATAAGATATTCCTACCTGAGGTCGTCCACAGATGCGCTGCTACCCCTGAGTACTAAGCTGGAACGCCTCGGAAAAGTATGTCTCCCTTACCACACCCTTCAAACCAGAACACAGCAGCGATTAACACTGCTGTTATGAGACAGAAATAGGTGTGGCGGTGCCGCCGCCGGAATCGACCTACAAAGTGTTCTACCACCTTCGATTTACGACATAGTTCACCATACTTCTCACACTTCCCACACCTTTCCACACTTAAAAACTTCTTTAACGAACTCGCAGGCATATCAGCTGTTTCCTCACGATGTTCTCCTACACGTTATTTTTAAAAATGTATTCGATATAAATATTATTGAACTCAGCAAAAATCTTAATAACTTCTTGTTTGAGACGCGACAATAAGTTTTAATAGTACCTACAACTTCAAAGAACTTGCCTGAGGATATGTATCCGTTAAGCTAAAGTTATTTCATAATTTATTAGTTCTGTTGTAGAAATAAATACTTAAGAAATGGTATTTATTTTACCAACTTTAACTTCGCCCTTCTCACGAGTAAGCGAGATTAATTACTTATACGTCGTTTGCTATTTTTAGGGTTCCGTACGTAATAGTTTTTAATTAAGACATTGTCATAGTCCGCGCCAAACTGCTAGTCCGCTTTGAAGTTGTTGCGAGCAGGTGTAGTTATACATTTTACTATGGCGACGTGATTCGTTTCTATATTCAGTAGCATTACCATGAGTTGGCATAGAAACGCCACTATAGAAATGGTAAATAGAAAACTATTGTCATTTTGCTAGTGAATAACATAACTACTATCGTTACGGTATTTCTTGACAACGTCTGTCAAATTAATGACTCATGGGACCGAATTTGTATGGCAATAGATCATAATGACATTCGCTAGCGATTTGATTTCGATAGGTTTTTTACGTATCGAGTTACGTCACTACGGATTTTAGTTCTACGAGTAACCTCCAAAGGCGCTGTACAATTTTTCATACATTTATCTTACGCAGTCGCTAGCGAGTAATACTTTTGTAAACTCATGGTAGTCCTACAGAGCGGACTAGCAGTTTTACGCGGACTATACATTTTAAATCATAGAGTTGATAATATAGGTATACATAAATAGGTGTACATAAATAAACTATACGTAAATTTGATATCATACTTTACCTTAAATTAGATATTTTGTACAACTTTCCGGTATCTGTTTCGCTAGTAAAAATATTTTATCAAAGGCTACTCATAATTTATATTTTAGGAGATAACTGTATTTATCCTCTCCTCTAAATAACTCTACTATTATGCAAACATTCCGTCAAAAAGCCCCGAGTTCAGTTTTTGTACTAATAGTACAAATACAGGTACACAAACAAAGTAACATTAGTATTAAAAAAAGTTTTTTTATGTATCGATGTCAGATTCGAAAGTTACTTATATGTATTGATAAACTGAGAATATCCACTTGTAATATGAATATCTATTCCAAGAAAATTTAACAAGTTTCAAGTACAAGTTTCAATCGTAATTATAACTTGTAACTTCTCACAACTTTAAGTGTTACATTCAAAGATAAATTAAAGCTTCGTAAGTATACATTTATATTACAATTGAATATCACTTGAAACTTTTAAACTTAAACGGTGAAGGTAAACGTGCGGAAACCTGAATGCCTGAGAAATCTTTGAAATAAAGAACGACAAACATACAAGATACGCGCGAAAAACATAACCCTTCCGTGGCAGTCGGGTAAAAAGTGCCAAAAGATAGACTTTCTATGAATTCGTAGTTGTCCAGCGCGATGGATGGACATTGACCCTCTTACTTTGAAAAATAGTGGGATTAATGTCAATGTCGTAATAAATAATAATTATTTTTATTAATTGTCGTTCTCTCGGCGATTTTTATTATCACACCAGATCACAAAGATTTGATACAAAGTCATCTACTTTGTATAACTAAGTTGTGTTTGTTTTCATTATTCCTGAAGATGTCCCTTACATTCTATGAAGATATAACCCCACTATCTATCGTTACGCTTAAAAATACAGCATACTATTTAAAGGTAGGAGAGACGTCCGACTTACCCTTTATACCAAACCCTGTAAGACAATTGATAGGCTTAATAATAATGTTATTCAGTTCCTTCCTATACAAACCCAAAAGAAATCTCACAAGGTCACGTAAAACCTGCTTTGAACAGCAATTCTGGCTAGGCAAAAAAACTGTAACTATGACAATCGTCTGTTGCTATAGCAACCACCTTTTAGTGATGTAAAAATTTTTAACGTGCGAAATTAAACTCTAACCCGTCGATATAAAGAATCGCTTGCAGTCAAGTGTTTTCAAGTGTTTGACACAGTCATTAGTTTCGTACGTAGCTTTTCCGTGCTTATACAGTTATTTTTTAGTAATTTATAGAACAAATCATGTCGCAATCGCATAGCCAGGCTCACAGAAGCAGCATAAGCCAGCACTCGCATTCTGTAAGTCAATTTATTAACGAAGTCGAAGAGTTATCTGACGCAGAGCTTATAAAACAAGTAAACAATTTAAAACAACAAATAAAAATATTATATTTGGAAAATGAGATCTTGGAAAGAACAATTATAAGACTGGACCCGAGTTTATTACATGGACTGCAACAAGCACTGGAGTACGCAACAAAACTGCAGAGTACATCGTCTTTGAACGTTGGCAGCTTCGTCAAGTCCCAAACATCAAAATTCAATATGGATTCTTTAATCAGCCCATCAAGAATGCTAACTAGCCCTTCAAGAGTATCGACCAAAAGAGTGGAGTCTTCTGCAAAAGTGAGTGGCACTGTCATTTTTGGTACAGGACCCAGAATCAATGTCCTTGAAAGGTCTGAGTTAGTGTCAACGGAGATGGAGATCCTGATCAGTAATCTGGAGAAAGCTAGGAGCAAGGCAGCTAAGAAGCATGCTCTATTAAAAGCACAGTTGGAAGAAATAGGCGTCCGGGTCGCAGAAGTTGAGAAGGCAGTAGAAATGTTTAATCAAGTTGTTCTCGTTGAGGGATGGGATAAAATAGCTCAAAGAATTCCAGCTGAAATATGGATCAGGTATTTTTCAATTTTTTTCATAATATAGATCTAATAAATGCGTACGTACGTACGATCTAATAAATAAATACGTACCTGTCTGACGCGTAAAGGTTCCCGGGTTCGATCCCCAGTCAAGCAGAAATCCAAATGATGAATTTAGGATTCTATTTCTGGGTCTAGTTTTGGGTCTGTTTGTATATTTGTCTCTGTGTGTCCATCGCAACCACGATACAGGGAATCCTAAGAATCCTTTGTTAGGATTCCGCATTCCTGGGACGGTGAGTGTAGAAAGCGTTTAAAGCGTTCTCACATTATTTAAATCCAAAAATATGTTGCAGATTATAACTAAACATAAATACAACATTTAATTCTTACAGATACATGGCTGAATGGATGAAGATAACTGATAGCCAGATCGGAAAATTGAGACTTCGTACAAGTACACTAAACACTCAATACAGTAAACTCAAGGGGCAGATCAAAGTGAAAGCTGAACTGAGCGAAAGTTTAAGACCTGTTGACTTTGAGAAATTAAAAATAGAGAATAACGAGTGCCTAGAAATAATTGATAGGAAATTTCAGCAGTTAGGAGAGTTGAAAAAGATGACAGGAGACGCGAATTTAAATTTGACGGTGCATAAGAAAGCAATGATGGAGCAAAACGCGTACTTAGCAGATATATTTGAGACGATAAAAACAAAGCAGAAACAAACTGTGGAATTGGATAAGGAAAGAGCAGTGATCGAGCGTCAAGCGGACAGTTTAGAGCAGCAGTTAGCTGTAGTACAGAAGTCGAGAGAAGCGTACATAGCGCCAGATGTGCTGGAATACACGCGTGCACGGGCGACGGCGGCAGACTTGCGACGTAGCGTGGCGTTGCTGGAAAATAGCGTGCGAGTGCAACAGAACGCACTTGCAGCTCTTAACAATAAACTAGGGATAATAATTATAAATTAAAAAGATGAAAAGGCAAAAGAGGAAAGATAGGGGAAGAATCCTGAAGATTTGCAAATAGAGAAATGTGGATAAAAAATGGCGGTAGGAGAGAAAAATAGAGATTCTGAGGTTACTAAATACAACAATACATTTATCTCCCTACGAGTAACCTATGAAAAGATACGAAAACTAGAATAAGTAGGATATATTCATAATTCATTTTAAATAACTTAAACTTCATTATTTTAATTATTTTTAATCTATTTTAAATTGAGAGTTAATAAAAATGTTGACAATATTTATTTCCTATATTACTTTGTTTATAAGTAAATGTACTTTGTCTTACATACTACATTATGCTGTGTTGCTATAAAGACATGTATAAAATTTAATAATATTATCATTATTATCAAGCCTTCTTTAAACTCATTAATCATTAATTGTCTTCGATTCTAGTATTTATTGTATTCTATTATTTAACAAAACCAACTTATAAAACAAAACAGATCCTTGATCCAGACATGCTCCAGACCAATTAACAGTAGACTACAGAACACTACGACTCAAATTCATAAGTTAATTGGCTAGTCAGGTATTCTTATTAAATTACTAAGTTGAAGAATCTTGTTACAAGTTTGAGTGCGGTAAGAACGCGGACAAGTTTCAATCGCAACTTCTAACAACTTAACCGTAGGAAATGAATCCGATGAGATAAGTATCCACAAATTACAACTATTAAAAACTTTTCATAACCTTTTTGATTTCTATTTATTTTACATCATAACGCTATAGCATCATGTGACAAAACTATAGTATAATACCAGTAACTATTCCTAGCAATCGTAACTAGCGTACCTAACAATATAATATACTACCTATCCTGACAAGACCACATTAACATTTTCAAACAAATCACTTCAACTCATATTCGTAACGAATTAATTTAGCGGACATCATTTATTAGTAGTACATCAATGGCGGACAGGTATTCTCGTTAAATTACTAAGTACAAGAATCTTGTAACAAGTTTCAGTGCGGTAAGAACGCGGACAAGTTTCAATCGCAACTTCTAACAACTTAATCGTAGGAAATGAATCCAACATCCGTTATAATTGAAATTTATAATATTATAAAAAGTTTTTTTAGCTTAATGTTTGTAGAGGATTTAAGGAGAAAGAACAAAAATTATGGCTAACTTAACTATTTCTTTACTGTTATTAATGACTGTATATATGCAATAAAGAATATTCTCTCTGTACTAATGACCCCACTTCATATAACAGATACTACTACTTTCATATTTCCGAACAAAGCACTACGGCTACTAAGATTAAATTCATAACAAGTTAATTAAACGCAGAGGTATTCTTATTAAATTACTAAGTTGAAGAATCTTGTAACAAGTTTCAGTGCGGTAAGAACGCCGACAAGTTTCAATCGCAACTTCTAACAACTTAACCGTAGGAAATGAATCCGGTGAGATGAGTGTACACCAATTATGACATTTTAGTACTTTTTGTACTATTTTAAATATTTATTTATTTTACCTCACAACGGTATAGCATTATATAACAAAACCAAAGGTATAGTACCAGTAACTACTCCTAACAATCTTAACTTGCTAACCTAACAAAAAAGAGTATTCTAACTATCCTAACAAGACCACCTCATAAAACTACGAATTAGACATTTTCAAATAAATCACTGCAACTCAAATTTATAACAATCCACCACTTCATATAACAGATACTACTTTGATATTTCCAAACAAAGCACTACGGCACTACTAATATTAAATTCATAACAAGTTAATTAAACGCAGAGGTATTTTTATTAAATTACAAAGTTGAAGAATCTTGTAACAAGTTTGAGTGCGGTAAAAACGCCGACAAGTTTCAATCGCCACAACTTCCAACATCTTAGCCGGAGGAAGTGAATTCATTGAGATTTGTAAAGTTGACTATTAGTCCCATAAATATAGAATGTCACGAAAAAATTCTAAGTCTATGATTAGTCCATCTTAAAAAGTAGGGATCATAGGACGTGCTATTACAGATATTGTTTTTTACACAAATTTATCACATTGTCTGAACACAATAGTTAATATACAATAACCAGTTATTATTTCATACAACAGAGTCTACTGCTTTGATATTTCCGAACGTACTACGGTCATACTAAGATTAAAGTCATAACAAGTTAATTAAACGCAGAGGTATTCTTATTAAATTACTAAGTAGAAGAATCTTGTAACAAGTTTGAGTGCGGTAAGAACGCCGACAAGTTTCAATCGCAACTTCTAACAACTTAACCGGAGGATATGAATTCATTGAGATTTGTAAAGTTGACTATTAGTTCCATAGATATGAGGATGTCACAAAAAATACACTATAATTAGTCTAATTTAATAATTAGTCCCATAAATATAGAATGTCACGAAAAAATTCTAAGTCTATGAATAGTCCATGTTAAATTGTAGCGTGCTATTACAGATATTGTTTTTTTCTAAAATATAAATAACTAAAGTCTAGCCGTTTCAGAGCTTAGCTGGAAAAGAAGAGATATAGTTTAATATTTTTTGCTTTAACCCTCCTATATACTTACACATGCATCTAGTAAAATATCGTAATTTTGATAACAGTAAATACAAGCACATAATTTTATTTATTTTGTACATTAGGCACATAGATTAGTAAAGATTACTCACGCCTAACAAGAAAATGTACCCAGTTTTGAGAATTGAAATAGTTGCGTAAAAAAGTTTTGCCACGTCTCCGTGCTAAAATGTCCCTAAAATATTTGAAATAATTATTAATTTATTACGTAAATTACGTAATTATTACGTAAATTAGTTATTTATTCGTAAATTTTCTCTAAAAATGATTTTATTTGTCAAGGATTCAAAAAAAGAACTTACTAAAATAAGCCATTTGTGGCTTCATTCAATTTCAAGGCGGCGAAGTATCTTTACTAATCTATGATTAGGCATAGCTTATTTGTCCCTGTAGTCTCGGGACTAGAATAGAATAGAACAAAAAAAAAAGGGATAGCTTATTATACAAGAATTATAATTTCAATTAAATGAGAATGAACGGACACAATTACCGCGGGAGTGATTGCAGATATGTTTTACCACCTTAAAATTAATATAATTAAAATATTGACACGGCTATTGCGGTCCGGACGGCCGGTCATCGCCGCAAATTATCGCACTGCATTGTAAAGATATAATTTTATTTCCATGACGACAAATTTATATTTTAAAATAATTTTGCCTGAATTTGTCATTGTTACTATTTTATTATATCGAATTATTTAAAATTATGTTTTGGATGTTTGTAAGAACGTAAATAAATATAAAAAAGTTGACATAGTTTTCTTTTCATAGTTATAAAAGTGTAACTTCATTCATCTATTACCTATTTCTAATAATAGCAGATTTCGCGCTACAGTATTATAATTTTGGACAGCTTTCTCTTATACTATGAACGTTTCCAACTTTACAGTACACGCAAAGAAATGAAGGTGGTAGAACCTTCTGTGGTTCGATTCCGGCACCATCGCCACACCTATTTCTATTTCTACCTATTAACAGCAGTGTTAAGCGCTGCTGTGTTCTGGTTCGAAGAGTGTGGTAAGGTAGACATACTTTTTTAAGGCATTCCAGCTTAGTCCTCAGATGTAGCGGCGTCTATGGCCGACCTCAGGTAGGAATCTAATCTTATCTAGGATTGTTTACAGAAGGTTCATGGGCGGCAGTAACCACTTACCATCAGGTGGATTGCATGCTGCTATTCCTATATTATAAAAAAATAAGAAAAGTAAAAGAATAAGAAGTAAAATTAAATAATTAAAACGCGAAAACCGAATGCGTAACATAACCAAAATACAGATGTTCTGTTATACAAACATATCCTACGAAATACAGCACACAAAGCCATAATTGATGAGTATATTTGCATGCTAAAATCCGTATGTAGTCTCATTGCCCATAATTGCCACCAATAACCCGATAATCGAAGTTTTATACGATATACGTTACGTTAATAGCTTTATTTGGTAACTTTTTATTCAAATTACCGCAAATAACAATATTTCGGGTTTAAAGTTTTATTTAACGATTATTGTGTGCAATTTCAGGAATGGTAAAGGATTCGAGATTCGTTTTAAAAGATAACTACAATTTGTGTCTCCATTATTTTGGACTTACTGCTCTTACCTGTCCACCCCTAGATAAAGTAAGGACTATTTACAGATATTTAAATCTATTTTTTTTAAATATAACTAGCTAACCCGGCAAACGTTGTGTTGCGATATAAATAAAAAAATGTTAAGGGTGAACAACCCTTATCACTTAGGGGTGTGAAAAATAGATAGTAGCCGATTCTCAAACCTACTGAACATGCATATAAAATTTGGTGAAAATCGGTGAAGCCGTTTCGGAGGAGTACGGTAACTAACATTGTGACACGAGAATTTTATATATAAGATGAATTAATTTCCAAAGTTTAATAACTGGTTCGAGTTACCAAACATCTTACATTTCAATTCCAATGATTACAGCAACGTAATACCTCTGTTATTGAACTGGGAATCTTAATTGTCTTGAAACCGAAGATGTTAATTTAAAGCCTGATCATCCGAAGGCTATTTAATCGAATATTCCATTTCCTTGTTATCTAAGCTTGTTTATTAAGTATTATTTTACGTGGAATTTTCTGTGTAATTCTGTCCTGTAACAGTAAGGAGCTATGGGCATTGTTAGTTGTTTTCTATAACGAATTTAAGATTACTTATAGGTTCCCTTTGTAGTTCGAATCCGGCGGCACCACCGCCACACCTATTTCTGCCTAATAACAGCAGTGTTAGGCGTTGCTGTGTTCCGTTTTGAAGAGTGTGGTAAGGGAGACATACTTTTCCGAGGCGTTCCAGCTTAGTCCTCATGGGTAGCGGCGCATCTGTGGCCGACCTCAGGTAGGAATATCTAATCCTATCTGGGGTTAATTACAAATGTCCATGGGTGGCAGTAGCCACTTACCATCCGGTGGACTGCATGCTCGTCTGCTACTCCTAAATTATATAAAAAAGGGGTTTGAACTATAGTCCACTACGCTAGCCGAGTGCGGATTGGTTGACATCCCATACGCTTGAAACTAACTATTTAAGACCTCTAAACATAACTAACAACAAAATTCGAACCTCGAATCTCTCGATTGAGAACCGAGTTTATAACCCTTAGACTAACACAGTTTTGGCAATAGTTATTACGAAATATTTCTATTTGCATTTTATGAAATAATTGACAAATAAAGGTTTAATATAAATTGTTAAATTTACTTCTTTATTTTACCCATGAAAACTTACAAAAATAGGTACAGAACAAAAATACGTATCTAATCTAACACGTAACAAAAAGTTCTGCAAATATTAGTTTAGTTATTAAACTAACACTCGTTCAGTTAACAAATGTTTATTCTGATACAATGATTGATTGCACGTCTGCAGAGTGATTGATGTTGGCGTGTATTTTTAACCCGTGGAGAGTAATGTTTTAGGGCGTATGTGTGATGTATTTAATGATTCATTATTTCGCACTCTTTGCAGCCCATAGGGGAGTTCGAGGTTTGAATCCCTGGAGGTTCAACCTCCGCTTTTTTTGGTTATTTCTGTGTTAGTAATTAATTATCACTTGCTATACCTAACGATGAACGAAAATATTGTAAAGAAACATACAACTGAGATATCTGGGGTTGATTACAGATGCCCATGGGCGGCAGTAGCCACTTACTATCAGGTGGACTGATTGTCTATATTAAAAAAAAGAGTTTATAAATGTAGATTTGATTTAAAATATATATAACCGAGCACGTATGATAAGTTCGTATTTGACGCATTACGTGCATAAATAAAAATTAATAATTTGCAATGAAAAACCTATAAAGTAGCCAATAAATGTTGTAATAACGCATGTTCTAATAACGGAACATTACACGAATCTGCTATTTTCATTCCAAGCGCACCTTCCCCTGACCTTTGCTTATCCAGAGATATAAAAAAATAGCCCCTTCATAACACCAGTTCTATTTAGGGCATACCTCAACCTACAGGAGGTAAGCGACAAGCTATCAATATCTTTTAAAGACCACAAAAATACAATTATTGAATTGTCTAATATTACTGGTTGAAAGTGATAGAACCCTTATGTTTAAAACCAGACTAAAAGCTCCGGCGCTAAAACTACTTCTGAGTAATAACAACAATGTCAATAGAAATGTAATCTAATCTAGGGTTAATTACTGATATTCATATGCGATAGGAGCCACAAACCATCAGGTGGACTGCATACTCTTTTCTTCTTTAAGATTTATAAAAAATATATAAATATGTTAAAAAATTGGATAAAGTTTGATAAGTTTGTAAACCAAAAACTGATCGAGAAAAGGATGCTACGGCCGTACCGCTTTTTTTTGGCTCGACTTGGCGGAGGCACTGCCGTGCCTCCAGATTTAATTAAAGTATTACAAGATCAATTTTGAAGTCATAATTTTCATTTAAAATAGTTACAAATAAAAAATACGTAGCAAATGTAGAACCCTACCCTTTTAAAAAAATACAATTAATTTTATTTATTTATTTATTTTTTTAAAATTAATTGTATTTTATTTCCATATGTTTTATTGTCTATGGGTACAATAAAATATATTATTATTATTACAATCATGTTCTATATTTCAAGCGAAAAAGAACGATCATAGTGCACAGTAGAACAAATCCCTTACCTATTTACGAATGCCAGAAAGTAACTCCGTGCAATTTTCCGCCCTGGAAGAGATTGACTCTATAATAGAATACAATATAGGATGCAAATAGTGTGGCCGCATGTTACAGAGTATTCTTATGTATGCGCATATGTGCCTTTATTGGAAAGGTTAGCTGTGGCATGTAGAATTTGTTTAAGGTTTCAGAAATTAAGTAAATATATTAAGATATCTACGAAGTCAACTTAAAGACACGTGGTCTTAGAAATGGGTATATAGTAGTAGTTGTATTTTGAAGAATATACTTATGTTATGAAAATGAAAAAAAAGGTATCTATGCGTGGTACATTATTATTTTATTTTAGACAATACGCTACTTTTTATATTTTTTTTTCTGCGTAATAATGGGAAAAATGTCACGCAATTTCATTGTGTAGTATATTAAAGCGTTTTGTCAATTATAAATATAAAAAATGACATGCTATTTAATTTAATACGACCATTTAAATTGTTTCAAAAAACAGATTACTGCAAAATGTTAATGAAATACCATCGCGTAGAAATATTATTACAAAGACTTCTTCAGAGATGATAATAATCCAATATTTCATTAGTTTAACAAACTGTAAATCAATGACAGTAAACACTGAATAAATAAATAAGTCAACGTTGTACTATAAACGTTAATCATAAGTATGGTAATCGTATTTTACTGGCTATCATAATATAACATCTGGCGCGTTGCCAGATCGCTGGAAGCAGTGCCTCAAGCGCCGACGCTTAATGCCGCAAAACTTTATGAAAGTGAACGAAGAACCTACTTTATAACCTGACTATGAATGATTCTCATTCAACCGCAGCGCAAAATGGCCGAACTTCACAAAGTTAAACAGTTGTCGCTGATCTAATGGTTGCCTTCTAATGATGCTAGCGATAATGATCGCTGCAACGACATGACATTGACAGTAGGGAAGATATTTTTACAGGAGAATTTGAAAGCGTGGACGTATAGCCTTTTAATTTGTGTATGCAGGTGTAAGAATCAAATTTAAACTTAATATTGGTTTTTACAAGTCGTAAGAAATAATAATAGAATAACTTTACACTTCTTATGATACATAAATATCTGGCTCGCAGCCAAATCATTGTAAGCAATGCTTTATATGCCGCAAAACTTTATGAAAGTGAACGAAGAACCTACTTTATAACCTGACTATGAATGATTCTCATTCCGCCGCAGCTCAAAATGGCCGAACTTCACAAAGTTAACCAGTTGTCGCTGATCAAATAGCTGGCTTCTAATGATTCTGGTGATAAAGTTGCTGCAACGTATTGCATAAATATGATAAAAGTAAAAAAGGATCCGATTTTTTATGCGTGGAAATTTGAACGCGTGTAAAATTCTACATACAGTGAAATAATAAATTTTCTTCAAGCTAATTTAAATATTATCATACATAACTTAACTTTTAATTATTCTTTGTCGATGTATCCATTTTCCTAAAGAAGGCAGCTCATTAGCATGTGACAATTGAATTTAAATTCAATGTAAATTTGATGTTACGTTCTGCGAAAAAATACTTAAGAATGTTTATGGTCCACAAGTACTTTACTAGATGCTGTAATGTAACATCTGGCTCGCAGCCAAATCGTTGTAAGCAGTGCTTCAAGTGCCGACACTTTAATGCCGCAAAACTTTATGAAAATGAAAGAAGAACCTACTTTACAACCCGACTATAAATGATTCTCATTCAGCCGCAGCGCAAAATGGCCGAACTTGAACAAAGTTGGCAAGTTGTCACTAATGTAAAGTTCAATGTTTCTGCACATCCCTGAGGTTGACTGGGAGAAAATGCTAGTTGGCATTAAGTCCGCCTTTTGCACCACACTGTTTTTAACATGGTCAATAAAGAGTATATAAATAAATAAATTTAATATTCTTTGGCTCCGATTACATTTATATCTAATATTTTATGGGTAACCTGTGAACGGTAACTATCTAATGTAATCTATGAAATATCAGGTCTAACATAAAATATATCCGAAAATAAAATGTATGAAACCAAACGACAGTTTGAAGGGGGCATTAATAATTTGTACCAACCTGTGGTCCACAGGTTGGGAAACGCAGGGTTAGAAATTTCATAATTCCTAACCAGCTCACATACACCAAAGATCGTTATTTGCACCAATGTTTGACATAAAATGTTGTTTAAATGGTACTAAAAACTAAAAGTGTGAAATGTGGTAGTATGTATTCCATACCGGTTGCCAAAAGCTAAATATTAAAACAAGCTCAGCAGCCAAACATTGTGTAATGTTGTACAATGGGTGTACTATTATCATATTTGTCTAAGGACACTAGACAGATATTAAAAATCTTGATATGACAATGTATTGCCTAATAAACAATGAATTAGCGAAAGTTTCTTTAAAAGTCACAAGTAAAAGAATAAAACTATTTCTTGATCCTATTTACAACTTTTATATTCCCGCGCAAAGTACAGCTCGAACGTCAAGAGCGCTTTTTTCTTTTTTCATACTAACATAGAATGCTAACTTAGAATCGTACCAGCCAGTGACTATAAATGAGGATTTATTATTTTAAAAACAACACATCATAAAAATAATACATAATAATTAATTAAAATAATATTATAATAAAATAATTTGAATATTTCTAATACAAGTTACAAGAAGGGACCCTATAAGTCACCCGACATCAAAAACCTACCGAAACACAAAAACTGCGACACGCTAGAAATAGGTGTGGCGGTGGTTTCTCCCGGGATCAAACTGCACTAGTTCCACCTTAAATAGAATTATTAAATTTCCAAGAAATTTCCTCTTAATGAACTATGCTTCTAACGTTAACCTACCTATGAAATCGCTGAAATAATTCCCCTAAATATGTATGTCGTGGGCTTATAAAGTTTTATATTCATATGGTGTGGTCACAAAAGTTGGGTAGCGTGCGAAAAAGAATACGATGAAACAAGAAGAATAATCGACAAGAGACCCAAGTTTACACAAAAACCCATTGTATGCGACCTACATGGAGAAAGAAGCTTCTATGTAGGATCATTGATATAAACTAGAGATGTGTTACTAGCGGGCAAAACTTGAAACGTACAAAATACACCCATTGGTGTACGTTGACTCCAGTCGCTCTCGCGTGGCGTATTGATTGACACGTATGTCACTGTCATTATTTTAGTCTTTTAACCTCAAAATGCCTTCTTGTGCAATGCGTAAATGTACAAATTATGTAAAAAAAAAATAAGCTTCATGCAATCGCATATCATAAGTAAATGAAGAGAAATAATTACATTTTTCTTATACTTCGTGTTCGGTCCGTCATGATTACATAGCTGACAAGAAAGAATCAAGTTCCACAAGTAAAGTGACAGAGACGCAAAATCTACGTCGATATATATGTATGAATGAAACTTGAACCAAAATGTCAAACACTAGTTGTCTTTTTTATCATATTGTTCCAATAGCTCTGGCCCTTGTAGTACATTTTTTATTGTAGTAATATGTAAGTAAAATGAAAAATGTGCATGTGTGTCAATGCGGTCGCGCTTCTCTCACTTTTTTATGTTATTTAGTGGGCAGGTAACATATCTATTGTTTTAAATATCATTGTGTAGGATGCGTTAACATTGTGGTAACTTTTTCCATAAATATCGCGCTGCAGTCAGTCTTGTGGGTAATGCCATGAAACTAGAATGTTTTTACATTTATTCTCGTAAAGAGCTTAAAAAGCGCGTAACCATATTAGCAAAGTTTACATTTACCCTTCTATATATTTTTATTTTTAGTACGCCCATGTGTTCTGGGCTGAAGTTATAATGCATTAGGGATGTCGATTCGCCTCGAAAACGAACGAGCTTGAAACCGATTCGAATCGAAGTCTAAAGAATCGATTTATAATTTTAATTAATTTAAAGAAACAATAATGATAAAATGGTTTTTCAATTTATTTTATTGTTGCTTGCGGATATTTTAGCAATAAAAGAGAATTACTTTGATATCGCCAAATAAAAATAAGAGATTAATACAAAAAAAAATACAAGTAAAAAAATCTAAAGTCGTTTGTAAAGTATCTGTGATCGATTCAGTTTCATTACTTAATATCGATTAAAATGTAAGTAGACATATATAAATGTTAGTTTTTGATCCAAAAAATAGTTCTTCTATTAATCGATCTCAAATGTTCATATTATTTTTTTATGTACAAAACCCATTCTACTTTGAGTTTGCAAGAAATGAAAAACACCCATTGGCTTTAACCATTATCATTATCAACCCATTACTGTCCTACTGCTGGGCACGGGCCTCCTCTCAGAATGAGAGGGATTAGGCCATAGTCCACTTCGCTGGGCAAGTGCGTAATGGTAGACTTCACATACCTTTGAGATTTTTTTTTTATATATATCTCTCATGTATGTAAGTTTCCTCACGATGTTTCCCTTCACCGTTTAGCAAGTGATAATTAATTTCTAATACGCACATAACTTTAAAAAAAACAGATGTGCGTGCCTAGGATTTGAACCTCGGACCCGTCGTTGGAGAGGCCGAGTTTCTTAACCACTAGGCTATCACTGTCTTTAACCAATAAATTACATTCAATCAATGGCATATTTCATATTATACCTACCTAATGTAATTCCTTTGTTCCTAATAGTAACGACATTCACGAGATCAACTGAAAATACCAATTCCATACGTAGATTTGATATCAAAGGCAGAAATTTGGTCGTCAAAGTGTAGCTACGGATTCCAGGAATTCAATAATCATACTGCTAAATTTCTCTAAATGGCCTTTGAAATAGAAATAATTTAATATAAGGTCATGCCTTGATAACGAGTTAAATCTACCGAGTCTGTTTACAAGTTAAATTGAACTTTAAGGTTTCAGCTAGGAGTCAAGGGTCAATGGACCGCCGATAACTAGATTTGAAATATAGTTATTGCCTACGTTAAAAATCATAAAACACTATACGATGAGGATAAATAACTATTTTGTCTCCTTAGCAATCTCTCAACAAGAATTTAAGGATATTATCAAATACTGAATGCATGCACTTCTTTTACTTTTACTTAAGTTAAATCAAAAATAATTATATTAAATTAAGAAAGATACAGTACATTATTCAATATTTCGCGATGTAATTAATTCATCAAAAAAAATGATCTTCTTGAATCATCATAAAGTCCAAAATTTTGCAATGGTTCAAGCAATTCAGTAAAATTAATTCTTAAACAATGATAAGACATATAAGCGTGGCCGGTATAAAAAAATATTAAAAACTAGCTGACTAGGCAAACTTTGTACCGGCTCAAAATCTATTTATCAAATATATTTCATATAAAATATAGCGTATGTTACTCGTGGATAATGTAGCTTTCGAATGGTGAAAGATTTTTTTAAATCGGTTCAGTAGTTTTTGAGCCTATTCATTACAATCAAACAAACAAACAAAGTTTACCTTTTTGTAATATTAGTATAGATAAAAAGCTTTAAAATAAAAGATACTTCTAATAAAGCTTTAAAATAAAGGATACTGCTACTACCATAAAAACCTGCTATTTTTGCTATTGAACCATAATAGTTGAAATTTTCATAATACATTAATTTCTATTGCTATCACAACAAACACAATAATAATAAAAAAAACATGATTTGGTGTTATGGACCAATTATTTTTTAGTTCTATAGCGTTGCTAACACTGGTGAGGGAGTTTTGATGGAATGTAATAACAGAGATGGCGTTGACGAACATAATGCCTACAATTTCAAATCGCGAAATGCCTCCGAAAGCAATTCGGCAGATACTCTTTACTGCTTTGCAAAATATAACTGTATTTTATTATCTTGTGTAGTCTCGTAATCGCAACGAAAGATTCACTCTACTTTTGTTGATTTTTAGTATTTTTTGTTAATATTTGTACATCGAAGTTGCAGACGACCAAGCTACCTGGTAATGATGGTAAGTGGCTACTGCTGCTGGTAATGATGGTAAGTGGCTACTGCTGCATTTGTAATTAACCCCAGATAAGATTAGATTCTTACCTGAGGTCGGCCACAGATGCGCCGCTACCTTAGACTTAGGTGAAATGCTTAGGAAAAGTATGTCTTCCTTATCACATCTTTCAAACTAGAACACAGCAGCGCTTAACACTGCTGTTATTATGCAGAAATTGGTGTGGCAGTGATTCCACCAAAATCGATCCATAGATGGTTTACACACCTTTATAATGTTATTGATCTGGTAAAATAGACTTTGGAGTCAGCAAGTTTAGAGTTTAACATTAGTAAAACCAACAACTTTGTTTGTCGACATCGAAATTTTAGTTGCTGACGAACTATTTTTTTAAAGAAATCTTACAACAATATATACAAATATACAACAAAATAATTTCAATCAGTGGAAAAAATTTTGAAATATTTTAAATACTCTTTGGTTTTCGTAATAAATTTTGTATCAGTTATCTGTTTGCTTCTGCATTTGAATTTAAATTGAAAATTAAACTGAAAGCAAAGCATACTCGTATCTTTAATAAAAAAAAAGAGAGTACAAATTGCCCAGTACCCCTGGTGGGACTCGAACCCACAATCCCCGGCTTAGGAGGCCGATGCCTTATCCATTAGGCCACAGGGGCTGCTTGCGATAGAGCTGAATTTGCGGTATTGTTATTTCGTGAGCTTATTTAAAAATAGAAAACAATTGGCCAAGTGCAAGTCGAGTAAGGATTTCGTACTACCAAATTTTCATTTTTAGTATTTGTTTTTAAGCCATTGTTAAATTTGAACTATTACGATTAAATAGCTAAAGCGAGTAAAAATGACGGTTTTTTGAATGGCGACCACCATCTATTTTTTTTTTGTATTTTCATTGTCTTTGCGTCCACCATCGTAAATACTTTGTAAAAATTTTAAGTTCTATCGATTATGGTCCAGAAAATAGAGCCCTGTGGCAGACGGACAAACTGCGAGGGCTTAGTAACAGGGTTCCATTTTTACCCATTACGTACGGAACCCTAAATATTAAATGAATATATTAAGAGTTATAAATGAAGTTTGATCGGTTCAATATCGCCGCAATTATTTTTAAAGTGAAGCAGAACCTTCTTGTCAAGGCATTTAGTTTAACCAGTGTAATCTAGTATTTAGGTAAGCTATTTAGGTTCAGGTCCCATCTCTACGGGATAAAACAATACAATTCCATAGTAAAACATACTTTAAAATTGACTTCTTAACTAAAGTTCTTACACTTTCAAGAATGTGGATGTTACCCTCTTTAAGTCCCACTACTGGGCACGGGCTTGTTGTGGGATACTGATATTATTGCTAATGGAAGTTTGTAAATGTATGCGGTCGGCCACATATGCTTTTTTACTAAGGATCAAGTTGGAATGCCTCGAAAAAGTTCTTCTTTACCATCGAAACAGAATACAGCAGTACTTAACACTGCTGTTATTTGATAGAAATACATAGTTGATAATTAAACTTTAGATTCTTGTAACGCGTGTTTATTTTCAAGGGAGAGGTCCTTGGTATTTGGGTCGCTAACAAGATCACGACTGAAGTTCCCTCATAAATCGTCCGCCTTATATCATCACCGGACACTTTAGTCGAGTCGACGCATCTGCTCGTAAACTTTTAAACAAGCTCACTAAGTAATTTTCACGGGCCTTCACAACGACCTCCAATTTATATTCACAACCGAATACATCTTGACGGTGAGCGAAGTTCCAAAAACAAAGTTTCCCTTTGAAATAGCACGTCATTTCCGCAACATTTAGGTATGGTAATGATCTTTTTTGTTATGTTAAATTCCGTTTCATTCACAACGGGATAGACGAAGGGAATGGGAATAATTTTCACTCTTATTTTTAAAATAAAGGAACAAGTCATAATGTTTTTTTTACATTTATCTAGAGACTAAAGTGATCAAAGTAATTGGAAAAATCAAAGAAGTAGATACTGTATTATGTGTAGATTTGACAAAATAATTAATGATTTTGCGTACTATTGCTAATGTTTACAATTTAACATAAATATCTTGCCATTTTTATAGCAAAAAACTAACGTTATCTATAACTAGTTATACGATTATTTAATAGCCAAGCATTTACTAAGTAACGTCACCTACATAAAGCCTTAAGCTACACAATTGATATTGTCAAAAAAATCATATCAAACGTATTCTGTGGCATACTATGATTCTTAAATGAGAAAGTCATACATAATACTTATTTCCTCGCAACAAAAAAATAAAATGTCCAAGATTAAAATTATTCAAACATCAAACATTATCTTTGTAAGCAAACATAATATTCGTTTGTATTTACAATACTTTTACTTTTCCTGTAAGAATTCTAATTTCCTTTCGAATTCGAGAGGCTTCTTTTTCAGAACTGTTTGAATTTAATTTAAGGATGAAACCCAGTTGTTATCGATAAACTTTGCAATACAAAAGCAAAGGAAACGTGATATTGTCAGAACTTATATAATTAGTAGGTAGATAGGTAGTTTGAAGGTTGAAGCCTTTGTGGTTCGAATCCCGCGGCAACACCGCACACACCTATTTCTACCTCATAACAGCAGCGTTGAGCGCTGAGCAGTCAAAAAAAACTTATCGGAGGTGTTTTAACTTAGTCGTCAGATGCAGCAACGTTATTTTTTTTTGGTCCCTGTAGTTCCGATACCAGAATAGGGCTACGGTATCCTCTGCCTGTCGTAAGAGGCGACTAAAAGGGGGCTTCTGGGGTCGCGGGTGGTAAAAGTGGGAGCTCAAAGCGCCCGGACAGCGACCCCGGGAAGGACGGCGGTATGTGTGGTCGCATACCATCGTGCACACCAGACGGAGTGGGAAGCATAAAAATGCTCACCTGGGCTGAGCCCGACGGGGCAACGCGCTAAGAGGACTCCGGTTGTGTTCCTTTGGAGATCCCGAAGTCCTCTTTGCAGCGCCGAGGACGGCCACCAGGGGGGTTTTAGTGAGGTAAAAATCCTACATAAACCCGTGTCGCTCCCACGGCAAGGGTACCTTTTGAAGGTTTTCCCTTCGTCAACAAAAAAAAAGGGTCTGGGTGTTTGTGTATTCTTTGTGTGTTTCCATCGCACCCGCGACATAAACAATCCTAGTGTAGAGCTGTAAACCTAAAAAGCGTCCTCTTCTATTTAACACTATAAATACAGTTAATTGTAAACTCTAAAGTCCTCGAGATAATGAATTAGCCGTCACTATTGAAAGCGGCGAAGCGCGGCGCGGTGTTATTAGCGCTAAGAATGAGTTTTAATTTTAACTTTTCCGCCGATTCTCCTTTAAGAGTTCTTGTTTAACGAGATCCCGCTGTTCTTTTGTAGCGCCAACTTTAGCTGTTTCACGACCGAGCCAATTCTAACTTGTTTAATTTTTAAAGAATTGTCTCCCTGCAGATTGGTATTTAAGATGCATTAGGTGTATAGGTAGCATAGGTAGCATAGCATTGTGGTTCAAATTGTGTTCTCGTTGTGGAGACTCGGGTTCGAATCTAAGTTAAACTAGAGTTAAGATAAAACGATTGTTTGGTATTATGAGGCGACTATCGTATTCCTTAGGAATCGTAATGCATCCGTGATTGCCTTCAGGTTGCCTGGTTCTATATGGTATGGGTTATAAGAGTTATTAGGTAGCAGTGACCTCCCATTAGGCGGACTGAATACTCGTTTCATACTTCTGTCTTATAAAAAAGGAATTTTATGGAAATCATTATTTGTATTCACAAATAGAGAACGCTGCAAGCTTCCAGCTAGCTGCTCCAAAGCTAATTGGTAAATGAAAAATATATCAAATGTTTTGTACTGCCAAAGACTTCAGATAAGGTGTAACGACAGTCATACAATCCAAATTAGACATATAAACGAATTAAATAATTATTATTTCACTAAGTTACATGTCTTAAACATAATCACATAACTGTATTTTATGACGATAATACAAAGTTTATCTAAGTATTACGCGTATTATACCCACCATACGGTACATCTTGAGTGTAGAAACGAATATCATTGACAGAACAACCCTTGTTATATGTAAATAACGGGACCAACAGACAATTTTACGCACAACATCCGGTTCAACATGTATTTAGGCCGACAATGGCTTGTTTGCCTCACATTTTATTATATAAATGATACCTGTGATAGCCTAGTGGCTAAGAAACTCAGTCTCTTGATCGAGGGATTCAAGGTTCAAATACTAGGCACGCACCTCAGATTTTTCCAAAGTTATGTGCGTATTGGAAATTAATTATCACTTGCTTAAACGGTGATCAGGAAACCTGCATACCTGAGAAATCTTAAAAAGGTTTTCAAAGATATGTGAAGTCCACACATACTTGGCCATGG
Source organism: Epargyreus clarus (assembly GCF_041222505.1). NCBI lineage: Eukaryota > Metazoa > Arthropoda > Insecta > Lepidoptera > Hesperiidae > Epargyreus > Epargyreus clarus. The sequence goes on from NW_027332213.1 coordinate 11,924,681, forward strand.
CGGTGGACTATGGCCTAATGCTTCTCATTCTGAACGGAGACCACTGCGCAGCAATGGGACATTAATGGGTGGATGATGTCGATGAATTATTACTATATAAACTCATTATATAATTATTAAGTATTGAAATAAGTCACTTGTTTTAAAAAATACATAACTGTATGTCTATGACGATAGTACTATTATTATGTATGTATGTATGTATTAGGCATATTATACCCACCATACGGTACATCTTGAGTGTAGAAACGAATATCATTGACAGCACAACCCTTGTAATATGTAAATAACGGGACCAACAGACAATTTTACGCACAACATCCGGTTCAACATGTATTTAGGCCGACAATGGCTTGTTTGCCTCGCATTTTATTATGTTGGCACCCATTCGAGGCGAGATTACGTCGAAAATAAAGATCGTGTTCGCGCAACGAATTGGGTGTATTGATATATGGGTGTATTGATATAATGGTGTGTTATGTTTACATGTACATAAAAGTATGTCTGTCTTTAATTTTTAAATAACCGTCTTTTTTATATTGATGATAGAAGAGTTCTACTATGGAGGCACCAACACCAAGTCTCTCTCTTATTTCTGCCATACAACAGCAGTGTTAAACGCTGCTGTATTCTGTTTTGAAGAGTAAGGGGAACACACATGAACATCATCATCATCACCAACCCATTACTGTCCCACTGCTGGGCACGGGTCTCCTCTCATAATGAGAAGGATTAGGTCATAGTCCACCGCGCTGGCCAAGTGCGCATTGGTAGACTTCACATACCTTTGAGATTTTTTTTTATAAATCTCTCAAGTATGCAAGTTTCTTCATGATGTTTTCGTTCACCGTTTAGCAAGTGATACTTAATTTCTAATACGCGCTAAACTTTGAAAATTCAGAGGAGCGTGTCTGGGATTTTAACCTCGGAACCCTCGATCGAGAGGTTGTGTTTCTTAACGAATAGGCTATTACTGCTTCACACACATACGCGGTGACAATTTAGTCCTGGTAATGGTGGTAGGTCCTGGTAACAACGCGACTGTGGTCGACCTCACGTATGTCGTACGCAGGTATGTTAAGCCGACTGATTATTTGGCGAGCTTTATGCTCAAGCTGGAGCCCGACGGAGCAACATGCTTGGAGGACTCCGGTTTACATTCCTTTGGAGAGCACGGAGTCCTTTACGCACCGTCATACACGGTCACCAGAGGGTTTTAATGTGGTAAGAATCCCACATATCCCTGTGTCGCTCCCATGTCACCGGGTACCTTTTGAAGGTTTTCTCTTCGTTAACAAAAAAAGGCTGATTAAATATTTTCTAAATTACAAACAGGTGTTAATAAATTTGACTTCGCAGGAATATCCCTAAAATTATTCTTTGTTCGTGCAGTTATGGAAAAATAACAAGGAGAGACGCGTGCAAACTCATGTTAAACATAAGGCTTCCAATCTTTATACAACCTTTGACATTTTCAAAGGTCTAAAGATAATAAAGATTGACAGGTCTGAAATGGAAATGCGCAAAATAAACAAAAAAGACTTAGTAAATGTCTTTAGAATCTGAGTTGACAAAATCCAAAAAGTCTAGAGTACCTTAAAGGTACCCATTTGTTAGAATAAGGAAATAGGATTAGTACTTACCATTACAATATATTTTTCTAACGAGTACTTCGTTATTACTATTTCATATAAAATACTACTTAAGTACATACAAATACATACTGTTAAGTCTTTCAATGATAACGTATATTATCACTGAAAGACTTAAAAGTACACTGAAAAAATCTCAGTTTGATTGACGTTAGTGATAGTATCGTTCAGAACAACTTGTTACGTTTTTTCCCATGTCCAGTTCAAACTTTGGCCAATATGCCTTTTGCCTAAATAAGGAACATCAACAGGGTAATTTAACTTCAAAAAATGAAAATCACTTAGAATTTGCAAGTCTTAAATATATAAGTCATGTCGCAAATTATTATGAAGTACTTTTGTCAATTTTGCAAATTGTTATAAAGTTTAAATTTACGATTGAGCTCAATACTATTTTCACAACCACCGTTTATCAGTGTAGTTACCAATTAAGTGTTATAAACTACTTAGTATTATAAACTAGAACCATTAATATTATTTAACTCAACTAAACTTTACCAACATCAATTAGTACTGAAGGCAATTCATCATGAATAGTTGTAACAAAAGCATTGTTATGTAAACTTGAACTTAAACAATTAATAGATTCTCCTTACTGTGTTAAAGGTGAATCCCTTTGATCCCCTTTAAGGGTTAGCCTCTTCCTGTAAATCCGCAAAGATTAAAGTCATTTAAGAGAATTTCAAGGTTACCCATTATCAATTTTGAATAATTGAATAGTCTTAAATTTATTCATGAATTTTAAAGAAATTTGAATTTTAAGAATTAACTACAAATAAATTCTACTGTACTTTTTTATTTTAAATAACTATATTAAATATTTCTGTGCCATTTTAAATATTACTTTTCTTTTTCATTTTATGAATTTAGTATTATTTACTCATTATCAATATTATTAAGATCCCTAGTTAAATAAACGTAGTTATTTATTTATTTATAAATCAAAATTCCCTCCTATTTACATACTGTTCAATTATTCATTATTCTTTACATAATTTTATGTAATATGTCTAAAATATGTATCCTTAAATTTTAGTACTTTATTAAATAGCGTCAACTACTTAATGTAGTATAAAAGTATGAAATACTCGTAGTCAAAACATGTAAAGGTGTGGAATGGGGGACAGTTTCAAAGGGTGCGAGCGCCCCAGTGAGATAACTCTGACGTTTATTATAATAGCCTTGACCCAGACGAAGCTTAAGCCTTCATAGAATACATAATATTTATTTATAAGTTATAGCCGTATTTATTACGTTACTATTTTACTTATACTTATATGCACAATAAATACTGTAGTATTATCGGGAGATTATAAGCAACGTTATAATATACCCGTTACTATACCACTATTGAGCACGAGTGACCTTTCAGAGTGAGCGGGGTCAGACCATTGTCCACCGTGCTGGCCAAGTGGAAGACGCATGGAATCCTAGTGTAAAGCTACAATTATAGAAAGCATTAATCGTTATTATAACGTCATAGACAATACACAGACAATGTTGTCATAGACAAAATTAGGCCACCTATTATATCGACTAACATGTCATAGAAATGTTTAAGAATATTTTAAAGTTACTATTTAATAAATTATTTGATAGTTCTTTGATTTAATAACGAATCCTTAAGTAACACAACATTATTTTGTAGCCAGTACATGAAAAAAATCAAAAACTGACAAGAAAACAGTTAATTATAAAAGTGGCCTGTTTTTATCTGCAACTAAATAAGAATACATTTAATTTCATATACCACAGGTTTATTTACTCGTAGATACGTATGAAAATAATAACTTCAAACAGTAATACAGTAACGAGCGGAACGTGCAACATTTCAGTGAGGCGGGTTTAATATCCGCACAAATGTTTGCTATGCAGAGACAGCTATTCACAAATAACATACCTTATATGACTTTTACTATTATAGAGCACCATATTTTTACATTTTTTACGATTTTAGTACTGAACTTAGTCACAAATTTTTGGTAATATGTACGGTTAAAAGAACATTGAGTGTCAATGTTTTTCTAAATAATTTCAGACCAAAACATGAGAAAATCATAATATGAAGAAAAATATTGCAAATATATGATTGGCCTCGTTATTATCTGCTACAATAAAAATGCATTTAATTTTATATGCAACAGGTTTATTTAGATACGTATAAATAATAACTTCAAATAGTAATACAGTAACGAGCGGAACGTGCAACATTTCAGTGAAGCGGGTTTAATATCCGCACAAATGTTTGCTATGCAGAGACAGCTATTCACAAATAACATTCCCTATATGACTTTTGGTATTCTAGAACGGTTTTAGTATTGGACTTAGATACATGAATATTGAGTTAAAGAAACGGTCAGTATTTATACATAGGATGTATTTTAAGATGTGAAACCAACGTTGAGTTTTACGTATAGCAAGATTACTTGCGCTTAAATATCTTTGGATAAAAGAACATATATCCTTTTTCTGTATCAAATTTTCAATATAAAAAGCAAATAAAATATCTGTTTGATTTGATTTCTCTGAAATTTGGTAACGCACTCCGTGTTTCTTCATTTTAAATCAATAAACTATATATAATTTAATATCTCTGACATTTATGTACCTACATATATGAATGGATTGTTAATCGCACAGGTTAATCCCGTTACAAGAAAAATAAAACGAAAATAATTTTAAAATGAGTCCGCATAAATTACGAAACAAGTGACAATAAACGAAAACGTAGCACGACAATACCGTAGCAACATTGCCGGGTATGTAGCAGACAACGCATTTGACTACAATATGGCGCTAGACCCACATTACCAGCGAACTTCTCGTAAACGTACCCTTACCATGAGTTTTCAAAACATCCCACAATTTTACGTTACGTTCACTCAATCCATTATTCTGTTCCGTTTGCTTCAGTAGACTAAGTAAACGTAACAATAAGTAAGTGCTCAAGTCTTTCTGTCTGCCTCACATGTTCGCAAAAAGGAGAGACGAAACATAAAGCGCCATTTTGTCAATTTAGACATTTAATGTTAACACTATAGTTCTAAAACAAACGGCTAGGGGCGCTGATTGTGAAATTGTATGGGCAAATACGTAAACAAATACCAAAACAGTCATATTTGTCAAAATCAAAAACTCATGGTAAGGGTACTGCGTTCCATATGGAATTACATTAATATAAGCAGTTGAAATGAATTTCCAGGTTCATGAGTTAATATTTGCTATTACTGTATACTCTACTCAAATGTGCAATGATGACGTGCGTGGATTTGCGGGCACTGACAAATGGGGGTTTGATTCCCCACCAAAATTTAGGTTTCATAGTGTTTCATAGTTTTTTTCTTTGTGTACTATATTAACTATATTATGTTTCATATTCCTTCCCTGACTTCACATACACTTCCCACTTTCCTCACTATCCTCATATTCCTCCTTACCTTTTCCATGCATAGGTTGTCTGAAAGAGATCGCTGCTTAGCGATAAGGCCGCCTATTGCATACGATTAACCTACATAATTGTATATTATTGTTATGAACTATTGAAGTGTGCAATAAAGAGTATTCTATCTATTTATCTACCCTTCACTAGTTCGTCTCAGCACCCTTACCATGAGTTTTTACGTTTTGACAAATATGACTGTTTTGGTATTTGTTTACGTATTTGCCTATACAATTTCCAACCAGCGCCCCTAGCGGATTGTGTCAGAACTTGGAACGTAAAACCTCACGGTAAGGGTACTGATGACACTTCCGGTTTTCGTATTTCTAGGTTATACTAACGTGACTGTTAAACTCTGCCCTTTTTTGATTTTACAACGTTCCAACTTAGTCCTCAGGCAAATCTATAGTCGAACAGATAGGACTATAACGCTATCTGGGGTGGATTATATTTGTTCATAAGTGGCACTTATCATCATATTTTGAGAAACCGTTTTATACTTGCTATTTCGAGTTCATGCCACCTTTGGGGTATGGAACCTTAGTATGCGATGGGGTTTGCATATTTTGGACGCCGGTAGACTTATATATAATGCGACTAACTTATCCTTTAAGAATAACAACAATGAGCGGATTTAGATTAAACTCCTATTATCTATGAAGGTGGTAATAGATCCATGAACAACAATGCGAACTTACCATCAGGTGAAAAAAACAAAATACATTTGAATAGACAACACCAGTTCAGTATTTATGATATATGAAAGCTTTTTGAAAGCTAATCCCTAATCCGGTTAGAGAACGCCAAATTGAAATTTCATGTCGTGATGCGACAATCACATTCACAATCCATTTATATAAGCCTCCCATCAAGGCTCAATCGACTGATTTCCGTTTAGTACTTTACAGGTAGGAAATATAAGATTGTTGTATGGCATCTTAAACACGTTACTGTACTGTTTACGCACAGCAGAATCGCAGAATGCTGTGAGGCCATAGTCCTAGTCCGTAGTATTGACATAACTTTGAGAACGATGTTCCTTCACCGTTATAGCCAGTAATAATCTATTTCTAATACGCACATAACTTTGAAAAATGAAAGTTGCATGGCTGGGAGTCGTACTTCGGATCTCCTAACTAGAGAGAGTCCGTCTCTAGTCTATCACTACTGTACTGATATGGTCAAAGATTAAAAAAAATGTTTATTTTAATCTTTGACCAATTTAATAAAAATCTTTAAAGATTTTTATTAAATTTTAATGTTTGAATAATCTACAAATACACTCAGTTGTTCAGTCTAATCTTCATATACTAAGCCGATTTTGACAATACTTTCCAACAAAGATTAGAAGGAATTACATAAGTCCCCATATTGCTTAATAATATTTAAGAATCCTGTAAAACCATAAAAACTGAGAGAAACAGCGCGTCGCAAATAAAATAAACTTTTAGTTTTATATCTTCACAACACATGTAGTAAGAGCTCAGTATTTTGTAACATGTGAGCGTTTTATGACAGATTATCCCATATCCGGTTCGAGGATGTCAAAGAAATTCCATTCCGTGATGCGAGAATCCGTTTATATGAGCTCGTGTTTGCACTCGAATAGGTCATCATATTTAATGCTCATGTTTAGTAGATGTTTATCATTTTTCGTAAGATTTAAGGAGCAAACGAATATGCAGTTCACAGGATGGTAAGGCTATTGTAACCAACTCCATAGAATCGTTACAAACTGATGACTAAATTGCTTGCTGTTTTTTGTTTTGAACTTGTATGTTTTAAACCTTCGTCATAGAGAAAAAATAGTGGAAGAAGTAGATTAGTGGAGGAAGATTATAAAGAGAGCGCTTTCGACTATTTAGCGATGAAGCTTTTATTTTTCATTATACCGAAATTACAAAGAGCATGCATTCCACACCTGTAATCAACCTCAGAGAGGACAAGAGTTCTGTGTAAAGTCAGTCATAGGTACCCTATGAAGTACACCACTGGCTATCCCGTTGTACTAGGTTTCAACGCAACCGAAAACATAGTAGAGTTAACACTGCTGTTATAAGGTACGCATAGGTATGGCGATGTTGCCAAATGACACTACAAAGAAATACATCATCTACTTGTTACAAATACATTAAATTATTTCAATAACTTAATATATTTAAAAATGAATTAAAATTAAAATAATTTAGAAATATATTAAAATTATAGTATATATTTAATTCATTATTTTGTGTTAATTTCATAATGTTTTATTTGTATAATAATAAGTGCCCATTTATATAGTCACTGGCTGGAACAGTTATAGTAGTTATCATAAAAAGAAAAACATACAATAATAACAAGGATAACATTTACAACATTGTGACACGAGAATTTTATATATATCAATTATACAAATTACCTTCAAATACTGAAAAAAATTACAAATGCCAATCACAAAGCCCAAACAAGCGTGCGTGATACATAATTAACACAAAGCGCTGTTTCCGGGCGTTTTTCTTTAAATAACGACACGAGCTTACAAAGGCCGTAAAAATTTCGAGGATGAGATTAATTTTGTAATACCCCCGGCGCTGTTTTAATCCAAATTAAACGGCCAGGCGGTTAATTATGAATTTAAGAGTATAACTTTGTAAGATTTATGGTTTTATATTTTTTGTTTTTTATTTTTGTGTAAACAAAAGTCGGCCCAATTTTAGTATTACTGCATTACAAGTGAACCTTACTCTTAACGGTAGTATTAGGATACTTTATGTAAGTATAGGTAAATATTTTTATGGCGTTAAAGTAGCATCTGTACCCTAAGTATGAGTTTTTTCGTTTTTACAAAAATGAATGTTTTTGTATTTGTTTGCGTATTTGCCTATACATTTCCAATCAACGCCCCTAGCGGATTGTGATTGGAATTGGAAAACAGTGATTTTTGTAAAAACAAAAAACCTCATACTAAGGGTACTGGTTGCAAGAGGCTACTGCCGCCCATGAATATCTACAACCAACCCAGATAAGATAAGAATCCTACCTGAGATTGGCCACAGGCGCGTTTTATCCCGGAGGACTAAGTTGGAACGCCTCGGATAAATATATCACCCTTACGTCACCAAAATTTATTAATATTTCTGTTAAAATGAAGTAACTCTCAACATTCAGTTATCTTGATGTAGCTAAAATGTGTTCGTGTTTCCATACAGTATTTTGCTATAAAATATTATACCCATGAACATTACGAGTTGCGTGGAATAATAAAACGTGACCGTCAGAATGGCCGGTCACTACCCATATTTTACATCGAAATAATTACTAAGAGTTGCTACCTAGTTGCTACTAGTTGCTATTAGTTGCTACTAATTGCTACCTTCGATTAAAAAAAGATAAACTACTTTTTAAGGTGACCGGCCATTCTGACATCAGGATGGCCGGTCACCTATCCAGTGAGAAGAAACTGCGCAAATAAATAGAGTTTTTTTGTAATCAATAGTTGCTACCAAATTGCTACCTTCGTATGCATCGTATTGGACTTCATAGCTTTTAAGGATAAAAAAATATTACGGATTTAATATAAGAGGACTAAACGCCTGGATAATGTATAAGCATAATATGTTTAATTTCGGGTTTTCTCTTTTAATTATACAGGCGTTATAGGCGTTTAGTCCTCTTATATTAAATCCGTAATATTTTTTATCCTTAAAAGCTATGAAGTCCAATACGATGCATATGAAGGTAGCAATTTGGTAGCAACTATTGATTACAAAAAAACTCTATTCATTTGCGTAGTTTCTACTCACTGGATAGGTGACCGGCCATCCTGATGTCAGAATGGCCGGTCACCTTAAAAAGTAGTTTATCTTTTTTTAATCGAAGGTAGCAATTAGTAGCAACTAATAGCAACTAGTAGCAACTAGGTAGCAACTCTTAGTAATTATTTCGATTTAAAATATGGGTAGTGACCGGCCATTCTGACGGTCACAATAAAACGACATGTTTTCTCTCTTAAAGTTATTTATTTCTGAATTGTTAAGAAATATTACCTGTAACATTATTTTGAGCTTAGTTATTTAAAGCACGTAGAAGACCTTACATACACATCTTATTTGAGATAAAAAATAAATATTTTACACAATAAGTACTCTACTTTATTTATCCACCCAAATAAACACAAATATTTGAGTCACTTATTACATACAATAAATAACGTACGTACACCTGTGCCGCCTTGAAACTGTCACTGGTGACTAGATAAATACAACCTAGCCCAATTCAAGGCATCATACTCAAGAAATATTGGTAAAATATAATAAAAAGTTATTTATTGTTCATGACCAAAACCATTCCCGCGGTAAAGGTAAAAGCACAAATGCACGCAGTCATTCACGAAACATAGCTTACCGATTAGCTACGTTAAATAAATCATGAATACTTATATTTACAAAATTCATGGCTTCACATACATTAATGTTAAAGTAAGTTAAAAATTAAATATAATAACGTATTCTACCGGTATATTTTCTCATCGTGAGGTGGCAAGCTTATAAAATAGGGCGCCGGGGGCGGAGGCGCTAAGTACCGTACTGACCCTGGACCAGATTGGACCTTATGTGGCAAGGTGGCGGTTGACAATGACGCAGGGGGCAATGTGGCCGCATATCCGGGCCACGCTGCACCCCATAACGGAGCACCACCAGCTCCTGGGCTATTTGCTAAAGGAGCTCCCCTATACGACGTCGTAGTCATCCTCAACCGAACAATACAAATAGCTACAATGAGAATAGCGATAAATGCAACAACTCCACCAACTATACCTATAATAAGATTATCGTCATTAGTCGTCGAAGCAACACCAATGACTGGAGCTCCTTTAGGTTCTCCTGATGATTTGGGTCGTTCATGAGAAGGAGCCACTGACCAAATAATATCAGGTTCGGCTGATGTCCGGTGGACGAGACGTGGTGGTAGTGTAGTAGATACACTACTCGAAGAGGATGATAAAGTCGTCCTTCGTTTATCACATGAAAGTTCATCATCCCCAATTTCTACTAACAAAAATCCAGATAAATAATCTGGAGACTCACACCGTACGTCATCTATACCTACATTCGGCAACCATCTCCGCAACGCTCGTGCATTACAATCACAACGGATAGGATTAGTATCTAATCCAAACATTGATAGATCAGCACGACGATCATCAAGTGCTACTAAAAGTTGAGGTTGTAGTGTTGTTAACTGACTTCCAGCTACATCAATAGTTATCCGAGATGATCTTGGTAGAGGAAATAGTAAGGCTGGTGGTAAATTAGTAACTGATGTATTTCGGAACCTAACTGTGATAGCTGGAGCCTTTAATCCGGCAAGGACCCCTGAAGATACTGTTTTTAATCGGGAACCTCTTATACCTAACTCTTCCAAACGTGGGTGCAAAGTCGAGTGCAATTGATCTGCACCAATATTTGTGTCTTTCACTTCAACATCTAACTTTTCAAGAGCCAAAACATATTGCAAAGTGCCTTGAACATCAAAATATCCTAATCTTGGATAACCAAATGCTCGTATTTCTACAAGATTTGCTAAAGTTCGAAATGCGTTTTTCTCAATTTTGGTACATTTTTCCAAATTTCGTATATCCAACACTCTAAGGGACGTGAGGCCTTCAAAGTTACCGTCTACAATCATAGTTATGGGGTTATTAGAAATATTTAACTTTTGAAGGTTCTTTAGCTTAGGCCATGATATGGAAAGCGACTTAGAAACATCAACTATTTGATTATTTGATAGATCTAGCGACTCTAACAATGTGGTCCTTGTAAACGTCTTTTCGGATAACTTAGTAATATTGTTATGGGACAAGTTCAACCTATACAAGAACGGTGTTTCCAATTGTCCAACAGATTTCATACCTGTTCCCGCAAGATTTAAGTCCCTTACAGTTTTAGGCTCAGTTAAGACATTACTTATTGTTTTTTCTGATAAAGGATTAAAAGAAAGATCTAATTTCTTAATATTTACCATGACACTGTCTTCTGCTGGAATATCGACTATATCGTTATGGGATAAGTCTACAGATGAAACAAAGAAGTATTGCTTTTGCAATGATCTCAATGGCGCTTGTTCAAACAAATTGTTGCTTAAATCTATGGACTCTAACATATGTAACCTTGTTCTATCAAAGATATTTTCAGGCAGTTCAGTAAGTAAATTGCCTCCCAAATTTAACAACTCTAATCTAATAAGCCCTTCAAAAACCCTGTCTCCTAAACGATCTATTTTATTAAAAGAAAGATCTAATTGCTGTATTTGCGTCGAATTATGAAAAGCCATTTCACTGACACCTTCAAGTTCGTTTCTAGCTAACAAAATAGTCCTTAATTTTGGAAGTCGAGCAAAATCTAATTCGTCCACGTTTTTCAAAGCATTGCCTGATAAATCAACTAACTCCAGATATTGTAAGGTACTTATTAATTCTGAAGGGAAGAAATTAAATTTATTGTTCGTAAGAATGATCTCCCGCAGGCGTGGGTGTATTTTGAAAGAAGATGGGAATAAATAGCTTAATTGATTATCTGAGATATCAATTACTTCCAAACTTGTTCCAGTATTAAAGAATTCGCCTTTGAAAGCGTTTAACTGATTGCCTTTTAAAGACAAATATTGAATTGACATTACATTTACAAAGGCCGGCGTCCTGATTGTGACGATATTATTAAATGATAAATCTAAGAACGTTAAATTACGGAGGTTCTTGAAGCTATTCTCGGATATTTCCTGCAAATAATTATTTGACAAATAAATCCTTTGTAAATTAGGATTCTTCGAAAATAAATTAACGGGCAGGGCTTTCAGTCCCATGTGACTTAAATCAACGGTTAGTAAAGCTTGATTCTGACTAAACACATTTTGAGGTAGAATACTTATATGAGGGTTCCGACTCATATTGAGATGTGATAGGCTGGGTATGGTTTGGAAAGCATTTACTGGAATTTCCGATAGCTGGTTGTCAGAGATATCTAAAAACCAGAGATTAATGAATTTTAATTGTTGTCCAGTAAAACCCAATATTCTGTTCTGATTCAGAGATAGAAACTCAAGAGTTGGCTCCAAGCCACTGAAAACTTCTGCTGAGATGGAGTTTAGCAAGTTTCCTGATAAGTCCAAATGATGTAACATCTTAAAATGATCGAAGGCAGCTGTTGGAAGTTCCCTGATGACATTTCGAGATAGGACTAATGAATTAATTCTGTCTGATACTGCTCTTAGTATATCACTAGACAATGCAGTGACTCTGTTGAATCCTAAATGAACTGATGTTAGACTGGGTAGACGGGATAAAGCAGTCGCCGGAATTAGTAGTATGTTATTGTCTCTCAGTAGTAAGGTCTTCAGGCTAGTCAATCCATCGAAGGCATCGTCATCCACCTGAAATCAAACAGAACATTGTAAACAGAAAATAGTCAACCAAGAACTAAAGATTGAAGGCCGGTGTGGCTGAGCGACCGCTCGGTGACCATCATACCGGCCTAACGCGAAGAGAGTTCGGGGGTTCGAACCCCGGAGAGGCAAATAACTAAATACTGTATTTAGATTTCTTTTCTGGCTCTAGATGTTTGTGTATTGGTCTATGTACATATATGGCACCCACGACACCAAGAATCCTCGTGGGGCTGTAACTGTAAACAGCGTCATTTTCATCAACCTTACATAATCAGGCAAAAGTAGACGGCGGAATAAATATAATATTGTAATCGAAATTTTAAAGCAATAAACGCTAATTAATGCACATTTTCGCAGAGTCCGTTGGATAAATTAATGACGTCACAGCTAGCCGATACGTAAATTATATTCATTAATTTTGAACATGTCATCACTGTCGTGTGATATTGTGGGGCCCAGGTACCACAATAAAATTAAGCTCATTTCAACAATAAATAATTCAATTTTAATATAACTACTTGCTATTGAATTCAGGTGGAATATCAAATATATGTTTCATATAATAATGTATGAAAATGATAATATATTTCAACGTATCATGAAAATATTTTAACGTATTAAAAGGTAGACGAGTTTAAAAAGATGCTTGTTTATAAAGTTTTGAGTTATTTTATAATATAGAAGTACCTAGCAGACGAGCATACAGTCCACCTGATAAAACGCGGCTGCTACCACCCATGGACGTTTGTAATTAACCCCAGATACGATTTGATTCCTACCTGAGGTCGGCCACAGATGCGCTACCCCTGAGGACTAAACTGGAATGCCACGAAAGAGTATATCTCACTTACTAGGCCCTTCAAACCATAACACAGCAGCCCTTAAAACTGCTATTATAGGAAAGAAATAGGTGTGTGGTGCCGCCAGAGTCGAAACACAGAGAGTTCTTCAAAAGTTGCACTTTGTTAAGTAAGACTTTGTCGAATAAGATCTTTACTTACAGTGCGTAGAGAATTGACTCCAATGTCCAAGTACCGCAGGTCACTCAACCCCACGAAGGTGCCAGGAGAGAGCTTTACCAAATTGTTTCTACTCAGATCCAAAACTTGTAGTGTTACCAGCGAGCTCAAATGGCTGTTGTCGATATTCTGGAACAAATTAATATTTTTTGTCAATAATAATTTTTAATTGGATTTATAATCATTTACATAATATACTTTTAATTCTACTTCTGATCAAAAATCTTTTGATGTATTTGTAGATGATCAAAATAGCATGAATAAACAGTTCTTCAATCTTATTCTTTTCATCAAAAATAATCATCAATTTCATCTTTTCTTGAAAATAATCCTTATAACATGATTACGTACTTAATGAAACGTAATCAATTACAGATTTTCCACTAACATTTATAACAAACTAGCTTTTACCCGCGGCTTTGCTCGCGATCAGAGGTTTCTATGTATCCCTCAAGAACCATACTTGTTTCAGGATAAAGGTACCCTATCTTCTTTCCTGAACACCTGACGTTCTAGAAGTGTAACAAACAAACAAACTAACTAACAGTCGGAATTACAATATTAGTTAGGATGTATTTTGTATGTTGCAAAAACATATAACGGAATCTTACCGTGATCATGTTACTGGAAAGGTTTAAGTGCTTGATACCGTTAAACGACTTGATCGCGACCGTAGGGAAGTCCGTTATGAAGTTCTCTGAGAGGTCCAACCTCTCCAAGTTTTCTATACCCTGGAACACGTCGCTGTTAAACTTTGAGAGCCGGTTGCGGCCCAGGTCGAGGGTCTGTAGGGCGCTCAAACTGACGAAAGCACCACCTTCGATAGTTGAAATCATGTTCCCGTGAAGATCGATCTCTTCGAGTGTTTTCTGCGATATGAACGTCGCTTGCCGTATGAGAGCTGAAAAAGACATCTATTTTACTTACGGCTTCAACATACTACGACTGACAAAAATACGTTTTCTAAATTCACAGCCTCACACTAGAATTCCCTAGTACCCTTAGAAGGGTGCAATGGACACACTTGGGTGTGTGATAAACAAACACCCAGACCCAGAATAAAAATCTAAATTCATTATTTAGATATCTGTCTGGCCGGGGATCGAACCCGGAACCCTTTGCGCGTCAGACCGGTATGGTGGCCGCTCCGCCACGCGGGTCGTCTACACGTTAAAGAAATAAGGATCATTTCTCAAGGTTTGTTATTTCCGTGCGTACATTGAGTGATAAAGTGATTCTCAATTGAAATATAAATATTTGACTGTGCACACTTGTTGCTATTAAAATAATAAGCAACTCATTTTCTTAATATATAACTTAAAATAAAATGAATCAAAGAAAGTTCTTGAAATGAGTCAGTCTCTATTGAGCATTTGAGAGATCATACTCTCAATCGGGGGATCCGAGGTTCGAAAAAAGTCTAGCAAATAACATTATATTTAGCCAGCGCGGTGGTCTAGGCCTTAAACCCCTCAGAAGAAACCCTTGTCCAACAGTAGGACTGTGGGTTAACGCCGAGTCATATTAAAACGCAATCTTCATTAACGTCATACTAAAACTA
Organism: Epargyreus clarus; assembly: GCF_041222505.1. Lineage (NCBI taxonomy): Eukaryota > Metazoa > Arthropoda > Insecta > Lepidoptera > Hesperiidae > Epargyreus > Epargyreus clarus. The sequence continues at coordinate 11,939,777 of NW_027332213.1, forward strand.
ACCAAACCAAAAAACCACTTCACAACCAACGCTCATTGAAACATTCGGCCCGTAGAGCTAGAAGTTCCCAATCCAGCAAAAACTTCCTTACCTATTCTGTTTTCTCTCAGGGAGAGAACTTTTAATGACTGAGGCCCGTTGAGGGAGGAGGACGGAACCCTGTTCATATTGTTACGGTTGAGGCGCAGTACCTGGAACCATTGATATTTAAATTAAAGATAGGTTACTAGCGGACAAAACTTGAAACATACAAAATACAACAATTGGTGTAAGTCGACTCCAGTCGCTCTCGCGTGGTGTAGTAATTAATACATATGTCACTGTACACGCTAAACTTTATTATTTTCGTCTTCTAAGCCTCAAAATGCCTTCTTTTGCAATGCGTAAAAATTATGAAAAAAATAAACAGGCTTCATGGAATCACATATCACAAATGAGGAGAAATTATTATATTTTGATTATTTTTCGTGTTTGGTCCGCCATGATTACGCAGACTGACAAAAAATAAACAACGTATTCCTTCCACAAGTAAAGTGACAGAGACGCAAAATTTACGTCGATATTTACGTATGAATTAAATTTATGTCAAACGCTACTTGTCTTTTTTTATCATATTGTTCCAATAGCTCTGTCCTTTATAGAACATTTGTCTATGAATTAATATGTAAGTAAAATGAAAAATGTGTGTCAACGCGCTCGCGGTTCGCTCACTTTTATGTTGTTTAGTGGGCAGGTAACATATCTATAGTTTTAAATATCTTTGCCTCAAACGAAAAAAGCTTTTTAAAAGTTTGCCAAATGGAGTCTATGGACGGCGTATTTCTATAGGGTATTATCGTACCGTAGGCTGGGTTTTACAAAATGTTTCATATTTTTTGCGGCTAGCCTCGCTATTAAAGGTATTCAAATATCCCGGAGGAATTGTGTTTTCGAGTTTCGGATTTCATTACATTTTTTTTAATAACTATCGCTGGCGGATTCACTGCTTTAATAAATTTGTAACGTGCTAGTAATCACTTAATATTGACTTTCAAAATGTAATGCTTTCAAGAATGAAATACATATCAACTTCCGTTAAAAATCAGTAAGCTCAATTAATAAATAGTATTTAACTTATTATAAATAAGATCTTCTGGCACTTGTCCACCATTTTGTAGTATTCATTAAAAAGCACAATAGTATAGTCGAAAAGTCTCAACGTCGTGATCTTTTACGATGCACGTCGTAAATTTCTACGGCAATGTTACACGAAATCGCAATAAACCACGGTGCGATGCCGATGCCGTACCGTGTGTATAATTACTTTCACGTCATAAACAATAAGTACCTTAAGAACATCACACCCAATCAGCAAGCCCTCTTCGAGACCTCTAATGCTGTTTCCACTCAAGTCCAGCTCCTCCAAAGCCGGGAGGTTGTGGAGTTCAGCTGTCGAGAATATCGGGTTCAAGTTGTCCCCAAGCAGGTTGTCAGCCAGCGCGATCCTGGTGATGTTGCCTCGTATACCAGCCAGCAAGCGATCTGGTAACCTCCGAAGACTGTTGTGAGAGAAGTCCAGTTCTTTTAGCGGAAGGCCGTGGGAGGAGAATATCTGAAAAGAATTATTATTGACGTTAAAAATAAATTTAGGAAAATATTCATTTTCTTGTTTCGTCCTTTGCTACACTTCACGATGTAACAAAAAATACAGGGAGTTATGACGTAAAAATAGCTGTAACAAATTTGATGAGTCAAACTTTTAATAATATGTCGTACTGATAAATAATGTACCTAAATTAATTTTAAATAGTAAAATTACATTAGCAAAAAAATGGGACGAAAAAATAGACGAAAGGATATCTTTTCTCAATTTTATTTTTCAAATAACTATATTGAGTGAAGATAAGATGATGGATATGAATACGTAAAAATATGTTTAGTTTATTTCCATTATAATTTCTATTTCAATAGCAATTACCCCTTCACATCGTGTATTTGCCGTTTGTCACAACAAAAATCCTTTGAAATAATACACAGTCGTATTTCCTGAAACGACATTTATGTTGCTACATAATGTATGAGCATTTTCAGAAGGAGCATCCTCTCCAATAATATTTATACTTGCGCCAGTAAACTTGTTTGCAATTGTTCAACTTGAATATTCGCAATTTGTTTCGGTGTATGAGTGATTGTGTGCAATTTAAACGAAAATCCAATACGTGAACACGTTTTGCAATTTATATAAACAACGTTCTTTTGACATGATACGAATATATTTCCGTATGTGTGAATTTATTGTTTGTTTTACTGATGAATACTAAATTGTGAAATAAAACCAAAAACACCGAAATATGGGAGAATTACTAATTGATGGTGTTGACTTTAAACTGAATTAGATTTCCATTTTAACTTGCATTATTAATTATAACTCTCTGAACTCTCTAAAACATTAATTATGCGAAACAAAAAGAATGTGAAACGATGGGAAACTTGATTTAATTCCTGAAAAAAAGCAATATTTTATTAAGTTTCTGCATTATTGAAATACCGAAGTAAAGCTTATTAATATTATACAAAAATAATTTCGAGATTATTTAGTAATTCCATATAGAAACCGTGATACTAATCAACAACAGATGGGCTTCAAAGTGGTAGATCCAGTATGGTTGGACCCTTAGTATGAGTTTTTACGTTTTTACAGATATGACTGTTTTGGTATTTGTTTCCTTATTTACCCATGCATTTCCAATCAGCGCACCTAGCGGATTGTATCAGAACTGATTAGAATAGTAACGGAAATACGTAAAATAAAACAAAAACAGTTATTTTTATAAAAACCCATGCTAAGGATACAGGAGCTACTATCCTCAAAAGTTGCCGATTGCCTTACATAAAAGGCGAACATAATACGGTGTCCCCAAGAGTGACAACGTATCTGCGATCGGCTTTAGGTAAAATCTTTGTCCTACACTGAACACATAAATAAAATACCACCGACAATGGTATAAAAGAACTATATGAGCACATAATAAATATATATCAGAATAACTTCAAAACAATCCTATTATAATAGTCTTGTCATTGTATCATGTATATTATATGTAATCCAAAACTCCAATGAAGTAGTAGACAGATAATATTACATTCGAGATCATAACCCAAGTTTGGGCCGTCGGGAACTAGCGTCTGGTCTCGGGTCCGTCACAGTTCCCGCGGGATCCAGTTTATGACAATAGACGCTGGAACGACGCGTTACTAGTTTTAGTATGTAATTTAAAATTCCCTTCAAGTATACATTTTATTTACAACTTCACTTTACGGTAATTGCTTTGTTGTTAGTTGTTGTTAAGACTACGTGTTGCTGGTTCTTTGTATTGTTTTACGAGTAGTTTTAATTATTTCACGTCTAAACTTGTTTCAAAAAAACATACAGTTAGTAATGGACAATGACATACTTGTCCGAGGCGTTCCAACTTAGTCCTCAGGAGCAACGCTTCTGTGGCTTATCTCGGACAGGACTCTAATCTTATCTGGGATTGATTACAGATATCTATTAGCGGCAGTAACCATTCACCATCACGTGAACTGTGTACTCCTTTGTTCCAATAAAAATATAAAACAAACAATGGTGTAAAGGAAATTATAAAAGCACATATTAAATGTAATTCACATTTACTAACCAAACCTACTTCATAGTCTTGTCATTGTATCATATATATTATATGTAATCCAAAACTCCAACGAAGTTGTAGACAGATAATATTACATTCGAGATCATAACCCAAGTTTGGGCCGTCGGGAACTAGCGTCTGGTCTCGGGTCCGTCACAGTTCCCGCGGGATCCAGTTTATGACAATAGACGCTGGAACGACGCGTTACTAGTTTTAGTATGTACTTTAAAATTCCCTTCAAGTATACGTTTTATTTACAACCTCACTTTACGGTAGATTACTTGTTGTTTGAATCTCACAGAAAAAAAGTTTAAACATGTCGTTAAACTAACGCTATGTAAAAAAGCGTACTATAAAGTAAGTGATTATTTGACTGACAAAACGGTGTGGTCTGAATTAGCTCCAGCTCCACATGTACCATTACGTTAAGTTAACATTGTCAAAAACATTTTTTTTTTTTTTAAAAAGATGTGTGTTATGGAGTTTCTTTCGCCGCTTCTTCTCCATAACGAAACACCTTGTGAAGTGGTGGTAGTTGCTTTGACATTCAAAAAGTGATCTGTAAAGAACCTATTTTGAATAAAAAATTTTGATTTGATTTGATTTGATTTGTTGTTAGTTATTGTTAAGACTACGTGTTGCTGTTACTTTGTATTATTTTACGAGTAGTTTTAATTATTTTACGTCTAAACTTGATTCAAAAAACATACAAATTAGTAATGAACAATGACATACTTGTCCGAGGCGTTCCAACTTAGTCCTCTGAAGCAACGCTTCTGTGGCTGATTTCAGACAGGACTCTAATCTTATCTGGGATTGATTACAGATGTCCATTAGCGGCAGTAACCATTCATCATCACGTTAACTGTGTACTCCTTTGTTCCAATAAGAATATAAAACAAACAATGGTATAAAGGAAATTATAAAAGCACATATTAAATGTAATTCACATTTACTAACCAAACCTACTTCATAGTCTTGTCATTGTATCATATATATTATATACAATCCAAAACTACAATGAAGTAGTAGACAGATAATATTACATTCGAGATCATAACCCAAGTTCGGGCCGTTGGGAACTAGCGTCTGGTCTCGGGTCCGTCACAGTTCCCGCGGGATCCAGTTTATGACAATAGACGGTGGAACGACGCGTTACTAGTTTTAGTATGTACTTTAAAATTCCCTTCAAGTATACGTTTTATTTACAACTTCACTTTACGGTAATTGCTTTGTTGTTAGTTGTTGTTAAGACTACGTGTTGCTGATACTTTGTATCGTTTTAGTTTTTAATTTTACGTCTATACTTTCAATAAAATATGCAATAATACAGTTAGAATTGATAAGGGAGACAGGAGAGGCATGCAAGAGAGGATCCGAGGCGTTCCACCTAAGTAATCGGGAGCAACGCTTGTGTGGCCGACCTCAAACAGGACTCGAATCTTATCTCGGATTGATGTGGCTGACAGATGTCCATGGGTGACAGTAGCCACCTATCTTATAAACTAGACAGCATACTCGTTGGCTATTCCTACGTTATTCAGAAAAACTTACTGTACATAATGGTTTGTCCCCCATTTTTTCTTCCTGTTTACACACGTTTTACCCTGTTTTACACGCGTAATTAATAATTGATCTATTCAATGTTTTACCTCCCATAGATTGATATTTGACAATTTCTTCATACTACACATTATCAAAGTCAAAATGTTTTACAAAATTCATAACATTTATCTTTATAGAAATATAATTTGGCAATTTGGATGTATATAAGGACTTAACGACGTACACATGTTTAATAAAAATCTAATAAATCATACGTATCCCATATATTTCAATAAATTTTACTATATAAAATGTATTATGCATGCCAGTAAATTCGTACCGAATCTTTTTGCATTGACTTCCTCTGCAGAATTAATGTTCTGTCAATGGCAACGGAAATTTAAATTTCAATACTTTAACTGTTTGCAATTAATTTAATGAATCGAAAAATAAGGCCATATATACATCGTACAGAGTTCCGTATAACACACAGTCGGCGATTAGCGAGATGCGAGCTTAAGCTATATTAAATAAAATCGAATTATATCAAATGTGACAAAAAGCTAAATTAATCATTATTGGTAACCAATTTATATTTTTTTTTGTCTATCAAATATCACAGTTTGACAATTTCTAAAAAGGAAAAATTGCCATATATAACGAGCAGAAAACTATTCCAACCTATGTATGCGTTGGTGCCTCTAAAAAGTAAACTCGAAGGCCTCGTATAAATGTGTCTTCTTTTTACCATTCCTCATAAAACAGAACACATCAGCACTACAACGCTCTTAAAAGCATAAATAGGTATGGTGGTGGTGCCCCCAGAGTTGAATCACGAAGCTACCACCAAAGTTCTAACATTTTTAATTATTTTAATGAATTCATAAGCAGACTAATAAAGACAGCTCTAAAAATACACATTATGCAATCCTTATCCTTACTAATATTATAAATCCGAAAGTAACTCTGTCTGTCTGGTTGTCTTTTCTTCACGCTTAAACCACTGAACCGATTATAATGAAATTTTGTACAAAGATAGTTACCCGATAAACATACCCGAGAAAGGACACAGGATCGTTTTTATCCCGGAAATCCCACGGGAACTAGGGATGGCGATCTAAGATCGATTAATCGCAGAATCGATCTTTTGGACCCAAAACATCGATTATTTTAATCGATATTAGTAAGGATTGAATCGTAAACTATGCATTTGATCAAGTGATGATCTTTAGTTTCATGTATGTTCAGTTTTATGTATGTTAGTATTTTATATTATTTTCTTTTAAACGCGGGCGAAGCCGCAGGCAAAAACTAATTCTACATAATCTCCTTTATCTTCACATTTACTCGCTTACCCATTCTTGGTCGAACACATCCCTTAAACGGTAACCGTGTTGTCAGAATAAGCAAAGCAGCGTATTCGGGTTAAATCGCGAAACGCGACAATGGGTTTCATTAATTGAATTGAATTTTTCAGTAATCAGCCGATCATTATTCGGAAAGAATTTAAATATTCCTCATTAATTTATATATGAGTTGTGATTGTGTATGGACACTGTCCGTACTCATTTATAGAAACTACTAGCCCATAGCTTCGCTCGCGGTCAGAGGTTTTTATCCATCCCTTGGGAATGGTACTTTATTTGGAATAATAAGTACCCTATGTGGGCAGTGATAACCTAGTGGTTAAGAAATTCGGTCTTTCAATCGAGGGGTCCGAGGTTCAAATACCAGGCACGCACCTCTGATTTTTCGAAATTATGTGAGTATTACAAATTAATTATCACTTGCTAAAACGGTGAAGGAAAACATCGTGAGGAATCCTGCATACCTAAGCGATTTATAAAAAAAAATCTCTAAGGTATGTGAAGTCTACCAATACGCACTTGGCCAGAGCGTTGGACTATGGCCTAATCCTTTTCATTCTAAGAGGAGACCCGTGCCCAGCAGTGGGACAATAATGGGTTGTTTATGAAGTACCCTATGTCCTTTTCTGAAACCATGACAACGTGCTTACAATAACAATCGGTTACGCAGTTACTAAAAGAGTAACAAACAAACAAACAAACTTTTATTAGCATTTATAATGTTACTTAGGATATTTTACTATGTAAAGATCATATCGATCATAAAATGCGAAATATTGGCAATAAAGAAATTAAAAAACCACTTATCGTAAATACCCGTAGTACATAGTACGACATAATAGTATATAGTAAAATGATTCAATTCCGCGATAATTTTAGGCTAAAGTTATATTAGTTAGGATAATTATATTCGACTAATAATCTGAAGTGCTCGTATTATGTGTATTGCCCATAAGCAGCTTACCATTAAGACGTTAATTACCCCTTACTAATGGTTTGTATTTAAGCTATGTATTTATGATAACACACTGCGGAGAGTAATGTTTTTCGAGTTTACGTATGTACTTGTAATTCTTTAATACGCCCTGTATCCTTTTTTTTGTTTACGAGGACCTTCAAAAGGTACCCTATAGGTAAGCGACACGGGGTTATGTGGGATTCTTACCGCACTAAACCGGTACTACAGGGACAGCGCCCTGTATCCTAAACAGCTTGATGAATTTTAATATATGAGGGGATGATTATAACATAGGACTCATTTATATTGTGGGACGTAGAATACATTTTTCAGCAGTCCACTTTTAGGGTTCCGTACCCAAAATGTATAAACTAAATCGGTACCCTTTTACTAAATTTTCGCTGTCTCTCCGTCTGTCCGTTTCTCACATAGCTCTATCTACTAAACCATAATAGAATTGCCTATTTTTTACAGAGTATGTATTACTGTGGCCGCTGTAACAACTATTCAGATTATTTATTAAAGCGTACTAGGTTGATAATTTCAACTTTCGTTATGAATTTACTTTTATGGTTGCAATAATAACGAACTAAAAATTCCGGTTCCGTAACATAAAATTTTATTTTACCTTTAAATTTATATTTAATGTTACGGAACCCTCCGTGAGTTCGACTCGGGCCTTTTTTTTATAATAATTCCTAGCTTATAGATGTCAATCAATGGAATCAAAACCAACTGAAGTAAATCAGTACAATACAAACCAGTGTATCAGATGTATCAGAGCAGATCGCGGATCGCGTGCATCATTCAGTAGAAACCCGCCACACTCCGTCCGTTTCTTAATTAGCCGCTGATGTGGTGCGATTATTGGCTCTTCCGTGAGAAATGATTTCCTTGATACGGTTGAAATTGTACGACCTGAATTGTGTATACTATCTGGGTTCTCTATTCGGTTTGCTATTTAGTCTCTCCTTTTTTAAGTCCCTAGATGCAGCTTTTGTCCGAAAACATGGGAAAATTTGGTATATTATAACATTTTTACTATGCTGACCTATTCTATTGTCTGCAATGCTTTTTATGATCTACTGCTCCCCTACTTTCACCACAACTAAGGGAGAAATGAGCGTCACGAAATATTCTCAAAACGGATTGGTGACTCAAGTGACGCGTTAGTAGCTAACCGTGTGAAATGTTCTCAAATATCCCTCTTGACGTCATTAAGAAGATAAGGTTTAACCACTACTATCCAACAATACAGGGACCGAAGTTCTAAGATGCTCTCCGACATATGGTTACATATCCTACACATGACTGCGTCTAACGCTGCCTAACTTTATAATGATCACGACTTACACAAGGCTTAAAGTAACTTACAGACTTTTTCTAACTTAACATTATCATTGGACAACTCACCTGCGTCGGCAAAGACTGCTGTCCAGCCCAGCGCTGGCTGAACGACACGATGGGAGCACCATAGGGTAGAGGAGGGAAGTCGCCAGGGAAGACCACCCTGTCGCAATTCATCAGGATCCTCAGCTGAAGAGCTCTGTCCACCTGGACCCGGCAGCGGCATGGGTACCGCAGGTCGTCGTTGAGCTCTGAACACGGCACCCATGACTGCTGACTCCGTGCGTAGGAGATGAGGAGGAATAGCGCCAGCACCCGCATTTTGATCTGAAAAGATATGTATCGTTTTAATGTTTGAATACTTAATGGAACTTAAAACGCATCTAAACTTAAATAAGGACCATGGGAGAAAATTATTAAAATCGTCACGTCATCGGTGCCTGATAATTTTCTATGCAAAAATTTTATGTGATCTGTAAAGATATAAATAATTTTAATTTATCAATACCCAATGGATTTTAAAACGCATCTAAATAAGGACAATAGGAGAAAATTATTAATGTCGGTGCCTGATAAGTTCCTACGCAAAAATGTTTCCATTAAAGACATACCCGGATACATAGCAAGCTAATAAAACCGCGTTAAAAACATAGAAACGGCACAAAATAGTTTTCTTTTTATAATATAGGAGTGGCAGACTAGATGCTACCTAGATGCTAGTCAGCATGCAGTCAACCTGATGGTAAGTGGTTTCTGCCGCCCATGTACAATAATGTACATCTGTAATCAACCCCAGATAGGATTAGATTCCTATCTGAGGTCGGCTACAGATGGGCCGCTACCCCTGAAGACTAAGCTGGAACGCCTCGGATTAGTATATCTCCTTTACTACAACCTTCAAACATTAGCACAGAAGCGCCTAACACTATTGTTATTGGGTAGAAATGGGTGTGGCGGTAGAGCAGCCGGAGTCGAACCACAAAGGGATTTACCACCTTCAAATGAGTGTTTCGGATTTCATAAAAATAATATTCAGAAGAGTTAAAAAATACAATAATATTCCTCAACCAAAATTTGCATAACCTTCAGAACTTTTTGAATTTCCGATTACATAATACGCTCTAATAACTTAGTAATAGATTACAAAGTAATGCGATTAATATCCCTAATTAGTTGGACGCAAACTTTCTTCATAGCACTTGTCGGTACAGTTCCCGAGCTCTTTGAGGGTAACGTGTAATATGCAAGTCTTTAACGAGTTGTCATATCGTAAGCGAGAAGCTATGAGCAAGAAAATATTTTGATGATATACACTTTTAACACATTTAACTTTTAAGAAACAATTATATATTCGCATCTGAGCCCGTTAGACAAGAGATTATTTGTTTTTTAAATAAGCTAATACTATAGAAAGATAAATGAACACAAAAAAACTAACGAAACAAAATAAATAATGCATTTCTTAAAAACAGATCTATTCTAGATTCTAGTTTATTCAAATAGATATAAAAATAATTTTAACACATTGTTTCTCTACTTTTTATAAAGAAAAAAAAATACTTTGCCATATAATTATGAACCATTCAGATAGAAACTCTTTCGCGTAGGTTACTACGCCTTTGGATCACAAAACAGTAGCTTGGACGACTATTAGAACACTATAATCCAGATATAAAAATAATTTTAACACAAACAATTGGATTTTTTCTTTACTTCTTGTAGCGAAAAAAATGATTTCGCCATATAATTATGAACCATTCCGATAAAAACTCTATCACCGAGGTTAATATGCCTTTAGATTACAAAACAGTAGCTTGGACGACTTTTAGATCAGAAACAAAAATAGCTACATACATGTTCGCTACATCCTTTACGTAAAAACTAAAGATGTAAGACTTAACGATATCAATCAGTTGTCTGATTTGTGATTCAATGAAAGAGAAAGTGTACATGATAATAAATCAATACGTTGCACATGTCTAACGAGACTTGCTTCATTTTTTACAATGCCATTTAAGAAATCGCTAGTTTGATTTTATAGTAGAGTAGAGATGTAAAGATTGGAACTAATATTGACCACTCAGTTTTTTTTATAATATAGGAGTAGCAGACGAGCATGCAGTCTACCTGATGGTAAGTGGCTACTGCCGCCCATGGACATCTGTAATCAACCCCAGATAGGGTTAGATATTCCTACCTCTGTCGGCCACGGATGCGCCGCTATCTCTGAGAGCTAAGCTGGAACGCCTCGGATAAGTCAGTCTTCCTTACCACACCCTTGAAACCGGAACACAGCAGCGCCTAACACTGCTGTTTTTAGGTAGAAATAGGTGTAGCGGTGGTGACGATGGAGTCGAACCACAAAGGGTTCTACCACCTTCAAAATTGGGTAGTATACCCAGTAAACTAAAATAATAATAAATAACGATTAAATAAAATTACATGATGAAATTTATGAAGTATGCTATATTTATTACTTTTTTGTAAATTTTCATATTATAATTTTTTTGTATTACATATTTCTGCCTACAGTTGTGGTAAGCGCTGCTGTATACTGGTTGTAAAGTAGACATACTTATCCAAAGCATTCCAGCTTAGTCCTATGGAGCTGCGCAGCTGTGCCCGACCTCAAGGAATATAATTTTAGCTGAGGTTGATTACAGATGTCCATTAAGGTAGCCTAAAATCTCCTAATGCCATTCGCTCTTCACTGATAGTCATAACCGTCCCTAAGTCAGGCAAGTATTATCGGCTCGGGACGGCGTTCTAAATTTCAAATTACTTTCAGCTTCTTGGCTCCGGGCCATCGACTAGACCCTACAGTAAGTTTTGCTTTAATTACGTTTCATATCGGGAACGCCTCCATGTAACTACGATATCATATGCCACTACGTTTTCTGTATAATATCAGTCCATTTAAATATTATTATGGCAAAAACACGCCTAAAAAGAATCGAACACTGCCAAAAATACTGAGCTGATTTTGACAGGATCTTACGTATAAAATAAATAATAATAAAAAAAATTATTGAGCCAATTTAGACCTGTATAGTTTGACAAATTATTTAATAATAATTTACAATGTTTGGTACAATGCAAGTGAACACTGCCTTCTATACATAAAGATAGGAATTACCAAAAGGGTTGAACATTCCCGCGTGAAAACACACGTATGCACTCAAACACATACACACACACACACAAACGCAACCATACAAGCATACACACATCCATACAATTGCCACCAGTTTTTGTAGTATTTTATTCGAGAAATAAAATAAAAATAATAGAGCAAATCATTTATGAGCAAATATTTTTATTGTTTTCCATTTGACAATCGCGTTTAAAATATAAAAGCTAAATTTTCTATGAGCGGAAATGATATGTCAAAATAATAAATCACCTAAATTTAGAAATCTATAATTATACTTAATATAATAAATAAAATAATTTATCGTTTCAATGATAATTCATAAATATACAAATGTTAGATCACAGTGCGAATAGTTATTTCATCCAAACCTACTGTAAAATAGTTACTCAAAACAAACAATGTTAACCTTTCATACAACCCAACCAAGAACTCGAGACCCAAAACGCTGTTATAAAAGACACGTCATAAACACGGTTAAAATATAACAGCAACACAAAACACCCTTTAATAAAGTCGGCACAATTTCCGACAACAAACGATATATGGGTATGATGTATGCTGAATAAAATACAAATTAACATTATCCGTTACCAAAAATCCTCATAAATTCAAAAAACGTGGCCGTCCCGCCGCCATAAATAACTGAACTCATAAAATTCTCTGATACTCCATGCGACAGTTAACGAGTTTAAGCTTAATATTTTTGACTCGAGGTCCGATATTTTAAGCTTATATAACATTGTTAAAACAATATTTATAAACAGCAACTTGGATGAAAATAATAATTAGAAACAAGAAAATGTTTGTTAAAAAAACAGTGGTTTGAATGGTTATAGGTAGTCACTAAATCACTTATTTCTACCTTAAGTGTTAAGTTATGCTGTGTTCTGCTTCCTTTGGCGCTCTTCGCTAGGGTGTAGGAAGGGAGTAAGGGACATATACTTAGAAGAAGCGTTCCAACTTAGTCCTTAGTGCTAGTAACGCACCTGCGGCTGACCTCACTAAGGAGTCAATATTTTCCGAGATTAATTACAAATGTCCACGGCCGCTCCGTTATCGAGAATATTGCATGATTGTTCCCACTCAACAATGATAAACAAGTAATTAAGAAAGTAGAAGCTGTACCTATAATTTAGAACACTTATAAAGAAAAAAGCGCTTAATTTTGCATATAAATATCGAATAAGTAAATAACGAAACTGGATTTGCTCCGATACAAAGTTCAACTCGCGTCCGCAGTTCAATTTGTTTCGAATTGTTCCCTGAAACTCCCGACATTGCCTTTCATCGCTTTTATTTTATCATATAACAAGTTAAACAAAACAAATTATGAACTGATTGCGATTTATAACACGTCTCAATAAAAATGATTTGCGGATTTGGTAAATGGTGAAAAAACGTTACGTATTTTTTAACCAAAATTGGAAGGTGGTCGAACCCTTTGTTGTTCGACTCTGGCAGTGCCACCACCAAACCTATTTCTGCCCCATAGCAGCAGTGTTAAACGTTAAAAACTGTGTTCTGGTTTGAAGGGTGTGGTAAGGGAGACGTACTTTTCGAAGCCGGTTCAGCTTAGTCCTCAGGAGTAACGAAATGTGGCCTCCGATAGGAATATCTAATCCTATCTGGGGTTGATTACAGATGTCCATGGCCGGCAGTAGCCACTTACCATCAGGTGTACTTGATGCTCGTCTCTTACTCCTATATAATAAAAAAAACCATAATAAGAAGGTTTGGTAAAGACATTACAAACATAAAAACAAATAAACAGACACTAAAGTACAGAATACCTACAATACTTATTTTATTAAATCTCATCTCTTTTCTCCTTAGCATAATACCATTGCGTCATGTGAAGTGACTGCTGTCTTATCAAAAAGCAGGTACGAACATCGAACGTTGAATTTGCCACGAATCGGGATTTATGTACAAAGTTAGTCGCATTCGAACTGGAATTTGTTCGCAACTCACATCATCGACTTCTCATCGTTCCAACTCTTTTCGATATCCAAGTTTAAATATACCCTTTTTAACTCGAAGAACTTTCAAATAGTCTCGATTTGATCTTTTGATGCAAAGGTTCGTATCAAAAACAAAGTTGTAACGAGGTCCGTGTTTGCGAAAATAAAATGGTTTTGTCATACAACTAGGTTTGCCGCGCGGCGCTGCCCGCGTAATTCTAATACTCAATTTATACAAGCCTTTATTAAGTTAACATGTATGTGAGGGTCAACTAATTGAACTTACAGTTTCCATACATTTTGTTTGAATGACAAGACATTATTAGTTTAGTGATGTCATTCTAAATCTAATGCGACAGCCTAAGACAGTGAATTAATTATTTTTATGCACCTCCATGAAGTATGGGTTTCAACTGCAAAACTTTCTGGGAACAATGTGAAATGTAAAATGACGTTATAAAAACTTTGTTTTAACAAGATTTTTTTATGTAAATTTATTCATAAGCTGGGTGTAGATTTTACAATTTACTTTTTATGCCTGCTCTATACTACAGTAAACTACAGTTATGTGTTTACTTGTAGTGTACGTAAAGGACAAAATTCATCTTTACCAAAATAGTACTCTCGTTTCGTACGACATGAAACAGAATTTCCCATCTCACGGTATAGAATACTAGGTTAAAATCGAACATCATCGAGAAATACATAGACAAACACGCAAAAAGAATCTTAGGTATGTATAGACATATCTGTGCATGTCTACGATAGGTACCTACTTCTTTTTAAATCAGATTAGTCTTATTGCTAGTCACCATTCGTGAAAGGATAAATAGCAAAAGAAATGACCAGTTTTTACCTTTTTATTGTACCGTCCCATCGTACTTGACACATCTTACAATCCATTTCTTTTTCTTTTGTTGTTGTCAGAACTATACGATATCTGATAACAATAAATGTTCCATTACGCACTAGGTTTTAAAGTTATGAGCAGATTTTACCCGATTTTTACACTTAACAATCAAGAACGATTGTTTTAACGGAGAATCCTTTTCTTGTCTCTTAGGAATATCTCCATACATATTGCTATACCTCACGATCTAGCATACCACCCAAGTGTTGCCAACATATGGGGCGTCTGGGCCATAGCCAAATTGCATCATTAGCTAATATTGATAAACTCTATAGTTTACTTGGGATATTGTTGCTTTATTGTGATTATAGATAACTATGTATGCACTAATACACATTGTGCAGCGTGGTGGAGCATACATATCTCCAGGATTCACGCATTCAGCATTCAGGAATCAGTTGTGGAACATTAAAATATTGGGCGATACATTTTTTACCCGACTGCCAAGGAAGGGTTATGTTTTTTGCGCGTATCTTGTATGTTTGTCTTTCTTTATTTGATCCGATCTAACAAATGGCTGGATGAATTTCAACAGTTAAAGTGTCATTATATTTGTCTCAATGACCCGAGTGTCCTTAGATAGGTGTTAGTAAAAAAAAATCAAAATGGCGGATTTTTGGCGCGAAATAGTAACACATTTAAAAAAAAAAGTTAAGCGAACTTATCGAGTAGAGTATCAAATGGAAGGAAATCAAACGGAGATTATAAAAACATATTTGTATATACATAAACCAGTAAGGTGACTGACTGACTGACTAACTAAATTACTTTTTCATTTTTCAGAAATCAACGTACAGCCTAAACCAAGGACCTTACAGTTCTGAAATTTTGCACACAGGTTCTCTATATAGCTTGAATAAGTACTAAGAAAAGCCTTTTGGAAATTCTACCCTTAAGAGGGTAAAATAGGGGAAAACAGTTTTTTTTAAATCCTTTAATTTTGAAGCAACTACTATAAAATTTTGTATTTGGCTTTCTGGATAGGAACAAGGACGCAAATATTTATCCCCCTCCGAAAAATCAACCCCGTAGAAGGTAAAATAAGGGTTAAAAGTTCATTTAAACATTCGTCAATTTTGAAGCAAACATTATGACATTTTGTATGAGGCTTGTTGAATAAAAATAATGAAATGCTACCTCGTAACGAGGTAAAATAATGACCGAAACTTTGATTTACCGAAGTTATATATTTTATAGACCGTAAATGGTGAATTTTTTCGCGAAATAGTAACACGTTTTAAAAAAGGTAACCAAATTTATGGAGTAGGGTGTCAAAATAAAGGAAATTAAGACGAGATTACACATACATTATATAATATATCTTATATATAAAATTCTCGTGTTAGTTACCGTACTCCTCCGAAACGGCTTCACCGATTTTCACCAAATTTTATATACATATTCAGTAGGTCTGAGAATCGGCCACTATCTATTTTTTTTACACCTAAGTGATAAGGGTTGTTCATCCTTAACATTTTTTTATTTATATGGCAACACAACGTTTGCTGGGTCAGCTAGTACATATATACTCGTATATACACATCGAGATGACTGTACGACTAAATGAGTGAGTTGCTGTGCCAGAGATCAACGCAAAGGGAAACCGCTGAACTTAAGTGTGCTGGAATTTTACATATAGGTTCTTTATATAGCGCAAATGAACACTACGAGGATAAAATAGGATAATATTGTTTGAACATCTTTTGTTTTTGAAGCAGACACCTACTATGAAACTTTGTATTTGGCTTTCTGGATAAAAATAATGAAATGCCTATTTCACTGCTTTTGGAAATTCTACTTCAGCCTTTTTGGTGCAGTCGGGTTTTTGATTTTTTTAATTAATTACTTGTTTCATTCTTTAAAACAATGTACCTTTTTTTCGAGGGGGAAACTTTCAAATGGTATAGGACGACGTGGGAGCGACGCCGGGTTATGTGGGAATTTTATCGCACTAAAACCACCCCGGTAAACCACCATACCTACACAACAACTATAACTATATATCTACAGTTTGCCTACAGTCCGGTTTGATACATGCCAGTAGCACTACCATGAGAATAGAAACGCCACTATAGAAATTGTAAATAGGAAACTATTGTCATTTTGCTAGTGAATAACATAACTACTATCGTTACGGTATTTCTTGACAACGTCTGTCAAATTAATGACTCATGGGACAGAATTTGTATGGCAATAGATCATAATGACATTCGCTAGCCATTTGATTTCGATAGGTTTTTTACGTATCGAGTTACGCCACTACGGATTTTAGTTCTACGAGTAACCACCAGAGGCGCTGTACAATTTTTCATACATTTATTTTACGCAGTCGCTAGCGAGTAATACTTTTGTAAACTCATGGTAGTGCTACTGGTCACTGTCAGATACTGACGGTGTCCCTTAATGACGCGGACCATGGTAAAATTTTATGGACATTCATCTTTTATGTAATCTTTTTTGTGTTTATAAAAACTATTATAGTACTTATTTAAAACACATATTAACTAGTGTTCTGCAACATAAGAATGTAACATAAGTAAGTTGCTGAAATTTATACTCACAAAATTCAAAACTGTCAAAACTAAAAGTCAATATTGTTAATAATTTTTATTCGAACAACACAGTCGTACATCACTATTTCACAGTACATCACTATTCATTTGTTGAATAAAAAATGAAATCTCACAAGAATTAAAACTGTCAGAACTAAAAGCCAATACTGTCAGTAATTGTATTCCGAATAAACAATTGATACATTCACAGCACATCACTATGAACAGTACACTCACTTGTTTCAATATGGAGTTCTCTCATTATTATTCATAAACAATTTAATTGGAGTTGACTGTCCAACCGTCGCTTTGTCATTAAATATTGTACTGACAATATTGGTTGTACTGTAATGAAACGGGTTTCAAATTAGAATGCACTTAATTTTTATTTTGGATGCAAATTCTGGTTTGTTCGAGGTACGAGATGTGTGAGTCGCATTCGTAATTACTTTAATAGTGTTCAGATTCAAAAAACACGTTTGTTCTTAGTAAATATATAATAGCTTAATATTCTTAATATGAGGACGCTTTTACCAAATTGTTAAAGATACAGGCGTTCACAACGAGATACACATACAATATACATACATAAATATGGTAGAATCCTCTGTGGTTCGACTCCGGCGGCACCACCGCCACACCTATTTCTGCCTAATAACAGCAGTGTTAAGCGCTACTGTGTTCTGGATTGAAGGTAAGGAAGACATATTTTTCTGAGGCATTCCTGCTTAGTCCTCAGGGACAGCGGTGTTTCTTTGGCCGACCTCAGGTATGAACCTAATCTTATCTAGGGTCGATTACGGATGTTCGTAGACAGCAGTAGCCACTTACCATCAGGTGGAAGCATGCTCATCTGCTACTCCTATATTATAAAAAAAACTTATTATCCACTATCAATACAAAATACACAATTTAATACAAAAATGATATAAAGCCACCTATGCCATACAATCTATTAAAATTTAAAGCTAACTTAAAGCTAACAGGCTAAGGCTGGCGAGCAGCCAAACAACATGGCCCATTAACGCTTCTGCTATCGCCCCATCGCCCTCTAAATTTAACCACCAAGGTTCTATAAACTATTATAATAATATACTATTGTGAAAATAAGTATAAGCCCAGTATGCGGGTTTTTATTTTCACGCAATCCTTTTTTTAGCATGCAATCCTGAAGGTGGTAGAAACCTTTGTGATTCGACTCCGGTGGCATCACTGCAACACCTATTGTGACCTAATAACAGCAGTGTTAGGCGCTGCTGTGTTCCAGTTTGAAGGGTGTGGTAAGGGTGACAGACTTTCCCGAGGCGTTCCAGCTTAGTCCTCAGGGGTAGCGGCGCATCTGTGACCGACCTCAGGTAGGAATATCTAATCCTATCTGGGGTTGATTACAGATGTCCATGGGCGGCAGTAGCCACTTACCATCAGGTGGACTGCATGCTCGTCTGCTACTCTTATATTATAGAATAAAAACCTTAGTAATTCGACTACGGTGGCACCATTGCGACACCTATTGTAACAAAAGCAGCGTTAAGCGCTGTGTTCTGGTTTAAAAAATGTAGTAAGGAGTCCACATAATACAGTCTTTTTTATAGAAAAAGATGGTATGTGGCTACTGCCGCCCATGGACATCTGTAATCAACCCCAGATAGGATTAGATATTCCTACTACTAGTATTACATATATCCATGAGCGGCAGTAACGATCAGATAGACTGCATGCTCGTTTTGAAGTAACAAATGATATTATAAAAGAATTGCATTGCTGCATTACCACACCTTTTAAAACAGAACGCAGCCGCGCTAAACAATACTGTTATTATACCGAAGTCGTCTTAAACAAGAAACGAAGTCTACATTTTTCATCACGTTTATGGACAAGCAGAGAATATTAATCATCGCACAAAAATAGTGCACCTAATTAACTATACAACAACCTTAATATAAACGTGTTATCCAAAGACAAGTATTAAACCAGTTCCGGTGCGGTGAAATATTTGTTTAACTACGTCATTAATTTATACTCATTAATTATAAAAATATAAATAGAACATTAATGAAACTATCGATCATAACTTTTGATATTTAATTAATAAGTAAATTTTGCCTGAGGGTTAAAAAACGTATATTAAACATTTTGTCCTTAAATCTTATAGTTATTTAAAATATAATATGTCTGTATACATAATACTTCTTTAGACGATACTGAATACTAATAATATACTTTCTAAATTTCGATCGAAGAATATGGATGCCAGCTAACTTACACAAAAGACAATCTTAGTACTCAGGAGTGGCAACACAACAGTACCCTTACCACGAGTTTTTACGTTTTGACAAATATGACTGTTTTGGTATTTGTTTACGTATTTGCCCATACAATTTCCAATCAGCGCCCCTAGCAGACTGTATCAGAATTATAGTGTCAGTAACGTATCATTAAATGTCTAAATTTACAAATAGCGCCGCTTTATGTTTTGTCTCTCTTTTTAGCGAACATGTGAGGTAGACAAAATGACTTGAGCACTTACTTATTGTTACGTCTACTCAGTCTACTAAGCAAACGGAACAGAATAATGGATTGAGTAAACGTTACGTAAAATTGTGGGATGTTTTGAAAACTCATGGTAAGGCTTCGATCACTAGTTCTTATTAGTGATCGAAGTGGTAAGGGTACAGTCATACCAGTGTTGTTATCCGTAAGAACTGAGTTAGAGTATTCTTATCGTACCTTTACGGCAAAAAAATGTGATGGTGCTCTTAGCGTCGAATTACAAACATCTACCATATTCCTATTATATACATTAGTATGGAAATCGGGAGCCATATAAAAAAACAGTGAAATTGTTAAAAGAGGTTTCCTTTACACGCCAGCGACCCTACAAGCATGTTAATAAAAATGTAAACAATATACGCAATATATGATTTCAAAGGAAAACTTAGAATTTGTTTTCGAAATAGTAGTAGACATATTTGAATAATGATTCTCTGAAATATAACGAAAAATCTGAGGTCTCGTCTCAGAGTCTCATAATAGAATGAATTATTGATAAAGCTACACTCGAGACGCTTTATTATTAACATTTATTATTTACATTTTTATTTGCCGTGAACTTAATTTGTGTTATTTCACTTGAATGGTTTAAATATCGCCAATTATAAAGGTGTAGTATACAGAATATTTGCTGTAATTTTCCACGTATCATATAAATCAGGTAATGGAAAGTCTTATGAAAAAGAAATGATTTTGTAGAAGATATTTGTAGCAATTTTGCAGGTTTCGCAATGGAATATTAATTGCTTGTAATATGGACATAACTATAACTAGTAAGAGGCCTGGGATTTGAACCTCATACCCTACGATTGGAAACTATTACGCTATTACTGCTATAATTACATGTATCCTGCATTACAAAAATGAAAATTGCTCAAAGATATATTCGCTAATTAACATTAAAAGATTTTGTACTATTGTAATTCAAAAATGCAAATAAAATCAAACAACAAACGCGGAATTAACATGTAGTATAACTAATAGAAATAAGATTTAAATCCATTATATCCATATGTTACCCACATATACTGACAAATTTTAAGTTAAATAATATTAATAGATAATGTAAATATATTTTTCAAATAATACTGATTTTCATATAACTCATTAAATTCGCTCAGATTCCTCATTAACCGAAGTATGCTACGTTTAAATAACTGTTTATAAATATAAATCGACTGTGAATTAAATGAAAATTACATTCTTTGGTAAGCCCGAATGATTTTCAATTGTTTCTGCTTCAATTTGTAGGTATTTCGGCCTTATAACAGTAGTGTTAAGCGCTGCTGTGTTATGGTTTGAAGGGAAACATAAGTAGTACGTACTAAGGGATACATACTTTTCCAGTCTTTCCAGCTTACTCCTCTGAGGTAGCAACTCACCTGTGATTGACCTCAGATAGAAATCTAATCTTATCAAAGGTTGCAATCAGATGTCCATAGGCGGCAGTAGCCACTTACAAACTGGTGGACTGCATGCTTTTTTTATTATTATTTATAATTTTATTTTACTTACTTTTAGTTTAACATTACTTTAATTAGTATTACATTTTTATTATTAACATTATGTTTGCTTATGTTGAAATAAAGTATAGTCCGCGCGCAAACTGCTGGTCCGCTCTGAAGTTGTTGCGAGTAGGTGTAGTCATACAATTTGCTATGGCGACGCGTTTCATTTCTATATTCAGAGCGGACTAGCAGTTTTACGCGGATTTTTAATTGTCGACACTGCATGTTCGTTGGCTACTTCTACTCGTACATTACCTTGTCACAATAAAATAAATAAATAATAAATAAATAAATTCTCGTGTCACAATGTTAGTTACCGTAGTCCTCCGAAACGGCTTTACCGATTTTCACCAAATTTTATATGCATAT
Source organism: Epargyreus clarus (assembly GCF_041222505.1). Classification (NCBI taxonomy): domain Eukaryota; kingdom Metazoa; phylum Arthropoda; class Insecta; order Lepidoptera; family Hesperiidae; genus Epargyreus; species Epargyreus clarus. Next base: position 11,961,648 of record NW_027332213.1, read on the forward strand.
TCAGTAGGTCTGAGAATCGGCTACTATTTATTTTTCATACTCCTAAGTGATAAGGGTTGTTGACCCTTAACATTTTTTTATTTATATGGCAACACAACGTTTGCCGGGTCAGCTAGTAAAATATATATTTTAGGTATATGCATAACAGTAACACGTAACGTGTATGAAGTCATGAATATTGATGAAGTGAAAGTGACGCGCGGAAGTTTGATAAAGTCGTGTGTGATATGAAACGTGGTTCTATATAAAACACGTAAAATAAATTTAGGAAAAACGATATTGTTTTTTATATCAACGCCAAAGTCATATTGTATGCAAGAAAGCAGTGATCTGATACTCGCGGTCTGAGGTTCGGATACCAGGCTTCTTTAATTTTTTAAAACGAGTTTTTAAAAAAGTAATTTTCACTTGCTTCAACAGTGGAGGAAGACATTATAATGAAACCTTTATCCCTGATAGTACTTACGAAAAGTTCTAAAGGGTGTGTGAACTTTACCAATCCGTACTTGGCTATCGGGGTGGACTATGCCCTCCTCTCACTCTGACAGGAGACCTGTGCCCAGCAGTGGGACAGTAATGTGTTGACAACGATAACAAAACGAGGATAAGCACGACGACAACAAAGCAACAAAGAAAACTTAATGTAATTCAATTTACGATTGAATTACATAAAGTTTTCAGAACTGGTGATTTTTTATAAGTCCTTTTCGGAGTATAATATTTCCATGATAGGATCTATGCACTCAATTTCCCTTTGATTTACTAAAAATCCGACACTCCATTAGTTCAACTACAAGCGCTTGCAAACCTACATAAATTAAGTCAAACGCTCTATCCACATTTTTAATTTGTAACGGTTTGTTGAAGTGTGCGAACGCGTCATAAGAAATTCAACGCGTAACTTCATATACTTATTAAGCTAAGAGTTTTAAAATTGAAGACACAATTTTGATTATCACTTTTATAGCTGCTGTAAGATCTTATATACGTACATAAGAAGTACGTTGGTGAGGTAATAAAAATGTTATTATGATAACATGTGTTATGACTTAATTTGGTATTTACGAGCTCCGCATAATAAATACGGCGTCATATTAAATCTCTTGAGATGTTCTTTATTAACTGGCATATCTTATAAGTTTCATTTTTTGTAAGTTTATTTAGGGTTCCGTACCCAAACGGTAAAAACGGAACCATAGTACTAAGTCTCCGCCATCTGTCCGTCTGTATAGAGCCCTGTCTATCTCGACCCCTCCTACGTATAATAACGTAAGCCACAAAAGTACTTTTCGTTTTTATTGCATAAATTGCCTTGTTTTTATGGTTTTCATCGTCATTAGTAACGTTATAAAGCGTATAAAATAAAATATATATACCAAATTTCATAGAGATACCTGAAGAAATGCAGATTTTATTCGCATTTTAGCATATTCAAAACTTTGAAACGCTCTCCTGTAAAGTTGTCATTTTGCAGTTACGATATTATACGTAGGAAGGGTCGATCTCTTGAACCGTAATAGATAAATAAAATAAAAATAAAAAGCCCATTTATTCCACACTAACTAATTATAAATTTACAATTATTTTCTAAGTTTTTATATTACTGGCATATATTACATTATATTTATTATTGTTGTCATTACCGTAATAGATAGCCATTTAATTTAATTTTAATTATAGGAACATAATAATAAGAAAATAAATTAAATGTATTGTTAACTATTATGTAACCATAATATTGACAAGTTCAAATTGATTTAAATTAAAAACAACAATAATAAATATAATGTAATAAATAGCAGTAACATAAAAAACTTAGAAAATAATTGTAAATTTATAATTAGTTAGTGTGGAATAAATGGGCTTTTTTATTTTATTTTATTTTTATTTAATAGATAGCCACTGGAAATTATGCACACTTCACACACCGTTAAGGACTTTTTTAATGAACTCTGGTTTCCTTTCGACATTTGCGATCGCCTTTTGCATAAATTATAGATGCGTGTGCAGGATTCGAACCTCACACGCCCGATCAAGTGGCCAAGTCTCAAACCATCACAACGATTAAGTTTAGTGTAATAGCTTTTATAACATAATACACCTTTTTATAATATCTGAGTAGCAGACGAGCATGCAGTCCACCTGATGGAAAGTAGCTACTGCCGCCCATGGACATCTGTATAGATTAGATAGGATCAGATAGGATTAGATATTCCTACCTGAGGTCGGCCACAGATGCGCCGCTACCCCTGAGGACTAAGCTGGAACGCCTCGGAAAAGTATGTCTCCCTTACCACACCCTTCAAAACGGAACACAGCATTGTCTAACACTGCTGTTATTAGGCAGAAATAGGTGTGGCGGTGGTGCCGCTGGAGTCGAACCACAAAGGGCTCTACCACCTTCAAAAGCTGTTATAGCAAATTAAATCATGGATTTTTATTCATCATTGGAGGCCTAAATTAATGCTTTCAAAATTCCCTAAGACGTGAGCTACACAGAACAGATAAACATCATAAATGAGACGTAATTATCATCTGTTTCATATATTTAAATACTGTCCACGCCTTACGTCGCTATTGTGTGGTCATTCGAAAGTGAAACTGAAAATTAAAGAAACTCATAAAATAGGTAGGTCGTTATTTTTGGTCATAATAGCTATACTAATAGACTTTCTAAACACTTTATTGCGCATTTTATGAATATTTTAATCTACCTAACATTAGCAATCCCGTAAATTATAATATGTATGTATCATGTCCTTAATGAAATAATTACATTATAATTAAGCAGTTATTAGAAACCTTGTTGACGGTTAATAAGTGTAACGTAAGTAATAAACAAGTATAATAATAAGATGCAATTAATATAATTTGATCGAGTGCACCCACGACCAAAGGGCTGGCGCTTACCTCGGGCAAAGAATTAGCTTTGCTATTCAGCGAGGTAATGTCGCCAGCGTTTTGGGGACTCTTCCAAGAGACAACAATTTGGATGAAGCTTATTATATTTAACTATTTTATTATAAGTATTTTTATAGCCTGTTTCATATATTATTTTGTACTTTTTTTTTATTACGTTAATATTGTAAATAATTAAATGTAACTTGTAGGATTATTTACTTATTCGACTAAATAGCAAGCACAGATAAAATTATTAATATATATTCAGTCCAATTTTACACCTTTTATACATTTAACATCATTTCGACTACTTCTATATATAAAATTCTCGTGTCAATGTTAGTTACCGTACTCCTCCGAAACGGCTTTACCGATTTTCACCAAATTTTATATGCATATTAAATAGGTCTGAGAATCGGCTTCTATCTATTTTTATCACTAAGTGATAAGGGTAGTTCACCCTTAACATTTTTTTATTTATATGGCAACACAACGTTTACCGTGTCAGCTAGTATGTAATGTAAATTACCATACATAGAGTCTATATCAAAGTAGGTCCTTTTAGATTAAAAAATAATTATTATAAAAACAAAATTCCCGACTATTAAAAATAGAGCCTGTTTGTATTTTTTATTATATTGGAGTAGCAGACAAGCATGCAGTCCACTTGATGTTAAGTGGCTACTGCCGCCCATGGACATTTGTAATCAACCCAGATAGGATTAAATATTCACACCTGAAGCCATAGATTCACCGCTACCCCTGAGGTCTAAGCTGGAACTCCTCGGAAAAGTATGTCTCTCTTACCACACTACAAATATCATATATTATAACCAATCCCATAGATTATAATGTATGTATCATGAAATATCAAAACAACAATTCACATGATTTTAAGTACTGTACCCTTACCAGGAGTTTTTACGTTTCGACAAATATGACTATTTTGGTATTTGTTTACGTATTTGCCCATACAAATTCCAATCAGCGCCCCTAGCGGATTGTGTCAGAACTAGAAAATCGTATGGGCCAATACGTAAACATATACCAAAACAGTCATATTTGTCGAAACGTAAAAACTCCTGGTAAGGGTACTGAGTAATAAGATCACGGTCCAATACATTTATTAAGGAATTGGTCCTTAATAAATGTATTGGAACCTTAAAAAACTTGTACAGATATCTAAATAAATGACGTTGAAGGCGGTATCTAGTTAAAGGACGTCCACCCTGATAGCCATTAACCTAAATCCAAAGTGGCTATTCTTACTGAAATGTAGGTCCCGAGGTTATCTGGGGTGATAAGTCAATCTAGACAATAGCCGTTTCAAACTTAGATTATCTCGATACAATAGGTATTATGGATACATAATATTATCTTTTTAATTAGGTTAATCTTTATTTTCTCATTTGTTATTTAAAATAAGAAACTTAAATTAATAATAATGCATGTACGTATATGTTTTGTTATCTATTTATGTGTTTGTGTATGTCGGTGCGTACGTTCGTGTGTGTGGTGCATGTGTGCGTGTGTGCGCCATGTGTGCGTGCGTGTGTGTCTGAATGTGTGTGTGTAATTTTTATGTATGCGTTCTTGACATAGTATTATTTATCTTTTTGTGATTTTAGTATTTTTGAGTGCTTGTATTATATGTTAATATTGTATTGAATGTTTATTCGATGTTATTGAGAATTTAATTTTGGTTACACATGCACGATATCCTCTCTAATATTATAAATGCGAGGTAAGTTTGTTTTTTACGCCTTAAGTATATAACTGATTGTCCTGAAATTTTGTACACAGGTTGTCAGCGGTTTAGAAAAGATACCGTATCTTTTATCCCGAAAAAATGTACCGTTCCCAAGGAATATATAAAATCTTCCACCCCGAGTGAAGCCGCGGGTGAAAGCTAGTTTTGGAACCCTTGGGAATTCCATCCCACAGACACGACCACTACACCTCTTTCTGCTTTGAAGCAGTAGTTTCAACGTAATCCTCAGAGATTGTATCTGTCACGCCTCTCAGATGAAGCTCCAATCCTGATTGCATTTCCATATAAAAAATATTATTTTAACATGATTAAATTCTTTATAATCTCATTATAACTAAATCAGTAAACTAGTTTGTTTATATTAAACATAAACCTATCCGAACCCGTAGATAAAGCGCTTTAAATAAGTAATGAATAAATCATAAATTTTCAATCGAAAATTCCATCTAAACTGGTGTGGAATCGAAGCGGAGGCAGTTAAAAATCAATTTGCATATTTTATGGCGGGCAAAAAGCGATCGGATTGAACGCGGGCATAACTCAATCAAAATATGCACAAATTGGAGCACTAATTTGTTTGGAATTGTTTCGCTTCGCCGGAGAGGACCGCCGAGACTAATCTCGTTAGGAACTTTCTCTTTTACCCAGTTACGTCTATCCCTTACAAAAACAGTAGATATTTAAAGCTAAGTCCCTTAGGACTAAGGGAGAGTAGACATGCTACTTCTAGCATCTACGATGTAGCTATTTTTTATAATGTAAGAGTAGCACCTGATGGTATGTGGGTACTGCCGCCCATGAACATCAGTTATCAACCCCAGAGGTCTGAAGTCGCCCACAAACGCGCCGCTGTCCCTAAGGACTAAGCTGGATGCCTCGGATAAGTATGTCTCCCTTACGACATCTTTCAAACCAGAATACAACAGTGTTACACTGCTGTTATTAGGAATAGGTGTGGCGGTGGTGCCGCCCGAGTCGAACCACGGAGGCTAATACCACCTTCAAAATTTTTGGATTTTATAATTTGGAAGCTAGATGCAGGAATTAAACGCTATAATCGTTTATTCGTATTTCGTTAAAAAGCATTTAATTCCTGATCGGGATATATCCCACACGTATTTGAGTGTTGGTCAAAACTACTTTTCAAACGCTCCATTAAGAAACTGAACGCGAAAATTCGATGAAACACGTAATCGCTGAAACGCGCGTTATTGACACCGCGTCTGAACACGCCAAGTCGCCAAAATTTGATGCAGCGTTACTACAATCGCTAAAACGCGAATCGCAAACACTTAAAGTAGCGAGTCTGATATCGACATAAGAAACGTGATTGTTCAAATGGTCAGAAGCTAAACTTACGTTATGGAATAAAATAAGACCTAAAGCGCAATTTCGACTAATAAAACTTAATTGAAGAAAATTATACTTAAGGATTGGTCAAAATCCTTACTAATATTATAAATCCGAAAGTAACTCTGGTTGTCTCTTCTTCACGCCTAAAGTACTGAACCGATTTTAATGAAATTTTGTACAAAGATTTCAGAGTTGGTACGACCAATTTTCGCCAGATGGCGCCACTGCCATTCGAATGAAGGTACGAATTTTGAGTTTTATGTATGTTAGTATGTCATATTATTTTCTTTTAAACGCGGGCGAAGCCGCGGGCAAAAACTAATTAATAAATAAAAGTTTCTGCCTGACCCAAATTATAATTCGAATTGTAAGAGCATTGACCTCTCACATATACAATTACGAGAGCACATATATCCATACACACAATATTTATTTATCATCTCGCTGATCGACTGTATCGGACGGAAAAAGTAAAACTGAGCAAATATCTCACACAAACATCAGTACAAAAGTACCCAGACTCAGAACATGCAATATTAAAATTAAATATTTATTTATCATTCACGGTTGCGATGGAAATTTAAAAAACATATAATAGTTAACTAGCAAACGAGTATGCAGTCCACCTGGTGGTAAGTGGTTACTGCTGCTTATGGTCATCTGTATCAACCATCAATCCCATCAATCCCAGATAAGGTTAGATTCCTAGCTGAAATTGACCACAGATGTGTTGCTAAGCCCGGAGGACTAAGTTGGAACACCATGGATAAGTATATCTCCCTTACATCCTTCATAACGGAACACAACAGCATTGAACATTACCATTATTAAGCAGACATGGGTGTGGCAGTGGTACCTCAGAAGCCAAACCGAAAAACCACATTCTGCATCACCTACCACAAATTACCCGTAAAAATAGTGTTATACAAAATTGATACCGACAAAAAATGTTAAAAATAATCTACTAAAGTTAACCAACTAATACCGATAGCGATACAGCCCTCATAGAAAAAACCGGTGACACAATTATCAGGTACCAGTATAACGTACATTGTTCCCCCCACATGCCAATTAACCGTAAAATGCCGTTAAAATAAAATTAAATTGTCTCGGTTACATTAAAAAACCGTAATTACTTCGCAGTCAACTCTCGCGTTGTGATATATTAAAGCGAAACAAACAGGTTTTAAATTGTGTTATTTTTTTAATTGTGTTTTTTGTGTACTTATTTCATTCTTACATCAAATAATTGGCCAAGTACGAGTCGCATTCGCACATGAAGGGTTCCGTGTCACCAAATTGTCATTTATTTTTTATTTGTTATCCTTAGTGCTATATAATTAAATACATTGTGAATTAAATAAATTTGAACCATCCATAGATAGTCCATAGAACAGATAAAGCGAAAAATGCCGAAAAATAGCGGTTTCTTGTATGGCGACCTCCATTTATTTTCAATCTATTTTTAGTTTTAGGATTTTTTGTTACAGCGGCCATAGTTATACAAACGTTGTTAGCATTTCACATTTCATGAATCTATTATTACGGCTCCAGAGATACAGTCCTGTGGCAGACGGACAGACAGCGGAGTCTTACTAATACGGTTCTGTTTTTAACGTTTTACCCTTTGGGCACGAAACCCTAAAAAAATGACTCCAGTCGACTTAATAACGACGACAGTCGACTTGGTTAATCTCATTTCAATTTCCCAAATCTGCTTAACGCCTCAGCAATAATATCACACTCGGAAAACGTTAAAGCTTATCGTTTAAACTTTAAGCTCGGCAGAGATAAATTTGTTTTGCGACGTCGATCATACTGACACGAGCTTTTAGCTTCAGTAAAGTGATAGAGCTTTTACCGGGGAATTATTTACGTGGTGACTCTCTTGGGGACAGATTTTGTGCTGAAATTGATCGTTGACTTATTTATGTGTGCACAAATAAATAACTTTGAATTTTCTGCTTGATTTTAAAATAAAACATTTTTTATTCCTTCGGTTATTTTGTATTATTAAAAACTGTATTTTTTATTTGTTTATCTCTATCTAGGCTAATATCAGTACAGACAGTTAGTACAGTAATTTCAAAAAAATATGATCCAAACTTTCGAGACGACACAGAAAAATAAATAAATGATGCTAAACTAAATGTATCTTTAAACATACCATAGATATATAAGTCCTATGTCCTAAAACATACCGTGACGTCACACACCTTCGAAATTATTTTTATCTGCTTTATATTTTTTTACAAAAAAAAAATATGTTTTAAAGGTTTCGATTACGCCCTTTAGGACTGCATCCATTCGCCAACCCCTCGCACCCTCTCCCAATATTACTCCTTTTTACAAATTAGAAAATGCACAGAAATCCTAGACGGCTTCCCCCTTGACATAAATACATTGTTTTACTTAAAACAAGTTATTTTAAAATAACATCATTTGAACACATACAAATACAATAGAATCCCAATTTCAATTCCCATTCAGCTAGTCCCTGAACTTAATCCGGAACACAATTGGAACAAAAACTGTATACGAGCGAGCGAAAATTGAGGTACTGTTTTCACTTTTTCAATAAATGCTAGTACGCCATTTTACAATTTAGTTGTTTAGTTGGTATACGCTAGATTTTGAAAGGTCAACATTTGGAATTTTTTCATACCAATAATTGACAAATTCAGTCTATGGTAATGATTGGATGGATTAGTTTTTTTATAACGGGAGAATTTTTATAATATATCATCTGTAATCACCCTCAGATAGGGTTAGATATTCCTGCCTGAGGTTGGCCACAGATGCGCGCTACCCTAAGGACTAAGCTGGAACGCCTCGGAAAAGTATGTCTCCCCTTCAAACTAGAACACAGCAGAAATAAAATTATGACGATATTGTCTAATATCGATCTTTAGTAAGCTATCTAAGCTAAATTTTTATAGTTTAAATAACAATAATACCGAGGTAAGACGGATACAGCTAATCCTAATTTGATTACCTATAATGAAAACCAAATTCCAATTCCCATCTTTTAGGTCCTGAGCTTAATTTGAAACCCAATTGGAACAAAAACTGCATAGCACCGAGTGAAAATTGAAAACCCGTTTTCACTTGTGCAATAAATGTCAATACAGTATTTCACAGATCCGTTAAATTTACCATTTGTGAGAATTTCGCACTATGTTTTGTACTAGTTATTTATTATTTTAGTCACTCTACCTACGTAAGTGGTAATTGTCGTGGTGAGACTGAATTTTTTAAAGGTCCCAATTAATCCTCAGAGGTTGCAACGCATCTGTTGTTACGAATATGACTGTTGAAGTTGCTTACAAAATACATTGGTGTATGATTCATGTCATAATCATTGGATTATGACTATACATGATGAAAAATCAGCACTTTTAAAAATATGTGACTCAACTTTTTATAAAATTAAAAGCCAGAGACTGAAGATCATACTTTTTTATACCTTCAAACAACGAAAAATAATTATGCCGTTAACCAACAATTGTAAATATCAAAATCTGACACTCGCGAATAATCGGCCAAGCAACTCGCTGAACAGTGACGAATATGTAAACGCAACACACAAAGAAACATCAAAAGTAAGCCTTTGATTCGTACTGAAAATCCTACAACCCGCAGAGGAAGCAAGTGCTTCGCGTCGAGTGCCAAGCACACCTAAATGACGTACGAGTATTTACATGGTCGTACTCACACCTACTCGTATGTACTCGGCGAGTATGCAAATAAAACATATGAATCAAAAGAGCCATTAACATTAAAAGTCTAACATACGCCTCCAAACATCAATATCCACCTACACTTCCATACAAATAAAGTATGTTAAAAATTGAAATATACAGAACTTATATATTTTCTCTAACTATTCAAGCTTATCAAACAGCTTATAGTGGAGCTGTCTGCCACTTCCCACACGTCACGTATCGGTACTGTTAGCGATATTGCCACTTGGACGTGATCGCGTATCGTTGGAAATACGTATTCGTAATATTGTAAAAAAGCTAGCTGTAAAGTATAAAAGTGCGGTACTGGACTGTGATTTTAAAATAAATGCGATTTTCTAAATTCAAGTGCTTATTAATATGATTTCGCAAGTCAAAAAAAGGGCTTGACCGATTTTAATAGGTGTTTAAAATGAAAAGAAGGTATGTCTGCGATTGGAGACACCCAATCAAGAACTAAGTTCATTGAAAAAATGCAATAAAGAGACGACATAATTTATGCATACTTATAGAAATTACTAAAAAGTTTAAACGAATCCACCCGTTCAGTATTAAGTATATACAAACGTCCGCGCACGATGCTCGTCTGATCCAAAGTCATACTCGCACGCACGCACACACTCACTCGTATATAATAGAAAGAAACACAGAAACTGAATAAATCGTAGGGACGGGCCCAATACTTTTTCCTTACGTTATAATTTCTGCAATTCCTATACCATTACCGCAAGCTGCATTATGGAATTTTCTCTCTATATGAAGTAGAAATTTACGCAGAATGCTCTTACTTAATTACTCTTACTCTCATAAGTCTCAAAAGTTGTGTACGAAAAGAGAAAAAGTGCACAGGACGCACACGGCAATCTCGTCGAAATATACCAAATGTTTGTTAGTAGTAGTATACTCGTTGGAACCTAGAATTGTAAGGCAGTTTAATCACGGGCCAGCGCATCCATCACACCGTGTGTGCAACGCGAATCAATCACGCACGACACTGTAATTGTAGGTCGAGTCGATAGCCAATTTTGATTCGAAACACAGTTTTCGTATTTACAGTTTTCACTGTAACTGATTTTTACTCGTACACATATAATATCGCTGGAACTGTATTTTACTGTTTATAAATGAGTGTGATATTCAATTTTGATGGAAACAGTAGGTAACGTTGTTATTTTTTTATTATTCATTATCATGACATAGTCAGTACACTTAAGAGGGAAAACTCTGTATATATCGAGTCCGGAGGCGCCGCCGTCAAATTATTTCTGACTGATAACAACGGTGTCCAATGCTCATGTCCCTACCGATTTGAAGGGTGTGGCAAACGATATACTTATTAGAGGTGTTTCAGCTTGGTCCTCAGGGGTAGTACCTGAGGCGGACCTTAGACGGGACTCTAGCCCTATGTGTGATTACAGTTAGAGTTCTATGACAAAGTCTCCTTAAGCCTTGAATTATTTTGTTATCGAACATCTAAAGACTAATTAGACTAACAATTAATAAGGGCTATAATAACACTTATCACAACCCAAAAATCTTAATCTTGCCCACTTCTTCCCTAGTGAATCATTACATTATGAAAACAGCGCACATTTTCTATTCATAAAAGGATGATAACTACGTACCTACATCCTGTATAATGTAAAGGCTCGATAAAGGCCGTATAAGTAAAATAAAAATGGGAAGCCACTTGTTGTATTATTTACCGCATAATACCTCTTTGTTTTCCCGTGTAATGTTTGCTCGGATATTAAAAGATAAAAACAAAGCCTCTTAAAATTACATGGAGAGAAAAGAATATTATAATCTAGAAGGATTATGTGTAAAGAACATAGTTTGAATCCATAACAATAGATAATTAATTAAATCATGTCACAAGAAGAAATAATTGACCAAGTGCGAGTCGAACTCTCACAGGAGGGTTCTGTACCAACAAATTTTCATTATGTATTTTTTAGTACTTGTAATCAACAGCCATAGAAGTAAATTCATTGTGAAAATTGAAACTGTTTTATGCTTTGAGTACGGAACCCTAAAAAGAGGAGGTCTAAATTAAAAGAAACCTAGTAAAACTCAGGTACTTGTTGTGTCATGAAAACATCAAAACATGAAATTGTTGATTTAGAACGAAAATTACGCAACGAAATATAAAATTTCGACTATAGTAATCCCACGGTTAGTTACAAAAGGGGAATTCTCCTCTAGTGTAGACGCGTACATTCTTCTATGAAAAGTCGTCCGAGCCGGTCCGATTTTGTATGCATTTGGTACGACATTAAAAGGTAGTTTCACCGGCATTCATAGAATTATTCATTATCTTGTGGTTTACTAATTAGCCACCTGGATAACGACAACAAATCAATGTGATATTTACATGAAACATTCATAAAAGTCATTATGAAAAGTCGTATAGATTTTTGTAAAGTTTTAGTGGAATAACGACCTGATCACTATCAGCGACATAGACACTATCTTCCATCTTTATATAGGATTGGATTTTTTATGACAACCATAGATTCAATGCACCATATAGAACGTTTTATTTCTACATATCTTTCTGCCATATCTGTATCCACGATACATCTGTCTCCTTACCGTTTCGAACAAGACCATAACAGCACTCTATTCTAAATGAATAAGCCAACGTGGTGGTGCAGGCACAGTCACACCCCAAAGGGATCTATGCTCTTCAAAAATGATGCTTATAGATTATTCTTAATAAGCTATTAGGTATCAGAAACATAGATAACATCAAGAGAATGCTTTCTAGAGAAACTTAATTGTAAATGACGCACGTAATCGAAGCCACTCGCTAAATATACATCAGCACCCATCCATAAGTCATGACTCCCAACGAAAACAACGAATGAATCCAAATTAAATTCGCGAACAAACTCTTTACGTGAAATTTGAGATAAGGCATGCTCGAATATTTACCTAAGAACGATCTTAAACGGCTTCCGAGAAAATTTGATAGGTGTTCCTTTCTTTCCAACCTTTGTTTACAAATTCTTGAATATCAAATGGCCGCAAAAATTTGATATTTCTGAGAAATCTTAGGTATCGGTAAAAGCTGAAATTAATAAACTTCAGCAAGCAAAATCTAGACAAGGTTTTGCTACGAAATAAGTTCGGGATTGCGTTTGTTTTTGAATGTTTCGTAAAATAACCGTTTTTAAATAATTAGCCAAGTGCGAGACGAACTTGTACACCGAGGGTTCCGTACCACCAAATCTTTATTTATTTTTTACATACATTTACATTGTACATGTAACAAACCCAATGAATTAAATACATTGTGGAAAATTGAACTGTCTACGTATAACGATTCAATAAATAACGAGAAAATGCTGAAAAAAGCGATGTCTTGTATGGTGACCCATTTATTTGGAAACCTTTTCATTTGTTTTTATAGCAACTACCATCATATATACACTCTATAAAAATCAAGTGACCATATTACAAATATCATAAAAATGATAACTATATAAAATATGACAAAAGATCTTTATTCGTTTTTTTTTTCAAAAGACGATAGATATAATAACTTAAAATGAAATAATGAACTAAGAATTTATATGACCAGATTAAAAATAATATTTAAATGTTACGAGTATTCATATAAAATAACAGTACGAATTTTAATTAATATGAAAATTCCATTCGGAAATACCAACACCGTATGCATTGAATTCCCTTTGTCACTGATAACTCTACAAAAAATGCATACTACCTCGTACTCTGCTAGCATCCTTCAATCAACAGGTTTTTTGGCAACTGTATAAAGCGAGTAGCATATTTTAAACATGCCAATTAACGAGATATATGAAAAACGATCTGACTTGTGTTTTATTATATTTATTAGGGTTCCCTACCCAAATGTTTTTAACAAAACCCTACTACATCGCGTAATGATCCGCTGTCCGTATTTCTCTCTCAGTACCTGATATATTAAATCATGATAATATACGTTTAGAAGTTACAAGACCAAATACTAATTAGTAATAAAGTTAAAAAATAAAGGTATATATTATTATATAAGGTATAGGTAAGCCATATAAGAAAGCTGAATTAATTTCGGAGCGGAAATTCAAATTATCTTTTTAATCACAATTGACAAAAAAATTCATGTGATGCACACATATAGCTTAATATATAATTAAATAAAAACCGCAAACATTTAAACGTAGTCCCTATACGTCCCAAGGAATATGTATTTTCATTTCTGCTATATAGCAGCACTTTCTGCTATATTTTGCAATACATACATAATACGTACAAAGGTACTACGGAACCGTTTAAGTGAAAATCCCTTTCGCACTTAGTCATTTTTTCTTTTTCTATTCTAACTTCAGAAGCATCCGTTTGGCTTTTAAATAAATAAAATGATGAAGGAGCATGAAAGCTCTTCAATTCTGAATGAAATTATAATTCCAGCTCTGAACGTAAAACGAAACGCGTTTGAAAAATATTTTGCTTGCCTGCTTTCATCTGTGATATTCATTTATTGCAGAGGTGGGTTCTACTTTTATGATAAAAAACTAGTTAGTTAAAAGTAAATTTAAACTGTCTTGTTTCTGTTCTGTTTCCTGTCTTTTTGGTCTTTGGTGGTAATGTTTTGCCTCCCGACGGACCATATTCGATATTTTCGGCCTATTAGAAATTTAAATGCTTTGATCTTCACTTCTGAAAAAAATTATAATTTCTGCCTACTAGAAATTATTAAATTATAGCCTTTGGTAGGCATAAAATTGATGGATTAAATAATGGAAGTAAGTATGATGGAATTTATTGCATTAATTTATCGAATAAAACTTAATGAGAGTCCAGAACTTTATAAAGATGTTATATTAGGGTAATTTTTAGGTAATCCTATTATTGAATATATTAGCTATCGTATATTAGGATACCATAACTATTATGGGATATTAGTGAACCGATCACTGTTAGCTACTCAATGTAATATTGATACCTGCGTATCGTACATTAGGATAACATACCTATTATGGGATATTAGTCACATATTAGTGAACCGATCACTATTAGCTACTCAATGTTATATTGATACCTGCGTAGGTAATATTATCTACAATAACTAATATTAAATACATGATTCTCGAGAATATGCACGATATTAATCACGTAGAATGCCTATTATAGAAGTAAACAGGTGAAGGTGATTAAATTCTCAATTTTCAAATTTCAAATTTTCAAATTTTTAATAATAGTGTTATTTATTTCTATTTTAGCATTTACTGTGCTATTATGCTATTGTGCTATTTACTTTATTGGACAATATACTATTATTATTATTATTATGATCAATCAATCGAATTGCAATAACTACGCAGTTTACAAATAATATAAGTAGGTAATCTCACGGCGTCCGTTAATCCCAGTAAAATACGATTATTATTATTAATATTATACTTTTAAATACGGAAAACACTGTAAAGTTGATACAACGATAGGTGATAAAACTTACATAGATTTGTTATAGATTTTCGAACGCTTGTAGGGAGTTTCCAGACTGGTCCATATTTCTACTGTGGCCGCGCGGCTTTTGAATATTGTCATAATGAAGCGACTCGCCTGATCGCCTCGCTATTACGCGTCACTATTATTTGACTAATATCTGGTAACCTATTACGCTACATTCGCCTATATTGTCATAACGAAGCGACTCGCCTGCTCGCCTCGCTATTACGCGACACTATTATTTGACTAATATCTGGTAACCTATTACGCTAAATTCGCCTATCCTAATATGAATGTACATGACTTGTATTATGATACCTGTACCTGCTACTAATATATTAGTCACACCTCTAGAACTTTAACATATAGAGAGCCTAATATAGCCCGAATAAAAAAATGAGGAGACGGAACGGTTAGAACTACAGATAAATCGAAGATCTACATGCCTCTGTAGTTCCCTGTCGAAGGTATAAAAGTTAAAATGTAAAGTATGAAGCTTGGCATACATTTATATTTAAAACCGTCATATATAACATTACTTATGATGCCATTCATTACATGACACTGATATTTGACCCACAATACGAAGCAGTGACACAAACATTCAACCCCAAAAAACCTTCCACAATCCGGAATTCTTCGGACAGCACGATATTTCCTTGTAACAAAACACTCGGTGCCCTCAAATTTTACACATTTTCCCGCTTAATTCTCGCATTCGCAAGCAAAAAGCCCTGAGGAATGTCGTCCACTTCACGGCACATAAAGCCTTTATGGAGACACACGGTCTCTGTGACCCGTACTGACACCACAGTCCCATATAATCTTCACATGTCCCATTGAAGGCGTGAAACTAGTAGTTATATCGTAACTTCAGGCTTGAGTATTGCGAAGGTGGTAGAACCCTTTATGATCCCTCCGAAGCCACCATGGCCAAATATTTCTACTAAATAACAGCGGTTTGGTAATTGGACATATACTTATTCGAGATCAATATGTGGCCGATCTCCAAAAAGTAAAATTCTTTGTTATATTGATTGTCAAACCTTACTCCATCTTAAGCATTTCTGCCTAGATGCCTAAAGAATTAAATTAGATATTTTTTGGACATGTGACCTTTGTACCTTTTGTTGGTCAAACATAAAAGCACAAGCGTAAAAGAAACAAAATTTGTGGAAGACATTTCATCACATTTTTTTTCAACTTGTACAAATTATTTTTGAATTTGTACAACAACAAAAAAAACTAAATAAAAACGTAACAAATATCTTGTCCATAGGTATTTTTATTATGTTTCCTCTTAAAATGGACTTTAACTACCTCTTCAATTTTATTCGACAATTAACATTACTCTGAATTGTTTAAATTAGTAAATGGAATAAGTAAATTAGTTCTCTAGGAAATTCTACGAATTATATGATATGCACCGAAAGAATGAAAAGATTATAATTTATACTAGTGTTTTTGAATCAGTGATCCGCGGACTTAGCAAGAAAAAAATGTGTTTAACAGTTTTGATGAAAAGAACCCTTAATCTAAAGTGTAGAATCTATACTAACACAACACAGTTACTTTTATAAGTCCTCACGTCACACGATATTCTCATATCGCTCCATCACCCATAGCGCTTAAAGCCGAAAGTTCTATCCATTCTTACAGCGCTGGGTACAATTTATTTAGTGTTCCAACTTTCCGTTCAGCTTCAAAGGCAACTCGCAGAACTGAGCAAAAACAAGAAGAGTTGAACGTGAACCGAAGTGGCTCCCATCAAAGAACTGGCTTTGAGAGCTAAAAAAGTACACCATTCTGTCACTCTAATTTGCTTCAAAAGCAGCGAGCTGATATTGAAAAGTTATTGCCAATTCTTGGCAGAGGAAAGATACTTTTGCGGAAACTATTTTTGATATTGCTAATTTAAAGAAATAATGAGTGAAGCTAGTATTAAAATAGTAGAGTCGAACATTTAGGAAGGATATTGGATCTATAATATTAGTATTTCTCAGAAATTCTTCTGTGTTCTATGTTGAGAGGTATATCCACAATATTAAGTTCACCATATTAGACCATGTTATTATAAGTACTAAACCATTATTATGTTATTTTAATTACTGTAATACCCGTCTGTAATAGTTGTAATCAATATTCAAGAACTAAGATGTGTCAACTGTTAGTAATAGATACATTTGAGCTTTAGCACTTGTAAGCTGCAGACATCATTCCATCCATAAACTTACCTATCTTTCGTGTATATCTGTAACAAATAACGTAAAGTAATTAGTAAGATGTATATAAAAGTATAAGAGATATTAGTTGAAAGTCAAATGTAGGTTAGAACTTTATAATTCAAATGCAACGATGCCGTTGCCAGATATTCTCTACCTAAAACAGTAGTATAAAGTTGATGTTATAAGTAAGATACAACGCGTTGTAACTTACTTCTTAGGAAGAGCAATACATTAAATATAAAATATATCATATTTGTGATAAATTCCAAGTATCAAAATACAGCAACGACGACTATATCAAAACTGCTTGCTTATTTGCTTCTGTTCAAAAAAAGCTTATTTCATGCAGTCTATGTTTATGTCTCTAAAGTTTAAATTATGATGTGAAACATCTATAGCCGCACGTAAAACCGATTTCTGGCGTGGCGACGCATGCCGTGGCGCCACGCTATACGATGGTATATATATACAGTCTATATGCAGTAGTGTGTACGGTGTGGCGACGCGTCGCCATGCGCAATCGAATTCAATAAATAGTCATCGTTATCTGGAAAAAAGTCGTAATATTTTATTTTATCATTATGACATATTTAGTTCCTATCACAATATGTTCTTTTCTGCATATTACTTTTACAAAATAATGTCGATGTTTCACATCTGCCAGGTGTCCCGTGACGGCTCACATTTTTTTTCTATATTACACAATATTAGTCCAGTTGATAACACAATAATTTAAAAACATGATCCAAGATCCAAGTAAGTTAATTTTATAGACGCTGTTATTAATAAAAGAGCGACCCAATCTCCATGAAAGACAATAGCTATGCAAATAGCTTTAAAATTAGCTTCGAGATGCACCCTTGCTATGTTCATTTTGTTTAATATGCTTTTGTAAGACGTCGCCGCGACACGATCTGATAGATAATGCTACGTGTACACGTTCCGTTTATATCATCACATCACTTACTAGTATATGTATGTCATCATTACTCCTCATATCGTTTTATTTCATCATCATATAATGGACATTTTATTATATACCATTTCTATCACAGAACAACGTCTGGACCTTTACTCAGATCGAAAAGGATTTAAGGAGTCACATAGCACGCATATTTTAAGCATACACAGCAATTACCTCGTGCAAATTTTAATGAATAACTTCACACTCCATTGAAGAAGTTTTGGAATATTAATTCTTAAACATATAGGTTTCCTCTGGACGAGCGACGTATTCTCCATTACCATGAGAGCATACTTAAATAATGTTTACGTCACTTGAAACATGTCTTATTTTTTTAATTCCTTATATTTTCTTCTATTGTTACTTGGATTTGTGCTGCGCACTCTAAAACCAATGACGTATCTACACACTGACGTCAGACGTATCTGACCAACAACACATCCACAACACTGTGCTAGATCTTCACTTGTTTCCATATAATAACCGATACCTGAAATTAAAGCGTCATTTATTGTCAGCGAATTGTACAGTGCACAAGCCACTTTACTTTTAATGACTCCTCATGCGCTTGTATTATATTTTTAAATTTCAACTTCATTATAAAAACCTTTTGAAGAACTAGCAAAAGCGCATACCGCAATATTTAAAATATGGAGATTTTAAATAAAATTCACATAAATTTGAATTTTTCATTGTCAATTTCGTTTTTGTTTAAATCCAATTCACCATCAATGTAGTCAACGGAACAAAGAATAAATTGGAATTGACGCATTGTTTCGACAAATAAACTTCTGCTGTTGTTTTATAAATTAGTCCTTATTTTATACATTCCACGCTATTATGGCAGACTTATTTAAAAAGTTTTATTAAAAATATTTCTGTTAAGCTTTCCTATGGCCCGGGGGAATTACAACGGCACAGAAGAAAATGGTGCTCAAAAAAAATTCTAATTACTTAACAGAAATCAAACAATATTTCATCTCCATAATATTAACGAGATGTTTTATGTAATAGTTTTTTTTTATTATAATAATTAAATCTAACACTAACCAGACAGGCTGATTTAAAGTAGTAACCAACTCGTATGGACAACAAAAGTAGCGAACCCGTTGCTGGCTTTGAAGGAGAGCTCTTTGTAAGTTTTTTGAGGAGTCCTATTTCATAGCGCTCCGGTAATAGCTCAGGAGGTACTCCAACAGAATCCAACGATTAAGTTAGAATCTAATTTTACAATACCGAACTAAGAAATAAATACACAACCACTTTATACTAAAATCATAAAATGTTAAGTTATTCCGACTATATTGCAATAATGTTTTTATCATTATAACTAGATTATATGAGTTGTGCATAGATTGCGTTTCGCTTCTATAAGAATAGGTATACTTAGGTAGATTATGTACAGACTTAAGTTCACATAGATGTTTTATCATACACCATCAGATACTAATCCTAAGAAATAAAAGCTAATAGAAAATCAGTGAAAAGTTTTACGTTTATAATTCGTAAAAACATCAATTTCTGACGCATTCAGTGTTTTACATTTAGAATTCGTAAAAAATCACGCATTTTCTGTTCATAAAATCTATCTTTAATTTTCCTTATGAAATCATATTTTGATTCTGCGTTAAAAGCAAACGGCTTTCGCTGTTTTATTCACTTCTTTCATCAGCTTTCCTTATATCCTCTTTTTTCATTTGGATATTCAAAATACGTGAAAAAAGTTTGATGGATCTGAATATCTTTTTGCAAGAAAAGGATTTTTAAAATTAAGCTAAAATGTTCGTTATTCAAAAAAATTCTTTAGTTTTTATTTAAAGTCGATCGAGTTCTTGGTATGATAAATTTAAAAACAAGTATAAGATCTGATGTTCATAATAGAATGAAGCATCTGTATAAGCCGGCTGACTTATATGAGGCGATCATCGGTCCTCAAGAGTAGCATCGGTGGTCGGCTGGTGGTTATTACAAACAATGTTATTTATTTAAAAAAGAAATTTCTGCTTTTATAAGTTTTATTAACTTGTAATGTTAGTTAGGTGAAAACTAACGAACTGAATTTTAAACCAATTAATCGAAACAAATTAAGCTGAAATTTTGGTTTAAGTGACAATCGATAATAGTAATCGATAATAATAATAGATTAGTAAAGATTACTCGCTCCTAACAAGAAAATGTAACCTTTTGACAATTGTCACGTCAATTATTTTAGTGTTTAAAAAAATATATAAAAAAATGTAGTTTGTAGATCGTTTACGAATGAAACGATATTTGATCGCACTTTTCTTCGATTTCATGTCTTAACTGCGCATGTCGGCATTATTCCGCGTAAATTACACCATGACAGCCATTAAACGGCTGACAGAATTGTCAGCTGTTTAAGTCATTTAATGGCTTCCTTCAATTACAAGGCGGTGAGATATCTAAACTTATCTATGGTGATAATGCACGATGCGCTTAGGAACGTCATTCGACATCCAATATAGCGGATGTCTCCTATGGGGGAATTTTATACAATATGGTGACTTACCTAAAACGGGGTACCCATTTTTTATGCACCCTATGAGATAGGGATTTTGAAATATAAATTATATTATTATTTATTGCACTTTTAGCTTATTCTAGTTTGAAATACAATAGTCATAAATTAACCTCTGCAGAACCAAATGCCGACATGGAACATAAATCAGCAAGTTTATATTGTTTACAACCTTTGTTTCGCAATAGAATCTAAGGACAAAATGACCGTATAATTTACAGCTAAAGTACGAGTTAGCGCAGATCCGGACAGCTTCCCAGCGATCCCTCGGGCTAAGATCTCTTTGTAACCAGCATCTACATTCCGCGCTGGTAAATCTAGTGCACTGCGCAAACAAATACTATTCGTAACTATTTCGTTATGTCTTCCTGAGCTCGTTTTCTTAATAAAATATTTTTTACTTTGTGTTTGACATACTGACACTTAAACTTAAACATAAGCTTTCTGTACCCTTAGTATGAGTTTTTACGGTTTTAAAAAATGACTGTAAAGCGCCCCTAACGGACTGTATCAAAACTGATTGGGAATGTATGGGAAATACGTAAACAAAAACAAAAACAGTCATTTTTGTAAAAAGTAAAAACTCATACTGTATATAACTCTAGACTTGCGTTCCCTGTATCGTTGGATTCATGGACTGTGGGCAGGACCACACATACACTACACTTAGTGATAGTTTAATTGTTGAAACTTGGCTTCCCAACCCGATCGATTCACAGGCAAACGCCTGTGAACTTTCAAAATTATGTGCGTATTAAAAATTATTACAAATCACTCTTAAGGTTGAGGGAAACATTGTCAGGGTACCGTTATTGAGAGTTCTTTAAAAAAAACTCAAAGGTGAAGTCTACAAATGTGCCAGCATGGTGCAATAGGATCTAATCTCTTATATGAGAGGAGATACCTATAGGACAGAAACAACTTTTAAATTCACAATTATATCTGTACGCGTGCAAAGCAGAAACGATACTGTCTATATCTTCAATGTATGTGACCACCATTTCATGTAAATTATCAAAATCAATGTGTTTTGCCAAAGAACGATTATTACCACGATAACAGACTAAATAAAAACACGTTTATATAATTTCAACTTGGTGTTTCCAGACACGGGACGTCTATTTGGCTTCGAGTTCTGGCTCGATGCCATATTAGGCATATGAAAGCCAAACGCCATCTCAAGAACGGAACACGTTCTAAAAGATAATGTTTATGCTCCCTAAAAGCGTCCCGTTCATTTAAAAGGAGCAAATCAGCTTGTAAAAGGAAAATCGTTAGCTCCATTAAAAAGTTCGATTCGTGTAAACATTGACAAAATAAACACTGGCGGAATTGCTCGCTTTCGTTAGAGTGAAAACTCATGGGGCAGTTTTTTGCACCACCGGGCGTAGAAGGGGGACAGTACCCTTAATATGAGTTTTTACGTTTGCTCGAAAACGTGCAACAGTTACAAATTCGCTCATACAGTGCCCCCGTGGACGGTATAGAAAATTTCGCACTATGAGTTTTAAAAAACTCAATAGTCAATTGGACGACATTTAATTTTACAAATATAAATATAAACTTTATTTTAATATTTTTAATTCCTCACTCTCCCGTCAGTGTACATACTGGAATTAGCCATGTTCGTAAGACAAAATAAAGATCTATTTGAACATGTGAAGAGTAGTAGGCGAAATAATAACCTAGAAATCCCACCATCCCGGCTAGAAATGTTCAAAAACAGCCCTTTTTATAAATGTTTACAAATATATAACAAAATACCAAATGACGTAAAAATGGAAAAATCCGATAAAATATTTAAGAATAAGTTAAAAACAATACTAATAAAAAAAATCATATTACTCCCTTAAAGAATTTATGACAGATAAAGATATATATTAGATCATTAATATTTAGACATGTAATAATACTGACATTTAAATATTTTTTAATGCGATTGAATGTTATATTATTTATTAATTAATGAATGCACTTGACAACTCAATAGAATGACGAATCTTTGACATGTATAATAAATTTTAAAAAATTGTATGTATGTTAGATGTTAACAGTAAATATATGTTGTCCTATGTAACGTATGTAATGTAATGTAATGTAAAGTATTGTAATGTAATTTAATGTAATGTAATGTAATGTAATGTTATGTATGTAATGTAACCTAATATAAATTAATGCTGCTCTCTAGTACTTTTGCGACGCCCTCTCAGGGCATCACATATCTCTTATATTATGTTGTAAGTTGTGTGTGTATTTTGCAATAAATAAATAAATAAATAAAATAATTTCATTTTGATAGCGTTATAGTTCCCTTTTGGACACTTATACTGCGGAATTTTAGTCCAGGGGAGCGCTATAGAGGCAAATTGGTAAACGTTGAACGTTTTCGAGCAAACGTAAAACTCATACTAAGGGTACAGTAGTTTTGCTCAGACCGCAACTTTGTGCGGTCACGTAGCCGCCACAGGTAACTCTGAAAAACACTATAGCTATTCAAAATAAACGGATCAATACACAATGATCGATAGGAAATTGTCAAATATTGAACTTAGGTAGGCAAAACATTAGTCAAATAATAATAATCAATGTA
Source organism: Epargyreus clarus (assembly GCF_041222505.1). Taxonomy (NCBI): domain Eukaryota; kingdom Metazoa; phylum Arthropoda; class Insecta; order Lepidoptera; family Hesperiidae; genus Epargyreus; species Epargyreus clarus. The sequence goes on from NW_027332213.1 coordinate 11,985,212, forward strand.
TGATTAATAATAACAGGCAATAGTTACCTACTGTTACAGCGGAAACAGAAGACTACCGCGCACAAAAATAATTCGCGTCGATAAAACTGCAACTAGTACATTTATATTTTTACAATCGTTGCGTTACCGCGTCTGCGATGGAAGTAAGAAAAACGCTGCATGTGTTGTCACCTTAAGCCCGTTTTTTCGGAGCCCGTTAAAAATAAACATAATTGAAGTTTTGTTCAAGCCGCCAACTGTCGCATCGCCGCTCGCAATATGAAAATGAGTTTGGAAGTGCCTACGGGCCGCCAACAAACTTTGATGAGCTTCCACTTGATTTAGATTCATAGCTTTTCTGATGGCATCTGGGTTGCGTGTTTTAGTGCTAGCTTTTCGACCTACTGTGGAGCGAGGAACTTTTGCTACTTTTTTAATTACACATATAGTAAAAGGTTCAAAATTTGTCAGATTCAAATGTTAATTCGGCTTTTTTATAAGACTGAAGTAGCAAGCAATCACGTAAAATATCACGTCATCACCCCATTATTGTCCCACTGTTGGGCACGGGTCTCCTCTCAGAATGAGAAGGATTAGACCATAGTCCACCGCTCTGACCAAGTGCGTATTGGTAGACTTCACATACCTTTGAATTTTTTTTTATATAAATATCTCAGGTACGCAGGTTTCCTCACGATGTTTTCGTTCACCGTTTTAAGCAAGTAATAATTAATATGCACATAACTTAGATAAATCAGAGGTGCATGCCTAGGATTTGAACCTCATACCCCTCGTTCGAGAGGCCGAGTTTCTAAACCCTTAGGCTACCACAGCTTTTTTTAGTATAGTACCTACACTTGATGTTAAATAATCACAGCTAAATATGATACATGATGCCATTATATGATATGCTATAACAAACGTTATATTAACTTTTTAAACTAAAAACGCATGTTTTATTTAATATTAATTACAGATAGATATGGCGCACAGAACAGTGTTCAATTCAGATTATAACTACATATATTTTCATTATATAAACTTTAAAAATATTTGCGGTTCAACTTTAGATTTTGTTAATTAGTTTAACTTCATCACATAAACAAACTAAACAACGTTGAACCTGAGAACTGAGGGTGGGAAAACATCGCTACTTGTTACGTACTTCAGAGGGCACTGAACCTCTTAATTATACAGTGTGAAGATACGCGAACACCCGTGTATGGGAAGTATTTCAAACATAAAACATGAATTATTTGAATAAAATCCATTACTGAACTTCATTACTAAATTATTATGAAAGGAGAATATGCTTATTAATTGCAAACTTTTGTTTTGACAATCATCAAATTATTATGTATCACTACATTAACATTAAAATGTCTTAAATTTATTTGTATTATATAGCAAATGAAACAAATAAATAGAGGGGCAGTTCGTAGTAGAAAAAAATATCTGTAAGAACTCTAAAAAGGTTCAATTACGCTAAGTTTGTTTATAATATGATAGTGCCGTAAACTAAGGGATGTAAAATACAAACGACATTGATGATTGTCGCTGTCTGTCGTGAACAACTGTCCGTAATTGTCATGGACTGTTGCCACGTGTGGTCACCAAAAGTTTTCAGTACCCTAAGTATGAGATTTTACGTTTTTACAATAATGACTGTTTTTGTATTTGTTAACTTAATTGCCCATACATTTCCAATCAGCACCCCTAACGGACTGTTTCACAACTGATTGGAAATATATGAGAAATACGTAAACAAATACCAAAACAGTCATTTTTGTTAAAACGTAAAAACTTATACTAAGGGTACTGTAGTCGGTTGTCAATAACAATAACGACGGTCGCAAAAGACGACGACTACAATAGGCGATCGTCAGCGACATTCGTCGACATAAACTGTCGTTCCCGTTTTGAACCCTTTGTGGTTCGACTACGGCGGCACCACCGCCACTCCTATTTCTACCTAATAACAGCAGTGTTAGGCGCTGCTGTGTTCCCGTTTGAAGGGTGTGGTAAGGGAGACAGACTTTTCCGAGGCGTTCCAGCTTAGTCCTCAGGGGTAGCGGCGCACCTGTGGCCGACCTCAGGTAGGAATATCTAATCCTATCTGGGGTTGTTTACAGATGTCCATGGGCTGCAGTAGCCACTTACCATCAGGTGGACTGCATGCTCGTCTGCTACTCTTATATTATAAAAAAAAAGCTTCCTAACCTTCAATAAATACTTAAGCTCAGTCATTTTGAACTGTGTACATATATTTAGATCCTCCAAGACGAATTAAATAAAGAACTCTTTAATTAGAAGCTGGCTCTCGTGTCCGTAATTAACTGTGCCACTCTATCCTTATTACTACTATTTAGCGTGGAAACTTCACAATTGCTGGATTCGCAGGTAGGAAACGTTTTAACGTCGCATTTTGAATGTCACTAAACTGCTTGGTTTGAAACTTTACTTCAATTTTGCCTTATTTATTCCTAACTTATTATTTTTAACTGATTTAAAACTGAAAATAGAATGATTTCATACAGACTACCGTTAGCCACGCATAGGATACTACTTGTACCCGTGAATTTGTTCGCATAGCTTACTTGTGACTGTAATATTAGCGCTTATCTCCCAATATAATAAACAATACCGATATTAAAATTAAAAAAAAATGAGATAAGGGAAAAATGTATATTAAAAAAGTTAATAAAAAGCTATTTCTATTTTTTCTCTGACCTTCGCGCCTACCCCGTCCCTAACCTGCCACTCCAATCGTTCCCGTAAGATTAACTGATGTTCGGGGGCAACTTTATGAATGGGCCTAGTAAACTTGACTTGGCTCTACCGCCACGCATCATAAGATAAATAAATAAATAAACGCTTTCTACACTCACAGCCCCACACTAGGATTCCCTGTGTCGTGGGTGCCATGGTCACACACATAGACAAATACACAAACACCCAGACCCAGAAACAGAAATCTAAATTCATCATTTAGATATCTGTCTGGCCGGGGATCGAACCCGGGACCCTTTGCGCGTCAGACCGGTATGGTGGCCGCTCCGCCACGCGGGTCGTCTCACAAGAGAATCGGTTCACATAAATGGAGGGGCGACGAATGTGTGGAACGTGGGGTAGTGGTGTTCCCGGCTGCTGGCTATACATACATACATGGATTGCATTGAAAGTCAAATAAAAGCTTCAAAAAATAAAATCGTATGTTATACAAAGTCACATTTATGACTATTCAAAGTCACATTATTGACAAAGTCTATTTACGCGAAATTTACCCAAAATTAATATAATGTTTTTTGTATGTGGATAACATATACAAGGCAAATCGTTAAGTAGGTAAATCATAGTGCGTAAAAAGAAAATCCTTGTCAATAACAAATAGACATCATGATTTGTCACGGTCTAGACTATTTACTCTAGGATCTCTAAGATCTAGATCAATCTAAGACAGATAGCTTGTATTAAGGCATGAAAAATTGCCATCCATAAAGTTAGTATGTCTATAAACCAAATGAGTGATACGACGACGAGTACGTTAGATAAATCACTCAGTCAACCGTAGATCATTTACTAAAGAGTACCATTTCATAGCATCCATAAGCCCTTTAAATAGGCAGTGATAGCCTAGTGGTTGTTTCGCGTTTTTTTTATAATATAGAAGTAGCAGACGAGCATGCAGTCCACCAGTAAGTGGCTACTGCCGCCCATGGACATCTGTAATCAACCCCAAATGGGATTAGCTATTCCCACCTGAGGTCGGCCACAGATGCGCCGCTACCCCTGAGGACTAAGCTAGAACGCCTCGGAAATGTATGTCTCCCTTACCACACCCTTCAAATCGGAACACAGCAGCGCCTAACACTGCTGTTATTAGGCAGAAATAGGTGTGGCGGTGGTGCCGCCGGAGTCGAACCATACCTCTACCACCATTTCGAATCCTCCTCCTCCTCGCGTCCTCTCAATCGAGGAGTCCAGGATTCAAATCCCAGGCACGCGCCTCTGATATTTCTGAGTTATGTACGTATTATAAAATAATTATGACGTGCTCTAACGATAAAGGAAAAATGCGTAAGGAAACCTGTGTACCTACCTGAGAAATCATATAAGAAAGGTTTTCAAAGGTATCCGAAGTCTACCAATACGCACTTAACCAGCGCGGTGGACTATGGTCTAATCCCCTCTCACTCTGAGTACAGTCTCAGTATCTCACTCATACCCAGCAGTGGGACAGTGATGGGTTGATGACGATAACAAGCCTTATATAATAAAATAAAAATATAGTCACCACTTTACCTAAAATGCGACCATTAAAAATAAGCACCAAACATTCGCCTACTTTTTACGCGAAAACTTAAAAAACATATATTGAAATATGAATAAAAAATGTTTCACAACTGCCAAGGGTTCCATTTTCATATACATTTTGTATGAGAAACTACGTGTCAGCTAATTTTCCTTATAAACGACTATTTCGATGTTATCTTAGAAACTGTAAGCTTTCGTGAAAACACATTTAACGCGTAAACATTATTGATATCCTCCAGACACCCCTGCTTAAACGTAATGCGTTTTTCTGGTAAACATTTACCACGTCTTAAACAAACGTACAGTCAGCTCTAGAAAGATGAGCAAAATTTCAAAAATACCTATATACTCAACTGTACCCTTACCAGGAGTTTTTACGTTTCGACAAATATGACTGTTTTGGTATTTGTTTACGTATTTGCCCATACAAATTCCAATCAGCGCCCCTAGCGGATTGTGTCCGAACTAGAAAATCGTATGTACATATCAATCATAAATAGCTGAACACCCCAAGCATCATAATTAGATGAACATCGTAAAACGTAATAAGTAATAACTTAAAAACTATAAAAACACGCTTTTATTGCTAATCAATCTAAAAACTAGAAAACATTTTTAATGACAAAGTTTAAGAGTAAAGAGTTTCAATACAGAGTAAAAAGCGTGGGTCACTAATATGATATTTCAATGCTCAGTTACTTTTGACACTAGTGTTCATCTACTTCTGAAAATTTATTACGTTCATCTAATTATGGTGCTAATTATGTGCAGCTATTTTTGAACGCTTGGACACCCAAGCGTAAGCTATAGGATTTTTTTGCTACCCGTCTGCGTTTTTTTATTTTATAATATAGGAGTAGCAGACGAGCATGCAGTCCACCTGATGGTAAGTGGCACTGCCGTCCATGGACATCTGTAATCAACCCCAGATAGGATTAGATATTCCTACCTGAGGTCTGCCACAAATGCGCCGCTACCCCTGAGGACTAAGCTGGAACGCCTCGGAAAAGTCTGTCTCCCTTACCACACCCTTCAAACCGGAACACAGCAGCGCCTAAGATTGCTGTTATTACGCAAAAATAGGTGTGGCGGTGGTGCCACCGGAGTCGAACCACAAAGGGTTCTACCACTTTCAAATGCATGCGTATGCATCTACATACGCATCTACATCTGTAGAATGTAGACGTATGTAGATGTAGGTATGTTCATCTACTTTTGGAGCTGACTGTACCGTATTCTCCGTATACGGTATGTTTAACTAAGATTTATGTTCTCTATTTGTCTCGGAGGAGAGCCGGCATCTACTATCACTGGCCGATATCTAACCATTTCTCGTCCTTTCAATTCCAACGGTATAAAATTGATTGTGGCTCTTGTAAGTACGGCTTTTCGATCAGTCCTTTTCTGAGTCTGCCCACTATGCACTTTCAGTCGATAATGTCAACATGCCACATTTTATCCGTAAAAGTCAACGGTTCCCAAAGAGAAGTGTTTTTTGCTTCAAACTGGCGAGAGCGTTAGTTGGGAACGGAAAAGCACAAAGTTAGGTACACATTTACAGCTATTTTATAATGCAATTAAGGGAATATTTGCATTCAACAAAAGCTTTTTGAATGAAGTTTTATGTTCGCAAATTACGGTTCTTTTTACCATAAATAGAGTGACGTACAAGTACAATGCCTATTTATATTAAACTAGCTGACCCAGAAAACTTTGTACCGCCTCAAAATCTATTTATCAAATATATGTCATATAAAATATAGCCTATGTTACTCGTAGATAATGTAGCTTTCGAATGGTGAAAGAATTTTTAAAATCGGTCCAGTAGTTTTTGAGCCTATTCATTACAACCAAACATACAAACAAAGTTTTCCTCTTAATAATATTAGTGTAGATAAACTTACTCTTTACGTAAGTGAACTTTCTGTCGAATTCTTTAGTATAGAATAGAGTTACTTTTTGCAGTCATACAATTCCAAAAAGATCGCGATAGACACCAGGCAATAATAAATATTTCCAAAGATAGAATTAATTTTAGAATTATCTGTTTTTTTAATCGCTGCACCTATGTAAAACTTGACTTGACCTGAATTTTAACTTAGTATCCGTAGCTATTTCCCAAGTCGAATATGTACGAGTATCAAACAGAATAATTATAGTTCAAAAAACTAAAAAACACGCTTTTATGATAAAATAAATTAAAAAGTAGAAAATAATTTTCAATCTAAGAATCAATTAAGGAACAGTAAATAGTATAATTGTGGAAAAAGTGTGGGGTGCTTTTCGAACCTGATAAATGGAGCACCCCACACTTTTTCCACAATTATACTATTTACTGTTCCTTAATTGATTCTTAGATTGAAAATTATTTTCTACTTTTTAATTGATTTTATCATAAAAGCGTGTTTTTTAGTTTTTTGAACTATAATTATTTATTAATTTTTAGTATTTCTCGTTATAGCGACCACCATTATTCATCGTTTGTAAAAAAATCAAGTGTCTATCTATTACGATTTAAGAGATAAAGCCCAACGACAGACGAACAGACCGCAGAGGGTTTCGTTTTAACCTTTGAGTACGGAATCCTAAAAATCATTCTACAAGAGGACATTATAGATATGTTTCAGAACATTTGAGTTATAGGGAAATAACATTATTATTTTCTAAACTAAAAATCACGATATAAAAGTTACGCCTATTGAAACTAAATAGCAATAATTATTTGCAATCTAAAGTTGCGATGAACTTTGCTGAAGGTGTTTGAAAAATCTCGCCTCGAAAATCGTTAATCCAGAGGATGTTGATAAGGACAATGGTACAAAACTATTAATTAATGTTTAAAATATTGAATTGTCATCGGTCCTTAATAAGTATGCCAAATTTCGAGTTAATCCGACGTTTTGAAGGGGGTTAAAATCATGTTGAAAGATTCCGTTACATACTAACATACCAACATACCAACATACATACGTCTGAAGCTAATAAAAGCGTGTTAAAAAACAGTAAAAGGCGATATAAGCTGATTATGTTCGTGCTATTGTTTGCCCAATTCACGTACGTTCTTAGATCTATCCGTAGTAGAAAATTTACGATTTACAATACCGCTTACCTGATTCCCCTTTAGATAGAACCTTCTTAGCTAAACAGCGAGTTAAACATCGAAAAGTATTTCCTAATTTAAAACATTCTCCCACGCATTTCTCGAGATGTTTTACTTAGAGAAATGAGCATACTGTTTTAGGCAGGAATCTTTACAAATAGCTTGTTTAGCTACGTTGCTTGCTATTAATTTTAATTGACTGTAAACAAGTAATGTATAGAATACATTTCGATGTTGTATAGCCTTTTGTGGTTCGACTCAGAAGGTACCACTGTCATATCTATTGCTACCTCATCGTGTTAAACGTTTCTGTGTTGGTTTCATAGATGTGATAATGGATAGACTTATACACAACTTAGTCCTTGGGTTACCAAAGAATTTGTGGCAGATAGGCTTTCGCCTAACGCCTTCGCTTTGTTAAGAAACAAGTAAGTATCAGATACATTGTATACGAGTTGTCTATATTGTTTATAGATTGTTTTAAGATTGCCTAATAAAACAGGCGTGACACTACAATTAAGTTATTTCATAAACTAAACTATTCTTCCTTCATCTTCATCTCTGTTTTTACTGAATATTATTTAATAAAACAAAAAATATTTAATACGTAAATATACATCACATTAGCCAGATGAAATAACTGAGTGAAACAACAAAATGATTTGAGATTTTGATACAATTCCGAGTTGTCGCATTAACAAATACATGTGATATATGAATTTCCACAATACACGGGAATTGTGGAACTCGATTGTCATGTATTTATGCGAATGCATGCAGGTAAGCGATCTGTGAAACCGCATGCGGTTGTGTATTTATACGAACAATGTACACAATTTTCATACAACATGTCAAACAATATCGCGAGATTAAGTTAACCAGGTTTTTAAAGGTGGTAGAACCCTTTGTGATTCGACTTCGGCGGCACCACCGCCACACCTATTTCTACCTAATAACAGCAGTGTTAGGCGCTGCTGTGTTCCGGTTTGAAGGGTGTGGTAAGGGAGACAGACTTTTCCGAGGTGTTCCAGCTTAGTCCTCAGGGGTAGCAGCGCATCTGTGGTCGACCTCAGGTAGGAGTATCTAATCCTATCTGGGGTTGATTACAGATGTCCATGGGCGGCAGTAGCTACTTACCATCAGGTGGACTGCATGCTCGTCTGCTACCCTCATATTATAAAAAAAAAATGTATTTATGCGAATGCACTGCAGGTAAGCGATCTGTGAAACCGCATGCGGTTGTGTATTTATACGAACAATGTACACAATTTTCATACAATATCGACGACCCACGTGGCGGAGCGGTCACCATACCGGTCTAACGCACAAAGGGTCCCGGGTTCGATCCCCGGCCAGACAGATATCTCAATGATGAATTTAGATTTCTGTTTCTGGGTCTGGGTGTTTGTGTATTTGTCTATGTGTGTGTCCATGGCACCCGCGACACAGGGAATCCTAGTGTGGGGCTGTGAGTGTAGAAAGCGTTTATAAAGCGTTTATTAATATCGCGAAATTAAGTTAACCAATTGAAGGAGATCTTTTTAATAGGCCTTAATTGTACTAATTTATGGAGAGGTGGGATTCTTGTTTGCAGTGTCTTGATGACTACTATTGTAAAATTGCAGTTTAACTACAATTAAAGTGATGAACTGAGTAACCATTTATTTACTAATAACATAATGGAGAAAAATATAAACTTTATTATAATCTCAAAAACCACGGATAAGAAAGCAATGTGTCTAACATTTAATGTCTAAAAAATATTTTCTTACAAGAATATTTGTAACTTGATCCGTCCGGCATCAATCAATAAGGAATGCTCGGAAATATATATGTTCATGGGCGACAGTAGCCACTTACAAACCTTACCTTTTTTCGGGAAATCCATCATGAGTACCCTTCCGTCATGGGGTGATAAGGGTTTTGCCGGACACCTCTCGACTACAATCCCATGGTGTACTACTCTACGCTAAGTGACAAGGCCTAAAAATACCCATAAATCTGAAGTAACTTAACTTCAATTATATTCAATTTTATAAAGAATTGTCTTCGCGCTTGATTGAGACCTCTGGTGACCCAAGAGCTGGAGCTTACCTCTGTAAACAAATAAGTTTGGCAATACAACGAGGTAATGCTGCTAGTGTCTTGGGTACACTACCGCGGGGCAGCGATCTGGCTCATTTATTTTATTTATTATAGTTTTAGTTATTTTTTGATTACTGTAAAAAAATTATTTCTATTTGTTTTACTATAATTATGAATTATAAACATTAAATAACTATAGTTAAGTAGTTAAGTTTATAATAATATCTAAGTAATTTAATCTTTTTATATGCAACGACTTGAATGAATTAACCCAATCAAACTTCAATTATAGATAAAAAAATACTGCATAATTACTATACACTATAGGTACAATGTATCATTTTATTAATTAACTTAAAAAGAGTTATTACTGTCCACTGCTGGGCATGGATCTCCTCTCATAATGAAAAGGATTAGGCCACAGTCCACCGCGCTGGCCAGGTGCGAATTGGTAGACTTCACACACCTTTGAGATTTTTTTACGATCTCTCAGTTACGCCAGTTTCCTCACAATGATTTCCTTCACCGTTAAAACAAGTGATAATTAATATGTAATACGCACATAACTTTAAAAGTGGGATTTGAACATTGGACCGCTCGATTCAGAGGTCGCGGATCAACCACTAAGCTATCACTGCTGATTAGAAAGAAAGTATACTAATACATTGTATTAGTATACTTTTCGTGTATCAGCATGTCATAGTACATAATACGTCTATCTAGACGTATTACTCCAAAAGTTATTTTGAATATATTTTGTAACAAAGTTTACTAAGCTTTCGTAAATTAATAAATCCTAGAGTGTTAATGAGCAGGTATTTTAATATAAAGAGGCAATTTATTATAACTGGCAAAGCGGCCCGATAAAAACTTTACAAGCTAGATAAATTAAACCTAATTTATGAAAAGTGTCGTAAAATATTCCCTTATTTGCTAATAGAATGAGACATATTTTACGTAAGAACAATTTTCATATAACACAGTTACTTAAAAAAGCGCCAAGTGCGAGCTGCATTTTATGTTGAGGGTTTAGTGTGTTTTTTTTTTTAATATTTAATAGTTTTTAATATACAAAATTGTTTTCATGTTCCTTTAGTAGGTACAATTGTGTATATATTATATATAAAATAATTTACCGACTACTATTGAATAGGTGAACTGTCTGACAAGATATACATATTGTATAACTTTATGTATAGCAACTTTTACGAATACTAATGGGGCTTGTCGAAGCCAATTAGAGTACAAAATGGACAATGGAAGAGTGTATTGAAAAGTAAATGATCTCACAAAGATTCCATTATTCATTACAGTTACAGAACCCTAAAAATACACAATATTTGCCAAGTCTCCGCCGCGCGAGCCTCATTTAAAAGTATTACACAAATTTTCCTTTGAGGTTTAAGTGTCGCCGTGAAAAGACATCTACATTTCGCAGACTAATTAGGAAGAAACTTCCATATTACCCTGCTGAGTTTTTTAAGCAAATATTTCTTGACACGTAAATTGGTTGGCACGCTTGTTCAAAACTGGGTTGGTTTTGGCGCCAACTGTCGTTAACTCCAAACGCGGTGATGGATGAAGCTTTACAAGTTCTTCATGTGAAAAATTTGCAGCGAATGTTCGCAGTTTGTTTACGCTGAAGGTCGGAAAACTTTGCCCTACTGCTTTCAATTTCGTTCCACTTTACCAAGGTTGTATTCTCAGGGGTACTCCCTGTTCATGTTTGTGAACTAGGCTTTGGTTAAAGCCTGCTAAGTGACAAGAGGTGACACTACATTGTTCCCGCAGGGAGCAAATGTTTGTGAACTAAGCTTCGGTATCGCTCTTTACACATCAAAGAGGACGTCACCTCCACATATGTGTCCATTTACGCTATAAATTCTCTAAATATCTTGGATTTTTATTGTAAATAAGTAGCAAACGAGCATACAAACCACCCGTAACTAAATAGCCACTGCCACACTGCCAGTATTACACATGTCACATTGAATTTGAAGGTGGTAGAACCCTTTGTGATTCGACCGGCGGCACCACTGCCACACCTATTTCTACCTAATAACAGCAGTATTAGGCGCTGCTGTGTTCCGGTTTGAAGGGTGTGGTAAGGGAGACAGACTTTTCCGAGGCGTTCCAGCTTAGTCCTCAGGGGTAGCGGCGCATCTGTGGCCCACCTCAGGTAGGAACATCTAATCCTATCTGAGGTTGATTACAGATGTCAATGGGCGGCAGTAGCCAGTTACCATCAGTTGGACTGCATGCTCGTCTGCTACTCCTATATCATAAAAAAAAAAATACCAATCAGATTATAGTCACACATGAGATGAGTGGTAAATTCCTTTGCTTCCCCCGATAATTAAGTTCTAACACCTGATATACGTAAGTCTACAAGTAATGTTTCCCTCGCTCACAAACCAGAACATAACACAATCTCTCCGGAGATATTTTTTAATATAATATAAGAGTAGCAAAGCATGCAGTCCACCTGATGATAAGTGGCGACTGCCGTCCATGGACATCTGTAATCAAGTTCAGGTAATATCCCTACCTGAAGTCGGCCACAGATACGCCGCTATCCCTGAGGATAACCTGGTGTGGTTCAGAAAAGAATGTCTACCCTACCACACCCTTCAAACCAGAGCACAGCAGCGCTTAACACTGCTGTTATTAGGCAGGAATAGATTAGCCGCATTTTCCTTCCAGAGTCGGACCACAAAGGATTCTACTATCAGGTTTGGTTAGCATTTCCCATGCTATGTGATAATATACTATATGTAGTTTATAGTGTAGTCCAACATCCGGAACAAGGCTCCGTCGCTTGGCGCACATCGACATGTGTAATGATGCGAGCAACGATAAGAATTCAATACTATGCCACGCCTGCAGTAGACTACACAGTGTGAACTAGTGTTGCAAGGAAATTCGATGTTATTATCCACCAACCTGCACATGTACATAAAATGTTTTATTTTTTACCTGGAAATGAAGAAAATGAAAAATTATGTTAGAACTTTACATCCTATTTCCAAGCATTTTTGTTATAATTTATTCCGGCTTCAAAAACACGTTCTGAATTCGTATGTATGTAATATATATGTATGTTCGTATGTCCGCGATTTTTTCAAGATCTGATCCGATTTCGGATTTGATTTGTGATTTGCGTTTCAAAGCATATTTTGCAAAGGAGTTTTAACATATAATACATTAGGTTCTAATGAGGATCTTTGAAGATATATTAATTATAAGTAAGTATAAACCAACCGATTTCTCAAAGGATTATTTAATTCTTGCCTATATTTTTCTATCCATTACTTATTCTGCGATACCATAAACAGTCGTCAAACTTCAAACGCCGTTACCTAGTTTCTTCTCTCTCTCTCTCTCTTACATCATAAAAACTTACTATATTTCGCACTCCGTTGGCATCCTGAGCTCATTATATTTCATGTACTCGGTAGACTTACAACATAGTGTGTACAAGCGCATGACAACAAAAGGGAAGCAAGGATTTGTGCTTACAACGTCACGCATTTACGCTATTACCTCTACTGTACTGTTGTTGGGTATCTAAACTGCACACAACTTCAACATTGTAACCATGGTTCACTAACAAAAACATAGATTAGTAAAGATTACTCACTCCTAACAAGAAAATGTAACCAGTTGTAATAATAGAAATTGTCACTGTCAGCTATTTCGTTTGAAACATATTTAAAAAATGTAGTTTTTAGAGCATTTACGAATGAACCGACATTTCTCCGCACTTTTTCTTCGGTTTCGTGTTGTTTTTGCACCACTTTACTGCACATGTAGACATTGTTTCGCGTAAATTACACCATGATAGTCGGAGACGTAATGGGAAAGTGGCTTCCTCCATTTACAAGGTGGTGAGATATCTATATTAATCTAAGAATAAGAGTTATAAAATTAAATTTCATTGTTATTGTTATTTTTTACGATGATTGCTACAACTAGGATTCCCTATGTCGTAGGTGCCATGGACACACAGGTATATATACGAATACACAAACACCCAGACCCAGAACGGAAATCTTAATTCATCATTTTACATGGCTGGCTGGGGATCGAACCGGGAACCCCCTGGATGTCAGACCGGTATAGTGACGTTACGCCATGCGGTTCGTCAATTATTAGAAGCAAAGGTATCTTTCATAGGCGTTCCAACATGGTCCATATGAAAATCGCATCACGATGTAAAATTAACTTTTTATTATATTTAACCTAACGATAAGGCAGACGAGCTACCTGATGGAAAGCAGTCACCGTCGCCTATGGACATTTGCAACAAAGGAGTCCCCAATGCATCGTCGGCTTTGAAGGAGAGCTCTTTTTACACCCCTCTTGAAGAGCTCCATGTCATAGTCCTGAGGGAATACCTCAGGAGGAAATTAATTCCACATTTTGCACGTACGCGGCAAAAATTACCGTGAAAACCGAACCGTAGTGGACCGCCACACACTTCTACTACAGTTCTAATTAAGTGGGATGTTTCGGGAAATAAATTCTTAGAAAATCTCAAACCACACTAATAAATAATCAAATTTACTTAACTAGTTACTCTCGGCAAAATATTTGAACCGAGTGAATAATATAACACTAATCACCCATATTACCCCATTACGTTGGAATGTTAAGTTAGGCCGTAGTTTTGAACAAGCTACGAATATAAATAGTGCGGAGTTAATTGCAAATTAACCCACTTATCATGTCACTATTAAGCAGCTAAATTACATTAAGTCTGACTGCTGTCACTTGTTAAATAATAATACCTAAAGCCTTCTGTAGCATTACCATGAGTTGGCATAGAAACGCCACTATAGAAATGGTAAATAGAAAACTATTGTCATTTTGCTAGTGAATGACATAACTACTATCGTTACGGTATTTCTTGACAACGTCTGTCAAATTAATGACTCATGGGACCGAATTTGTATGGCAATAGATCATAATGACATTCGCTAGCGATTTGATTTCGATAGGTTTTTTACGTATCGAGTTACGTCACTACGGATTTTAGTTCTACGAGTAACCACCAGAGGCGCTGTACAATTTTTCATACATTTATTTTACGCAGTCGCTAGCGAGTAATACTTTTGTAAACTCATGGTAGTCCTACTGAGTGGGACAGCAATGTTTCGGTAATTATTAAAAAGTAAAAAAAAAACTTGAATATAAAAGAGGGTCCAATTTTTTTTAGTCCAAATACTCAGTTTTTGTTTCGTGGCCAAGACGTAATCAGTCACGCCATATGTGTTCAGCTTTGTCAGGTTTTCAACGCACATACCGTCGTAAACACCAGACTGTGTGGTGAGTCCTGCTGGCTCACCTAGGAGGAGCCCTAAGGGGCGACGCGTTCACAGGACCCCGGTTGCGTTCCGTAGGAGATCCCGGAGTCGTCTTGGCAACGCTGAGGACGGCCACCGGGGGGGTTTTAGTGCGATAAGAATCCCACATAACCCCGTGTCGCTCCCACGACACTGGGTACCTTTTGAAGGTTTCCCCCTCGTAAACAAAAAACAATAAATAAAGGTCAGTAGTTTTCTAACTTCCAATAGATGGCGTCTTCATAATATTGTAATAGAAATGAGCAAGCTTTCCACTTGATTGTAAGTAGCTACTGCTGCCCTTGGACACCTGTAACTAACTACGTATATAACAGAGAGTCACGTTCAGCCATTCACGCCTTTCCATCGAAACCCATAACTACTTCACTATAGAAATGGGTGTTGCGATGGTACCTTCTCAGTCTAATCATACAAGCTCTACCATCTCTCGAAAGTAACCAACAACAATATATGCATCATGGATATCTATATCCTTGTTTAATAGGATTGCTAATTTTATTATCTTAGTACCTGTGTCTCAGGTAAACGCCGTGACGTCACTTTGTCACGTCACGGCGTTTACCTGAGTTTAAAAAAGGTGCGCCATGTGGAGTCATTTCGGTGAGTGAGGGCTATGAGCTGCGACAACTATTTTTTTATCATATGCTAGTAGCAGACGAGCATGCAGTCCACCTGATGGTAAGTGGATACTGCCGCCCATGGACATCTGTAATCAACCCCAGATAGGATTGGATATTCCTACCTGAAATCAGACACAGATGCGCTGCTATCCCTGAGGACTAAGGTGAATCGCCTAGGAAAATTATGTCTCCCTTCAAACCGGAACACAGCAGTGCTTAGCACTGCTGTTATGAGGCAGAAATAGGTGTGGCGGTGGTGCCGCCGGTGTCGAACCACAAAAGGTTCTACCACCAGAGACACTTTACTGTGAGACACGGACCCGGTCACATCTCCAAGGCGAAACTGTTGGTTTAAGTAACGCATTTGACCATAGGATATTGTAACAGATAGCGAGGGCTATCCCTCGCTATGGTTGTTTTGCTAAATACTTGACCGACTTATTATGATAACTAATTTTATTATTACTGACTGACGTGTCCCTTTGATGTCCTAATCGTGCTTTCTCCGACATATGTATTAATAACTTACTTTTTTATTTAAAACTGCCATCAACGTAGTAAAGTACAATTAATCATTAGAAACATTTGTATCATATGAATAATAGGCGTGTCAACCCAATATTGAACCAAATTCTGACCTTTCTATACGATAAAACTATGTTAATAATTCCGACATTTCTAATAAGCCTCGATTAAAACTAAGTCCAATAGGATCCTGAATATTTTATGGTCCCATTTAGAAATCCTGTAATCTGTATTACAGCTCAATTTATTGGTAACTTGTTACATAATCGCTACATTTATGTAAATTATTTAAACATAGATATTATTATATTATTAGGTACGCTTCTATTAACCTGTATGTACTGTATTTTAAAAGGGCATATTATTTTAAAGATACATTAATTTCAGGCAAAAATAATCGTAGTAAAATTGACTCTTCTTTTGATAACTACCTGATTACAAAAGGACACAATTAACATTAAATAACTCAAGTGATATATGAACAATTAATATACGGATATGGAATTAATTAATTAAAACATTTAGTACAACGTTTTTTTATATTACGGTTTATCTTTACAAAGAGTTTACCCATATTCAGTATATTTAAAATTTTAGTGCCTTTAAATAACCAAATCTTTATAAATACGACGTTTACGATGTTAATCTTACATGATCATAATTTGTATGATTAAGACAATTCAAACATTTTATTTGTACTGTATTTACAAAAAAAAAACTCGTAAAACGTGCACGTTGAATGATAGTAGTACCAGGCGAGCATAAAGTTAAAAGGGTAGCTAAGAGTGTCGAGTTTTAGCTGAATGCGTCTACGTTGGCAGAATGCCAGCACACACCGTTGATCCGCAATTACGCTTTGTTCTCACGACGGACCCGCAATTAGACTAAACAAAAACAAACTACTTCTCTATGGAACGGAAAACGGCGGGAAAGAAATCTCCGAACATACGTTTAGAAACGGGCTCACGCCTCTAATTTTACTTGTTTAATGATGAAATTTTCATGAAATTTAAAGAGTAGTTTGATACTCTTCTTGATACTATTATTTGTATAAGTTACATGGTAAGTTTCTGTACAGCTTGTTAGTCAATATATGTATGAGAGGTACAATTAGTCAAAAGATACTCTTATTATTCAATTAACTAGCTAGATATACGAAGTGTAAGTCATTTATATTAAAGAAGCGGAAAATATAGTTTGCATATTTTCATGTTCATAAAACATTAAGGATTTAAATTAAATGAAATTATAGTATTTGTGTATGTTCTCAAAATTATCAAAATTGTCTACAGAAAATTATGTATCCAGTAAAGTATTTAGTAAATTAAGTATACCACACTACGGAGAGATTTTGATGCAACTTAACACATATAGACACACCAATAGGCATGATGATAAATATTGTAAAGCCCTTCTATAATGTACGTAAATGTCTGCTGATTCCAAAAATCGTATTATTTCGGCAAGAAATTCAGTATTAACGAAAACAACAGCATCTTTTTATACCTATTTTGAATTAAGCGCGAAAACGCTCGCGGGTGTCATGGCGTCCGTTGGTGACGTCACACTAGAACATCCCATACAAAATTTCCAGCAATTCAGTGACGTACCCAAAAATGACGTCATTCGCGCCTTCATTTTCGCGTGTTTCAGACAAGATGGCCGACTGCAGTATTTCATACTTTTATTTTATTGAAAATATTATAAATTAATTAAAGTTTTTTTTTAGCTGGGTTGTTTTTGAGAATCCTATCAATATATTGTGTTTACTTAAATCATTTATTCTTTGATTTTATAATACTGTCATCATGCCAATTCAATACACAATTCCTGTGGAAATTGAGAATCCTTCAAAAAGAACCTCGTGTAATATTTTCAACAATCGACGAATTTCACAACATGACAACGCGACAATTTAGTTCATTTTTCCCACGTTTTCGCTTTACCGGTGTCAGACACGTGTCCGGTTTAGTATTTGTTTTGTGTCGTATTTTGAAAGCTGTTGACCCTCTATCTTAACTTTTTAATTATCATAAAAACACGTAAAGATAATAACGTTAATTTTACGAGTGTTATGGTTGTAATTTTCACTGCAGTGAGATTTTTGCTGTTTTTTAATATTTTATCTTTACGGTGTACTTAAAGAAGGTAATAACCATTTCTAAAGCGCAAATTACTTTTGAAAACAGATATTATTTCTTGAATTCGTATATAGAAGCCGTCACACGAAATCTGTACCCTTACCATGAGTTTTTACGTTTAGACAAATATGACTGTTTTGGTATTTGTTTACGTATTTGTCCATACAAATTCCAATCAGCGCCCCTAGCGGATTGTATCAAAACTATAGTGTCAGTGTAACGTAAAATTAAATATCTAAATTGACAAAACGGCGCTTTATGTTTTGTCTCTCTTTTTTGCGATCATGTGAGGCAAACAGAAAGATTTGAGCTCTTACTTGTTGTTACGTTTACTTACGTAACTCATGGTAAGAAAGAAAGCTTAAACGCAATGTTCAGTTTTGCAATTTTTACTTACTTGACATCTAAACCATGCTTATATATATTTGGCAGATTTTGACATTGTATCAAATTACATATAACAGTGGAAAATATAATTGCACTTATAATACAGACGATAAAGAAATAAACATATTTTATTTTTGTTGTAATTTTTTGCATGTGTGCACCCCAAAAATCCTTTGCTCTCGCACAATCGGATAAAATACAGTAATTGTATTTCTGCAACAAAAGATATAAAGACTACGTCAATTGACATATTTTCACCGAAAATGCCATATCGAATGCCTTTGACGTCATCGTCAGAATCAGATACGCGTGCATTTACTTAAATGAAAAGTGCCTGGAGCCTCGGAAATTGCCAAAGGTTTTAGTGAGCGCTCTATAAAAGCACTTCAGTCAAGTTTGCTGTACTGTCGCACACAGAATGTATCCTGAATACGATAAGTAAAGTCTAAAGCAAAATCTAAAACAGGAACAGCGGAAACGCTGTGTCACTGCAATCTAACATAAGTTTGGTCGCTGCACTCAGATAGGACTTGCTTTGAAAGTGGAATACATGAGGTAGATGTTCTACAACTAACTTGCATTGTACGAGTTGTGGAACATTTTAAAATTCAATCCAACAATATACTGTTTCTGTAAACTTTTTTGTAGATTAGAACATATTCAAATAATAAAACGTGATATTATTTCATCAGACGCTTACGAGATATTTTTTTAAGTTAGATAGTTTAAGATTTTCTTCTTTGCGAGTACGCATGTAGGTATATTGTATCTAATTGAGTCCCTTTGTTTATTGATCTCTATCTCTTTCGCACTTTAACTATATCTCTCTCCGTCTCGTTTTACCTTAACTTAAAATTAGTTACTCTTTTATATAAAGAAATCAATTAAATTAATTATAACGTTGAGTAATCTACAATAATACAATAATCTACAATGATAAAATCTTGCCGAAAATTTTAATAAAGTCACCTGAGATAGTAAATAACTTTTTTATTAATTCTATCATTTCTCAATCATTTCATTTAAATTTCGCAATGAAGGAGCCAAAAAATGTAATAAAAAGCACGTTAATTTTTTGAACAACAATGATTTCTTATAATGTTGATTAATCAATAACGTGTTTAATATTCAACATAAATGAATAATATTGAATAGGTAGGGTAATATACCATTTTCGAGCATATTTACCTGCATAATATATGCATATAACATGTCCTACTCCTTGGCACACCTTGGAGTCAAATTGTGAGACTTAAACTATTTTTTTAAGAAATAGGGTTTTTGTTTTATAATAATTTCTAAGTTATTTATTTCTTTAAAAAGATAATTAAAGATTAAAATAAATGCAGATACATTTAAACTGTGATTTGTATAATGGCTCTTTGAGGTAACGATCCTCGATCCCTTTAAAATCCTTCCAAAAATTTGAAATACGAAAACTTAGAACATAATCATCGATTCTTTGAAGAATTGGATCTAAAAATATTTTTAAAACTAAAGTCATCCGTCTTACTTATCAACTTTGCAATCCCCACGTGTGGAAGCTCAATCACTTTGGCAGCAAAGTTTAAGTTTAATACAAGACACGCGAGTTCATATTGAATTCTCTGTTCCTCACGTCGTTGCACACGGCAACCCGATGTCAGGGGCTAAACCGCCTCGCGGATATTGCATCGCATATGACTAAGAATGTTCTTTACTGGAATATACTCGTACATGTGTAATATGTGTATGTTATCCTGGTAGCATGGAACTATTATTAGGGAGGTTACACACGAGCAACAGTAGTATGGAAGATCTTAGGAAAGTTGCAATTGCAATTGCGTGCAATAGTTTGAATCGGTGGTCGCTGGCGACTGTAGCGACGACAATCGTCAGTGTCGGTCGTCGACAATCGTCGCTTGTAATCGCAAACGGTAGTCGGTCGTCTTTAACCCATTACTGTCCCCCTGTTTAGCACGGGTCTCCTCTCAGAATGAGAAAGACTAGGCTATAGTACACCATTCTGGCCAATTACGTATTGGTAGAATTCACATACCTTAGAAAACTTTACGTTTTTTGAATTTAAAGAACCCTCAGCTATCCAGGATTTCCGGCAATGTTATCCTTCGCCATTAAAACAAATGATAATTAATTTCTAATGCGCACTTAACTTTGAAAAAATCAGAGGTGCGTGCCTTGGATTCGAACATCGGACACCTCGATCGAGTGGCCAAGTTTCAACCACGAGGCTATCTATCCCTGCTTGTAGTCAGTCCTTGGCGGCAAATTCTGGCAATCCTTAGCGACAGGGGCTGTCGCTCGGGTATAAGCGCCCAAAAGACAATCAATTTGTTTAAGAATTTGTGGCGAACTTCCATGGAATTCACTTGATAATGTTGAAATACTTGAACATAATTTCGGAATGAATGTTCTGTTAATTATATTAGCCACGTGTAATTAATGATTTTGTTTCTATACCCAAGATGTTCTTTAATTTTGTTCGTAAGATTGTTTTTAAGCTATAGAAATACATTTCGTTTATTATTAGGTAATTATTAAATAATTAATTATTTATTGATTAAAAGTATTTATTTTTGCCAGTTATTATGCCAGGTTATGACACTTAACTTTACTGTGATAAACTACGTCAAAGTTAAGTGTAAAGTTAAGTGTCAGCCGTGTTAAATAAAAAACCCAGTACGTATCTTTGTTGCTTTGTAAGTATCGATATCTAAGGCCTATTTATTACATATGTTGACAGATAAACAAAATTGCGTAGCAGTCATTCAAGATACAAAAAACCAAAAACGGCTAAACCAAACATAATTTAGCTTGTGATCGTAACGCGAAGAAAATGATATAACCAAACAGAATTTTCAATATCCAAGCAGGAATATCTGTACCTTAAGATATTGGTAAAGTCTATCGTAAATGCGAACCACAATATCAACCGCTACGGCGTACGTTATATCTCCTGTGGGCTTTCCGTCGCGCCGGATAACGTTGCAAATTGAAACAGACTATGTTACGTTACACACTGTTTTAGAGCACAATTGCGTCTTAAATCGGGTAATGGGTATTTCACAAAGTTAAATATCTTAGATCTTAATGATGAAAGATGAGTAAGTGACTGTTTGTGTCTATAATTTAATCCCTTAATCAATCGTTTACAGTGTATGCATGAGGTACCTAAATCTACTGATAGCAAATGTTTTTTTTTTGGAAAATGGAAATAGTAAATCATCTCGCAGTCTAATTTTTTTTCAAACAGGAATGTACCTTACGGTATTAGTAAACTCCATCGCAAATGCTCGTCACAATAGCAACCGCTACGGCGTACGTTATATCTCCTGTGGGCTTTCCGTCGCGCCGGATAACGTTGCAAATTGAAACAGACTATGTTACGTTACAAACTGTTTTAATGTATAGTTACGTCTTAAATCGGGTAATGGGTATTTCTCAAACCAAAGTTGTATATTTTTAATAAGTAAATATTTTTCTCATTCATTTATTCACTTAGTCGATAGTTCACAGTGTGTACAGGAAGTATCTAAATCTACCGATTGCCAATGGTTTTTATTTTCTTTTTTTTTTTTGTAAAATAGAAACAAAAAATGACCTCGCAATCTAGCCATTTTCAAAAAGGAAAATACGTTAAGATATTGGTAAAGTCTATTGCAAATGCTCGTCACAATAGCAACCGCTACGGCGTACGTTATATCTCCTGTGGACTTTCCGTCGCGCCGGATAACGTTGCAAATTGAAACAGACTATGTTACGTTACAAACTGTTTTAGTGTATAGTTACGTCTTAAATCGGGTAATGGGTATTTCTCAAACCAAAGTTGTATTTTTTAGTCAAAATAAATTAGAAAGTAAATATTTTTCTCATTAATTTATTCACTTAGTCGATAGTTTACAGTGTGTGCATGAAGTATCTAAATCTACCGATTGCCAATGTTTTTTTTTTAAATAGAACTAGCAAATAAACTCGCAATCTAGCCATTTTCAAACAGGAATGTTCCTTAAGATATTGGTAAACTCTATCGCAAATGCTCGTCACAATAGCAACCGCTACGGCGTACGTTATATCTCCTGTGGACTTTCCGTCGCGCCGGATAACGTTGCAAATTGAAACAGACTATGTTACGTTACAAACTGTTTTAGTGTATAGTTACGTCTTAAATCGGGTAATGGGTATTTCTCCAACCAAAGTTGTATTTTTTAGTCAAAATAAATTAGAAAGTAAATATTTTTCTCATTAATTTATTCACTTAGTCGATAGTTTACAGTGTGTGCATGAAGTATCTAAATCTACCGATTGCCAATGTTTTTTTTTTAAATAGAACCAGCAAATAAACTCGCAATCTAGCCATTTTCAAACAGGAATGTTCCTTAAGATATTGGTAAACTCTATCGCAAATGCTCGTCACAATAGCAACGCGCTACGGCGTACGTTATATCTCCTGTGGGCTTTCCGTCGCGCCGGATAACGTTGCAAATTGAAACAGACTATGTTACGTTACAAACTGTTTTAATGTATAGTTACGTCTTAAATCGGGTAATGGGTATTTCACAAACTTAATTACCACAATTGAAATAGTGTATGTTTCATACGCTAAAGTCAATACTTTTGTGTGAATGCAAAAGCCATATCCACCGATAATCAATCGATAAAATGTTTCCAATATAAAATGGGGGGCAACTAACAACCTTTTTGATTAACTGATGTTAAGTAATAATTATAACCAACCTCAAATAATACAAATACCGAACTGTAGTCGAGCCCAGAATTATTAATACATTTAAAAACTAAATTGGAATTAGTACATCTTTTAAACAAAGTCATAGTAACAAGACTAATGTATAATAGAGGTTTAATCTGAACCCGAAAACAGTTGCGTTGCCACACCCAAGGACTACAATGGTGACGTCATAAGTAAGCCAACATTAAAACCTCTATAACATAACGCAAAGATTGTTTCACTCTTTTTTATTATAATATAGGAGTAGCAGACGAGCATGCAGTCCACCTGATGGTAAGTGGCTACTGCCGCCCATGGACATCTGTAATCAACCCCAGATAGAGATATTTCTACCTGAGGTCGGCCACAGATGCGCCGCTACCCCTGAGGACTAAGCTGGAACGCCTCGGAAAAGTCTGTCTCCCTTACCACACCCTTCAAACCGGAACACAGCAGCGCCTAACACTGCTGTTATTAGGTAGAAATAGGTGTGGCGGTGATGCCGCCGGAGTCGAACACCACATCGGGTTCTACCACCTTCAAAAAATAGGCTTGGCGACGGTATCCTAAACCACAAAGAGTGCTACCATCTTACATCTATCGGATACAAAATAATTATAGTTTAAAAACTAAAAACCACGCTGAAATCGCACAAGGAAAATGATTAATCCTGATTCCTGACGATCCTGATGAGGAAAATGGGATAAAATTATTTAAATTGTGTATTGTCATCGGTTCTTGATAATTGTTCAAAATTTTAAATTAATCGGACTGTTCAAAATGGATAAAAATCGAGTTCAAAGATTCCGTTACATACATACATAGATACAACCCAAGCTAATAAAAGCGTGGTAAAAATATCTGCCATTACGTCATAAATAGTTTTAGCACAATTGCGTGATAAATCTCGGTATATGGGGTATTTCGTAACTGGGTTACGTTATGGTGCACTTAACGTTTTTTGATTGACTCGTTTCCACGACATGGTTATGACATGATTTAATGTTTGCGTAAATAATTTAATCACTAAGCAATGGTAAGGTTGATCTCTTGAGCACAATCATTGATATTTATAATGTATTTGAACTGAAATTATTAATAATGTTTAATCTAATGACATTCCCTAAACTATGTATTTGACGATTCCTGTAAGATTTATATTTGACTTTGACATGTAACTTAATTAACGATGTAATAATCATTGAACAAGATAGATAAATTTTGCACGCCCAATGTGGTAGAACATAATGTACTCATTATATATTTAAGTTCCTTTTAATACTATGTTCTAGCAAATAAATGATTTGATTTGATTTGATTTGTGGTTTTCGGGCGTGTCTGTGTATGTTTAATTTTTGGCACACCCTACAGGCTTCAAGGATTCAAACAGGAAGTCTTGGATTGGTTTAAATTGTGGAAGTGACATAAAGTATATATTATTTTAACAAGTGGGATTTTAGTTTTCATAGTATTCTTCTATATATATATATGTTATTTTCAAAACACTACGTAAATCATAGATTATCTACAAAGCAACGCAAAGTACAGTTGCCAAGTCGATGGCTCATAGTGGTTATATACCATCCACCGTTCTACGATTCAGAGGGTGAGATAACCAACGTTTTCAATTGTTTCGTTATAGCATTAGGCTAGCAGACGTTAAACCTTATCGCACCTTATAAGATTTTTGGAAACATCCAACATGATCCTCTTCCGCGCACCTTCCCCATGAATTCACACCGGATCAGCATTGTGAAGGCCTCCTACAAATGTGGAGAGAAACTGCTGCCTAGCAGTAGCATACGAAAACTTGCAGCCATTCTCTTTTATCTACCACATTAGCAATTTCGACACAAAAACATAGTTTTGTGTGGCTTTTTAAAAACACCGTATAACGTAGGTAACCCGTTTTAAAAGTCCTTTAGCTTCGGTGTACCAGGGTGGCAGCTTTTGACGTAGGTGTCGCTGTGGTCTTTTTACGCGAGCCCCGCTTAGTACGCTTTCAAAAGCCCGACTTTCTTGTTTATTCATCCAGTTTGTAGCATTCATTTCGTAATGAAATTAACAAAACTGAATGCCCCGGGCATTCAGTTTCGTTGCAATTATAAAAACCAAAAATAATTCTAAAGACAAAAATCGCTTGCTAAAGTAGAAAGAAATATTTTTTTCTTTAGATAGCAATTTAATATAGAAATAGCAAACGAATGTGCAGTCCACCGCCCACAGACATCTGGTAGGAGATGGATAGGATCTCTGATGAAGGGAAGCCTGCTTAATAACGGCCACAGATGCGTCGCTACCCTCGAAAAATAAATTAGAATGCCCTAAATGCCACACCAAAACAGAGCAGCGCTTAACACTATTGTTAGAAATAAATATGCCTGCAGTCATCTTAAACGAATAATAATCTTTTCATTTTCTGTTTAGACAACATAAAGATAACACACGCTTTCTTTAACTAAACAAGAAAAATACAATAAAATACTACTGAAATTATATTTTAAGTTTCTAACTACCAGGGCAACATGAGGAACAAATAATATACCGGACATGTACAACGGACGTGCCGGACAGCCGGTTAAACGAAAACGTGAGAAAAGTGGATTTTGTTTCTTCATTTAAACCTAGTTTTGAGTTCTACTTTAGCAGAAAACATTGTAAATTAAAACTTATGTTTTAGTTTATGTTTATATAACATGGTAGCAAAGTAGTCTGCAGTTAACCTGGTGCTTAGCGACGACTCTCGCATATCGGACAATTATAAATAAGATTAAAGTCCTAATTTTGAACGCCCTTACGGAGCTCTTCAAACCAAAACACAGCAACAGTGGTGCGGAAGTCGAAGAAGGTGTCAGTAGTACTTCCCAACTCGAACCATGAACATTATGGTTCGACTTACTCTTTTTACTACAATACACATATTATATACCTATTAAACATGGATCAGTCCGCCTGATATTGAGAGGTTGAGAGATTACTATAATATAATCTATGTCAATATCTGCTACCCCTACTACGAGTATATACAAATAGATGCAACCTCTGAAAGCTGCGTTAGAACGATCGTGACTTAAAACGCTCTCGTAAGGTTAGTAAGGCATGACACACACGCGTGAAATAATTGGCTGCAGACACTTCGCGTCGCGCGTGCACGTGGCACGCATGACAGAAAAAGTATATGAAGCGATGCGACATAAAATCTCCCTTATGTAAGCCTACCGAACAGTTTACATGCTCAGATTTGCCTGTACAGGTCATCTTCTCGTCGGTAGCGTATATGGGGACATTCCGGTTTTAAACGGTTTTAAAAGAAAGAAACAATTGATTGAACACAAGAAATAATTCTTAAGTGTATAATGTAATATTTTTCTCCTATTTTAATCTAATTTAATTATATTTACACCGTCTTAAATATACTTAGTTTTAGTTTTATTAAAAAAATTGCATGCCCACTGGGTAACTACAGAGAAATGTAAAACCGTCCAAAAACCTTGTAAACACCTGTATTATGCAATAAATACTGATTACTGATTACTGATTGATTATTGATCTTGCGCCGGTCGCCTGCACAGGTCTATTCCCACTCGAAGGCCGGTGCACCTAAGCAGGTATATCTTAACTGGTAGACCTCTCCGGTGCACCGTAGTATGTATGGTAGGCATTAGAATACGTATTAAATAATAAAAAATAATAAAAAAATATGTATGTATGTTTGTAGGCACGAAAAAGTAAATAAATATTTTCTCTATCATACGTAATCTGTAACAAATATTAGATGATGGCCATTCAAGTGAAACATCGCTGCCTTTTGCACCTACTGTCGAAGTTTAATGTCCCGGAAAATCGGACGAAGAAAACATCTACTTTACAAATATAGTGGAGTCGTACAATAAATCTAGCGGAAGAGGTTATTTGTTTTCAGACAAAAAATATTCTGCGGAAATTGTTTTCACTTTTGGTTTTTGCAATATTTTGCTTATACAAACCAACACGAATAATATTAAAACAGCGTAGGCACACGCTATGTTTATAATATTTTTGAATTGTGTACTTTTGAATACTTTCTTTAGAGGATATTTGATAAGGTTCCAAGACAGTACAAATAATGATGCTCCTTAGATTGAATAATGGTTAGTGTAAACGTAAATAATAAAAAATGATCATAATAAAAGAAAGCTTTTTAAAAGTTATTGCGATTAAAAATAACCAAAATCCCGTCCAAATCGAAACAGTAGAGTTTTTGAGAAAATTGTGGAAACAGATACATACATAGATATACAAAGTAGTATACAAAATCTTTTTTATTAAAAAAAATCTATTGCAAAAAATATTTTAAAACCAAATTATGACAGACAACGACAATAAATAAAACTAAAATATGAATAAAACCCACAATTTAAATTTAAAATACTATTTCATTTAGTTGCATTTCGTATTCAAATATTTTAATGATGTCTTTTGCTTGTGTTGCCTATTGAAATTGTGTCTCATTATAGTCTTGAAGAATAAAATGTGCATGAATAAAGCAATGTCATTATATTATATTTTCAGTATGAAACCAGAGTGAACAAAGAATGCAATCCTATTCAAAGTTAAATGAAGAATGAAGTTAAAGCAAGTTACATTATGTAACATAATAAAATGACTTGCAAGGTAGAAAACAACCGAACAATAAAGAGAGACGTGCGGAAATAAGTAGAAAGAATTATTATAATTAAAGAGAGTTTTATATAAAAATAAAAATAAAAATTCTAAACCCGACTGCATAGAAATATAACCAACTCAACTCACTCACTCCACATTTTAGATGAATCCAATGACACCTCACATTTAAAAACCAGTCAAGCTGATTGGGCTACATAGCATGCTAAAGAAAGACACGTTCAAATGACTTCCGCAGTCGAAGAAACCCATAATAATACTTAAAAATTAAACTACATATTTAATGACGTGTGGCTTATATACAAAGGCAACTTTATCGTACATCTTATATATATATATATATATTATGGAAAGACACAATCTGTATATACTCTTCATACAAATACATTTAAATACATTAATCTCTTTGTTCGTACACTAGAATCTAATATGAAATGTAGGATTACAAAACTCTCGTAACCTGACGACACAGGCCTGCTGTCACCGAGTGCAGCTCAAAATGTAATTTAGCTGTACGGTGTACACCTGGCTGTATCATGCGGTATATTACAAACTTGGAGACATTTTGCTTTGAACAACATATGTTGAACATACTCTCATGTAACGTTAGAAATGGTTTACATTGAAAACGTGTTGTTGTCTGAATAACTTATAAAGTTATTTATAATGTACAGTGATTTTAGCTTATTTATAATGCGTTTAATTGGAAAAGGTATAATGCGCAATTTATTAAAACAGTATAAGTCAATCGTACTACTTGTAGGAGACCACCGTACCATTCCACCGCATTTCGTAACAAAAGATCCAATAACAGCCTTGTATTATAAAAAAAATACACAAAATCAAACGCAAAAATATTTTATTAAAAGTGGAGTATTTACCGAATTATTTTGAACAATTGTATTGTTTAAAAATAACATACGGTGTTTTATTTGCTTAAAATTGCATTGTCTACTCTCTTGTGACTTTTGTGAAATTCAGAACTAATTCATCCGGGTTAACGTATACAAATTACCACTATGACTATGAATAAAACCTATACTCAACAGAGGCGACAATACCTCTGTTCAACAAAGGCTTCTAGAAGCTGAAGAGCGCATGGATTCTAAGAAAATAACATATCTCTATCATTCGTAAGATTTATTTCAGCCATACTTTGTGAAACTCGAAATGCAATTTTATAAACCCCAAAAGTAACAAGAAGCCTATAAAGATATCAGCCGACATCGTAGCAATTCATCCTGTATTGCAAATGCCGATATTCAGTCACAGAATGTAACAATGTTAAAGTAATAATAAAACTACCGTGTTATCTGCCTAATGTTGCATTTCCTTCTCTCAAGCGACTTAAGGACTCAAATAAGGGCTTAAGCATCAGGGTAAACGTACATAAAACACCGCTATGATTATAAAATAAAACTGTTCTACAGAAGAGACGAAACCTATGTCCAACAAAGGCTTCTAGAAGCTGAAGAGCGCATGGATTCTAAGAAAATACCATATCTCTATCATTCGTAAATTTATTTTTGCTACACTTTGTGAAACTCGAAATGAAATTTTACAAAACGCGAAAGGAACAAGAAGCCTGCAGAGATATCAGGGACATCGTAGCAATGCATCCTGTATTGAAGCCAATATTCAGTCACAGAATGTAACAATGTTTTCTTTGCAACTTTGTTGCTTTTGTTTTTGTTAGAAGAAACAACAGACAACTTATTCGTATTCGAATATATGAAGTCAAGTTTATAAGTACCTACTGTTTGTGTATTTTATTTGCGAATTCAGTTGTTTGTTGTTCCATGCATCCTGATGCAACAACAACAACAACAAACTATAATAAAAGGTAATTATGCATTATTTGTGTTATGTTGAAATACGCAGAACCCTTTGTGGTTGAAGGTTTTAGAACCGTTTGTGTGGTAAGTAAGTTTTCCTTTTTTGTTTATGTATGTTGTATACATATAGGTAAACCGTATTCCGTAGATCAAAAGGGACACTTCAATCAGTAATTCAGTAATAATAAAATTAGTTATCATAGTCAGTCGGTCACTTATATGGCATAATAACCACAGCGAGGACTAGGATAGTCTGTTGAAACAGACAGCGAGCCGTACACCGAGACGTACTCAATCAAATGCGTACTGATGAAATGCTACGAATGTTTTTTTTTTTTTTTATCAAGAGCAGGTAAAGCAAATCGGTAGATAGGAGCGTAGTCCGTTTTCAAGGTTCTTTAGACCTGCCCCCGATATATACATATAAAAGAAAACATACACTGTAACTAGCTGACCCGGCAAACGTCGTGTTGCCATATAAAGAAAAAAATGTTAAGGGTGAACATTGAACAATCCTTATCTTATATAAATAGTAGCCGATTCTCAGACTTACTGAATATGCATATAAAGTTTGGTGAATATCGGTAAAGCCGTTTCAGAGGAGGACGGTAACTAACATTGTGACACGAGAATTTTATATATAAGATAATATGTTCCCATAGCCTTTCTTATTAACCTCATACCTTATGCACACTCTACATTTTACACCATACACCTACTGGTACATAAATATAACGCGAAAAGAAAACAGTTTATTTTCCCCATAACGCTCATAAGGCATTGTGAGGTGCTTTTCCGGTTCGTTAGCTCGCCTACGAGCGAAAACGGATTGCAGCTCAAATCTATCGTAAATACATTTATCTCAGAACGTTACTACGCCTTTGTGTCCTGGATAGTAACACACTAACATATATTCATACACACTCACTATAATGATAAAGTTGCCAAAGCTGTACAGGCAGCTTTGAGTCTCACAAATGTCTATTATGCTTAGTTTTAGCGCCTATTATATACTCAACAATTATATATTGGTAATTCACCCATACGTACGCATACGTGGTGTAGAAAACAAAAAAAATATATAACAATAAAAATAAAACCGGCTTCTATGTCACTACTAGGTAAAAAATAATTAAAATAACTGTTTGTTTAGTACATAGTTCTGAAGTCGGCGCTCAATATATTTCGTTGGATAACGGCGTAAACAGCTTGTCCAATATGAGCGTGTCCAATAAGAGAGGTTCTTCCTTTGGGAAGTCGGTTAAAAATGAACTATCCCGCTGTATTATAAATACCGCTTCGTGTTCAAATTCAAAGGCTGCGTAATTCGATCCCGGTGAGACGATCACACCTACTTCTGTCTTGTACATTATTAATAATAATGGTTAGTATCGAGTACTGTATGAAACATTTAGGTACACGAGGCTACGTTAGTAACACACCATTGTCCCTGTAGTTCCGGGACTAGAATAGGGCTACGGTAACTCCTGCCTGTCGTAAGACTAAAAGGGGGCTTCCGGGGTTGCAGGCGGCAAGAGTGGGAGCTCTAGCCGTCCAGTAAGCGATCCCGGGAAGGACGGCGGTATGTGTGGTCGCATACCGTCGTGAACACCAGATGGTGCAGGAGGAGCGAAAGCTGCTCCCCCAGGGCAGAGCCCGATCGGGGCATCGCGCTTGGAGGACTCCGGTTGCGTTCCGTCGGAGATCCCGGAGTTCTCCAACAAGCGTTGAGGACGGCCACCGGGGGGGTTTTAGTGCAATAAGAATCCCGAATAACCCGGCATCGCTCCCACATCGTCGGGAACCTTTGGAAGGTTTCCCCCTCGTTAAGAAAAAAAAAAGGTTAGCAACATACCATAGGCCCAATTTATGACCTCACTTTATGAGCGGTGGTATCCAATTTAGCTTTATTCCACATTCGTTTGCACTTTGACTAAATTTTCAAATATCACATTAGTATTTCCACAAACTCATTTAAATATTAAGTCACATTTACCATTAGCTATGGCGAATATACCAGAAGTGCCTGCCCCTATGTCTCTTAATATGGCACACAATTAAAACACTTCATTCTAGCGTTACCGTTAAACCTATGTTATTTTGGTTCCAATTTTGTCTTGAATGCATAAACATAACATATACTTTCGCGTGCATTTTCCTTTCTAAATATCGTGAGGAGATTGACGCATGACGCAAGTTTATCGTCTACCGTATTACTCCAATACACGCAAACCTAAAACAAAAGGAAACTGTAGACTGAACAAAATTATACTTATCGATATCGGAGAATTACCTATGAGATGTAGTAAAAGAGATGTTAGTTACGTTAGTCACTGTCTTAGTCATCTCATTTTTTTATATATATACTAGTGGTGCCCGCGGCTTCGCCCGATTTTCAAGAAATAATATGACATACATAAAACGGAATATTTGTACCTGCATTGGAATGACAGTGGTGCCATCTGTCGAAAATTGGTCTTACCAACTCCCAAACCCTCGTGGGCTCTTGGGCAACAACTTTGCTAAAGATCATTACTTGATCAATGCACAGTTTCCGATTCTATAACTACTTACGAATTAAAAATTAATTAAAAAAACCTTTTCCCACGGACTAAATTGTGAATCTAAACCATTCTCAAGACCCCTTGAACACACACAAAAATTTTCATCAAAATCAGTCCAGTCGTTTAGGAGGAGTTCAGTGACATACACACGCACATAAGAAATATATATGTCGGAGGAAGAGTCAGAGTTATTTAATATAGCTTTAGGTATACTTTAGTATTTTAGTAATGTTATTGGTACTTGATCAATCGAAGGGTTAATTGATTTAAATTATAATTAACAGTCATTGTGTAGCTTTCGTATTAGAATCAGAGCAGAGACTTTAAGAGGTCTCTAGTGGAGTCGAGGTATGTGGCGGCGCGGTGGGGAAACATTGATAAGAACTGATGTGAGTGATCGAGGTGGATCATTATTTTGTTGTGCTTTGGAGCGTGTAGTCACTACCTTGAACCTGCTGCTCAAATCCTTTGTTTGTAACGTAATAGTATTAGTATAGTTACTTTGTAAATCCGAAGTTATAAATGTTAAGAACGATAAATATTGTGATTACTGTGTTTGTGCCTGCATCTACCCTATGACAACGCCCACAAAACCCATAAATTCTATCAATGATGTCGATGAGAGCCATCCTTCTCCGACATATATATATAAAGATGCCTAAACGATGAGGCGAACGGGCTACTTGATTAAAGCAGTCACAGTCGTCTACCGACGTTTGCAACACCAGAGGAGTCGCCAATGCATCGCCGGCCTTGGTCGAGAGCTTTATACATTTTTTGAAGAGGCCTATGTCATAACGCTCCGGAAATACCTCAGGAGGAAGTTCATTTCACATCTTGCACGTGACAAGAACTATTTATTAATATACAAGTACTATTTTTTAATTACGATCCGCGTGGCGCAGAGGTCATTATATCTGTCTGACGCGTAAAGCGCTTCAGGTTCCATTCCCGGCCCAACACCTGAGTGATTGGAATTTGGATATCGGCTATGGGCCAAGGTGCTTGTGTATTTCTCTTCTTGTGTCTATGGCACGTAAGACACAAGGAATCCTAGTGGGGTAAGATTTTAGTGTGACTTAAAAAACGTTTACTCAAAATGGTTAATATATTACAAGAGTATTTTTTCAAAGACAGTATATTAGTTAAATAAATCTGTATATACGTTCTGTTTGAATCAGCTCGTATATGTATGGTTTGGACGGACCTTCAGTCCTTTGTTATTACGTACAAAGAGCTCAAAATAATGTTAACGTTTATTTTTAACTTAATACGATAACGACAATGACACCCTTTAAATAAAAGAGGCTTATTCTAACTGTAAATTTCTAAAGGTATAAAGGAAAATAATAAATTTATTATATATCTCTTTCTATTTATATCAAAATATTCAATTAAACACACTTAGGAAATATTAGCCCCCTATACCCAAGTAGGTTTTTTGAATATAAGAGTAGCAGACGAGCATGCAGTCCACCTGATGGTAAGTGGCTACTGTCACCCGTGGACGTCTATAATCAACCCCAAATCCAATAAGATACTACCTGAGGTCGACCACAGCTGCGCCGCTACCCCTGACGACTAAGCTGGAACGCCTCGGAAAAGCATGTCTCCCTTACCACAACTTTAAAACCAGAACACAGCAGCGCTTAACACTGCTGTTATGAGACAGAAATAGGTGTGGCGGTAGTGCCGACAGAGTCGGACTACAAAGGTTTCTACCACCTTCTTTCTTTTATTGTTTTTTTTTGTACTAAGGTTTCGATAGTTTTTTAATACCGTTTATTCAATACAACATGAATATTGTGGTGTAGGGAATTATTGTTTCTCTTTCACGGGAGCCATATATTTACAGTCTGTGGTAACAAGAGATACAAGTACATAAAACTCATATTATTTTAGGACAAAGGGTCATGTTTGGGTTTCTATTACACGTTACTTTGGAACTGGACGTGAGCTGTGTGATCTTTGTTAGAAAAACATATTCAAAACAATGTAGCACCGAATTTATAACTTCCAGGAAGGGTCTCGGCAAGTCGAATGTTAATGTTTGTTAATTTAAGTATACAATACATTGTTTTTCCGTAAGCTGGGGGGTAATTTACTAACGTAACCATTATTGGCTGTGCTAACCGTCGAGCCAGGTTTCATTTCGTCGTCATTATTTTAGCTTAGTGAATACCGTTTTCGTATAGAAACTGCCAAATAGTGTCAAACCATCCCGACCATGAGTAGGTCCACAAAATATCGTAAATTCTAGTGGCGCTTCTGTACATAATCGAAATGAGTGAATGTGAAACTGTCGTGGCATCGAACTCGACGCTGTTTTACTTATGTTCACTCCACATTCTCGCAAGAATCTTGCGAGAACGCGCGAAAAGTACGAGAAACGATAACGTGGAGCCTATACGAGACGGGTTTTTCACGCGTTCTCGCGAGATTCTCGCAAGATTCTCGCGAGAATATGGAGCGGGCTTTACTGAATTATCTAGCTGGTAGGCAAAATTAGCCATGGAATGTAAGCTACTGCATCTTGCTATTTCAATGTTAATGTTAAGTGTTAGATAGATTAAATCCGTTTAAAATATTTTGGCTTCAAAAGGCAAAATCAATTCCAAATCTAAATATATAATATAACTCCAGTGACTAACTGACATAGTGATCTATCAACCCACAGCCCAAACCACTGGACGGATCGGGCTGAAATTTGGCATGCAGGTAGATGTTATGACGTAGGCATCCGCTAAGAAAGGATTTTGATCAATTCTACCCCCAAGGGGATAAAACAGGGGATGAAAATATTACTTCGTAACGCGAGCGAAGCCGCGGGTAAAAGCCTAAGCTAAAGTCCTAAATAAAGTAGATTTATCACGCGATACATGTCTGATATCCAAATTCATCATTCAGATGTCTGTCCGGGGATCAAACCCGGACACCTTTGCGCGAACGCTCGCGTATGGTGACCGCCCAGCCACACGGGTCGTCGTAACATTAAACCTAATACACGCCCAAAGTGTAATAAACAATGCAGTTAAAGTCCTTACTATATTTCATTAGGGTCATTAGCAGCTCGAGGAGCAACACACGTCGCTATCTCGTTTAAAGTTTAACTGTAAACGGCTTCGTGCTTAAACGACTTTAAACGACTGTTAACGATACTGACCGGGTGCTTTAACATGTAATATTCATCATCAACTCATTAGTATGTAATACTGGGTACAGGTCTCTCAAAATTGCCGTTAGCTCTTGTGTCCCTCTGCTGGGCATGACTGCCCTCTCAGACAGGGAGGTTAGGCCATAGTCTACCGCACCATGGCCATGTGCAAATTGGTAAACACCCAAAATTAATGATAATGAATTCTATTAATATTTGTAAAACAAAACACTCACATACGAATGTTTCATCTACCATTCAATTTTAAGTGTAAGAAGTAAAATTTAAGTTTCTACGAGTACTGAAAATAAGTGAATATCAATTCATCCCTAGAAAAGGATATTTAGATTGAAGATAATTACCGCGATTTACTGTGAGTATGGGTGACTGCATTAGAAAATTTGCAAAAAGATACTAGATTTTGATTTGAAAACTGGATTTAGTTCCTTGACTTATCATATTTAGATTTAATCGCTACTTACAACAATAGAATAGGTAGCCTAATTCTTAGAAAAAGGGGACACGGGCAATGCTAACTTAGATACTACACGACAACCTAAAAAACGGTTAAAAGCCGTCCAACTTACATAATTTAAATTTTCCCCTAGTAACCCGTATAATATTTAAGGTTTCCATACTGCCTACACGTCGATTAATTTCGTATTAGCCGGGGGCGGAACCGGAAGGATCTTATTTCCCGAATGAAATTCCCTTCAGTGCGTTCATTGAAGCCGAAATCAAGAATAATCGTTTTCGTTATACACTCATACCTTTGTCAGTCAATATTCGTTAGGGTACAGTCAATTAATGTACATTGCGTATAATGAGAGTGCTGGTAGCACAGACCTGTACCCTTACCATGAGTTTTCAAAACATCCCACAACTTTATGTTACGTTTACTCAATCCATTATTCTGTTCCGATTGATTCAGTAGACTGAGTAAACGTAACAAAAAGCAAGTGCTCGAGTCTTTTTGTCTGCCTCACATGTTCGCAAAAAAAGAGACAAAACATAAAGCGTCATTTTGTCAATTTAGACATTTAATGAATCCCAACCTGCTCCTCCCACCTCTGATTTTGAAATTAGGAGCATGTTAGAAATTTATTATCATCTCTTGTTTAAACAGTTAAGGAAAACGTTGTAAGAAAAAATACTAAGGCTAAGAGTTCTTTAAGAAATATCATAATGTTATGTGAAGTCCACCAATCCGCACTTGACCAGCACAGTCAACTATGGCATAATCCTTCTCACTCTCACACGAGTACTGTGCCCAGCAGTAAAGTGTACACGACGATAAAAAGCCCCGATACCATTCCATGCACAGATGATGCTCAGCGATCCATATAAGACAGGAACACGACAGAGCAAGAACTATAAAGCAAAAATATATGGCTTATAATCTTTGAAAGATGCATGCAATTTCAGCCAGCCCTCAAAGTTTTATCCAAAGTCAAATAAGTTCTTGAGTAAAACTAGGTTGATATTTAAAAAATATTTTGTTATAGGAATCTGTTTTCGAAGGTTTATTTAATCATGTTCTTTTGCGATTTTTTTAGGCTGCCATCTTAGTACACAAGGTAACCTCCGTTCTATATACAGATGTTTACAGATCCATAGGCCGCAGTCACCAATTACTAGCAGGTTATTCCATGCTACTTTGTCCCTGTAGTTCTGGCACTAGAATAGGGCTATGGTATCCCCTGCTTGTCGTAAGAGGCGACTAAAAGGGGGCTTCTAGGGTTGCGGGCGGCAGGAGTGGGAGCTCGAACCGTCCAGTAAGCTACCCCGGTAAGGACGGCGGTATGTGTGGTCGCATACCCTCGTAGTCACCAAATGTTGTGGGAGGAGCGAACGCTCCCAGGGCAGAGCCCGATCGTGGCTCGCGCTTGGAGGACTCCGGTTGTGTTCCGTCGGAGATCCCGGACTTCTCCAACAAGCGCTGAGAACGGCCGTCGGGGGGATTTTAGTGCGGTAAAAACCCCACATAACCCAGCGTCGCTCCCACGTCGACGGGTACCTTTTGGAGGTGAGAAAGGTTATTGCATGCTCCTACTTAAAATAAACAGCTTCAAAAAACACATAAGACCGTGGTTGTTCTTTGTAAAAAAATCATATAAGATACGGCAAACAAGATCTTTAAGACATTTTATCACGATCTTTGAAAGACTGCAGGCCGTTGGTGCGTTGCTAACGCTGGGGACTAATTTGGCACGCCTCGTGTAAGTGTCTTGTCCTAACCACACCCTTAGAGGTGATACCTTTGACCAAACGAAGGGTTCTACCTCTCATACCTTTAGCCAAAAGTTCGTGTATACATTTTCTTATTTTTTTATTCTTTACAGTTATGAAAAATATTTCACAGTGTAATGTTTTTTCTTCCTCAATGTTGAAATGTATTAATTAAGTGTCCATTATGTTTTCTTTTCTATAAAGAATCCAATTTGACTTCGAAGTAAATGAAGAATCCTTTGTTATATCCGTTTCCGCGTAATAATGTAATCATTTGCTCTTGTAGCTTTGTAGCTCTAGTAGCTTTGTAGTCTATTTTATTTCCTTCCTTATGTTCATTTATACGTTCATTACGTTACTATTAATTATGAAATTAGCAAATTACTCAATAGTTACCACAAAGTTATACAAAAATCAAGCTAAAAAAAAACTCAAAGTATGTCTACTGTTAACAGAATTATTTTTCAAAGATCAACATACTGAGATTGTTTATGCCGCTAACCGCGGAGCTAAAAAACTTATTTTTTTAAGAACAAACGCCACAATATACCTTTTTTCAAAAAAAAACTTTCAACCTCTGCTAATAGAGCATGTGGACCTGGAACTCCTTCGGATCACACAGTTTTATCAAGCAACCACTTATTATATAATACGCTTTGATACACAGCATTTGTTCAATTAAATTTCCTCACTTTTGATATTCGTGATAAAATAGAAGTATATAAGTACACTTTATAAACAATATTAAATTCAATTAACAAATCATAATTTAAAACAAATCAACCTGATTGAACATATTTCAATGCAACATTTCTACTTCGAATCACACAATTTTATGAATCAAATAATCACTTACATTATAACACGCGTTTTACACCGCGTTTATTCAACGACCTGTTTAAAAATTATTTCAGGGAGAATCGTGATAAAGTATCATACATACGTACACGTGAACATAAATACAATTTATAAGAAAATTTAAAATAATATCAATCTCAAAAGAAATACTCATAAAATTATATTGTGTCAAATATTCAGCGTAATATAATAATTCATTCATTCGTCAGAAGTTTATAGAAAACAAAGCAACCAGATATGTTCAAAGCAACATTAGCCAATCCAAATAGTGTTTCAGAATGGATCGCAACTGAAATACATATCTCGACCTGTACAGATGGCTAACAATCCGCAATCCAGTTCCTTTCAACGGAGCTTTCTGCAGTCGTCTGAAGATAAACGGACTAAATCAATTTACGGTGGGTTTGAGCGGACTGGGATCCTACCTAACTTCTTGTCCGTAGCTGCTTTAGCTTCTAACTATATAAAATATACCTTAAGAAAATAGTCTAGTCTCTGAATAGTAACGTTGGTTATTGTATCTTTGAGTTTCTATGGAATTAGTTTAAAGAAATAAAGTGAAGTGACAAATTATGTATAATCTACTTTGTTTAGTTCCATTGTGTTTATTAAAAGGTAAATAAATACATTATATAAAAGCTAATTCTTTATCTAATTAAACATAGGATCTAAAAAACTGATTTGGCGCTCAGTCTAAGGCCTATAGATAATTTCTGCGGCAAATTAACTACAGTTGTCGTATGTGTCTGTATGTATGTATGTATGTATGTATGTATGTATGTATGTGTATGCGTGCTAACGTGAGGGCAGGCCTGTGTGCTTGCATACGTACATGTTTAACTTCTCCATGCATTAAACATTAATGTACTATTTACTTAAATATACTATACCAACCATGTCTTTAATTGAGTTAAATTTCCAATTATATTGAACAATAGACAATTTAATTTCGTTTAATTTCAATCAACCATCGTAATAATAATTAATAAAAAGTAATTATAAGTGGGCCACAAAATTAAACCACATAACGTAACCATAATTTACCAGTTTAACACTGATAAATTTATGGCATATTTACAAAGTCACGTTCATTTCCAAGAAACGCATTTAAATTCTTAGATGAGTAAAATACATACATTGATCACTCCTAACAATAAAGTGTAATCAGTTTTGAAAATTGAAATTGTAGCGTAAAAAATGTGGTGCCACGTCTCCGTTCTGAAATATGCCTGAAATGTTTGAACTATTTATTTATTTATTACGTAAATTACGTAATTTTAGTTATTTATATCTATGTAAATTGTGTCTAAAAAAATGTTGTTTACTTCTTAAGAATTCAAACAAAAAATGATAAAATCATTCTTTTGCCTTGAAATTCAATGAAGCCATTCATTGAATTTCAAGGCGTAGTATCTTTCTATTTTACTTATCAAAACTTAAACTACGAAGTTCGGAAGCGGCCACCGCAATGTTTGCACGATTGTTCGTTCCCGTATTATATTCTCGTGCATAAAGTTCTTTGAAAGCTTTGCACATTTTATTTTTGAGCCGAAAAGGCTTTGTAGTTTGGATTTTGAAGGGTAAATCCGGTTTCTATACAGCTTTATAGTGGAGCCTGTAACCAACCGAAATATGCATTTTAATAGGTAGTCACTATATTCTATTTCAGTAAAAGGATTTTTTGTTATAGTAGCAAACGGAAGTCTGTTAAATGTTTTGACCCCAAATAGTATAAAATGTCATTGACCCCAAATGAATGTATCAATTACATTCATACCGTTAAAGAGTTTAGTCTCGTACGCATGTACAGGTGTATGTTAATAATTTTATAAACTATTGATTATGTTAAATCTTGTACACCCAGTGTGGTAGAACATAATCAAATTATAAAGATCCTTGTAATCATTCTATGTTCTCACAAATAAATGGTTTTATATGATAGGTTTCTTTAGTGGTATATATAGTACTCTTTGTAACGAGTATCAGTGCTATAAAATAGATAACGATGTGAAGCCTAAAACCAATATACTGGTAATAACTAGATTCGTCTGTACACCTTAATGTATGTGTGAATATTATTGAGAATACTCAATATTTACTTCGCAATATCCTCCTTTACCATAAAACAGTTTCAATTAACCTTAGCACAATAGCATACAACCTACACATTACCTTATAAATTCGTAAAGTACCAAACAATCCTAAAGTTGGTACATTTAAACAGACATTTAAAATTCAAACACGGTAATGTAAAATGCACGTGCACATTGAATGCAAACTGGCGGCCGCGGTGTTTGCACGACTGTTCCGTTTGCTCCTATTATATTTTCGTGCATAAAAGGTCTTTTAAACTGCATTTATATGGGAGGATAGAGCTTTTGTGTTTGTGAAGTTTTTGATTTAAAATGTCCTACTATTCTTTATGTAATATGAATGTAGACATAGTGTAGTGGTTGAAACTCAGCCTTTTAATTAGATGGTCCGAGGTTGGAATACCTACTACTGATTCTTCTAAGTGTGCTTATTATAGTACCATTATGATCGTGAGGAAAAAGGTACAGGATATCGAAGAATGACAAAGATTTGGGCAGTAGCACACAGCGCTGATTCACACACCTTTGGAACCACTTTCAGACTACTATCAAATAATAAGCCTCCCCACGAAGGATATCTTTATATTACCCACATAAAATCTTCAAATTAAATTACTCCTCACAACATAAAAATAATCTTGAGAAATATAATTTCAAAGTGATTTTCAAGAAATATGCCAAATAATAAGTGTGAATAATAGGTATGCTTAAATAATACGTCTCTTTTCTACTAACAGTTAATATAAGAGTCACTAATTTATTTCTATTTATCAAAAAATTTCATGACATACTTTGATAGGTCACATGTTATTATTAGCTGATGTGTAATCTTTGCCACTATTTTCACACGGGAAAGAGATTTTACCAAGATATTGGAAAATTATCTTATAATTACAGCTCTTGTTCGTTTTAAATTGTGTTTATCTTAACAATAAAGATATAATTAAGCCATGAAAAATGCGACTTTGTTATCTTTGTTATACATGTATGTAGATTTATAGATATCATGTGTTTACAAATGTCTCTGTTATAGCTTTCTAAGG
Organism: Epargyreus clarus; assembly: GCF_041222505.1. Classification (NCBI taxonomy): domain Eukaryota; kingdom Metazoa; phylum Arthropoda; class Insecta; order Lepidoptera; family Hesperiidae; genus Epargyreus; species Epargyreus clarus. The sequence goes on from NW_027332213.1 coordinate 12,026,893, forward strand.
CTGCCCTTAAACCTACAATAATATTGTACAATACTTTTCATTATACAATAAAATTGAAAGGCGCTGTGACTCCAAACGAACAGTTATATTGCACAATCATAATAACTGCACAATGTTTAATGTATTGACATTCAAAAAGTGCACTGTAAAGAATCTATTTTTAATAAAATTAAAAATTTGATTTGAATGAAAATATTGCGCAATACTACACGATGCAAGAAAATATGGTGCAATAAAAATTAAATTCGCTCAAACTTTCGTTTAATCTTTGCGCAAAATTCAATATTAACCCTAAAAGGTGACCGTTTAGGCGACCTCTAAGGTTAATTTTAATCAAATACAGAGAGTTTTTCGAACATATGTAAGTACCTAATAAATAATGTATCTATAGTCCGATTCATAATTAGGTGTCCAAAATGTAAAGAAAAGGTGTTGACCTATCAAGAAAATGTGTGAAAATGGCAGTTTCTTATTTTTGACAATATTAAATTAATACGTCGATAATAAAATAATAATCTAAATAAATTAAAATCAATTCACATTTTCCAATATTTATATTAACTCAAATTCATTTCATACAGTAATAATAATAAAAAACAAGATTTATGAGAGAAAATTAAATTGTGATAATGGTCACACAATCGGCATCCAAAACATTTTTTGTGCCGCCATTTTTAAGTTTCGTAGTTGATATTATTCATTTTCGTGATCGTGATCGAACTCGATTTTTTTCTAGTTTTCATAGCGTGTTTTTTTAAATTGTGTGCAGTTATTAAGTTTTTGTTTTATGTTGAAATTTGTGAAAGTTTTCGTTTCTCGTTAATTTGTTAAGGTTTGCAATACCTGTCATCGAATTTTGACAATGACATTTCTTTGTTTTCATTTTGGACACCTAATTATGAATCAGACTATACGTCGTATTCTGGAGCACGCCCTGCAGCTCTAACAGCTTGGTGGATTTATATATTTGATTTTGTTGGATACATCTAAATTGTAGAAGTGACATAAACTATATTTTTTAAGCAAGGTTATTTGTTTTAATAATAAACCTCTAGTTTATTTATACCATGTTACTATGTCCCTGGGCGGTAACCATCAAGTGGCTTGCATGATAGTTTCCATATATGTACAAAAAAACAAACAAGCATACGAAAGTGTTTTTACAAATAAAGTCAAATCAAATTAATTTTTTATACAAAATAGGTTCCTTACAGAGCACTTTTTGAATGTCTTTACATTTCAAAGAAATTTTAAGACGCCAACAATACTTAATATTCCTTACTTAACGGTAACGCTTCAAAGATCATAATATGCTTATTCGCATATTCAAATACGTATAATCCACATAAAATAGCAAACAATAAACCTAACGAGGCACGCTCAATGGAGCAGAGAACCGCAAAATTGCTACTCCCGTACGAAAAGCAGCGGTAACTTTACCACAGCGACACTCGGTAATGAATACAGATCTGAGATATCTTGCTTCGAATTATATGCTGTTTTACCCGACGGGGTAATGCCTTGTAAGCGTATAAATGTATTTTTTATAATGTAGGAGTACCAGACGAGCATGCAGTCCACCTGATTGTAAGTGACTACTGCCGCAAATAGACATCTTTAATCGACCCCAGATAGGATTAGATATTCGTACCTGAGGTCGGCCACAGATGCGCCGCTACCTGTGAGGACTAAGCTGAAGCTATTTTTTCGGAAGTGAATAATACAATTACGTATCGTAGGGTTAAGGTGCTTGGGCCCCGTATATCGGGCTTTGTATGTTCGTATGTTCGGGCCTGGTTCCGACCTCTACTGACTAAAAACGGCCTCTCTCGTCTCTACCTTCATTGCTTCCCGTGGTATCATCACCCCTAAGTATTTCATACGGGGGGCAGGTCTTAGCTATAATCTTAGCGAGCGTATAGATACCTTGTACCGAGCGTATGTATTCCTTAGCTCGACTTACAGTCCATATGACTTGACTAATTTTGACATATGCGGTGTCATAAAATTCGTTTAAATTGCGTGACTCACTAAATTTAACATTACATGCCTAACTCTATATAACATCTAATCAACAATGTGATGACCATTGGATAAATAGTAGATAATTCATAGAATGTTGTCGGAACCTACCTAAATTCATATAATCAACATACGATTCACGCATTTAGACACCACAACATTAATAAACAATGTAATGATGTGATTCAAATTCTACCCTCGCGTAACGTCCGTACATCCGTGAACGGTGGCGACTTGTAATTTTCCGAATTTCCGCTATAAAAACCGGCCATAAATCATTTTAATAGACAGTTTGCTTCGGGTTTAAAAACATTGGCTAAGTGCGCCTCAGCTCGCATAATGTGGGTTCCGTATCACCATTTTTTTAGTACCTGGTATCTTAGCAGCTATAGAACAACATTTTGAACATTACAAGTCTTAAACATTAAAAACCGCCTTAAACATGCGTTTTGTATGGGGACCACTTTTGATTTTCAGCATTTGTTGTTATAGCAGCTATTACACTACAATACAATATAATCTAGGCGCACGGCAGTGCATCTACCAAATTCAAGGATACATTTTTACAGAGTGTATAATAATTACAATCTCTGAAAAATTCAAGTGACTATTTAATATTATGATATAAGAGATAGATACCTGACCTTAGATAGACAGTCAGACAAACAGACTGTGGAGGCTTGATAGCAGGGTCCTGTTTTATCATTTGTGTATGGAACACTACGGAACCCTAAAAAAACGGAAGAATAAAACAAAATGGCGTTGACAATAACAAAGCCATATTAATGAACCGGAAGACGACGTTTAATTTAATTTATGAAATGGCTGAATATTTAATTCATTTATACCATCTTCAATCTTTCATTCTGACAGCCCTCAGATTTATTTAAGTCGTTTCGTTTGATAAGTAAAATAGAAAGATACTTCACCGCCTTGAAATTCAATGAAGTCTCAAAGGAATTATTTTATCGTTTATTGTTTTAATTCTTGACAATTAAAAAAACATTTTTACTCAATTTCATAAGTAAATAAGTATTTCAAACATTTTAAGGACATTTTACAACGGCGACGTGGCAACTCTTTAATTACGCAACAATTTCAATTCTCAAAACTGCTTACACTTTCTTGTTAGGAGTGATCAATCTTTGTATTTTACTCATCTAAGGTTTCTTATGGATCCTCATTATGATTTTGGGATGGAATGAAAATCAAGTGTTTGAGATTTTGAAGGATTTCGTTGTTCTAGGGGACGTGAATGAAAATTGGTGAGACGCAAATCTTAATTTAACAGAAATATTATTTAGATTCTGATTTCGTTAACCAATTATAATGTCTGCATACATATTTAAATTCATTTTATTTCAGTGCCAAATTAATTTGCAATTATCTTTCAAAATTAAATGTTATTCTGTAAGATTCAAGAAAAACAAAAATTTTAAGGACGTTTTTAAGTTGAAACTTAAAGAAATATTATTCTTGGTTAAATCTTTGGACATAAATTTTATTACACAACCTCATTTACATAATTTATAGATAGCTGAGACAAAGTTAAAGTATCGAATTCAAAAATCTGTAACGGCATTAAACTTAAGTTTTCTCGGCCATTTTCTAAGTTTTTCAAAACCGATGACACTTATCTTTTATCTTATAGCTTTATTGCTTAGGTAGACCGTGCACTGAAATGATATTATGATACTCTTTGTTTAAATATTGTAACTACTAGTATATAAAAACCAAATTATTTTTCGTATACTTCTTAGGAATCACAGAGACCATTTATTTTCGTTTCTAAGTATCGAAATTCTGGGATAATAAATGACTAAGTAAAATAAATGACTGTTTTTTAAAGAAAATCTTTTCAGCATACATATTCTTACTAAGCCGTAACAAACCTCATCATCATCATCAATCCATTACTGTCCCACTGCTGGGCACGGGTCTCTTCTCGCAATGAGAAGGATCAGGCCAAGTGGGTATGGGTAGACTTCACATATCTACCTTTGAGTTTTTTTATAAATCTCTCAGGTATGCAGGATTCCTTACGATGGTTTCCTTCACCGTTTAAGCATGTGATAATTATTTTTTAATACTCACATAATCTCCAAAAATCGGAGGTGCGTGCCTAGGATTTGAATGTTGGACCCCTCGATCGAGAGGCCGAATTCTTAACCACTAAGCTTTCACTGCTTTTTATACAAACCTATTATTCGATATTATGTCGCAATGGATTTGCCCGTCAACGCATTCTTGAAAAAATCACCCTGTATATATCTGTTCAGTGTACGACAGGACTTAAAAAGAATACTGCGTCGTCCACACATAATAATATATTTTTCTTACCTGCCGAGAATTTTATGAACATAAAAACGTGATACACTGGTAGGTTCCAAAGTTGACGATAAAATAATATTATCTTGAAACGTGATATAATTCCTTATTGAACTTTTTATGGCTGAATGTAACCTTTGGGTACTAACCTTTTAATTCTGCCGCTCCAGCGTTCTGACGAAATTCAGAACCGTATCTGAAAGAAAGAAATATTTTTTTAAATAAAAGTCAATGTATATATAGCTATTAATATAAAAACAAAAACCCAACTGCTGAAAAATGTATCTTATGGTTAATCTCGCAATTTAGACGAATCCAACGCCACCACGTGTTATAATCCGTCAAACTGTTTGGGCTGTAGTGCATGTCAAAGAACGAAACATACATACCTACATACACTCAAAAAATATTACCGCGCGCAGAGGGCAGCAAGGGTATACCTCGCCGGTAGAAGAAAGCATACCTATTCCATATGCACATTATGCACATGCTAGAAATAATGGTTACATGCATCTGATCTAAATCTTCGAAAGTAGCAACGCTTCTGTTACCTTCGACCAAAACTTTACAATTTGTGTTAATAAGATCCATTAGCGAGAACTTTTATACATTATCTTCTTTAAAAAATAAATTTTTAGAACATAGTAAATAGCAATTATATCATAGTTAAATGGCACTGATCGAAACTCGTGGGCAAGAGTTGCGGTTGTCTCAGTATTACCATGCTCAGTCAGCACTATAATGGTTGCGTATAGTTCTATTTGTTCCATACAAATTAGTAATATAAACTAATATATAAACGTTATTCATACCTATAATTGGCACTCATACGAGCCTTATTATTATGAATACTACTATAGTGCACTACTAAGTACTATATAATGTATTGTGTGTGTTGCTGTTGTCATGTAAATAGATAAATAAATAAACTTCACTTCAGAGGACCCGCATAACCTTTACTACTTTTATTAAAAACTGAAAAACTTGGCCACTATTGAAACGAACAAAATACTTTAGATCCACCTCATTGGGCACATTGCCACGACGTTATCTGAACTAATTGCAATGAATTCAAAAGTTAATGAGTTGGGTGCACTGCCAAATAGTCATTGCTTTAAGGCTTTTCCGATTTTGTGTAAAACGTACCTACTACACAATATACATAAAAAGGTTGACTTTATCCTGAAAGATATTAACCGGTCGACCTCAGGTTGAATACATATTCATGTGTAAATCATGTCTAAACACTTTATAATAACGCTTTCTACACTCACAGCCCCACACTAGGATTCCCTGTATCGTGGGTGCCATGAACACACACAAAGACAAATACACAAACTCCCAGACCCAGAAACCTAAAGTCATCATTTAGATTTCTGTCTGGCCGGGGATCGAACTCGGGACCCTCTGCGCGTCAGACCGGTATGGTGACCGCTCCGCCACGGGGGTCGTCAATAGTCATATTATAATAGATATAATAATAAAACACTTGTACAAATAGTAAATACAATATGAAATCGAAACAAATCAGATCAGCCAATCAGAATCAACGTTTAAATATTTGAAAGATGGTATCATAATCTTCCGTGGTTCAATTGCAATGGCATTACCGCCATGGCTATCTTATAATAGTAGTCGTATTTTAGAAGAGTTTGTGTAAAGGATTCACACGAGGCGTACGGACTTACTCCATACGGGTAACATACTTACTCATTTGTGGCTGATCTTCTATAGTTATATATTCAGTAAACTGCAATTATATTTGGAAATGGTAGCGGTCACTTACCATCAAGTGATTTTGCTTATAAATCTTGATGTTAAGATTGATATTGAATGGTCACTGCCGGTCATGAACATCTGTTTAACTCTTAAATTAAATAAGTCTCATGTATAGTAAATTGCTTAAAATTTAGCACAATGTGAATCAAACAAATCCGTAATCAACGTACAGGGAATAAGAGTATATTCATATCTGTGTTTAAAAATACCGTTTCAAACAAACGTTTTATTGGACGTTATATAAATGTGGTAAAAATAACACGAGCTTCGTGGCTATCTCTGTTTTTAACCGACTTCAAAAAAGGAGGAGGTTTCTCAATTCGACCGTATATATTTTTTTTTTTTTTTATGTTTGTTCGGCGATTTTTTCACGATGCCGCAACCGATCGACATGATTCATACACCATTGTATGTGGCTAGTTTCACAGGGGGTCCCATTTCGAGGAAATTTGAAAATTTCCGCCAGTTTTCCCGGAAAATTGGAAAAACCCGATTTCATATAAACTTGAATAAGTCGAGTATTTCTTAACCAATTTTAATTTTCTTTTTTTCATATGAAAGAGAGTTTCATTGCGGTACTTTCCTACCTTAACATTAGTATGCTCTGATGATTAGAATTTTAGTTATGGGGTGGAACTCATCATCACTACCCTTGCTTTTTACATATTTTATGACAACTTACCTTCTGCCCACTCAATTCTCATGAAACTTAAAATGAACATTGAGTATCTAGGTTAACATGATATGATGGAAAATTTGACCTCCAACTCTTCAACCCTGATAATGCAGAAGTGCCTCCTGCCTCAACCATACAAGTTAGGCATTTGGAACTTATGGATATTTAATAAAATTGATAAGTTGAGATATATAATGGAAAATTTGACCTTCTACTCTTCAACTCTGATAATGCAGAGGTGCCTCCTGCCTCAACCATACAAGTTAGCCATTTGATGCTTATGAATATTCAATAAGGTTGATAGGTAGAGATATATGATGGAAAATTTGACCTTCTACTCTTCAACTCTGATAATGCAGAAGTGCCTCCTGCCTCAATCATACAAGTTAGGCATTTGGAGCTTACGAATATATGATGAGGTCTTTGAGTAGAGACATATGATGGAAGATATGACCTTCAATTCTTCAATCCTGATGATGCAGATGTGCCTCCCATGTAAAGTATATAGAATATACATTTGTTGTAATGAAGTTGCTAGACAGAGACATATGATGAAAAATTTGACCTTCAACTCCTTTTTCTTTTCTTAACTATTGAATTAATGTAAATTGGACCGGTTTACTCGCAGAGTTTTACCACCTAGTTTGATTTATTTACTTATCTGTTCCTACCTAATCTAGCCAATAATTAGTATCTCATAAAGCCTCGCCTATAGTGTTTCATATTGAATTGGTTAGGTTAGGTTGGAACATATAAGACAATATAAAACTAAGCGAGAAGGGCGCGGCAGCGCCCTGCGAGCGGGTGGGTCTAATCCGTATGAATTCAGACCTTACCTTTATTTATGATCACCTTTATACAATTTTACATAATATTAATACAAATGTTAGCATATCATCACTAAAAAGGGCGAAAAAAAAATTTTAACAAAAAAATAAAACCGACTTCTATGTCACTACAAAGTAAAAAATAATTGAAATAAATGTTGGTTTAGTACATATTTCTGAAGTCGGCGCTCATATTGGACACGCTGTTTACGCTGTTATCAAACGAAATATATTGAGCGTAGACTTCAGAAATATGTACTAAACCAACATTTATTTCAATTATTTTTTACTTTGTAGTGACATAGAAGTCGGTTTTATTTTTTTGTTAAAATTTTTTTTAGACAGATTCTCTCTTTTAGCTTTTTATTTGTTTCATTCAATATTTTGCTTTTATAAAACCTAGCTACCTCTGAAATACATTACATTGTTACAAATATGTATAAAATTATTGATTATATTGAGTTATATCAATTACAATAAAACAATTGTATGTAGGTAATAGTCACCTAATTTTAGTCTTAGTGTCTATTTTACTACATGTATGTAAATGTGTGGATAACTGTAATTGGCGTAAGCTGTTATCCCTAAGAAACTATAAATATATTAAAAAGAAACTAAAGTACACGCTTTTATAGAAATCAAACTAAAAAATATAAAATAAATTTAGAAAAAATTTAATGAAAAATTGTATTAACAACAAAAAAGATATATTTAATTGTAAAAAAACGTGGGGTGCACACTCTCGGTACTTATAAATATTTTACTAACAGACATGAGCAGAAGGACCAACACTCAGATATTTTCGTTACGTGTTCGTTAGAAATAATTTGACGTTACGTGCGTATTAGAAGCGTCATTTTACCATTTTTGTTGAGTTTGTGCTTATCTATTATGGTTCTTGAGAGACCTGTGATGTTGGACAGAGTGTCAGACAGCTTAATCTTAGTAATAGGATCCCATTTTTACCCATTGACTACGGAATCCTACAAAAAACTTGATTCAAATAAAAAACTTGCACACCAACACCTCTTAACCATAATGTCGGCGAACAACGGAACACTACTAAAAACCTGATTCAAATAAAAACTTGCACACCTACCTCGTGCAAACTACATAACCATAATGTCGGCGAACATCATTTCTGTCAAAGAATAGATCGTCTGCGATTATCACACAATGCTCCACAAAGCTCAATATGGTAACCGCTGCTCGGAATTCCCTTTCGTTTCCATTATTGATGTCTTGCAACGTGGAACAGATAAAAAATAATGAGTCTACTATTGTAATGCGACTTCTTGTACGTTACTATGTATTTTCTAATGAATACGTTGAAATGACTAACATCTATGGGCTTATACTTATATCTTTGAGCTATAATACTACAGGTATAGTCCGCGCCAAACTGCTAGTCCGCTCTGAAGTTGTTGCAAACAGGTGTAGTCATACAATTTACTATAGCGACGCGATTCATTTCTATATTCAGAGCCATTTACCATCAGGTGTTTCTCTAATATTATAAAAAATACATTATAACATTAAACGGAAATAATATGATTTCAAAAAAAAAAATGTCTATAAAATGCATAGATTAGTAAAGATACTTCGCCGCCTTGAAATTAAATGAAGCCACAAACGGCTTATTATAGTAAGTTCTTTTTTTGAATTCTTGAAAAATAAAAACATTTTTACAGAAAATTTACGAATAAATAACTAATACTGCGTAATTTACAATTACAATGTACAATTTACGTAATAAATAAATAATTATTTCAAATATTTTAGGGACATTTTAGCACGGAGACGTGGCAAAACTTTTTTACGCAACTATTTCAACTCTCAAAACTGGGCACATTTTCTTGTTAGGAGTGAGTAATCTTTACTAATCTATGATAAAATTATAGTATGTAATAAAATATGCAGCTATAAATAACTAAGGTGTGATTACGACTCAGTGCTAAATGCTGATTAATCGCTTATGGAATGTCATACTTTTACAATGCAGTCACACTATAACAATACGTAATATTAAAATGGCTTGTCTTTGTTTGGACTGCGTTGCGAAAATATCCCGAGGTTTATACATTTACAGTAACCACAAGTCTCATTGTATATGTTGTAATACTTTGATTCTGATTTTTCACGTTATGACTTCCATTTTAACTTACTGTAGTTATTCGTCGAACTGTAAAAATCAATAAAATCGTGTTTAATAAATAGTTATGAAATAGTGAACTAGTATTTTTTCGTGGTTGGTTATGAAATTTTAGCTATAAATATGAGTGAAGCGGGCTATTCTATATTGTGATTTCCAAACAATTCGGTATAATTAGTACAAAATTTAATGTATATGACAGTTACTAAATATTTTGAAAAGTGGCAGAACGAGTGTGTTTCAGGAAGGCACCACTACTGTATTTTTAACCTGAAGCAGATTTTTGGATTTCGGTTGGAGTGTGTGCTAGCTAATTTACATATAAGTAGACCATCTTAACTTCAGGTGAGGAAACGCATCTGTGAACAGCTTCAGGTAGAACTTATAATATATCTGGAATGGTTTCAACAGACCATTTATCAAAAGGTGGACTACATGCATACTTGTGGTAGAACCCTTTGTGGATCAACTCCGGCGGCACCACCGCCACACGTATTTCTGCCTAATAACAGCAGTGTTAGGCGTTGCTGTGTTCCGTTTTGAAGGGTGTGGTAAGGGAGACAGACTTTTCCGAGGCGTTCCAGCTTAGTCCTCAGGGGTAGCGGCGCATCTGTGGCCGACCTCAGGTAGGGATATCTAATCCTATCTGGGATTGATTACATATGTCCATGGCCGGCAGTAGCCAATTACCATCAGGTGGACTGCATGCTCGTCTGCTGCTCCTATATTATAAAAAATGCTCATGTTTCTTCAGAGTAATAAAAATATCCGTAGTGAAGAAGCATAAAATAATTTACGCAACGTAAAGTTATCAAAGTTTGGTAAGAAGGCTTTAACCGCATTAACAGGCCTGACGCAGCTCCAACGTGATTATGTCCTTACTAAGTCGCGCTAATAGGAAAAGGATTCTTCGGGACATGACAATGACATACAGTCGGAGTCTTATCTAAGTTTAACAAAGCTTCAAAGTAGCAAAAAGTGTAACACCTACTAACCTACTTTATCAAGTGATACATCTTATATATAAAATTCTCGTGTCACAATATTAGTTACCGTAGTCCTCCGAAACGGCTTTACCGATTTTCACCAAATTTTTTACGCATATTCAGTAGGTCTGAGAATCGGCTACTATCTATTTTTCATACCCCTAAGTGTTAGGGTTGTTCACCCTTAACATTTTTTTATTTATATGGCAGCAAATCGTTTGCCGGGTCAGCTAGTAAATACATATAATGTATGTGATAGCCTAGAGGTTAAGAAACTCTACCTCTTGATCGAGAGGTCCGAGGTTCAAATCCCAGGCACGCACCACTGATTTTTCAAAGTTTTGTGCGTATTATAATTTAATTATCACTTGCATAATCAGTGAAGGAATACTACGTGAGGAAACCTGCATACCTGAGATATCTTAAAAAAAATTCAAAGGTATGTGAAGTCTACCAACCTTACCAATACGCCACCCGGTGGCATAATCCTTCTCATTCTGAGAGGTGACCCGTGTCCAACCGAGGGACAATGATGGTTTGGTGATGATGATAATGACATATAGTTATGTCGTCGTCGACTGCTCATTGTCCCACTGTTGAACACAAGGTTTCTCACAGAGAGTGAGGAGTTTAGATCATAGTCCACTGTGCTAGCCATGTGCCAATTGGTAGACTGTACGCACCTTTGGGGACCTTTTTCTTAAAGAAATCTTGAGTGATTTTGTCGCGATGTCTTCTCTGTTATAGGAAAAAATGATTAACACAAAGATTTGAAAATTATATGTGTACGTTATTACCGGAATCCCAACCTTGGACCCCCGGCTGAAAGACTCAACGGCGCACAGCAGAAAATGGAGGAAAATAAAAATGGAGGCAGTGCTGTCAATCAAACCAAAGGCAATTCAATTATAGTAAAAGCGTTCTTCATTTGAAACAACCTAAAATTCAAAAATTTATACGCGTTTCTATATCCATATAATACCGTTAAATAGGTTATGGATTATAGTGAATTCTAATTTACCTTTAAGCGCTCTGGCGGAAACCTGTGGAGCCGACTAACGTTCAGAATTAAGCACGGGTGGTGCGGTATTGACTATGGAAATTGAGGCTTGCTAGCTTAGATAACTAAAGTACATAGATTGATCACTCCTTTTTTTGTTACTGAGGGGAAACCTTCAAAAGGTACTCGGTGCCATGGGAGCGACACAGGGTTATGTGGCACTTAAACCCCCTCGGTGGCCGTCCTCGGCGCTGCGTAGAGGACTCCGGGATCTCCAACGGAACGCAAAAGTATTGATCACTCCTGACAAGTATGTAACCAGTTTTGAGTATTGTTGCGTAAATAAAGCGTTGCCACGTCTCCGTTCTAATAATATTTGTCTAAAACGTTTTTTATCAAGAAATCAAACAATAAATGATAAAATCATCCTTTTGTGGCTTCATTCAATTTCAAGGCGGTGAAGTATCTTTCTATTTTGCTTATCAAAGCTTGCTAGATAGATTCCCGAGAATTGCCTCCAATTGCTTTGGGCGTTAAATTGAGTAAAATCTGAGACGGGACGAATCTAAAATAGGGAATTGAATTATTGAAACAATTTTGTTTTGCAATATTAAGACTGCCTTACGTAGTTCTCTGACAAGCACATTAGAATTACCCCTAGGATATCTAAAGATTACCACTTTGAAGTTACATAAGTTGCTATTAATAATAACTAATCTTTCCCATCCTTAGCTTCAAATTACTTCGTTTACAATGAAGGTATCAAGATATTTTTTTTAGAATAAGTCCAAGTAACTCTAGACTAAAACTTAAAAAAACTACACTTGAATGTATCAAGCAGTTTCTAAGTTATGCGCTAAAAACACATTTTTTTATTTTGATCATTACCCCGCACTGAAATGATCCTGATTTAAAATATAAAAATTCAAAGTAATTTTGACGCGAATGACATTATAAACACAATAACCAGCCTAAAATAATTTCTGAATTAACACAACATGCAAACATTTTTGACATAAAACCTTCAAACTTAAATCGAATCATAATGAATACATACAAGTGTGAAATGAAAGAAAACCCGTCACAGGTCAGAAGCGGATTTCGATTATGTCCAACCCAAGTCGCGCTAATAGGACACGGATTATGTGGGTCAGGATTACGCTGGGCTCTCTCATTTAGCTTAAAGCGCTCTAGCGGAAAAGTGGGAGACCCGCGGAGTCGAACACAGCGCCTATGCACTGGGCTAAATATCGCACAAAGATTTAGATTTAATCTGGTCATTAAAAAGTAAATAAAATTATTATCGACTCTCTAGAAGAATGGCCAAGTGCATTTTTTATAATATAGTATTTTGGTAATATAGTATGGTAGGAAACGAGTTTGCAGTTCACCTGATAGTTAGTAGCTACTGCCGTCCATAGACATTCGTAATCAACCCCAGATAAGATTAAAATCCTACCTGAGAGTGACGGATTATATGAGTCAGGATTACGCTGGGCTGGAGTCTCATTTAGCTAAAAGCGCTCTAGCGGAAAAGTGGGAGACCCGCGGAGTCGAACACAGCGCCTATACACTGGGCTAAATCTAAATATATATAACTCAAAGGTGACTGACTGACATAGTGATCTATCAACGCACAGCCCAAGCCGCTGGTCGGATCGGGCTGAAATTTGGCATGCTGGTAGATGTTATGACGTAGGCATCCGCTAAGAAAGGATTTTGATCAATTCTACCCCCAAGGGGATAATATAGGGGATGCAAATATTACTTCGTAACGCGAGCGAAGCCGCGGGCAAAAGCTCGTATCGCATATAGATTTAGATGAAGTCTGATCATTTAAAAGTAAATAATATTATTGAACGAGTCTCTGCCAGAATGGTATTGAGCATTTTTTTATAATATACTAGTAGCAGACGAGAGTAAGAGCAGATATCTGTAATCAACGCCACATAAAATCACATTCCTACCGGAGTCGGCCACAGTTGCGCCGCTATTTCTGAGGACTAAGCTGAAATATCTAGAGAGAGTCACGAATTATGTGGGTCAGGATATCGGATCAGAATACTTACACAAGAGAAATTATGTAAACTAGTATGTCACTAATATAATTATAATTCCACTAGCTTATTATGAATCCCTAGAGTTAACATTCATATCGTACAAGTACGATGGAATATTATTTTAGATAATAACGAAGATTACGTAACTTATGTTATAATACTTGACCTATTTCACAATTAGGTCAGCTGTTAAGTAACCTATGTCGCTCTAACACCCGTTATTAATATTCAATCTATCCACTGTTTTGTGTACTAAAGATCAAAATAACAATTTCTGCGTACGAGACAATTTCTCTAGATCATTGGTAGAAAAAATAGATAGATTTCATTTTAATAACGAGCGTTAGAGGGATTACACTTTTTAGCGATCTAGGAAGATCAAGTCAGTGTATAGGCGGCCTAAGGCTCCGAATTAGGTCCGCGTTTGTATTGACCATGGTAATTGAGGCAATGCCGTCTCCCTACAATTTACTTCAGAATGTTAATACCGGGATGTTATATTTCCTTGCTTCCCGACCTTTCCAGTTTCCGAGATGATTTCTTTCGTTAACAAGAAAAAATAAAACCTAATACGTTTTGCGAGAAGGCCGGCCGTTACACGGATTGTTTGCTCTAAATTAATTCAGATTTTGTATTCACTGACAGCACTCAAAAGGCTGTCTTTTTAAATTAAGATCTTGTGTACATTTCAATGAAATCTGCTCTTAGGGTGGGTTGCATCGAAAGCCCAGTTAAAGTTTGCGTTAAAGTTAAATATAACAATAACTTTGACGGTAGCGATGGAATATAAAAATTATGTGTTGCGCCAATTGATTTGTCATTAACGTAATTTTTGTTTAGTTGAAATTGACAGATAGGGAAGTTGACAAATACAGTAACTTTAACCGATCGAATTCGAGCGGTTAAAGTTAAGTATTAGTTATGAAGTAATTTCAACCTCAACTAAAATGGTGCAACGATTAATTTTTTAACCATGGATTTGACGGTTGGTTAGGCTTCTGTAAATGTTAAAGTTCCATGATACAACCCACCCTTAGAAATGCAAGTTAAATTTAATATAAGTTTACTAGAAGTGTAAACAAATTTATTTTTTTATAAAGTTTTCAAATGTTGTCTAATAATTTGAATTTCTCACAATAAGCTAATCATTTTAATGAAGTTTTAATATGAAGAGGTTTCAGAAGGGCTTAAGATTTCTCTCCAAAAATACTAAAATTATTCTAAACAAGAACTAATAAGCAATTCTCACAGATTCAACATGATCTACAAGGTCAAAACCTTTATTCTAAGTGGCCCTTATTTATAAATTGTTATTCATAGAAATATTTTTTGTGGAAAAATCCTATTTAAGGCTTAGAAGTTATTACATTCAAGATGATCATTAAAAACTGCTAAATTTATAAATTATTTTAACAAATGGAAATTATGTAACCTTATTACATGATACGGCTCCGTTTTAATCATATGGGCACGGAACCCTAAAAATCAAATAGGTGTGCCTATGCCTAATTGCAATTATATGGAGTTTTGGATGGACACAACGATAAAATTCATCAAGTTTTATAAAGATCATGAACATTTCCTACTATCCAAAAGTGCTGAATTTATACACGTATTTCATATTTACATTTTTTTAACCGCCATCAAATGGGACTTTTTAATATATCATGGAAGAAGCAAACGATTACGTCTCCCTTACCATACCCTTCAAAGCGAAAGACAATTCTCAACACCGCTTCGGCAGAAATAGGCGAAGCGGTGGTATCTTCGAAGTCGAACCTCATAGGGAACCGCTATGACGTCATTACCTTTTTAGGATTTCATGGCTAAATAACGAAAATATAACCGTTATAATTGTTATCGATTCGTTTATCGGTTTAGAAGTTTGAAAATAACTTTTTATTCAATTCAATACGTAGGTATAGTCCGCGCCAAACTACTAGTCCGCTCTGAAGTTGTTGCGAGCAGGTGTAGTCATACTATTTACTATGGCGACGCGATTCATTTCTATATTCAGAGCGAACTAGCAGTTTTACGCGGTTTATACTTGGTTAAAACACGCCTGTAAAGTCGTAATAACTGTGCGTCCTAATTCTGTCTTTTCAACCGCGAGAAAATTGTGAAAAACGGTCTCAGGTCATAGAACTTAAAAACATTTTCAGTATATTTTCGGATTCACTGTAATTTCAATGTATTGAAAGAACTTCAGTTTTGTAGTTCCACTGAGAAAAATACCATAAAATACAAAACTTTTTGCTCACCGATAAAATGAATATTCATTTTCAGTGAAATTTGCTTTATCCTATAAGCACTTGATTTTTTTAAACTGGAAATACGAAATCATGCTGTACATTTCCACAGATCCTCAACCTGTTCAAAATATAGGAGCCTATTTGAATTTAACAAATTCCTTACCTTCCATGGTTGCTATGCCTCTTACCTTACAAACTTCCTAACTCTTAAGGTACATTTAGCCTCAAAAGTAGATGAACAGATCCGAATTCGAGCATTGAATAATATCTAAACACAAAGAGTACCATAATTACTTGTGTTCATCTACTTTTGGAGCTGACTGTACTATTAGTTCGTTTTTTTGGAGTTTACTCCTTAAGAAACGATTTGAGTTATAAGGCCCGGTACGGAAATTTTATGAGGAGTAAAATCAAGTGTAACACGAAAAGTTGAGGCGTAACGTAGAAAGAGACAAACATATATATCTGTAGGATTGAACGTGTAAAAGAATGAGATGGAATACATTACACAGCGTATCTCATTCTCGGGGTCTCCTCTTTGCGCGATACTTCGTAGTCGCACTGTATAGTTCACTACCTCCAGTCTGAGAGTTGAATGTGTGCGTATGTTTGTACGTGTGTGTTGCGCGCCTGCGTATTACGATAATTACAGTATTTAAGAATGATATTATAATTCAAAGTGAAAGAAATCAATCATCCTAAAATTAGATTTGTATAAATTGAACAAAATTATTATTATTTATATTATTTTGTAACATACTTTATGTAATACGCATTATTGAAGTAATATAAATAATCCGAATAATTACATATATATGTTTGTTTCTCTTATCATTTTAGCAGATGCGTTCATTTACCCTTTTTTCTATTCGATATATATCATAATTATCGTTCGTAAGGAGTAAACTCCAATCGTGCGTCGTAGCTGACACACACACACTTTTTTTTTTTAAATATACCCAAAATAAAACTTTATTTAATTACCTGTCTTTCGAAATTCTAAATGTTTTTGGCACAAAATCAAATAATAAAGTATTTTTTACAAATGTATGGATTATCTGAATTTTATAAAGACATAGATTTATATAACAAATAATTACTTGCTTAGATTCGTAATTCTATACAGCAAGATAGATAGGCACGTTAACACCACTATCCATAGGTCATACGGCCACAACAAAAGTAAAGAATCTAACAAATGCGGCACGTCCATCCTCCTCCATAATGCAGTTAGCGCAAATTGCATCCTGCACAAGTCGTGCAGGATGCAATTACTATAATTAACATACTAATTGCAGGAAAAATGCAGCGCCGTTGCTTCTTAGAACCGACCCGGGCCACTTCAACTTGATTCCCTCCGACTTCACTTGATTCATACGAAGTCTCGTCACTTGTTTCAAGAACATACGATTCAAAGTTGACTGCTTCACGTCTTTGTTGTAGGTTATTGCAACTGACCCGAATTTCCCGTTATACACGGCCTTGATCTGAGGTAAAGTAGGCTCATATAAGTAATATTTTACATGTATCTAAATATATATAACTCAAAGGTGACTGACTGACATAGTGATCTATCAACGCACAGCCCAAACCACTAGACGGATCGGGCTAAAATTTGACATGCAGGTAGATGTTATGACGTAGGCATCCGCTAAGAGAGGATTTTGATCAATTCTACCCCCAAGGGGGTAAAATAGGGGATGAAAATATTACTTCGTAACGCGAGCGAAGCCGCGGGCAAAAGCTCGTGTAACATATACCTATGGATTTTTGTAATGAACAAGTATTTTGAATTATAGGTTAAAAGATATGTATAGACAAAAGATATTAAAACTGTAATGTGATCGTTTACAATTTGACAAATTTTTCATCATTGAAAAAAAATTTGTACACAAATTATTATAAATAGCGGGAATTTATTATACAAAATAAATTGTAATCTTACTTTACATAAACTATGAGATACAGCGAACACACCTTCATGTACTTACATGTAGAAATATGCGTAATGCAACATTTTTATATTATAAAAAAATAACCTCTCGCATACTCTAGATAGTATTCCGAAAGTAGAAATATTCATCATCTTCCATTTAATGCAACCATTTAAAATCCCTTTAAACTCAAATAAAATTGCGTGAAAATAATTGCACAACAATAAAATCAGCTTAAAAATATTTTATATTAGTAAATGTTTTTCGCGCACGAACCAAACCTATCTCGATATTATATCTAACGAGATATTTACCGACATGCCTTGCAAGGTTCAATGTCGAAGCAATTGTTTAAATAAACCGGTTCCGTAACACTACCATTCACATCCGTGCGAAATACCAAAAGTTGCGTCATCATTTGTGCATGAAATGTAATCGTCAACCCATTACTTCTCCACTGCTCGTGGAGCAGAGCTCGTGACACATAGCTGGAGGGGATAAATCGGTAGTCGATAGTAGACAGGATAGTAGGGATTAGGGTATAATCAACCTCGCTGGCCAAGTGTGTACTAGTAGACTACACACACTTTTGACATTTTTTTTAAAGAAAATAAGTGCGTAGGCTTCCTTACATCTCCGGTTGCGTTCCGTTGTAGATCCCCGAGTCCTCTTAGCAACGCCGAGGACGGCCACTGGGGGGGTTTTAGTGCGGTAAAAATCCCATGTAACTATGTGTCGCTCCCACGGCACCGGGTACCTTTTGTAGATTTCCCCCTCGATAACAAAAAAAGGCTTCCTTACATGCTTTCCTTCACCGTTAAAACAAATGATATATCATTTATAATACGTGCGTGAATTTGACATATCGAATCCCTAGATATCAAACCTCAGACCCACAATTGAGAAACCGTATTTGAAACCATAAGGATATCAATGCTATTATTTTTAATTTCAACGAAATACAATACTTTCAATTGAATATTTCGATTAGTCGAGATTATATGACTATCGACAAATTAATTGTTTATTTGAACGCTACACCGCCGGTAACCGCATTATCAGCGAAATATAATTCATAACTCATTTCGACTAATCGTAATATTTGATTGTACTTCACTGCATAGTCTCTTCAATGATAATGTTGACATGTAGTACACCGCCAGTCGTCAGCCTTGTGTCACGTATATTCAGAGCTAAAAACCTCGAATTCAAATAATTTAAAACAATATCCAACCTACTTATAGCGCCCCCTACCGGTAAATGTCATTATCGTTTTTCGTGCAGCCTGTGTACATTTATGATTTTTCAAAATAAGAAATAAAATAAGTAATTTATCGTAAAAAATGTTAATTTATAACAAATATTTCAATTAATAATTTATAAAAGACGTAGGTGTGATATATTGTGCAGAAAAGTTACAATGGAAAATAAAGAATTTTGACGAAATTATTCTGAAGACTTGTACTAGGCGGCCATTACGAATGCAGTCGCAAATTGAAAATGTATTATTTTCATTTATTAAAGATAAGATGATAATCTTATATGTTAATGAGGAATGACAAGGTAAATTTTTACATATATATTTTTCCAAGCAAAGGATTTTTAGATTACCATATTGTTCTGTAGCAAGGAATTTGACGTCTTATGTTCATTAACTAAGCTTGTCACCTATTTAGGTGATCTCGCTTATTTAAATCCTTATATAAATCTCGCTTATATAAAGCTATGAACATAGAAATAGGGTGCTATTTAGCCCCGTGCATGGGTACTAACCCGTTTATACTGAGTATTTACTCACATAAAAGAATCTACTATTGAGTAGAATATACCTAATAGGTATTCACCCGTTCAAATAAGGTTATGACCCTTACATATTGGATATTTACCTACATTACAAGAAATAGGGTGCTATTTAGCCCCGTTCATGAGTACTAACCTGTTTATATTGAGTATTTATTCACATAAAATAATCTACTATTGAGTAAAATATACCTAATGGATATTCATCCGTTCAAATAAGGGACCCTTACATATTGGATATTTACCTATATAACAACTATAATAAGATACTACTATTAAGTAGACGGATACAACGGATATTCACCCATTCTAATAGGGTATGATGTCCTTCACATCGGGTAAATAACCCATATAACAAAATACTAATAATCAGTAGATAGACACAACTATTACCATCGATTGGGTGTAATGATTTTAATGAATGAACATTTTATTGAAGAATCATTCAGATTAATAATGTACATGATACAGGATATAGAGATGACAATTTATATCCTTTTGTAATACTCTAGAAGAACCTAAATTTGGTTTAACCATTCATAAGAATTTGGTATCTAGGTAGATCAGCATATTAAAGAGTAATTTACTAAAGGGACTATCTATCTATCTAGATGGTGATAGATAGACTAAAGGAAAAAATAGTTTAAAGGAAGAACACTAGCCTCTAGGAAACTGTGGGACGGATAACACATGATTAGACTTTAAAAGTTGCACAAGTCGCAGTTACTATTGTAGCTGTAAAGAGTCAAAAGCCATGCCACATCAGGCGAATGCTTACTGCTCTCGAGCATTTGACATGATTGTTTCTTAATAATTTTAAATTATTTGCCTTTATAAAGATAATTTGCTATCAATTATCTTATTACTGGTGCTGGTCATTTATTAATATATAATAAATAATAAGAAGAAATTTCATAGTACAAGTACTGGAACAAATGATCGGCAAAATGGTTTAAGAAACAATGATTGTTCAATTCATATATATATATATAGTACAATATTTTATAATAACAAATATAACGAAGATATTTACACTTCATCCTATGATAAACTTCATCCAAAAGTTTGAGATACTCATACCAAATAGGGTCATTATCTGACTTACAACAAGCCTCATGCACAAATACCTGTATCACAGAAAGGCTTGATCGAAGTTTCCTTTGGAATAAATCTTCAATCACAACAGATTTTTAGGTGAGTGGTTAATAATGTGGTCGATTATAATTATAATTTTAAAGACCAGTTGTAACAAATAACTATTGACCCAAGTTTTGCAAGTGGTTAGCTTTAAGAGTCTATTTGTATAAACACTTAAACTCATTATTTTCAAGGAATGAAGATTTTTTTTCAAAATATACTCGGTATGTGTATAGAAAGACTTCTCACATCAGTGGTAACATATTGTTTACTCTTAACCAATTTTTTACAATATTTTTACTTTACCAACACCTGATGATGGTGATGTTGGTTTATATTGAATATCTTGGTCTTAATCTTGAGCTTTAAATAAAGCCTGGCATTCCACTCACTACTTACTATTGTTTTCAAGAATGCATATTTGGATACTAATTCATGATTACCTTAAACAGTGTTTACATGTCTATGGTTAAAAGGAAATTCTATGCATTTCAAGTTCTTTCCTTTGGTTTGAGCAGAACACTATATTTATGTTTTTACTAACCTTTTAAAAGATACAAGACCATACATAACTGATTAAGATCTAGGGACATTGTGTCAGTTATATATTTATATAACATAGTTCCTATTTGAAATGTCATAATATTGGACAAGGAACAATAACGACACTTAGTAATTTAGGATCATAGACATAATAAGCTATATCATTCTTTAGGATTTATTGGTTACTTAAAAGATAGTTTGATAATTGGAAATAATACAACTGTTAAGGTTGTTCATTGTATTATACAAGGAATAAATAAATAAAAAATCAAATTGCTTTACCATTAGATAAAAGATTAAAAATCAACACAAGGGTGAAATAAAAAGAAAAAAAAAATAAAAAAATATATATAATAATAATATTAGAAAATAAAAATTATAATAAATGCAAAGATATGTATATGTATATATGTATATATAACAATTTTAATAATGTTTATCAAAATACTATCCCTCTTACAGATAGATATAATTACAGGTGGTAGTTGTCATATTATTTTTATTATCGGGACACAATCAGTTATGTAACATATGGTCATTATTCTCGGTATTTTTGTTATTTGATTTAAATAACAAATCCGATCAACTATTTAAAGTTAAATGCAGCGTTACTTGTGCTTAAAGATATTTTTTCAATAATCATCTTCAACACGGTGAAACCCTAATACGTGTAGGCAACTCCACAGTTATTTCATATAGAAACAGCATGGTGTTTAATACCCACATTTAACATCAATAATATCAAGGCACATATTGGATTTATTAAATACCCAAAAAATGTTTTTATTTCCCTAATACATTCAATAATTTCAGAATGAATTTGCTATCACTAAATCAAGATTATACATTGCGAATTAACATTTTGAAGGTTTTTAAATAGATTTATTTACTAGGAAACCTACAAGAAGTATGACTTACATGTCATGACTAAGGTTATACTATTTAAATGGAAATATTCATTTTATTTCTAATAAAATAATTGTTGTTAAAGATTATCTCTGAACGGTTGGGGAGTTTGTGGTAGTATCAGACTGGTCCAGACAGTCCTAAAAAATAGTATTAAAAAGATAATAATAATAATAATAATAATAAATAAAAATAAATACACCTTTCGTTTTGGAAGGGTTGCATTTTGGGTCTCATATGAATTTAAAAAAAAAAAAAAAAAAAAAAAAAAAAGATCTAGATCCATTTGTATTTCGTCAACGCTTTACCCTGTAGGTTACTCGCTTCCTCGAGGAGCGTTTCGTTTCTATACACGAATCTCAAGATTTTGTTGCTCTACAAGCAATGTTAGACGCAATAATGAAAACGTGATGCTGGTGCTTATAATATTTTGGCCTAAACAGTGTAAATAACTATTAGATTAATAGATCTATCAGTAGACTGGTTACAATATTCTTTTCATTTGGATATATATATATCTAGAATTATTTTTGTTCTTAAAATGCATATTTAGGTTTTCTATCCTCCATATCCCAAGTATGCTATTAGTTGGGATAGTTACATCTGATGTATAAATATTTTTAGCGAGTTACTCGTAAGTGTAAAATATTATATATTATTTGGTGGAGATGAAGATACTAAATACTATTTACTTTTTTTGGTTATTGTAATTACTCATATAGTAAAAAAAAAAAAAAAAAAAAACAACAATAATAATATATGAGTAATATATATATATATAAGTAATATATAAAAACATTAGATATCGTATATATTATGACGTTCACTTGGTGTAAGCCCGTGAATGCCATTATTACTACCGATTCGCCTACATCTGAGTCGAGACTTCTAAAAAGTATACATAAACATAATAATAACATTATTGTATATTAACCAAATTGCTTGGCGGAAGATATTGTATATTAAACTGCCACATGAATTTAAACCTTACTATAACCAGTGTTCAAACAATCTAGTATTACCATTATTTCATAGTAATCATAGTATTTGTCCAGCACATCCTTAATAAAATTACCTAGATAGGCCTAGTAACACTTGAGAGTTACAAGAATAAGTTTATTTCTTTTATGTAATCTTATAATACAGTGACCTCCCAGACGACAGTTTCTAGATTTTACCAACCACGGAGGATGATGGCATTGATATATCATTTTTTACAATACATACCATTAGAGAGCACGCTTTACCACGCTGCTACGCTGACGTCTAAACATATGAGTGTCAGTTAAGACCCTCTTAGATGGATAGCTGAATGGATCAGATCTAAGTTCAATTTTGTAGTAGAGACGTTACATCAAACGTATACTTGATAACTGTAATTAATATTTAAATAGATATATTAAATTAGGAATTTTAAAAATAATAGGATTTAAATGTGTTTGTATCTTGTTTAATAGACTCGTTATTTTACAAATCTCTAAACATCTACATGTCAACATTATCATTGAAGAGACTATGCAGTGAAGTACAATTAGAAATTAAACGAACTTACCTAAGTGAAGTTCCAATTTCAATTGTACGAACTGCATAGTCTTGAAATGATATTATAACCCACCCACCCATACTTATATACGATAAGTATTACCCATAATATCATCTATGTTGTAAAATAATCGAGCTAATGAACTTACATCTTGACCCCAGGATCTCTAAACTAAATGACATTTACCGGTAGGGGGCGCTATAAGTAGGTTGGATATTGTTTTAAATTATTTGAATTCGAGGTTTTTAGCTCTGAATATACGTGACACAAGGCTGACGACTGGCGGTGTACTACATGTCAACATTATCATTTCGAGACTATGCAGTTCGTACAATTGAAATTGGAACTTCACTTAGGTAAGTTCGTTTAATTTCTAATACTTTCCACACATTTTGGCGTTTGAATTATAATAGAAACATCGCTTATTACAATCATGTCCCCCACCTAGAGATGAGCAGAGGGTTTAAACCCATCGGGAATAAACCCGGTTTTCACCCGGTCGTTGGGAAGAAATAGGGTTTAAACCCGAAAATGGGTTTTTATTCGGGTATTTACTATTTTCATGCATATCTATCTTTTTTAAGCGAAATTATTACTTTGATGATGATACTGTACTAAATATGCATTGTAAAAAGACATTTACAGCGCCAAAATGCCATTTTATCACGCCATTATAGAAGCAGACTTAAGTAAGAAGCCAATCAGCCTATGCTTTTGATGCAAATTTCAAACAATGTCCACGTCCCGTTGTTTTCTAGAATATAATATCCTCTGGCCGCTATGACAACAAATACTAAAAATTAAAAAAAAAACATCAAAATAAATGGGAGACGCCATAGAAGGACCCGCTATTTTTCAGCATATTTCGCTTTATCTATTGAACCGTAATACGCGGACAGTTCAAATTTTAACAAGACATTTACGTCTATGGTTGCTATGAAAAAATATATGACAATTGGGTGGTACGGAACCCTCGTTGTGTGAGCTCGACTTGTATCAGGAAACGTGTATGTTTCCTTGATAAAAAGTAGTATATGTCGTCCTCTGTCTACATTATACAAAATATTTATTATAGGGTGAAATTTTGAAATGAGCCTTCAGGACCGAATCCTAAACTATAAGGACCAGCTAAAAAAGCTGAAGAGACTATGCGATGATGGAATTTTACAGGGTGTGATTTTTTTTTAAATGAACTCGAGAAAAAATCTAATGATGCAGTTTTAGTTTTTCTCACAATTGGCCTTGTAACTCCTTTCCTTTTTTTTTAAACATCTATCTATAAAAAGTGACACTTTGGTACTTTAGACAAATATAAGGACACCTTAACTGTCAAAATTTATCTAACCAGATGCGAATGTATTAAAAAGATTTACAAACATACAAAATATGCGCGAAAAACATAACCCTTCTGTGGCAGTCGGGTTAAAAAGTAGGTAAAACCTCAAAAATAAAACATTGAAAATGTAAAAACGTTGAAAATACCGTAGAAACTTCTAGTATATCTATTCAATAAATATTTGAACTATTTTAAAAACTGTCTACATATTTTATGAAAGCATTTTTAAATACCCTGTGGGAGGGTATAAACGGGTCTTTATCGGGTTTAAACCCAGTACTGGGTTTAAACCGGGTGTTTTGCCCATCTCTACCCCCACCCTAGTTTTTTTTTTCTATATCGTGGGTGCTCTAGACGCATACATAAGCATTCACCCCCAGAAAATAAATCTAAATTTTTCATTTAGGTATTGATTTGGTCGGGGATCAAACCTGTAATCCACTGCGTGTCAGACCAATATGGTAACCGCTTTGTCATGCAATTCGTAGAATTTAAAACATTTTTTAAAACGTATAATATTTTGAAATATTTACATTAATTTATTATTATGAACAGGTTCAGTATAAAGTTTTAGTTGGGAAATGGAGACTAATGAAGCGAGAATGTATTGTGATTGCAAATTAATGTATAATAAATTGCAAATGACGTGCAATCGTGTGATGGTATTTGCATTTTGTAATTTTAAGGTTATTTCATAAATATAAAATTAAAATTTTGTTGATAGGCACTTATACTATTATAGACTTCATCATTTTTCATGAATATTTTTGAAAACTTTCCTTATATTCTTGATATATCGTATCTCATTCTGAGAGGAGACACGTGCCCAGCATCGTATTTTAGGGTTCGTACACAAAACTGCGATGCGACGTCGCATCGCAAAAATCTGCGAGCTCCCTCGACGCATCGCAAGAACTTGCGAATTGATTCGCATCGCACAGTGGTTGTTGTTGTTGGTCACCCTGAGAGACGCTACGCCGCACGATATCGCATCGCAGCAATTCGCATCGCAATTTTCTGCGTTGCGAATTCGCATCGCGTCGCATCGCAGTTTTGTGTTCGAGCCCTAATTAATGATGAATTTTGATATAATGTCATATATATCTTCTGTTTTACCATAATGTTGACTTTGGTATTCATACAATAAGGTTGAAAATAAGACGTTATTTTTTTTGAAATTGTCAAAATTGTCAAATTCAGATCATATGATTGCTACTTTGCTACTATATATTATACCTACAAACTCCTTCTTAGTAGACCTACCTTTATTGTCGCTGTAGTGCCGGAATAGGGCTACGATATATCTGCCTGTCGTAATAGGCGAATAAAACGGGGCTTCCGGGGTTAACACGTTTAGAGGACTCCGGTTGCGTTCCGTTAGAGATCCCGGAGTCCTCTTCGCAGCGCTGAGGATGGCCACCGGAAGGGATTTACTGCGGTAAAATTCCCACATAACCCCGTGTCGCTCCCACGACACTAGGTATCTTTTGAAGGGTTCCTCGAGAACGAACACAAGGTTTTTTATTTAAAAAAAAACGCTTTCTTCACTCATTCCCACACCACCCACACTAGGATTCCCTGTGTCGTGGGTGCCATGTACACACACATAGACAAATACACAAACACCCAGACCCAGAAACAGAAATCTAAATTCATCATTTAGATATCTGTCTGGCCGGGGATCGAACCAGGGGCCCTTTGCGCCTCAGACCGGTATGGTGACCGCTCCGCCACGCGGGTCATCTACTCTGCTACACCTTTCAGACAGTTTAAACCATATAAATAGTGACACTGCGGTCATTAACCCAGTTGTACTATGACCATTCCACCTTTACTACAGTTAAGCAAATAGTCTCAGGTTTGACTTTCCGGTTAGCCCAATAGCGGTAATTGTCAGGCCTTTGTGAGATAGCTGACACTCTCGATTAGGGCTGTCAACTCTACATCATTTAATCTCTCGTTTTAATGTAATACGCGTAGGAGTATGTGTATATGTGTAATAATCATTGTAATACGCACTCTCGTTGTATGTGTGCTGTATTTTTGTACATTTATAATGTATTTACAAATTAAAAATAAATTACATACGTGTCAAATAGATAAATAATCTAATTTAAATGTTATGAATAAACCATGCGTGCATACTACATCTTTTAATACCAGAAATTACACAAAATTAAAAAAGGAAACATATATTTACATGTTTTTTTTAATGTTTTATTTTTAACTTTGAGGAATGCGTTATAATTTCATCATATACAAAAAGTAGTGTTAACCCTACGGATGCCCCACTTCATCAGGCAAAAGATAAATGTAGTGCGACTGTGAACGCTGGTTTGGTTTCTTTGATATGAGAGTCCTATTTTTATCTTTTTGTCTTATTGTTGGATGATCTTTTATGACTTACTTTGTGTGTGTGTTTGAATGTAGCTCTCATTTTGGGAATTGTGTGATATATATGTTTCATTTACATTTTCACACATAGAGCGTGTCAGACACGTGCCTTCGTAAGCAAAAAGTATTCTTCTACTAGATGTGAATTTATATCTATGGTTACAGATAGTCCGGTTAAACCAAAAATATAGGTAAAGTTACAATAATTGGCATACAGCTGAAAATGTGTACCGACTTTCAGAACAACTTACAAATAGGATGCGCCGCTACATCCCTCTACCCTAGAAATCCTCGGAAAAGTATGTCTCCTTTGCCACACCATTCAAACCACAACACAATTTCATAAATTCGAAATTTGTACATAATTACGTAAATATTAAAATTTAGTTCAGTGACGTATGACGTAAATGCAATAACACTCACAACGCTACATTTCATTACACGCAATTAATGTATAACACGGAAGGTATTTTGAAATTACTTCACGCGAAATTTTGCACTAGTTATTTGACTGTGATGGCACCTCATCATCATTATCATCATCATCATCATCATCAACCTATTAGTGTCCCACTGCTGGGCACGGGTCTCCTCTCAGAATGAGAAGGATTTGGCCATAGTCCACTGCGCTGGCCAAGTGCGTATTGGTAGGCTTCACATACCTTTGAGACTATATTTTTTTTAAACACTCAGGTATGCAGGTTTCCTCACTATGTTTTCCTTCACCGTTATAATAAGTGATAATTAATTTCTAATACGCATATAATTTCGAAAAATCAGAGGTGCGTGCCTGGGATTTGAACCGTGGACCCCTCGATCGAGAGGCCGAGTTTCTAAACCACTAGGCTATCACTGCCTTATTACTGATGGCACCCATGTGACACTTATATTCTTATTTATATCAGCAGTTTTACAGTACTGCGTTCGTTCAGGCCTGATATGCTAAAACAAACATACTACTTGATAGAATCTTTCAGAAGTTCAACTTAGAAGGTACTATTATGGTACTACCACTATATTTATTTGTACCTATAAAACAGTGTTACGCGCTACTGCGTTCAGTTCAAAGGGTGTGGTAAGCAATTTTCCTCAGTGATAACAACACTCATGTAGTGCTCCAATTGTAACTAAAAGTAGATGCCTATCCAATTCTAACTAAAAGTAGATCTATATATGGTGGACGTATTATAGAAAACAACTTATTTATGCCTTATATTAGCAATAATACGCTATTATGTTTCGGAAAATCGAACACAAACTTGCCTATTTCACATATCTATTATGCATATCGCTTAAAACGTTAACTTAGTTCTCAGAAATTGCAAAATTTGGAATTCTATGACTTCAAAATACTCCCATTCTGTTTCTAGTCAGTAACAAAAATGTTGACATGGCAGTTGCCATTTAATAATGTGAAATGTGCTCCCGTTTACTATTTCAATCACAGAAAAAATAAATCGATCAATCACACTCACGAAATAATTGAAGAAATAACACTTTAATTAACTAACACTTAATTTACACTTGCATTACAAATAACACTTTACATTACAAAATAAGCTACGGAGAACGTGACGCAAATAAAATAATACACGCATAATGAGACCACATTATTTTACTTTTGAATTTTGCGCCGCTCGATAGGTTTGTTCTACTTTTGCGCCGGATCGCTGTTTACGCAAAAGGCATACAAACGTATACGATAAAATACACAAGCAGCGTATTCAAAATAAACAATGAGGCAATCTCTTATCCAGTAAACCACATAGTGAAAGGCACAATCATCTAACGCTCTAATATTCAGTGTAGACTTAACCCTTTACTTACGATAGGTAAAAACGGATTCTGCTATTTATGATTCATATTGCAATAAATATTACCGAATGGAAGTGTATATATTCTAAAGCAAAATCTATATCCACCCAACTATAATTCAGTGGAGTTGCGATTAAAAATATGTTCTCAATGTATTCTTTAACTTATTTCTTTATATTTTTATAATTCGTAAAATAGAACATGAAATATATTACAGAAGTAGCAAACGAGCTTGCAATACACCTGATAGTAAGTGGCTTCTGCTGGCTATGGAAATCCAAAAAAATCCCATGCCCAGACAGAATTAGAGCCTAGCTAAGATTGATAATAATATACGAATAAAGAGACCACATTATTTTACTTTTGAATTTTGCGCCGCTCGATAGGTTTGTTCTACTTTTGCGCCGGATCGCTGTTTACGCAAAATACATACAAACATATACGATAGAATACACCAGCAGCGAATTCAAAATAAACAATGAGGCAATCTCTTATCCAGCTAAACCACATAGTGAAAGGCACAATCATCTAACGCTCTAATATTCAGTGTAGACTTAACCCTTTACTTACGATAGGTAAAAACGGATTCTGCTATTTATGATTCATATTGCAATAAATGTCACTGGATAGAGGTGTCTATGTTCAAAAGCAAAATGTATATCCATTCAACTTTAATTCAGTGGACTTGCAAATAAAAAATATTGTAACCATTTATTTGCTAACTTAATTTCTTTATATTTTTTTAATTCGTAAAATAGAACATGAAATATATTACAGAAGTAGCAAACGAGCTTGCAATACACCTGATAGTAAGTGGCTACTGCTGGCTATGGAAATCCAAAAAAATCCCATGCCCAGACAGAATTAGAGCCTAGCTATGATTGATAATAATATACGAATAAAGAGACCACATTATTTTACTTTTGAATTTTGCGCCGCTCGATAGGTTTGTGCTACTTTTGCGCCTGATCGCTGTTTACGCAAAAGGCATACAAACATATACGATAAAATACACAAGCAGCGAATTCAAAATAAACAATGAGGCAATCTCTTATCCAGCTAAACCACATAGTGAAAGGCACAATCATCTAACGCTCTAATATTCAATGTAGACTTAACCCTTTACTTACGATAGGTAAAAACGGATTCTGCTATTTATGATTCATATTGCAATAAATGTCACTGGATAGAGGTGTTTATGTTAGCAAAATGTATATCCATTCAACTTTAATTCAGTGGACTTGCGAATAAAAATTATAGTAACCAT
The DNA here is from genome assembly GCF_041222505.1 of Epargyreus clarus. Taxonomy (NCBI): domain Eukaryota; kingdom Metazoa; phylum Arthropoda; class Insecta; order Lepidoptera; family Hesperiidae; genus Epargyreus; species Epargyreus clarus. The sequence continues at coordinate 12,057,650 of NW_027332213.1, forward strand.
TTATTTGCTAACTTAATCTCTTTATATTTTTTTAATTCGTAAAATAGAACGTGAAATATATTACAGAAGTAACCAAAAAGCTTGCCGTCCACCTGATCGTAAGTGGCTTCTGTTGCCTATGGACATCCAAAACAACCCCAACCCTAGGTAGGATGCAGTGGGTTTCGGGTTCAATCACCGGCCAGACAGGTATACTTGTTTGTATAAATAATATTCAGGATCTAGGTCTGGGCTTATGTCGTCTTTGTGTGTGTTCAAGGCATTCAAAACACAAGAAAATCCCAATGTAAAAAAAACGCTTTCTACACTCACAGCCCCACACTACGATTCCCTGTATCGTGGGTGCTATGGACACACACAAACAAATACACAAACACACAGACCCAGAAACAGAAACCTAAACCCATCATTCAGATATCTGTCTGGCCGGGAATCGAACCCAGGACCCTCTGCGCGTCAGACCGGTATGGTGACCGCTCCGCCACGCGGGTCGAATGTAAGACTTATGAGTGTAGAAAGCGTTGTTTATTTATCAATTTAATGTGCCTAAGGTTGAATAGATGCTGTCCCTGTAGTTCCGGGACTAGAATAGGGCTACGGTATCCCCTGCCTGTCGTAAGAGGCGACTAAAAGGGGGCTTCCGGGGTTGCGGGCGGCAAGAGTGGAAGCTCGAACCGTCCAGTAAGCAACCCCGGGAAGGACGGCGGTATATGTGGTCGCATACTGTCGTGAACACCAGATGGTTTGGGAGGAGCGAAAACTGCTCTCCCAGGGCAGAGCCCGATCGGGGCATCGCGCTTGGAGGACTCCGGTTGTGTTCCGTCGGAGATCCCGGAGTTCTCCAACAAGCTATGAGGACGACCACCGGGGGGGTTTTAGTGCGGTAAAAATCCCACATAACTCGACGTCGCTCCCACGTCGTCGGGAACCTTTTGAAGGTTTCCCCCTCGATAAAAAAAAAAGGTTGAATAGATGCAATATCGCCACCACCGGATTCCGCCTCGCATCGATAGGGTTAAATCCTTTCCAACATGGCTCCCTGTGGCCCTCATCCGGCCCAATCTGAGTCTAACTGTATTACATGGCTTCCGATATTTTTCGCCGGATTTATTGCCCGGGCCTACGGATTTACAGCTTTGACCGAAATGCTTACCCACAGCATTTTGTTAGCTTTTTATTGGCAATTTGTTACCTTGTGTATCTTTTTGGGATTCGTTATTTCGCCCACAAATTGAACACTTGACATCTTCGATTCTTACGAGGATTCCTTGAAATAAAGCGGATTATAGGGCAAAGGATCAAGGTTTTACGATAAGGGTTGTATAGAAAACCTGAACATCAAAAATAAAGTAAAGCGTGTAACGTTGTTTCATGGTATTGTTGTATTTTTATGTCGTGCCGTATTTTTATATCGTCTACAAAACGGTCTATGATGACTTTTTTACTCATTCACGACCCTCTGTGTGTATACCATAGATACATACAAAGACCATATCAATTAGGATTAATTTGGCATTTTGAATTAATTTGGCATTTATATACCTATATTTAAGCAAAAAACAAAACTAGAACTTGAAGGTGGTAGATCCCTTTGTGGTTCGGCTCCGGCGGCACCACCGCCACACCTATTTCTATAACAGCTGTGTTAACTGCTGCTGTGTTCTGGTCTGAAGGGTGTGGTAAGGGAGACATACTTTTCCGGGGCGTTCCGGCTTAGTCCTCAGGGGTAGCGGCGCATCTATGACCGACCTCACGTAGGAATATCGAATCTAATCTGGGGTTGATTACAGATGTCCATGGGCGGCCGTAGCCACTTATCATCAGGTGGACTGCATGCTTGTCTGCTACTCCCATATTACCATACCATATGTGAGTACGTCATTTATATACCTATATCTAAACAGAAATCGAACCCAGAACACTAATGTTACAACGATCAAACTTTTACTATATTACACATGTTTTGATCTTTAAAATCATATCTAGCAATTATAACTAAATACAAAAAGGAAACTTCGACACGTGACCCTAATACTAGTGAACATATAACATACCATGTTATTTCTGTAAATTAGAAAAATGGACCTTTGCCCCGAGTTATCGGTACATAGGCACTACACAATATTTACAGTATTTTCTCATTTCGTATCGACACTTGTTCCATATAAACAGTTAGTGCGTGGGCGAACGTATCCAGGTCAGTAAACTTTGTTAAAGGTGTAGATGATAACGCGATAGTCTAACGATGTCAGGCGATATGGAGCCAATTTACGTGGTATATAAGTGTCTAGGTAATTTTTTTTTTTTTTTATATAATATTGGAGTAGCAGACGAGCTTGCAGTCCACCTGATGGTAAGTGGCTACTGCCGCCCATTGACATCTGTAATCAACCCCAGATAAGATTAGATATTCCTACCTAAGGTCAGCCACAGATGCGCTGCTACCCCTGAGGACTAAGCTGGAACGCCTCGGAAAAGTCTGTCTCCCTTACCACACCCTTCAAACCGGAACACAGCAGCGCCTAACACTGCTGTTATTAGGTAGAAATAGGTGTGGCGGTGGTGCCGCCGGAGTCGAACCACAAAGGGTTCTACCACCTTCAGAAAACAATGAAATGTTTCACTGTTTTTCAATGTTTTTCAATGAAATGTTTCACTGTTTTTCAATGTTTTTCAATGAATCCGGGAACAATGAAATGTTTTTATGTTATATGGGTTTGCTGAAGCACATTTTCTTATAAAAGGGTGTCTGCTTGAAGCCGGTCACAAACGCATTAAGGATGTAAGTGTAAGTAAAAGCGCTATGATATAAGGCAGCCGGCATCCATACCCTTCCAACAAAACGCAAGAAGTGCTTTACGCTAAAATTAGTCCGGCGGTGGTACCTCCCCGGTCTAACCATACTAATTCGTTCTACTACCTTTAATCTAATAGAAATACAAAAAATATTAATAAAACAGGTTTAAAATAGTTATGAAAAATAAATTAAATATAATAAGCTTCATCCAAATTGCTGTCCTTTGGTAGAGTCCCCAAAACGCTGGCGACATTACCTCGTTGAATACTACCTTTTAAGTTACATTTAATCTGATAGTTAATAGGATTAATATCAGACTTTCCCAACATAACTTAGGGTTAAATTATACAAAAACACAGAAACGTTATGTAAATATTTCAAGTTAATCTATTAACTTATTTTCCGTTTTGCGGACACAATTCTGTAAGGTTAATGTTTTTTATATTCCTAAGTAGGTACTTGGTCAAAAGTAGGTACTTTTGCTGAATTAACCATGTCTGTCTACGTAGTTTTGCTTTTTTGTTTCAAATACAATTTTACAAGAAAATAATTGACACATTAGTACTTTCAACAAATTCATTTATAAAAAAGAACCTGTTTTCGTACGAATGCACTTAAATTTTAACTGCTCACATAAATACTATATTCGGTACTTAAATAAACTGCAAAGGATCCATTATCCATTTTAGCCAGACCCTTTTAATATTGCAAGCTATTTCTAGCCAGAAATAGCTGCCTTATCTAAATTTAGAAATGCGGTTAGGTTCGTTTGTGATACGTACAGTGAATGGCCGAATAATGGAATTGCTCGTGTGATTATACTATGTAAGTATATAATTGTATTTCTAGGATTTATATGATACGACGAAACGAGTATATTTGCATTCGTGATAAAAATACGTTGCAAATATTTCGATTTATCTATTTTTCGATGAAATAGAATGAACAAACAAAGCTTTAATTTGAAATTGAAATTCCGAACGAGGCTGCAGTACACCTAATGGTAAATGGTCATTATCGCCAATGAACATCACGATAACGTATACAACTCTAAATAATAGTGGAATCCGACTGGAAGTCAGCCAAGACGCACTGCTAACCTTAAGGAATAAGTGAGTATTTTTTTTATAATATAGGAGTAGCAGACGAGCATGCAGTCCACCTGATGGTAAGTGGCTACTGCCGCCCATGGACACCTGTAATCAACCCGAGATAAGAGGTGCCCAGGTGGTGAAGCCCAGAGGTGGGCCGTAGATGCGCCGCTACCCCTGAGGATTAAGCTGGAACGCCTCGGAAAAGTCTGTCTCCCTTACCACACCCTTCAAACCGGAACACAGCAGCGCCTAACACTGCTGTTATTAGGTAGAAATAGGTGTGGCGGAGGTGCCGCCGGAGTCTAAGCACAAAGGGTTCTACCACCTTCAAAAAGTTTAGTCAAGTTCCTTAAGATTGTATACTGGTTCGCATTGGGTCAATACATATATGTTAATGGCTTAGTTCTCAGGGGTAGTGGCGCATCTGTGGCCGAACTCAGGTGGAAATATCTAATCCTATCTGGGGTTGATTACAGATGTCCATAGGCGACAGTAGCCACTTACCATCAGGTGGACTGTATGCTCTTCTGCGACTCTTATATTATAAAAAAAAACTTATTTCTAGATGCATTACTTTATCAAAGCACTGAATTGAACGGGCTTATTAAGTCTGCCTTATCAACCTTCATATGAGAAGTCAGCATTGCAACAGTGTTACCGTAATAAAGATATCCCACCTAGATTCTAAATCCCTTTCAAATATTAGATGATTTAGTTACACTGCACTGACATAAGAAACTAACCTAAAATCGATATAAACTTACGTTATATACCGTACGAAAGATAAAAATCCATCCAACATTTCGTGTCCCAAATGGCAACGCCGTGCTCGATCATGTCTACATCATACGGCTGATAAAGTGCACAGAATATAGTGGCATTACCATACAAATTCCGATATTCGTCTCTGCCCCACATAAAATCTATCCGAGATATAAGGAAGGATACCAAACGTCGTGAGAGCGGATGCTCCAACGTTGATAGATAAAATACGCGCAGGAAACTGAAATATATCGTCAGTGCTCGTAGGTAAGGAATATAGAAAATGGAAGGTGCTTACAAATGGATTTATGAAAAATGTGAATAAGAATTCCTGTCTTCGCATTAAATACATGGTAACCGTGCTGAATAGCCAGAAAAAAACAGTTCTGCATTTGTAGGTGTAGGCTGACTTACATGTGACACGGCCATCTTGGTCCTCGGAATCCTCTTCCGGAAGTCTCCTCTCAGAATGAGAAGGATTAGGCCATAGTCCACCGCGCTGGCCAAGTGCGAATTGGTAGACTTATGCAGACGTATGCAGATTTTCCCACGATGTTTTCCTTCGCCGTTTAAGCAAGGGATAATTAATTTGTAATCCGCATATAATTTTGAACCAGAACAGAATTTGAACCTCGAACTCCTCGATCGAGGGGCCGAGTTTCTTAACCATTGCTATTATGTCCTCAGACGCAACAACGATTGATTACTACAATATTACATACACAATTTCTTGTAGTCAAGGATTGAGGTAGGCGTTCCATTTTTGTCCCCTTAAAACACTACATTTGAGTCCGACCTTTCAATATGTATCTTATATTATTTGATGCAGGTTTCGGTTTTCGGCAGCTGTAACTAGGGATGCAATGCGATCCCGCAAAGTCGAATCCCGCATTATTCTATGTCCTGCATGATCCCGTATATTGTTTTGATATTTAAATAAAAAAATACTTTTGTAAAACATACATGTAAAATAAACGTTGTGTTACTTATTACGAATAAACGTAACGCTGTACGAAGTAAAAAAATACAAACAGCAAATTTTCGGAATATGAGGATTTAAAAGAAATATATTTTTTACAGGCAGTTCTCAAGAGTATAAGCTTTTAGGACGTACTATACTAACGTACTATATTTTGAGCTGAAATGTTTGTGAAAACGTAAAAAGATACAAACATCAGATTTAAGGATTATAAGGTTTTAACAGAAATATTTTTTTGCACAGTCAGTTTTCTAGAGTATAAAATTCGAAGGCGCACTATATTACCCACATTTTGAGCTCAAATGAAGGAAATCGGTTATATTGGATGCATCGGTTCTTCTCTCGAGCTCAACTCTTATCACCTTGACGATTAAGGTGCGTGCTCCAAAGGTAATATTATTAGAACATTTCCAGCTCAAGTGGACAAAAGGCGTGACCCTTGAGAAGAATTACAAAGTACCGTACATATTTGTTAAATCTAAATTCTCACGTTATACTCAAGGTGAATGTCATATAAAGCCGCGCCTCTAAGCCTTGTTTGCTCTCACGACAGCATTGGAGCGTATACTCATTTTTTTCCTTTATATTTAGGGGCAAATACGTCATTTTGATGGAACTAATTCATCATTATTCATAATCATCAGCAGTACATTAATTGCAGTATTATTCTTATTTAAATTGTGCAGTAAAGCAGATATACTTACAGAAGCATTCTAGCTCTGTCCTCCGGAATAACTACAAATCTGTAAAAGTTATAGTACTTCAATCATATTGGAAGTTGGTTAAACGTGGTGAGAGTTCGTCCACAGTAAGAGCTCTTACGGGATTACTTTGCAATCACGTAAACGGTAAGGAACACGACCCTCCCTAAATGTATCAACAAAATACCTATTTCTCACTAAAGTCGTACACAATGGCAGCAGATCCGCAGAAGATATATTTGCCAAGCATTGTAAAGCAGATATACCAGGAGTATTTCTGCAAATCTGCAGAAGATAGGATATCAATCGTATTTGAGGTTAGTTAAACTTGATTGGTTGGGTTGTCCATCCTAAGAGCTCTTACGGGATTACTTTGCAATCATATATACGGTAAGAAACGCGACCCTCCCGAGGCTTATGAACAATTTTTTTATTTGTCACTAAAGTCGTACACAATGGCAGCAGATCCGCAGAAGATATATTTGCCAAGCATTGTAAAGCAGATATACCAGGAGTATTTCTTCAAATCTGCAGAAGATAGGATATCAATCGTATTTGAGGTTGATTAAACTTTGTCAGGGGTTGTCCATCCTAAGAGCTCTTCCGGGATTAGTTCACAATCATATATACGGTAAGTAACGCGACCCTCCCGAGGTGTATCAACAAATACCTATTTGTCACTAAAGTCGTACACAATGGCAGCAGTTCCGCTGAAGACGTATTTGTCGAGCTACGATTGAAGCGCTGTAAGCCCTGTTTGCTCTGTCAACATCATTGCGACATAATCGCCTTTCTTATTCCTGGCTTATTTACACGCAAATATTTATTTTTGATGTCACAAATTAAAAAGAAGAATCGGTATTTCACCTTGTAATAAGAGAAAACGTATTCCTCTCTGTGCCTTATTTATTCGTTTGCTTTATTTTCAAATTCATTTCAAATATGAGCAAATGTATATTTATTAGCTTTGAGAAAAATATTCTGTGCTCCTACGAAAAATATGAAAATGATAGGTACGATTGCGACAAAGTTCAACAAACTTAATGGAGGCAACAATGATCACGCATATTTTTACCCATAACCAATACCAACTTAATGTATACATATATCCTATTTCGACTGAATTAATACGTCCATGTGATGAAAATATTGGTTATTATTAATTCACACGATTTATCCATAAAATGTATATTATTTATATCTCAAATACGATGCACGTTAGAGCCCATAGGTACATACTCGTAAGTAGTATTACTAATTCGCAGGGACTATCGTTGTTCAATAGTAAAGTTTAATCTTCAAAGGTGAGTAGTAGCTCAAACAGAGTCGGATTAACTCGCAATTTTTTTCAATATTCCTATACAAACTCTTTTGTAACGTTGTATTTAGTAAAAAATATCAGGGAAGAAGCTAAGCCGATTAAACTAGACTTTTTACAAAAAGTAATATAATATGATTGTATAAAAATATAGATAGGTATAGGTATCTTAAAATTTGTATAATATTGAAATACTAAAGACGCCTGTTTATTTTATCTGAGCTGATTTGTTCGATGATTTCTTTGATAAGGAACCTGTACCGCTTCTTCTCCATAACGAAACACCTTGTGAAGTGGTGGTAGTTGTATTGACATTCAAAAAGTGTTCTGTAAAGAACCTATTTTGAATTAAAAAAATTGATTTGATTTGATTTGATTTGTGAGTTTAACCAAAACCAATTATATACACACTGATACTTTAGTTATATACAACCGCAATAGATATCAAAGTGTTCAGTGGTGAATGATAGCTCAAAGAGCGAATTGCAAGTGTTCCCAAAGTTTTCCAATATCGCTACGCAAACTCGCGGCAAAATTCTTTGATAAGCGATTTATAATCATTGTGGCGTCTGCTCCCACCGCGGGAATTAAATGTAATCCTCAAATAACGAAGACCGCAAGTAATTTGCGAGGAATTCCAGCGAAACGCCAGCGGCTGCAACGATAGAGCAACTTTGAGAATAATTTTCATTTTACGATATCAACACTTGGAGCAATTATATCTTCGTCTTATAAACTTATTCGTTGTAATGATATTAAAGACAACTTTATCTGTAACACGTTGAAATGACTACAGAACCGCATAATTTGAAATTACGACAACAGCTTCAAATATGCTACCTTGTAAATGTTACCTTGAAAATCAATTTCAAACAATTCTTTCACAACAAATTTACAAATAAAGTCCTTTTTCATACTTCCCCTCGCAATCACTTTCCAACTAGTCTATTCTTAACATAATTGTCCATTATTGTTATTATTAATGGATCTTCAAAGTAATGGTAGTCTTAAACGAAGTTAATATAATTTGAATTTATACAGAATGAGCGATTACCTGCCCGAGATAGATAATTTTTCACAATCAGATGAGATCCAATTTTTATAGACGATAATACATTGTGAGTTTTTGATGAGTTCACTCTGGTTTCTTTATTGCTACCGCCCCTCAAATTACGTCATTTGTCAGCGTTTCTAAATCTCATTTTCCATGTCTTTAAGATTTCAGCGACGATATTTCAAACATTACAAATAAATCGAAGGTCTATACAGATGGAAGTATGATAGACACTGATAAATCGCATTATTACTTTAAGTGAAATATAGAAAACGCAAAATTGTAGCTTCTACTATTTTTAGAGCAATACACCTACTTACACCTACACAATAGGTGCATAAAACATAAACAATAATGTAGGATACCAGTATAAAACGACTTTAACAAGTTAACAGAGTATAGTACTGAGTTTCCTGGAAGCGAATTTCCGCATTGTAAAAGGAATAAAAAACCTGATCTTTTAATTTGGTGATAGCTTCACGCGAAATGATCCGTTGGCTACTTCCTGTTGACTTCACAAATAAGAGTTAGTCGTATTAAAAAAGATCGTCTACATAGATCTTACGGTCAATAAGTAAGGCTAATTAATTCATGGTCAAAGATCAACTTATTAAAGTATGTAAATTAAAAATGTTTTGAATTGTGCCCATTCGTAGTAAGGGACAAAAGTACTTATTTTGTGTGAAGGCTGAAGTGTAGCCAATTTAACTTTTCTGTTTAAATGTTTATTTACTGGTGAAGGTTCCTTGTTTTAGGGCGAATCCCTGGAGGGTGTATAACTGATGTAAAAAACAATTTCTTGTTTATGACACAAAAAAGGTGGTTCTATTTTCTTTAATATTTCTTTGTCTCATAATCCAGTTTATGTTTGTTGACATAAAAACAGGTTCATTGCAGACACGGGTTAGATTAGATCCATATTTTGGTAATTTGTATCTCTTAATGGGAAGTCTTATTAGTGCAGAATACACATATGGGCCGATGTAATTACCTGTATTTTTTAATAAATGCAAGAATACGACCTTCATGTTTATTCCACTTCAAACAAAATTTTAAGCACCATTTTTACAATGCTACCAATCATAGTGACAGTCCTATTGGATTTATTTTTTGGATTTAAAAAGTGTTATCTTCAAAGGCACAAGGCATAGCCAATCGCTCATTTGGCGCAACGCCATCACGGGATTACGGGATCAGTTAGCTTTTACGATTCCTTTTACGATGCGGTCATCTGTTTCAGGCGGCCTCGTTACCAAAATCTAATGATGTTTTGGTCAGTAAGTTGTCGTTTTTAACTCATGTTGTTTACATTTTGCATGCATCATTGAACTATAGCCGGTTCTATTTGTTGATATAATTAAATATGATTCGTATTGCAGGAACAATCAGCTATTCCATTTTCTGTATAAACATTCATTTCTACGTATTCCACCTTTATTAAACATTTGTAATGCATCTTGTAGAGCTGCAACGTAATCTATTTTTGATTACTAAGTATTATTTGTAATGGCAGTAAGAAGTAGCATTGGCTCATTTGGCGCAACGAAGTCACGGGATTACGGGATCAGTTAGCATTTACGATTCCTTTTACGATGCGGACATCTGTTTCAGGTGAAATTATTAACAAAATCTAATGATGTTCTGGTTAGATGTCTTTATTATTGAATATTGCCAAATATGGTATCTAGACGGATGTTTTTTGATATATGTTGCATATTGCGTTTGCTTTTACAATTCACGATACGAAGATTTTTTCTGTTTTCCCGTATATTATGCATTTAAAATATTTTTTGCAGAATCATTAGACGATCTTTTTAAATGCAAAACGAACGAGAGTAACTTAACAGTTTTATTATACTAGTTAAAGGCAAAAAAGCAACGAATTAAACGACCTATCACTAACACGAATAAGAGAAAACGTATTTCTCTCCGTATGAATAAATAAACAAAATATGCCCTAAATACTACCAGAATAAAACGTCACAATATGTATTTGGAACCAGGTAAATTTATTCGAGAATCATCACTCAAAGAAATAGAAGTGAAATTTATGTGAAACAAAATTCAAATCGCCTTTAAAACTACTACAAAAATAACTTTATTCTACGAATACGTCAAATGTGCAAATGTTTATTGGTTCATTGCTTATTTATTTCGCAAGCTGACCGACAGCAAGACTTCGTATTACTACGTAGGTGTGGCGGTTGACCTCGCCACCAGTTGACAAACTTAACCCTGTTAAGCGGCGAATATTTTCCGTCTTGACAAACTTGAATTTATTAATTGCATCATAATGTGAACTTTGTTTACAAACACAAGAATAAGGACACAAAATAATATGAGCAAGCAACATAAACTTATTAATAAAATTGCAATTAAATAGTACCCTGTACCTATTAAATTGGATCTTATCTTTAAAAATACTATATTTTCAGCGCATGCGCTAACTAGGTACAATTTCTGGGAAATTTATTGTGACGCGACGTTATCTGGATCAGTTAACCCCCAATAACTAAGGGAACCTGCAGCATATAGAGCAAACTCTACCACGCCACTATAGTAAAGATTGGTCTACGAAAAATATTTAGATCTCAACCTGCGTCTGATGTGTTCAAACTGCTCATAAGCTCTACAAGGTTTAATGTCTACCCAATTATGGCAACCAGGTCTTATGTATTCGACAAAAACGTGCATAACATTTGCCCACTAGAGGTCACCCATTCAGTAACCGATCGTGCTCAACATTGCATAACTTTGTAGATCGATTACTATCTATACAACTTACGGGGTTCTACGCACTTCATTGATAAAAGTGACTTAATAGTTAAAAAGCAAGCTAGGACCACAATCTTCTGGAAGCGTATTTTGCTTACTCACACAAGAAAAATAAACAATGCAATCTATATTACAATATACCGGCAAAAAACAGAAGTTGTACCTACAATAAAAAGACACCAAGTATAAAATATGGTACTTAATAGTCTTTGAAATAAGTCAGCAAAAATCAAGTTCGTCAAGATTTTGATAAAAGTTTCAATGGGAAATCTCCAATTCTTGTCAGGGGCGTTAATGCCCCAAGCTACAACGCTATAACCAAGAAGAAAAGACTATGTAATTTCCTTAAAAGCATAAAAATAAACAAGAACCATATCGACAATAAACATTGCTTTTGCTACCGTAATGAATCTTGCTGTTATTTTCTGATATCGAAAACCGATAAGAGGTATTCGAAGCGACACACTCACCTGTAATTACGAAGCTCTCATTGGATGAAACTGTTCGCTACTTTTTACTTTAGTGCGCTGTGAAGTGGCCAATAAACAGTGAAATGAATGGACTAAAGCGGAAACTTCTTTGTTAAATAACACTTGGTTTTCGTTTTAAACTTCTTTGACTCAATTTATATCTTCCTAATAATCTAGAAGCTACAAATAAATATATTTGGTAAGAGTATCAGCTCACTTTTTGATATCGGTTTTTTTTATACTCAGTCTGGAACTACATTGACGGAACTTTCACAAAGAGGAGAAGTGATTTAAACATCAATTTTGCATACGAAATCTATGATTATTTCCTTTATAATATTGTTGTGTATATTAATTGTTCCACTTAAAATCACCGCGACACCCTCACCTGTAATTAAGAAGCTCTCATTGGATGAAACTGTTCGCTACTTTTTACTTTAGTGCGCTGTGAAGTGGCCAATAAACAGAGAAATGAATGGACTAAAGCGGAAACTTCTTTGTTAAGTAACAGTTAATGTTCGTTTTATACTTCTTGATTCAATTTATATTTACATCTTTCTATTAATCTAGTTGCTTAATGCAAAATTTAAAAAAATATATTTAAATTTCCTCAAGTGGTAATTTAAACACGAGTATTTCAGGGCTGTATTCATAAGAACATTATGAAACTTTGGTCTATTAATACTTATACGTATAATATGCGTGTATGTATACCTATATTAATGTGAATACTTTAAATTTAAGTTAATATTATCCCAAATGTTATCACGAGGCATTTCGCTACCTAATTCTATGAATCCTTGGTACAAGCAAGTAAAAAATGATTTATGACACTTTATGACATCAATCCCAAAGAAATCCTACAAATTACATGTACAGTACGGCAAGGTTCATCACGCGATGGGTAGCAACGCACTTATAAGTGTCGATTACGTCACTTCTCAGTATAAAAACTTAATGCCAAGAATTCGAATAGGTCATTGACAATACTACGTGACTTTACGATATTACTTTGATGTTACACAAGAAATGAAGTGACAATTGCACGACCACCTTTTCAAGTAACTTTACTTGTAATAATAGCACGCTAAAATGAGTTTTTAAGTGTACATTGCAATTTTTTGTATAAATGACGTCATTGATAGCTCGAGAAGGACTTTAACATAAATGTGTCTTTGGAAACATTGGATGCCAGTTTCCTTTTCCTACGTATTACATAAAAATCCATGATACAGATTACTTCTGTTCTGTATAAAATCCTGCCAGAGTTCCACCACAGATCCGCCCTACCTCGGACTCGGACCTCGGACCTCGGACCTCGGACCTCGGACCTCGGACCTCGGACCGAACGCCTCAGATAAGTATGGTTCCCTTACCTTTAAACTGGAAGTATTATGGTGGTGGTGCTGCTGAAGTCACTGACACCATAGACACTGAGGACACTGATAAGTGAAGATGTAGATGTAAAGTTTAATAACAGGTAAAATTACAACAGCATATTGCAGTGCGGCGAGCGAGGAATGTTATTCAAAACTTAGAGACATCATGATGGAAATAACCAAGTTTAATCAAATCGCACCGTAAATTCAAATTCCCACGAAATACCTACAATATTACATTGCCACGTTCCCAGCTTCAATTCTATTTGCATATGTAACATGTAGTAATTCTAGTAACTGTAGAAAGTGACACAAGATATTCACTTTCCCTACATTACATACCTACGGCGTATGCGTAATTAATATTACGTGGTATCATGAAATTAAGGTATTCAAGTCTTAAGCCCTACGTATGTAACCGTCTGTAATAACGCGATAAAATGATAATGTTGTCGTGCTAAAATCGTTGGCTAAAATCTACTGTATGTTTTAATACATACATGATACAAATGATTTAATAAAAAACAAGTAACCCGACTGATTAAAACTGTTGTCACTTCCACAGTTTAGACGAATTCAATGTCGAAATCCGTTAAGCCCTTTTTGCTGCAGAGACTACCAAAAATTGACATATACAGTCATACATATGGTTATTTTACGACCATTTGTAGGTTATTACTAGCTGACCCGGCAAACGTTGTGTTGTCATATAAATAAAAACATGTTAAGGGTGAACAACCCGTATCACTTAGGGGTATGAAAAATAGATAGTAGCCGATTCTCAAACCTATTGAATATGCATATAAAATTTGGTGAAAATCGGTAAAGCCGTTTCGGAGGAGTACGGTAACTAACATTGTGACACGAGATTTTATATATAAGATTTATTAAGAGTAACTGATAAGTCATTGACAATATGATGGAGACTATGTATCCTCATCATCATGTCATTATATTTTCATCCATTTATCTGCATGAATCACTCTCATTATATTCCATGCCCAATTTTTTCTAGTAGATATGAAAACATTAGCATAACTTGAACACACCGTAAATCAAGTCTGATGATCAAAGTAATTAACAGCAAAAAGCGTCTCAAATCTTAATCAAATTAATTGAATCTCGCTAAATGAGGGCGCATTCTCTTTACCGAATCCACGTTTTTCCGCCATTGTCTCAGCACAAAGGCGGCCATTCGACTTTATTGTCCCGTGCTTTTGTATAAAACTGAAAATAAAAGAACGATTCCTAGGAAAATAATATGAGATTTTCCGTCCAAGTGCTCGCAAAAAGCGCGATACTTAGTGAGATTGCCACGTCGTATATTATTTGGAGCTCGCCTCTTAATTTGATGAGGCGAATGTAAAAATAGCATTACGCAGTGCGAGGTGCCTGAGGGCTTGGGGAAGGGAGACGTGAGTGCGACCACGATTTATATCGCCCTAGATATATTATTACGGCGTCATAAATACTCGGAATGGTTACGCCTTCCGCTCCAAACATATATTTCTTGAGATTTTGAGTAAATGAATTCTGAATCCCGAATTTAACTTGATTCACGGTTACGTGTTTGGAAATCAGGGACTGGTTATAGGTAGGACTGGGTAGATGCTGATATGATAGTTTGATAGTACAGTCAGCTCCAAAACTAGATGAACAGATCCAGATTTCAAAAATACCTAGCTATAGACCCAAGTGTTCTCAAGTAGGGAAATACTACCGTCAGTCCGATTTATGCCACAAGAAAGCAGCCTTACGCTCTATTTGGATTCGGTAAGTATTATTTTTAATAGTACAGCAATCAAAAACATACAAGGCTTTTATTAAGTCTTACTAAATCTTCAAGGATAGTAACAAATCGATGATCGAATAGGATAGACATAAATCTCATTTGGGATTGATTTCAGACGTCCATGAGCGGCAGGCGATTACTACAAAATGAGAAAAAATATAATCTGTAAGAACTCCTTTAAAGTTAAATTGTGAAACGGGATTATATTTCCTAACTACTTGCTAGATTTCATCAAAATTTCATTTTGCTGGTCCATAAAAGTATCTAGAGCATTCCTAAATTGATTGAATTTCTATAAAAGAAATCGATTTGCTTCTAACTGTATGGAATCACAAGAGGTGTGAGAAATCCAATAATGAGGGAACGTCTTCCAATGGGCAAATCCTGTTAACTGCTGAGGGGTCGTACTACGTATTAATGACAGTATTATGAACCAACGACAAACGTGACATGAATTAGTTATTATAATTACGGCAAATATAATTAGAAATAAGCGGTGGAGTGAATCAGGGTTCGTTTATATCTAAAGACATTATAAAACGCTCTACAATAAACTCTACACTCACAGCCCCACACTAGGATTCCCTGTATCGTGGGTGTTATGGACGCACACAGAGACAAATACACAAACACCCAGACCCAGAAATGGAAATCTAAATTCATCATTTAGATATCTGTCTGGCCGGGGATCGAACCCGGGACCCTCTGCGTCAGACCGGCATGGTGACCGCTCCACCACGCGGTCGCCACATTGAACGGACCAGACACTGACGGTGTCAGAGAATTGACGGTGTCATATTTTTATACACATTGTATTAGAGGATACATTTTGCCACGTGTCTGATACGCTTTGTATTTGTAGATGTAAATGAAATCTTAATCTTTAATACTAAACTTCCGAGTTTCAAATTATACGTACTTTAGTTCTTTCAATGTTACGTATATTATAACAGTTAATTACATAGATGTTACATGAAGATTAGAAGAGAGAGTACTCCTATTTTCAACTTGCCACAGTATAGCGACGCTATTCTGTGGTTTATTTTTGGTGAAAAACATACATTTATTTACTTATATGAGGCGTTAACACTTAGTCCTGAGGCACAAGAATTCAGTTGTATAGCATAATACAATATTTGCTCTATTTTTACTGGTACTTTCGTAGGCGACTTAGACTTATAAGGTGGACTACGAGTATATTAACATATACATCTTTAGAAGCATTAGAAGGTGGCGGTGACCATTTGATATCATAACCATACTTCACGCCCAGCGTGGTAGAGTGATCGCAATACTGGTTTGCCACGCAGTTAGTTCCGGGTTCATATTTGTCCATGACAGGACACAAGAAAAATAGCGTTATAATCCTTTATTATTATTCTCGGGTAACTATTTCTAACGCGTAAAAAATAAGGAATATTGAGACATCCTACGAAATGTAAGTAACGAGAGCAAATCGAATAATGAACGAGCATATCCCGTCGGAAAAGGGTCGTATTATCGGAATGCCGTTAGCGTTTTCGCGGTTAAATTGCTGAGGGCATGGAAAACGCGTTAACGTTGGAGATATGAAGCGTAGACGGACACGTGACGCGAATATGTAACGTAATGATAAATTTAGGTGTCTGTTCTGTTTCTAAATGTTTGTGTATTCGTCTATTTTTGACCATGGCACCCACAACACAGGAAAACACGATAGGACTTTGAGTGAAGAAAGCGAATTTCATTATTATCAGAATGCCGTTAGCGTTTTCATGGTTAAATTGCTGAGGGCATGGAAAACGCGTTAATGTTGGAAATATGAACCGAAGAAGGATGCGTGACGCGAATATGTAATACATATTATGGTTTTAGATTTCTGTTCTGTGTCTGGGTGTTCATGTATTCGTTATTATACGTTTTATAGTATTCGTGTATTAGTCCATAGCACTCACGACAAAGAAAAAACACCTAAGGTGTATGAATGAAGAAAGCCTTGTTCATTATTATTATTATTCTCGCATTATTTCAATTATTCAAAAAGGAAAATATTCATCACTATTATTTAAATAAAGGAAGATTGAGACACATCCTGCGAATTTTTCTAAATATCGAGAGCAAATCCCAGCAGAAAAGGGTCGTACTCGTATTATTGGAATGCCGTTAGCGTTTTCGCGGTTAAATTGCTGAGGGCATGGAAAACGCGTTAATGTTGGAGATATGAAGCGTAGACGGACGCGTGACGCGAATACGTAATAAGGGTGAGGTAACGTAACGCCATTTGCTGGTCTTACTCGGTTATTCCATTAAGTGCATGTGAAAATAGCCTGTTACTTTCTCATATAACGAAATGTATGACGATGTGACATTAAATTTTTATCTTATTGGCTTCTTATAGTATTAACTTCGATCGGCGTGGGCTCTTGTGTTGGCTATAACCTTTTTATGTCGTACTAGGCCAAGGGCGTCGCTAAGAGGAGTAGGATGAGCACAAGGAACGTCCCATACACCAACTGGAAAAAGATAATCCGGTGGTGACGCTATTGTATTGCTACCAGTAATGGGGAGACTATCTAATCTACCACTACCTATAAAATCACCTTCAACTGCGTGCAAGTGCGGATATTTTAAATTGGAATACTTTACTTCAGACACTCGCTTGGACTAAAACAAGTATCTTACAAAACTTACACTAGCGGACGAAGGGAGGAATTACATTTTAAACTTTTTAAAGATTGTCCTCTTGTCAATATTTGATTGATTACAGGACGCCAAAAGTTTAATAAGCTTCCAAATTATATTGATTGAGGAGGACTGATTTGACTTTGATTAAGATACCAGAGGGATTCCGGGATCAAACGTATTTTTAATTATTTAGTTATTCTAATCGAAGTATACTTCGATCTGTAAGTGTGACTTATTCGAAGACTTTATAATTCCATTTTACGAGACCGTATTATTGACATAATAACGAACAAAAAATTCTAGAAAAAAACTCTATTGCAAAATTTATTTTGCAGCTCTCCCAGTTTAAGTTTAACAATAAAAATCATCATTGAAAATTATCATCAAAAATATCTTTTATTATCCTACAGGTGCAAGTGACACAGAAACGACGTCAGACACGGAGGAGAGTGCATTACGCCTAGTATCGCCTTATTTACGAATACTTTATTATTATTATTTATAATATTTATGAAAATAAATTAAAAGGGCGCGGATATGGGGTATCACGCCCGCCACCCCTTCCGTTTGACCTCCATCTAATAACGCTCGTAAATTTAATCAAAACCATAACTTTACAGACTAAACAACTATTTAGCCTTTCATAAACACACATTTTGCCCGAGTATCGTATTTAATATTCAAATTGCTAACTACAGGAAATCAAACAACAAAGTGTAATTAAATGCAAATAAAGCGGATTAAAATGCGCTAAAATTAATTAATTCAGCGGAACAGAGATATATTTTTATGGATATCCAATAACAAACTGACACTTAATATTATCTACCTAGTAATAGTATTTAGGTAGTATGTTCGTTATATCTATAAAATTACATTTCCTCAATCTTTTATTGGTTTACTTTGTCAGGATGCTAAAAGTGGAGCCAATAATATTAGTAGCGATTATGTTAAATTCGGCGTGAGAAGATGCGGATTATAAAAATTCGCCAAAGTTCAGTGACCTAATCATAACGGGCCATAGACTATTATATAAACAAAATTACCATTCCAACCGGTTACGTACAATAAAACTTAACGATACTGCCTTAAATTACAACTTTGGTTATTTCTTTATATCATAGTTACCATCTACTCGTATATCTTCTTATCATCGATATACTACTAATAAAGACGCTTCTTATGTAATAGTTACAACGAGCTGTAAAATTTAGCCAATGTTAAGTATTCAAGGATGCTTATAAAGATCTGTAGTCCACTTAAAAGTGACCAGAATTCTGAAAAATAAGTCAACAATAGTTTACAATTATTTTTGTTCAATCGCATAAAATCGGCATAAATAAATATGTGTATTGTGTATTTTGAAATTGTCAAATGTCGACATTTGTCAAGCAAAAGATTGGATAGATTGATTATAAATGACGGGCATAAGGGAAAAAGAATATTTAAAAATTACCAAAACTTTGAAAAAAATAAAAAGTTAAAATTGAATAGAAAGATAAACATAATACTGGAAAAGCCGCCAAAATTCTAATGACATAAACAGATTATACTAAGCGGGGAATACAAATAACTTATTTTAATTCGGATTACTTTCCGACCGCCTACTTTTCTTTTTACAAAACCGACAGATTAAATCAAACTTTGTCATACTTATCAAAGTAAAGTGCTTTAAGCAGATTTTGTTCCCAAAAAGGGATAAGAATAAGGAAATAAAAGTAACACAATCTTTTCCTACGGATTCGTTTTGTGTTTCAAGATCCACGAGATAACAATATAACTTCCTAACGTGACGAAAGTGATGAAGGTAATTCAGCTTCTGAGAATAAGAAGAGGTTATGAATAAGTATGTCAGTATAAGGTTTTATTCACCTTCATGTTGAGGTATACAGCATGTTAAACTCTTACCATGGTAATCAGAAAAGTATTCTCCTATACTGTATAGTGTATACGTATAGACGCATTTATATCTACCATAACAATGGGAGTACTAAATATTTTTTTTTTTTTTATAATATAAGAGTAGCAGACGAGCATGCAGTCCACCTGATGGTAAGTGGCTACTGCCGCCCATGGACATCTGTAATCAACCCCAGATAGGATTAGATATTCCTACCTGAGGTCGGCCACAGATGCGCCCCTACCCCTGAGGACTAAGCTGGAACGCCTCGGAAAAGTCTGAAATATAATAGAGAATAGATCTTACTTAGCACTTATACTATATACTTAAATATTTGTTAATAAAAAAATGATTAATGTCATTCTTGTTTAAGTATAAAGCAATACTTCAAAGTACAACCGAAGTTAGAGGGCTGTAATGTATAGCCCACCGCACTAGCCAAGTGCGAATTGGTACAAACACTACACAAACATTTCAGAACTTGTTTTTAAGGGCTCCCAGTAAGCGATAATTTAAATCTAATACGTACATAAATATAAAAATTGAGGTTTCTGTTTGGCGTCTTAACCTCCGACCCCTCGATTGAGAGGACGAGTTTCAACGTTTTAACTATCACTTTTACATTGCAACAACATATAATACTAGTGGTGCCCGCGGCTTCGCCCGCATTTTAAAGCAATAATATGACATACATAAAACGGAAAATTTGTACCTGCATTGGAATGACAGTGGTGCCATCTGTCGAAAATTGGTCTTACCAACTCCCAAACCCTCGTGGGCTCTTGGACAACAACTTTGCTAAAGATCATCACTTGATCAAATGCATAGTTTCCGATTCTATAAATACTTACGAATTAAAAATTAATTAGAAAAAACCTTTTCCCACGGACTAAATTTTGAATCTAAACCATTCTCAAGTCCCCTTGAACACACACAACAAATTTCATCAAAATCAGTCCAGTCGTTTAGGAAGAGTTCAGTGACATACACACGCACATAAGAAACATATATATAAAGATGAGAATTACCTTAAAGTACACAAGACACTAATGTTGTAACCACACGAGATCCTGCCAGACAAAGAATGCCGAATAACAGCCTCTCTGTTCTTGCTGAATTAAAAATACCTCAGCCGAGCTCCAACAATAACAAAGTTGTAGGTTAGGATTGCACAAAGAATTTCATATTGTTACGTGACCTACAAGTATCAAACTAACGGAGCGAGATTAAATTTTTCGGTGGATTCATACGAAGCTTTTGTGAAGGCTTTTGAAACTTAAAAGGTATGTTCTCGTTTGAAAGTGGTAATTAGACAAGTTATATCGTCTTAGGTTTAGTAATTAGGTAAAACGTGCTTTCATTTTACCTATAATTAGGAAATAATTATAATAATCAAATTATAAGAGCCATTTTATAAACTAACTAAGAATAATTTTCATCTGCTGCATAGACATTTAAATATTCAGTGACAAAATGTTATATTTAATTTCTTTGAGAAAAGATCAATTTTCCTCCTAAATTGTCAAATTTCGCACCGTGTTAGGTAAAAATTGGTTAAGACTGATCATTTATAATAGGCATAAGTGGTCTATGACATCTACCTTAACATTTAAATTTACATGCACATGGTAATGACGTTAAAGAACCATGAAATTACTTTATAAGGTTACTTTGTCACGCTGTACCCATGGAGTGTGAAGGTTACCGTTTCGGTTGTTAACTTGTGCATCATGACATATAGCCACTTTGGAATTTATTCATTATGAGTGCCGTGAAAATATACAAAGACAATAATCTTATATATAAAATTCTCGTGTCACAATGTTAGTTACCGTACTCCTCCGAAACGGCTTTACCGATTTTCACCAAATTTTATATTCATATTTATAAGGACAGAGAATCGGCTACTATCTATTTTTCATACCCCTAAGTGATAAGAGTTGTTCTCCCTTAACATTTTTTATTTATATGGCAACAACGTTTGCCGGGTCAGCTAGTACTTCAATAAATGTTATGAAGAACAGATATTTTAAATATTATAAACTCCTTAATCTAAATTGAGCATTGTATATTTGTCCTGGTTGGGATTCGAATGCGAGACATACTCGTAGATGAAGAGCTAATGGACAACGGAGATGGTCTTAAACAAAAATTATGTTATTATGGAGACATTGGATATAAGTAATATTGAGAGGTTATAGGTAAATAGCGAAAATGTGTGCCGTACTTCCTTCCACGTATTAAGCATTAGAAATGTCCTAGTTACAAAAAGAGATCCATATCCCACTGTTGAACAGAAAAGGTATTGAAATCATGAAGATTAAAATCTTTACTGAAACTGTAACTTTATTCTAAGCTGCGTTATTTAAAGAAAACACTGATACGTAAAGGTAGCCCTTTTGTCTAAATGGCCCTATATAAGAAATGAAAAAGCTATTGAAGGCGTGTCCAGAGACACTAACTTCGATTTATACAACGACCATCGAACTATTGTTGCTTTCAAAACGGCTTATTGGGACTATTTGGTGAACCTTTACTGAAATACGATTGGTTCCACACGTTTATTCTTACTTTAAATTATATGAAATGGAACTTGAATAATTAATTAGTTTCAAACGAGAAATATTTTTTTGTTAGAACGTAAGTGTACCGTAACAGGGTGGCATTGTTTATTGACCTTTAATTAAAGTGCAGATAGTTACATCAGAATTCTTGTGTGAAGGGCTACACCCTATTGTAGGAAAACGTACATGAGGTACGAGTACATAGATAGATAGTGCCGTGGAGTAAAAACTTACTTGGTTTGTAAGACTTCTGTATTATTTATTTTTAATTGGAATTTAGTAATGTGGAGAACTTCCAGTCGCGAGAAGAGAGCCCTGAAATTAATGGGATATAAAAAAGAGTTGTAGCGAGTAGAAAATTATTACAAATGTCTAATTTGTTTTATTGCACCTTTATAAAAATAAAAAGATACTAAGGGGCAAACTTAATTCCTGATGCAATTCTCTGCCAGTAAACCCTGGGTGGATGGCGAAAATGTGTTTTGACCTAAATTACTTTTTGTTACACCAATTCACATTAGATTCAGATCTGAATATTTTTCACTTAAAGGATTTCGTATTCGATTTATGTTATTCGTAGACATAAATATAATTTTAGATTTATTTTCAGGGTATGGGCATTTTCGACTTGAACTTGTTTTCTTGCAATCACAGTGTGAAGTTATGGACGTAGAAAGTGTTAAATAATAAAAAGGTAATGTTCGTGCGGTGCTAAAATAGAAATCTATTATACAACGCACGGCTAGATAACAAAATAACAATTCCTCGGTTTACGCACATTGTCGATAAGTCATGCTCTCTTAATCCAGAAAATGGCCACTAAGTGGGTAAGCTACGCGGATACTCGGCCTAATTTTAGTTATTTATGCAAGTTATTCGTGACAATTGAGTTAAAAACGGATGTTGCGTTGATCTCTTTGTTGTTTAACTGCAATTTGATTATAAATTAGGTATGTTTATTCGCTACAAACTGTATGACTGCTCTCGACATTCTATAACACTTGCGACATTGAACGCGCTCATGGATCATTATCCGAACTGTGATGTGCTTGCTGATGACTGGAAGCTGATCATGTCTGTATGCTTGGAGTTCTGTGAGTTGTCTGTATGTTAGATCTGTCTAGTTAGTGTAAGTGGCCTCGGCCGTTCTAATTAGATCAATAAAATAAATAAATAAATAACTATATATTTTTTGAAGACGGGGGAAACGTTCGAAAGGTAACCCGCGCAGTAACCTGCCTCAGCCCTATAAAGAGGACTTCAGATCCCTGTTTTAGCGCGCCCCCCTCGTACTCTACCCGGAAAGAGTTATTCCCATGTTCATCACGTGAATTTTTAGGACCGACAGCGGCTACACATAACGTCGTCCTTCCTCAATGATTCGAAATTGGACTATGGTTTAGTGCTCACGGATCGACTGGAACAATCCTAAAACTAGCATAATGAAAAGGCAAATAATTTAAACCTCCAACATAATTTTAGACTCATTTTAACAATGTTCGTCAAACTTGGAGGTGAGCAAACATTTACGAAGATCTCACAGTCCTACCTATGAGCTGAACCGGCTAAGTTATTATTTGAAATACTGGTGGTACAGAACTATGAATATCTCAAATGGCTTTGTAGCACCGCATATATTTCCACATATTGCAGGATTATAACATAGTCGGCATACCTCACAAAGGATGATACTGTAAAGGCGTTGTAATGCCGTCGGCTAACTCGTATACCTTACATATACGCTTGTATAAATTCAACAACAAACTATGCAAAAGTTATTTAACTATCATAAGTAAATGATACTGTGTTATGGATGAAACTGTAACAACTATATCTTATATTTATAAATTGTATCTTTCTTTATTTAATCACATCATTTTTTTTTTATTTGCAAAAAGTACAGTCACACGCAGAAATAATATTCTGAACTTTAAAACACAAGTAAGGAACATGACGGCCATTACGCAAACAGAGTTTAACAGAGAATTACAAAGACGTTTAATACTATACGCCTACTCTCGTTGTAATAGAATAATCGTATTAATAAGATTGCAGAGTTATCTCCCAACAGGAGCTTAATGTGTCGCGAACAACTTTTGAACAACATTAACAAACTTCTAACAAACGAAGCGAAGTGTCAAGTACTTTCGCTTTTTGTGAGAATCAATGAACTTGAACAAAGCTTATTGTAATTAAACTACTACTGTACCTGTTTTTAATTTTGTCGTAAGATATAATAATATACAGGGTGAATTTTTAAAACGGGCCTTCAGGGCCAAATCCGAAACTATAAGGATTAGCGAAAAATGCTGAAAGGAGTTACGAGGCCGATTTGGATAAAAACTAAAACTGCATCATTACTTTTTTAAAATAACTTTTTCCCTAGCCGGGAATCGAACGAGTTCATTTTGAAAAAAAAATGCACCCTCTATATTATTCCACTATCTGATAGTGTTGCTTATAAGGATCAAAATCTGGGAAGTAATGATAAATGACAAACTAAAAGAAAAGCTTCAATTTTAAGAAAATACATATTTTTGCATATTAATTTGGCAGTTAAGTTCCCGCCATTCATCAATTTAAACATTTCGTGTATTAACATTTTTTTTGGCTCAATGTTTCTAATCATTCGAAATGGACGTTTTGTTTCCCAATAATTTATATTTTTATGTCCGACTTAGCTAAAGTTATTTTTAGGACCATTAAAATAGATTTACTTGCTATGGGCGGAGTATCGTTTAATACAGATGTAAAGTTGACAATGCGAGAATTACTTTTAGAGTCAAATCCGAGTGATTACTAAAAAACGAAGTTGTAATCAACAAACAATAAGAATTTACTATTTAATCAGTTATCTATTTTCATTAAAAAATCAATCCTAAAAACGGCGGTAACTTATTTGCCAAACTATTACTTTCTCATACTAAGCCGTATGTCATAGTCATAACATCGAATAATTAGTTGATTAACCAACAAATTCTTCAATGGTTTGACTTATGTCTGTTTCTAAAGAATTATACATAAATCATTTGTTATGTATAATCCTTAAAGATTAGTATGCCAATGTATGGAAAAATACGTATTTTCTTCAAAATTTTCCTTTTCCTTTAATTTGTCACATAACATTACTTCCCAGAATTTGATCCTTATAAGCGACACTATCAGATAATGGAATAATATAGAGGTGTCATTTTTTTCAAAATGAACTCGTTCGATTCCCGGCAAAGGAAAAAAATATTTTAAAAAACTAATGATGCAGTTTTAGTTTTTATCAAAATCGGCCTCGTAACTCCTTTCAGCATTTTTCGCTAATCCTTATTGTTTCGGATTTGGCCCTGAAGGCCCGTTTTAAAAATTCACCCTGTATTTATAAACATAATTTCACGAATAAAATAAATTAAAACTAAAGCAACTACTGTAAACACTTATTTTAAACATCATATGGCTCATTTTCAATCTACCCTTATGTAACAACTCATTTGATTTTGAATGAAAGAAAATTTCATAATTTTCAAGATCCCATTGAATTGTATATACTGTATATAGCGATGTTTCATTTAGACAATAATGTGTCAGCCAATTTCTATATTAAAACCATAACCCTTTTAATTTTTTAAGTAAAGTTATTTACCTCATCCACTATTTTCTAAAGCAATTGCATACTCAAAAAACGATAAATTGCCGCATCTGTAATCATTGCTGACATTCGTTACATAGCCGACACTGGTATTACAGACAAAAGGTAATAAATACACAATTGAGACAATTACATGATGCTCTAAAAGATTACACCAAAAACAAAATACGTGAAAAACTGTAAAATAAAATTTCTGGCACTAAAATGAAATCAACCGTGGAAGGCGGGCTAAGATCTAACAAATGTCGCAACTACCTTTTAGAGGCTTTTTTCTTACAAAGTGTTTAAGGTTTTTTTAAAGCAAAATACTGTTGTACCTCCTACTAAGAACAATTTTAAAGGTGGTGTAACTTTTTGGCCACTGCCACATCTACTTTTTCTAATATTTTGGATTATAATTTTGCATATTATATTTATATTGGAGTAACGAGCTAGCTTGCAGTTTACCTGATGGTAGGAGGTCAGCTGTGACCAACTCTATATGGAAGAGGGTCTACCTAATCACTAATATCACAGATGTGTCCTGAGAACTAAGGTGTAAATTATCCTCATATGTAAATTAGCCACTATCAACGCTCTCCCACCAAAAAGCAGAACTTCTTCACGCTGGAAACTGGTGTGGCGGTTGTAGGTACTTCCCCAGTCGCACCACAGTAGCTCTAACATTATTTAAAGTTGCCAGTCTCACTTCTGCCATAGATATAACAGAAGTGTAACGTTGCTGTGTTTCTGTTCTGTGGTAATTGACAATTTTTTATGCGTCCCACCTAGTCTTTAAGAGTTGCAAAGCACTCTAACTCATACGGTACAAAGAAATTATTGATAAGAATTTCTACAAAAGTAAAAATATATAATTTATTTTAGTGTGCAGTATGCAGTGTTTATTTTTTCAGCGACTAATAATACAAACCTCGTAAAATCCGTTTAGTAATTGAAATGAATGCTTCTAAACAAGAACTTTCTTCACACAGTGTGCTAACGAGTTAAATAAATATGAAGTTAAGTAAATAGTTTGAAGAAAGTTCGCTAAGACAACAAACTTGCTTCTCCGAGCACTTTCGTTCTGTCTTCTTTATCATCCGCATAATATTTCAAACTCTTCTCTCGTAAACTAAGAAAACTTATCACATTACACTTTACCGTCATTTAAACGATGAGCTTAGATTATATGTCTTCTAACATTTATTTTCAAAGTTAGACGACGTTTCAAATGTTTCTGTTTTGTGAGATAAAAGTACCTGGAGTCGGTGGACGAAAACAAAAACAGATCTGAAGATTTTTTATGGCTCGCTCTTGGAGTATGGAGTGGGGACTGGATTCCTGCACCTTACAACCCTCTTTTACTTTAATTGTTGCCTACAAGTCTTTTTCAACGGCCGGCGAAGGCCTGTAGAGTGCATTTACATAAAACATTCCAACATAAGTCTGCAGGCGTAGCAACACATTTGTGATCGAATTCAAATAAAATACTTCTTCTATTTCAAACAAATTAAAAATGACAATAAATTGCAGTGTCACTTCACGGTAGAAGGACTACACGCCCGTTTCTCAATTACGTATAAAATAATCTCCCCGCATATTTCGCTATTATAATAAACATCCAAACTTTAATGGTGAGCGAACTATGACGTAACTCAAAACAATTATATGAAAGTGTTCAACTTAAACGCTTTCTTTGCATTAATTTTAATCTCTCATAATGCGGTTGTAGTGAAAATTCACGTCCGAAATATTAGAAAACTCTTTGCGGTTACGTCACAATTCGCTTCATAGCTTAATTTCAACGCTCTCATTTCCTGATTAGAAGCAGACATTAAAACGAAATAAAACATCATTTAGAACTGCAATCGATCTAGACCGTTTAGAAATATGTAACAAAACGAAAACTTAACCAAAATAAACGATATTCGAGTGGTCAACTACCACGTAACTATTTTATGAAAAACAGTTTAACAACTTTATAGCGCCGATTGCATAAACGTGAGAAATGATTTTAGTTATAATTCTCTTGTTTTTGTTGATAGTTTCTAAATCGTGACTTTTTCTGTAATAACGATATTTTTTAAAGAAATAGCAAATCGTCCGTTTTGTTGAAAATATTTCGAATCATAAATTCTTCTTAAAAAAATTAGGTAAATTACTTTTATTTACTTACCACAAACTGTGATCAGCCCCAGATAGGATTAGATATTCCTAGCTGAGATCGACCACAGACGCGCCGCTACACCTGAGGACTAAGCTGGAACGCCTCTAAAAAGTATGTCTACGTTACCACACCCTTCAAACCAGAACACAGCAGTGCTTAACACTGCTGTTAATAGGCAGAAATAATTGTGGCCACTGTGGTGTAACTGTGCCGAGCAACCCGTGATGTGTGCTAGATTTTGGTACTATATACACATAAATCGTAAAGAAAATACATTCTCAATGGAAACAACTCCCTGACCTCTTGATGAGCATGAGTAAATGCGTAACAGTTACATACAATGCTAAATATTTCTGTGCAATGTGAAATTATATGAATTATAGTGGGCTTACGCTTTGAGATTACAGTTAAGATTACCGCCATGTTATGTTTAAACCACGAGCTTTGTACTCACTTGTGCTACTTTTGTAAGCGGCAAGCAACGATGTGAACCTACTTTTAATGAACACTTCTTCAAAAACTGTTGGGTGATTATCGAGAAAATATTTATTTTTATAATATAGAAGTAACAGACGAACATGCAATCCACCTGATGGTAAGTGGCTACTGCCGCCCATGCACATATGTAACCAACCCCAGATAGATTAGATACCTGAGGGTGGCTACAGATGCGCCGCTACCCCTGAGGACTAAGCTGGAACGCCTCGGAAAAGTATGTGTCCCTTACCACACTCTTCAAACCAGAACACAGCAGCGCTTAACAATTTCTGTCATGAGGCAGAAATAGGTATCAAGGTAGAATAGTCGAACCATAAGGGGTTCTACACCTTTTAATACTCTGGGTATGAAATCTAATTAATATTTTGAAAGGTCGTAGAACCATTATGGCCAGAGATTTACCACCAACACACGTATTTCTAAGCGGAAGAGTGTGGATGCTTGCTGACTTACATATGAAATGAGGCAACCATCTTAATCCTTAGGAAAGGTAAGGTATCTGTTCTATAAGGACCTGTTGGTGTGTGTGTTGTCGCTTGTTCTATAAGGACCTGTTTAAAGGACGGCAGTGACCATTTCGCCCTAGGTGAACTGCATATTCGTTTACTACAATGACAAGCAACAGTCTTATAAAAAAGCTTATTCCTAGCTGCACTTTTATCCCTGACTTCCTAGTTAAACACATATTCTTATAACCTTTTCTTACATACCTTATGTAATAACAAAATTGTATAACGAACTAAAAGCAGTAAAGGTTTCCGCTCTCGTCTGAGTTAATTAAACAAGTAGACCATGTACAGTCAACTTCATTAGTAGATGAGCAAATCAAAATTCCAAAAATACTTATGCACCGAAACCTTCATAAGTAGCTAAACACCCCTTGCATCAAAATTAGATGGACATCGTAAAACTTCAAAATTAGATGAACCGTATGTGCAAAATGGCTAATGTCACTGATATGATCACTGTTTAGCTACTTTTGACACAGTAGTGTTAATCTTTGAAACTTTACGACTCTCAAATTTAAAAATTTAATTTCAAATTTAATTATGGTACTGATTGTGTTTATCTACTTATGAACGATTGGTTGTATAAGTATGTTTAAAAACTCAATCTGTTCATTTACTTTTGAAGTTGACTGTACATCAGTTTAGTCTATCATTACACGAACTCTGTAATAGCTGCATATGCGTATGTAACAAGAAACATCGTGTAAGATATTAACGGGAGATGCAAATTTATGCTCTTTTTGCTCGACCCGAGTATATCCTACGTTATCTCGTGTATCTTTGTGTCATTAAATTCTCTGATATAAACTAATGAACTTGGAATATCATATTTTTCTGCCAAATTAATTGCTGCACTGCTGTCGTCATTACTGTCCCAATGCTGTTAAGACCAATGGGGTTAAAACCAAAGTCTTCTACGTTGACCTAGTGCATATTGGTAGACTTAAACATCTTAGAAAACTTTAAAAACCTATTATCTCTGGCATCCTTCAAGTACTAATTATAGACATTTATATAAGTGTTAACTAAGAAATTAATTAAATTAATTGTCACTTTCTTTTTCCGCATTGTGCCTATGCATTATGCTAATATCTGACAGTTACAGTATAACACCTACAACTGCAAACTAATTAGAAAATTCAGGGTATTATTATTATTATTATTATTCAGGTTCGTATAATAATACGAAACGACACGCCTAGGTGGACAGAACACATTGCTCATACAAATCATTTTTGTGATGAATACTTTGATTCCGGTAAACATGGCAATAGGCTCAGTTCACACACACAATATAAACATGGAATGATCTCAAAACTCTTGATAAATAAGTCGTCTAATTGTCAAACTACGAAACTTATTTCTACTATATTAATGACAGTGGAAACAATGTAACAAGTATGCACTACACTACCGCGGCCACTCGTCTTTCGTCGTCACGCTATATAGATCCGCGGCCATTATTGCCGTTCGAACATTGCTGTAGTCATGTATATTCCTCTTTCCATCGGCTCACATAAACATAACACGGCGTTGTATCGTAGCACGAAGTCTATGGCGTGCATTATAAAAAATCACGTTGTCGTGAAAATGTCCTGCCTGACCTGAATTTTTCGACCATAAGTACGTATGGCATTTACAAATGTCTCATTCTTTGACAGATCCTACAGTCAACATTTTTTCAGATTATTATTCTTAAGCACTCGGTTTTTTTTTCATTTCTATAATAATTACTAGTTCATAAAAGATTTTTCCATCAGATCACTTGTAGGAGAACCTTCTTTAAGAACTAAATAAATAAAGACCTAATGACAATTTAAAATGTAAATATTCTTGCGCTTATTACATTCAATTAGTCGTATTAAGACCTTGAACTTTAAGATATGCTCGTGTGGGTCCAACAAACAATGCTTCAATGAGAAATAGATTTCTTTCTGAGCCTCTAAGTAGGCCACGTTCAGACCGCAGTGATGCAAGAAGGCCTAGTCGAATTCATTTTCATATTTAACGTTGGAATGAAAGAATAGAGCACAAATACAGTCTACGTGAATGTGAACTATTTGTGATTAAATATCCCAATATCTATTTTGTTCATAGCGTGTTTTTGTATTGGTCTTAAATATATTTGCAGTTTATTTCGTTTCGTCGCATCTTTCACGTGTGACTATATCTGTAGTAACTACCCAGTGCATCCCAATAATCCTAATCTTATCTGGTATTTATTATAGACATCCATGGGTTGCAATATCCACTTACCAACAAGTGGAGTGCATGTTCGTTTGCTTTATAATAAATAAATCCAGTGTATTTGACTGCCGAAGTTATTAAAATAAAGATGCCAATTATATAACTTCTTATGACAACCACAAAGAATTAGTTTAAATTGTTTAAATTAAGATTAACACGACGAAAACAAAGCGAAGTTAGTGAAAAGCTGAGATAATTGTCCGCCCGAGATTCATAATGAAGTGAGCTTACAGAAATAGTTTTAAGCGGAGACCTAATGACATAACCCAGTTAACTGCTCTTTGTGTATTCTTGTTTTTATTTCAAGGCATTTCTTTGAGTCAGTCAGTAACGAGGCAGTCAATAACATCTATTTTAATAGTGTCAGCTGTACAACCTCAAAACATACATAGAGTCGTTTAAAATCATATAATAAGCAAATTATTTTATCATCAAGATTAACCTTTATTTTTTTAAACGTTAAGTTGCAAGTTGCAATACGCTAAATTGTTTAAAACAACTCTGTCGGTGGGCACTTTGTTTATGTCTATGATGAGTTTTAAACATTTTGTAATTTTTAACAGATGTTTTGAAAAATAAGAAAGAGCATCTATAAGAAATGTAAAATCTGAAATCTGTTCCTACGAATTATAGTAAGCAAAAAAATAATTCTCCAAATTTTGAACTACGTTTTAAGACACAAGTTTTGAATAATCATAATCTAAGTTGCCGACAAAATATTTCTTCAGTTTCTATTTACTTTTGCTGACACGTTGTTACTTTTACTGACACTTTAATTGTCCTACAAAAATCGCTGTACGTTTTAATTTTGTACTAAAAAAAAATAAAACGTATCACGCCTAATCTATAACTACAAGTATAAGAGTATAAAAGTAAGCTTAACGGTATCCAAGACGCGGAATCAGGCTCAGTGGCCGTCCGTTTTAAGAACCACTCTGTCCTACTTACTGTACCATCATTACCTTATTGCTATCACTCTTCATCAACCATACTAACGGTTATGTTCGTTATATTTTTTAATTTCCTATGATGATTAAGATTAATTTAATCTTAACAGTCATCGTAAAAAGAATGATCTCTGAATTTAAATTAATCTATGATACAGTAGGTACGCATATTTTTTTAACTGTTCCTTATATAGGTAGCTGAAGTGAAGATTCAAATAATTAGAATAAATCTCTTGCAATATTCTCAAGGAAGACTAAACCCACTATATACCTAAAAAAATCGATGTCTCTACGAAAAGACGACCATAAATAATTAGCAATACCTAAACGCTATCAATTCAATATCAATAGGTATATACGATTTAAGAGTCATTCCATGATTGGTGACTGTGCAAAGTCACCTCACGTCGTAACAAACAGTTTTGATTATCGATTTCGAAGTAAATATTATGTCTGCCTCGAATTAAAACTTGTTACATATGTACCTATACAAAACAAAAAATATTTAAATTTCAATGGCAAGGTCGTTCTTCGTACTTGCATACCATACGTAGAAATCGAGTTTGAAATAGGTATGTAAATAGTATAAGCTCTACCCTTTCCCGTGTCTATGATCATAGCCTGACCTTGAACGCTCTACCACGACCGGTCTCCGACTCTATCGCACACAGCTGACACAAGTCAAAGTATAGTATAACTTCAACAGTAACTATATTACATGATCTTCGTATAATATACGGTTGAGTGAACATTGTAAAAGAACGCCAATTATATAAACATGATACAGATATTGCATATAGAGTTAGCACATCTGTATACGTGACCAAGTAAATAATAGATAGCAATACAGTAGTATTGCTATTTAAATTGAAATGACCGTTTCTAATTGAAACTTAACCAATATCAGTTGTTACGTGTTATAGTACGACAATTAAACCTTTCGAATTTACAAAAAAGAAAGAATTGAACAATAAACGCTGAGAAATAGAAAGTATGTGTGTACTTGCAATAAACGAATAAACAACGTTATTATCAACGCAACTCTTGTTAACGGTTCGCATCTAATTGCGATTTTGTTAAGTTCTTACACAACATCTTAAACAATACCTAAAATGTATTCATTTATTCAAATGCTTCTTCTAAAGTCGGAGAGACTATCAACTTGTAAAATTTAAACAAATGTATTCCTTGCAAAACGCGGCTTTCGACGAAAGCCTGAAGACGTTTATTCATATTGATAAAGTCCCGCTTAAAATGCAAAACGTTTTAAACTTGCCTTTGACGTTTCACACACCTTAGTCCGCTGAGCTTACGAGTAATCCACAAGAACTGGGAAGCACGATAAGAAATCACTTCAATGTACACGAACTTAAAATGAGCTTAATACTGAACATTTCACATCACTTCAATTTAAAGGACGTTTTTGTGTACACAGTATTTTATGTTCACTTGAAAGTTCACTATTCGCGAGAAACTTAGTGTTTTTATTTAGATTTTGTCTTAGAATCGTACGTTTTTGTTGAGGAATGTTTGCGCGCGCGCAGCGAGGCGTGCGGGCTGGCTGCAAGGAGGGCACAGACCTCGGCGGACCACGCCGGCTGCGCCACGAGTACCGTTGGTCGAGAGTGGGAGCGAGGTCGCTAGATGCAGGCTTGACATTTCAAAGTTATTTCATTACTTCATTTCGATGTCAGTACTCCTTTGTTGTTGAATTGTCGCGCGGTAAGCGTTTCAATCGTAGACGAATAGTGTTGCTTTTCATTGCATGAATTGAATTCAGCCGTTTTAATGACTGATTGTTAATATGTATTTAATGGTCCAGTAAAAGCTTTGAACTCTCGATGATGTTTATAAGAATCATTATAAAATCTAGTCCTGTATTTATGAGACTTGATGATAGAGGCCTCTACAGAAAATAGGGATTTTGTACTTGGAAAATCTTTAGGATTTCTGTGAAAAAAATTGAAAAACCGCACACTTGGAAGAACAAGGCCAGAGCTACGCGTGGAAATTCGTTCCAAATATATATTTGAAACTTACGTTTTATATGGTTCTTTTTTCTTACCACTTTTATAGGTACAGTTTGTATCTATGTATGTATGCCGTACGAACTCTTCATATTATGTTACCTAGCTACGACCGAGAATAAAGAGTTACGTCTCAAAGTTTTGCCACTAAATCTCTGACAACGAAGATTATTTCGCAAGAACGTATTGGCATACAGAACAAAAAGCTCGTCCCGAGTCAAAAAAAGGAAAATGGGCACGACCTCATTGAAAATTCTTATTCGTAGCGAGAAAATCAAAGGAATGGTAGCAATAAATTGGCTCATAACGGAAATTGTACATACGCGAGTGTGCGGGAGGTATTAAGATAACAGGGAACGCAGAACTTGTCAAGGTTCCTTGTTCCTTTGCGAATTCTGCGGTAATCCCGCAAAGGTTCCTCTTATTTTGATTTTCCGGAGCGCTCATTATACTGCTCAATACTGCTACTGCGCTCTATTGTAGAGATTGAAATTATGCTATTCTCGAATGGATATTTATTTTACATCCATACTTGCAGGAAAGAGTACCCCTTTAAAATACTTTATTTCATAAATATTTTTTCATCAATCGAACAATTTCCATTTTTTTTCAATTAATCGATATTGATTTCATGTAATAATGATAATTGCTTATTTATAAACAGTAAATTTTAATCAAGCTAACGCTATTCCACTTACTACTTTTGATCAGTACTAAAGACATAAACGCGTGATGCGCAGGCGCAGACACTAATAATATAACGCAACACGTATCATGTAGTTCTTGAATAACTAGAGAATTGTTCGAAAGAATTACTAGAGAGAAATTAATGAATTCGGTTGAAAAAGTTAAAACAAGAATAATAAATGTATTTACTACACAAATTTTAATCATCCCTTCATTGAAAAGTTACAATTTCAGAACACTTTTTTTATTTGAAAACACCGACTGTACGACTACTGAGGGCCGGTTCTTATTAGGTCGGTCCGACAGTTTTACCGACGGCAACTCTTGATGTTAACATTGTTATGACACTAAATCTATCGATCTGACCATCTAAATATATATAACTCGAAGGTGACTGACTGACATAGTGATCTATCAACGCACAGCCTAAACCACTGGACGGATCGGGCTGAAATTTGGCATGCAAGTAGATGTTATGACGTAGGCATCCGCTAAGAAAGGATTTTGATCAATTCCACCCCCAAGGGGATAAAAAAGGGGATGTAAATATTACTTCGTAACGCGAGCAAAGCCGTGGGCAAAAGCTCGTTGTAAACTAAAACCCGCTCTTGTCGTTAAGTGTGAACAGCAACATCTGTCTGTCAACAAACGGTAAAACTATCAGGCTAACCTAATGTGAACGGGCCCTGAGTTGTACTGAGTTCACAACACATATTGATTATGGTTGGTTGCTTAAGCATTACAGCAAGTATAGTTATTAAACTCACCATAACATGTCCCAGTTATTTACTAGAAATTCTACATTAGTTCACATAACAAATGGTGGCACATGTCGCTGGCATCCGGCTCCGTATATTTAATATTAATACTGTACGTCCTTATAGAGGGAACAAGATTAATAGTTGAAGTTTCAGAGGACTCCATCAGTACATTTTAGTTTTCAGTGATTTATTTCATAACTAACTTGCGACAGTCAAAGTTTCGGGGAATCTTTCGTACACGATTCGAAGTTTAGTGGCACTCTGTCAATTTTTGGCAATGTTCTCTCACTACAGTAAATAATATATTCAGTCGTGTTGGTCATAAATTAAGCTGCCAAATTGTCTGGTTTTTATTGCAATAAAAGTGTGGGATATACGAGTTATCAGATAGAAATGTAACGGGATTGCAAGCACTAAACGAGTCAATTAAAACTTTATATCAATAGTTAATGCATTAAAACAATATTTTATAATTCTAACGTTTTTTTTTATTCTCTTGTTATTTTATAGATAGATCTTTTTTAATATAGAAATAGCCAATGAACACCCAGTCCATCTGATGGTAAGTGGCCACTGCCCCCATCAGGCACACAAATGGGGGCAGATTCTAATCTTGTCCGTCAGAGAAGATTAGAATCCTGCCATAGACAGGCCACAAATGCTTAACTACTAAAGAAATAGATTCACATAATATTATCACACTATATCACACTATATTACATATTTTACATGCTGTTTCTTGTA
The DNA here is from genome assembly GCF_041222505.1 of Epargyreus clarus. Taxonomy (NCBI): domain Eukaryota; kingdom Metazoa; phylum Arthropoda; class Insecta; order Lepidoptera; family Hesperiidae; genus Epargyreus; species Epargyreus clarus. Next base: position 12,094,102 of record NW_027332213.1, read on the forward strand.
AAATTGGTTTCCATTTAATAATTAAGTATGTTTTGTATGTACCGCTGGACGCCATTTTCTCACGAGTCTTCTCCGTACACGGACTATTAAGTAGTTGTAGGAATTTGCATTAATAGTATTAGCCATCTCTTTCGAATGCATGGAGTATCATGGAAGAACGATCGTGCTCACGAAAGCGTATGTAATCATCTTTAAAACACCGACACGCATCTTCAAGCACATTTTATCTGCTATCAATAATTTCCATGAATATTATTACAAGTTCCTATCTACTATAAACTTTTACGACGTTTGTATTTTGTTCACGTGCAAGTTTTATGTTGAGTAGTACCCATATATTATACATTATACATGAATAAAAAATTGGCCACATTATTTTCTCTTCAAAAGACTCTACACTATCATTATAATCATTATAAATGTAACTTCTACTCTTCGATCACTAATAGGAACTAGATACACAATCAGCGACGAGTGGCGACGACAGAATGACGCGACGAAAAGCGCGCCCAATTTGACATTTGGGTGCTTTTTTAGGTTAGTAGTGTTTGAACGATCGGAGAATAAACATGCCTCAGTGCTCGTTTAAAAACTGCAATAATCACACGTCTAGGACGTTAAAAAAGGATGGAATATCGTATTTTCGGTAAGTATTATTATTATAAGTATGTAATTGCTATCACTCAATTATAAATACTGCTATATCGTGCGTAATTAATTTATTTTTAAGTTTTCGAAATTATCAACCGAATGTATAAACCATGTAAATTGTAAAGTCTGTTACTAAGCGTACAATTATTACTATTGCATGCCCACTTGATTTGTTCGGGTAACATGGTGACTCTGTTCTATTTTGAATGGAGACGCTATTGTTTTATATTTTTTTCTTTAATTATTTTTTTCTTTTTTTTGTTTTATAAAAATATTTGTTTTGTATAATAATCAAATATATGCCTGGTTTACCTAAAAGGTTAGGCAGAGGTTTTAGATACCAAATGTAAATAGGAAATGAGTAAAATTAAATTATTAAGTAAAATATTATATAATATATTTTAGTGTATCGTTCGACAATAGACTTTATCGTAATAATTCTATGATTATTGTCGTGGCAGTTGGATGAAAAGACATCATCACCCAAAAATGATGATAATACTTTGGTGTTAATTATAGAAACTAAATTCTTTTTAGGACACATCTGGTACAGCCTAATTGTAACTTCTGTTTTTTTGCAAACACAAAAACGTCTAGAGATGAATAAAACAGACCGCCTAAATATTTCACATCAATAAGATTGTGAAAGAACAATCTATCGTGGGCTAACAAACTACTTACACATGCGTCACATTTCGTAGCTTTGACTACATAACGTACTAAATCTCCAGCTCCATATCCCACTATATATTCACTATTCAGATCTACATTCGGATTCATTGAGTTTCGACGATAATATTTCACAGTCTTTTTTCAATATCTATATCTTCAAAGATATTGAATTTCGACAGTAAAGTTGTCATTATAATCGTCTCAAATACCAAAGTGTCCTTAGATAGGTGTTGAAAAAAAATCAAAATTTTTAACAAAGTATACACAACAGACTTCTATGTCACTACAGAGTAAAAAATAATTGAAATAAATGTTGATTTGGTACATATTTCTTTAGTCGGCGGCAATATATTTCGTTGGACACAACGGCGTAAACAGCTTGTTGATTTTTTAATTAAATTACTTGTATTTGGTTATATTTTAATTTTAAACTATAACTAATCCTTTTTGTGTTCTTCATTGTTCTTTTTGTGTGATTTATTTTTATTTTATAATATAAATTTTGTGACTGCATATATATATTAGTTTCATTGATAAATTATTATTATCTTATTACTTACATTCAGGTAAAATATAATTATCTTCATTCAAATTAATTACTTCGACCTAATAAAAATATTAAGTGATAATTTATAATAACCGTTTAAAGTACTGACAGTTCGTCTCCACTCATCCCTTGTCCAAGTGACAAACCACGGTCGTAAAATTTAATGGCTTTTTTTTTGCTTTGTAAATGCGACTTTAATTTCATTCAAATAAGGTTAAATTTTTTATGGTAGCTTATGACAGCTAGCTTATGTCGTAAAAATTTATTGCTTTTGGTAAGCAGTTTTTAAAAAAACACCTTGAAATAATGTTGATAAAGTTGATTTTGTATTAATTTTAGATTCTGTCACTTAGAATTTTTTAAACACGTTTGACGCCACTTTTTAAGTTCATTTTTGTATGGGATTGTGTATCTAGTTCTTATTAGTGATCGAAGCTTCTACTATAGGTAATAGCGTCAAGAGAACTACCTACTATCTTAATTGATTCTTCAAATTCACTGCATTCAAAGAGTATAATTATTAATTATCTTCATTTAAACAAATGAAAAATTGTAACCTAGAACATTAGAGAGCACTTAACAAGTTATTGTTCTAATTTTTTTCTTAAATGAATATGATTTCTATGCTATGGTTTATGGTAGTTGGTACTAAATAGTACTTAAACTCAAAATAATGTATATTATACATAACACGCGTTATGTATTAAAATACGACGACGTTGTTTTATAAATATTTAGCTGAGTGCTGCTTTAAATATAAAAGTCCGAAACGTCCACCGTAAGAATTGGACAACGTGCAGGATTTTATTGATGACATTCCTGCATATATATTACGAGTAAGAGGAATTAAGGTAGGTACGTGGCTCGCTTGCATAAATTGGCTACTTGACACTTTTTGGGAAACTGTTTTAATGAATTCATATACGTATTATATATGCCTTTCATTGATCATTTTTTCGAAAAAAGGGCTATTTATTAATAAAAAACATATTTTTATTACGGTAAACGGAACGTTACGCCAAAACAGGCGGTCAAGTGTCATTTCGTAGCGTGACGTCAACACATTGAAAATATAGAAATAAACTTCGACGCTACACATACTTCAGGGGAAATCTTGGGAATTATTTAACTTTTATTAGTACAATTGCAAGAATGTCAAATTACAAGGCGTGTGCAGTGACGATATGTACAAGTACGATCGCTAAATATCCTAACAAATTTGCTTATACAAGTTCCTAAACCCAAATCTCATAAACGTTAAAGAACTTGCAGATTCTTATATGTTTAAATCCTGTTTGCAAGCAATGACATTTTATACTATTTATGTAAGAGAAGTATTATTGAGAAAAAGGAATAAATTTAGTAACTCTCGAGTGATTCGTCAATTCCAAATCATTGGAACGGGACGTAATCAAAACAAAACAGCAAGTGGAAGTATTCATATATTTAATATAATATATAAATGTCTATGATAAGAATAGAATTATAAGACGTCTATGAGAATTCTATTTTAAGAGCCCATTCTGTAATTAATACGACACAATTAAAATATTTCATGACTGTGTGCTTGTGCATGTGCACTGATTAACTTACAGGACTGTATAATTAAAAATACATGATTTGCTAATATTAGTCTTTTATTTGTTTCTTTGGTTTATATGGTTCTATTGAGTACACACAGTAGAACTTTTGTAAATATTTATCAAAGCATTCTGAAGCTGTTATTTCCTTCGTTTATATTGAACCTCTTGCTAAGCTGAATTTGTGTGCTGCTTGCGTTAACGCTTTTTGTAGTGTTTGTATCATGACTATTAACTAAAGTACAGCACAGCTGTAAACATTGTCTCGTGCTCACGGTGTGGCGGGGCGCGCGGCGTCAGTATCGCGAGAGCCAAGGGCGAGAGTGGACGGCCGCCTGCGCACATAGTGAGTGGTCGAGCCAGTGCATCACGAGAGTAGCAGTACATATACTACAAGTGGCGACGAGGATAAAGGGAAGTAATAATGATAATAATATAAAAATAATAAAAAAAAAAAAACATAATAGGGGGCAAAGATGTCCAAAAACAGCACTATCAATTTCAGTGAAATACTCGTAGGTATTAACGCACGAGTTTAGTGTTTACACTGTTAACGAAGTATAAAGTTATTAGTAAAGTGTAAGGTATTAGTTGGCACCTACTCGCACACGACAACGTAAAGTCAATTATCAAACCGTTTTCTTTCGAGTGTAATTTTGGTATACGATCGTACAGTGTGTGTATTTTGTTTCACTAAAAGGATTCAGACTTCAGTTACTAATAATCGATTTTGGAACTTATATTAACGTATTTTATTCCGCTTTGTTATTTGAAATTAATGCAAAATTATTAATTAAGCATTATGGCCTAATAGCTTAAATAAATAATATTATAGGTGTCGGTTTTGGTAATTAAAATGGAAAGATGTCTCGCCGCATCGAAGTTGAGTGAGGCCGCAAAAGGGTGATTTTGTCATTTACTTTTGAATTCTTGACGGGTGAGCATTTTTGGAGGAAGTTTACAAATAACTAAATTTTGGGAGTATCTCCAATGAAGGATTTGAGTCCGGCTAGTTGTTTTTAATTAATTTCAAGACATCCTTGACGTCTGCCGTTTCGCGCCATAATCACCTTTTGTTTTTTTTAATCACGAATGCGGCGTTGCAGCCAATGAAATATACGGAAAGCCAATTAAATATGTTAACTATTTTTCGAGTGAAAGTTTTAAACTATTTTAATTTTATTTATTTTTATAATGTTGAACTGGCGCAATAAGGTATAATAGTAAATGTAATCTTACAGTAATAATTAATAGTGCGTGGTTGATGTAACGAACAAATGAGTGAATGATCAGGTATTTTGAGGATATTTTGCAACGGAGGCGTGGCGTTATTTTGTTTGGGTAGCAGTTTCGGTTCTCGGGGCTGGTTGCACTTTCTTGTTGGGGTGATCAATCTATAGATTTTACTTATCTAAGATACTTATCTAAGTGTGTAGTATGGTAAGTGTGTTGGATCCTACAAAATAATAAATTATGGAAATGCCAATAATATAATGCGGTTACACCTAGCATCGCACCACTCGCCGAAGGATGCGGTTCCGTCCATATCGATTGGACCCATGCGGTCCTCCACAGTTCGGGTTGCACGGTCGTTTTGCCGCGTGCGTGCGAAGTGTGGGATGAACTACCTGAGGTATTTCTTGAGCGTTGTGACATGGAGCTCTTCAAGAGGGGTGCGAAAGTTGCTCTCCTTCAGGCCGGCGGGGCATGGGCTACAGTGACTGTTTTCCACCGGGGGGGCCCGTCTGCCTAAATGTTAGAAAAAAAAAAAAAAAAAAAAGGAAACAATCGTAGTGATATGGTGAATATTGTGTTGCCTCTGTTCTGCAGTACAGCAGATATTTAAGACAAATATCTGAGTAACAACAAATTTTAAGTTACATACCTATTCCCATTGGTGATTACTATAAAAACGTCTATTAAATTGGAAAAGTGTGGTTCAAATGACCGTCCATTAAATTGGAAAACTGTGGTACAAATGTACCTCCATTAAATTGGAAAACTGTGGTTCACATGACCGTCCATTAAATTGGAAAACTGTGGTTCAAAAGACCGTCCATTAAATTGGAAAACTGTGGTTCAAAAGACCGTCCATTAAATTGTAAAACTGTGGTTCAAAAGACCGTCCATTAAATTGGAAAACTGTGGATCAAAAGACCGTCCATTAAATTGGAAAACTGTGGTTCACATGACCGTCCATTAAATTGGAAAAATGTGGTACAAATGTACGTCCATTAAATTGGAAAACTGTGGTTCACATGACCGTCCATTAAATTGGAAAAATGTGGTACAAATGTACGTCCATTAAATTGGAAAACTGTGGTTCAAAAGACCGTCCATTAAATTGGAAAACTGTGGTTCAAAAGACCGTCCATTAAATTGGAAAACTGTGGTTCACATGACCGTCCATTAAATTGGAAAAATGTGGTACAAATGTACGTCCATTAAATTGGAAATGGTATATATAAATATATTCTCCAATCACCATTGTTAAAATGATATTAGAAAGTAATTAAGTGAGGACAGCTGTCAGTTGTAGTCAACATCTGCTCTGTAGAAATTATAGATTAGAAAATGTTAACAATATGTGTTTTGAAGTACTAAAATGTATACCTGCTGAATATTAAAGCAAATGAAACGTTCACATTACCTTATATCTCGGTAATGGCGATATTGAGTGTGTGGAATATGGACTATACGAATCAACATTTTGCAGAAAAAAACATATCAACATTGCAATCCGTAGGTATGTAGTTGTAGGAATAAAGGTGCTCTAAACCATTAAAACTTATTACAAAATGGACTAAATAAAAAATACGTAATGTGAAGGTGAATTGAAACTGAATTTTGTCATGTGTAGAACGGTATTCAGTTTATTTATGAGCTACGCTAACCTTCGCATCATCTGTGTGAAACAGAAATAAATATGGAAAATATAACCTTTAGGAGGAAATAACCTGATCAAAATCGGAATCAAACCTTTGTAATTAACACAAAGGTTAATCTAATGACACATCACTCAACTCAACGCTATTAGGATCGACTTAAATAAGTTTTTCAGTTTGCCCAAAACAACCGACAATTCACTTGTATTAGAATTACAACATGAACTGGATAAGTTAAACAAACAATGCAAAACATGCTCAAAATGAAATTACGACTCTTGTGAGAGAATATTTATTCTGTTTACAACATTTGATAAAAAAACAGAAACAGACATCTATAAGTACACCAATGTTAACAAGTCTATAAAATCCTTAATGAAACGAAAAAGGAAATTTAATTAATAATGTCAATAACTACAAATAGCCCAGAGTCATGAAATAACATACATAGAAGGATTAGTATTAAATTTTAAACTTAAATATGAGTTGTTGCAAAAAAGAAATTTCAGATCAGGTACAATCAACAAATAAGTGCCGGATTTGTGTAAACATACTGAAGCCCATTCTAAGTCAACAGTTATGTCCTTATGTAACGATCTAAATGTAAAAAAGATAAGTCTCCAGGTGGAAAATTGCTACCTACAAACATAGTGAGTCAGTTAAATTGTAATGGTTCTTTACTTACTTAATCACAGGTTACAACCTACACACCGCATAGAATTATCATGTTTTCTGATGGTATTGGAAAAGGCATGAGTTTCTTGTTACACAGGTATTTAGATGACACTGTTCTTAAAAAATGTATTCCCGGTGTAACATTTGTCCAACTGGTTGGGACAATGCTGGCGTATGCCTGTAATAATAATAATCCTACTACTTTTCATAGTATTTGTTGGAGACTGTATGTATAATGAAAAAGGCATTGAGAGATTATCTGTATAAATTTTAAACATTGAATGTGAGAAAATTAATTATATGTGCATTTCCATATTCTACAAGTTTATCAATGCAATATAATAGTCACAATTATAAATTAAATTTAATAATGCATTATGACTGCTGTCACTGTAATAATATGTCTATATTGGACACAATAAAATTTTGTAAAAAGTTTGTTAAGACGGATCATGCTTTGTTTGTTTCATTTAAAGACAAAAGATTAATCGATGCTTTGTAAGGCAATACATACTGGGTCTATTGTAATTAATTATATAAATAAATCTTTATTGGCAAAGAAACTATCAGCCAGGACAACAAGAAAACCTACTCATGTGCTAAATGTTGTACATCAAAATATTCAAGGTTTTCTTGGCAAAACACTAGAAGTAGAATTAATTTGGAAGAATGTAGTGTGGATGTTCATTGACTGACTGAACACTGGCTTTCTAGAAGTGAAGTGGCTCTGCACATTCCGGGTTTCCAAATTGTTGGCAATTCCTGTTTAAAAGTGGCGTAGAAGCCAAGGAACGCAATGATATTGATTGAACGTTTAATTGAATTGTCTTGCATTGAATTATCAAGTTATGTATCTTCTACCATTAGCTGATTTCTCGTCCTTTGAATTAGTAATGAAGTATGTCTAGTTACACAGTAATGGTTACACAGTTAACCCAAAGTAAAATAATACTTAATAGTGACATGTGATTTTGAAATTGTTATAAATAACTTAAGTTCCGGTCACAGTGGTCTGCTAGCTAGATTTCCCTTTGGAAAAGAAATTGAGAAAACACTAATCTTGAAACGTTGTATAAGACACAGGAGTCTAAACGTGTTTAAAGAGTGGTTGTGTGCAAAGCTAGATACTTTTGAATATAATGATACCAACAATGTAAATTTAATATGTAATAAATTGTTTTATGCAATTAACAGTGACTTCATAAACATATTTAAAGCTAAAAAGGTTACCATACAAAATACATGCAACTTCAGTAAATGGAATGGGTAACTAAAGGCTTATATAAATTATAAGTAGGAACAGGTTATTAGAATAAAATGATGTAAGGAAAATGAGACTGAAAATCCTGAAAATAATGGGAGTAAATAACTTACTTCGATTTTGAATTATTACCTTTTTGTTAAATTAATAATTATTATTAGGAGTAAAGAATAGGGTATTCAGTATAGCTGATGGCCTAGAGGCTGAGAGGCACGGCCTCTTGGTCGGGCGTTCTGGGCCCGTCCCGGGCGCGCACCTCTGGTATTCGAGGTTATGTGCGTATCTCTCAAAAGAGTGCGAGGTGCCCATGTGCGTTGGGCTGGCGCGGTGGGCTGTGGCCGGATCCTTCTCATTCTGAGAGGGTTGATAATTTAGAAGTATGTCAGCAAAAAAATAAATAATAAAGATTTTGATAAGAAAGGGATGTAGTGTTTGTATCATGACTATTAACTAAAGTACAGCACAGCTGTAAACATTGTCTCGTGCTCACGGTGTGGCGGGGCGCGCGGCGTCAGTATCGCGAGAGCCAAGGGCGAGAGTGGACGGCCGCCTGCGCACATAGTGAGTGGTCGAGCCAGTGCATCACGAGAGTAGCAGTACATATACTACACTTTTCTTAATTCCTAAAATTATTTTCTGTAACAAATGAATATATTTTTTATCACTGTCATTTTCATAATTAAATCTGTAGTCCAATAACAGCAACTGTATGGTAGTTTTCCTTCCTTCATGTTTTTGGGTAGTTTATGCAAGTAAAGAACTACTGTTTATACACTTTCGAAACTTTTGGTTCCTCACTTCTTCTACAACTTCACATTAAAAATGCTACTTCATGTTTGCAGCATCCTTGGGTGGCAGGACAGTAATCCCATTTAATACTTTCCTTTTCATATACAATCATAGACACTGTGCATGACATTTGATGTACCTTGTGTTCAGGACAACTTTTACTTTTCATGAAACACAAGCTTGCCTTCTTCTTAAACTGCACATAGCGTCGTATAGCGTCATCACTATAATGCTGTCGCGAGGATCTGAAATTATAAATATAGCCAATAAATAACCTTAAAGCTGTTCACATAACAATATAAGTATAGTTTAAAAAAGCTTGATAATCACTTAAACATAACCTTTCTTTTATCGGAAGTCGGCTAAGAAATGTTTTAACTGTCCGAAATGATTAAATGTAAAGAATATTTTACTTACGTTGTTTATTTGTGATTTCCATAGGTTATTTCGCGGAAGTTTTTGTATTCATTTTTATTTATTGCATTGTATATCTTCTTTAAGCAGATACACGCTATCAACTTTAATATAGTGTGGATTTATATCGGTTCACAACATAAATTCAACCAACTCTAACAGCAAACGATTTAATTATTATTTGTCTTGTTTGGTTTCGATGTAGTGACGTCACATGACATTTGAGGCAGCACTGTCGCCGTTTTGGGATTTAAAATCCACAGATAGAAAATCGAAAATTTCTTTTGAAAAATTAAAATACTTAGAACGTATTAAAAATTAAACTAAATACTGCATAATTTATGTTTACTTATAAGCTATCATATTGGATATATTTCATATTTTATTGTTATAACTGTCAAATACCCAATTACCGTTTCAGAACAGAGCCATATTTTCGTTGTTGTGTTGTTGATAAAAACATTGTATTTTATTGAAGTTGAACGCAGCGGTCACGTTCCGTTTTATGATAGAGTGTGGAGCTAGGAATTTAACCATATTGTTTGAAAAGTAAAATTTCCCTTTACTTTAATATTAGTAACTAAACTTTTTTTTGTTGAAAAGGAACCTTATTGAAATTAAGGAACCTTTGACAGGTACTCGGTGCAGTGAGAGTAACACATGGTTATGTGGGATCTTTCCCGCATTAAACCACCTTCTTAAATCTTCGAAAAAAAGAAATTACTTTCCTTTAATTTCATATAAAAATATTATGCCTACTGAGAAAATAGGTACTATTATATATAACATATACGATTAAGTATATAGTATAGCGGACAACGTTAAAATTTTCCACTGACATGTAGGTAGGTACCTACGCTACAGGAAGGAGATACATTACCATGTAATTAAATATGAAATGCAGTTAGAATCCTGTTCACTAACTAATAGCAGTCATTCTGCAGAATTCTCTAAAAGAAATCGCTAAACATATGACACAAGACTTGTGCGTGTTTGCATGGAAAGCGGTGTTACAAGTCTTAATTTCCGTCAAAGTTTTTCATCCTCAGTGAAAGCGAAAACTACAAAATACCCACTCTAAGTAATATATGTTTAGTAATGATATATTGCAAGTTTATATTACTCGTTTATATTAATTCATGCATATCCTACAATGATTTCTTTACATTTTGTACATTATGTAAAAAATTACAATCCCTTTAATTATTATGTTTTGTAATTATTTGTACTACAATTAAAACAGTAGTCAGTGCCAGTTTACTTAATATTAATGGTATTTCGTGTTTCACCTTGTGAATTATTTATGCTTTAAGATCAGGGCCTCATCATACAGAATAGTCACAAATATTTATATCCTAAAATTGAGAATTTAATAATATAATCAATAAAGTAAAAATGTAATAAGCTTACATCTTTATTCTTCGTACAATGGAACGTTTACGTCAATGACAGTTGGATAACTCACGTCAAAAATATTATCAGTCAAAGTCATTGCGTTTGCTTAATTGTAAAATGTCAAAATAATTCAAAGGAAAGAAGTGACTACTGCCTACTTTTCTCATTTTTGTAAACAAAAAAGGGAAATTGTGCTTATTTATACAATTACTTGTAATTGCGTCGTATGGTGCTCTAAATATTTAAAAAGTAAACATTTTTAAATTACGTGTCGTGAATTCTGAATAATAGGGGCGTGAACAATGAGTGATATGAAGTGATAATTCTGTTAGGGAAAAATTATAATTAGTTATAATAATTAGTAATATCAGCTTACACTCACTCGATATCGAATCATAATTCGACAGAAAAATGTCGGCGTTATTGACTGCAGACTGGTTCCTACTGGAATCCTATTATAGGTTTGTAAATTTTGCTTTATCATTTTATTTTACGTTTTTTATTAAATAACAAATTAATTTGAACATATGTGTCTGGCTGTAACAACAGTATTAATGCTGTTGTAATCTGAAGAGTTATAATGCAGACTTACAAACATGACAGATATCTGTAAATAATTTCCATTTAAACCTCAGCAAGCAGCAGCAAGGGATCTGTTACCATCTTTCAGACGAATTTATGTCCTTTAGAGGCAATTACAAAGTAGCTAAATACCTTTAATAGTGGATAAATCTATGATTATATAGGGTGTACTATATAGCAAATGATGTAAGCAAAAGTTAATTTTATCAGGCATTTCTTTTCAGGAATATTTGTTATAAGATTAAGATAAATCTTCTATGTGTATCTCATAGCCTGTATATTGTTTAAAATACTTTTCCCTCAGCCTTAGTCAAATCAATTTATCATAGTCAAAACCTTTATAAATAATTCATGCATTTTTATAGGAAAATTGACCTATACACCATGCTATGGTCAATGCATGAGGGTCTCGGCAGTATGATGGTGAGTGGAGCTGCTTACGGAGGCCCCATCGCAGTTGTACGGGACAAGAAGTACGTCACCAACACTGCCAAACCTGTCATCACCATCTATAATTGTGTTGGCAACGTTATATCTAAGATCTTGGTATGTTTAAACTTATGTATTTTAATTAACAATTGTACAATTGTGTCATAAACAATTCATTTATTTCCTTAACCCGTCGCTTCGAGAGGAGACTGTGCCAAACAGTGGGGCACAAATGGGTTGACAACATAAACAGAACAAAATAAACCTAATCATACATATTTTTATCCACATATTAATGGAACTAAATTAGATGTAAAGGCTTGATAAGGACTCATGACTTTAACCAGACATGAGTTTATAATATAATATCAGAATAATTCATGATAATGATGAGAATAATGTATGTATAGGTTTCTCTAGTAATCTTGTCCAGTGGACTGTATAAACTATATACAACCTCGATGCAATGGATCACTGGCCAGCCAGTACTCTAAATGATGATTTTAGATTTCGTTTCTGGGTGTTCAGTATCTGTCTTTGTTTTGTGTCATGGCACCCACAACACAAGAAATGTAGTGTGGGGCAATGAGTGTAGAAAGCATTATTTTACTGTTACTATTGTAAGTAAAAAATATTTACTTAAACTACAAAAGACATTTTCTCATATTTCAGTGGAACAGTGGAGTGCTAATACACATGGGCTGGTCTGATGGAGAGCAGCTTCTATGTGTGCAGGAGAGTGGGGATGTACTCATATATGATATGTTTGGAGCCTATCAGAAAACATTCAGTATGGGGCAGGAGGCTAGAGACACAAAGGTAGGTTATGTTACTTAGCTTAGCTTTAAAAGATGTTAGAACGTTTTTGTGGTTTGACTCTGGCTGCACTACCGCAACACCTATTTCTACCTATTAAAATAAGCAGTGTTAAGCACTGCTATATTATGGTTTGAAGGGAGACATACTTTTCTGAGGCGTGCTACGTTAGACCTCAAGGGTAGCGGCGCATTTTCGGCCAACCTCAGGTAGGGATCTAATTGTATCTACAGCGGCAGTAGCCACTTACCATCAGGTAGATTGCAAGCTCATTTTACATTTCTATGGTGCAACAAATATGTAATAAGTAATATAACTATGTATATAGTGTGCAAAGTAAAATATTAATATTTTTTCTAGGTGTGCAAAGCACAACTGTTCTCAAACCCTCATGGCATAGGCCTGGCAGTGATAACCACCACTAATAGGATGTTTCTTGTCAGCAATGTATCAGAGCCAAAAATTAGATCTGTTCCTGATTTACCTAGTAAGTACAATATAAAACTTTACAAAACAGGACAACTAGTTTGGTAGGTCATTTGAGAATCAACTTTTACTTTTGTATAATAAATATGAAAGTATGTATATAACAATGACATGGGGCTCTTCAAGAGGGATGCAAAAGGAGAGCTTCTTCAAAGCAGACTCCTCTGGTGTTGCAAATGTGACTGCTTTTCACCAGCCAACCCGTCTGCGGTATGTCGCAGTATATAATATAAAAATGCGGTATATAATAAAAAAAAAAATATATTCTTACAAAATAAAAATACAGCCAAATACAAAACCTCCAATTTTTGGAAGTCCTATTATTAGTTATATTAGCCTACTGACTAGTCGGTAAGTCGGCTAGTCTGTCAAAGTCATAGTTAACCTATTTCTACTTTTTACACGTTATTGCTTTTATTTCAGACTGCATATGGTTTGTTAAATTAAATAATGTACAATGTCATTTTATTATTATTGTACTTCATGACTAACAACATATAGGATAAGAGTCTCTCTTTAAAGTATTTTTAATAAAATAATTGTCATGTTAGTGACATGAAATGAATTATTAAATTAATAAATTACAGGAGCAAATGAACCAATAAGTGCATGGTGCGTTATAAGCCAAGGATTAAGGTCTTCGGCAGTTATTGGATTCCTTGTGTGCCGCGATAAAGAAGTGTACAAATGTCAGCTTGGTGAAACGAGGGCAGTGTTAATGGTAATCTTTGATAATAATATACCGTATAAGTCCATGCACGTGGGCTTACAGAAGGCTTGATTTAAAGAAATTATTTGACTCTCCCCTGTAGCAGGATCCAGCAAATAATAATTCTATAAACAGACCTTCCCCATAGGTATAAAATTCAGTGTGAGAACAGATAACCATTTTTTTTATTTGATAAGCTATATTAAATCTACACTCGTCCTCTATTGCCAAACATGAAATACAACTGTGAACAAGCTACCATAGTCTATTAAATAATATATAAGAAAATCAATTGTTGTTCATAGATTAGTAAAGATACTTCGCCGCCTTGAAATTGAATGAAGCCACAAACGGCTTATTTTAGTAAGTTCTTTTTTTGAATCCTTGACAAATAAAACCATTTTTAGAGAAAATTTACGAATAAATGACTAATACTGCGTAATTTACATAATACATAAATAATTATTTCAAATATTTTAGGGACATTTTAGCACGGAGACGTGGCAAAACTTTTTTACGCAACTATTTCAACTCTCAAAACTGGGTACATTTTCTAGTTAGGAGTGAGTAATCTTTACTAATCTATGTTGTTGTTACGAAATATAAAAATGATTAGTCAATGTCTATTTATATAATGACGATATTTATAAATATTTGTAAACTCAACATATGTTTGAACATTTCCTAATCTATTTTAGAGACCAGACATACAGAACGCATACACACAAATCCTGTCAATAGTGCCGTCACAGAACGGGAAGCATGTTGCCTTGTTCACGGACTCTGGGTTCCTCTGGATTGGCTCATCCGACTTCAAAAGCAAGTACTGTGAGATTGACACTGAATATATTATACAGCCAAAGGAACTGGTGTGGTAAGCAACATTGTTTTTAATTAGTAATTAATATAGATTTGAGAATAACATATAAGAACAGCTGTTAATAAGAATTCAGTTAATTTTATTTCCCTGTCACCCATGTACATCTGTAACAGATGGCTATCAAACTTTACTGAGTGGGGTGGTATGATAATCTCGGGATAGTTCCAAACTAGTTTGAGAACTGCACAACATTAGTCTCTGACAAGGTCAATTTGAGATGGTCACTAGACTAGTCTTGAATGGGCACTAAACTAGTC
This sequence comes from Epargyreus clarus, assembly GCF_041222505.1. NCBI lineage: Eukaryota > Metazoa > Arthropoda > Insecta > Lepidoptera > Hesperiidae > Epargyreus > Epargyreus clarus. The sequence goes on from NW_027332213.1 coordinate 12,109,130, forward strand.
TCATTTGGGCTTTAGACTAGTCTAGTTTTAATTATTCATCATAGATTTGAAAGTAGCATATAAGAACAGCAGTCAATGAGCATTTAATTAACCTTATGTATGGACGTCCCTGCCGCCCATGTTCATCTGTAACTGACTTTACACATGAAAATAACCCCAGGGCAAGTCAATCACAGAAACACTGCTGCCACTAGGGACTGAGTTCAAAGTCCACTTACTTACGCATACCTTCATTTAAAAGTTTTATCAGCGTTATGCTATTTAAGTCATAATTATAATTGAGATGATATTCTCTTCACTTTTATAAATGGTCCTATATGGTATTTCATAGTGAACCACAAAGAGTTCTACCAACTTTAAATCGTACTTATATATAATCCGCGCCAAACTGCTAGTCCGCTCTGAAGTTATTGCTACCAGGTGTAGTCATGTAATTTGCTATGGCGACGCGATTCATTTCTATATTCAGAGCGGACTAGCATTTTTACGCGGTCTATACCATTGCATTTTTAGGTGCGGCTCCCAAGCCATAGTAAGTCATTGGGACAATATGATGATAATCTACGGTTTCAATGGTACCTCGGAATCGTACCCTTACGACGGACCCTTCCACATCATACCGGAGATCGACTGTGTTCGCGTTATATCGGAAATGACGCATGAGCTCATCCAGAAAGTACCTGTCGTGGTTGAGAAGATTTTCAGAATAAACAGCACCGCTCCGGGTTCATATCTGTTGGAGGCGTCGAAGCAATTCCAGGTTATTTTTATAAGATTATAATGTTAAACGAGCATGTAGTCTGCAGGATTAGTGGCCAACCTTGAATTAACTTTTAGCTCATCCACCGATGCGTTGAGAATTATAAAACTTAAATTGGAATGAAACCTTATGTAAGGGCCTCTTATGTAACCTGTCGAGCCAATCACAGCAGAGCTTTGCTGTTATATACGACAGACAGAAATAGCGTTGAAGTTCCAATCACAACAAATATGTCGTTACTATTTTTTACTGGTAACAATGTTTTATCATTCATTCATAAATGAATTCATAATCATTTTTTCCGTCTTCCTACGTATCGACCATTTGTATCGTTAACTGCCTAGAGTTGCATTACATATATTTTTTATATATTTTCTTCTAGAAACGCAGCCACCGCGCCGACGAATACATCCGCCTGGTGAAACCGGACCTACCCAACGCGGTGCAGGATTGCATCAACGCCGCGGCTTTCGAGTTCGAGCCCGAAGTCCAGAAGATGCTGATCCGAGCGGCACAGTTCGGCAAGGGGTTCATTATGGATGCTGTGTTGACGGATCATTACGTCACAACGTGCAGGTGGCTTCGTGTGTTGAATGCGGTCCGCGATCCGAGGGTTGCGATACCGCTTACGTTCTTGCAGTATCCTTTGAATTTTTTGTGTATTGTGGATGTGGTTATAATAAAAGAAAAAATAAGGTAAGAAGAATAGAAAGAAAGAAAGAAAGAACGAATGAAAAAAGATAAGGAATAAAAGAAAATGGATGATCAACGAAGTAAATTGCGCATGATAGCATGCAGTCTACATGGTAGTAAACGACCACTGTTGACCATAGATAGTTATCTATGGTCGGTTACTAATTATTCGGGTCGGCGGCTAATTATTATATAGATATCTATAATAAATTTCAATGGTATTGGAGCTCTACCTTCACCTATTACTTTTTATAGACGGACTTTCTTCTATTAAATTTACTTTTAGTAATGCATCTGATACTTTTGTATTTTTTTAAACCAGTCCAATTATTAAAAATTATAACATCAATATTATGCCTTAACATTATAAAATAGAGTTCAAAATCTAGGTGAAAGGATACTTCTAGATAGGCTCATTTGGCGTCGACTGCATTGCTTGGCGGGTCACATCGCGTCATACCTCCAGTTGAAAGATGGACAAACCAGAGTGCTTTCACATTGGGCATGTTATAAGGTAAATAAATAATTCGTTGGAAATTACTCTGAATAAGTTAAATATTTTCCATTTCATTTAATATTTTAATAAAATTATTTCATAACGACACATATGATTTAAAAACATAATTTTATAATTATTACATTATTTATTTTTAAATAACAAGTAAAAGTGAAGAACACGTCAAAATTACATGTTGCAATAATTGCGACACAAGACTAGTCTCTGGTGGTCGGTACCAAATTAGTTCGGTATAGGTGTTGGACTAGTCTCACACGAAATTAATTTGGGATGGCAAGTAGGATAGCCTTGGGTAGGCACCAGATCAATTCAGGGTTGATGCATAATTAGTTTCTGCTGGACATGATAACAATTTCTAATGTGCACCAGATTAATCTCGGGTGGAAGACAAGACTAGTCTTCGATAGGCACTGGACTAGTCTCGACTGAAAAAGGCCAATTTAAGGTAGTTACTAGCCGATCGTCCCCTACTCACCCGAATGGCCAGAAATACATCCAGCAGTAATATTTCAGGTAACACAACCGCACCTGGACAACGAGAGCGCGGCGCGGGAGATAGGGGAGAAACTGCGCAACATCCCCGGCATATCGTACTCCACCATCGCTATGAAGGCTGCGGAGAAAGGTCGTAAAGCACTCGCTATCAAAGTAAGTTCTATGTACCTTTTATTAATTTATCGCTCTCTGTTTTAACGAGGTCATTTATAGGACTTTCTTTTTAACACTTTAGTGAAACCGGGAAATTGTCCATTGCAAAGTTACATTTAGGTTGTAATAGACAGGACGCCATTTTATTTTTCAAGGGGAGCGGGGTTAGTGTAAAGCTAAATAGAAATTTTGGGATCGCAACTCTTTGTCTCTCGGTCGCCATCTTGAAGAAGGGGTGAAAATAAATTTATTAGGCAAAGTGTTCGTCACACAGAAAATTTGTAAGAACGATTAGAGACATGTTGAATTATCACTAAAAATTCTATAACTTTTTGTAGTAAAAGCAAAAATAACAAAGTTAAGAACGAAAACCGAACGAAATTTGGGAACAAATTGTCATTTTTAATTGTTTTTCACATTTAAAGGAATTTTAAAAGGATCGAAACCTTGACGTGGGTCGTTGATGCGTCAATAAAAAATATTTTTAACAGATCCTCGAATACGAAACGCGCAGTAAGCTGCAAGTGCCGCTACTCCTCGCGTTGGGTGAGGGCCGCACCGCGCTGCTGAAGGCCACCGCTAGCGGGGACACGGACTTGGTGTATATTGTACTTTTGCATCTCAAAGAAAAGATGGGTAAACATGAGTTTGAGGTAAGAACTTTCAATTGTTTACGATATAAAGATCACAAAACACTTTGTGATATTTATATATGATTTTGTAATGTGGATAATTGTACAACACTTGACAAAGTGTAGTTGTGTGTACTATGAGAATACTTAGTAGCAGAGCCGTATTTAGAGGTATAGAGGCCTTGGGGCAACAAAGGTGTGGAGGCCCTTTGGCCCCAAATTATTTTCCGAATAAAATGAACATTTTTTTCAGTTGAGTTTTTCAATAAATATTTTATTGTAAAACGCAGGTAGATTCTTCTAGTATTCTTGTTTGTACAAAGTATTTTAAATAAAGGTAAAACAGCGGAAAAAGGAAAAGATATTTTTTTATAGCACTCTGTGACCTAAACCCGCATTTTAGCCACGCATTTCTGTGTCCAAAGTAGCCGATTTTTACACCGTACGAATGTTAATACACTATCCTCACAGTTGTAAAAAATAAACATAGCTATGAACGTTTCATACTTTTAATATTAAAAGTGAGTAATGAGTATTTTGTATAAAGCTATAATTATTTTAATATTTTATTTTGGACGTATTTATAAATGTTTTTGCCATTGCGTATATACTAAGCAATAGCATCACTATAAGACTAACTGTTGGTCTTTATCGAGTTTTATTGTTTGTGTTGACTGTGTATTTTCGCTACACACCATAGTAGGAGATATTTAAATTAGGAATCATTATCAAAATTAGCCATAATACTACTCTAGTAGAATCTCAACTAAGCGACCTATTTGTTGTCGTATTTGTGGCATTCGGATTATCGAAAATTTGGTTAATTGAGTTTATAAAGAAACGCTATTTAAACCGATTTAGGAAGGTAATGTTTTTCGACTATATGTTTGTTACGTATGTATTTTTCATTCTTTGGCGAACTCAAACGACTTCACTAATTTTGACATATTATGTGTCGTTGGATTTGTCTAAATTGTAGAGATAACATAGGCTATATTTTCAGCAATCGGGTTTTTGTTTTTTATAGTAACTTTTTAGTTGCGATTTGGCGACTTTCCGGAATTTAAATGCACATGTCACACAAAATGTGGCTGATTTGCAAGGGTTATTACAAAGTTACTTGTTCACGTTTGTCAATCCAGATAATCGCGAATATTTATAACTGAGGTCCGGATAATCGATTTTCTACTGTATCACTAGTATTAGTCATGTATTAGTACATTATGTGATTGCTTATCATATGTTCTGTGTTCAAATATTTTTTTCAAATAAGTTTTCTAGTCCTGCAATTCTATGATATTATTCTTATTGTAAGAAATTATTCTTGTCTTTTTCTCATTTTATTTTTTTGGCCATACATAAATATTTATTTATATTTATTTTTGAATAATGGTTTTTTAAATCTTTCTCATTACATATTTTTTTTATTTGTGCATTTATCGATGTTACCTATTTTTGATCTGTCGAATTGAGACATCATGTTCTTAATGAATAACTCTATAAACACTTCGACAGTTAACAATCCGAAGCTTCCCGCTCGCCCACGCGCTCTACATAAAGTACTGCGCGAACCACAACCGCGAGGCGTTGCGCACGGTGTTCGTGCAAGAGGACAACTTCCCCGAGCAGGCCGCCACACACATCCGCGATGCAGTGGACCAGAACAACGCGGGCAGCGCGGAAGCATCGCTCATATCAGCCAGGGAGTGTTACAAGAAGGGCAGGAACGATCTAGGTGAGAGCCTCCGATAAAATTGTGCAGCCTGTTTTATAAGACCTGTTGCAATAGGCAGTAGGCTAGCCTCAAATAGGCACCAGACTAGTCCGGAATGGACACAAGACTAGTCTTTGGTAGTGGGTACAGAATAAAATTGGGATACGCTAGACTAGCCTCTGATAGGCACGAGGCTAAATTTGGAATAGGCAGTAGGCTAGCCGTCCCATACATCCGCGACGCAGTGGACCAAAACAACGCGGGCAGCGCGGAGGCATCGCTCATATCTGCCAGGGAGTACTACAAGGCTGGAATGACCTGGGTGAGTAATAGTAGGCTAGCCTCAGGTAGACCTGACCAGAGCGGTATGGACATAAGACTAGTCTCTGATGGTGAAGACCAAATAAAATTAGGATAGGCGCTAGACTAGCCTCTGATAGGCACGAGGCTAAATTTGGGACAGACAGTAGGCTAGCCCTCCCCGAGCAAGTCCCTGAAACATCCGCGACGCCGTGAATCCGAATAACGCGGGCAGCGCGGAGGCATCGCTCATCTCTGCCAGGGAGTGCTACAAGAAGGGCAGGAACGATCTAGGTGAGCAATTGGCAGTAGGTTACTAGGTAAGTCCGGAATAGACATAAGACTAGTCTCTGGTTATAGATAATAAATAAAATTAGGATCTGGTGAGCAAGCAATTAAATGTGGGTTTGGCAGTACGCTAGTCTCGGGGGAGTTTGTGTCCATTCTATACCAGATACAGTTTAGAGTGGGCACATGATTTGTCTCTGGTGGCGATAAAATGTGAATTGACACTTTCATAGCTTTTCGTGTGTAATGCAATATTTCGCAACGAAATATTTTCTACAAAATTATAAATATTATTATAGGTGCATCCATCTGTGAGAATGCTCGCAAACTGTACAAACAGCAGTCCAGCTTACAAGAAACGTACGGAGAGAGTTTCATCGGTCTATCGCTGCACGACACCGTGAAGAAATTGCTCAACAAGGGAGAGATAAAGCTCGCTGATAAACTGCGCGCTGAGTACAAGATGCCGGATAGAAGGTACTTTAATATTTAAAAAAATCTAAAATATTATTTTTTTGTGGATTTGATGTTCGCCACGAATTTTAATGCCGGTTTTTTTTCACGAATTAAAGAATTATGCATCCATTCTTATAAAAAAATGTTGTCAACTTAGCGAATGCGGTGGACTATGTCCTAATCCATTCTGAAAGGAGACCAATGCCCAACATTACACAGTATGTGCGCGATGTTTACATATTCGTCTTTGTTCGGCAAATAGTTCGTAGTTCTCTAAATTTTGCATAACGTTCCAGGTACAGCTGGCTGCGCGTGGAGAGCCTGGCGGCGCGGGGGGAGTGGGACGAGATGGAGAAGCTGTCGCGAGCGCGCCGCGCGCCGCCCGAGCTCTGCGTCGACGCGTGCGTGCGCGCCGCGCGCCGCGACCTCGCGCCGCGCTTCCTGCCGCGCGCGCCCGACCACCTCAAGGTCAAGTACTACGTGAAGGCCGGGTGAGTGTGCCGCCCCGCGCTCAGCAGCACTGTCGCAGTCGGCGCTCTGCAGTACTACCGCATTCGGTTTCTGCAGCACTGTCGCAGTCGGCGCTCTGCAGTACTACCGCATTCGGTTTCTGCAGTACTGCCGCAGTCGGCGCTCTGCAGTACTGCCGCAGTCGGCGCTCTGCAGTACTGCCGCAGTCGACGCTCTGCAGTACTGCCGCAGTCGGCGCTCTGCAGTACTACCGCATTCGGTTTCTGCAGTACTGTCGCAGTCGGCGCTCTGCAGTACTACCGCATTCGGTTTCTGCAGTACTGCCGCAGTCGGCGCTCTGCAGTACTGCCGCAGTCGGCGCTCTGCAGTACTGCCGCAGTCGACGCTCTGCAGTACTGCCGCAGTCGACGCTCTGCAGTACTGTCGCAGTCGACGCTCTGCAGTACTGCCGCAGTCGGCGCTCTGCAGTACTGCCGCAGTCGACGCTCTGCAGTACTGTCGCAGTCGACGCTCTGCAGTACTGCCGCAGTCGGCGCTCTGCAGTACTGCCGCAGTCGACGCTCTGCAGTACTGTCGCAGTCGACGCTCTGCAGTACTGCCGCAGTCGGCGCTCTGCAGTACTGCCGCAGTCGGCGCTCTGCAGTACTGCCGCAGTCGGCGCTCTGCAGTACTGCCGCAGTCGACGCTCTGCAGTACTGCCGCAGTCGACGCTCTGTAGTACTGCCGCAGTCGACGCTCTGCAGTACTGCCGCAGTCGGCGCTCTGCAGTACTGCCGCAGTCGGCGCTCTGCAGTACTGTCGCAGTCGACGCTCTGCAGTACTGCCGCAGTCGGCGCTCTGCAGTACTGCCGCAGTCGACGCTCTGCAGTACTGCCGCAGTCGACGCTCTGCAGTACTGTCGCAGTCGACGCTCTGCAGTACTGCCGCAGTCGGCGCTCTGCAGTACTGCCGCAGTCGGCGCTCTGCAGTACTGCCGCAGTCGTCGCCGCCTGAGCTGCGCGCTGACACTAGCATGTGAGCATTAAATAAATGTCAGGCCGAAAAACACAAAGCCTTGTTATTGATACAAAATTGATGAAAAGTAAAAATGTCTTCGATCAAAATACTTTTAATAGTAAACCAAAAATGCCGATCTTCTGACCAATGACCAATGAGCAACTAATATCGAAATATCGTTTCTGTTCTAGATATTTCGAGGACGCAGCACAGGTGGCATTTGAACAAAAAGATGAGGGGGCTTTATTCTTCGTAAAGAACAAGTGCCCGATGAACGAGTCTGCTCAGCACGAGAAGATACAAAACTTGATAGATCAACTTGCTAATAAAAAATAACTAAAAAGTATAATTTAAAACCACCACTTTAAAAATGTATTTTGAAGCAGTTATTTTAAACCAATAACCAATATAAGCAATCTGTTTGTAGTGTATACCAGATTAATTTCAGTAGTAAGTGGAAACTAATTTGTGAACATCAAGTGAATTACCGTTGTCTTAGATATTGCTTTTAGAAATTATTGTACTTTAGACCTCTTGTATCCAAATATCTTTTAACTGAATTTCACTCTAAGGTCTAGAAAAATAAATACATAAATACATAAAACCAAGCAAATATTAAAATAGTTAGTCAATATTTAATACGAAGCTTCTTACATATTATTATTGTGATAAATTATGTTATAACTAGATTAAGTAAATATTTGTAATACAGAAATATATAAATAAAGAATTGAAACAATAATAATGTGGTTGTAATTTGGCTTTATTATAGACATTGAAATTGTTATTATTAAAACGTCAACTGGCATCAAAACAAACATTAAGATTTATTTAACAGGCTACATAATTTTACGACATATATTTTTTTTCCAATTTTTGTCAATATACACACATATGTTCTTACTCTAGAAAGCTGTGCCTTTTAATTGTAAACTAAACACATTTAATTTTACGTACAAAAAAGATAATGCCAAAATATCAAACTCGTTGGAATAATTTTAAACTTTATAGAAGCGGTTATAATGGAAATCGGCCATAGACAAGCTAGTCGACATTTAGTTAACACTGAATCAGTACTCTTAGTATGAGTTCTTACGTTTTTACAAAAATAACGTTGTCTTTGTATTTGTTTACATATTTCCCATACATTTCCAATCAGTTCTGACACAGTCCACTAGGTGCGCTGATTTGAAATGTATGAGCAAATACGTAAACAAATAAACTCATACTAAGAATACTGACTAGAACAATAGTCCGCCATGCCTCTATTAAATATTGATGAAGTAATTATGAGGTATCTCGTCTGCCAGATAGTCTCAAAAAGCATTTCAAGGTTTCCCATATACTTAAATATCAATCAGCTTAATAAATTAACTTATATTTTGATGCGCAAGTTAACATTATATTTTATCGGTAGGTAAAAAGATTTAGTTATTTTTTATATATTAGATACTTCACAACCTTATATGGATAGAGATGTAAGGTAAACAGAATGGTTACTATTTTAATAATAAATAAATATGTTAGCATTATATTCAATGAAATATAGACATATCGATCTGGTAACTTCATGCATCAACTTCAAGATATTTTTAACAGTTACAAAATTATCCAAATCCCACAGCTTACAGTAACGTCGTCGAAAATTGGTCATATATATTATAATGTATTTAATTGACAATAATAGCTGCTAGTTGAGGTTCATACAAATGTATATTTTAGTAAAAGATCTTGGCATTTCTAAAAGTGGCAAGGCTATACTTTGGCAATGAGTTATGTAACAATTAAATATCAATTTGATAGTACCAGTAGTATTTTTTTATACTGTGAATAACAATTTGAATAAAGTATTTTAGTTAATTATATTATCTTGGAATAACTAACGCACAATAATATTTTCAACAGACTTAGATTTTAATACGGCTAAAATGTCTGTTAATAATTTTCACTTTTTCCATTTCATCTCAAATAATTTTGATATTTCACGTGTTCACTATAGATATGTAAACCGAGGTGTTGGTTCTTACATTTTGTTCTTTCTGTGGCAATTATTATTTGGCAAACGATATGAGATGTAAACTGTATGAGGTGTACTTTCTACATACATGTAAAAATATATGTGAATTGTGATATATTTTGTAGGTTTAGGACTACATTGATACATTAAATTTATTTTTATTTAAACGCCACTTTCAGAAACCCTGTAACGCCAATGACGTTACAGAACTTGCGTAGAAGATTAATCGTTCTCTTGTAATTTTCAAAGAGTATAAAAGTAAAAAAGTATGAGATTTGCGTATCTGTTCGACGCTGCAAAATAATAACACTCGTTTATAAATAACCTTATTGGAGCTGCCTCTATGGCTAAGCTATGCAAGTCCCGTATTTATGTTTACTACTTTACACTTGTGAACTTTCCATTGCATCATCATCATCTGCAATATGCTAATGAAGTGATCACACTACAATGTTTATAAACAATAAATATCATAAACACGGGGCTTTATACTTCTGTTCCTCCAGAGATTCCAATATAATATGTAATAAAAATGTAGATAAAAATGAAATGATGAAGAATATCAATATTTCAATTTGTCACATAGGATTATATTAAATTATTACTGACACATGTTCTCAGTGTAAAGTAAAATGAATGCATCCACAATACTGGGAATGTTAATGTGTATATTTTCTTATGATACATATAATTGCGAATAATAGTATTTCTCATTTGATTTACTTTTTTTTATAAAACAAATATGGAACCCCCGGAGAATCTTAATTACCATGTCACCACCATAACCAAGTCAATAAATAAAATTAATAATAGTTTTTTGGCGAAAAAATACATAAAAATCAATGAAAAAGCCTTTTCGTTTACACATGAGCACGTCAACAATGTCTTTCTAAATGTAAAAATAAATTAAGGACACAACAAGTACCAACAATATCCAACAATCAGTCTTAAACGAAACAATGGATACCGACGTCCAGTACACAATACGAGCACAACAAACGAAGATGCGTCGTTTACATGCAAAATGAACCTTAACATTATTATTCATCCCTAACCGTCGAGTATAAAGAGGCCTGTAAACGATTTGTTGATTTTATTAACCCTCATCGCCCTCAAATTACAAGAAGCTAAATTGTATGTACTGAATTATAAATATTGTACATTATGTCTTTTGAAAGCGCCGCACTCACCACGGTCACTTTTTAGACGATTAAAACAAATCATTTGATCATTTATGGGCCTCTCGATAGGACAAGGCTGGCGCACTTACATTAGTTTAAATATTTTTTTGGAACAGAATCAACCTACTTTCAGTCATCATGTAAAATTTAAACAGCCCCGGAATAATTTTGTATCGAAAACTGTATTATTTATTAACTGCGTTAAAATCTCCATATATGGAACACGAACAAAGCTGAAGGGACAAAATTTACAATTTGCAAATAATACACATTTATCCTACAATATTACAAAATGACTAATGTACTTGCGCCTAAAAAGTATTAATTACCATTATTAAGAAGCTTACATCAAATATGATATTCATATAAGTTAAGTTGAAACACCAAGACATTGATAATTAACAACATTATGACAAAATATACATACTGAGATACTCATTAAGTCTACAAGTTACACTATATCTATAATTAAATCACTACAATCAAAATAAAAATATTACACAGTCAACCCACTCGGTATTTCAAACTACTAAAGAACTTAAGTTAGAAGCTGTTACATGAACTAGTAGTGTAAGTGTATTTTTTTATTAACACGGAAATAAAATAAAAATATTTGTAACATGTAATTTTTGGAGTCTAAATAGATATAAAAATTTATAGATTTTCAAAAAAACAACGAGGACGGACATATGTCCCAGGAAGTTGATCACATCAACAAAATATAGTTTGGTCGAAATCCCAGTAGTGGTACGATAGACATAAAAAAACAAATATTATAAAACTTTACATCAGCGGTGACCCATTCAATTACCCGATTAATTTAAAACGTTTTGAGATGTTTTTCTTTGGCATTCAAACAATGGCGTAGATTTAATCCGAATATCACACAATCGTCTACCCGTTAAGCACCGTATACTAACTAACTTTAAGACAAGCCACTCATCTCACTAAGTCTCCCGACAATTCCCTTGTTTTCTTTAGCACCTCATTCTTTTCTTGCCATTTTGGGATACAAGGCTTTCATATCCCATTCATTTTAACAATGTTTACTATACAAGTATTTTAAATAAAATCCTTAATATTTGTACCACATAGTTATTGACAAAAACAAAAGATAAGTCAAAAATTTTATCGTCTATGTTTATAAGCAAACGATAATAATTATTAATGACATTAATTGAAATTTATAAATTTATCAGGTTATAAATTACAACTTATCTAGTGTTATTGTGACACAATACGTTATATATTATAACTATAATTTCTTTAAACAATGTATCCATTCGTATAATATTGAACTTTAAACCAATTTACATGAATATGTTATCTTTATGTTACTCATTGAATAAAAATAGTAGTTAATCAAACAAAACTGACGTATACCTTAAATTTCCCAATATTTTAAATACTATATGATAAATAAGGGATTTTGAATGGTTAATAATATAAAATTGTTAAAAAACAAGGTACTAAGTATGAGTACTTATACAAAATTGTGACATTACGCCTAAAAAGAGTATGACGGCCACTATTTTAATAATAATATGGATACCGCCAAACTCGCACGATGCTATTACATCAATAGTATAGATAAGAAGAACCGTCTTATACCTATATAAGTCGCTTTCAACAGATACCCCAGTGTAAGTATTACATAGCACTTCGAAAGCCCTTCAAAATATTGCTATTGTTGCAAATGGGTACAAAATTAACGTAGCGATGTTGTAGACAGAAGTATTTCGAATTAAAAACTTTAATATTTTTATGACTACAGTAGTAGTTGCAATAGAACTACAGTATATAGAAGCTTAACAATTTACGCAATCCAAAATAAATTCGTTAATATTATTGGCGATTTTTTTAATTACCCACTTGCTACAGTAACCCTAATTTAAAAGCTTTCAACGGAAACTTTTTGATACAAAGAGACGGTTCTCCTCACCTCTACTGTCCATCAAAAGAATTCTAAATAAGTGTCAACCTTACTCGCTAGATATTTTAAATAGGTATATGCTTAGAAGCATTTTTTTTTTCATTTTTTCTATAATATATTATCACATTTACGAGTATATTTTTTATCCTAAATGATACTAACAGCAAATGCTATTTTTGTTGTTTTCTCTTAATTACAAAAATCTACCGTTCCAGTGTTTACAACACAAATAATTTAATCAAAGCAAACCGCGTGTTTATACCTAACATTAAGTACATTTTAGGAAATGGCACTTACAATATTACAATATTCAAAGGATCTCAATGAGATAACTCTATTACCCTGCCGAAATAGCTATGAAAATTCCTGATATATTTTGAAAAAACTTCTTTAGATTTATAATATTTTGTAAACACGCTTAAGATTCAGTATGGAGAATATGCTTGATTTTATTTAAGGCATTGTCAGACGATGAACGTGTGAATATCAAATACTTTTTTGTGACATGAACTGTAGCTACATATTTAGTTTATTATTTTGAAAATATTTTAGTAACTTTATACAAAAATCTTGAAACATTTGTTTGAACATAAAATATAAATAAATAACTAAATTAACTTATGAATCAAATGAAAATTATCGTAAACATTTGAATTTAATTTACTTAACCGTCATTTAAAAGTTTCTTTTATTTTATTTTAACCTTTTGTTTTTGGCCTTTTTGTTAAATTTATCTTATTTTTTGGCGTAGTAAAATTTTCCCATCAAACTATTCCAATTAAAACAGTTATATCGATTTTTTTTAACGCTTATTGCACTGCAGTTTTATTTCTAAATTACTCTATGATAGTGCTTCACATATCTAGAAATTTTAACCAAGTACTTCATAAACCTTTATAATATTTTAATATAACTCATAACACTTGTGCCAAGTATTCACAAGTCATCAGTCGTGACATTTTTAATAGATTTTTTTTAGTTATTATATTTTTTCACACATTTCACGGTAAGTCCTTCTAAATTAGCCATAACAAAAATAATAATTAATGTCCCTTTGGTAACAAAAACGAAAATATTATTAAAATCACAGCAAACAATAAGAATAACAACTTAACTTAAAAAAATAATAAAAACAAATTCTATCTCACTCCGAGATATTAAATAAATAATGTCTTTACACTCGTTAAATGAAGGTGCAAATGAAATGGTCGCGTGTGAAGATAAATATTACACGTCACATTCAGTTCTAACATTAATTCAAAAGATCATAGCAAAATATTCACATACAGCGAATGGCACAAAACGTCATTGAATAATCGCGTGGCTCGCAGTTAAGCTCGACATCTCCGTAATGAGTTACATAGCCACATAACACCTTCACATAATGAGATATATCTATTAATACGATAAATAACAATGAGTTAGATAAAAATGATCTTTTTTTTCATTTTTTAGGAACTGCACATTCAGCTCTTGACTTAGCTCTAATGACTTTAATTCGTTTCGGGAGCTCTCCATTCGTATTCAATTGGGGAGATTATCGTGATTGTAGGCGGCGAGAGGCTGGCTCGCCACCGTTACCTTCGGCGATCGCTCGTACTTGGCTCGCTCCACGGGGCTCGAGCCCGGCGTGGAGCTCGGCGTGAGGAGCACCGAGTGGCGCACGGAGCCCTGGTTCGCGGCCACGATGTTCAGGTTCGTGAGGTTGTGCTTCGGAATGGTGAACGAGGGCAGATCCTTCGTCTTGATGCTGTCGTAGATGCGCACCAGCTTGGTGGCGTCGATGCCGTCGATGATGTTGAGCGGGCGGGCGTGGGCGGCGGGCGATGACGTCACGACGAGGCCGGGCATGCGGCGCGTGTCCGCGGCGGCGGCGGGGGCGGGGGGCGCGGGTGCGGGGGCGGGGGGTGCGGGCGGGGGCGCATTCGATATGTGCTGGGTTATGGAGTGACTCTTCAGACCCTGAGCCGTTTTATAGCTTTTGCCGCATTGGCACTTGTAAGCCTTTTTTATCCTGAAAGTTAAAAAAAATTACATTACAACTTAAATAGAGAACACTAACTAATGATTATTTAGAAAGAACACTTTTGTTTTTCATTAAATAGTACAGTTTACGCTTTTCTATCCTAGTTTTACATTTGGGATTTTATTACAGTTATTACAAAGACATTCCACAATGTGACTAAATCTGATTTAAAATTCATATTTTACTCAAACTTCTAATATACCAAGTTATTACAGTTCAACTATAATAATGAATTACTATTTCTGCACCTGCAACATTACTTTTAGTGACCCCAAAACTATTGATTGTTTAAATTTATGAGTATTCAATTTTATACCAATGCAATAAATTCTACGATACTGAGCATAAATTAGTAATGAAGTAACAACAAAATAGAATAAATTTACTTATTAATAAAATATTTTTTCTCAGTAGATTTTTTAACTATTACACCACTACATCACAATATAACAATAATGAATTGATGATTGAATATTTAATACATAATACAAAATTTCGGTAATTAAAATACCCATTTCCTCCAAAAATATTCCTGGGCGGACAATCGTTTTTTGGGTCCAGAAGAGACTTTCTGTCTATATTGATACGGCGATGGCAATACAGGAAACTTTCTAGTAAGGAAAATTGATGATAATACAAAATTTTAATAAATAAACATAATATCCCACTAACAGGGATGTCCCTGAATCTTAGAGCATATTTCACAACTTAGTTTTAATTTAAAATATAAATTAAACTCCGGATAATTTAATATTTCACGGTTTAAAATATAAATTAAACTCCAAGTAATTTAATATTTCATGGTGACAAATATTTTATATATGTACTTACTTGCCGTCCTTCTTGTGACCATTCTTGGAGTGGTACTTGATGCCGTTAACATTTTTGTAACGTTTCTTGCAGCCAGGAACAGGGCAAGCAAAGGGCTTCTCTTGTGCTGCAGGACCGAGGGCTCCAGAGGTTGCATTAGCATTCATCCTGTGATTTTTAATTTTTGTCACTATTTAATATTAGAACATGTTATAAAAGTGACCATTTCATATTTGGGGCCTTTAAAACAAATATGCTTTGAGGCAATGGCTCTTTTCAGTTTGCACACAATCATAATTTACAAATCATTAAAAATGTGTTTACACCGATCCCCTTTTGAACCCTCAGGTCCTTGATTATCAACACACTGCTGCACTCAGCAGCAGCTCACTGCTGCTTCATTATGGTTGCCAATGATGATTTTCAAAATAATACACAAAATTCCATGATCTCATTTAGATTATTTAATACCAATTAGCTCTAGCGAATAGTCTAGCTTATATTAATATAATTTTAATATATCATTAACTTACTTGACACCATAACGCAAAATAAAATCTGAGCTGTATTCTTCAACTGTGGTCCAAGAGTCATTGCTATCTTCAGATGGACTCATAAGCTCGTCTTCATCTATTTCACTGCCTGAAATTGTGGAAATAGAAAATCATTATCTAAACAAACCATTTATATTCGATATTCAAATAAGAAATATAATTATGTTAATTGATAAATACCCTTCCTTGGCAGTCGGGTAAAAAATATCTATGTATAAAAATGTAGGATTATGCTACATTTTTTATGCTTCTGGATTTGGACTGGCATAAATTGTTTGTACTGATAAGAAAGTAATAAACATTATCAAGGTAGTAATAAATTACCTGTGGGTGTATTACTGCGGACTGATGGTGTTTTGGGGGGAGGCAGAAGGCGCCGGCGGACGTCGGCGGCGGGCGGCATGCTCTGCAGCTGCCGCCGCGCCGCCTCCGACAGGAACCGCTTTATGTAGCTCAGCGGCACCGACGTCGGCTGCGACGCTTCCTTCTGCTCGATCACGGCTGGATCGTAATCTACAACCGGCATCTTACTATTTGTTTAACATTCCAATTAGACGCAATTGACATCAGCTGTTCAATGTTTACAACACATTTTATTACGATTCTACGAACGCTGATAAATATAAAATGCACCCATTGAACCTAATGTACAATGTAAACAAATAAGCTAACTCAAATAATCGCCACAATTTCCCGCAATAATTTAATTTTAGTAATCTACAAAAATACACATCAGTGTTGACAACTTACAAACATTGATAAGAAGGGAGGGTCACCATATATTTATGGAACAATTGATACGCACTTAAATGCTAAAAATCCACTTTTAACTGTTATTTACCTATATGAACATCTTCAATGTGCCATATTAAATCCACTAAACTTGGAAATATAATCCCACAGCCATTATATGTACAGATGTTTGTCATGAAGACGGCCATGTCGTAAGGAGGATAATACACTAGTCAAACGCGTGACTGTATTGTTTGACAATTGTATTTTTTGTCATTTCTGCTGTGAAATGTTAGGACATTACAATAAGTTTGACTGACTAATTAAAATATAAAAATGTTTTTAAAATGAAGATTAAATTGGTGTGTACAATATAAGGAAATTACATTTATTAAAGTATTTCGCTCATCTGTCATTCGCGCAGGTCAATCAATAGTTGGCTGCGCCGGCCGGAACTGGCGCAGCCTGCGCAAACCAACCAATGATAGGGCTAGATTTTCCTTCACCACTCAGAAATTGAACATTCCAAAGGCCGGTCTCCTCCTTCTCGGTGTTCTTTGGTAAGTGTAGTAAAAATTAGTGAATAAACTAATCGTGGAAAAGTGTAGAAATCTCAAGACACAAGCGAATAAAAAGTGTTTTTTTCTATAAATACGGGTTCGCCGTGGGTGATAGTGCAAATATTTTTTTGTGATATCGTAAGTTGTCACATAGAACGATAGTAAATCCTTTTGCGAAAGATCGCCGATTCGGCCATTTTCCGCCGTCTTTCATTTATCTTGTATCTAGTGAAATACGCCCATTCCCGCTACAAACTCCAGTGCATAGTGATAACCAAATCGGTATAATTCCAAAAGTGTAGTTTATGAACGAGTCTGGTCCCTGTTACGTAGTCTTGTAAATTACGTAACGCTCTGCGGTCAAACTGTCAAATATTCCCAAGACTAGAACTTAGTTTTTCAGACACAAGCACAGCTGCTACACCTGCAGTCTATATCGATCACTAATTTAGTACACCATTTCTTACAGTTGTCGCTCGCCGCACCCAATTAACCATAAAAATGCTGTCTGCCGCTAGATTGATCGCCCCTGCAGCCAGGTCTGCTGTAAGTACCTATAATTTTTCGTTTTTGAAATTTTAGACTTTTTGATTAATTGAAGAGTTATCATTATTTTAATTTTTTCTTACTAGACTTTGACTTTTCTTAATAGATTTCAATTAATTTTATTACTTTTGTATCAATTTAATTAACCCTGTGAATATGTAATAATTTTGGAGGATTTTAAGGGATTTTAAAACATTTTGTAATTCCTTACAGGGTTTCTGTTATATAATTACATAATCAGATACTTATTATAGAAGAAGTAACAAAGTCTTGATAATAGCTTCCTAATTATGATTCGAAGATAACATTTTAAATCCATTTAGCAATTGATTTTTGGTTGTATAATCTTAATTTAGAACCACACCTACTGTCAATGTCAAGATATGAACTTGGCCTTTGAAGATGAAGATCAGATATTGAAGGCATCTGTTCATTGTTCCAGATCTTCTGCAACACAGCCTTGGTGAGGCCACTGGCAGCAGTGTCTTCACAGACACAAATTGTCCCAGCTGCCCCAGCCCAGCTCTCAGCAGTCCGTTGCTTCCAGACCACCTCGGTCACAAAGGACATTGACTCTGCTGCCAAATTCATTGGTGCTGGTGCAGCGACAGTAGGAGTGGCGGGTTCCGGTAAGCAGTCATTTCAATTTTCATTTTTTGTGTGTATCCATGCTTTTTTTTATCACTAACATACCCTGCACATTGCAAACTTGTAAGTTCCATTTGCTTCAATTGTTTAACATTTGGAAAAACGATAAGAAATGTCCTAAAACTATAAAAAAAAAATGGAAAAACTATAAGAAAGATTTTTTTCCCATATATATTGTGTGGTCATAAGGGAAAAAGTTTTATGTAATATTTATATCCATGGTTGCATAACCAACATTAAGACTTAAACATTTGAACAAATGGAATTTCAAAGTTAAATACCTGTCCTCTGTTTTATTCCCTTTTAATTTGCTTCCATATTTTTGTGTTACCTACAGGTATTGGTATTGGTGTGGTGTTTGGATGCTTGATTATAGGATATGCACGCAATCCTTCCCTGAAACAGCAAATATTCTCCTATGCTATCCTGGGATTTGCGTTATCCGAAGCTATGGGCCTATTTTGTTTGATGATTGCATTCTTAATGCTATTCGCCTTTTAGACGATTTTTGTTTCTAACATTATAGTATTTGTACAGTGTATATTAACTGCAATGATTGTGATAACTCTACACATTATATTTTAACTAACATATTTTGTATGCATATCATAAATAATTGCATGAAGATTGTTAAATAAGGTGAGCTGGATTTCATTTCATTTGTTTCTTGCGTATCATAAATGTTCATTACTATCAACTCATGCAAAATAATTTTGTGCTTATGTATGATTTTGTAATTCCAGGTGCTGGTATCGGAACAGTGTTCGGTTCCCTGATCATTGGCTACGCCAGGAACCCCTCTCTTAAGCAACAGCTGTTCTCATACGCCATCCTGGGATTCGCCCTGTCTGAGGCCATGGGACTTTTCTGTCTTATGATGGCCTTCTTACTGCTGTTCGCTTTCTAAGCCACTTACTTTTAAGAACACTACTACTGCCATCCTATATGAGGTTTCAGTGTATACTATCTGGAGTGGACGGCCATGGAATCGAATGTTTGGAAACCTCACCCTTATAGTGATGCAAGGACTGATGTGTGATGTGTTACACTTACCAGTGCATCAACAGGAATGCAATTTATTTAATTATGTAGTATAATGAAAATCTGCAAAATAAAATGTTGTATGTAACATTTAATGAAAGGCTACAGTTATTCCTATTCCTGATCAATGTAGGCTGTTAATTCTGAATCATGTGTTCTACATAATCTCTCGGTGTAATTGAGTTGAAAGCCGTTGATGATATAATTTTAAGCCAGTACTATCACATAATTTGCGTGTGAGTATTGTCATCGACTTTGCACTTGTTATGCTGTTTGGGAATGTCAGCATTATTGTACATTTTTAGGGCGATTAAATGATACAAAACAATTTCATTGAGAATTTTTTACAACTGCCCTTGATTTAGATTATTTCATGATACCTAAATTTCAATCTTTTAAATTTTATAAAATATTTCACAATAATATCAAATGAGAAACTAGTAGTATGGCAGTATTTTGACAGTTTTTAGACAAAGCTAGACATTGATAAAAAATGTCGCTAAAATAAAGGTATCAAAAAATACGGGTTGGTTGGCAAGATTCATTCATTACTGAATAGCCGTGAAATTGTCACGCATACTGCATAATTACGAGACATTTACTACATAGATGTCTCCAGTAAATGCTTCTGAAAATAACATTAAAAAACTTATCAATGACTTCTTATTCTGGTTGTTGACTTATCAGAAATAAATGGAAACTGAATTTATAAGTAGCATGCAGTCCATCTGCAAAGTATAAGTAGCCATCGCCGCCCATGGACATACCCCTAAAATAGGGGTACTACCTAAAGCCAATTAAAGTTTCGTTGCAGACGTCTAACGACTAGGATGGTCGATAACCGATTATGTAATTATGCCGGTACCTACACCGTTTACGCACAAACTCAAAAACTGCTACACACAATTGGGTACTTGACAGTTATAACAATAAAATATGAAATATGTTGGATATGATAGCTTATAAGTAAACATAAATTATGCAGTATTTCGTTTATTTTTTAATATGTTCTAAGTATTTTAATTTTTAAAAAGAAATTTTCGATTATTTATCTGTGGATTTTAAATCCCAAAACGGCGACAGTGCTGCCTCAAATGTCATGTGACGTCACTACATCGAAACCTGTCGATCACATCGAAACCTGAAGTATGTGTAACGTCGAAGTTTATTTCTATATTTTCAATGTGTTGACGTCACGCTACGAAATGACACTTGACCGCCTGTTTTGGCGTAACGTTCCGTTTACCGTAATAAAAATATGTTTTTTATTAATAAATAGCCCTTTTTCGAAAAAATGATCAATGAAAGGCATATATAATACGTATATGAATTCATTAAAACAGTTTCCCAAAAAGTGTCAAGTAGCCAATTCCATAAAATGCAAGCAGGGGTGCAATGTGCCGGGGATAGCAAAATTACAGCTTTTCATTTCCTACAAGAAACCTTTGCGCAGACAGATTTTCCAAGCGGCAATGCGCCAATGAAAAGTATTTTTAGAGGGCAACAAAAATTCTTCCAGGACATTGCAGACTTCATAGAGGGCGCCTAATACATCCTTCATTCCCGACCAACGTTACCCCACTTCATAAGTCAGTAGTCTGGACCCTTAAAATATCAGAATCAAAATTTAAAAATTTTAAGTCTTCATTTATAAAATTAAATCATGCTGCAGATACCAAGATAACTTCTTTTCCTGATTATTGACTAAAAATTTAAAATTATTGCAGCCGATATAGTATAAACCGATTTTTCAAGGCATAGAATAATAATAAAGCGATTATTATCAACAAATTTATTGCAAATAGGTTTAGGAAAGAATTTAAGAGAATACTTCCGCTTATCAAGATGTTACGATACTTGTCTTCTCTCAGGTGTATAAAAATACATTTACTCCACATTACTTGCGAAAGTAAACACTTAAATTTCTTTTTACAAAATTTCTAATATTACATACTAAACAGTTCCAGGCATTCTTAATGCATTTTAGAATTTACATAATTTTGGATTAAATAAAAGTCAAAATGAATACAGACAACCTTATTTCGAATGCATTCAATTTGACGCAGGTAGCTTGTTTACATTTTTCGATAAACACTCAATTCTCAAAGAAATGTAAAACAGTCATTCACACACATACAAGTGACCCTTATAAATATATAAATATGCTTCTTTTTATAATGTCTGCATTTCTATTTGGTGTTACTTTACATTTATCACTAATTTTATACTATAATTGTACATAATTATACTAAAACAATGTTTAAACAGTTCAACCACACCTAAAAGTCAATTTGTTCACACAAGTGGGATTACATTTAGAAAGAGATTGCCAGGTACCTAGTACCTACCTACAGTAGTGACCTGCTTATGAATGGACGTCAGGTGTGCGCCCAAAAAAATCTTAGAAAAAAATAAATAAACAAAAATGCAAAAAAAATTTGAAACGAGTCAAATACTTTTAGCATTCATGATAGATTAACAAACAACTTTAACAATCGATATCGGATAGTATGATAACTTCAAGAGGCCCTTTCCTGACACGGTAGGTTACGGCCGCAAGCGGGCATTACAGGAAGTGTCTATGAAAAGAACTGTCTTTTGCATACTAATGCAAATGAAAAAAGTGAGAAAATAGTCCCTCACGTATATTTTAAAACGTAATTTAATAGTCAAATTTTAACATTACAAAAATGTTTCGTCATGAATCTTATATTAGGGCCCAACGTCCATTTGTTTAGCAAATCATTATATCATAATTTTTTCCGATACACAAAAGCAGTGCGGTGCCGATGTTGCACCAGAAAAATCTGCATTGACCCCATCGCAACGTAATAAATTGCAACATGCGCCACCGCGTCGCGCTGCCTTTACGTGTCAGCCTTTATGTAAAGTATGAGTAGGCCCAATATTTGATCAAATGTGCCATACGTCACACTTTATTGAAGACAGTGCGCAAGTTAAACGTAGATGTCCAATTGTAAAATTGTGACTTGTATTACATATTTATTTACTTACATTAATTTCGATTTTTAATTGATTTTCATGTATAAAGATAATCATGCAATCCCTTCTCTTAATGTCCTTAAATGTAAAACTATGAAAGCACATCTACACTTCCTTGAGAAGAAATGCCTTTATGCTAAATATATTATTAAATTTGCAACATAATTTGTATCCTAAAAACATCCATTTACATAACCATGTTCACACAATGAGTTACATTATGAGAGTAACAATATATCAATGTTATCTCTCACACAAGTGAAAAACTTAAACAATGATTGTTGTAAATATCTTTACAATAATTTCTCTTAACCTACAGCAAAACAAAATAAGGCAATTTACTACACGTCTATTCAACAACTTCCAAATTGAAAACTGCACTTACACTCTCGAGTTCACAGAAACTAGTTTGCAAAGTATACTTTATGTCACATTATATCTACAATAGTCTACTAACAATTCCATTAGAATTGTAACAAAGTATATTAAAAAATCAATGTATGGTTTTGTATCAATACATATATAATAGAGTTTATCTAGAGACATGGAATATGTGAGACACGCATTTGCCGTGGCCATCAAAGTAATATTCTTATATACGTCTGTTCGCATAGGTGTAACTTTGACCGTAATTATAATAACGCATTGCATTGCATTATTAATATTTTATCTACCACAACACCAGTTTGGGTTGTTCAATGTCCATAGATAAATCATCTTTATTTTAACTATATGTATAAAGTTAGAGGGCAGCACATATATTTCTCTATGGTAGCTACTACGCTACCTGGCAACACAGTCAGTAGGTCATGTTACCATGTAGAAGAAAATCTACTTGACTTTATAAATTCAGAAATAAATTGTCAACTTAGACTACACTAACATTTAATGTTCAGATAACTAAACAGATGGCAATCCTGTTTTAATCTGACCTTGTCTGCAGAATAATTTTATTGCTAATATAGCAGAACAGTCTTGAGTAATTTTATTAGTACATCAATAAGTTAAAGAAAATATTTTTCTTGTCATTTATATAAAATTATAATATAATATAACACTGTTTAATAGATTATTTGGAAAGAAGATCATCGGGAACAAAGTAACCCTGTTCAAAGTATAATAGACTTTTTAAAACAGCAGAACTATACAAGGGAAATGGCAAACATTATCAATATGTCTGTAAAAATACAAACAAAATCACATAACTTGGTAAACATTAACACAACAGTAACAGTCATAGTCAATTGTATGTGAATGTAGTATAATTTATATGTAAAAGGTTTTATATATAAAAATTTATATATAAAAACCGCAATGAATCCAATAATTCTAAAAACATTAGTACTGTGATTCATTATTTTTGTACCTAATTTTTAAACATGCGTATATAATACAGTAGTTTACTAAGATAACGCTAGTGTAAACTAAAGTACACTTTGCTACACAATGTCATGTTGCAATCCAATTTTATGAGATCAACACTAATAGAATTTTGGTCCGAAATAAGTTTCCATGAACTCTAATCGAAATCTCATCTTCCCTTACTTACTTTTTGGCTCACCTAGTCCAGTACAACATCCACAAAACTCATCTAGTCACCTCTTTATATTATTACCCTCTTGTACATACTAATTGATATTGTTTCGGTTAATAAATACAGCTATCGTAATTAAATTGCTTCTGTTTCGAATTGGTTTCCTTTTGTTATGGTAATAGATCCGTATGTTTCATGCTGCTCTAATTTTAAAACTTGATGCTTTTTGAGGACCAGTAAACTGTAGAATTTTTGTGCAACCTGCAATGGAAATAATTGCATAATTATAAAATGTTTGCTTAATTGAGAAAGCGTTAGCTGTATAGTTCACACTGCCTGACTATATATAGCAATTACATTTACACAAGCCTTTTGTGTTCAATGTTCTAATTGAACTCTGAAGAACTACACCAAAATTCAGGATGTGACATGTAAGACCTTTTTCACAATGGCTGAAGTAATAATTGATCGTAATTTTCACGCCACTTAGTTACATTTTAAGGTTTTAAAACTCAATTGATGGATTATTTGGTACAAAAATAATTCCATGATTCTTGCAAATTGGCTCTTGCTAAAATACTTTCAATAGCATAGCTAGTCACCTAACTCATGTAAGAAATTTATCGAGTTCTTCAACGTGATCAAGACAGCCACATATGCGACACTACTCTACTTTTTCTAGCACAGTACACACCTGCTTCCTATTGTTGTGCCGTGGCGCCAGGTCAGCGAAGGCGAGCTGTAGTCCGGCGGCCAGCTTAGGCCGCATCGCGGAGAACAGTTGCGCCGCTCGTCTGTTCAACACTCGCTCCTCGAACTGCTCGTCTGTCTCGCCCGCCTCGCGGGAACCCTCGTCCTGCTATAGTTTCATAACAGTTATAGTTAATAGTTTTAAAATATGCAGAACAATGAGTTACATGACACATGCAAATAAATCTGTGATAAGTGTCAAAATAAAGAAACTAATAAACTATATTATGGATTTGTAAAACAGATTAACTGATTTAAAGGTGGATATAATAATGAATCTAGGTTTCAATCCGCATACTCGTCTTTCCTATTTTTTACCTAATAAAAATGAATGTTTAAGACGATTTGATTTCTTTTGCAATCGTATTTGCAAGATCACATTTGCAATGGAAGTTACTTGTGTAGTATACTAACATTATCAATGCTGAGCGGTAAATCGTAATCGTGCTGCGGACTCTGGTGCCCCTGTTGGTCGTCGTATCCTAAATTTGTCATCTGCATTCCATTCTGTAAAAACAAAAGACAATTAATATTATATTCGATGAAAATGTTAATGAACACTGTTAAAATGTAAGTAGTTTAAGAGTGTTAAATGTTTAAAATCTGCTACTTTTTGTTAACTTAAGGGTTTTAAACCTATTAATTTTAATTTTATTCTCTACAGTTTGTATTTATCCATATCAATAAATAAAATTTTCCTGATTTGTTTTGTATGTAACTATTTATATGTATTTATAAATAATTGATTAAATAACGTTATTTTGCTTATATCAGTTAGCGCTTTTAATATTGAGACATTTTGTACCAAGTCAGAATTTATAGACGACCTTAAGGTCTGGCGAAAGAGAACGCATATTTTAACCGTATGCGACCGCTTACTACTTACTTAGTACAACACAACTCAATGGCGTCAGAATTTACGTCTAGCGCTAGAAAACGCGTTCTCTTCGGCCAGACCTCTACTTTGATGTCGTACGAACCTGATAGTCGGAGCTGTCGAGCGGCATGGGCAGCGTGTCCATGGGCGCGGAGTGGAGGTCGTGGTGCGTGGGCGGCGGCGCGGGCGGCGGCGCGCGGCTCAGCAGCGGCCGCTCGGCGCCCAGCTGCGGCAGCATCGGCGGCGGCTCCGGCCCGTGCTGCAGTAGCGCGCCGTGCTGCAACCCTGCTGGTGAAATCGAGTTTCGTCACGGATGAGTTTTGGAATGGTTTCGTCACTGATTAGTTTAGTTTGAGTAATCGAAAGTCGTATATAATCGTATTTGAAAATTTGAGGAACTACCAAACCAAACAAAAAAGAAGGCAATACGTTTACAAACTAATAAAAAAAAATCTTGGGCGTTTTGTTTTAATTTACTTATAATAATATACGCACATATTCAATGTTTTGCCTACCAAAAATGATCAATAATCTACATTCGACAATTAAAATACTAGAAATTGTGAATTTGCGATAATTGGTGGGAAAATTTTGGATAGATGTTAAAAACGGGCGATAATCATGATGACATAAAATGTATGAAATAATATATAAAATTTGATTACGGTAGTTAAAAAATGTGACTAATAAATATATATATATTTTTATTTTTACACGAAACTACCTAAACTTCGCATAGTAATAAAAAAAATATATAGCGTAGTTCCCCAATCCAAGGTAATATAATAAAAAAAAAACATAAAAACAAACAGCACATACCGATATAGTCCTCACCTGACGGCGTCATGCCACCGTGCTGCAGGCCCGCGGGGGTCATACCACCGTGGCCGAGCCCCGCGGGGGTCATGCCACCGTGCGCCAGACCCGCGGGGGTCATGCCGCCGGGAGTCATGCCGCCGTGGCCGAGACCCGCGGGCGTCATGCCGCCGTGGCCCAGCCCCGCGGGGGTCATGCCGCCGTGCGCCAGACCCGCCGGCGTCATACCACCGTGGTCTAGACCACCTGGAACAAATAAAATTATTGCATAAATTAAAAAGGATATACTTACCGAAACAAATCAATTTTTTTATTCAAAATAGGTTCTTTACAGAGCACTTTTTGCATATCAATACAACTACCAACACTTCACAAGATATTTCGTTATGGAGAATAAGGAGAACAGAGCACAACCTCTCAGAGATGTTCAATAGCCCCCGCGAATGTTGAACAAATTGTGACTATAAATTAGCGATATATTACACAAAGGTGGCGTTAAAAGAAAACTAATCAATTTTTTTTTTAATTCATAGTCGATATAAAGTAATACATTAAATAAACAGGCGTGCCTTCGATCGTATAGGCAGTGTTCAAATAGTAATATTAATCTAATCATCTCCCACATACAATATCCTATTCTTCGTGTCACATATAGTACACAATCTATCCACATCTTTAGCGCAAGGAATACAAGCAGTTAATTTATCTAGTTAAGTTACCTGGCGTCATGCCGCCGTGGTGAAGGCCGGCTGGCGTGAGGCCGCCGTGCACCAGTCCCGCCGGTGTCATACCGCTATCCAGTCCTAGCCCCGGAGTCATGCCGCCCGGGGTCATACCGCCGGGAGTCATGCCTGGAAACGATACAAGAAATCGTGTTAAAGTTTGAATTCAGTTACGATGTTATTTATTAAAAAAATGTAATGGAACATGCAGTGTATTTTATGGTAAATAGTGTTAAAATTTGACTTTAGTTACGATGTTTTTTATTAAAAAAAAATGTAAAGGAACATGCAGTGTATTTTATGGTAAATAGTGTTAAAATTTGACTTTAGTTACGATGTTATTTATTAAAAAAAATGTAAAGGAACATGCAGTGTATTTTATGGTAAATCGTGTAAAATTTGACTTTAGTTACGATGTTATTTATTAAAAAAAATGTAATGGAACATGCAGTGTATTTTATGGTAAATAGTGTTAAAATGTGACTTTAGTTAAGATGTTATTTATTAAAAAAAATGTAAAGGAACATGCAGTGTATTTATGGTAAATAGTGTTAAAATGTGACTTTAGTTACGATGTTATTTATTAAAAAAAATGTAATGGAACATGCAGTGTATTTTATGGTAAATAGTGTTAAAATTTGACTTTAGTTACGATGTTATTTATTAAAAAAAATGTAAAGGAACATGCAGTGTATTTTATGGTAAATAGTGTTAAAATTTGACTTTTGTTACGATGTTATTTATTTAAAAAAATGTAAAGGAACATGCAGTCTATTTTATGGTAAATAGCTAATACCACCCATAGACAAATGTAATCAATCTCAATCAGAATTAGAGTCGTTTAGTCCGCGAGAAACTGCTAGTCTGCTCTGAAGTTCTTGCAAGCAGGTGTAGTCATACAATTTGCTATGGCGACGCGATTCATTTCTATATTCAGAGCGGACTAGCAGTTTACACAGACCATACACGAGTTTATCCACAGATGTGTTACTATCCCTAAATTAATAAGTCGGAACGACTCGTTAAAGTATCTCTTCAACACACCAACAGTCAACACCAATGTTATATGGCAAAACAGGTGTTGCGTATAATTTAGCCCTCATTCAGCTAATTGTAGTCCTCTCAGCTGTAGGTGTGATACACTATTTACATATTTAGTTTATTGAACAATTTTAACTTATGCACATGATTAGATAAATAAGTACTGGCACCATGCCAGTAAACCAACCTCCGTGGTGTAACCCTGCTGGTGTCATTCCTCCTAAGTCCACCTGTTGGTTGTCACCATGCTGCAATCCGGCCGGAGTCATACCACCATGCTGAAGACCGCCTACAAATATTTTTTTCTATTACATACATACCAAGTGTATACTGTATTACCATGTAACTATCAAAATAAGCTTTTTTTTTTCTTTTTTTTTTTTATAATACAGGAGTAGCAGACGAGCATGCAGTCCATCTGATGGTAAGTGGCTACTGCCGCCCATGGACATTTGTAATCAACCCCAGATAAGATTAGATATTCCTACCTGAGGTCGGCCACAGATGCGCCGCTACCCCTGTGGAGTAAGCTGGAACGCCTCAGAAAAGTCTGTCTCCCTTACCACACCCTTCAAACCGGAACACAGCAGCGCCTAACACTGCTGTTATTAGGTAGAAATAGGTGTGGCGTTGGTGCCGACGGAGTCGAACCACAAAGGGTTCTACCACCTTCAAATTCTAAGAATAAAGAATAATAATTACCAAAGCTAGCCACTAAAGTATTTCTACTGTTTGCCCTTTCATCATTATCAACCTATTTGTCTTACAGATGCCTACTCTCAGAAAAATAATAGTTTAGGCCACAGTCAAACATGCTTCGTCAAGTTCAGATTGGTAGACTTCACACTTAAAGAATTCAGGTATGTAAGTTTCTTCATAAGTTTTTTCTTTGCCATTAAAACATATGATAATTTCTTACTAATAAGCTATAACTTCAAATACCTGGGATTTGAACCCAGGAGATTGCCGCGATTGATGTTCATACAGTGGTATGACAGCCTAGTGAGGCTATTGCTGTTATCAATTCTACGTCTTTAGTAAATTACTATAGCTAATCAAAGATTAATTGCATGTTCAGAGGATTCTGACTATCTGGAAAGCATACAGTCTACCTTACCACATTATTGTAGGTATATTACTAGAGCAGACTGGTATCTATGAGCCTCATTGCCTTGCATACAAATCAAGTGAGTATTCATTTTTAGTATAGTGTAATCAAACCGCAATTGCCACAATGACCAAATTTCGCGTTAAATTAGCTTTAGTGTTGTATGAAAATATTGCGATAAGTACCCGGGGTCATTGCACCGTGTTGTAGGCCTCCTGGCGTGATCCCTCCTTGTAGTAATGTACCAGGTGTTAACGACCCCAATACACCGGGAGTAAGGGGCGGACCAAGGGAACTCAGCATACCACCTGTGATACAATTATTATATAAAAACCTATCGAGGTACCCATAGATGTATTTGGTGTTAGTACTTATTTATGTCTGGTGTTAGTAATGCTACATACACTACAATGCTACTACTAAAATATTATTCGTGTACTTTACATAATATTCTTGAATTAACTACCTGTGATACCTGCAAAACTTTTTAACTGACTGACATTTTGAGGCCTTTTTACCTAAGGTCCTAAACATATTTTACTGAATGTCTGTTTGATCAAGTTGATTTTGAAAGCAGATAAAGCATTTTCACGTAACGATGGTTTTGAGGAGTGGATAGATTAAATTGCAGTGCTTTAAGCTCTGTATTAATCCATCCATTTGCACGTAAAAGTTCACTGCTGGACATATGCATCTACTGTGTACTGTATACTTGAGTAATTTCTGTTGTGTTCAAATGATTCATTAGGTGAATAAATCAGTTTGTTTCATTTACTCAAGTTTTCACTAAACAATTTTGAGTTAGTTTTGGCTGTTGTTGAATTTACTTTAACATTGATGATGAATTTAGTTTATATAAAAACAAAACTTCATATTCAAACATTCTTTATTGTGGAACATAGGTAAATACAGATGCTGAATACAATATTTAGATCGCTATGTCCTACCTTATATAAACGTAAAATTAAATAGAATATTATAGTTTTATATAATATATCATAGTTAGTATTATATACATCAATGAACTTAGTACAATGTCAGATTGTGCAAATTATCAGCTTATGATAAATTATAATCAATTGCTATGTAAAAAGACTATTCAAATGTTTCTAATGGTAAATTTATACTTATTAACGATATTAAAGTTCCTCGGACTTGACTACCCAATTGTTTTCCTAGAGGAAGATTTTAGAACTTAGATTTTAGAAGACTTAGAGGAGTTTTTGTTAGTATCTTAGCTCCCTATGTGGAGGAAAATATTCCATACATTTACCGTCATTTTAAAGTGTATTCACTATTTATATTTACTTATTTCAAATGACTAGATAGTTGAGCGGTCGAATACTTAAATATACGAAAAATGTATGGAATTTTCTACACCTACCCAAGATAGGCAAAACGCTAGCAGAGTATCGCTGTCTTCCCCGAGGAACCCAATGGGAAAGATAAGTCTGTGAAGTCTATGGAGGGCAGGCGCTTTATTATATCATGCGCCCCTTGAGATTAGTATTATATTGAAAAAAGCCATAATGTTAGTCATAAATTACCATAATATATTAATAGATGAATCCCAAGCCGTAAGCGTGAGTGGATCAGAGATATTAAATATGACTAGATTTACAATCGTTTCGAAAACGTCAACATATAAGTTATAACTGCATACAAGCATTTTTGATATTATTAAGTGTTCATATAATTTACGCACACAGAACATATAGGATTTACTTGGTTAGTAGATATTAAAATTTGTATGCATATGTTGTGTGTGCGTCAATGGGATGTTTTACGCAAAACTCGTAGTAGAGGCGACAAGTTACTTATAAGTTAATATATCTAAATGAAGGGAATGTACATTATTTTTGAGTTACGACAATGGAATGTTATTGACATTTTAACATAATATAATAAATAATACATCAATTACAATAATGTAACATATAAAAGAGGAATGTTCTTAATGGTATGTCAGAGCGATAGTAAAATATAATTCGAGCTCCAATTAAGTAACTATACTACATAATCATCTATTCCTAACATTATCAAAGTTTAATATTTTATAATAAAATTAATAACTTTAATGCAACTAAAATAAATGCTACAGATAACCCAAAAATATTGTATCGTGTAGTTCCCATTATAAAATGTTATTTTATAGGTTAGTGACAATTTGAGAGAAAAACTGAAGCAATACTAAAAAAGTCAATAACAACGTTCATGATCACGGTGGCGCCACTAGCGAGATCTGCAGTAAATCACCCCATTATAAATAAGTATCGTATAGTATCATTTATATCTACAGACATTGGCCTTGGGAGTAAAATAATGTTTCTACACAATATGACTGTCGAAGACAGTCCATGTTAGTTCGGTTGTGTTACGTTAGGAAACGTAGAAATCTAACTGCTAATGCGCTTGTTTGCGAAAGGCTCGCGAGATTAATGTGGATTATGTCGAGCGAGGTTTAAGCGTCGTTCCCGCGAAATGCGTTAGCGCTGTTTGAATGAACGAACGTTTGAATGAACGAACGTTTGATGAACGAACGAACTGAACTGCATGCGCGCGCGGTCTGATTCAGTAACTGTTTCGCGGCTTCGTACACATCCTTAGATAATTTTAAGGTCATTTGTCCACCGCACTGTTATCGAGCCGATACCGAGAACCATATTATTTGAGGCCGATTTTAATATATAGCGACCGATATCGGCGGTTTATTTTGTTCGATCGATATCGGCGGGTGACGGCAGTGTATGGACAAGTTTCAACGTGTTTTATTGTATATATTAACGTTATTTATTGCCGGCACATCGGCCCGTCAAAATTTCGGTGCCGATCGGTATTACGTTATTTACGCTATCTCGGCGTCAATAATTATCGGTATCGGCTCGGAGACGGTGGCGGTTGATAAACAGCGCAACACACTGTATTTAAGGAAATTATTTTATTAATCACCTACAAGTCCAACGTCCGTAGATACAAACCGATACGCATCATACCTAGGGGACGACGTGGAAGCGTTCCCCGTATAGTGTAGTGTGGAGGTCCCTACCTGGCGTGGCGGGCGGGTCGAGGTCGGGCACCACGTGCGGCGGGCTGCGCGGCGGCTCGCGCGCTGCGGCGCCAGCGGTGCGGTTAGATAACCCGGTGACACGATCAAGCTTACTATGTCTCCGTTACGACAATCGGCTCGATTCCGCTTTATTTTATGCCCTTTTTGATTTTATTTGATTGGGCTTAATTCGTTTTTTTATATCATATATGTAGTATACGTGAAAGCATTTGAATTATATATATTTTTTAATTCAAACAATAAATTATTTTTATTCGTGGCGTATACTCAAATGATCAACTTTTCAGCGATTCCGATTAATTTTAAGTTTCTAATTTTATGCCCCTTTTTGAAATCATTCGATTTGGGCTTAGTCAGTCATATACATATGTATCGTACATATAGTATACATGAGAGCGTTTGAATTTTTTTTAAAGTTCAAACAATAAATCATTTCTATTCGATGACATATACTCAAATGATATATTCAGATTATTCTTCGTTAATAAACCGGGGATACTTTATATTCTATCGCTTGTGTGAATATGTTCGATAGTTTTTAATTATAATTTCTCATGTCATACATGATTTTGCAAAGACCAGCAACGGTAATAGCAATCGAATATTTTACGCAAAATTCGAGTCCTTCAATATACAATATAAATTGTATAACATATAGAAAGAGAACATAGTAAACTTGATCTTGACAACAAGTAAGATTAACAATGAGAGAATTAATAATTTAAGCTTCCAAATGAGAATGATTTTTATGTAGAACAAACCACAGATTAATAAGTCACTGACCACATGTAAATTGAAATTGCAATTTATACAGTTACACATTACCAAAGCTTTGTTAGTTGTTATTTATCCTTTTGTGAAAATATTATAGTATATACAGAAAAGACAAATTAGTGCACATTCATAGTGATCGTAGATAGTTATTGGGAGGAAGTGGAAACAAGAAAGAAAGCAAGTTGCCAAACTTACGGATAGTAGGCACGTAGTCCTGGGGCACTGGTGTAGGTGGTTGGGGCTCCGGTTCGACGGGGGCTGGCGTGGGCGGTGGCGGAGGCTCCGGGGTCTATAAACATGGTTAATAGTCGTTTTTACAAACAAATATAACTAGGTAAGGAATTATTAATTTTTATTTCTAACTAACTGACCCGGCATACGTTGTATTTCCATAGAAATAAAAAATGTTAAGGGTGAACAATCCTTATCACTAAGGGGTATGATTTCTATGATTATTTTTTATGGAATAGTTAATACTGTTAGTTTTTTAATTAGGGATGACTGAGTGTTATAAACGTAGGAGTAGACAAATATAATCAGAAAGCTTCGAACTGATAAGCTATACATGTGTTATTGTGAGTCAACCATAAAAGATAGACATATGTTGTTGTGTTGTAAACAATATCCTGTTTATATAATTTTAAGGAGAACATTTCCGTCATACATGATTTCTGTGTAGCTTTAACCATTAAGGTTGTACACGCGTCGGAAGCTTATAAAATGGAGTAACTTCTCCCGTTTTCCGAACATTTCCCTTCACTGCTCTGCTCCTATAGATTGTAGCGTGATGAAAAGTATACTATAACCAGCTCAGGAGTATGAAAAATAATTGTACCAATTTTCGTTAAAATCCGTCGAGAAGTTTTTGTTTCTATAACTGTTATACAGACAGACAGGCAAAAATTTTACTGATTGCATTTTTGGCATCAGTATCGATCCCTAATCACCCCCTGATAGTTATTTTGGAAATATATTTCATGTACATAATTGACTTCTCTACAGATTTATTATAAGTATAGAAGATAATATTTAATGAAAATAGTGCTCCATTAATGCAGTTGATTAACTTCCTAATTATTATGTTTATATAACTGAATACAAACATATGTACTATTTTGATATGTTAAAGTTATAACTAGAATTAATAGTAAATTGTCACTGCGGCTGAGCGGATGAACATTGTAACCAACGCCATATAGGGGTTACACCTAAAGCCGCTTACAGGTGCCTAAGGGCGTCAGGAGTGGCGACCCATCCGTAATCGGTTACTCGGATACTCGCCTCATCTGTAAGTCAGCCAGCATTTATACTATTCCATCCAAAACTGCTTCATGCTAGAAATACCTACTTCCATGGAATCATTCTGGTACTATCACCTTTTAAAACCTATTTTTCTTGATTTAATACATATATTAATCCGAAATGGTGGTTTTAGTAACAAACCCTGCTTGCAGTCGTATTTTATTACTTTCAGTGAAAAGCGTTATGTGCAAGTCGCTATTTGTATTATAAATTGTTTAAACCATAGATTAGTAAAGATTACTCGCTCCTAATAAGAAAATGTAACCAGTTTTGAGAACTGAAATAGTTGCATAAGGAAGTTTTACCACAAGTTTAAATATGCCTAAAATATTTGAAATACTTATTTATTTATTATTTAAATTACGCAGTATTTGTTATTTATTCGTAAATTCTCTAAAAATGTTTTTATTTGTCAAGAATTAAAAAAAAACTGACAAACCAGCCTTTTGTGGCTTCATTCGATCAAGGCGGCGAAGTATCTTTACTTATCAAAGGTTCAAAGTGAACAAGATAAGAGTACAAGAGATACGATACCTCCTCATGCCGTCGCTTGCGAGCGGCTCTCCGAGCGGCGGGCGGCTCGGGGTCGGGCGAGCGAGCGGCCGCCGCCTCGGCCTCCTCCGCCTCGGTGCGCAGCGTCATGTTGCGCTGGTACTTCTGCACACACACACATTTTTTTTTATATAATACTAGCTGACCCGGCAAACGTTGTGTTGCCATATAAATAAAAAAATTTAAAGGGTGAACAACCCTTATCACTTACGGGTTTGAAAAATAGATCCAATGTGTACAAATCCAATGTGAAACATTCATAAATCAACAACTACTTACAATCAACAACTAATTAAAAATTAATTAAAAAAACCTTTTCCCACGGACTAAATTGTGAATCTAAACCATTCTCAAGTCCCATTGAACACACACAACAAATTTCATCAAAATCAGTCCAGTCGTTTAGGAGCAGTTTAGTGACATATACACGCACATAAGAAATATATATATAAAGCAAGACAAGCATGCAGTCCACCTGATGGAAAGTGACTACTGCCGCCCATGGGCATATGTCAACCCAATATAGGATTTCCCAATATAGATAGTCCTACCTGAGGTCGGCTACAGATGCCCGTGAGGACTAAGCTGGAACACCTCGGAAAAGTATGTCTCCCTTACCACACCCTTCAAAACGGAACACAGCAGCGCCTAACACTGCTGTTATTAGACATTAATAGGTGTGGCCGTGGTGCCGCCGGAGTCGAACCACAAAGGGTTCTACCACCTTCAAAATACACACGACATTGCATCTCCATCGAACATTACTAATATCATAAGGTTAAAATGGACTTCTACGTCATTCACACTCACGGAGAATTATCTTTATTTAACATTCGAGTCTTTTTTTTAAATTATTTTAACATTAAAACCTAATAGTTGAACCTTATAACAACCTGAAATAATTTGGATATATAAATCGTACTTCGGGACTCTTTACTTACGACACTCAAAAGTTTACTCAAGGAGGACACACAGTTGGAAGCTACACTTCTTATACTATGTGGGAGAATTCAAAATACTGAAGTCCATAAACAATATCTGTTTCAAATCTATGCCTGGACAATCAAGATTTATTATTTATTCAACATTGTGAATAACTTCTAAAACGTGCTAAAACTCTACGAATATGAGAAAAGAACTTACAGACCCAGCTACACACTCGTAGCTAGATACATTTACCTTACACATCAAAAGTTTTTATGACTATTTATATAACGTTTCAATACGCAACATACCTAGTAATAATATGACATACACATCACAACAAATAAACTATATTGCTCCACATACCTTGAACAGCACTTTAGAAGGCATGGGTCTAGCGGACATGGCGAACAGTTTCTCCACCCCACCAGTCTCCTTCCAGTGCATCAGGCGTCTAGTGGGCGGCGCGAGATCTAACGTGATCACGATATCGGAGGTGTTACTGAGCTGATTCTTCATCTCTTCACCCGAAATGTTCTTCACTTCATCGACAATGAGTTTGCGCTTACGCTTAGCTTTGGTGATGCCTGTAAATACAATGTATTTTTTAATGATCAAAGAGTACTTTTCTGTACAAAACCGCTGTTTTTATTCATTTAATTAATAATTGAAATGAGAACCTGAAAAGCAAGAAATATACTTATACGCTAATTGTCGCAGAATATTTATGTTATACAGTGTAATGTTATATAGTTATACAGTTTAATGTAGACAGAAAGCAAAATAAAATATATTTACGCTTAAAATGTTATTAAAAAATAACATTGTATGTTATTAAAAAATAACATTTTAGGTGTACATATAAAACACTAATTAGAGGTTTGTCTAAATGTTTATGAGCTGTTAGGCTAATGATTTAGGCTTCAATCCTATTGAAATAACCTTTAAGCACAGTAGCGTCGACGGGTGCGAGCGCGAAGGATTCCTCCTCGTTTTGCAGCAGGGTGGTAGAGTCGAGTGCTGGCGCCGGAGTCAATGCGCGG
This sequence comes from Epargyreus clarus, assembly GCF_041222505.1. Taxonomy (NCBI): domain Eukaryota; kingdom Metazoa; phylum Arthropoda; class Insecta; order Lepidoptera; family Hesperiidae; genus Epargyreus; species Epargyreus clarus. The sequence continues at coordinate 12,146,166 of NW_027332213.1, forward strand.
GGAGGCTCCTCAGGCGGCGCTTCCACACCATCCACTTCCTGAAGGTATAGTGGAACATATTATTTTACTTGTGGTCTGGTAGTGGTAAAACTCCTATACAGTTTCGGAGACAGAAAATATCCACTTCGAAATAATGTCGAGCTAAAAATATGTCTTAAAAGTTTATGTGAAATAACAACTAAACCAAAAATCAGCTATCATTTAGCTAAGTGGCATATAAAATCTCAATACAACCATTGTACATAAGGTTAATGAAATATACTTTGTAATTTGTTTTCTTTCAATTTAAATTAAAATATATGTTATTAATCGAAATACCATTTGAGGCATATCTTTATAATGTTAGAATTTAAATTTAAATATTGTATATATGTAGCTACTGAAACGCAATTATTTACCTAATACAGTTAAGTAGCTATCTAACTTGATACTTTCACATCTTAAGTGGCATTTAAACCAACATCCATCTCTTATTATATTGGTGTTTCCAAACAAAGCAGAGTGTGTCAGCGGTACTTGCCATGGGTCGTGGAGGAGGTGGTGGGGGTAGCGGCGGCGGCATGAGCTCCTCCTCGCGCGGCGCCGCGCCCGGCTCCGCCTCCACCGACGGCGGCGGCGACCCGCCCCAACTGCACAATGAATAACATTTAAGGCCAGGCCACACAGAGCGCGTATTCTAGCGCCGCGCTAGGGCGTTAGCGCTAGAAGTAAATCCTGACGCCGCTGAGTTGTATTGTACTGAGTTACTAGTAAGCGGTCACACAGCGCGCGTACGCGTACGCACGTTCTCGTACGCCCGCGCGTAATTTTTCCCATACTATGACAATAATTAAAAAAAAATACGACGCCCGGCGACGAGAACGCCGAGCGCCGCGACAGGCGTACGCGTACACGCTCTACGTGACCGCTCAATAATAATTCAGTACAACACAACTCAGCGCTAGAGCGCGGCGTCAAGATTTTGTTCTAGCACTGACGCCTTGCACGGCGCTAAAATACGCGTTCTGTTTGGCCGGGCCTTTATATTACGCACATTTTAACCGACTGCGGAAGTTAATGGGCTCCAAACGTATGTTTGTAAATGTCTCATTATTTGGCATGATCTGCAGCCGAAACATTTTGACAAATTTTTAAGCAGGTAGCAGTTATAATATGGAATAGTAAACGAACATATAATTTGGCTCATGCCAGATGGCCACCGCCACCAATGTGCATAAGCAGTCAGTTCTATTTAGGATCCTATTAAAATCCTAAAATTGGAGTCCTACCCGAGATGCGCATTGCTTCGCTTCGCGAATATGTTGGGACGTCTTATATAATTAGCACACGCTTCAAAATACAGCAGCATTAAACATTGTTGTTAAAAGGCAGAAATAGGTGTCTAGCGAACATGACTTCGAACCACGAAATGTTTATCACCTTCATACCTTAGTATATCATCCGTTATATATTTTATAGAACCAATAAAAACCTATGTTGCGGCGAATTTCCAGCGTCGTAGTGGTCAGCCATGTCATCATCGGAATCGGGAGCATCCGCCGCGGCCGTGCCCGCGCCCTCACTCACACCAGCCGCTTCTATCTCAGCCTGCACAAATAAACAACTAATAAGGATATTGGATAAAACTATTTTCAATCTTGCACGGTCAATGTGAAGAAGGATTACCAAAGGTAACTATGCAAACCCCTTCTATCTTCCACTACCATTCCACAAAACCTCACAATTTAAGGACTGATGATGGAAATAAAATTGCAGTGATGAATTAGTCGTAAAAAAATATCTGTCATCTGGACTTAGAATTTCAGTAATTAAGCTGTCTGTACCAAGCTCCCTTGAGATAACTAGTAGTAGACAGGATATAACGAGAGATTTGAATTTTTTTACGACATCCAAAAAGTTATCTCTTTAGTTTAATCGAATTTTATGTTATAGTTTTAAAAGCTTATAAATTGCTTAATTTTCAAAATATTCTTTAAATGTTTATTTCAAAATTCTAAAAAAACTTCGATAATGTTAAATGTTATTATGATTTAAAATGTTATTATGATGACATCTTTAAATAAAAAATGTAAATTATTCACCTGCAGCGACTGCGGCTGAGCTTCGGTGCCGGGCAGACCAGCCGCCGCGCCGCCAGCCGCGCTACCCGCAGACACGTCGCCGAACAGGTCGCCCTCGAACAACCCGCCCGCGTCTGGTACAAACACATCATTGTTAGACACTGCTGATGGTAACTTAGTAAAAGTCTGCATTCTATAGTCCGTGCAAAACTTCAATTCCACTCTGAAGTTAATGCGCGCAGTTGCCAGCCAGAGAGCTAATCCGGTCTAAGACGACTAAAGTCTCACAATAATAAAAGTCTATAATTCGCTTAGAGCCAGTTACGAAACTCACGTCCAAAATCCGACACATCACCGATGGTACCACCGAAGCCGTCGTCCATTGGCCCGTGGGGCGCCGCCTCCATGCGCGGCTCGTGCGCGGGCGCCGCGAGCGTTGGTACCACCGATGCGCTGGTGCTCGCCACGCCTGGCTCCTTGCCCCCCAGCTCTAGGGACGAACCGTCGGCGAACAGCAAATTACTCTGCAAACGGAATATATAATGTATAAGTCTTGTAATGGGTGCGATGTTTACGCAAAGATTGTAGCCGAAAATAAATTGCTTTATAGCTATATATTTTCCAGTTATATAGATTAATAGAACTGGAAATACAGTAGACTAGTAATACAGACTGTCTAATCAAGTCTAATCTGACATCTGAGGTGGTACTCTGTAGTCGGTCAAATTCTTTAATGCAATAAAATCATTGTCATTTAATTATTTTATTCAATTTATATATTCATGAAAAGTAATTAATTTTTTGCAAATGTATCCTCTAAAATCTGCATCATTTGCACAATAATTTATTTCAACAAATTCTTATGTGTCTTACCTGCTCCAAACCACCCTCATTGCCAATGGCTTCTCTCATTATATCAGGGTTATCGGTGTCAAATCCCATGTCTCCAAAGCCATCATCATGTGTGACCAGATTCAAGGAACCATAATCTTCACGCATGGTAATTTCTTCAGCTCGCGACTGGTTCAAGGAAAATTGAGCTTCAATGTCCACCTCACTGCAATATGTATTTTTTTTTATAAAAGTTCCCTAAATATTGACGTACACTGTACACAGCACTCCATTACTTGTTGAATCTCTAATAGTAAACTATGAAACCATTGAATCCTGAAACATTCTAATACACTTCTGAAATCAAGGGATATATACAAATGCCGAAGTATAGTCCGCATAATAAAGTATAGTCCGCATAAACTGCTAATCTGCTCTAAATATAGAAATCTCATAACCATAGAAAAATGTATGACTACACCTGCAAGCAACAATTTCAGTCATCTTCATCAACCCATTATTGTCCCACTGCTGGCCATGGGTCTCCACTCCGAATGAGAAGGATTAGGCCATAGACCACCGCGCTGGCCAAGTGCGTATTGGTAGACTTCACATACCTTTCAGTTTTTTTTTTGTAAAACTAGCAATTTGGCAGAGACTATATCTGATATGAAATGACTACACCAAAATATTGTTTATTTTTATTGGTGTAAGAAAAGATACAGTTTCTGAACACATTTTACCAAGGATATGATTATATCTATTACTTACTTCAATTCGGGCATGGCAGTATCGAAATCATGGAAAACCTCAGGTAAGGTAATGGCATTCATGGCTGCCTCTCTATGCTCCTCAGGCAAGTCCACCATCCCTGGCCTGAAGGCCATCTGAAAAATTATTTCTCATTAAATATTGAAAAATATTGTGTGCAATATGGATAAAATCTAGTTTAGTTTAACTAGTGATGTGCATACAACTTGAATGCACATCACTAGTTAATACAAGTAATATTCATCATTTGCATAAAATTAAAATAAATTAATTTTTATCTATGTACTTTAACCACCATTTGTAGTTGATTTTATAACACTCTCAAACATGGTAGTAACATCTTTAGAATGCTTAGTACTCTGGTCTTATTTAAAAACATGTATGAAACATGTATGAAATTGTATGTATGTTAGATGTTAACAGTAATTGTATGTTGTCCTATGTAACATATGTAATGTAACCTAATATAAATTAATGCTGCTCTCTAGTATTTTGCGACGCCCTCTCAGGGCATCGCATATCTCTTATATTTTGTTGTAAGTTGTGTGTGTATTTTGCAATAAAAATAAATAAATAAACATATATTTACTATATTTATACTCAACAAATATAAATTTTGCCTTGATTCATCAGTAACAATTAACAGTAAAGACAGCATAAAAGATGTCAGTAGAGATCCATGAAATTTCAAATATGCCCATGATAAGGGATGAAATAATAACTCTTCAAGCCGATTATAAGAGGTCACTATAAAAACCTAACCAAAAAACCTTCAATCTAGAATATAATAAAATCATAAATAATTGGCAGAGTGTGAGCAAAAATGACACATGTTCCCTACTACCAAACTTTTATTAAGTTTTTAATTCTTGTTATTATAACAGCCATAAAAGTAAGTTGTAAAAATTGTAACTGGTTCAAAGGTTTTGAAAGGTTTTCAAAGGTTCAAAAATGCAAAAAAAAGTTTTTTTCTTATAAGGTGACTCCTATCCATTTTCAAAATTGTTTTATTTTTAGTACATTATTATAGCTGTCAATGTTATATATACATTGTAAAAATTTGAAGTATCTATCTATTATACTTCACAAGATAGAACCCTATGCAAGATGGACAGACAGTAGATGCTTAGTAATAAGGTTCACAGCACACACAAGTCACATAATGTTAAGTGGTCACTGCCCCACATGGACATTGATACTTGAACCCAAATAGAACAGGAATTGTGTAAATCACAACACATATTGTTGCTCGTAAAGGGCATATTGGAAAATCTCATATTGATTACTCTGCCATACTCCGTACTATAGGAACAGGTTTACACCATTAGTTGGTTCACCTTTATTTAGTTTCCATTGTTAGGAAAGGATCTCTCCGCCACAACTAGAAGCAGAGCCAGAGAGACTATAAGTTAATTAAATATTCTCGCCAAATTTGAATTAATTAAGGGGGATAAAATTATCAAGCAATATAGGTTTCTGAACAATATGGACTTGGAAGCCCCAAAAGGCCAAATTTGATGTAGTGCAATAATAGTGCAATTCAATTGTATATTAAATACAAATACAATTTTAATTCTACTAATCTAGTTATTTGTAGCCTAATTTGACTGTTGTTCATTTGATTTTGGTTTACTGCTAACTACAGCATGGTTTGTTTTTTAAATTTAAATTCATATGAAAGGCTAAATTCAGAAATAACTTGAGCTATGCCAGTAGCTCAAGTTATTTCTGAATTTCTGTATAATGAGGTGTTTACATTAGGTTGGTTTTCTATTTCTATAGATGTTTGCAATGTTATTAATGAAATTGGAGCAAAATTTTAACCTATGTTGCTCAAAGGATTTACCGAATGTAAAAAAAAAGCAAATTCATTTCAGAAATCCTGTTCAACCAATGACTTCAAATTCAATGATCAACTTAATTTTTATAGGCAGTAAATCATAAGATTTAATCAAATATTGCATTTAATATGTAGCTTAAATGATAACAATTGAGACTAACAGCTGTCAGTACGAAGTACGAAGTCAGAATGAGTGTGGTAAATCAAGATGCTGCCAGTCATGCATCTACTCCATGGCACACCGTATTACTGTTCCATATTCTTGTTCCGGTTTGAGCTACAAAGTTATACAGGCTAATACAACACCATACACACTTCCTTCAAGTATGTTCGATAAATAGAAGTAGCAATGGTGCTAGTATAAACATTTAACTAACTACAATAGAAAACAGATATAACTATTATATAATTGAATATATATTAATATTTATGTCTGATGGTCGCTAACAACTTTATTTATTTGAGCGATGAGCAATTTCATTCGCAATTTTGCCGGAGTTCAGTATACTTCCGTGATATATCATTTTAAATATTTAAAGGTGCTCAGAGCTCAGTAGTTATATGCCTACTAGAGTATTAATGATTTATGTATGAGTACAATGTTATAAGTACATTTTTTTTTGTTATATGAAAATAAATAACGATAACGAACCTTGATCTTAACAAACGCCTCATTGCAGTCCTGCAGCAGATATTTGGCCTTCCTGGAGTAGATCCTGACAACACCGAGCAACAGATGTCCAGAGGTCCTCAAGGCCATCTTCACTTTAGGCTTCAGGATGCCATCCACTGACTTCTCGATGTTAGTCTCGAACACATGGGCCTTTGTCAATTTCTTGTCCCAGTGCGCCGCCAGCCAGATCTTGGCCAGCGGGCCCTTTTTGGCCAGCACAAAATGTGCGTAAAACATTTTGACAGCCCTCTATATCCGGTCAATTACATCAACGCAGCTCTGGAAATAACAATACCATCTTCAAATATTAAATCACTTTTCATAAAACACCGATCACCTTTCACTCACTGAATTAATAAATAATACTAATAAAAAAGTGCCCATGTCTCCCAACGACTAAGAGTAATTTGGCGCCTATTCTATATTATAATCAACACGATTTCTATAAGAAATATCAAAGACTTGAAGCACTAATATATCAATGTTTTATTATATCTATCTAATAAACAATTGAAAACACTGAAATATACCTAATTTTTTAATCAGAATTAATAAACCCCTTCTTCCACATTCAACGTAAACATGACAACAACTACGCTTTCAAGATGGCGGTTGCTGCATTACGGGTAACCGTTGTTTTCGTTTAGAAACCAAATAAATAAAAATGTTTCTTTATTTTGCAAAAAAATATGTTTTAAATGATATTATTTTGTTGAATAACAAATTTCTAGTTTTCTTTTATAGTTATATAAGACACTTATATTTTTTCTTAGTAATACATATTGCACTTAAGAAAAAATACTTGTAAGTAAAAATAAGATTCATCTTATAGAATTCTATTAATTATACAAAAATCAGTTCTAGTCCCGAGTGTTGCTTCTTTGCCAAGGCAGTTTCTAAATCATACCACCGGTGATTCTTTAACTGTAGTACAATATATTACGTTAAAAACTTTAAAGATTATGTAATCTGTAGTAAGAATGCCAACAGTCATTTTTATTCTGTACGTTAATGCTACTGTCAACAAAGACAAGCTATAAAAACGCCATGCTGTAACAACACTAAATATTGTTAAATTAGAAATCTATTAATTTGTTCGATATAAATTTAGAAATCGATTAGTTTACTCGAAATTAATTGATTTAGGGGCTTTAGGTGGATCTTCCCCCTTTAAGGTAGATGAGAAAATACTTCAAATAATGCGATTTTATTGATATAGATTATAATTATATAAATAAAGAAAAAAATCAAAAAATATTATTAAGGACCGCCTCTCAGCCTCAAAATAAAATACCTTTTCATTTTGTGTTTGTGCACTAAGATATTTTTTTCTTCAAGTTGCACAAAACTACCCGACTTTAAATCTGTCTTTACAAAGCAACATCGATAATATTAATATTTATAAGTTATATTATAATACATTTAAATTAATTATACTCATGATATCGAATCTATTTATACATAAGGAAACACATCTCGTGAAATATTTAATTCATAAAAATGCCTTTGTCGTATGTCTTTATGAATATATTTTCGCATTATTTTATGATCTGCCTAAAGTCGGATCTTGTTCGATTTGGATTTGTATTAAGGGGTAACACCGCAAACTTTCGAAATATCGATGTTTATGGAATATGACCGTCGCCCACTGTCAAGTTTGTCAATCCTGTCAGTTCTCTTTTCCGGTTTAACTGTGGAGTACGCGAGACGTATGTGTTTTGTATATCTATTTTAATCGGTCTTATTTCTTTTATAAATCAATATATTTTTAAGATTTTAACGTAAGCTTAAGTCCCTTTGTTTAATCGATAGTGTATTTTGTTACAGTAACAGTGTTAATAAATGATTTCGATATTCCAGAAATAGTCACTCAACATGTTCATGTCGATTTTGGAAACTTTTCGTTTGTGGCCAGACCGATGATGTGACTTCTGATCAATGTGTATTGATTTTGTTGCTAGGTCTGCCACAGGCTTCCCAAGATGGGCGCGTATAGATATATTCAGGAGCTATATCGCAAAAAGCTGAGCGATGTTATGCGTTTTCTTTTGCGCGTGAGGGTCTGGCAGTACCGCCAGTTGACTCGTATGCACCGTGCCCCAAGGCCCACTAGGCCCGACAAAGCTAGGAGGCTGGGATACCGTGCTAAGCAGGGTAAGTTTACTACATTCAGATCATACGTTTATATTTCACACGTGATACTCGAAAGTCATGCCGCATAGTTTGTTAGTATATAAATATCAACACGTTAGTATACTACCCCGTTATAATTATCCCTTTCGAAGTACTAAAGTTCCTTTATATTCATATATTCATGCAATAAATAATTTACATTTAAACACGTGTTCTTATATTTTTCCTTATTTGCAGGTTACGTGATCTTCAGAATCCGTGTGCGCCGCGGTGGCCGCAAGCGCCCGGTCCCCAAGGGAGCCACCTACGGCAAGCCCAAGAGCCACGGAGTCAACCAGCTGAAGCCCACACGCAACTTGCAGTCCATTGCTGAGGTTAGTTTAATTTATTATCCCACATTGTTTTATGTTCGTGGCTTACTTATTTAGTCTCCCCTTCATGTTGGAACTCATGTTGATTAATTTTGTTACTACAAAAAGAGCTGAGTATATTCACATACTTAAATCTTTAAGAAATCCCTTATAACTATATCAATTTTTTTTTTTATCAAATTATCATGGTTTTGGACTACCTCATAGACCCAGACATACCACATTGACACCATTGAGAAAATCATTGTACATCACTGTTAATATTGAAACTGAAAAATTTGCTCAAATTTATCAGCTTTATTAACTTTTTTTTCATTAGGAACGTGTTGGTCGCCGCTGTGGTGGTCTGCGAGTGCTCAACTCTTACTGGGTTGCTCAAGATTCCTCCTACAAATACTATGAAGTCATCCTTATTGATCCTTCACACAAGGTAAGAATTTCTTATATTTTTAATATGGTGTTTAAAAAGAAGAAAATATTTTAATGATGAAATATTCATGCACCACTCTGCAAGGTTTTGATGAGAAATTACCTACTTATGTATTACTGACACTTATTTTCAATTCCTTCAAGTTACACTTTACATATAACTTGTTATTTATGTATGATTTTATTGTCCTCATAGGCTATCCGTCGGGATCCCAAGATCAACTGGATCGTGAATGCGGTGCACAAGCACCGTGAGATGCGTGGTCTCACGTCGGCCGGACGTAGCTCGCGCGGTCTTGGCAAGGGTCACCGCTTCTCGCAGACCAAGGGAGGTTCCCGCCGCGCCGCCTGGATCAGACGCAACACGCTCCAGTTGCACAGGAAGCGATAGATATACATTCTTTCTTGTCATTGACTTTCTATTTGTTATGGTCTCTCTCAGATGGAAAGCCAGTGGCTTTAATAAAATATGACCTTCATTTTGTCTTTTTTATTTTATGTAATAAACTACCTACATACAGATTTTGTTGAATGTGAGTATGATTCTGACAATAATATGAAGATATGTTTTCCTGAATAGTCTTGTTGAATATTAACATTATTCTTATTATTTCAGATGAAATTTGCTCCTGTAGAAGTGTAAAACAGGTAATATATTTATACTAATGTGAATATAACTTAAAAAATGTGTTGTTAATTTTTTATAATCCCCATTGTTAAAGTTTAATGTGATGAACTGTTCTATGTCATGCACCAATCTGAAAGGTTTTGCTGAACACTCACCTAGCTTATTTTCTGATTATTTTACTTTTGAAATAAATACAGTTTAGATAAAACATTTTCCATCAAACTTTAATCAGATCAATCATTTCTGTTTCAGAACTTGAAGTGAACAAAAAGGAGTGAATGATAAAAAATTAATCATCATCAATCAGGTAATCACTTTTTCTCTTTCCTTGAATATATTTTGTTAATAATTATAATGATGATACAATGCTTTATGAATGCGCAACCATGATTACCACGCATTTTAAACTTCCTTGGATGGCTGAATATTTTTACAAAACTTTATTAATCTATGTGATAGTAAATAATGTTTTTTAACATTTCTTTTCTTCTTTGCAGATAGTGTAATTTTGGAGTGCACCCATCTGAAACATACCAGGTAATTATTATACATTCTTTTTTTATAATTATGTATTAGATGCTTCAGTCTTGTCAATTCCTATTTCTTGATGAATAATTTCAATTTATTATATATATTCTATACATCAATCTTATTCAAGACTTGTGAATTAATTTCTCCTAATATTTATTACATCTGACAATATACCTATTTATTTTACAATAATATAATAACTCCTGATTTTAAAAATGCTACTTTACGTACAATTCGTGGGTAGGAGCGCCAATCTGTTGAATATTGATTCATTTTCGTCCAAATTTATTTAGATAATTTCCTCAATGTAATTTTGTTGATGAAAACAATAAATTTGGAAATAGTAATATCTCGTTTAGGTGAGGTTATTGTAATTTATATTTTCAGTAAACCTCAATCCAACGGGAAACAAACTTCATTTGAATTTTATAATTTTTATTGAAATTTATATGTAAATTTTAACAAATAAAATTATCTATTCCAGGTAATCAACATTGAAGGTGTGAAATTGGAATTTTTATTATATTGTTATATATAGATATTGAATAATAAAATTTTATTATTTATACATAGATTTTTTATTTATACGACTGTAACCATACTCGTTTGCTACCAATCGTAATATATTTAGAAAATTGTCATCTTCATCATATCCATATCAGTTTTACAACAAACGTGTGACTTAGTTTGAAACACTAAAAATTAATTTCCTTGCAAAACCACTAACTGAATAAAATAAACAATTAAAAAAACATTATTTATTAATATATTACCTTATAATTAAATAACAATATAAATGACAGCAGCATAGAAAATTATTTCACAAAGGCAATGTCTACACAATTCAGAAGCTGTTGCAAAGATTTTGAAATTGAGAAAGAGATTATAATCTTGCTAAAAATTTTGTAAAATAATCTTAAATCTAAATAAATATAAAATCATTCCATACCATAATTATTTACACGCTTTCCACCTGAGACCAATTCCTGACTAATTTTTGTAAGTAAATAGATGGTGCATACCATTTTTGAGATTTTCTGGACGGCCAAAGTAAAAACAAGTAATTCCAAGAAATGTAATTGTCAAGTACAATAAATTTTATAATTAAGATAAAAATCTCCTGTACTATTTTGATACATAAATAAAGGATCCTTTTCACCATAATCAGCCGACCACAAATATTTGTTTTCTTTTATTTTTGAATGGTCCAACAATATTTGGCATTCCGTTACTTATTAATTTATTTTATCTTGTATTTCTTAAGTACCTGATTCTAAAATAACCAACAATATAAATAATGACATATTAATAAAAAAATATAATATTTAAACTATGATCAGTAGATAAATCTGAACACTCACTACATCTCAAATGTCTCATAAATCTCGTTTGTTAAATTTACGGTAACTGATAATAAGTAATGTAATAATTTTGTTTGTAGATTACCCTATAATAATAGAATAAGCCGTAAATACAATTTGCTTTTAGTATATTTACTAAATACTTAATCTATTATGTATAAATAATGCACCAGTGATATTTAGTTTCGGTGATGTCACAATGTGGAAATTATATTCATTTTTGCATTATTACACTGTGACTGAAAAATAATGAAATTAAAGTACTGAACTTGTTTTATTGTTTAATGTCTAAATATAATTTATTTTTTGGTGTAATCACAAGTTTAATTTTATTTTACTTTTTATAAAATGGGGCATTCGTTGGGGTCTCGACAAATATCACATATTTTTGTCCCGCAACAAACACTATAAATAAATAAATAAAGTAAAACATGTTTGTCTACTAAAAGATAATAAAACCCCACACAATAATATTTATCGCGGTTATGCGAACGCCGTGAATAAAGTCACTTCGATTGTTTACAGCCATCAAGGGTTCAAGACTCATCTCAAGTTGAGACCACGAAGACCAAGGGGGAGGGGGTCGTAAGTCATCTAAAACCACCTCACGTATTTAATGGACGCGTCCTTATGAAGAAAATCGGTCTTCTCAAAAATCTTTTAAAATTTACATTTTATGTACATTGTACTTTTGGTTGGGGCCGACTTGTGTATAGATTTAGATCTATCGCCAAAAATTATAATAGAAGGTTTGTGAATATCAGTCACGAACTATATACGTCGAATAATATAAGTTAATTGCATATCATTGTCCAGTCTTACAGACAATGTAATAAACACAGCATTCCTGAGCTTTGGTTAGTCTATCGTCAACAAATCGAACATATTTTGTGCTTCCTCATAAATTTTTCGCCACTTTGATCCGAATCATTGTCGTGCCTAAATGTCACACAAAGTAACTTTGGAAAACACCGAATAAAAATATCACGGCGCCGTCAAGCACACACAAGACCATCGACACGACACGACTGACGACACATTTCTGAAAAGGCTACACATATATATCTCAGGTTACTATTCCGTACGCTTGGCTAACGACTATACAAAGATATAATGTCTAGATGGAGAGTCGGTCTCAAATGTGCTACAATGGTAATAAATCGCTTTTTCCCGACGTAAATTTTGGTGTCATCCGGTACGCGCAGACAATAGCAGAGCGTAGTAAGTCACTGGTCACGCACACATCAATCTTAAAGATCGAGCTGGTTTCTCGCGACGTCTAGACATATATCCGTTCGACAATAGGCATGATGACAGTATTCAAGAATCAAAGAATAAATGATTTAAGTAAATACAATATATTGAAAAAATCTCAAATATGACCCAGTTTAAAAAAAATAAGATTTATTATATTTTCAATAAAATAAAAGTGTAAAATACTACAGTCGGCCATTTTGTTTGAAACGCTGATCAGGGTGGATGACGTCATTTTCGAGGTTTATCAATGAAATGCTCGAACTTTTGTATGAGATGTCCTAATGTGACATCACCAACGGACGCCATGACACTCGCGAGCGTTTTCGCGCTTAATTCAAAATGGCTATAAAAAATGTTATTATTTTAGTTAATACTGAACTTATTGCCGAAATAATACGACTTTTAGAATCAGTAGACATGTACCTACGTTATAGGAGAGGTTTTCAGAATTTGTCATCATGCCCATTACATATAATAATTGGTTACTCTAGTTGGCGGGCGCGGGCTGCGGCGCGGGCCGCCGGTCGAAGTGGAATGTGTCGGAGAGGTACAGGCCGAAGATCGCCACGCTGTAGAACACCGTCAGCCCGAACAGCGCCACGCTCGCGCTCGCCGTGAACATGTTCGAATACTCGCATCTGGAAACAAACGTGTCTTCAATCCTTATATCGATACAAATTGGAACAACAATCAAAGCGACTAATACATCTATAGTCTGATTCATAATTAGGTGTCCAAAATGTAAACAAACCTATCAAGAAAATACGTTTCAAATGGTAGTTTCTTATTTTTGATGGCATTAAAGTAATAAAATAATAATCTTAATAAATTAAAAATAATTCATATTTTCTAATATTTATATTACCTCAATTTCTTTCCATACAGTAATAATAAAAACAAGGTTTATGGTAGAAAATTAAAATGTGATAATGGTAACACACTCGGAATCCAAAACATTTCTTGTGCCGTCATTTTTAAGTTTCGTAGCTAATATTATTCATTTTCGTGATTGTGATCGAACTCGAATGTTTTCTCGTTTTCATAGCGCGTTTGTTAAATTGTGTATATTTGTTAAAGTTTTAGTTTTTTGTTGAATTTGTTAAGGATTTTGTTTCTTGTAAATTTTGACAGTGACATTTCTTTGTTTACATTTTGGACACCTAATTATGAAACAGTCTATATGCATCTATTACAAAGTGCTTGAAGTGGATGCTATAAATATAATATTATAAGATAAAGTATTGGTGCAGCCTTCATTTTGGCTCGACGACTACGCGCGGATAGAGCTGCAGGAGGAAAGCTAATATAATATAAGTAACAGTATTCAGCACTATTCAGCAATTCGATATATTAAAATTATGAAGTAGATTTATAGATTGATATTCCAACTGATTTACATTTATAGATTTTGTATCAAATTCGTACAAAATTCTGCTAAACATAAACACTCTACATGCTTTCAAAAAACAAATATGTTTAAATATCAATATTTTTTGGTTATATACGTCCATTCAAAAAAGGATAAAAATATTTATTCGTGCTAGGAATCGAACACACACATTCTGGCATAGATATAATTTCTAGAAACTAGTCCGAGTAATCGATATGAAAACTAGTAAGTAGTAGTAGTAGTAGTAGTAGTAAGAGTTTAGAGATAAAAATATTTACCGCGCTATAAAGAACATATATTTTGCAGTGTTTATAGGCAGCGTAACCAATGATAGCGCCACCTATAATTTGCCTTCATATGAATAGAATGACTTCTCTTATGACGCTATCTATAAATTAATTCCCAAAGTTCGTTCGAAATTACTATAGTATCTACAGACTATCTACAGACAGTGTCAAACCAAATAATATCATTCTATACATGTGTATGAACGTATCTGTATCTTTCGTAACCCGACAACGCAGACACGGTCTGAGCATAACAATATTTTTTTACAGAAAATCAATAAAATCAATTTTATTTGACACGACACGTCCATCTGTAGATACAAATGTGGCCTTATATATAGGTGGCGCTGTCATCGGCGTCGCTGCCAACGTTCGCATGCATCCGACTGCTAAATACAACGAGCATAGATAAGTATAGATATCTCACAGCCTTGTAATTGAAAGAAGCCATTAAACGGCTGTCGAAGAAAAAGCGCGGAGAAATATCGTTTCATTCGTAAATGCTCTAAAAATTACATTTTTTTAAATATTTTTCAAACACGAAAATAGATGGCAGTGAAAATTTCAATTGTCAAAACTGGTTCCATTTTCTTGTTAGGAGTGAGTAATCTTTACTAATCTATGACAACGAGAGCAAACTAGAGCTTGCCTTGTGGCGCTAGTGCAGCGCGACCGGCGCGTCCAGGCACGGCTCCGGCTCGCGCTCTTGGCTGCCGGGGCGGCACAAAGGGCAAACGGTATCAATACGTATCTATACATAACCCTGTCTAATCTAGCTCCGATGGAGTGTAGGCAACTATAGTAGATGGCGCTATCACTGCTTATTACGTTGTAACAGCAAGTGCCATACACATGAACAGTTAGTATTCAAAAAGAGAGAAAAATTAATGGAATTTCGCATAGGATCTATGGTACCATGTTTCGCATAAGATATATTTGATTGGTGTTGTATCGGAAAATTGATATATGTACATATTATTAATTTGTATTATTTTAATAATTAGGAAGAGCAGGCAGCAAATAAAGATTTAGAGTTGCCTTTATTTACATGGTATAAAAAACCAAACAGTTCATAAACTATTTATAAATATTTGTCTATCTTTTATTTTGTCTATTATGAATGAACAACTATTTATACTAGTTGTAATAATAAGTAAACACTCCGCAAACTTTAAATATTGGAAAGTCAGAGGACTTTAAAAAGAACATTAAATGCAATAATGAAAAATTTATTTTTCTGACAAATGCAAGTTATTCGTTTTCGGAAATCTCATAGTTTTACTAAAATATAAACAATGTTATCAAGAACAGTTTTACATACAATATAACTAAATTTTTATTTATAATTATATGTGTTCATCATATTCCATACAGTGATCAATTGGGTCAAAAAGATAAACAAATCGCCTAACCTTTTTAAAAATGTTTAAAAAATAACCCGTTTACACCTTTAAGGCTACTGTTAAATAATGGTTAATGGTAAAATGAATTGAACATAGGCAAGTCAAATTTGAAATCAAAAATGTTTATACATACCTAAAGAACCAAATGATTGTCAGAGCAAGGGAGACGAGCGTCATCAGGATGTTCTCGAGGTCCCAGTATCTTTCGGGGTTGATTATCTCGGTCACCAGTTCATGCACAGTACCCTGTCTCTCGGCGATGTTTGGTGGCTGTGAATAATAACATAAGCACCATTACATAAGATTTAAATGGTAAACAAGCATGCAGTTCACATAAGTGAATTGTGAAGGTGGTAGAACCCTTTGTGGTTCGACTCCGGCGGCACCACCGGCACACCTATTTCTGCCTTATAACAGCAGTGTTAGGCGCTGCTGTGTTCCGGTTTGAAGGGTGCGGTAAGGGAGACAGACTTTTCCGAGGCGTTCCAGCTTAGTCATCAGGAGTAGTAGCGCATCTGTGGCTCCTCAGGTAGGGATATCTAGTCCTATCTGGGGTTGATTACAGATGTCCATGGGTGGCAGTAATCACTTACTTAGTAGGTGGACTGCATACTCGTCTACTACTCCTATATTTAAAAAAAATGTGACTAGGGGAGGGGTCAAAAAAATCAAGATATATTTGTGTGACGTAATTCTTGGATGGTATTTTTTACTACGGTAGAGTCCGCGCCAAACTGCTAGTCCGCTCTGAATATAGGAACGAGTCGCGACAGCTCGGGACCCTCCCCGCACCCGTCCGCTCTCGCCCACGAGTACATAGCAGCATTCATATGCCCTTACGTTGCCGATTATCCTTACTTCCTTGCTCCTTACTAATATTATAAATCCGAAAGTAACTCTGTCTGTCTGTCTCTTTTTCACGTCTAAACCACTGAACTGATTTTAATGAAATTTTGTATAAAGATAGTCCGAGACCCGAGAAAGGACATAGGATAGTTTTTATCCCAGAAATCCCACGGGAATTAAGGATGGTGATCTAAGATCGATTAATCGGAGATTCGATCATTTGGACCAAAGTCGATTATTTTAACCGATATTAGTAAGGATTGAATCGTAAACTGTGTATTTGATCAAGTGATGATTTTTAGCAAAGTTGTTGTCCATGAGCACACGAAAGTTTCAGAGTTGGTACGGCCAATTTTCGCCAGATGGCGCCACTTTCATTACAATGTAGGTACGAACTTTCAGTTTTATGTATGTTGTATGTCATACTTATTTATTTAATATCACATAAAATATATCAATAAAACATTACAGAAACTCCAATTCGTTTTAAGGCTTTGCAATGTACTCTCCTGCTGCGCTGCGAAGTTCAGCAAGGGGTGTGCAGAAAATGTCAACAGCTGGCAGCTGCAAATTATTTATTTTAAACGCGGCCGAAGCCGCGGGCAAAAACTAGTACATATGCTTATAGTTCTGCGCAACAAGTTCAGAGCGGACTAGCAGGTTGGCGTGTAGTACCTGCGGCGGCGGCGCGCGGCGCGGCTGCACGAGGCAGTGCACGACGGCGCGGTGGTGCAGGCCGCACGCGCGCAGCGTGGCCGCCTCGTCCAGCAGCACGCGCCCGTTGAAGATCAGCCGCACGCGGCTCTCCGCGCTCAGCTCCGCAGAGAAGTGGCGGCTGGGGGTCACATACGACTTGTATTAAACAATATTACTGTATACAATAAACCATTATATCGTCGTAGTCGTATAACAAAGTCGGATTTAACAAATATCAAACTTAACAAGGCAGCCATTTCAAGTTATTCACAAACGCCATTCACTATGAGCGTATTTCAAATCTGTCGTTATACCGAGTGATTAATTCAAAAACTAAAATACAAAGATTTTTTTCTGTAAGTATAATATAAATAAATGGTTCTAATTTTCTTTACCTTTAACCCACCAAACGAAATTATAAATTATCAGTTTGTTTATTTCTTTGTTTAACTAAGACCAAAGGCCATTTCAATAGAGACAGAACAATGGACAATGTTAACTTTATTAATATCTTTATTATGAACTTGGAAAAAAGTACGAACATTCAACATTACCATTTAAAATCCTTCAGCGGTTCATCCAGGATACCTTCAACTTCTTTCAGAGTGTCGTTAATATATTTCAATTTTATCAGTATCTTCTGTGTGTTGGATTCCGTTTCTGTTGTTGGTCTAGTGGTACTGGCTGCAGCATCTCCATCACTCTTATTATTGACCACAGCACTCTTCACTTTTACCGCATTACTTACATTAGTCAATATGGTTGTATTGTCATTGGCTTCTGATGGTGAATTGGTGGTATCTGAAATTATAAAAACATAATTATGTATATTAAGATATATGATATGTGATATATTAATAAGCCAAACTGATATATACAAAGTGCTCACTGTTAGGATATAGTGCTAGAATATAGGTATGCATGATACCACTAAGAAGGATATCATAGGTCCATATCAATACAATGCATAAATCCATATCTGTATGTCCATAACCAATCTTAAAAAAGGTTATCAATCATATATGTGTGTTGGTTACTCCTATGATCTTTTAGTGTATTTGCCATTCCTTCAAACTTAAATTTAGCAGCGAACTATGACAAGAACTCAATATTTTTCTCAGTTATGCACTTTAAGACGTTTCCTACACTCACAGCTTTACGGTGTTTGTCCACTGCACCGTCACCGAGCGGATACCGATAATTAATCACGGCGCCGAAGTAGCGTACACATACATTTACTATGGGATGACGGTGCTCAGGTGACGGACGTTCGGTGGACAAGCTGCTATAGCAAACGTATGTACGCTACTTCGGCGCCGTCATTAATTATCGGTATCGGCTCGGTATCGTGGTTGGTGGACAAACAGCGTTACACTAGGGTTCCCTTTGTTGGGTTCTATGGACACACAAAAACACCCACATCCAGAACAGAAATCTAAAATTCATCATCTCGATCTGTCTGGATGGGGATCAAACCTGGAACAATCTGCATGTCAGACCGATATGGTGGCCGTTTGAACTTTGAACCACTTAAAGGGGCACATGAATAACTTATAACTCACCAGTACAACGAGCCGTGTCTGTAGTATCCGAGTCAGATAGTTCAGCTTCCATCGCACTGACAATACTGTCCATCTCGCGTATCTGGGCGTTGCTGGCAGGCTCCACTTCGTGCTCCTCGTGAGACTCCGAGGCTTCGCTCGTTGACTCGGATTCCTCGACACTTCGAGCTGCTGTTGGTCCTGTTAATATACAGTAGAGAGTATTGCTGATATTGCTATAAATATTAATTCATTGCCAAAAAAAATTACAAATCAAAATCAAATCAATCTTTTTTTTCAAAATAGGTTTTTACAGAGCCCCTTTTGAATGTCAATAAGACTACCGCCACATCACAAGGTGTTTCGTTATGGAGAAGAAGCGGCGAAATAAACTCCATAAATACAAATAATTACATTTAACAATATAAATTACATCGAAAAAGTAATAAACTCAGCCTTTCTAACTGCAAATCTATCATAAAGGTTATCTATTTATCAACCATGTTTTTTCTTTTGTTAAATAACACATCGTCACATTCATACAAGCTTTCTCTCTTCACTCACACTCACTTAGAATTTATTATAACCATAAACATGGCCACAAATTACGACATATAAATCTGCAACACCTTTTGTATTGCAGATAATCTGTCTTTAATTTTGTTTGTCTGTAAAATCCCAATTCAAGTTAATAGGTCAAACTTCAGACACAACTAAAAATATTGTTTTTCAATCCCATAGTGTAACATAAAAGAAAGTAAGTAAAGAAAAGAACAGAAACAAAATAATTTTATATATAAGATTTGCAATAATATTGAGCACATTCGCAACATAATAATGCTTATTAGTAGCAGTAGCAGTGTAGTAGTAATATATAGCAGTGTAGTAGTAGTAGTACCATATAATAAAATATTCATTATATTTATAGAGCAAATATTAATTTAATTAATCTTCATCTTTATCAATCCCAATCACCCTGACCTTAACTCTCAAATGCTTTATACTTAATACATGCATATCTTTAGCATTACTCTACCATCTGATACATAGGATTAGCATAAATAACAAGATTTTAGGTGCAATTTTGGCCAAATGCCTCAAAATTCAAGATTTGTTGTTTTTTCACACATTGTCTGACTCAGTCAAACTTGGCTAACCATTAACAGTATACTGTTGGAGTATTGCACAATATGACCCCAGAGAATTAAATAATAGTGACATCATCATTATTATTTAATTTTCACTCACATCACTTATTGAAGTGAGTCATAAAATTGTATTGATAGCATTTAAATGGTTTACACATTTAGACTTTTGTGCTTATATACATATCTCCTCTAATTCCACAACCAATAAGTAATGGCAAGTAGGTCTTAGTTCATTATAAAAAAAAGAAACTGTTGTTTAAGAAAGAGGATAAATTTGGCTACATATTGGTTTAATTGGCTATTTTATGGATTTAAGCACTCTTACCTTCAACCCTCCTGTAGAAATGCAAGCGGTTGTTGTCCATCATGGCCATGTCCGCATCCACTATACTGTCCATCTCTTGCAGTGGTATCACTCGGTTTTCAGTCTGGTTCGAAGAGTCAACAGTAGTGGGTGGTCTTGTATCTGAGAATATTACAATTAAAATGAACTATAACACAATATGTGATATAATAAGTATTTATTGTACCCAAGATTTCTCTAAGTATATAATAAGCCAGCATACGTAAAAATAGTAAAAGATATATGTACATTATGTACTAGGTTTATATATTTATATGAGATCACAATTAAGGAATAATATTATGTGCGATATTAAATAAATAAAAGTTGATTTTAGTCTATTACTAGGTAAAAAAACAAGGCTTTTCTAAACATGCCTTTTTTTCAATAAAGGAAGTTTTTTTACTTAGTACTTACCAGAAAGATTAATAGCAGGAGTTTGTACTCCAGAAAATCTGTTACGAGTGCTCCTAATACCCAGTCCTGAAAACAAAATATATATGATTCAAAAGTAATACTTTATTGAACACATTCTCTTAGGATGTAATTAATATAAGTATCACTACAATGTGTGTCTAATGTCTATAATCCACATGCATATTGGTAAATGTTATAATTTTCCTCAAAATCATAGAGTATAAATAAAAAACATAAAAATATGATAAATCCAAGTTATATTTAGGATATAATTAAAATTCATTCTGTTAGCAAAACATGTAAAAGAAGCATTTTCCATGTAACTCAATTTTTTGTGACAAAATCATTACTGAGGTGCCAAAATTACTAATATGCCATTTCATGTAAATTCCTCCTTTTGGCTGCAACCCTTTTATGTCTACCCCACAACCCCCGCAGGGTCTTGTCCCATATTTGTTTAAGATTTGGAGCAAACTTCACCACAATAATAGCCATTTCAGATTAATGGAAGAAAGTGCAGATTAATGACGAGTCCATGTCAGAGATTTTCATACAACACTTGAACCTCCAAGATTTTATGACTGCCTATCCAAAACAATATTTACCAGCAAACTCAATGTGCCCTTCACATGGAAGCATACATAAAATAATCATTAGTGATAATCTCACACAACTGCCAATATAAGTATAATACCACTTACTGGTCCTTATGCTGACAGTAAGAGGATGGTGCCCTCGTGCTCGCATGAAGAGGACAGCGCGATACCGGTCCGGGCGAGCGTTGGTAGACAACCAAGCCAAAATAGCCACCACCACCACAATAACAGCTATACCAAACTGCACCACCTCATCTCCTATACCATCTATTAGTGGCATCTTGCTGCAAAGCAACATAACTGTTTAAACACTAAGCATATGAACACATCACACACAAAAAAATGTTATAATATGGAAGTAGCAAATAAACATTCAGTCGCTTGTTGACACTGCCATCCATGGACATCTATAGTCAACCCCAGATTAGATTGGAGTCCTTGAGGTTGATTACAAATGTGTTACTATTTAACTCTAAGACAGAACAACTTATCTAATACTCTTACCACACCAATATATTGAAACAACTAAATGCTTAAAATATATTTATATCAGTGCATCATTGTTGATGCGGATAGAATTGAATGGGTGAGTGTTTCAGTCACGCACCACCATACCACAATATCATTATTTTCTACTATATATTTACACAAAACACTGTCTGTTTCTTGTGATGTCACTATTACTTTAGAAATATGATGCATATTACTAATTTTATTTCAAAATTGTTTTCAAGTATACAACGTTATTCTTTTAATTTATAATACTATGATATACAAATATAACTAAATAAAGTTATTATCATTATAAGTCAAGTTTAATATACCTATTTCCATCATGTAAGTAAACCAATATTTTTTAAGCCACAAGTCTATATGCATGACTTCAGTGCAAATGTTGCAAAACATTAAGTTGTATGATTTGCTTGAATAAGCAACTTTGCAATATGACATTTGTATATTTTAAGCAAATTCAACAAACAATTGCCATGAAGATAATATATCAGTGATTCAAATGACACAATACAAATGAAATGCTGAGACAAAATTATTATTTCGTAAAAATATAATATTGGTGTAGTAATATTGGGAGAGACAAAAAATATATGAAAAACAAGTATATTCTAGTATGTTGTATCAACAGATGTTACACCATAAAGATTTACTTAACATAAAGTTTTCTGTGTTCTAGACGTAAACCCAAGGTCACGTACATGGGGATCAAAAACAAATAAATACCCACCTTAGCCTTACAAATCCCTTAGTTATTCCTCATACACAACGCTGTCGTTATCTGATTAGAATATTGGGCAATGAAAACACATTTCGCTGTATCTGAAATCAGGAATTGTAATCCTAGAATTGTCTTGAAGAAAATGACTTGCCAAGCGAAGACACATAGAAAACACTATTGAACGCACTTAGAAATTAAGAAATAAATTCACAAATTACTTTACACTAAAGAAAGACTAGAATTCGCCACCAAAAATCAATAACACAAGTTTTAAATCGCTTAATTGCGTACAATACCTACCCTTTCATACGGACTAGTTTCAATAAAAACTTATGTGACATTTGATTTCTTCTTTTGAAAAAAAAATAAAAGATTTCATTGGATATACAGCCAACATAAATAATAAAGTTTAACTTAATTTTAATGTGCAAATAGATGATAGTCAATTTTAAAAACGAAATTAGTCTGCAAAAATTAAATAAAGAGAAAAATTGAGTTTTAAGATACGAGTTCTTCTTAGGTAGTTTTGATAACATAGCAACATTATGATGACGGACAGTGGCGTTATACATATTTCTGATATTTCCGTTTTTTAATTCTAATTTATTTTTCATATCGGTCTTATTTAAATAAATTAATCTACTAGCTTAACTGAACGACGTAGAGATAAAACAAACAAACGTAATATTGTATGGGTATAATTACACATGGATGTTCATGTCGGTCCGAGAGTATGTGGGTGTGGTGCTCACCCTACAAAGTGTGTTATGCAGCGGATATCATTTAGCAAGAGTATCCATGACACTGTTGGGCTTCAACCAACAACAGACGCATTAAACGCCTTATTGCGATGGTATTTGATGATGTCCAATGACGCGGAACCCTGTTAAATATCAATAGTTATCAACGCTTTTTATAATATTTTCGGAAACAGTTTCTTCTGCCTCAGAAGAAAATCTAGAAACGCTGGTGAATGAGGCGTTAGTAGAAGTTGCCTTTGCTTTGGCTCTGATAATGTAATTGATTAATTTGAAACTAGTAACATGTATTTACTAACATTAAAATAATAAGTATATTGAGTAGATTCCGAAACATGTTTAATTGGACCACATCATATGAATTTGTTTAATACTGTTCGTTGTAGGGTAATCTCTCCCTGGATACCAAAGTGATCTATGCTATGATGCTTATTATATTTTAGGACTTAAAAGCAGTAAAGAAAACAAAATAGATATGGGATAAATCACATAATTGATTAATATGATATACATATGTGCTTCGAACTTTTGAAGCAAATACAAGAATCGTGAACTCCACAAAAATAGATTTGCTTCTATTGAAGGTTGGTTGCAGGCCAGTGATTAGAGTTCACGACTTTGCATTAAGTCATTACAAAATTGCAGTACATTCAATTTAAAGTTTAAACTACTACAGTTTGCGTGTGGTAAGGCAGAACGCGATATAAGCAACTAAAAACTTTTTTTTCGGAAATTAGAGAATTGATGCATCGTATCATAGGAGCACAGCTAGCTCTTCTATAGAGGGCGATTGAGTATTTCCACTTCACCTTTCGCACTACCCTTGCGTCTACAGCATTAGGCTTTTTGCTTCTTCAAACTCTCAGAAAATTAGTTAAAATGAAGATTAGAACAGAGAAAAAATAATAAATAATATCTTGTTCATATTCGTGGCTCTTGGACGGTAGTCACCACTAAAGAATACAGTAACTTGTACAAGAAGTGACCAAGTGGACTGCGATAGCTATAATATAGGTTACTATACTCTTTGGCTATAATAATAATTATGAAGTTAACCACATGCGTTTAGAATAGAATATATGTACAATACACATATTTGACACTACGTATTATTTAGTGCTCATCAATACGATGTACTGGGGAAACAAAAATAATTTGCAAATATCATAGTACAGTTTTAAAAAATAAAATAATCTTGAACCATACTTTACATGTTGAGTTCTCGCTTCATGTTCTTTAAAATTGCGTCATCCAATCTGCGATTCTGCGCTTATCCGGTAGACAGAGAAGACGATAAAACAGATGACGCAGTTCTACTTTGAGGCGAAAACATCACATGGTATCCTTGTCTTATTAATAAGTACTTTCATTCTACGCATTTAAAGTTTATTTATAGGAATAAATTAAATAAAACCTATGTGTTTGAAAACCGGAAATATTTTATTTACATTAATTATATTATTTATTTGTTTAATGATCATAATACGAAAGAAATTGAAGTCATATTAAAACGTTTTTTCGATTAAAAGTAATTGAAAAGTTAAAACGGAACGTTGACTACGTCAACCACATAAACGTGAATGAATTTGACGTTGACGTCCTTTCTGGCTAAACAGGCCTTCTCTTTCACTCGTTTTAGTTAAGATTGACTATAATTTCGCAATTTCGTCATTTGAATCTTGAAGCGCCAGAGTGAAATACGTGTTAAGTTAAAAGTTAAGCAATAATTATTGCGAAGCGGTTTAAAGCAAAATACATTTAGTATTCATTTGACAGCGCTTAGTTCGATTATTTTTAATGCAATAATTTATATCACATTTTGCTTTATTTTCAATTATTACAGACGTAAAATTGAGCCGCTTTACTTATTTACCGGTTTATATGGGTCTTTTTAACGTTTACGTTAATTAGGCCGCCGCTGGTGTTATTTGAAAATTGTAAAAAAGAAAAATAAAATACACCAGAAAAGAAAAGTCTTCGGCGACAAATTAACATGAGCTACGCATACACCCAACAAAACAAAATATACAACATAAAATATCACGGGATATTGCTAACATCGTTGTCAAATAACCAGGAGGTATTTGTCTCGAATTTTTACGGGTCTATGCGGAAGGACAAGATCAAGAAGTTTAAGAGCACAATTTGCAGAACACATATTAAAATGTAAGTACTCTATATTATTATTCCTCCTGTAAACTTAAAAAATACATATTTTGGTAGTATTTTCGTAAAAGCATTATATATTTAGCAATTTTACTAACATTTTCAGTTGTATTTCCTCATGAAGTTTTCATATAAACAATGTTTTATTGTGTTTAATACGAAGTGTAAAACTTCAAAAGAACAATAACAAAAATAAGGCGACTTACACCGCCACCTAGTGTCCTCCTATAGTATGAATAATTTAATGACTATCAATTTTCTAGCAACAATTATTGAAAATATTGAAATAATTCTCACATAAATAATATAGGTTTAAAATCGCTGCTACTTTCAATATCGGTATTTAGTTTAAAAAAAAATGTAACAAAATTGGTTTATAAAATTGTGAACTCTACATTTAGTTCACCTTATTTTCCGCCGGCGGCGCGCGTGTTGATTTTTCACTTGTTTTTACATGTATGCATCTATGGTATGCATAAAAAGAAGTGTGGATGTGTTTTTCTCTCCATTTTATTTCCATGTTAACAGTATAAAATAAATTGCTAGTTTTATAAGACACTATGAATTTTTTTTCGGTTCACTCTATCATATTGTGTCATGTTAAGTTATTTATTCATAATAAACGCAAACTCGTTATTTCCAGCAATAGCAAAAGATTGCATAATTAAGTATTTTGAAAAATCACGATAATCGTATTTTTTGCCGGGTTTTTAAATATCTTCCAGAGCAACGGTACTTGGAATGTTGGTTTGTTTTAGGTACATCATTAGGTGAATCAATTTAAAATGAGTCAGAATTGTTGCATACATCATTATAACTAAATCGCATGCCATTGTCCACAATTTACCACGTCCTATGTAGGTACTGTTTTTATCTCGACAACACTTCGAACCTGCAAATCGTGAGACTATGAGTGAGGCAATTTTAATATTGCTTATGAACGAAAAACGTGATTAACCACGAAATACTCGACAACTACATGTACTAAATTTATTAAAATTTCATAAAAGTTCTGAAATTTCTATAAAAAAACTCACTCACTCACTCACTCAAATCACTTTTGAAGTGTTTTTTAATGAAAATATTTAGGTAAAAAAGTATATAAAGGTAATCATTAATAACAGTATACAAAAATAATATATAAAACTAGAAAAACGAAAGCTCTATAAATGTAATAAAAAAGTATATCGGAATATCGGAAGATCGGTATATCGGAAGATCGGAATTTGTCAAATGTCGATCTCTGATAGGCAAAACATTGGATGGATTGATTATTAAAAACGGGTATAAATGGATTGGATTAAGAACATAGTAAATCCTGAATATACATAACAATAAGAACATTTATATACAATTTTAATAATTTCGGATATTCCCGGATACACTTTGCACTTTCACCGACCGACTCGTATAAGAATTCGTGGAAGTTATGTTAAAATCAAAACACGTTCGAGTCTTGATTACACGTCTGTTTTTCCCGCTATAGCCGGTTTGTCGTTTGAACCAGCCAACATCAGGCAACAACATTTTTTATGGAGATAAAAACTGTATATGTTGTTATGGGGTAACTTATTAAATTTTTATTATGTCAATGGATTAGCAAGATATGTGTAAATCATAATCATCATCAAGTTATTCAAATATTGCACAACAAAAAGCACTTACAATTTGGACATTAGTTACCTATAAAATACCACGTATAAATAAATAAATCTAAAAAAATAAATAAATACCACGAAACTAAAAACATGACGGAATTCCACTATGTAGTAATATTCCATGAGACCAAACTACTAAATGGGGTATACTGGGGAATGCTTCTTGATAATGTCTGTGATTTTGATATTTGTAATAATTTTGTTAATATGAAATTCGATCATTGGTCTCTAACTAGAGATTCTCGTAAACCTTGTAAAGTACTTAACGCTGAAAGAGCCGCTAATTAATGACCAATGGTGTGGCAAAAATAGAACATAAAATATGTGTAGATACAATAAATTGATAATAGATAAGATTGTATCAAAATTTAGAAAATATACGCGTCGCTAATCTCTTTCCTCCAGGAAGTTTATTTTTAATACTAAATTTAAATTTATTGTTATAGTTATCTACAAAAGTTTTTTCAATACTTGATACGTTTTTACCTTGTAGCGCCGAGTTATTTGCATATTCTTAAGCTTTAGAGGAAATAGAAGAATTCTCACTGAAGAATTTGATCATAAAATGTATGATTGGAAATGATAATAAAGTAGTTTTATTATACTTAAAGTGTTAGCTTTTATGGTTTCATGGTTTTAATGGTATGATATCCTTTACACGTTTACCAGTTTCGGCTTTTATATTTATTATATTTATATTGCGATAAAAACAAAAATACTTTTAAATGTTACTCAATTATCGATAAGGAGCAGTTATTTGTGAAGTCGTCAAAACAGTTCCTAGTAATTCTGAAAGTCCCGTGATTTGAATTTTGAAACTTGGAACATTGACAAGTTTTACTAAGGCAAACTATTCAGTATAAACAATGTAAATATTTAAACAAACCATTCGTGTTCAATGTCATCGAACTGTGTTATATTCACATGTACTAACAGCTTGCTTTAAAACTGTATTTTAATGAGCAAAATAGATATGAAAAAATACTTCATAATACTCGTATAACAACTAAAAAAAATATATACTAAAATTTAAAAAAGGTAAACTATCTAAAAAGCCTGCCCTTACTGTACAGTACAACTGGCTCCATGTAGAGTAGGTAGTCCTCAGTTTTATCAGAGAAAAGAAAAGGCTGGAAAAATACGCTTAGTATTCTAATATTAAAACATTTTTCAATCTTTTCAAATAAAGATAAGCAGAAAACATCTTGAAATAGTCGATCAATTTCATTCGCACTCAATTATTTAATCTACGTTATCCATAATAATTATCTCTACATAACCTTAATAAATAACCAAAAAATGTATTGTTGACCTATCATAGGAAATACATACTATTTTATCTCAACTGCGTGGAAACCAAAAAACAGTTTATAATTTAAAAACCTGTTGCTCGCGGCGTTGTTCATACTAACTCTACAATTATGTTACGACGTTCGGTGGGGCTATAAACGTGATGGATAAGTTTAATATTTACTTGAATAGCTCATGTTTTTGATTAGATGATGAAAAAAGCCGATGTACAGGCACTGTATCAAGAAGTGCTAGAAAAAGGCTAGTACGAGAAAGAGTTGTTGTGAAGTAAAAAACCCAAAATGTTATAAACAAGAAAGCCTATAAAGTACTACGAAAAGAGGCGCATTGTGTAAAGTACTTTCATATTTTTGGTCAAAATCCAAAATTCTTATCTACATTTTAATAATTGATATATTTCAATTTAACACATTGATACACATTATAAAAGGATAGTTGTGGCATCGTCACGTACTTATGGGATTATTTGCATGGATGGCAATATTCGCAACTTTATCATTATCATTATCACGATGATTCAGTGAATCCGTACGGCGCCGAGTAGCTAGAGGCTCAACTGGGTGACTGCCGTATCGTCCCCATCAACATAGGTCGATAATTTTACTGTTTGTCTACCCATGTCATTGAAGGTCATTTCGTGACGTCCTTTGTTTGCTAGGTAGTTGCCTAGATCCATAATTATTGCCGTGTTTGTTCAGGCACTAGTGCACCACTGTAATTGCTAGTGAGTACCTATATAACGACAGACTGTAATCATATGTGTTTTGCGCTTTAGTTGTTATTTCAATAGGATTTTTTCATGAACGCAAGTATTGACGTCACAAATACATGCCGCCTCCGCTTTTTAATAAGAATGTCTAGTTCTAGGTGTGTATTATGTTTATGCCTCGTGTAAGTTTGTTGTGGGAGATTGTAGTTCCGAGAATTGTTATTAGTTTTATAGGTCACCTGCTGCCCCTGCTGGTAATTTATTTGAAACAAAATTAACTACTCTAGGCATTTCATACACTTGTATAATAGACGATTTAATAAACATTCCTTCTTTTATATCATACAAGGTAAATATTTAACTTATAAATAGGTAGTTACGTATAACATTATTATGAACTCTGGACCACAGTTTAGTCATCCTCAATATCTCGCCTACCTAAAGTAAAAGGTCGATCAACTTGTTCAGTCAATATTCTATGCGAATTGTGACAAGTTATTGCGTTTTAGGTTTTCTCTTAAAATACAATTGCATACTAACCAAAACAACCATACTACCACGATATTCATTATTACTATTTGATGTTACGTATAATTTCGTTTTGTTTAATTTTTTAATTCAATTCATAATGTTAAAGATATTATGTGGAAAAAGAACGTATATTAAAGAAAAAATGTATCTTTATCTATGGTACTTCTCACGAATTAAATTTATTTCCCTTGACGATGACGATTTGTGATGTGAATAAATCAAACGATATTTTCGGAATTGGATTTCCTTATAACAACATTTAATTTTATTTCACTTTTTTAACTTTTGGGTCTTACTTTATATATGTTTTCAGCAATATATTTGAAATATCTATAAAAAAACATTAGTACACCTTTTCGATAAATGGTAAATCATTTATTGAAAAGGTATACTTAATGTTTTTATGACCATGACTTTAAGTTGCATACTTACTGGGTTTACTGTACTTTATTCTGTGAATGACATGGACCCATTGCTTATGGGTCCATGTTATTCGATACACGATACGAACACCAAACGCGATGTATTGGGACTCTACATTATTTTAATATCTTAAGAGTACTAATGTGAAGTGAAATGAAAAGTATCAGAAATATGACGTAGAATACGAAACATTCTAACAAGCTTAATATATTGAGCAATATTTTAACAAATATCAATATCAGTCTTTCTCTGTATGCACTTTACTCAGCAATGTCATTTAATATAAAGAGCTATTGGCATTAAATTATTTAAAAGTAGTTATCATTTGAGATAAGCTTGGAAGATATCTAACAATTCATACATATTAAATTACTAATCTTAATCAAATTATTGATTGCGGCGTGAGGTAGACCTTTAGCTGCATATATGCATGTAAGTACATGTCAGTACGGTGAGTCACGCCGAGAAAAACATTGGGTTATTAAGTTTACATCCACGTGAAAACCCCGGTGAAATCCCCCTCCACTACATTCTGCTGTGTGTATCTGTGTCGGCCCTGTCGGCGTTAGCGAGACTAGCTGTATAATAATATAATACAGTAATACTGAATTGCGACGGTCTCGTGACTCTCTAAAACCGAGCAATCCCATTGGCTCTCAAAGTTGACGTCATTTTCAACAGCCAACCACAAGACGGGTGAGATATTTTTAGAACAGAATCGTGGGGAGTGGGGAATGAGGAAAACTGTATGAGGCACTCTGAGCGCGCGAATGTTGCACAATATTTTCTTGGCTCTCTCTGAGAGGACGTGTAACTTTTTAAAGTTTTAAAGTGCTTGAAACGTAACGCAAGTTTATAATTTGCCATTGCACGTGTAAAAAATAAGCTTTGAATTCAAGCGTTCAGAAAGTTATTCTTTTTCATTTATTTTAAAGAGTGACTTCACGACTGCAAGCTTTTGAACAATTTCAACATTTTAAGGTGAGTCGCAATAATCTTGAATTGCATTAATTAACTTCAGTATATCTTAATTTTTGATTTAAAATAGGATGATATTATCTCTGTTTAGTGGAAAAGTTGAACTTGGATCTATTTATCCGATTTTATTTAAACTTTATACCTATTATACCTAACAGGATTAAACCTGTTCGCTCACGTTGCCTCGTGTTTGTGTACTCTTATAATATGTAGCACGTTTTCTCGAACTTTATAGGTGCGTCCGTCTAATATCTATTTATTATTCTATGTTTCGTCTTATTATTAGATATAATATGAACAATAATTACATCGACTCGTTTTTATTTGTAAAGGAACAGAGTCGGTAATTTGTGAGACATTTTACTTAAACGGAACTATAAATGGGCTGATATGTTGGCGTCTGGCGTGTTTAATATCAAGGACGTTTAGTAGGGGTCATTAAATTATCATTATATGAATATCAATGCGAGTTGTGAAATCTGTTGCTACGTATTTTTATTTATCACAAGTTGAAGATGATCTCGACCTTGCTGTCGGTGAAAGTAGAGCTTAGATTTCTAAGCATATAGAAGTGCCGCCGAAGATTTCAATTCACAGAATTGGGAGTAATGTCGCAGCTATTGCTGAAATACTAAAAATTCCATGCGGCTTTAGGCAATGTTCCAAATCTTTGATGTAGAGTTGCTCTACATATATAAGATATAGTGGACATGACGTGTATATTCCGTGATTCGATCGAATGCGATTGGGGTTTTTAGCTTTAGTGGTCTCAATGAATCGATAAAAGCGTAGGTGGTCGTGAGACGTAATACTCGAGGTCGGCTATCAAGCTAAGCTGATAACCGCACTAATATGATTATATTGGGCTTTGGTCGCCGCCTCGTTATTGCTGGGTACATCGTGTGTACTCACTTATAGAGCGCACAATATGGTTGCTTTTTCTTTAAACATGGCATAATCAAATAAAGATGAAAACTACACTTGACATTATACTAATTTCTGACAGTAATAACGAAGATAGAACTATAGAACTTTTTGGTGCTATTAAGTATTTAGATTATTGCGTAATGATAACACACGGAAAAATATCTCATTAAGTGTTATTATGTGTGTAGTAGGTAGCGTCATAGAATTCCACGTAACCGGTTTTCTATCGTTTTATTTTATACTTATATACTTCTTTGAATGTTTATTAGTTCAGGTGGATACTCGTAAGAAAAGATTTAAAAAGGAGATGAATAGAATCGATATTAAGTTGATAATGAATTCATCATTAAGTTGATAATGAATGAAAAATTGGGATTTAGACGAATAGTTTGAAAGGTGGGAAAACCAATATGGTTCGACAGAGGCACCACACCTGCTTCGGGATTTTTTTCTTGTCTTTTGGTGAAAGAGTTTGGATGCCGAGTGACTTTCATATGAAAAGATAGGCTTCGGGTGAAATTTCTGTCCCAAATGGAGTTGGTTACAATAGTCCATGACGGCAATCATCACTTATTATTAGGTGGACTACATGCTTGATTGGTACTTGAATCATTTAAAAACCGTTGCATGGGTAAAATATGGACTATTTTTATTCCAAGGCTGTTATTATCGTATGATAAAATGTTAGTTAAGTAAAATTATTTAATAAAAACATTCTTAAGAAGTCACTTGGCTTGTAATTATGCTGATAGTAGTATAATAACACTGACTGCTAATTGTGGTCGGTTCTTAATAATTTATGACGTGTACAGAAAAACATCACCGCAATGTTATTGAAGCTTTATTGTAACTGCTTAACTGAAGCTTGAATTGAAGCTTAACTGTAATATGTAAAATAACAGGTCCATCAAATACAAATTTTAATTTGGGAACTCTTACAAACAAAATAGCGGCCTCAAATGCTTTAATATTAGAACAGACCGTATATAATTAACCTCGATCATGACATGAATATAGGAGCTTAGTAATTGCCTACTTCTTGTTTTATTTTGTATTCAATGCCATCTTGTTAGGTAAAATTCTTTAGCTCGTCATTCAGTCCTAATAAGTTTTGTTTCCTTGTTTCAGGCCTACTGTAAGAAACATTTCTCGTTGGGGAGCCTAAAGGGTTAAGATTTCATTAGGAACTCAGGAAGAGTTCAACAAAGTGAGTATCACCGCTCCGGCGGTTTGTTCCACCCTAACACCCTTTCTGTTACAGACCCGGAAGAATGAAGAAAAGAGCTCGTGGCAACGCAAGCATCGCATCAAACATAATATTTTCTCTTTATCGTATTAGATTCAAATAGAGTTCAAGTTGTTTCAATCATAAAAAGTAAATTATGCCATAGAATACTTTTTAAAGACTTAAAACAAATTAAAACTCAATCAACCTAATTGAATTTTTTAATGATTCTCACAAAAAAGTTGATGTGACGACATCGACCATATGTATTATATATATAATTGCCATTTCAAGTTTTTAACATTATCATTACAGTCTTACATTATTTCATTTGTCCGGCGTCCCCGCGAATAGACGAAGAACTGTGAAAGATTTTTGAAATGTTTTTTAACTTTACCCGTCACATGTGATACATTTACTAAAGTTATTTAGCTGATTTGACCGGTCATTACCGAATGCAGGTGAGTAGGTATTTTCACTATCGTATTTTTAAATTACAATGTTTTAGATCATAATCTCTAAATAATATATATCCTAAAATGGTCTTTACAGGTGTGTAAGGACCATTTGCTATAACTCACACTATGATCAGGCAGTAACTGCCAAAGTTTAGTCTTAACTTGGATATAAGAATTTACTGTTTAAACATGTATAAAATTTGTATAAATATTTTAGTTTAATTTTAATTGCACCTATCACATTAGAGTTGGCAATGACCGGTTTAATCAGTCTTTCTAGACGCATTTTAGTGTCTAAAAATTGTTATATTGCATTTTTAGCTAATCTTTCAGAAGTTCTTGGTCTAATAACACACCCTCATTGACATCATTTCACAAAAAGTAGATAAACGTTATCATTTTCATATCCATTAGCAGCTAATAATATTGAGATTCAGATATTCCAAGGAAAATAGAAAGTCTTGAATGTAGACTTCTGCAATGTATTGTTTAACGTGTTTCTGTACGTAAAATGAGGTAGAGGATTGAATGGATGGAATCGTGTGTAATCGTACTTAGATGATTTATCTTATAAAAATGCAAGCAACCATTGTCAATTGTTCGAGTGCATCACACTGATTACATGACTTTTGACTTTATCGCTTCCGCAATAGCAGGGCAGGTGATACTATCTTGATAACAGTACAGTACCCACTTGTAAACTGCAACATGTTTAAACTTGTAGTCATGGTAATCATAGGTTCGAATATTTGCCATATATGTATATACAAACATTAAAATTATTACATACATCGTATACTAAACGCATTTGCATTAATGCTAAAATTTCATTTAAGCGACTTTATACGTTAGTAAGTGTTATACATTTATACGCGTATTAATTAAAATCTAATGCAAGGTCTAAAATCACGGTCTCTCTTAAGTACTTAAACATTTAAAAATACTAAATTATTCAAACTAATCAGTCTCGAAGTTTTCCAAATGCGTTTGAAAATGTATAAATTACGAACATAATTTATCACCAACGATCATAATCATCATTCAACTTATTTATTGCTAGAGGATGCGATCCACGTTCCATCCGACAGTTCCACCTCGCTTCATATGAATATGCACATTATGTTACGTCGTATCATTTTTGTTTGTAGTTCTATTCAAAATGGTTGCTCAAAAGTTCACCTGTCCGAGTCGGAGCGACGATATCGGAACTCAGTTCAACTCAAACACCAAAAGATATGGTTTTTTCACAAACGAGTCACAAGACTCAAAGTATTTTGAAAGTGGTAGAACTAGATCGTTTAAAGCACGGAAAGAGTCAACAGGTGAAGGTTTCAATCGGAGAGCTTGTAGATTCAAGCCCAGTAACGACGTCATCAGCGCCAGCGCCCGACACCACCAGCTTATCAGAGGTAAGAGGCAGCCGGCAGAACCGTGAGTAAAAGTAAACATTTCTATGTAATTATTAATTTATTTAAGATATTATTAATTTTGGCCTCGAATGACAAGATGACATGCTCACATGTGAAATTGCAATTTCCAGGAATTTTTGAAAACGGAGCCAGTAACAACGAGTGCAATGTTTCACGATTCGGATTGCGAGTTCTTCCAAGATCTGGTTCCGTGGTGCGTCGCGCCTGTAGAGGAGACAGTAGTACAGTCCATTGGTAAGCTTTGGATTTTGGTTGTTACATATCAACAATTTTTGGTAATACAGAAATAGTTAACTAAAAAACATTTTTTTTTTTCAGATTTACAAAAAAACACTGAAACGAGGGCACACGACACAAACACACTGCACACACCAATCTCACCGCATGGTTGGGATGTATTGGACGCTAATTCTCCTACCACCCAGGCGGGAATGTATAATTCTATGTCAAGTTATCCCGTTTCACCGAATGTGGATACTATGCCGAAGTTCCGTACGGACACTTTCGATCCAATGGAATTAATTAATAGTGAGAATAAAGTACCTTTCCAAGAACAGTTCTTGGATATTAACAGTGATTGGATAAGAAACTTACCTGTGGTCATTGGCGACTTAGCGTCTGAGAAGACCATCGACATGAATCCGTGGCAACTCCCGGAGTCTGTCGGTTGGCAACTACATGACACTGACTACACTAAAACAAATACAACCATACACAACACTATGCCCTTCATTCATCAAGATGACTCACTAGACAAATTCGTATCGGTCATACCACGGGAGGTAGAAAGGAATGATGTGGTAGTATCGGAATACATCATCAACACAGATCAGGGACTAGGAGGGGATCAAACAGATTCTACATCGGATCGACGCGTTGGAGCTTTGTCCGTCAACGTACCGACGCGCGACCAGGGATGGTTTGCTGATGTCATCAGTACACCGGAAGTTCTCAGTTACGTGGAACAGTTGGAGAAAGAAAAATGTACAATACCTAGTCCGGTAAGTCTTAGCTTAGCTTAAGTTCTTTCAAATATTTGTATATGCAAAAAGTTTTAAGCCTTTTTCTTAACATGATTAACATTATCATTTATTTTATTACAGATATCGAGCTACGAGCCAATTCCGGTCATTTCATCGCCCGAAATCTACACGAAAATAGAAAACTCTCCACCCGTTGAATATGAACCCATTACCCCCAAGAGCGAATCTCACGTGGACTCTGATAACGACGACGTGAAGTCCCATACCAGCAAGAGAAGACGCCATGACAGTGAGGATTCAGATGAAACGTACACGCCTTACACAGAACATACACCTCGAAAGAATAAAAGGAGAAAGGCTAATATACCGATCAAGGATATGATACGCGCGCTGGAAGAGTCACAGCAGCTGACGAAGGCGCGCAGAGGCCGCCCTCCTAAGCGGAGGGAGAGCACGGTTTCTTCTGTGCATAGTGTGGATGACAACTCGTCCACAATATCTACGCACGAGATGAAGTACAGGGAATTGAGAGACAAAAATAATGAAGCATCAAAGAAGTCCAGAATGAACAGGAAACTCAAGGAATTGCAAATGGAACAACTAGCAGTGGAATTAGAAGAGCGTAACAAGAAATTAAGAGTTAGAGCTGATATATTGGAGGATATGACAAAGAAGCTGCGCGAAGCTTTCATGGCCGCAGTATCGCAAAAGAAAGCCGGTTAAAACGTTTGCGATTTCTTGAGTGTTCTGTTTCATTTTTTAGTTCCTATGTTCATAGATTTGCGCCTGTTTTATGGCTAAGAAAATGTAGTTATATTTATAATTTGATTCCCGCGCTCTCTATGAATGTAGACGATAACGTCTAAGGGCCCATAAGGGCACGGATGCCTTAACGTGAACTTTTTGTCTTGTTATATTTTTTTACCCGGACTCGACAATTTTACTCTGGATTTGACGAATAGAATTATATTAGATATAAGATTTTTCTTCATTATACTTATGTATTAATTAAAAGTATCAACACTTCGATTATATCTTTTACCTTGAAAGTGTTGAACACAGATCTATATCTTAATAGATCCCGCATGTGTACGTATTAGCGTGGCCAAAACTCGGGTTAAAGGAAGTGGATTCAGCTCACTTCGATGAAATGTCATTTAGTCCGAAAGTAACATTTGTTGTCATCGGATGTCAATTGACAGCAATAAACATGCCGAATTGCGCTATAATAAATTGTGTAAATTCTACAAGTAAAAGTAGCCGCGATAAAGAAAATATTTCCTTTCATACGTAAGTACCGTTTTTCTTAAAATATGTGTTATTTATTTTATAATTAATTATTTAAAATTTGTTGTGGTTTCACAATGACAATTAGTTACTGAGTGTGTTTTATCAAATTTTTAATCCATTGCAAATTTTGGTTACAAAGTTGTAAAGCTTCTGTATTAAAACACGCAATGAAAAGTAAAACGATCGATATTTCATCTTGTTGCTTAAAGATGATTGTCATTGGTTATTTCAAAATGAGTACCTGGGGTTGTACATGCCAGTTTCTTGTTCTCGATTATTTAATCGATTTTCGAAATGGATGAATAATAATGTTGTCTTAATAAATATTTTGTAACATATATTTTTTATTCTAATCATGTTAATGTTTTTTGTTCTTTTTTTAATATTTACCATTCAATTTACAGGTTTCCATTGCGATTGCGAGTGCGCCTACGCACCATCGCCATAATCAAATAACGATATGTTTACAACTTTCTATGAGAACTATGTATATAAAACAGTGTAAGCTACCTTGATGTAGCGAGTGTTTTTATTTATCATTTTATGTATTTGTTCTTATGTTAAAAAATGAAGCAATATAAGTTTTTCTAGGTCTATTATCCATTAATAATACGGCATATACACGGGGTCTACTGAAGTCGAAGGACTTCAGTTGGCCCCATGCTGAGACTATTTTAACACCAGAATTTAATAAATGTTTAAGCAATATTTATTTTGTATTAAATCTTTTTTCCGTAGACATCTTGTTTTATTTTGTTGACTAAATTTATGGACGACACGGTAGATTTTGATAATGATGATTCGGCGACTTTTTTACCAAAACATTCGCAGAGCACTAGTAAAATAAATCTAGACGATCGATTTCTCGAAAATCTATCTTCGATTTTTCGATTTCAAAATCGATTTTTATAGCAGAACCGAATCGACTTTTGAAACGATTTTCTCTCTGACGGAGAATTAACAATGTACATCTCTAAATCTTTCTTGACAAGTGTCAGTCGATCGGATAAAAGTGGCACGCTTGGTTTTCATACAAATGAAGGTACATGTGTCATCTATTTAGATATAGGTCTGTGGTGTTGAAATTCTTGAGTTAATGTTAGTCTTGTAGACCTTCGATGCTATTACGAAGCTCGAAATTGATTTTATGAACTGTTAAAAGATAAATTATACATTAATATTTTATCTGTAATTGGTTAGTTTTTTAAAATATTGCATGGATTGTGGTAGAGTTTAATGCTCTAATTCAAATAAATTAATTTAATGTAATCATATTGTTTTTTTAATACCCTAAAATAAAATAAAACACCCTACTGGGAGCATACACATACGCTAATAAATAAATATTTGAGTAATTTAATTGGCCTTTATTTTTGTGAGTATAAATGAGGTGTTCTCTACAATCAGCTAAAGTAATGGTGTTATTAAAACGAAGAATCTATCCAAAATGACTACAGACCTGACCTTGTTGCAAGCATCATACGTAGAAGTGGCGTAGAGTAGGTTGATGAATTTACGCCGCCTTGCGTTCTAAAAAAA
This sequence comes from Epargyreus clarus, assembly GCF_041222505.1. NCBI lineage: Eukaryota > Metazoa > Arthropoda > Insecta > Lepidoptera > Hesperiidae > Epargyreus > Epargyreus clarus. The sequence goes on from NW_027332213.1 coordinate 12,185,335, forward strand.
GGCTGGCAAAACAAAATGCCTTCGTATTTGTAAAACTTCCCGGCGTCCTTTTTGACCGCCCAGGATCTCAAGTCAAATTTTAAAGGCCTGTCTATAGAAAATACAAATTATATAATACGAAAAAGTTCCGTGACAAGAAAAAACCTCTATTTTTTTATGCAGTCCATCTGATGGTATGTGGCTGGGGTCCGTAGGCGGCAGTGCCAATGGACCCCAGATTCTTACCTGAGGTCAGACACAGATGCGCCGCTCTGAAAACAAAGCTGGAACGCCTCAGAAAAGTATTCCTTACCATCCTTACCCTGCGCTTAACACTGCTGTCATTAGGTAGAAATGGCTGCGACGGTGGTTGAACCACAAAGAGTTCTAAAACCTTCTGATTGTTATTTGTTATGTGTCATTTTGCCGCCTGGGGGCCTGTGCCCCGGCATGCTACGCATCTGAACAGAAAGGGCGAACATAAATTTGTAACAAAGCATTTATATAGTGCTTGTATAATTAAGCAGTGGGGAGATGCGGTGACAGATGAACAAGGAGAGGAAGAGGATTTATTTTTGGCGGGAAGTCATAAGTGTCATTATTATCATATATATTCCGCGCCAAACTGCAAGTCCGCTCTGAATACAGAAATGAGTCGCATCGCCATAGCAAATTGTATGACTACGCCTGCTCGCAACAACTTTAGAACGGACAGACTGACTCACGGACTGACTCGGACGGTAGTCATATCATATACTAGTCTTGTGTTAACGACCACAGTACAAGACGACAATAATAATTATAAATTATTATTGTTCCCGGTTTTTTCAAAGCTTGCTAAGTGTGTAGATGCGTATTTACAATATAAAACTGAAACCAGAGCTCAGACTACAGAATAGTTTGATATTATGTAATTTTTAACATTAAAATTAATTACAGTATTTTTCATACACTGTCAAATTGTCATACAGTATACAGTAAATGCAGTAAAATAAAGTAAAATTACAGTAAATCTCCTGTAATTACAGTGCACCTGGCAACACTGTATGATACTGACGTACGTAGATTGGCAATTCGAAAGAGTCAGAGCATAGTATAGTATACGCATGTGTGCTAGTTAGAGCGAAATAGACAGGCAAGACAATTCACATATAGACTATAGACTTACAGCCTGTATCAGCCCATAGAGTATTATTATATACATGTTAGTATTATTATATACATGTTATAGAGAGGAAACTCTACGTATTTTTTGTCTCCCCTAAAGCGCCCCTAGTGGCCTGCCCCAGAACTACTCATGGGTACATATCTATAGATACCTATTAGATATTCATTATTCATTATATGTATTAAAATTAGGTAAATTATAAGTTGTATCTCCAAAACACGAACTATAAATGACTGTGTTCCAAAGATTCACATTTGCATTATACTTTTTTCTTTCTCAATTTTGATACAAGGACAAAACTACATTTACATACTTTATAAAATTTCAAAAAGATACAAAAATTTGTGACGATGTGAATCTTCGAATCACGCTCCTTTACAGTTGATGTTAAAGATACAACTTACGTGGGAGGCATCAAATATGTACAGTTGTCACAACTCTGAAGTGCAAAAACAACTATTTAAATTAGAAACGACTAACGAAGTTGCGGACATTTGACAACAGACACATTATTTTGACGGTTAACTGTCACTCCGTCGCCATTTTAATTTGAAGCTTCTGGGGCGAGTCGTTACGTGGCGCTAGTATCTACACAAAAAGTAATTTTTTATTTTGTAATTTTGTATGGAAGTGTGCCCCCCTGTATCAGCCTAATGTTTGTTATGGTCATAGGTTATGGTAGAAATAGATCTCACTTATTTATAGCAGTGTTTAGTAGAAGTGATTGATCATGGTTACGTGTGCTGTGCCTGGATGTAACTCATCCAAGAAAGAAAACCCACAGAAATACACATTTCACATGTAAGTACTACATCAATTGTTTAGCTGATTAAATGCAATATTTTACATTTATTACCAAAAGTGTTATACACCAAAAGATGGGAAAAAAAAGAAGTTTTATCACATATCATTTATCACACTAGTATTCCTAGTTCCTATTTCTAATCAATTTTTTGGTGTTGCGGATTTACAATATCGATAAAAAATTATCGATATTTTCAATTCTAAAGTATTTAGTTTGAACAGGTTGAGTGCAACTTAATATAAAAACTAAATATAAAATATTATCCGACCTCACTTTTTATTATGGTTAGAGTTATTTTTTTTGAGTGATTTTATATATGTAAATTTTGATAATGTCTTGATAAACTTATTTTTTTAAGGTATATCATAGGCCAATTTATACTAATATTACACAGAGGTAAAGTTTGTAACTGTTTGTTTGTAAGGGCTAATTTTCGGAAATACTGAACAGATCATGAACATTCTTTCACAGTCAGAAAGCTACTTAAAATTATTTAAGGTATACATTTTCAGTTATATGTATGGCAGGTTATGTTTTTTTAAACGCGTGCAAAGCCGCGGGTGCTGCTAGTATCTTTATAAAACCATCCATAAGCTGTCGTGTAGGGTTACCATATTGAAACCACACTATATATCATGTAATATATTTATAAATTTTGGATTTTATCCTTTATTTCAGATTTCCTAAGAGTATAGATGTTCGACAAAAATGGTTGAAAATGGTAGATAGAAAGGATTGGGTTCCTAAAAGAAATTCAACTATATGTAGCAAGCATTTTGAATCAAAATGTTTCCCTTATCGAGGTTCACAAAGAAAAAAGCTATGCTCTGGATCAGTACCTACATTATTTATGCCCGTATGTTTTTTAAATACATAGTATAATATGTATAGTTATGGGCTCCTTAAGCGAATATAGACTTTAAATTTGTTTTAAATGTATACAGGGTGAATTTTTCAAAAGGGCCTTCAAGGCCAACTCTGAATCTATAAGGGTAAGCGAAAAATATGGAAATGAGGTACCAGGCCAATTCTAATAAAAACAAAAACTGCATCATTAGTTTTTAAAAAATATTTTTCCCAAGCCGGGAATCGAACGAGTTCATTTAAAGAAAAAAAACTCACCTTGTATTATTTCACCATCGGATAGTGTTACTAATAAGGATTAAATTTTGGAATGTAATTATGAACGACAATGCAAAGTTTTTTACTTTTGCTTTTGCTTGTCTTTTTTTGTGAATGTTATAATAATAACTTTTTGTTAATTTTCTGTTTATTTTATAACAAATATGTATATATTTCTTGCAGGTTGTATTAAAACCAATACGTAAAGCATCGACATACATTTATAGAAATATATCTCCAGTGCCCTGTACTTCTGCAGGTAACGTTACTAATTTAGACAATGCTCTGAGGGAGAAGAAATTGAAGAAAATTATTGAAGCGCTTAAAAAACGCTTACATATTAAACAAAAAATGCTGAAAAATTTAAGAGCACAAAAACTTCGTTCTGATAGAAAAGTATTATATTTGTCTCAATTTATAAAAGTGCATTTAACTGCCGTTCATAACTATCCTCACATAGATAGACAGTTGCCAATAGAATGATTGTTATATTTAAAATATCAAGCACCCCACGCTTTTTACTCCGAATTGAATTGTTTCGTTAATAACTTAAATTTTGTTATAATTTTATTCTGAGGCGATTCATTATGATTGATTGTTTGATCTTCTACTACTGTAATATTAAACTCTTTGTCATTTAAAATATTTTCTATATTGCCCACCTAGATGTTCCATAAAGAAAGAACAGTATGTAAGATTTTTAAATGACTTTACCAAGAAATACCATCTTAGGTGGTGATTTTAATGCCAAGAATACCTACTGGGGCTCGAGATTAACAACTCCCAAAGGCAAAGAACTATTCAATGCCTTGAAAGAGTAACACGGCGAAGTTATATCAACAGGAAATCTCACCTCAAGAAAACACGGGATGAGCTGGAGCATTGGCTGCTTGGGAAACATTCCTCACTGTCTATATACAACAAAATATTGTTATATAAACAAGTCCTAATGCCAGTATGGACATATGGTATTCAACTCTGGAGCTGTACCAAAAAGAGCAATTCAGATATTATACAAAGATTCCAAAACAAAGAACTTAGTGGTATTGCAAATGCACCTTGGTATGTAAGAAAGGAAGATTTACATCGGGACCCTCAAGTAGACCTTGTTAAAAAGTGATTAGTACCTATGCACAAGGTCATCAAAAAAGACTTAACCATCACGTCAATATCGAGGCGATCCAGCTCCTCCGTACGACGGACCTAGTGAGAAGACTCAAACGGACCAAACCCTTTGAGTTAGTGATATGACTCAGTGTAGTGTTAGTGAAATAGTGATAAGTAAACATTATAGAACACAAGAACAATGTGTCTACTCCCTTATTTGATAAGACAAAGAAGTGCAGTGTCAGAGGACGCCAACTTCATTTTACGATTATTTAGCAATTTAAGTTAGCGTAGAATTACTCATTAGTCTTAAATTAGGCTAGATTGTAAATATAAAGTACCTTACTACTCCCTTGGAAAAATATATATATATACAAAAAAATATATTTTTTCTAGTTTTTAGTTTGATTAGCAATAAAAGAGTGTTTTTTTAAACTATTATTTACAACAAAAAAACCAAAACAACCAAAGCTAATAAAAGCGTGTTAATATTAGACGCACGTCATGTTTTAAAATTAATTAGAAATACATTGTTCGGTTAGCAGCTCAACTGCTAAGCAATTATGTTGCTTCAACACCAGAATTCATAAAAAATATAAATAACATATCTTTCATTCTCGTAATTTATTAAGTTAGGGTTTAAAAAAACCCTTAAAGCGAAGCAATTTCGGTCACTTAATTTAAAAGCTGAATGTGATGAAATTTTCCCCATAAAAATACATATAACGGACAAGCCCTGATTGGTAGTCGAAGAAAAGTTGGATTCATCGGCGTATTGGCGAATTTAGTAGTTTTGATGTTGCTATATATCGATCTCATTAAGTTAGAAAAATTAAAGTTCTGTAAAAGTAACAGTCTGACTTATAAATTGTCTCAGGACCATTTGGAGGCTTTTTTCAGCGTAGTGCATGCTAGAGAGTTTCAATAATAATCCCACTGGTAGACAATTGTATATCAGCATACAAACTTGATGTGTCATGTGGAAGTACAAATCAGCATAGATAAATACTAATTTATGCAAATCAGCGAAAGAGCTAATTGTTCACCATTACTGAAAATAAGCATGCTTCAAACCCGACGATCAACTATAGACAAAATAAACATTACAAGAGGTCTTTATGCAATAACTACGCCAAAAGAGACGTGATTACTAGTCCATGTGAAATTGGTCAGGAAGATTCTGATTTCATATCATCAATGCCGTGGATGTGTAATGGTATGAAATCAGTAATCACCTCGATTGTGGAATGCATATGTGGTTACTATGTGAAAGAATTCGCAAAGAAAATGCGAGCCGTACCTATTTCTCTTTATGGAGAAGTTAGAGAAGGTTCACTTATACACATAAAAGACATAGGTATCCATATCCATCCCAATTTATTTTTTAAATAGTTCTTAAGTCTGAACAAGTTTTCCGGAAATATATAAAAGGGAATAATGTAAATAAAAATATATTTCAAAAATTTGTAAATAATTGCCTTGTACTTTGTACTACAAATATTTACTAAAAAGTAACAATTGAAAAATATTTTATTATCAGCATAAAATATGAAGCAAAGTTGTCTTCCATGAAGCAAAGTTGCAAAATATAGTAAGGAAAGCTTGCGAGATTTTTATAATAAAGTAATCATCTTTAGAGGAAAATAAAAATATTATTTTGATGAGTAATGTTCATAGCTTTTTTTAACGCCCTTACACTTGTCAATAGTTATAAAAGATATGAAAACTCAATAAACTGCATCAATTTAATATACAGGTAGCAAGTAAACAATTTATTTGACACATACTTACCTGCGCTCATTTTTTTTTCTTTATTTTATTTATTTCCAGTCTTCATCAGTATAATCAATCTTTAGCGATTGTATCATGTTTAAGTGAAGTTATCAACAACATATTTGTTATTGATATTTAATCGATATCGATACATTGTGAGGAGTAGCACTAGCAAAGCACACATCAGCATTTCATACAAACAAACAATCGGTTTTTAGTCTTGCTTGATATTGAGCTAATCTCAGGACAATAACTATAGCAGTTATTGTTCTGAGGTCAATCTACCCTCCGCCAGTAGGGTAATCTATCTATGGTAGACGTCATTGCTTCGAAAAAAACGGTGTTATCCTAACAACTAACAAACAACTAAACAAACTAATGTCACCTTTCATTGAAAGTTATCTTGAACTTGGTTTTTTTTTAATCTTTTATAAACATTTAATTTTATCCTTTACAAACGTTTAATAGGAAAAATATTAAAAGAAAAATAATAAAACATCTTTGGCTGTAAAAAGAGTAATTTATTTATAATTCACAATTAAGACAAAATGTACCAAACAAAAAATCAGATGAAATTACAAATAAACATTTCACGCCATATGCTATTAGACCAATAAGAATATCCTTGTGACCAGGCCCTAACCTGTTATATTTAAGGTACTTTTAATTTCAATATCTATTAGGATTTATTTGCATTGAAGGCAGGCAAGATAGCAGTAATACATACTTGCAAACTATTTTGACGCCTTAGTAGCATTTGATAAACAAAATGTGAGTGTAAAGATAAATAATACAATTAACATTCTAATAATAATCTAAATCGACTAAATATTTAATATAGACATATTCTAAAATAAAGAAATAAGATTCCCTATGGTGGCATTGCAATATTTTGCAGTGAAATTCACTAAAAAAAAGAGACAACATTACAATAATGTTCAATAGTAATACAATATTCACAAATAAAGTAACTCGGTGAGCAGCACCTGTACTAAATACCTGTTCATGGAAATAATTACTTAATTTCCATAGCTTTCGGCCCGTTTGTCTTGTAACCGCTCAATAACAAACTTATAGAAAAATTTACACCAATCAGTACATGGTCACATTATAACGGGCCCCAGCCTTCACTGCGACATCTTGGCAAACTATAAAAATGAGGAATTATTAGGAAAAAGTAGTGCTAGGAATGCGCGCATAGGAGATGATACTTATCGTTAATCACAAAGCAGTCTCAGGAAGAGCTTGTCGCGTCGGATGCCGCATCGAAGACTGGGGCCGGCTTCGACGCAGTGTGAGCATATAGCAACCCTAATATACACGTATACCACACCGCACTAATGACTAATCGAGTCCTATTACATAGCACAATTTAAGATAGTCAGGTGCTTTAGCGAGACACGCTATAGACACTTGATACTCGTAAATTTACACTTTACACTCAGTCAGTAAAACGGACACTGTAATAAGGAGGATGCCGTGGTTCTGCGTGTTAGTCGGATCCGCCGTCGTCGTCGGCGTCTTCTAAGAAGCTAAATTTATTCGATGCTACGAAGTTCTGGAAAAAGAAAAGCAAGTTAGTATGCAGCTCACTTTCATCAAATCAATTCAATACATAAGTGAAAATTAGAAAATTTATTATAAGTAGTTTGTCCAGCGCTGGAGATTAGAGATTCGAATCTCAGGCTAGTTATCAATTGCGTGTGTCGTATGTGAAGTCTACTAATCAGCACTTGGCCTAAACCATTCTGACTTTAAGAGAAGGGCCTACAAGTGGGGGCAGTAATGGAATACCGACGTTACTTTACAGACATACTACTAGCTGACCCGGCAAACGTTGTGTTGACATATAAATAAAAAGATGTTAAGTGTGAAGAACCATTATCATTTAGGGGTATGAAAAAAAGATAGTAGCCGATTCTCAGACCTACTGAATATACATTTTTTTGAAAATCGGTAAAGTCGTTTCGGAGGACTACGGTAAGTAACACTGTGACACGAGAATTGTATATATAAGATTATACGTATTACACAAGTTGTCGTACCGGTTTCTCCTGTTCCTTCAGCTTGGGCAGCGGCCGGTCGGGCTCGGGCTCGTCGCGGCGGTCGCGCGAGCGGCTCGGACGGGCGCGGCCGTTCCGCTCGGTGCGCTTCTCCGCGGACGGGTCGCGCGAGCGCCGGTCGCGCGAGTCTCGCCTGTCGCTGGAGTTGCGTCGCTCGCCTGAGTCGCGCCGCTCGCGTCTATCGGGAGAGTCGCGCCGCTCGCGTCTTTCGGGCGAGTGGCCCCGGTCGCGCGAGTCGCGACGCTCCCGCGAATCGCGTCGGTCTCGTGAACCGCGTCGCTCTGGTGAGTCGCGTCGCTCTCGCGAATCGCGACGATCCCGCGAGTCGCGACGGTCGCGCGAGTCGCGCCTTTCGCCTGCGTACTCCCGATCGTCTCTGTTGTCGCGACGATCGCGATCGTCTCTGTGCTCGCGTCTGTCGTCGTCCCTGTAATCGCGACGATCCCTGTCGTCGACGCGGCGGTCCCTGTCGTCCCTGTCGCGGCGGTCGCGGTCGTCCCGGTCGCGTCTGTCGTCCCGGTTGTAGTCGCGCCTGTCCCTGTCGTCGCGCGAGTAGTCGCGCCGATCTCTGTCGTCCCGCGAGTAGTCGCGCCGATCGTTCTTGTCTTTAGAATAATCGCGTCGATCCTTATTATCCCTATTATAGCTGCGCGAGTCTCTTCCACGGTCGCGATCGTCTGTAAAAGCATATAAATGATGAATGAATGAAAAATTATTAATGAACAATTGATACATCAAATAATACTTCAGTCAATCGATTGATCCTTACCGCGCCTCGGCGCTGTTCCAGCACGACGGTCTCCGGAATGATCATTCTGTAACAAAATATTCCGTTGTTTATCAAAATATTATAATAAAACCTTACGTGTACTTTAAATGTTTTTAATGTTACATACTCTACGTCCCCAACGTTCTTTCTCCTCAGTCGCACGTCGGGCTTCTTCCTCTTGTTTCCGCAAACGCTCTTCAATCTCGCGTTCCCTAATTAAAAATTTAAACATTAAATATCGATATAATTCACATTATCATTACGATCGTATAGTAATGATGTCATGTTTTAATTTTATTATAATTGTCATGTAGGTATAGAGCGACCGAATTGCATATATAATTGATGTGATCCGGTGTCTAGTTAACCTTTCGTTTACTATAGCACATTAGTATTTATCATACTTGCAACAATTCTAATAAAGTATTAAAACTATTGCATTATGTGCAGAGTTATTATAATTTTGTTTTAATTAATACTTCACAATTATTCTTGCAAAACAAGCTATTTAAAAAAATATATCTTGCCACTTTGATGACAATTAATTTATATTTTTTTAAGTATTAACAAACTATTGATATAAATTTAGATATGTATAGGTATTGTCTTGTACATATTAGCGAGTGAGAGTGTAATTGAAATGCACTTACTTGGATGCAGTATCCACTGGCTTAGCAGCTCCGAACACCTTTTCGGCAGACACAGGTTTAGGTACATTCTTGTCTTTGTCGTCCAGAGGTGCTCCGTCAGCCGGCTTTGTGGGTACTTCGGGCTCGCGCGGTACAGTCCGAGGCAATAGGTTCAGTTTCGGTCGTTCCCGAGGCTTCACATCTGTATATTATATGAGAATTAATGTAGGTGTCTTAGATACAAGTGTTACAATAAATGACTTGTTAGTAAATAAGCCATGGGTGTAAGTAATAATGAATAAAGATGGGTAGAATATGAACATGATACTGTAAAACAAGAAAAACTTTAAAACCATTTTTAAGATAATGATGTTGAATTGGATATTTATATTAATTAATTGATGTACAATAAAGTGCATTTATTAAAATTGTATTTACAATGACAATCATACTTGGTTGCTAGTTATCAAATAGTAATGTGGTCTTATGTGATTTACATAATTATTAAATTTAATACTTCATTATTCTTTCAAGCACTGCTTAAAGTAATATAAACAAATTATAGTTTAGTTAATATTATGAGCATTAAATAATGAATCTGTTATACAGTTATAAGTTTTCTACTAACTTCTATAGAAACATACAATATTTAGAATGATCATGAAAATCTGCAGTCATAATGAAAATTGGATGACATAATAAATGTAGGAACAATATACACCTTCCCTCGGCGGATCGCGTTCTCGGTCCCGCTCCCCGAAGCCTCTGGAGCCGAAACCTCTGCTTTCGCGACCCCTATACAAACAGGATACACATGTGGAAATCTTAATACTAGTTATTAGCTATATACAACACTCAAAAAATGTGTGAGTTTAAGAATCAATATGTATTTTTTTTGCTACAAATGCCAAAAAGTTATTATTATAATGATGATCTGATTGCATTAGGTGATTGAATCGGAGACATTTTTAAATTTACTTTTCTTAATAATTATCCATAAAGTGGCAGTAAATTGTGTTTCTTTTTAAGAAATTTTGTTTATTAGAGCTAAAAAAAATGGCAGTGAGAAGTTTGAGCTTTACAATAAACTTATGTGGTCTGAGATTTATTGACAGTAATCATGAACTTACCCAAAACCGCCCCCGCCCTCCCTGTCAGCAGTTCGGAAGCCGTCGCGGCCGCCGTACCCACTGCGCTCACTTCTGCCGCTGCTGAATAGTCAATTATAGTTAATATACTTAGTAGTTATAGTAAGTTAAAGTTAGAAGTAATTGTAGTTAGTCCTCAATGGGTAGAAACAAGATTCGGGTTAATTATGTGGTCCTAGGCTTTTGCCTATTTCGATTATGACGATATACAAATATTTTTCATTTACACCACAAAATATTGTTACATCATGGAAAAAAGTAGAACCACTAGAAAAAAAATTAATAGATTTGTACCGCTCCGCCACACGGGTTGTCTGTAGTCTGTATTGACTGTAATTACTTTATTTAATACTAATTTGATACGATTTAATATTAGGTATTAATTTGATTTGAAGTAGAGATAGCCTAGTGGTTAAGAAACGCGGCTTCTCGATCTAGGGGTTCGAGGTTCAAATCTCAGGTACCTTTGATTTTTCAAAGTTATGTGCGTATTAGAAATTAATTATCACTTGCTATACGGTAAAGGAAAATATCGTGACGAAACCTGCATATCGGAGAGATTTTATAAAAAAAATCTCAAAGGTATGTGAAGTCTACCAATACGCACTTGGCCAGTGCGGTGGACTATGACCTAATCACTCTTATTCTGAGAGGAGACCCGTGCCCAGCAGGGGGACAGTAATGGGTTGATGATGAATAAAAGCGTGTTAAAAGAAAACGTGTCTCACCGCTCCTCCCCGAAGCGCTCGCGGCCGAAGGAGTCGCGGCCGCCGTAGGGCGCGCGCGCCGGCTCGGGCGCCGCGCGCTCCGCGTCGCGCCACGCGCCCGGACGGTTGTCCGCGCTCGCTGCAACACACGCAATGTGACTGAACCACTTATTTTTATACATCACTTACATAAAGGTTACCCTAATACAGACTATAGACTCTCACGAAGCATTAATAAAACGGTTATTTTATTGTAACTTAGAAAGTAAGCTTTGCGAAGACATAAATTAAGATGTATTTATCATTATTATTTTAAACTTTTCTACTTCATTTATCATTTTTTTTATTTCTTATCAGCATTTTTTTTACTCCCGTTTTCTAATGGTATTTAAACGTGACGTTCTTATCGTTACGACGTGGATCGTATGCCAATTTATTTTGCTTCACAATCATCTGTCTAGCATAGTGGCCTCATTGTGCTTTGATGTAACAAAGTTGTAATACTTTTCTGTTATTAATGCTAATGCTAGTGCCTACCATCGTTTAAATTTAAATAAAGAAGATCGAATTTTGTTTACTTACATACTGAACTGAATGGTAAACATACTGAACCAGTATTGTGAACATTGTCATGTTTTAAGTGATTAATATACAAATTCACAAAACTTTCGTAGTTTTTTCAAAAATAATGTTCATCATAAATGAAATAGTCACTCAGTATTGAGCGATTTTGGTGAGAGGAGCGAGCTAAAGATTAGTCTGAATTGAGTTACGGCATCGCCGCGTCACTGATCGTACTAAAACAGCCGGCAGAGGAAATTTCCAAGAGCATCTAGACTACATCTCGTCCAAAGAGTCCTAGACTAAGTACTAGAGCCCTGTTTTCTGGTATCCCACCGTCGTTATTAACAACGCTCTCCGTCTAGGAGAGTATGAAACACCAAGACTGGCTGCCACTACTCAGACCTTCCCGAGATAGAGGGAGTAACAAAGATCATCAAGGACATACCTTATACAAATAAATAAACACATCCATTTGCAATAGTTATACATGATTCAGAAATGTAGAAATAAACTGCATTATTTGCAACGTCTATTGATTTCCGATTTAAGGTTTATACCAAAAATATTGATGATTTATGTACTCTGTGTGTATATCCCAAGAGTGACATTCCAGCTCACTCCACACCAAAAATTACTCAATAATCATCATTGTGACTATTATAATTTTTTTAATTAAGAAATGTTCAAAAGTGACAATTTTGTAAATTGTGTAATTCTTGTGATTACTGCTGGCCTAGCCATATGTGGCAGCTGGCTTACCATTATATGGTCTACAAGCTTACTTGCTATTAATTATAATTACTGATTAATTAATTATGTAGAGAGATAGTGGCGGACTAAGGTCGTTAGAGGCCCGAGGCGAAAAGTTAAATAAGATACCCAATCTAAGAAGTTAATTTAAATATATACGCTTTTACAAATATCCACAAGAGAACCTGTACACATTTGGAGGCGCTCCATAACCAGATGCTTAAGGCGGATCGCCTCAGTGACCCACCCTTAGTCCACCAGTGCAGAAAAAAAAAACGCTTTCTACAATCACGGCCTACACTAGGATTCCCGGTATCGTGGGTGCCATGGACAGACACAAAGACGAATACACAAACATCCAGGTCCAGAAACAGAAACCTAAATTCATCATTTAGAAATCTGTCTGGCCGGGGATCGAACCCAGAACCCTTTACGGGTTAGACCGGCATGGTGACCGCTCCGCCACGTGGGTCGGCATAGAGGTAGAGGTGTTGTTCATATGGTTAAAAATGGCCTATTTTAAATATTATCATAAAAAATATTCATGTGATAAATAAGTGAAGGTATATACGTACATTCCCGTTCGCGGTCCCGCTCGCGCTCGCGCTCGGGGTTGCGCGCGCGCGGCTGCGGCTCGGGCACGGCGCGCGGCCCCGAGCGCCAGTCGCCCATCGTGCGCTCCGGGTCGTAGTCCCTGTGCACACACCGCTGTTACACTCTAGCCAATATCATACATACACTAACATGTTTACAAGATTTGTGTTTGGATAAAGTGCACCATAAAAGTCAAAACACATCCAGACTACTCGGGACAATATACACTATTCAATATATTATACAATCAAAGACATAAAAATCAAATTGAGAAACTATTTTACATGGAGCTAATATAATAGGTTTTAAACGCATTAATTGAGATATATTCGTTTTAAGACACTTATTATACTAAATTGTTAAGAAAACTTGTGTTGCGACATGGTTCAACTCAATACTACTTTGAAAGACTTGTTATATTCCTACTGATCATCTATATGATAACAATTGTAATTAATAAGTTAATAACCATAAAATCTAATCTAAATCTACCTAGATGTTTTGCTAATGATGACAACAACCACTTAAATCTGATGGGTTGCACTATTATCTATACTTACAGTAAAAATAAGGAATGCTATGTATGTACATTTATGTTAACAATGACTATAATTCCTTGGTATAGTAATAAGTAATAACCATATGCAAATTTATTTTTACCTATGCATTTATAATTTACACGGGTTTAGAACAAATCGCATAACCAATTGGTATTAATATAGTTATGTAAATGTATTGTATAATTAAGTAACTATGACATGTGGCAATAGCAATAATCCCCTATAGAAACATAATATTGAATACAAGAGTATAAAATAGAAGAAATAAAATTAGTGTTTAATGCCCATTAGTAATAATGCTAATAGTCCATTTTAACCAATCTATTGCCTGCTAGCTCCAAAATTCATCAAATCAGGCAAAAATTGACGAAATTCACTTTGGTAGACAAAAATTGGTTAAGGTATTATTTATAACTAACAGGCCTCGATGGTTAAGATATTATTTATAACTAACAGGCCTAAGCAATTAACTGCAACCGTAATAAATAATAAGTGACCAAATCAGTTTGGTTACATAATATGGTAAGTTATTAGGCTATGTGCCTTGCGTCTTGTTGTCCAAAATTAAATGTAATTACAAAGTAGGTACACTAAAATCTTTATATCTTAATCAATAAACTTAATATAGCTATAGATTGGGATGCCTGTACATGAGGAACATAATAAAACTATTCATACTATCTATATAAACAATTTGTTGATAACAATAACATCCTCAATACATTACTTTTATTGAATTAACCTAAGGTAGGTAATACTTCTTATATCATAGAAAATTGTGAAAAATTTGTGGTACAAAAACCTATTATTTTTATTAGAAGACGATACTACTGTATCCATGTAAAATTACTATAGAACATAATAAGAAACCCTTTTCCCAGGTACGTATTCAAACGCGTGCAGCTGGCAGTCCAAACAATAAGCATAACAAAAGTATCATTTGCTAATAATAATATTTTTACCTCTCCCGGTCGGATCTGCCCCCCCGGCCCATACGACGGTCGTTGTCTTGTGTCGCGACGTCTATTCTTATCCTTCTACCACCTATTGTCTGTTGATAAAAAAATTGCTTAGAATAAGTCCATAAAAGAACAGTATTTACAATACACAATAATACAATGAACGCTTGTTTAACTTTAATCTTTATGTACAGTTGGGAAAACCAAGTTATTTTTTCATTTAAACATAGCTACAAACATTTAATTACTGTTATTTACTGATAAACTAAGTTGCTAAAATTGAATAGTTATGTAATCATTGGGAAAACCAAGTTATTTTTAATATATCTATTGTGTGGTTCTCTAAAAGATAAAAGTAGTGGCTAATAAATTAGGATACTTACCAAATCAAGCATATTCATGGCATTGATAAGACTGTCTCTATCTTCGAAGTCTACATAACCGTAACCTTTGAGGCGATCGCCTTCTCTAGGCAGCCTCAAGTTGGTAATCTGTCATAAGAAAAAGTAAATAAATCTCTTTGTTTAAGGTTTATAGTATTCTTGTTATAATGTTCCTATTATATACAGTCATCATACCACTAAATACATGTTATGGAAAAGACCTTAAGAAATTATACTAAGTGTTAGTTCTTGAAAGTGTGGTAGCATGGATACATAAAGTAGATCGATATTATAAATATGAATGGAAGCAAAATTATTAAGTTATTACTACGTTACTTAAACTTTCTGTGGTTTAATATGTTTAGTAGCAGTGGTTCGATTGCATTACAAAACTTGTTTTGCTTCAAACACTATTGCGAAATTGTCATACAGTCATTGATATTATCTATTCTTTTGTGATCAGCTTTTGTTACAATCATGTGGTGATTATCACAGATAGCAGAGTACGAACAACCTACATCTCAAATAATATTGTATGCTTCCTTACTACTTCATTGTTGTATTAAAATAATTTTAACGATTCATGAAATAAAATCGTGCACACTAACTGTATTGGAAATAATATTCCAAATTCAATATAGTTAAACACACTTCAATAAATTTGTTATAAATTATCTGTAGGGTTCAGTAGACTTAATAAATAGAATAAGGCACAATAGTTTCGTTTCGTATTAATAATATGGCAATACATTAAGTATAGGAAACAATCATTTATTACATACTAAAGGCAATGATTATACTTTATGTTATTGTAAAGCAGTGATAGCTTAGTGGTTCAGAAACTCGGCCTCTTGATCGAGGGGTCAGAGATTCAAATCCCAGGCACTTACCTCTGAATTTTCAAAGATATGAGCGTATTAGAAATTAATTATCACTTGCTAAACGGTGAAGGAAAACACTGTGAGGAAACCTGTGTACATGAGAGATTTATAAAAAAAAATCTCAAATGTATGTGAAGTCTACCAACACGCACTTGGTCAGCGCGGTGGACTATGGTCCAATCCTTCTCATTATGAGAGGAGACCCGTGCCCAGCGGTGGGACAGTAATGGGTTGTTGATGATGATAACTATAAAAGATCTAACCTTAAGTCCAGTGAAGAGCTCCGTGATGGCGCTTTCATCGACATCGTAAGGCAAGTTGGAGATGTGTGCAATGAAGGGCGGGCGGCGCGGTATGGACTCATCGTCGACTGCGAGCCCGCCGCGGGCCGCTCGGGACGCCGACGGGAGCACCACGGGCGCACGAGGCCGAGATCCATAGGAATAGCTTTCCGTAGCTAGGTTTTGGAAGTGAAACAACCAAATTTTTACATATGAAGTATGTAGTAGGTGTTTACTAAAAGTTTAGCTAGAAATGCTGAGTTTAAATGAAGAATATTGAGTGTACTATGATAAAATTTAAATATGCCATGATTAATATACATGTTCGATTATCAAGTAATCTAGTTAACAATATGTGTATTGTAATCTAATAGCAACTTCATGCTTTATTTGAATTTATATTGTCATGATTCTTGATAACTTCAATAATATCGAGATTAGAATATTTTGTATGCAATTAACACAAAGACACATTGTTTAGAGCATTTTATGTACATCAAACTCATGTATTTGTAAATTTGTACATATATGTAGTTTACAGTAATATCGATTACACAATATGGTATTATATTACTTCATGTAAAAGTAGAAGTATTCTTATCTGTGTAGTACAGTATATAATTGTAATAACAATAGCTGTATTATAATGGCAAGTCATTAAAGCAAGTAACCCTCAGAATTGATAGGGAGCGTGCCAATGAAAGACTAGTCTGAATTGAGTTGTGACCGGAGTCATCTCGTAGATTGTGCTAAAAGTGCTGGTCACAGGAGTTTCCAACAGTAGCAGCATCTGTGTCTCGACCATAACCCGGTGTCCTAGACTTGACACTGCACTGTACTTTCTGGTTCCCCCACCTTCCTTATCCAGGAAGCATCCGGCTAGAATGTATATAAAACACATGTGACCTTTACTCAGACCTTCCCGGGGTGGAGAGAGCGACGAGCGCTCAGTGTGTGCACCCCAAGTACGAGATTAACATTGACGTGCCATTACCCTTTTAATCATCATTGGGTTTTAAACAGCTGTAGTAGTCGTAGTGAAAGAATAAATAGTAGTATAAAATACTCACGTTCCTCATCTACAGCATCCGCCCAATTGTTTATTGTAGGAATTGTAGTCGGCTCTGCAATAATGTCTGTGATGCTCGCCGGAATCCATTTTGCCTTCTTTGATTTCTTGCCTGCAAGGGTTACGTGAACGCAAATCAGATTACGGTGACAACGAAGGGCAAATAGAAGTAATAAATACGACTAGAGGGCAAGTAATGATGACGCATGGCGAGTGAACGACCTACTCCGATTTTGGAAAGCGATTATTAGTTGCCACAGCCAAGAGATAATTCGATTTTAGGAAACATATGGTCGAGTGATTTTTTTTAACATTTCTCGAAATCTTTATATAACCAACTATAGTAGCTATGAAAAATTAAAAGTTGGTTGTTCTAAAGTTAAGAAATGTGGCCACGCGGTAAATCCAAACGTCTGCAAAGGTGAAATGATGACACGTTAGCACAATTAAAATATGATTATAGGTACCAAAACTACTTCAGATGAAAATTCAAACACTAGCAAAGCGATATCTATCCAAAAAAGTGATAATAAATGGCAAAATCAAATAAAATTCGGTAGTTTTTCTTGTGACAAAATTAATTGAACTAACCTGTAGCGGCCATATTACAAGGCTGGGGCCAATGTTGCCACTGCCGTAACCCATTACACTACCATTTGGCATTTTAGCACCATTAGTGATACCAGTATTTTATTTTGTAATTATATATTAGAGCAAATACCGACTGCTAAAGTTTTTTTACATCTGTTTTATGTTTTTTGTTTTATATGCGATTAACACTACAATAAATATTATAATATAATACTATGAGATCAGAGAGCGTCATTGACTTATAATTTAAATTGATTTATTAATAAATACAGGACCTTAATTAGGAAATAACTGATAAATTTTATGAATTACTTCATGATATTCTTGCTCAAATGTTATGGTCAGTTTTAGTATCATATCAGTATACTCATGGAATATTTTGACACAGTGAATACTATAGGTTACTATACTCTTTGGTGAATACTACAGGAGTATAGGTGTTCTGTGAATACTACACATAAAGATAATAAGGAAAATACAGTTTAATATTAATTTTATTTATTTATAAGTCTTAGTAATTCAATTATAACTTCGGGACTATACCTTACATAAAATAAATTATTCGGTATCTATTCATACTATAGGTTTTGGTTTATTCATTAAGGTTCAGTTTTTGTAGGTATGTGATCTAATGTTAGTTAGAGTAAGTCGGACGTGTCAAAGCAGCCTTACTTTTACCAGCATCATATATAATGATTAAAATGTTGACTTTGTTATTGTAAATTATATGTAATAAAATTTGTGTTAAAATATAAATATTAGAAAGTTATTATCATTTAAACCCTTATTATCCTTAAAATCTTATTGAAGAATTATATAACATTATGGCGATTTTTAGTTTACAGTAACATAACGTAGTTTCATTAAATTTCATTCTTGTTTTTGATGCTTTTTTGCATCTACAGGTACTATCGAATTTAAAAAATCTCGTCAACATAGGTTTATCTATTAATAATATTGTAATGTGTTTAGAGATGGATGATCAAGCTTTGCTCATTTGCTGTGGTATATCTTCTATACTAATATTATAAAGAGGAAAACTTTGTTTGTTTGATTGTAATGAATAGGCTCAAAAATTACTGGACCGATTTTAAAAAATCTTTCACCATTCGAAAGCTACATTACCCACGAGTAACACAGGCTATATTTTATATGAAATATATTTGATAAATAGATTTTTGAGGCGGTACAAAGTTTGCTGGGTAGCTTATACAGTGTTTGAGCTTCAATGTCGTACTAACAGACGAAATAAATAAAACCATGCAAAAATTTCTTTTCCTTTAAATAATCATGACATCATGAGCAATTTTCTTTTTATAGCTATAAATATTAAACACATCATTAAGATACTACTTCAGTATAATTATGCGTGTTATAGAATTAAATGTTTTGCGATAAGAACGTGTGGTTTAGAATATAGAGCTGTACTGAATGTGTTGTTTTAAATTAAAGTAGAAAGTTTTACTGAATAAATATATAAGTAATTAAGTTTCAACTTGAGAATGGCCTCTTTTTAATCTAAACTCAATTTTTCTCTTTGCGTGAATATCCCGTTGATGGGTTCGAAATGTGTAGGTACTCGTCTTCTTTAAGTTATAAATCTAATTTCTCATTACTCGTATAAGTAATGAGATCGAAATGTATATAGATTAAAAAGAGGCGATTCTCAAGTTGAAACCTATTTCTAAGTTTTTGTTAAATTCTTTAGCTTCATAAATAATACCTGATATGCAAAACCGAATACATATTTGTGAATACATGTGAAAATTCGTTGATGTATGTACAAAGATGTACAAAGTTTTCTAAGATTAATCTGTACAGTACATAGGAGGGCAAATAATATTTTTGTAGCTAATGAGCACGTGATGGTATGAATGATGATGGTAAGAAGCCATTTCCGAAGATTAGATTCCTACAAGGTTATAGAGCGTTGCTAGTGTTGCTACCCCTGACGAATAAATTGGAACGCCTCCCATAAATGTCTCTCTTACCGGCTGTACCACATCCGTCAAAGCGGAACAGCAGCACAAAATTTGAAAACTGACGCATACTATCATGGGCGATGTATATAATTTCTTTTCATTTCGATATCTGTCTGGGTATTAAACCTGGAACTTTTCGTAAGCAATTTGTGAGTAATAATATATTATAACTAGCTGACCCGTTTTTAAATGTTAAGAAGGTACCCGACGCCATGGGAATGACGCCGGGTTATGTGGGATTTTTACCGCACTAAAACCCCCCCGGTGGCCGTCCTCAGCGTTTGGTGGAGAACTCCGGGATCTTCAACGGATCACAACCGGAGTCCTCCTAACGCGATGCCCTTCTATCGGGCTCTGCCCTTGGGGGAACAATTTACGCCCCTCTCACATCCCGTGGTTATTACAGCGATATGCGACCACACAAACCAGTGTCCTTCCCGGGGTCGCTTTCTGGACGGTTTGAGCTCCCATTCTTGCCGCCCGCAACCCCGGAAGCCCCTTTTAGTCGCCTCTTACGACAGGCAGGGGATACCGTAGCCCTATTCTGATCCCGGTGCTACAGGGACAAGCCGATTCTCAGACCTACTGAATATGCATATAAAATTTGGTGAAAATCGGTAAAGCCGTTTGGGAAAAGAGTATGATAACTATCATTGTGACACGAGAATATTATATATATGATATAAGAATAACGATGTAACTTTGTAACATTTAAATTTCGTGGATAAGTGGGTAAAATTGAGTAGCTGGCATGGCTAGCCATGACGCTGATTAAAGGTCATAAGCTGCCCTGGCAAGAGTTTTCTTTTGCAGTTAGCGCCCTCACAGAACAGCCTTGGCGAACTTGTTTTCGGAGATGGGTTGGAAAAATGGTTTAGTTGTTGTGTTCCAGCCACTCATCAGCCCAGCCCGTAGATACAACGCTATTTTTTATTTCAACGAAGTACTTTGACTTAATGTTCGACACAATAATGTTTTAAGCGAAGAATGAGAAAAAAAAGTGAAAACACGGTTTTCTTTTCTAACAGTACCTTAGTAGATTGTCTTGTAACAAGTCATGTTTGTAAAGTTCTCTTTAGTTACGTCACAGTACAAATATCTATACCTTATAATGCGGTATCGTCTACTAAAATAACAAAAACTCCATCCAAATTGGATCAGTAATTTCTGAAAATCGCGTACGTAAAGGAGAAGACATATCATCTACCTATTATACATTAGTCGAATACAGTACCTCCTTTTTGAAGTCGATTAATTATAGAACAATAAACTTAATAATTGGAAATTAATTTCTAAGCGAGTCTCCGGGAGAAAGAATTACTTATTGCAGTTTCTTTGGAATTAGGTGGCACAGAAATAGAAATACCGTATTCAATGTTTTCAGATTTCCGTATACAAAGTTTCTTTTAACATTTCGATGGGAGCTATTTATGTAAGTGTATGTGCATATATTTGTGTAGGTATTTGTATATATTCATTAACGAAAAGTAACATTAAAATTATTACGACCACTGCTTTCCGACCAAACTGGACAGGGGAAATAATTTGCGCCAGATTGCCTACCATTCTCGCAAATGATCTCCGATCTCGTTCACGTAATAACCTGTGCGAGTAGACATTTAGTTATGTGGTAAAAAACTCGTTCCGTATTCTGGCTGGAGTTTCCTCTCGGACCGAATCCTTTGTGGCGGGTGACTGGGCCAGCACGACGAGCTCTATCTCCAATCCGATCTCGCGGCGGGCGATAGATGGCATTCACGTCGCGCACCGTTACCGGACGGACGTTCATCTCGTGTCGCGCGCGCACTCCGCTCGCTACAAACATTTTATCGAAGCTTTTTTGTTCAGTGTTTTTATTTAGCTAACTCTCGGTTCGCTGAGTGCTAACGCAAAAAAAATAAAAAGTTCCGATTCTCACCGGAGCGACGTAGCTCTAACACTTGTCGCTGTCGGTGCCAATAAGTCGAATTTGTAGCGAGGTGACGTAAAACCCGGTGCAGTGATAACGGGGAGTGATGTGAATTGTGTTGTGTTTACGTTGCGATGTGCGCGGATTTAGTGTAAAGTGAATTGTTTATAATGGGGTATACATCGAGTGGCGCGGGGCGCACGGCGCACGAAGCGCTGTTGGCGCGGCAAGATGCCGAGCTTCGTCTCATGGAGACGATGAAACGGAGCTTGCAGGCCAAAATGAAGAGTGACAGGGAATACGCGTTGGCCCTCTCTGCAGCCGCTGCTCAGGGCCAGAAGATGGACAAATGCGAGGAGCTCAACGGTACGGCTAATTATTATAAAATTCAAGTTGACATACAATATTTACATGAAAACTAAATGAATCGATATAAAATGAAACAAAGTAAATACACTTAATACAATCGAAGTGCCTAATTAGGTAATTGTAAATCGTTAATTGCTAAGGCGATTTTATTATGATGCAATAATTGCATATTGTTTATTAGCATGGTCAACGTTTACAACTGTTGTCTACCCTCACAACAACCACAACGTAACGGTTTATTTGAGTTCATCGCCGACTGGGGCGCTGATTGTAAACAAAGGAAATGTGATGAGTGTGAGCAACATTGAAATCAATTTAAGTATATCGTTACTTCAGTATTAATTAAAACGCTTAAAATATTGTTATAATAAAGAAATATTTACGAGGCATTAAATAAAATTAATTATTTAGTTTAGTATTTTAAATAGATTTAAGTTTCTTACGTGCTGTTGCTGTCTTATGATTGGAGTATGTGGTGGTCTATGCTTCATTGATCAACATAAATGACGAGTCCAGTTACAGAATTGTTATTGGAACTGAATACAGATCTTAATTTTTATGTGGTATCCTTAAAACTTTGTATTGCAAACCCGGCAAGATTTGAATTTTCCGCTTCTGGAATTTTGCGATTTGGAGATTGCAAAGTGACTTTTGTAAAATACGTTTTTTTTTTCGGCAATATTTTATACTACTATAATTTATAAAATGGTGTCTCTTCGTATTTTTCGTCGTATTTACTATGAGCTTTTTCTTCTTAATTTTCTTGTGTGTCGGCAAAAGGTGCTCTCTGAAATTTGCGCCCCTGGCAACTCCATTGGGCCAGGCCCTAGCCACGATGCTGGTATTAAGGTAATTGCTTTAACATCAGCTGACATAGCTCTGATTCTACTTCTATTACGTAAAAAAAGTATAAGTATTATTTATATGAAATAGGTACTTTATATGGATACTGATTATAATTATATCGTTGTTGAATAAATTGCTTATGTTATGCTCCAGTAAACCTTACTTTATCGTGTCTCGGAGAAAACTCATTAATGTCAGCATCGCAAAAAGTAAGCTGTCCAATAATAGAGGATAATAATGACACTGAGTGACACAGTAGAAATCGAAATACTACGTGTAGGTAAATAGGCATGTACTGTAGGTGCCTACATTTTATTTGCAAAATGTGAATATAAAACGAATTTCTTGATGTTTTTCTATAAAATTAAAATTAGTAGGCTAATAGGCAGCCTATCTAATAGTCATCAGTAATTGCCGCCCTTTGACATCAGCAATTCTAAACAGAGTGGGAGTCCTACTTCGTTTATGTTATGATTTGCCTTACAACCTACAAAATCAGAACTTAGCAGCTCTTAGTACTGCTGTTGTATAGTACCGATATCTGCAATGGTGGTGCCGCCCCTATCGTACCACAAAGAGTTCTACATTATTTAGATAAACATAAGCAAGATAAACGTAAAACTATTGCTAGAATGTAAATAATGTACACACATATAATCCTAATGTAGGTAACGTACACAATTGCAAATAAGCATACTATTACGACGTTTGTTTTGAGGAAGATTCCTCCAATATGAACAGACACCTTACTTATTATACATTTATGTATAAATTTTATAATATTCTTTGTTTGCTTACCAAAGATTTTAGGCTCCATCACCTCATGTGACCATGACTCATGTATTATTGGAATTGACAGAACGACCAACTCAAACATTACGAGCTACGTACACTTTTAACGGAAAACGGTGCATTCGGTATTCGAAATGTTATCGTTTCTTGTAAGCGACATTGTAAACGAAAAATAAACAAGAACTAAGTTATCATAATCTGTTTGTGTAGGAATTAGGAGTTTGTGTGTATATGAGTAAGATAACCGCTGCGATTTATGAAAATGTTTTCGAGATTAATGATAGAATGATTACAGTACCCTTACCAGGAGTTTTTACGTTTCGACAAATATGACTATTTTGGTATTTGTTTACGTATTTGCCCATACAAATTCCAATCAGCGCCCCTAGCGGATTGTGTCCGAACTAGGAAATCGTATGGGCCAATACATAAACAAATACCAAAACAGTCATATTTTTCGAAACGTAAAAACTCCTGATAAGGGTACTGATATTAATTTTAACCCCCTAACACATACACATACAGACATAACCCATACACATTTTTGGGTTAGGGGGATTTAAAAGTAAATTGGTAAATGCTACTGTTTATAATTAATATTTATTCGAACTGTTATAGTATGTCGTCTAAACTTGAACATTATATAGATCTGTTATGGTTGAAGAAGTGAGAAGATTTTATTTTTATTTTTATTAAGCCTTTTGTTTTCGCTTTATAAATAGGTGCCTCTTTTTTACTTTAACGATTAATCTCATCAAAATTCATCCAATCCTTTTAAGTAGCCCGTTCAAATAAATAAACTGATGGAGTTATAATTAATAAAAAAATATAAGTTTATGATTGTGTTGTGTACCTTCTGTAGAAATAAATCAATTGTATACAACGTTATTATGATATCACAAGCCAGGCATTTTAATTTTATTATTTTGTAAAGATATGTAGATTACATAACATCTACATGCAATGCCATTTTTTGCGTAAATGTACAGCATTCCTGATGTAATTAATTAATTATATACAATCGGTTACTTGTCCGTTTTTTATTGGGTTTTTGGAACACTTCATTTTAATTTAATTACAATTTATAATTACATCATTGCCCCCAGGGTCAGTGATTGCATCTGCCTGGCGCACTATGACCGAGGAATGGGAGAGCACAAGCCGCTTGATCAAGGCTAATGCGGAGGCCCTGGAGTCCCGCGCGCTGGACCGCCTCATCACCCTCATGACTGAGCGGCGGAAGGCCCGCAAGGTCTATCAGGAAGACCACACCAAGATATCCTCACAGTTCATACAGGTAAGTTTAGCTGATTATATTTATAAGGTTTAACCCTTCGTGGTTTCAGTTCGGCGCATGATACCTGACTGATAACAGCAGTTTTGAGTGTTTTTGTATTCTGGATCGAAAGATGTGTTAAGAGACACTTGCCCATAATGTTTTAACTTAGCTCCCAAGGGGAACACTGCTCCTGTTGTAATAACTGGTAGGATTCCAGATGAATATGTTGACAATGACTACATAGCGGCAGATGGACTGAATTCATCTATGCTCATTCTATTGAATTTGTGTAAAAAACCAAAAAGAAAAATAGTATAAAATAGTACCTATTACTTTTGAGTGCTCATTGTTGGTTTTACGTAAAATGATTAATATAGGAATTTCATGTAAAGACTACATTAATAAACCATGGATCACTAGTTCCCTAAAAGTATATTGTTTTATTGTCTGTGGTCGCCATGTCACTTTGAATCATTGCGATCATATCATTGAGTCATAACAAAACTATTTACAAACTAGTTTTTGTAATAGTTCCAGAGATCTTACTCCTACATGTAAATTAACATTTTTTCCTCTCTATAATCATATTATTAGAACTGTACATAGACTGAGTGAGGATTCTTTTAGCAATTTTAGTTTTTGTATTTTTTACACATACCTAGCAATTTTAGCAATTTTAAAATATTTTTGCGCCATGCAACTCAGTCATGAATAGACATAGACAATAATCGTTATTCTTAGAACCCATGAAACAGAAAACTTACTTTTCTCTTCTATGTTAGAACCACTTTGAATTTGGAGACAGTCTTAAGTATTTATTTTGTAGCCACTTACGTAAATGGGGGTTTTCCCTTTTATGTGAATTACCTTGAAATAGGAGCTCACTGTTTATTAACAGTTTCATATTACACAGGTAAATAATACGAATAGTCAGATCACCTTTATAAATACGGGTCGTGAAAACGCAACTTGAACAAAATGCAAATGACTCAGTAAGGAAGGTTCTTTCGATAATGCCGGCCCTAGTACGTGATCGGATACGGTGATATTAAAACCGATAAAATGGTTCACGACTATAATGTAAAGAAGGTTCTTTGAAGTTTTATTAAAATGTCTCATACTCTAAACGCCATACAAATAAATAAAATTGATATGAAACTTTAATTATTTTTTAAAAAAATTTTAATTTAAAAAAAAAAAACTCTAAAGTTAAACTAAAGTTTATGAAACACATTATTTTGTGAATTTAGAAATTGGTATATATTTTAACTATTTTACCAAAAAAAAAACAACAGTTTCAATATTTTGTTTTAAGGGTTAATGCTGGAAAGTGGAAACTACTGAACTATTTTGCATCTTGCAAGCTAATATTATAAGTGATTATCACTTGTATAACTGAAAAATCATACAGTGTGGTGCACTCGGGTACTCAGGTGGAACCGCACGAGTAATCTCGTTTGAAATGACCAAGGCTACGTAATAATTTATTTATGCTTTACTGGCATAGATAAATTACAAAGGCTTATATTACTAGCCAGTTCACAGAAAGTATAGTTTAGTATTCGACCGGTTGGATCAGTTTCCTTATTTTCCCGTTCGTTTCCTATCGACGATCTCCTTCCCGTAGATAATTAGGTCTTAGAGAACGGTGCGAATGAAAGAACTGTGTCAGGGCCGGTTAGAAACTGCTTTTCCAACAGTTAACTATGGTTCTAATCTTGCCAATGCGGGCCAATAGGCCTCCTGGTACAGTAACTGACTGATGCCACTACAGATTGATGAATGATGATGATAAATAACAATATAGAATAATGATCGCGTCTGGAAGCAATTTGGTTTTATTGATTTGCGTCGGTGTTTGTGGCTGATATTGCAGAATGTGTGGCTAGGGTTACGGACGCAACCTGATTAGTACTGGGTCGTTGCCAATTTTTTCGTCGACGTGTAAATAAAACAAGCTATATGGGCGCCGTTTAGAGAGACTAACCCAGCGCATGTTTAAATCACTGAAACGTTAAATTTGTATTATTTTATGGCTTATAAACACAAAGGTACCTATGTAACCTAATGTTATGTTACCGCTGTGTTACCAAATCCAGATTACTATCTAGGTCTTATCTATCCTGTCCTCAGGGTCCCATCTAAGGTCAATGAGAGGTAGCTGAGAACTAACTTAGCACACATTAGTCATTCTCTACCTTGACATTTGACAATTTTACGAGTGTTAACCAACTGTGTATTGCTATATTGAATCATACTTATCATCATGGGTATTTTTGGGCTCTTAAATGTGTATTAATGAATTTTGTAATAACATGACGCTATCAATTAGTTATATGTTGCGAAGAGAGTTTTGTATATTAAAATAATAAACCTACATTTAAGATGCGTTCGAAAGTAACTTTTCTGCTTCAGTGACTTATGAAAAATGTAAAAGTCAGCTAGGTTAGCGTTTTTGTCAGAGCTGCCACAAACTGATTTCAAATGGTTTAGAAAGTTCCGTGCTCAGAAGCGACATCGTCTAACTTGTACGCGATAGGAAGGACATTTGTATGCGAGGGAATGCTCCGGTTAATGAATGACTGACGGCACACTCAACATGAATGACCTCCTGGAATGCGTAGGCCTATTCTTTTCGAATTAATGCATGCAGCCCACACGATATACAGATCTAAGAATTATCTATTCTTTTCCTCTTGATGAAGCCAAAGACATCACTGTACGAAGGACTACTCAAGTCTAAAACATCGCTTCTTTGTTTGTTATCCTACTTTAGAAAAGAAGGTTTTTCTATAATAATTAAAAAAGAAAGTAATCTGAGACTGATCGGTAAACATACTAAGATAAGACGAGATAAGTAGGTAGAGCAGTTTCACAGGATGCAATAACGCGTCGGCTCTCACGTAATCCTTTGTGTTTTAGAAATGGATGTGATGTATAATTCTGTGATTTCTAGCAGAGTCGCGTAAAGCAAGACATCACTGTACGAAAGGTGGACTACTCAAGTCTAAAACACCGCTTCTTTGTGTGTAACCATACTTCAGAAAAGATGGTTTTTCTATAATAATTAAAAAAGAAAGTAATCTGAGACTAAGATAAGACGAGATAAGTATGTAGAGCAGTTTCACAGGATGCAATAACGCGTCGGCTCTCTCGTTCGCACATAATCCTTTGTATTTTAGAAAAGGATGTGATGTATAATTCTGTGATTTCTAACAGAGTCGCGTAAAGCAAGTCTGCGTCGGGATTGGTGGCGCGGCACCTGTCACCGTTCAACGGCCCTGCCCGCGCGCGTGCAACGTACATTTCTTCTTTTTAAACATTTGTTTTATTAACGTTTTTTGTATCGATTGCGCTGACGGAATTATTAATAACGTTGCACTTTTCTCTAAAGTATCAATCTATCAATTCGTTTTAATGCTTTTAACAACTTTTCACTTTTTATTTACTTTCTAATAATTATAAAATTTGTGCGAAACGAAAACTATCACTATGGTGATGAAATGGCGTAGGATCCGGTACAGTCGATGGCGATGTGTCAATCGTATCGGAGGCTGTACGGCTGATCGGGCCGGATCTGACCTAGTTACCGCACCTCTACTTGTCGCGGATTGCAACTGAGAATCCCGTTCGCGGTGTTAGTATGTTAGTAACGAAGTGAATAAATGCAGGAACTAGGCCAAAAGAATCGCGAACAACGTCTCCTCGCGTCTCACAGCTGTTAATAGTACCGACTGACCCACTTTGACTAAAACGTGGTGAATTGCTTTTCTTTAAAATTTTCTTTGGAAGAACTTTAGTTAGATGCATTGTAAAAGATTCTTGTTGTTCTGTTACTTATTTTTTTTTCTAAGTATATTAACTATTTTAATGTGAGCAAATAATGTCTTACTTTGTACTACCAAATAATTAGTAATGTTCTAATTTAATACGTTCTACGTAATTTAAGCTATCTTGTGTATAATATTTGATTCTCTTTCCTCGTATAAATTAATTTGTGAACGACTAACGTTTTGTCATTGTCGTTTTTAGATATAAGCAAGTACAGTTTCATGGTAAATATTTGACTAAGTGCCAACAAAATGTATAACCGACGATTTCTTGTCTGTTAGGTAATGATTATATTTGGGTCAAATTTTTGTTCTAGAGCAACACAAAAGGTTCGCATAGTTTGTAATATTGCAATAAATGACGTAAACAGATTGTATTGTTCGTAAATATGATATTTTTACATCGTTAAGGAGTTTATCGAAGTAAAACTGTAACAGTAAAAAGACTACAAATAATTGTTAGTCAGAGTTGTAGTAGACAAAATACATTTAATAGTTATTCACATAAATAAACAAATATTAGTTTTGGATCCCATAATTTCTGGTATCTATGTTACTTGACATTGAACTCAGTAAATATGTTATTTTAGTCTCGTTTACATCTCTTGTATAGGTATGTATTACATCACATTTCTTTCAGTTCAATACTTTCTCTAAATCTTAGTAACAGTACATCAATTTTGTAGCAATCTGCGATAAATTGATAATGTATTGATGACCTAAACGTAAATGATTGCCTAACACAGAATTTCCCAGCTTTTTTCAGTCCACTGGACCCTTAGCTAATCAAGCACAGTTTTCACGGACCCTCTTAATAAAATAAACAGCGAAAAAAAACGCAATCCATATCATGTTTTTACAGGAGAGCCAAAACAAAATTTGAAAAACCAATTTATGTATTTTTTCTTTTTTTTTATTATAGATTAATAATAGTGTTATACATCATTGGATCCATCTTTTTTATTTTTTTAAAATACCATGTGCTTAGATCACATTTTTCTAATAAAACTGGTTTGCTGATTTTTCGTTTTGCGGCCCTTTTGCATTTAATGAGCGCTTATGTATGGTCCAGAGATGACGCCGCGGACCCCCATACATATACTCATGGTCCCCCAGGGGTCCGCGGACCACAGGTTGGGAAACGCGGATCTAAGGCATTCAAATTCCTAACTGAGTCCTCAGGGGTAGCAATGTATCGGTAGTCGACCTCAGACAGGACTCAAATATATTTGGTGTTGATCCCGTGCAGCGTTGATTATGATTCTGTATTGTTACAGTACTTAACATTAAGTAGAATGTATGTATGTATGTATATTAATGTATATGAATGTAATATATGAATGTAATATGTATATTAATGTATTGATTTGTATAGAAGTAGCAAACGAGTAAGTCGTTTGCTACTTCTATACAAATTCAAACGTTTGCTTACGTATACTTCTTTCGCCCATAGGATCTTTCTGTGTAAATAAAACAGAATTTCTATTTAAATTTCGTGACCCGTTGCACATAAATTGTCATGTCGTTGCACTATCGTCCCATTAGTGTTCGACGGGGGAAAGTGAAATCAGCTGTCGATGAGTGAAAGTCGTTCTTTAACAGTTATCTAATTTTGATAATGCGTTCGCGTAGGATTGGAACTGTTTACTTATTTAAATATTATGTGTGATGGTGGTCAGCGGTGCCATCTACTGCCAAGCGGTCATTGCACTCAGCTTATGGACGCCTGGTACCGAATTGAAATCCAAATCGAATATATCTTTGGATTTGGAGTGTTAGACCTTTCATGCTTCAACCTTGTAGACACCAGCGCCACCCTTATTTCTGATTAATACCTAACTGTAGCGTTCTGGTTTGAAGGGTGTGGTAAGGGACACTTAGGTATACGAGGTGTTCCAACTTTGTGCTAAGGAGTACCAGCAGCATAGCTTATGTCCTGTGACCGACGTGATGCTATTTGGGTAATATTATAATAATACAGGCGCGACAGGGGGGACATACAGTCCATCTGATGATAAACCCACCTGGGCTTTGTTACGTTTGCTACTTCTAAATTGCTACTTGTATTATACAAACAAATCTTTAGTAGAGATCCTAGTTTTCCTAACTGTTTATAATGGAATCGCGGACACTTCATATGACACAAATAATTATGACGTGCCGACTCAAACTTTTGAATCACCGTTAAATACATTTTACCCCGATCGGAATCCTTAACAATGACAGAGTTAAAGGATAATATTATGTGAATACAATAACAGCGTTAACATCAACAATTTTATCAAAAACCAATTCTATTTCTGAGTGTTTAAGCTTATTTCTCTGACAAAGCTTTTATCATTGGAATTTCCCTATCTACCGGCAAAGATAACATTATCTGTTGTATGACATTATCTGTGTAAATACCAAGGTCAAGATGGATTTGTTAGGGAGGTTCATACAAAAATATCGATATTTTCGATGTATTTTGTGTAATATATGTATATCTCAAATGTTTCCTAACTTAGCAAAATCAGTATCTTGTTTGCTCTTGTGTGCTCGTCTTGCATTACGCTCATCTGTGGGTTTATAACTATGCGATAATTTTGTACTTTTTTATCGGATGAAACGTATCGATGGAAATTATCAATATCAGATGATTCGATAATATTGGATATAGTTTATATATCGATATTTTATAAAATGTTGAATCATGGAACACTCTTAGTTTATAAGAAGCTGCAGGTTTGTCTAAAAATAATTCAACCTCACTGACCTATCGGCACACGCAGTAATTGAAGCAAGGTCAATGAAACTGCGGAGTAAATGCAGAACTTGAAGCAGTAACACTTGAATTTTAAAGGAACCCTCGGTGGTTCGACTCCGGAGGCACCAACGCCACACCTATTTCTGCCACAAGTAACAGCAGTGATAAGCGCTGCTGTTCTTCTTTGAAGGGTCTGGTAAGGGAGACATACTGATCCTAGGAGTTGCAACTTAGTGCTCAGGGGTAGCAATTCATCTATGGTCGACCTCAGTTAGGACTCTTATCTTACCTTTTTTATAATATAGGAGTAGCAGACGAGCATGCAGTCCACCCGATAGTAATTGTATACTGCCCTAGATAGGATTAGATATTGGCGGTGTTTAGATACAGATGTCCATGGGCAGCAGTAGCCACTTACTATTAGGTGAACTGCGTGCTCGTGTGCAGCTTCAATATTATAAAAAAATAGTATGTTCGAGTACAAGACAATGAGGTCGATCACACTTTTATCACCCCATTGTGATTTGAGAACGAGTTTTCAAACCTGTTTAATTGGTATAAGTATACACTGTAGATTGTATACATCATATTATACTATCTGACTTGGCGTTTAATTGTGCAAATTGTAACTAGACATCTGAGAACGTAATTGTATGAGATATGTATGTAACATGTCATCTATACTAATATTGTAAAGAGGAAAACTTTGTTTGTTTGATTGTAATGAATAAGCTCAAAAACTACTGGACCGATTTTAAAAATTCTTTCACCATTCAAAAGCTACATTATCCACGAGTAACAAAGGCTATATTTTCTATGAAATATATTTGATAAATAGATTTTGAGGCGATACAAATTTCCGGGTCAGCTAGTTATTTAATAGAGAGCAAAATACAATTTATGGTGTTAACTTACGTTACGTTTTAAAAAATGTACAGGTACTGTAAAGTAGGTAGTATCAAACATAGTTTTTTTTTAATTATTCTGTTACATGTAATGATTATGACTACATGAGGATATTTATTAAAACCATATCATGTTACGTAAGTCGCAAATGCATATTTTATTGTACATATGACACACGGTTTCCCCCAAATTCATACGTGCTATTTTAATATTAATACGGGAATTTTCGGGTAAATCCGCTGTTTATTTTGTTATGGTATTTTCGTGTTAAGAAGTAGAATAATTGTGTCATTTCCTATAGTCAGTCTTAGAGTGAAAGTCTCGTTCGGTATCCAAGGCTAGCTCGAGCCAGACGCTATAGACAGGCAAATATTTCTAAATGTTTCTTTTCCTGCAGTGAAAATAAATATTTGAATAATATTACTTTTTTCGGCTGAGGGATCCGAAGTTCAAATTCCAGGCATGCGCCTCTGACATTTCAAAGTTATGTGCGTATTAGAAATTGATTATTATCACTTGCTTAAATGGTGAAGAAAAACACCACGAGGAAACATGCATACCTGAAGTTTTCAAAGTTATGTTAAGTCTACCAATACGCACTTGGCCAGCGCGGTGGACTATGGCCTAATCCTTCTCATTCTGAGAAGAAACCCGTGCCCAGCAGTGGAACAGTAATGGGTTGATGATGATGATGACATTATTCGGTAATAGTGACGTATATTTTTTACATTACTAAGGCACGGAAGTCATGTTTAAAAGTAGATACGATGTTATAATTTCGTCATGTTATACATATTTATGTAACGTGATGTCAATTAAAGCCTAATTCATATTCCAGTTATGAATATGAATATATTATAAACATGTATATCCACCCAACTTATCGTAATGGATGCTTATTTTGATCATTGCCTACTTTTATATGTGTCTCATAAAGCATATTTAAAGATAGTAAAATCTTAAGACGAGGATTTTGCGGTTAAACCAACAATTTTATAAGTGGAGCAGTATTACGTTCAAGACTGGATAGAGAGAGGGAAAGATAGAGGAAAATGGGGACGTCTGGAGGAAGCCTATACCCGCAAAGGGGCTTTAACTTAATTATTTTATTTCTCGTTTTTATTACTAAACTTTTATTATATGTATCTAGGTTAGGTTAAAGATAAATAAAAGGCTTATTATTATTATTATTAAGTTCAACAATGCAGTAAACACAAAGTATAAATAAGCTCGCTATGATTCAATTTCTATTCTACTCGTAATGTCAAAGTTAAGTTCTAAATATTTGCAGATTAATTGATGTATTTTCCAGATTTTTTCTCTAAGTATAAAATAATGGTGAGTTGTTCTTTTACGACTGCTTAACTGCATCTTGTAACAATAAAATTAAGTACAGCGTAATGTTATGAATCACCTTCATTGATAAAGGTAAACAATGCCCGGATACCGTAAAAACTTGTAATTCTCATAAACAATACTTGCTTTGCACTAATTAGTCAGTTATTGTATCTATTTCTGTTGTAGAGCGGTGGATATCAATAAGCTGCAAGAAAACGTGATAGAAATTATAGTTCACTTTGCTCAGTGGTATTTGTTTTTTACACGCTTCAAGTCCCCTCGTTTACTTCCTTCGTATTTATTAGAGTTTTATGGGTACTGGAAACTTATGATTATCTTCTAGTTTTTCGTTGAAAGTTGTAAGGAAATTTACATTTCAGAGGACTTATGATATTATTATGACCCTGGTATGAAATAGTAGAGCATGTGAAATCCAACTAGAAATACGGCTAATGTGAGTGATCTGGAGAAAATGCTTAAGATCCCTTCTTAGTGGTGAAAAATCTCAAAAAACAAAACACCTCAACAAAAAACCTCAACTTAGCCTTGTACTGAGCAGGAGATCTTACGTTGCCCGACTTACTCTCACTCATACTAAGAAGTCACTAATCTATTGCCCTTAAGCAATACGTACATTCGAGCGTATGATGGCAATCCTGCTAGAACTACTGATGCACATCCAGTAGTTACCATACTCCCCCGAAACGGCATTACCGATTTTCACCAAATTTTACATGCATATTCAGTAGTTCTGAGAATTGGCTACCATCTATTTTTCATACCCCTAAGTGATAAGGGTTGTTCACCCTTAACAATTTTCTATTTATGTGGCAATACAACGGTTGCCGGGTCAGCTAATAATCAGCCCGTAAATTAGTTTAAACTAAATTAAAAAGGTGACTTGACCCTCGGCAATCTGTACCGCAGTTCCCACGGCCGTGTGTTCATTGTCCCTCGCGTCCTATAGTTCACGTTTCACAATACGCCATTTACTTGCACTCGCTATTTATAGCACAAGACGAACGGTTCGCTCTGTCTATCGTTGTGATTTGTGAAAACACGTTTTTGTAATTAAATGGAGCAATTATTTGTTATTATATATGTAAGTATATGTTATCTATGCCCACCGTGTAAGCAACCACCATAATAATGCAAGTTTAAAGGTAAAGATAAAGTTGGGGTCCTTTCGATCCCCTTGAGAAACGCGGAAATTCAAGTTCATATCTAAAAAGTCTATTTCTATATGTTTGTCTCGAAAAGTAGTATATGTATTTATTTGATTTTTTTACAAATCGTCGAATTTCTGTTCATAACTGTTTTAACAT
This sequence comes from Epargyreus clarus, assembly GCF_041222505.1. Classification (NCBI taxonomy): domain Eukaryota; kingdom Metazoa; phylum Arthropoda; class Insecta; order Lepidoptera; family Hesperiidae; genus Epargyreus; species Epargyreus clarus. The sequence continues at coordinate 12,220,559 of NW_027332213.1, forward strand.
ATATTTAACCGAAATCCCCACAGGAAATATCATTTATTCGTTTCGTTTTGGTTCAATGTGGCTGTTGCCCAATTTATCTAGTATTTAAATTTACTTCTTAGCTATATTTCTTCTTATGACTAATAGGATCTTAGTATGACTAAATTATTTTCTTTCTGCAGCTCCTTTAACATTTTGGCAGGGAACTTGTTTTCTTTATTACGGCCCGAATGTGATATAATATCACGTATTTCATTGCAGGGATAGTATACCTACGCGGTTTCTTTGCATATTGTTCCTAACCTATGTGATATTGTATTTACCTATATTAAAATATTCAATAGTCTAAAATAACAACCACGAGTACATCTGCGTCAATAATTGTACTTACATACATACATACGTGTGCGGTGTGACACACTTGTCAAGTTATTTGCTGTCGTTAACACAAGCCCGTTAATTCGTGGATTGTTTTGGATTTTTGTTCACTAAAATCGTTAACTTGTGTAAAAAAAAAATTAAATACGTCTGTCTGAAATAGTGCTACGTAATACGTACGTAGATTGAGAAAGTATACAAATTATTATTTTGTATGAAATACACAATAGATAGAATACAATTATGTTATTTTCTACTTGCATGGGTCCCGTCAAAATTGGATCTCTAAGACAGGCAATATAGATTAAAATAAAGAAGAGATTACACATAGATTAGTAAAGATACTTCGCCGCCTTGAAATTGTATGAAGCCACAAATGGCTTTTTATCGTAAGTTCTTTTTTTGAATTCTTGACAAATAAAAACATTTTTAGAGAAATTTTACGAATAAATAACTAATACTGCGTAATTTACATGAATTTACATAATAAATAAATAATTATTTCAAATATTTTAGGGATATTTTGGCACGCAGACGTGGCAAAACTTTTTTACGCAAGTATTTCAATTCTCAAAACTGGGCACATTTTCTAGTTAGGAGTGAGTAATCTTTACTAATCTATGAGATTACAGTTCACATTGTCAAAGGTGCTTCGTTTATTTTATTCACTTAAATATTAAGATTATGTAGCATCCTTTGAACCAGAGTCAAACGCTAACGACATAATATCTATGAGCACAAAAATAGTAATAAAATTAGAACAATTTAATGTAGGGGCGATTATTATCGTAAATAATCGTAGTCTTTGTTGACTTTGCCGCCATTTAATTATCGAGAATAACCGTGTTGGTTAGTTCGCGAGAAGCTCTCGACGATTGTTTCTCAAACAATTGACCTACGACAAAGCCAATATGTTAAGAAAAATCACTACGAGTTAAACACGAAATACAAAAGTATGATATTTTTTTAACAAATAGTTAATGCTTAATCTTTTTAAACAAATTCATTATTTTATTTAATCGTGTTTATTTTTTATGATTATAGGAAATTCATTATTTTACTGTCTGTTTATAGAATAAAAGATCTTATTTTGTTTAAAAATTTGATTTCTTTTCATGAAATAATTATGCGACCCCCTCATAGTCGATACAATACAAACATTTTTCTAGGTCCGTGTTTCTGAAATTGGGTAATAACGCCCTCTAGTGCGCCCTGAAGACCATAATGATAATTGTGGGGAGGGGGGGGGGGGGCGTAGAAGGGATTAATGGGGATAGTTGCTTTTTGGAATCTTCACCTTCGCGATTGCAGAAACAGATTCTTAATAATCAACACCATTTTCCGCCGTCTTCAAAAAACGAACATTTAGAATAATAAAGAATGTAATGGATTCTGATAGTTACCGGTAGACAAAATAAGTTTGAGAACCTCTGTTCTAGACTAGGGCCGGACCTGTTATTTGCGTCCGACCGCCATCCGCTTCGACTATTGGTAACTTTAGACGCCTCTTTCATCTTGCGTGAAATTACCCTTTGCTTCGCCGGCGACTGTCGTTTACTTCTTTTTCTGTCTGGATAAAAATGGCTTATAGGTTTTTAAAGATCTTTGTTATATTTATGTTCATGCCTCATTATTACTTAAAAATGGTTCACATGCTTTTTAAATGATTGAAGTAGTAAATGAGTGTGCAACTTACTAACTGTTACTGTGTACTTTATGGTAAAATGGTCAGTGCCTCCCATGGACACCTGTGACCAACTCTATATAAAACAGTAGATTACCAAAAACTCTCTCTAAGGAAATTGACACTAAGGAGTCAATTTTCTTAGTGTAATTTACGAATGGATCCAAACTGGATCTGAATTTCTTTCTTTACCATCTTTACGTCAACTTTAAGATCATTTATTTTCATTCTGACTCGCAGGCTAAATCATCTACTTAGTCTGATTTATTTTTCATTCATCGATGAAATCACAGCGTTACTAAAGAAATATCACTCAAATAAACATAAATACACAACAACTACTTACTCCGAACTACGTAATGTCTGAAGATTGCTGTTATCAATGTCGGTCTCATAATATAATGACATGAAATCCTTATAAAATCACAGCTAGATCACCTCGATTAAGTAATCTCTCGTAATGCCATGTAAATCTACCGCGTGGATGGTCAATGTGTCGTCATAGATTATTTCCTACCTTATTAACTTTAATCGTAACTTCATTAATATTTTTACCGCAAAACGCTGTCGTGCAAATAAACGTTTAATATAAATGTGGTAAAATAGTACATTACAATACGAGGACGAAAAATTTTTTTCTGACAAGTGTGAGTTTGCAGGCCGAGCCGCAGGCGAGGACTGCAATCACACGAGTCAGAAAAACATTTTTCGTCCGCGTGTTGTATAAAATTTTATATTACGGGGTCGGAAATGGGGGTTTTGCGCACGCGAAGCGTGCGTAAAACGTCAATTTACGCACGCCGTGATATAAAAAATAGTTTGTCTATTCAGCGAGGTAATGCTGCTAGTATCTTGGGTACACTTCCACGGGGCAGCGATTTGGCTGAATTACTTTATTTATACATTTTTTGTGTTAATTGTATTAGTTTTATTTTATTTTAAATAGTGTTAAATTGTATTTTGTGTAAATTTATATTGTTGATATAAATTATTTTATGTGGATAAATTTATCTAATTACTCTAGATTTTTTTTTAATTTTGAAATTAAAAAAAAAAGTAGAGTAATTAAAATGTGGTATTTATGTTATATATGTAGCAGATGAGTTTTCTGTCTACAATCAATCATGTGGACAATCTTTAATCAACCTCAGATAGGATTAGAGTCCTACTAGAAGCCGGCTACAGATGCGTTGCTATCCCTAAGGATAAGTTGGAATCTCGTATCAAAAGCGTATCATCGTAGCGGCGCAACAGTGACCGACCTCATGTAGGAATATGTAATCCTATCTGCCTCACGTAGGAATATCCTATGGAATATATATATGGAGTTGATTATAGATGTGCATGGGCGGCAGTAACCACTTACCATCACTTACTTACTCCTATATTATGAAAAAATCATAACTTACAACGCGTGTTTACTTCAACAGTGCAATAAATAAAGTTCTAGTTAATTATCAAGCAAGTCCATACTGCAGCCTACATATCATAAGGTGGACTGTACGGTAATTTGTTCGGTTTCTTGGCGTAGACGTTGGCCATATATTGTGCTAATCAACTCATACATTATCGTTTTGCGACGCTAAACCAAAATAGATCACTGCTCTACTACGTCCTTTTAAGTACATACATATATGAAGGCAACGAAATATCAAAGCTATTAAGGACAATTAGTTATTTTTCTAAGTATACTGGACAGTAACTGGCCATTGACATTGATAATTATCACCAGATTCTGGGACCTGAAGTGAGACCACAGATGTGTTGCCCCTTCTAAGGACCAAATCCAGTAAATTGCAGTGTCACTGCTGTTATGAGACTAAAATAAGATTTTGTGGTGTAAAATTTGTCTATTTAAACGTCCTAAGCGTCTTCATATATTAATGTCTAAGAAAAAGAAATTTTACACACCTAATTTTTTTGTACGTATACCATGGAACATATAGGTTTGCGAGATAAAAGCTATAAAGTTTAATGTTGATACAAGTATTATTCTAAGATAAAAACGATACGGTAATTACGGCCAGTTTGGCAAGGTTTCAAATACATAACCCAATTTATACGGGAATACTGCGAAATCAAGGAAATGGTTGAAATGGATTGTAGCTTTTGATGCTATGTTTGCAGTCACTTGCTTTAGTAGTTTGTTGTGATCGTTTTACTACTTAGTTATATCTATTATCTAGTCCCACTGTTGTGTCAAAATACAAAAACGATACTTTTTATTCTTTCAATAAAGTAATTCGCGTCTAAAAAAATAACATTTTATTTTTCGATTTCATAAATAGCCAATGTTAATTCAGAAATTTCAATCTAAATATTGGTTAATAATTTTTGAAATCGGTCCAGTAGTTTTCGATTTATTCATTACAAACATAGATACAAATAGGAAATATTATCTTTATAATAGATTTACACGCTAAGCCTCCAGACCTTACTTGATACGCTTATACCTAGAAAATATGTAAGGATCATATTGAACCATGTATGGGAAAACACGCCATCTAGCTTGTAAATAAAAAAAAATCTTTTTTTTTAGTTTGCAGTAAATTATTTTTAATATTAAAATATAACGGCTAGAATGACATCATCTCCGAAGTAAACGTTGGATACGTAACTAATTTCAATAGGTGTACAAAATCAGAATGTTTGCGAGTACTAGCATATAAATTATAATTTAACTGTACAATTATTCACACATATTAAAATCTTAATGTCTATGTTGAAAATATACATCGAAAGCGGGAGGTGAGTGAGATAAATGATAGGGTATAGTCAATTATGCATTAAAGGGATTTGTGATTGTTGTAGGTACTGAGGTCGAAGCGTGTTTACAAATTATTTTTTCCTCTCACGCGTGTTTAAGTCCGCGCGCGCATTTGGTTCGCATGCGTATTACTTGCATTCTATCGTTTCGTACATTATTTTCCTGTAATTCGTGCCAAAAGCACGCGGGTCGCGAAGGGACTGCAGCGAGCATAGACCCGCGTGACAAGTAAAAAGGTCAATATCTAGATTTATATATTTTTACATTAGATGAACTATGAAGCATTGTAGAAAATAATTAACGCATTTTGATTTTGGAGCTTATTTTAATACTTATCAAATCGGATTATAGTGACCACTTTACATCATGTAACATAAAAGACTGGGTGTACTTCCGAAAAGCGCATACCGCCGATCGACCTAAAATTTGGTAGACTAACGTATTTTGACCTCCTGATCATGAATAACGAAAATTGGCGCAAACTCCATTAATATAATTTTTATCCAAAAGACTTTGAGGACCATTGCCTTTATGTGGAAGCGTTCTAAATAGTTAATTGCAATGTCCTACTTGCATTGTCTCTACATTTATAAGCAAGCTATAATCAATAAGCTTCTCTGAATACAAAGAGCGTGTGAGTTGCAAAAGTTCACATTGAGCGACTCTACTGGCATCCGCCTCGCAATTCGTGGAAGCCAATGTCGCGCCCCAAATAGTATATGCAATGATCGCCCTACTCTACCGTGCACATCTCTGAACTTTACATTGTATGTCTAATATGAGGGATAAAAACTCTATGTTAAAATAATTATACGCCTTGCCAATAATTTTAAATTATATAAAAGTTTTACGTTTTATATGAGTGTTACGTAGAATTCGTATAGAAAGAAATAAATTTATTCGTTCTTAATTATCAGCTAAAAAGATAATAGAGCTTGCCAATACTTATTACAAAAACAATATTAAATTGTTCAGAAACAATATATTTTATTGCTTTGTGTGATTGATTACAAAAATGTCCATATGTAATTTCACTTCATACTTTAGTACATTTACTAATAAGATTCTGAAAAATGACTATGATTTTAATAAAGAAATCTAGCGTCCTAGGTTACGCTTCATATTATAAAGCTGGTTACAAAATATCTCAATAATAATCAAGCACACCAAGAAAAATATGAGTATGTATGCGCACAAGCAACTCATAAGCCTCATGACGTTCAAATCCGTTCCCATAACATCGATTTGCGTTTACGTTACGATCCGTTTCACGTCGTCCGTCTGCGAAGTCAAATGCACGTCAAACCGTAATCGAATTACATATTTGCACGCAATAATTACACGTGAGGCCGATCTGACCTCACAAACGATGTACAATAAACCACTTGTATTTTATTGTCTTATATTTGATTATTGATGTATAAATAAATGAACGTATTCGATGTTCTTTATTATGCTGTACGAAAACATTTTGTCTTATTTATAAAGGTTTAATTAGTTTTAATGGACGTCGCGTTTTTGCGTTCTTGGAGAGTATGTTAAAGCAGATATATTTACTCACACATGAGGCGTCTTTACTTAGTCTTCAGAAGTAGCAGGGTAATAACGCATGATTGGCCAATTTTAGGTAGGACTTAGTCTTACTGATTATAAATGGCCATGGGTCATTCGGTAGTTTTTATATATTTATGACTGACTGCTCTTATATAATTCATTATCAACCCATTATCGTGCCATTGCTGGGCACGGGTCTCCTCTCATAATGAGAAGGATTAAGCCATAGTCCACCGCGCTGCCCAAGTGCGTATTGGTAGATTTTACATACCTTTGAGATTTTTTAAATCTCTGAGGTATGCAGGTTTGCTCACGATGTTTTCCGTCACCGTTTAAGCAAGTGATAAATAATTTCTAATACGCACATAATTTTGAAAAATCAGAGGTACGTACCTGGGATTTGAACCTCGGACCCCTCTGATCGAGAGGCCGAGTTTCTTGACCACTAGGCTATCACTGCTTTTATAAGCGTATAAAACAATTTAGCAAAGATATTCGCATGTCATTAAAATTGGGTACACGCACATATCATTTGTGATCATTAATAAATATTAGTATTGGAAAATATATGAACGTACAAGCTTTTAACGCGAGCGAAGCCATATTTTCATCCCCTATTTTATCCCCTTGGGGGTAGAATTCATCAAAATCCTTTCTTAGCGGATACCTACGTCATAACATCTACCTGCATGCCCAATTTCAGCCCGATCCGTCCAGTGGTTTGGGCTGTGCGTTGATAAATCACTATGTCAGTCAGTCACCTTTGAGTTATATATATTTAAATTGTGTAAAATTATAATTGCCTAGAATTGTTAAAAGTAAACATACATAACTGTAGTCGTTTAAAACACCATCCCAAAAGCGACATTACAAAATAACGGACGGTCATAAAAAGTGTCACAGGTTCCAAGAAACTGTCATAAAATGAGAAAGCTAATCATTTTCTGGAGTGAACACGCAATGTTGCCCGGCAACTGTAGTATTATCTAAGTCAAATATTTGTTAGCCTGTTAGTAGTGAGCTTAACTAAATACTTGTGTGTGTTGATTTCAAGTAAATATAATAAGGTTCGAGACTAGCCTTCAGACAAAACGTTTGATGGAAAATAAATTACTTATATAATAAATATATGTATTTTTTTTAAACTCATATTTTCGACTTTACTTTCCAAGTTTATCTAGATAAGATAAGGTGAACTTGTTTTCATATTAACAAATGAATTTCCGTTTATTGTCAACTGTCATATATTTATTACCTACCTGAAGACAGGAAGGAAACATGAATACCCATGTCCCCTTATGCCTGTTATTACAAATCTGTGTAAAGTTTGCCTATCAAAAATCTTTGGTTAGCAAAACATAATAAGGGTTGTTTATTAAAAAAGGACGTAGGTAATTAGGTAGGTACATATTGTCACTTAAATTTTATTGTGTACTAGCAGACCTGGCTAACTTTGTACCGCCTGAAAATGTATTTATCAAACATATGTCATATAAAATATAGCCTATGTTACTCGTGGATAATGTAGCTTTCGAATGTGAAAAAAGAATTTTTAAAATCGGTCGAGTAGTTTTTGAGCCTATTCATTATAACCAAACAAACAAACAAAGTTTTCCTCTTTATAATATTAGTATAGATATTGAATATCACATTCATAAATAATTAGCCACTACAATGACTTATGCATACGTTGTCATTACTTCTGTTTCGCGTGTGTGGTGTGGAGTGACGTATACGACAGGTGGACGAGGTGCTGAACTATCGATCACATGTGTCTGGGTAGGTACCAAGATTTGCCAAGTCTTTAATGAATGGGGAATATAATTACGCTGTAATCGCTGCCTCGTTTTGAACTAAAAGTGGACCATTTATTTTGGCTCTAATTTTCAAAGATCCAAATTGAGCATAATCACCATAGTATTTTTTCCTTGTCCATTTATTCTTCGTAAAGATTGACTGACCCTCACTATAAGTGATATCACCTTTTTCTTAAACTGAAAATTATGTGTTATCATCATATCAGGCATTAATTTCTAACTTAAGTTAGAGACGCGTAAAATTACGTTACTTTTATTGTGATAACTTGAAATAAACTGGTACACTTCACATAGATAGATACCTTTGAAAATTAAGTTAATGAAGAACCTAATGATAAAGTTGCCATCTACACTCCATGTGAAAAGTAACTAATAAGATTTGTCGTACAAGTTACTCGTGATGTTAAGATAAATCGCAGTTCGTGGACGATTGCCACCATCGCCTGCTGGTGGCTGCCAAGCTGTTATCGCTTAATGAGTGAACGCAGATTGATAATGACTAGAGTAGTTAAGGCAAAACTGTTTGGACGGTATGGCAATTAAACACGACGAGGCACGATTGCACAAACAAAGATTGGTTTTACGAAAAAAAATCTTGCCATTGAATAATAATATAAAACCTACCATAATATTCAATTTATTAAATAAATAATATTGAGGTTAAATATGAAAGGAATTTTAAATAAGTTTAAATTAAAACTCTACTATTCATCTGAAATTTTCGCAGTTGTAGGCACATGTTGTTAGAATTTCAATCCATTAAATTGATAACACACAGCTCTATGTAGAGACAATAATGACTGCTAACTTTTAGTAAAAGTAAAGTTGTTGCAATGTTTTTAGAACAATAAAAAGGCTTATCTAGATGCCCGTTTTGAATGTATTCATTTTATGTTGTAAAAAGTGCTATTGTTTATTAGATATTTTGCAGGTTTGTTTCATTGCAAAATGTGATGTAAGTACCTAATCATTACATGAATAGGGTTGGTAAGAGTTTTCTATAAATGTGGTTAGTTGCACTGAAGTAGTTACGATAGCAAAAGTCTAATACTAGGTCAGAGGTTTGTATCTATCCCTTAGGAACGGTACATATTTTTAAATAAAAGGTACCCTCTACCATTTTTGAATGACACCGTGATAGCCATTATTAACAGACCAACTCACATTCGAATTTATAATATTAGTTAGAATAAGTCTCTAAAGACGCTTGATAAATAAACTTAATAACAAGTACAATGCATATTATTTAATATGTTCATTGTTCAGTCTAGCATATGATATAGGTATCGTTGAAGTGTGTGACAACGTTTTTATCTACGTTTTGTCAAGTTTGTTTATTAACTTGTATAATAATTGTTTAATATCTATCCAAATTTTTATAACATTCATTACGTCAATTATTTTTTTATATAACACTAGCTGACCCGGCAAACGTTGTGTTGCCATATAAATAAAAAATGTTAAGGGTGAACAACCCTTATCACTTAGGGGTATGAAAAATAGATAGTACCCGATTCTCAGACCTACTGAGTATGCATATAAAATTTGGTGATAATCGGTAAAGCCGTTTCGGAGGAGTACGGTTAGTGCTATTGTGACACGAGAATTTTATATATAAGATTGTATTCCACATTTAAAATAGTGTTAACAAAGTTGCTTGAGAATGGAATCAATAAAATGTTGTTGCCCGCTAGACCCACTTCTCACGGCTCCCACGGACGTAATTAAACAATTTTTATTATATCATCTGTAACTGACCGAAACATCAAAACGTCCACAACAGTTCTTACTCCGTTCAAGATGGATTTAATTAGCTTGAAGTGATAAAATAGAAAGCGCACTTCTCAAAATAATGCTTGTATCATCAGTCATGTCATGGAATAGATTTTTATTAGTTCGTGGAATAAAGGGACATGTTAGGGAACATTTTGTGTTATCTTAAGGCTATGGTAGTAATATACCGGAGGAAGAGGAAAAGTGTTATTAGTAGTTGTTAAGAACTGTATGTCAAATGTTAATTAATCCGCGATGCTGTAATCTATCCATTTTTTGCCTACTCCAGATCGAAATTTCACCTTTATGAAATCGTTTTTTGGTATGCAATACATCGGATTCATCAATTCTTAAGATTTAGGGCGTTCATCTCTTTGCAAATATAGAAAACAGAAAAAGAAATAATTTATACGTTCTTACCATAATAGGGTTTTTTTTTTTAATTTTGATTATCTGAAGCAGGAATTAAAGAATTTAGCAGAAAAATAAGATGAGTGCCTTGATTTGTCAAATTAGATGATTTTGATAATAAAATACAAGATAATCACCGGAAAACTGCTAAAATATATGTCATCAATATCAATGTGTCATCAAGGAAGAATTGTTATAGTTGATAACAAAATCGACAAAATGATAATGTGTACTTAAGATATAAATACCAATCAATGTGTCACAGTGGCAGCGATAAGATACAGAACAATACAATAAAATTGTAATTAGTTTACTAGCAAATACTTATCTATCAATTGATATAAATTATTGAACATAATTTCAGAATGAACTGTTAAATAATTTTAAGGTATTATTCATAAAGTTGAATCAATTTTGAGATCATGGAATGATAAATAATTGGTTCTTAAATACTGTAGTGTTTTTTTAAAGAATTGAAGTGGCTAATAGGCATGTTAATTACCTCAAATTTAGTAGCTACTCCTGAGGAAGTTGAGGACTAGGTTGGAATGCCTCAGGTAATGCTCTCTGCTTTATGATCCCACATAACAATACTGCCGTTTTAAGAGACAGAAAATGCCAATTCAAGGATTTAAGACATCTTTTCATCTTAAAAATATTTTTTGAATATTTGAGATCCTGATTACAAAAGTGCGGACAAGCTTTATCACATTTGAAAAAAAGCTTGTTTAATAGAACTTTCTTTTCATATAAAAATCTTGGTCCATATCTTTGGTATAATGCATCTACTAATGATATGATATTTAACACATTTATTTAGCACGGCAACACTGGCTGGCTTCAATTGAAATGTCAACTGGGAGGTCAATTGGCAATTTCCTTAGAGATTGCCATTGTCTAATTGCTCACTTTAAACAAGTACTCGGGGTGAATTCTGAATCGTGACTACTTGCAGCGAAGTCTAATTCGCATATCTGTTAACTTTTAACACTTAATTATTCATTGACACTTCCAATTACACCAGAGGAAAGAGATTTTAATACTTTAATATGTTTATGTTTAATTTCTTTTATACAAACAGCGAAATAATTTTGGATATCATTCAAAACTTCTTTGCAATCTTTCTTCAAAATCATTATTATCTATATCATTATTGCCTCAAGATTCAATGAATAGTTTGTTTATTGTTGTTTGGGTAGAAACACTTTTATTTAGATTGGTCATAATCAAAATCATAGTTGTTTTGTGCTATTTGTGCCGTTGTATGGATAGTCAAGGTCAAATATTATCCAATTGTATAAGAATATTAAGGTAACCTAATAATACCCTATCTTAATCTTATTTAATTGAACCCCGGGTCGTTGCGATGTATAGTCCCATATTCTACAAAAAGTGCATTTAACTCCTTTGAGCGCATATTGCTTGTTTGAAATTGTTGCAAAAAAAAACGATTCTGTTCAACTTTACGTATTTACACGGTTAATTCTGGTTTCTGAGCTGTTGAAATATATACGAGTGCTTAGTTAATATCTACCTAGAATAACATAAGTGTAGGCTTTCATTGTTCATTCTCTGCAAATCGATAGCGGCCCAAAGCTTCGCACTATAATTGATTTATTCGGTGATAATTTCCACATCATGGGATCTACATGAAGCTATATTTGCGGCAATAGTTATTATTTATTATTACATCCTTACATCTTCATTCCAATGTAACGTTAGTAGAATTTTTTTTAGAAGTATTTTTATCCGCATGTTAGTGCTTTTCTCATTCTGATCTTTATAATAGTAAATTTTGTTCTTTAGTATATAGAGGAGTTTTAATTAAAACGTAATAGATGGATTATCATCTGTTTAAGTAAGATAAGATTTAAATGTTCATAAAATGTATCCCAAAATAAGGTAAAAGTGATGAAAACTTGTAAATGTTAAACATAGAATAAAAGTTTTAGTAATTGATAAAGAATAAAGAAATACGCATTAAAAATACTAAACTGAAACTAAACACTATAAAAACTCGTATCATTCCGATAACATGCGTAATTACGACGAGAATGAAAATGTTTTATAATATTTCACACGGCGACCGGCCCCACTATAATCTTCGACCGTAAAATGGTTTAAATCGTAGACATCACTCAGGTACCACACTCTAGTAAACTCGCTGTTAAAAAAAGTAAAATTGACAGCTCGCCTCCAACGTAATATATTAATGAAAAGATGGGATGAAAAAAGATATTAGAATTCGAATTTTAAAAGGCGGCGCGTTCAAGCAACTGTGCCGGAGTTTATTTTGTTTGAATATTCGAAAAAGAAAACAAAAGTGGCGTGGTTCTTTTCTTCTATTTGCCTCTGACCTCGGCTCTTATTGACAATGGCTGCCAGAATGAAATATGGTGTGCCGCTAACGAAAAAGAGATTAGGTGGACGATATTATTCCTCATCTATTGTTAGCCATCTCCGAGGCGGTAGTGTTCAGCGATCTAAACGGCTCACGTGTTTTTTAAATCACCTGTGTTATGCCATGTTGAAAGAACTGTGTTTTCTTAGGATATCATGTGGCCCGTATTATATTATTAGATGACTCTTATTTAATGATGAAACTGTTTATTCAAGGTTATGTTGCAAATTTTATGTTCGTTAAACTAATTAGCTGGATCTGGAAATTTAAAATTTAATGCCAATAAACACTTAAGGTAGCAGAAATTTAAATTAAGTAGGTACTTAGTAAAACTGTAATATTGAGACAATATGATTACAAATGCAAAGGATACCAAAATTGCGACATTGATTGTCATTAATCCAGAAAATCAACACTATAGGCTCTACTCTTCGAGCTACGCTGGAAGCGTCATTTTTCTTACGTAATTTATTAGTTAGTTGTCTAAGCGTGTGATACGTAGCGGGCTAGCAGCGACCGGAGCGACGGTAATGAAGCGGCGCGTGTGGCGGAGGGCAGACACAATAGCAGCCGCCGAGCCTTCTCAGAACCGGTCTCAGGGCAGCGCTCCGCCGAATTTCGCGTCGATCGTCGACCACCCATCGCCCGCGCCGCGCCACCGACCGGCCCGATACTTATCACGCCTGTATTTATGACTAGAAACGCCATTACCGATACCGTCCTCGGGCGAGGGAATCGCAAGCGAGACCACCCGTTGTAGGTGATGTTGTCGACCAAATAAATTATGCTACGAACTGTGCACGCTCTGTATTGTTCGAGACCATAAATCATAAGGTTATCATACTCGTGTGGCTAATTAAAACATGTGTAAGGGTTACCACGACGGTACAAGGATACGTAACAAAGTTACATTAAAAAGCAGCTTAAGAGGTAATGTGCGAGCAAGAAAGGAGATTGCACCGCTAGCCGGTGCAACGATCCCGCCTACTTAACGCTCTACAACAGGTAGTGTTGTGACAATACGATATACACGAAAAAAATCGATAAACCAAGATGAAATTTATTTACACCATAAAATCAACCTGATGAAGTGTAAAACGTATTGTGGGTGCATTTATGAAACCCACAGTTCGTACGTGTAATAAAAACATGATATTATTTTAAAGACTTTTGTAATAACATGTTACTAAATAAAATAAATAATAGGCTGTAATAATCTCTACGTTTTTACGTTACTCTACGTTCAAAAGTTCCACTGGTATAGGTGTGACAACTCGTAAAGAAATCCGAATTCTAAATACTAATTCCGATTGGTGTTCTTGTAATTCGTCTAAGCTTTCTTTATTGACTTTCTAAACGAAAAAACAGGCTGAAAAATTACTTTTAGCAAATTAACGAATGACGCACTGTTGAGATGAATTTATGTAAGTGACTATAACTTTACGATCCAACAAACTAGTATTGGAATCGCTTGTCGTGTCCACATTTAACGAAGATGACGCATCTACCGAAATATTCTATATCGGCCAATGAATATCTTTCACAGATGTGGATGCTGCGTAAATATAGGTAATAAAGTAATAGCCAAATATAATGTAGATATGTACTTAATTTGTCGATGAAGTAATCGTTATACGCAGGTTATTAATAATCAATCTATCCAATGTTTTGACTGCCAAGTATTGAAATTTGTCAATTTCTACCTAATAATGGCATTTCGGTCTTTGGTAGTCATTATTAATAATAGGTTATAGACGATGCATAAAATAAACAGCAACTGATATAAATAACTATGCGCCTGTCTTACTTTGGGTGAAGCCAAAAGCAAAGTATGTATTGTTTGTAAATGTCGATAAATCATTCAGAATTAAGGGCAGGTCAGCCCTGTTCGGTTCATTGAGGAAACCTGTGTCCCAGGCTGCGCGGGCGCACCGTCCGCCGCGGGCGAGCACGACTCTGTCCCTGTGTGCGTCTGTGTGTAATCATTTGTTTGTTGTAACCGCTCGTAAGTTTAGAAGCTCGCGATGGCGCCCGAGCCGCTCTCCGACGTGTTTCGTTAGCTTTAACAGTTGTTATTGTATATTTATTGCTGTTATTCATTTTTCTCAGACTTACAAGGTTTGTGCCTTCGCACTCCCACGCTGTGCTTTGTTTCAAATAAAATTAAGTAAAAGTTTTGTCAGTTATCTCTCGATATAAATCGTCTGTTGGAAACAGTAGAGTTTTATTAAAAAAGTTTAACGTTATATCGCACATAATTACTGGCACAATTGAAATATCTTCCATTTGAACTATTTTTACCTAAGTCATATGAATTAATAAGTTGGTAGTTTTATCGACCTTTATACGAACTCTTTGCACATAATCCCTCTCAACACTAAGGAAATATTTACCTAGGGAAATCTCAAATTTGTTCGTTTTTTATCATTCAGCACAGTTTCTGAATAATGATAGTAATCAAATTGTTTTATTACTTAATATATAACGGTTATCCTGACTCAACAAAGTGGAGAAAGTTAAAACTTTCTGAATACTGATCAAATGAAAGTAAAAGTACCTTCTATGTTGCGTGTGTTTTAAAGGTTTACCTAATTTGCGTAATAATATCTATTATAGATTCATGGCTGGGAACGTTCCTCGTATACATTGCGTGGCGAATTTTAAATACACTTACGTAAATAAAGAACAAGTGCTATCGTATGGTTTAACGAGAGACAACACGGGAATATCAACAGTCTGTGACGTCAAGTTACGTTACCCGCAGTGATGATAATAAATTTACAATTAATATGTCAACAAAAGAGTAAATAGACGTCATTTTAAACATTGAGAAGTTTAATTAGTTGTTCAAATAGAGTACCGACAGTGATGCTTTATTTTGCACTCGCTCAAAACCGGTGTTTTACAGGGTACGTTTTACGGACCGCTATTATTGTTACTTATGTATATTGATACCACGTTCAATTTGATTCTACAAAGTCTTCAAGAATATATTAAGTAAATATTTCACATTACTTGTATATGTACAAGTGAAAGATATACAAAGAAAATAAGTCGACCTACTTCGATGTGGTATTGCCTTCAATAATGATATTATATTATTTTACAGTTTACGCCGCGCTGGCGCAACCGTCAGTATACTTTAATATAAGTTGACCATTTTAAGTAGAGCCTTGCAATAAACTCAATATATTTATTAATTTACAAAGATTAATGGAAGCAGAGCTCGAATCATTAGAAAGTAATATTACATTTACTCAATTTAAAATAAAAATAGTATTTGTAACACATTAACAAGAATAAAGTTAAATCATGTTAGCACTTCTACGAAACTTGTATAAACCGTCATACAGAAAACTAAACTTATTTTATTTATTCTACTACAATAGTAAGGCGTATTAAGGTGAAAATGTAAATTAGTTTAAACATACGTACGAGTCTTCTAGTAAATGTGATACTAACAAAACAGACTACGACACACTTTCAATATTTATTTGTAATACTTTTTTCTTTTGTTCCGATATTTTGTTTCATGCAGGGTTCTACGAGTATTGGTCGTAGATAACGAACTTTTAGTTTGTTTAGCTGCGCAAATAGAGTCGGTATGGTAGCGCACCACACGCGCTTTACCAAGAAATTTTCATTTACTTACCGCCTTAAATAAAAATTATCTATATTTGTTATTTCTATTACCTCGCTAACGGATGTTTATAAAGTTTTATCATACACAAGACAATTATTATTAAAATACTCAAGTTACTTTTGTAGTATGTTATGTATGCATGTTCTTGGAAAATATTTCATTAATATATTATTTAAATCTTTGCGGTAAAATATAAATTATCATATTTTAGTTAAATAAGCCTTTCGCATCTAAGTCTTCTGTCCAAAATTTCTAACACAGATCAACATTTGATTTTTTTTTGTACTAGGAATTATGAAATTTCGATCATGGTATTTAAAATTGCATAGATTGATTTAATTATATAATTGATTATGATATGATGTTATAAATGTCCAATAAGAAACATACGACGAACTCTACATTTGGCTTGATGCCGATGCCTAGGGGCGTATTTAATCAAGCCTCAATGTTCATGTAAAATATCATTATTACCTCTAAAATATGTCAGGAGTTACCATACTTCAAACCGCAAGATCGCAGCGAGGCCAATTTAAGGTTCTTCCAATATTTTACTGCTCGAAATAGCCATTTTCTAGTTATAGTTTGATCTTTAATACAATGATGAACGCAGAAAAGTTTTGTAAAGTTCAATATGGTTTAAATGTTTCGTGTTCTTTTGCATAATAATTTATTTAGAATCAATAAAATATTTTACGTTAACTTTGAACACATGTGGAAATATTTCATACTGGTTTTAACAAACCTTCGTTTGAAAAAGGTTATCTGTATTGAATGGAGATCTTCGAATCCGAACAAAGCCTTCGATTTCTAAATCGTAAGGTTTAGAAATCAACAAATAAGCTCGATTTGTAAACAAACATGACAGTTTAGTTTATTAGGATGGCTGCGATGTCGCCGCCGTCGTATGCCTCTTTCTCGGGCCTCTTAGAGGGTTTATGCACCATCCGTTAACTGTGCAACATGATGATTGAATTATATCTCTGTTATACAATCCCGCTCCCATTTACAAAGCTTTACAAAGCTATAACTTTTAGAGTTATAACTCCTAAGATATAATTACATTAGCTTTTGTTACCTGTTTATGTAGTCGTCGTATTCAATCGACTTTTTATTGTCTAACTGTTTTAGATAACCTAACAATGTTTTCCTCAAACAATCAAAATATTACTTATATTTCAAAAACGCTTATCACCATTTATGGGAAAATCATTATTAATCCTTGACATTTCTTTGTATATTTCTTCAGTGATGGATCCCTAGTAAGCATTTTAAAAATGCCGATTATAGCAGGCTCCGCTCTTCCATATCTCTAGCTGATTATATCTGAGTATAGATATTTACTTCATCGCTGAAACAAGTAATAGGTTCTAAGATATATATAATTTGGAAGCATCATTTGTGTTTGGAATTTGAACCCCAAGCCCCCAAAAACAGATAGATCACCTTAATCATACCCAAAACATTAATCAATTCCAAAGAGACAATCACCTACCAGAAGTTGAATTCGTATTACTATGTAATATGTATATATAACCAGATAACTAAGCAGAATGCCACATATATTGTAATAATAATTTACTTGTTCCGAGTGTTACGGAATATCGAAATATAGGTATTTTATTGAGTGCATTAGTATTTGTCAATTTTAAGAACGTCAGTGGTTTCAATAAATGCTTGACACTGTTAAAAACCACGTTTCAAATTTCCAATAAAATATATCGCCTAATTGTAGTAGCTATACTAATATTTCCTTCTATCATTATGTTTAGCATAAATTAAAATGTAGGTACTCGAAATATTGTAAAGTTACAACTTATGACACAAAATCCTGGAAGGATAATATCATAAGAACCAAAAAATAAAAAATGGAATGCAAAAACAAACATTTGAAGCAAAGCATAAAAGTCCATTAACATTTTTAAAGACTTAGTTAATTACTTAAACGAACTATATTAGCCACTTATTGAATCTTTCTAAACACGAAACCTTAGATTTTATGTATTTTCTTGCTTGCAGCGCTACTGAGAGTGCATAGGTGGCTTTATCCATAAACTTTGTTTACTATGGACGTGCCGGCACGCTGTGTCAACGCCCTTACCTTCATAAAGTCCATAATGTGTTTACAATCTTACCTACAAGTCCTACAACAGAGCAAAATAATAAACATACGTTACTGTATTCGTACCACCTGTTATGACAACCAATAGCCTCATTTGGACTCGCTTAAGGATACTTCCGTGGTCTATCGTATTCATATTTAGAAAATGTTAACTGTTGAGTACACAGGACTACAACAAACGTTTGAAAATTTGAGTTATGCTATCCTTTAAAAAAATTCGTGCATTCGAAATTTAAAATTTCTGACTCCATTCTTTAATTAGTACTTTCAAGTTTCTAACTGTTGAATTAGTATATTTATAAAGGAAGCCGAAATAGTGAGTGTAAAACACATTTGTTACATCGGTAATTTTAGTTTCAATCGCATAACTTTTTTCTAGTCGAATGAAGATATTTCACAATGCTTCAAATTGACGATGATTTTTATATGACTATCATGAACTTTGGCCTCTCGTAAGTCCTCCAAAACTTCTAATATTCAAACCGTGTTGTCGGCGACTACGAATTCCTTGGCTATAATTTTAATATTGTCTCATATCAAGCATTCATTCGCTTTCTTTAGTTCCCACATTTTCATCAGTATCTGAAAAAATGTAAATATTTACATACAATTTTCCACTATACCTGTATCCTATTTATCTATTATGACCGGTTGCCTCATAAAAGAGACACAACACAAATTGTCGCATTTGTAATATTATTAAGGATGTGATCATTCTAGTATGAAACTTTTCCACAATAAATATACGCGTGATAGTTATTGCATTGTTTATTCCTATTTGCCTTTATGTCTATTATTTGTATTAAATTGTGAATCAGTTCCGTAATACCAGGAACAAAAGCTTTGACGCATGTCGTGGTTTTGTGTAGCCTTCATCCGTTCAATTCACATTCAATTATTTCTATGTACGATACTTTCCACGTTAATACATTTGGCGGTGTTGTTTTAATAGAGCTTGTTATAGCTCAAGTACAGAACATAATTTGTGCGGTCTGTATTTATTGTAAGTATTATACTCTCGATACGTCACTACTCTGTTTTAAAATATCGATTTAATTCTTTTCATAATAATATAGAAAACTTAAACATTAATGTAGACTAATAATAAATTAAAAAAACGTCAATAATACAGATTAAAAATAGTCGATAAAATATTTTCCGGTCACTATGTGTTCACATGAACCTCACGCACACTAATAAAGCGTACGCGGTCGTATATGACGTCTTTGCATTTAGCAAATTTTGCAACAACTAAAAACTTTTTTTTTCAATTCGAAATTCGTCACGTCGTTCGTTGCCTTATAGTTATTACACGTCAGATCACGATTAAGTCAGTGATATAAAAAGTTATGTATTTAAAAGTTTTTGTATTGCGGATTCTTATGTGGAGTTGCCACGACTCCTTAATATGGTTGAAGGCGTGGTGCATCTAATTGGCAGCCAGGGCTGTCTAATAAAGTACTCAATAAGGTTATTGTAATGGGAAGGATACAAGATGGTGTGGTACTTAACACAAACACTAGTATTAGAACCTAAACCTCGTAGGACAATAGTATAAACACGTTCAAGAATAACCATGTATTACCATTGTAACATTTACAGCACATTGTGATGTTATAATTGTAAATATTTATTTGTGGTATAATAAGTTACACACAATAGAAATCATATAATTTTCTAACCACACTATATTAATTTTCCGCTTTGCCCTTTCAAGAACAATAGCAGTCTCTATTGTCGAGATATTGAAACCTGTCCGGTAATATCAGGCACCTAAGAAGCCTGTCCGGTTATATCAGGCACCTGACAACCCTGGTTTTAATTCAGCCTGGACCCGTGGGAAGTCGCCCGCGGCATTCTAATGTACGTCGGTCCTGTGAATGAATCTTCATGCATGACGAGGTCCAGAGGAATCCTCTATAGAAACTCCTTAATAACACGTTTAAACGATAACACTGCTATGTGATTTTCGATTTGAACGTTATTATGGTTTCTGAATTGACAGGATAACTTGATGTGTATTTGTGAGACTTTCCCTTACCGTTTGTACTTATAAGGTAATGGTTTATTCGTTTTCGTAAGAATTTTCGCCAACAACTTCAAATATGTTTTTAAAGTAGGAAGATAAAAGCTCAGGAGGGATGAGTTGTTTGTGAGCGAGCAACATTTTTGTAAGACTTACAAGCACTGGATTTCTCCAGTGCTCGCAAAAAAATTATATAAGATATTGATAAGGATGCAACATGTGTTTGTTGGTATGTACTTGAGTTTGTTTGTAGTTGAGAGCCGAATTTTGAGCACAATCTATAAATATTTGCAATGGAAAAAGATAAAGCTTAGGATCACTTGTTAATTATTAATTTACGAGCTAAATTTTCGAAATAATCTAAACTATTGTTTGTAATGGAACGGATAACGTGTTATCCTCTTAGTGACTTGCGACCAGAATTTCGACAAAATCCATAATACTGTTTGTAATAGAAAATGATGAAGCTCAGGCGAGCTCACTTGTTAGTCTGGTACAACTTGCGACAGCTCACGTGCGGTGAAAGCCGCCGCACCTCGTGGCCATTCACACCTTGTAACTAGTAACTGCATCGTGGAATATATCAACAAGTACGTAAATATGCACAAATCAATAAAAGT
This sequence comes from Epargyreus clarus, assembly GCF_041222505.1. Classification (NCBI taxonomy): domain Eukaryota; kingdom Metazoa; phylum Arthropoda; class Insecta; order Lepidoptera; family Hesperiidae; genus Epargyreus; species Epargyreus clarus. The sequence goes on from NW_027332213.1 coordinate 12,241,734, forward strand.
GGTGGTTCTGTGGAAAATATTGAATCGAACAGGACTTTCACTTATGACTTCGTAGAAGCAGATAACATGTAGCGAATTGGTTGCGTTGTTTTCATAAGTTTTAAGTAGCAACTAGTAAGCAGTCCATGAGGGTATGTGGTCACTGCTGCCCATAGGCGTTCGCCTTTGTCACTCTTCAGACCTAAGACGGTCGCCTGCTATCTAAGTTGTCGCCCCTTTATGTCGCACTTTTGAGCTGAGCTTGTTTTAAACCACTTTTCACACAAGGCTTAGTACAGCTTCAGTTCGCCTTTTAATACATAATACGTACAAGAAAAGTACCTATAACTGATACATACCCTTCGAGGAAAACCTTTCCAACTTAAATTCCTTTATAAGTATCCACCACAGCAATCAGCTTGTCATGAGTAAGAGGGTGAAAAACTCGTGGTATAATCAATCAAGTTTAAACTCCACTGCGGAGCGAGTTACGATTCATTCAGGGTACCGTGTGTGGAATGCTAAATATGATGACGTCACTCGCTCCCGGCGTATCCCGTTTACTATGGGCGGCGGGACGCGTGTAATAGTTACCGCCCTATGCACGGGTTCACATATGACTAACGTAGAGATATTTAAAGTATTTAAAGCCACCAAGCCACAGTTAATTTAAAGTAGGGCTTTTCTAGGACTCCAGGGCTATACCAGGCACGCCTTTGATTTTTACCTCTGATTGTGAAATTGAAATTGAATTTCTGTTTGAAGTTAAGTGCGTTTTTTTTTACGAGAACAATAAATTGAAACATTATGAGACTCAATTTTTTTTCAATAATAAGATTCTCCTTATCAGTGAATTCTGAATCAGAGCATATTCCTCTGTTAGAATCTATTACTCAATGCCCTGAAAAAATCTAGAAATGAGCTTAATTTAGCTTAAAAATTCCATTACAGTTGGGAAAGTTCTAAGTAATAAGTAAGACGAAGGAATATTAGAAATCAAAAGTCTACGAATTAAAAGAACTGGATTCATTATGAATCACGTTGTTGACAAAACATATTTTCCCTGATCAGTAGTGCGAACTGGTCAATGTGGTCATTTTGTCTCATGTGTGGACCAGAGAGCTCCAGTGACTCATTCGTTTCAATTAAAATGTTACTTGTACGACGTGTTCTTAACTGTATGATCGAAGCATTCTTTTATGTGCAGTCACATTATAGTTTTTCCTGTTAACTATCTCCCGTAAGCTCTGTCTGAATTCATCTTTAAGCGCGGAGGGCGTTACCAAATTTCGGTAAAGCACGCAGTACTGTAGTAACGAAAGTTTTCAGCGGATTTCCCAGCGTTCCCCCTATCATTACTTCTTTATTGTTAAATATGTTGAACCATGTTGATGCTTTCATGTTTCTGCCTAATAACACCAGTGTTAAGCGATTTTGTGTTCCGGTTTGAAGGATGTGGTAAAAGAGATATACTTTTTTGAGGCATTCCAGCTTGGTTCTCAGGGTTAGCAGTGCAGTGGTACCTTAGGTAGGAATCTAAACTTATCTGGTATTGACTACAGATGCCCATGGGCGGTAGACGCTAATTACAATCAGGTGGACAACATGCTCATAAACGTATGTTAGAAGTCCTAGCTGAGATGGATAGATGCGTAGATATCTGAAGTTACGTTAAGTGAATCCCACTGAAGTATGTTCCCCTTATCCTGTCTTGCAAACTTAAATACAGCATCACTGAACACTGTTATAAGTAGGCAGAGTACCAAACATAAATCACTAATTCTAGTAAATCTTAATACAAATATTTCAATACAATAAATAATTTAAAAATACGTAGTTTCACGAACCTACTGATTTCTTAAATCTCCATTCTTGTCTTATGTCGTACGTTTAGAAATTGTATTGCTTAAGTTTAATGCACTTGGTAGAAACACTGGTTATATTTGAACGAGTGTTCCGAGAAAGAGCTTTCTCTGCAGGTAGCGGTTCTATACAAAGTTATATCAGTTTTTACACATTGAGTCCTTACTCTCATGTACTCTTTCATTTTATTTCATTTCTAATTATATGTACGAAATAGTTTCAATGTGCAAAATTAATCTTTTCAAATTATTAACTTACTTTGGCCTACGTTAGTTATGAAATGGTTTAAATTTTGTCACTAACTTTGAAATACATTCATTTAAGGATTGAGCTGAAATTTTAAATACTTAGGTTGATGTAACTAGATGACAATTATTAAGCTGATCTGTTAAAGGACCCGGATACTTGCCATAGTAACGCATTACCTAAACAAGATATTGTCGTCGAGTAAACCAAAAAGCCTGGCTTTTTGCCCAAAGATCAATATATGACTATGACTCCCTACAGAAAATTGTCAATGTCGATCTTTGGTTGGCAAAAATTGAATAGATTAATTATTAATAGTTATTAGTAGAACCCTTTGTGGTTCGACTCCGACGGCACCACCGCCACACCTATTTCTATCTGATAACAGCAGTGTTAGGCGCTGCTGTGTTCCGGTTTGAAGGGTGTGGTAAGGGAGACAGACTTTTCTGAGGCGTTTCAGCTTAGTCCTCAGGGGTAGCGGCGCATCTATGGTCGACCTCGGGTAGGAATATCTAACCCTATCTGGGGTTGATTACATATGTCCATGGGCGGTAGTAGCCACTTACCATCAGGTGGACTGTATGCTCGTCTGCGACTCCTATATTATAAAAAAAACATAATCAACACGCAGTATGTAGATATTTATGTTCTTCTAATTTTATTTATTCACTACCATAATAGATGGCGCTGTGAATATATAAAGTGTATATTACGTAAGTATTTATAATGAAGATACATTGATCAAGATGTTCTTACGCAATGGCATTTACACTGCGGAAGCGCTGATCGGTCTTGATCTTTGATATTTCGTTTAATATGTCACAATGAAAAAATGTTAACACGCAATCTGGAATGTGACGGCTACATTTATTGTGTCACTTAACGTTTATCCTCATCAATTTGCGCGTTTTCCGCTTTAATTAAAAATGTAGTAAGGATAGGCACAAGTTAATTGATGTGAAAACCTGAATTTGTATACTGGATGGAGGATGACTGGAGTATGTTCCAAATAACAGGATAAATTTGGATAAAATCGCTGTCAAAAACATTTTTACGTATGTTTAACGATCCACATCTCGACTGCTTAATATATTTATTTATTATTTTAAGTTACCGCTCAATTTCACTCGACCTAATTTACTAGTTTGAACATAAATAAGTTAATAAATATCAAGACAAACATTTCGATGTGATGCAAATAATGACAAAAGAATTCGTACTTCTTATTTGAGAACATTGACCTAGTAACGGTTTTTAAGATTTAAGAAATACCTAATTTAAATTGAAGATAACGTTTGTATCTGATTTTGTGACTTATTTGTGGCGGATAGATATAATTATTATCTAGGTTAAGGTTCTCATACTGTTTCACCTGTATATGCAGAATATTTGTTGGATCATTTGTGATTAAATACCTATGTTAATTAGTTAAGATTCCATTCCGGTGGCACCAGCATTAAATCTATTTTTGCCTTATTTAAGCTGTGTTTTCGAAACACTCTTAACTTAGTCTGTGGTCCTTACCGTGGAAAACCATACGTGATCGACGTCAGGTAGGAACTTGATTTCATTTGACTTCGCACTTGATAAAATACATTTGTAAGTAGGTACTCTGAACTCTACTCGGATGACGGTGTCTTCATTATAAATAAAAAAATAGAATATTACGACTATTTTATATCTGAACATATACTTTGAGTAATGAATGTAATGTAATAGAAAGTAATCATTACATCAAAATATATTTTTAAAAGTCATTGTGTGAGGTAAATATTACGTAAGTACTATGATTTTTCAAATAAAGTGCTTAATAGTTTTTACAGTAAGTTGTTTCTATAAATTGAAATAAAAAAAAGTTTAAAAAATGGAACAGCTAAGATGTGCTTATCGCAACAAAAACATGTCAAACTGATTCAAATTGTAGTAAGTGACGAAGCAAACAACCCGTTTAGAGGTCAGTGGCGCACCTGCTTTCTTGGCGACAGTATTTTCCCGTACAATGTAGTTGTTTAAGTATATTCTATGCTTTTTTGTCTCATTATCAGTATTTTTTTTTGTCTCATCGGTACTCAGCTATGGTTTGATTATTTGGGGAAATTCACCACATGCGATACGGGCATTTAGAATTCAAAAAAAATGTATTCGTGCAATATCCAACGCTCATCAGCTGCATAGTTGCAAGCCACTCTTTAAAAAGCATGAGATATTAAGCCTGCCTTCTTTATATATTAGGGAAATTTGCTTACTGGTCCACAGATATCCGGAATATTTTACTAAAAAATCGGACGATTCCACTAGGACAGTACGATATCCAAATAAATTGCTTTTACCTAACTGTGCACTAAAACTGTATCAAAACAATGTACACTGCATGGCCATTAAATGTTATAATAAATTACCCGAAACCTTAAAACTTTTGACTTATAATACTTTTAAGACAAAATTGATAAAATGGCTAGTAAATAAATGTTTTTATACCACAAATGAATATTTAGAAATAAGTAAAATTGACATACAAATTTAATATACAATTTTTTAGCTTACAATAATATATTTTAATAAATTAATTGTAATAATGATGTTATTTTATTATGAACAATATAATGATAATTTGCACACCTTATAAAGGTAGAATAAGAGACGATGTAATTTATAAATTAAGATCATTTTATGTACCTTATCCTTATGCAAATAAGGAAATTGAAATTGAAAATTTTTGCTTGAATAATGGAAAAAATAATAACTGGGTCATAGATAAATATAGATATCTCACCGCCTTATAATTGAAGGAAGCCATTAAATGGCTTAGACGGCTGATAAATGTGTCAGCCATTTAATGGTTGTCATGGTGTAATTTACGCGGAACAATGCCGATATGTGCAGATAAGTGGTGCAAAACACGAAATCAAAGAAAAAGTGCGGAGAAATATCGTTTCTCTCTTGCTAGGAGTGAGTAACCTTTACTAATCTTTGAACTGGGTAAATATTATCCTAAAAGTGCATGATCGTGCACTTTACTCTAACGCTTTGATATCAGGCTTGAAGGGAGGACACTTCAAAACTCCAAGTAAATATGTCGGGAAGAATCCGCATGCTCAATACGGATTCTTTTGTGAAATAAAAATATAATTAATCACAATATTATTTTTAATATTAAATTCCGATTTTAATAATTAACATTCTTCCTCGCGACAACAAGACGGAATCAATCACGCGCATCGTTATAAATGTTTTTTTCTGCAGAAATTTAATTTTTATACACTCAAAAGTAGCCAAGCCACGCTAAAGTTTTGTATCATAATCTCGTTAAATTCCTTTCAGCTGTTTGCAAAACTAGTCTGTTGAATTAGATAGATTGTTAAAAAACTGTCAGGATATTATGTTCTCATATAATAATAATATAAATAAACAATTTGAATTAATTAAAAATAACATTCGACATACCTACTGACAAAATACAAACAGTCTATTTCTTTATTTTTATTTATTTGTATAGATGTAGGTATAAGTAGGTAGTAATTACTACTAAGTCATATTATATTAGTCTGGTTAGAATAATTGTGGTCACTGAATTAGTTGTTAGAACATTAAAACATACCGTGAAAAAATTGAATTATTTAATAGCTACCTGTTTTGCTACTTCTGTAGTATAATAATGAACCTTGAAAGTTTCCTACCGCCTCATTTACGCAAGTGTACATAACTAAATGATAATATGTATGAGTTGATTGCTATAAATGAATTTAGTATGTAGCTAATCTGTTTTAAATGTAACCGTGAAAGCACACTTGATAATTAATGAACAGAATATTACGTAAATTTTAGAATTAGACGTCCATTCAGATTAGACCTTGTGCTAAATGAATTGGACATTAATTAAGGTTTATTAGATGCTACTTGTATGTGTGCATTCGCAAAGCTTTATTGGACAAAACAAAAAGCAAACGAATAGCATTCAATTTAAATTTAATGCGTGATGTCACACGCAAATACGTCGGTGACGCGTGACGGGCGCCTGTTGATGTCGTAGGTGAATCTTTGAACTAGGTATATGATGAAATGTCTAGGCATTTGGTAAAATACGAGTAGGCAAGCGCGTTCGGTTGAAACAGCTAAAATTTGTCTGACGCATTGCGGTAAGTTTAGATATCAGGAAATAAACCTTTTCTTCGATTATTTAATAATTTTAATTTGATGTTATGTTAAATAAGCAAGGTGAAGAATAATGTAGATGTAAGTTTTGACGTACTTATTTGTATTCGTTGTCGAATTAGTACTTAATTGTACTAACTGTGACTCTACAATGAAAAAGGTATAAAAATACGCTTAATTCGTAATCGCTAGTCTTAATGGTAATGGTTCAACTACAGCGACACCGTGGGCATATTTTTGCAGAACGTTATGTTTATTACTTTTTCAAGGGCGTAGGTATATCTAATAGGTAATAATAAATCATTCTGTGATTATTTTTTCTTAAGTTTCAGTTAATTTGTTGTACTTTTATTGTATTTTTTATCATCGACGTTCCTATGACTTCTTGCTATGAAGTAACCCATGTCTTATTTTACATTCGAACGGCAACATTTCGATGGCTCGAAATCAAGATATTCCTCAATGACGTCCCAACAATGTAGGTCACAATGTCACCGTTGACAATAGAATTGTTGTTATTGATTACCATTTAACCAATTAACATACAACATAATATGTGTTAGTAAATATTTTGCAACATATTTGTTTTTTTTTAATTAATTCAAGAATAAATTACGTAATTTGGAAATTAAAAGGTTTAAATTTTTTCATTTAGTAGGTAAGTATAGAAGTTTAAAAGTATAGAAGTATAGAAGTTTATAAGTTTAGAAGGATAATATAAATAAAAGAAAGATAGATGAAGTATTTTCGTAATTAATACGAATACCATTTCAGATTACCATTAAACAAATAATGTATGCTTCTTTAGTAGCCGACACTACTACGTCCGTTAATATATAATTTTTGTCTACCTACGAGTACAAAAGATCGAAATTTCATAATGTCTAGTAGGCAAAACATTGGATAGATCGGTTATTAATAAATAAATAGTGGCGTTACTAAAACTAATGTTATTGTGTTAAAAGTAGAAAGTACTAGTAATTATTATTAGTCAAATGCAAATTTAGTTAAGTATTAATAAAGTTTAAAAACTGTCAGTCATATTCAATTTCAATTGTTTACGCTTAACATTTCTTAATGAAACAATTATTTCAACAACATTTTTATTATTGTGAACGCAATCATCATAATCACTTACAAAGCGGTTTTATTACTCGTAAAAGGGTTTTAAAATTATTTACTTGGCCTTGAACACAATGCGACTGGAGAATGAATATATTATTGAGAATACTTTTAATAATTGTGGTGTCGTGAGTTATGGACATTGTGCTTAAAAACGAGAGTGGTCCAGCCAACGACTGTACAGGTCGTTAGTGGTTGACCACAACGCCCTGCCAATCTTGTAGCAGGGATTGCTCGTGCCTCTTAGGGCGAGTACGCACTAGGCATGTTTGCCGCACATTCAACATAATTAACCGACTTCCCAAAGGAAGAGAGGTTATTTTAATCAACTTTGGTATGTCTTGTTCAGTTTTAGAGCACTCTACTAACATCGTAAACGTTTGAAAACTTTTTGTTATAAATCTAGCTGACAATGCTGACATGTACATTATTGCACACACAGATTAGCCCACGATGTTGCTTTTACCATAAACCAAGCAAGTGATAAAAAATATTATTTGCAGATTGTTTTTCCTGAATTGCCGTACAATTAAGTATTGAATAGGATACGTGGTTAGTATACTGGTTCTTTCCAAAAGTTAGTGTATTATGCTACATAGCCTGAGATTAATGATTTGCAAAATTAATCGCGCAAATCTAATCACAAGCCCAGTGTACTATTGTTTAAGCTTTGAAAATGTCTTTCTATGGTATATGGTATGGTACATGGTATGGTATATGGTATGGTATATGGTATGGTATATGGTATGGTACATGGTATGGTACATGGTAGGTATGGTATATGGTATGGTATATGGTATGGTACATGGTAGGTATGGTATATGGTATGGTATAATATATGTCAGTAATTTAAGTGAATTAACCGCAACCGTTTGCCAGATGTGCACGCGGCCTTAACCAAGAGGCATTTATTCCGTCTTTGCTCTTTACATCACTATAAAATTTTATTACACTCACCCGCGGTTCTTAAATTGAATTCTGGGAACCCAATGATGCAGGAACATCTCATAATTTTATTAAGCCTCATAGTTATGTTCAATTTACTCCAAGGAAATAAAGATACCTACCACAGATTAAAAAGGTACAAGTTATCTTCATTTTCTGTAATTGGAGTTTATATCGATACATAGTATATTGGAATGTCAAGTACGCGTATAACAGTAATACAAGTTTGGTAATTGGAATAATTAGGAATTTTGCATTTTAAATATTTTACTGGTGTTGATGATCAAAGTATTTTAGTTATATTAAACACCTGACGTTCTTACACCAAATTTTACTTTACATGGCGCGAGCAGTGCCGTTAAAAGGTAAAAATGTGTGGTGTCAAGTCTGTAATTCGATCTGTATGTTTTCTAATTCGAAATCAAACATCTTTGAAAATCACTGTCATATTGGGGATTTCCTTTGAATTTGAATATAATGTAGATATTTGACCTTTACACTTTGTGCTAATTTTACATACTCATGAGGGTAAATTCTGAGAATGACAGTCAGACATTGCCCGCGCTTTCTGTGGCTTAAACGGTGTCACTGTAATCATTAAGAGGTGAATAGACATTAACATTACAATCATGTTCGGAGTACCGTATTGGCGACCATTGTTGTAGCGTGCAAGTCACGTGCTGGCTAAAGATTCGGCATGGGATCAGCTAACGGCTTACTTATTTTTGGCATAAAAATTATATTTAAAATGTGTGTTATTTGCAAATTTAGCTATAGGTAATAGATATAATAGTCAATACGCAAAATTCAATCATTTATTAGTTATCAGATACGGGGTAGAAGATGGCTTACATTATATTACGTGGAGTTCTAGTGTATCTAAATAATATTTTTAAAAATCTATTTAAGTCACGCGTCATTGTGTTCGTACACGCTTATCTCCGAAAACTCAATCGACTTCAATAAACTTCATCTTTGAAGGTGGTAGAACCCTTTGTGGTTCGACTCCAGCGGCACCACCGCCACACCTATTTCTACCTAATAACAGCAGTGTTAGGCGCTGCTGTGTTCCGGTTTGAAGGGTGCGGTAAGGGAGACAGACTTTCCGAGGCGTTCCAGCTTAGTCGTCAGGGGTTACAGCGCATCTGTGGCTGACCTCAGGTAGGAATATCTAATCCTATCTGGGGTTGATTACAGATGTCCATGGGCGGCAGTAGCCACTTACCATCAGGTGGACTGCATGCTCGTCTGCTACTCCTATAATATAAAAAAAAAAAAACTTTTATAGGTATGTATATGTTGGCCCCGACTTGAAAGATATAAAGTGTTTTTGAATGCCAGTTGGCGCTGTTGTCGTCGTTTAACTTATAGTTTTCTATGGCTATCATAGATTACTAAAGATTTCTCACTCCTAACAAGAAAATGTACCCAGTTTTGAAACAGTTGCGTAAAAAAGTTTTGCCACGTCTCCGTGCTAAAATGTCCCTAAAATATTTGAAATAATTATTTATTTAGTATGTAAATTGTACATAGTAATTGTAAACTACGCAGTATTCGTTATTTATTCGTAAATTTTCTCTAAAAATGTTTTTATTTGTCAAGAATTCAAAAAAAGAACTTACTATAATAAGCCGTTTGTGGCTGCATTCAATTTCAAGGCGGCGAAGTATCTTTACTAATCTATGATGGCTATATTAAGAAAGTAGATATTTTATTTACAGTGTTTTAACGTGTCCTTACCTAGACTTAATACATATACTTATGATCACGTTTAGAAAAATCATATCAATCATACGAATGAATGATTTGCTTATGTATTTTCTGTCTTCTTTTGTTTTCTTTTCTTAGTCATATTAGATGTCGATGAGCAGCAACAACCACATAGTCAGAGGCACTGATAGTTTATTCCTTCCATGACATAAAAAAGAAATAAAAGAATCGTAATCGCATCCTATCAGTCCCTTAATACTCCTATGGAATCGTACAGCATAAATGTTTTTATTACACACCTGCAGAGATTGTCTGACATTTCCCGAACGATCAGGTACAGGCTATTATCGCGATAATATCTACTGCATTCAAACTCCTTTTGAGGTCCATTCCCACTTAGGTAAGTGTGGCTTAAGGATAGTAAATAATTTTGTATTATTTAAAATTATACGATGTCCTGTACCCTTACCATGAGTATCTAAAATTATACGATGTCTTGTACCCTTACCATGAGTTTTTACGTTTTGACAAATATGACTGTTTTGGTATTTGTTTAGGTATTGGCCCATACTATTTCCAAGTTCTGATATAATCCGCTAGGGGCGCTGTTTGGAAATTGTATGGGCAAATACGTAAACAAATACCAAAACAGTCATATTTTCCAAAACGTAAAATCTCATGGTAAGGGCACTGGTACATGTTACAATTATACATTTTAAAATCCTTATATAACTAACACAATATGTGAAGGTGGTAGAACCATTTGTGGTTGGACTCAAGCGGCACCACCGCTACACCTATCTCTGCCTCATAATAGCAGCGTTAAACGCTGCTGTGTTCTAGTTTGAAGTGTGTGGTAAGAGAGACATACTTTTCCGAGGCGTTCCAGCTTAGTCCTCAGGAGTAGCGGCGCATCTATAATCGACCTCAAGTAGGAATATCTAATCCTATCTGGGGTTGATTCTAGTGTCCATGGGCGGCAGTAGCCACTTACCATTAGCTCATCTGCTACTCCTATATTATAAAAAAAACAATGTTTGTGCGTCCGTCAACATTATTCCCCGTTCATCTAAAGTTCAAATATTGGGTGAATTTTAAAGTTCCATACGTCGAACCGAAATAACAGATCTCTTATTAGATCATACGGGTGTCTGTCTATCTGTTCAGCCGTCGGTTCCAATTATTTCCAAATCTACTTGACTGAATAAGTTGAAATTTTGATATATCGTAACTAAATTTAATTTCACTTTCAAGGAGAAAATTAGGCAATTAAAAAACTGGATTGTGTGCTACCTATATTAAATCAAAGGTCATGTTGAGGCCGTCTGTTTTACATTAAATTTTTACAATATATAAAATAAACCGTTATAAAGCTGTCTCATACATCATTACCAAATTGCATTGAGAATAATTAACCTGCGAAATAATTATGGTTTATGTTTTAGACTATAGTGTGGATAGACCCTTACCCGGAATGCTTTGAAACGTACAATTATAATTTGCGGGCCGGTAAGCCTTGGCGATTCGTTACCCAATCTCTAAAGTTTTAAGAATTCTGCCATATCAAAACTATATGAATATCGGTGTTAATTAAATTTAGGAGTAGCTTCCTGACTAAATTATGACTATTAATTAGTATTGCATGCGTTCCAGCTTAGTCCTCAGGGGTACCGCCGTATTATAGACCGACCTCAGGAAGGTAACTAATCTTATATGTGGTTGATTACAATATGTCCATGTGCGGCAGTAACCACTTCATCATCAGGTGGACTGCATGCTCGTCTGCTAAAATCAAATCTATACTGACCGAAGTTTCTATACGACGGAAGTAAAAAAGACAGTATTAGGTTTAAAGGTAGTACTCACACATACGAGTATTACTAGCGTGAAGAAGTTTTTACAGTAGGTAAAAAGATGGGTTGGGTGTAGGGGTAAGAACGCCGGTTGACTTACAATTGAGGTAACCATATAGTCCTCAGGAATAGCAACACATTTGTAAATCAGCTTCAGGTAAAACCAATGTTGGATATGAAGTTGGTTACAGGTGTCCATGGGCGGTACTGATAGCATCTACCATCTGCTATGACTTACCATCAAGTGTAATGTATGCACGTTTACGCGACAATTAAAAAAAAGTTCAGATACCACAGAGATGAATTTATTTTGTCAGTTTAAATATAATATTAATATTGATAATATAACGGGTTTAAAACTAATTGATAAATGTCTTCATGGCAATAAATAAATTGTTAGTAGTTTCGCATTTTCCTGTCCGGGATAGTACCTACTACTATACCTACTATGTAGGTTGTAATAGATTGAATGGTTGTGAGCATAATTCGTTTACATAATATAATTTATTACATTAGCAACGTAATTGTTTGGTACGAGTTGGTACTAACACGAAGAATAACTTGTTTTATATTAATGTTCCTCATAAATAATACGCGGCTGTGTCTATTTTCGACGTCCAGATATTTTTGTAGTTAAAAATGCTAAAAATATGTCACTTCTGTAAAGTCCTTGCATATCCAAAAATCCTCCAAGTTTACATCATAAAATCGGTCCAAGTTTAAATAATAGAAAAATACTAAATTAATCGTACAAATATTTTTATTCATATTATTTTATATAATCTTTAGTTTACTTTACTTATATAGTTTTTTTTTGTATTAGGTAGTAGAAAACCTTTCGTTTCAAGTATTGTTCTTATAAAAAAAATTAAATAAATAAAAATATGTTACTTATATAGATCTATACTTATATACTATATGATGGCACACATACAAAATCTACTTTGTGTTGTAAAAATGACTCATAGTAGGTAATTGTTAGGTTTTTAGGCATATTAAGCTCGTAATGTATTTTTAATTTACTCAAAGAATTATAGGTGTCGGATAACACATGTGCAGTCATTAAATGCTATTATGGTTGATGAATCACTAATTGAATATTTTAAAACCTTAATAATGCCTTTTAAACTTTAATAACACCACAATTCGTTTGTATTCAACCTGGGATTAATGGAATGTAATTAACGTCTTTTTGCGTGCGAATTTGGCTTTGATTCCAATGTTTAAATGTATGATCACATATTTCATACAGATTTTTTTGTTACTTCCGTATACTTTATGAAAAATATAAATGTTCCATAAATATAGTATACTAAACTAATTTTCCCACACGCTCTGAGATAAAACTAGGTCTTCATGAATTTCCAGATTTTTTTTCAATTATTTTTAAAACTGTTGTACAGTTTTACTATTGTGACAAAACTATATAGGCTCGAGAAAGATCGATTATTTTACAATAATGACATCCAATCCATTTTACTATAATGTAGAGCACAGATACGACAAAATAAAAAATAACTAAGTACTTACGTATCGTTCTTAAAATAGGATTTCCTTCCTAATAAAAAATCTAATAATCGGTTACTGTGATTAACTTTTTAAACCTCACGATTATGTTTTTATTAACCGCAAAGTTTCTGTTTGTGTCTTGTCATCGATTGTCATTGAGCGGGCCTGGGAATGCAATGCCGATCATTTCCGGAGCCTTCATATGACTTGTGTAATAAAAGAATCAACTTGCAATCTTTTAATCTCTTCGCCATAATAAATGAAATGGAATTATGTATTGCACAATTATGTGGTTTACAATACATTTGTAGCATAGTTTAAGACCTTGTGTAGTAATATTTTATTTATCCGTACTATTTTTGGACGTGTACTGTTATTTACGATAATGATTCAAAGAGTGGAAAATTATCATATTATTTGTTGATATATAATTGTATATGTATGAAAAACATCAGTTAAAAGTTGAATAGCATCACATTACATAAAATACAATACAAAGTTTAGATAAGGTACGCTCATTTTTCGCTTACATTTCTTTAATTGAACGTGTATCAGTACGTATGAATCATTGTTTTCGATTTTGTATGAAATTCTAACTATAATGACGAAATACTGATTAGTTTGAATTTTATTATACTAAGAATATATATATATTCATTGATTACATATTGGATTGGTTTTATAAATGTAACGGCTATGTTCGCGTAGGATTTGCGCATTGAAAGTTCCTCTCTTTAGCTACAGCCTATAACTTACACTTGATCTATTTTTATTTTTTGTTGTATTACACTTTGAAGAGTACCTTGATACCTTTGAAGAGTCCTAATCAGGTCCTAATTAGGTCCTAATCAAACAGGTTAAAATGTGGTAGAGTCTGATGGACAAATGGTCAGCGTAGACTAAGTACAGTTTTTAAATTGAGGTATTTTTGCCTAGAAACATAACATACATCCATTAGACATTACAGGATGGACAGAGTAATCCATAAAATCATACTATAGCGGAAGTCGTAATTTTCAAATCAAGTCCTTAATGCCACAGCTTATAAAAGCTTATGTTCGGTTGTCCACAGACTATAAATCATTTCGCTCAAACGATTATTGAGTTTACAGCTTGTTGCGTAGACAGCCGTTGTAAATTATGTTAAGATTAAATAACGGTTAATATTCATGTTTAGTTTAGAGTTAGGTAATGAGAATGTGAAAGGATCTTTGGAAGGACAATTAGGTATAAAAGTTATATTTTTCAACAGATTCGTCATTATTGATGTGAAACATCTATAGCCGCACGTAAAACCGATTTCTGGCGTGGCGACGCATGCCGTGGCCACGCTATACGATGGTTAAATATATACAGTCTATATGCAGTAGTGTGTACGGTGTGGCGACGCGTCGCCATGCGCAATCGAATTCAATAAATAGTCATCGTTATCTGGAAAAAAATCGTAATATTTTATTTTATCATTATGACATATTTAGTTCCTATCACAATATGTTCTTTTCTGCATATTACTTTTACAAAATAATGTCGATGTTTCACATCTGCCAGGCGTCCCGTGACGGCTCACATTTTTTTTTATCATCCCATAGTTTTCTAGAACTGTATTTATCCAAATCATCTCTAACAATCCAACTAAAATTAAGAAAGCTACTACAAGCTCGCTAAATATTATAGTCTCAGGCGGGATTCGCCGGTTACAAGTACTACATTTAAAATGTACTGATTTGATATAGTTTTTCGATTTTACAACGTAATTAGAATTTACTTTTTATAAATTACCAATTTTTTTATAATTTGGAGTATATATCCAATTTGTCATTTATTTCTAAAATCCAACAATTAAATGTAATTGGATTTACATTTACATGAGTTTATCTTTTAAACTTTACGTAATAAAATAAGAAATATATTAAAAAAAAAATAACTTTTATTAGGTTTGGCCTATCTATTGGTTGTTAATGGCGGAATAAAAATTTGTATAGCTTTACTTTGATAGGTAAATGCTAAATATGTGATTCTATAATGTATTTTAATTTATTTAAAACGGAATAAACATTCCTAATACTTAATAGCTTCTGTCCATCTACTTATCTATGAACCCATTGTTTTTATTGTTACGTGAATCTTAACAATTTGAATTAATTTGCAAAACATGTTCTTGCCATAAAATTAGAAATTAATAAAATTGAAGCTTACCGATGAGACGAGTATATGGTCACACGCATATAGTCACCGTGGTCACCTAATCGGTTTGCTATTAAGATTTTCCGATCATTTCTCAGTCAAATACCTCAATCATGAATCCATTATGTGTCTGGGTTTAGGTTATTAATCATCTTTGTGCGTATCTCACGAAGAACTTCTCGTAGGAGTTGCATCTTAGTCTTTCCAACGCCCTTATCAACGCATTTGTGGTAGACATCAGGTACTCTTACCTGGTTGATAACAAATGCCCATAGACGGCAGTAGCCACTTATCACCATATGGACTGCTTGATTGCTTCTTCCATATTATAAAAACTCGGTTGCCTGGAGACGTGATATCCAACAAAGGTGTTATTAATTTTCGTTACGGAATTTCTCGATTCGGTCGCCGCGCTCAAAGCCCGCGATAAAAGCTATGCCATAGCTTAAAAAAATAATCAACACAGGGAAATTAGGTGTAAAAGGCATTTTACATATTTTTACCTAAATTGTTGGTAAAAGGTTATTAATTTTTTTTTAACTTTTAAAACGTTGTCCACAGCTATCAGAAGAAGTCCAGAGGAAGCAGAGCGAGTACCAGAAGTGCCTGGAGTCGTACAAGCAGATGAGGACCAAGTTCGAGGAGAACTACCTTAAATGTAAGTGTAAGTTGGTATTTTCTACTAGGAAATGCAGCTTTTGTATTTATTCTATTTATGTATGAAGCATGACATATTTTACAAAGTAGAAGTTGATACGCTTTACATTTATTAGCTCGTGGATGATAATTATTAAGGTACAAGATATTGTAAAGCGAAAGCAAATGTGGTAGAACGTCCAAACAATAGTAGTGAAAAGTTTAAAAGTGGTAGAACCCTTTGTGGTTCGACTCCGGCGGCACCACCGCCACACCTATTTCTACCTAATAACAGCAGTGTTGAGCGCTGCTGTGTTCCGGTTCCGTGCCGTGTGGTGCCGGCTGCGAATAGCACCACTCCCTCTCTTCCCGTGGATGTCGTAAGAGCCGACTAAGGGACAAAACCAGGAGATGGGCAGCAGCGTCTCTCTGTGAATTTACCACCATACTGCGGTCACCAACACGCACAGCCAAGCGCGGTGACTATGGCAACAACCCCCTAATGGCAGCTGCAACAAAACCCCGGCCCCCAGTCCCCGGCAGCCCCGCTATTCCTGGCTACGGTAGCGGTCACGGTTACGGCGGGGCAGGGGGTGCTAAGAATCTCCGGCAGAGATCGGGCTACCATAAACGACGACTGCTGCACCTGGCAACATATAACACCAGGACTCTGAGGAACGATGAGAAGATATATGAGCTGGAAGAAGAGATAGGCAAGTTAAACTGGAGTATTATAGGGTTGTCTGAAGTCCGAAGACAGGGGGAGGACTCGACGATCCTAAAATCCGGTAACTTGCTCTATCACCGGGAGGGCGAACATCTGTCCCAAGGTGGTGTCGGGTTTATCGTCAACAAGTCCCTCGTCAACAACATAGTGGAGATCAAGAGTGTGTCGCCAAGGGTAGCATACCTTATACTCAGAGTATCTAAAAGATACTCGCTGAAGGTCATACAGGTATATGCGCCGACATCGACACACTCCGACGACGAGGTTGAGGTTATGTATGAGGACATATCAAAAGCCATACATACCTCAAAATCGTACTTCACGGTTGTGATGGGGGACTTCAATGCAAAACTAGGTGTCCAATATGGCGATGAGTCGAAGGTGGGGCCTTTTGGATTTGGTCATCGAAACCATCGAGGCCACTTGCTGGCTAACTTTTTGGAAAAGGAAGGATTCTATATGATGAACTCCTTTTTCAAGAAGAAGCCCCAGAGGAAGTGGACCTGGATGAGTCCCGATGGTACTACCAAAAACGAGATTGACTTCATACTGGCGGACAAACGGCATATATTTAACGATGTCTCTGTGATCAATAGGCTTAAAACCGGAAGCGATCATCGGATGGTTAGAGGCACGTTAAATATCCAAGTCAAGCTGGAACGGTCCCGCCTTATGAAGTCGATACTTCGTCCAACACCTTGCCAGGTCCAGGGCTCTGAAGACTTTCGACTCGAGCTCGATAATCGTCTGCGATGCCTAGAACATTGCGCAGATGTTGACGATATCAACACCAAGTTGGTAGAAACTGTCCGTGAGGTGGGGTCGAAGTACTACCAGACCGCCTCCAAAAGAGCAACTCAAAGGCTCTCAGCCCATACACTCGGACTTATGGCAGAGCGGCGGGCAATGTGTGTGCAGTCTCCGGCTTCACTGTCTAAGTACAGGCGGCTCAACGCACAGATCTTTAATAGAATGCGACACGACTTGCGCCTCTTTAATGCTATTCGCATTAAAGAGTGCATTGAGCGGAATAAAGGCTCCAAAGTCTTCGCAAGGGATCTGCGTGTTGGGCAAAGCTTGCTGACGCAGCTGAGGACGGATGCCGGCACCACAGTTGCCACGAGGCCTGAAGTTCTGAGAGAAATTGAGAAGTTCTACGGACAGTTATATACCACTTCGCGTGCGCCTCTACGCCCTGTCTTTGACAAGCGAGCCACGCTAACCCGGCACTATACCGAAGATATCCCGGACGTCAGCCTTTACGAGATAAGAATGGCCCTCAAACAGCTCAAAAACAACCGAGCACCTGGCGAAGACGGAATAACAACGGAACTGCTAAAAGCAGGTGGCAAACCGATTTTAATAGCACTCCAACAGCTATTCGATTCCGTCATTAGCCAGGGTATAGCACCGGAGGCGTGGAGCAAAAGCGTGGTGGTACTGTTCTTCAAAAAAGGCGATACGTCTTTGTTGAAGAACTACAGGCCCATTGCGCTTTTGAGCCATGTCTACAAAGTGTTCTCGAGGGTCATCTACAATCGAATAGCTCGCAGGCTCGACGACTTCCAGCCTCCCGAACAAGCCGGCTTTCGAAAAGGCTTTAGCACCATGGACCACATACACACGCTGCGGCAGGTGGTACAGAAGTCCGAGGAGTACAACCTGCCGTTGTGCGTGGCTTATGTGGACTATGAGAAAGCCTTCGATTCTATCGAGACGTGGGCGGTATTGGAGTCACTCCAGAGGTGCCAGATCGACTATCGATACATCGAAGTGTTGAAGTGTATGTATAAGGCAGCCTCAATGACGATCCGATTACACGACAGAAGTACGAACCCCATCCAAGTGCAGCGAGGTGTGAGACAGGGTGACGTATTGTCTCCAAAACTGTTTACCGCTGCACTGGAGGACGTGTTCAAACTGATGGAGTGGAAAGGATTCGGCATCAACATCGATGGCGAATATATCACTCACCTTCGATTCGCAGACGATATCGTCATCATGGCGGAGTCGCTGGAGGACCTCAATACCATGCTCAATGACCTCTGTGGCGCCTCTCAACGGGTAGGTCTTAAGATGAACATGGACAAGACGAAGATCATGTCTAACGTCCATGTCACACCCATGCCGGTCGTTGTAGATGGCGTCACACTCGAAGTTGTTGACGAATACGTTTACCTGGGACAGATAATCCAGATGGGTAAGTCCAACTTCGAGAAAGAGGTCACTCGTAGAATCCGACTCGGTTGGGCAGCGTTCGGGAAATTGCGTGACATCTTCTCATCCAAGATACCTCAGAGCCTGAAGTCGAAGATGTTCGAGCAGTGTGTGTTGCCAGTGATGACGTACGGTGCCGAGACGTGGTCTTTCACTGTGAGCCTAATACGAAGACTCAAAGTCGCTCAGCGAGCTATGGAGAGAGCTATGCTCGGTATTTCCCTACGCGACAGAATTCGTAACGAGGAAATCCGTAGGCGAACGAAAGTTACCGACATAGCTCTCAAAATAAGCAAGCTGAAGTGGCAATGGGCTGGCCACATAGTTCGTAGGACCGATAACCGGTGGGGTCGGAAGGTCCTCGAATGGAGACCACGTCTCGGCAAAAGGAGTACAGGACGCCCCCCGACCAGGTGGACTGACGACCTGAAGCGGACGGCGGGTAACCGCTGGATGCAGACGGCCCAAGACCGGTCGGAGTGGCGCAGACTAGGGGAGGCCTATGTCCAGCAGTGGACCAGTAAAGGCTGATGGATGGATGGATGGATGGTGTTCCGGTTTGAAGGGTGTGGTAAGGGAGACATACTTTTCCGAGGCGTTCCAGCTTAGTCCTCAGGGGTAGCGGCGCATCTGTGGCGGACCTCAGGTAGGAATATCTAATCCTATCTGGGGTTGATTACAGATGTCCATGGGCGGCAGTAGCCACTTACCATCAGGTGGACTGCATGCTCGTTTGCTACTCTTATATTATAAAAAAAAGTGACTGGTGATGTCAACGATTGATTGGTGTGGTGACAGCTGACAATCGGTGATAATCATCATCAGCATCCCATTACTGTCCCACTGCTGGGCACGGGTCTCCTCTCAGAATGAGAGGGATTAGGCCATAGTCCACCGCGCTGGCCAAGTGCGTATTGGTAGATTTCACATACCTTTGAGATTTTTTTTATAAATCTCTCAGGTATGCAGGTTTCCTCACGATGTTTTACTTCACCAGCATCAGCAGCAAGTGATAATTAATTTCTAATACGCATATAACTTCGAAAAACTAGAGGTGTTTGGGATTTGAACCTCGGACCCCTCGATCGAGAGGCCGAGTTTCTTACCACTAGGCTATCGCTGCTCAATGATGATAAATGGACAGTTATATCATCAATCGACCGATTGATGTGTTAGCATATTTAGTCTTACCTATTGTATCTATAAAGTATAAAGCCTTACAACATAATCCTTAGTACGTTTTTGGTACCATCGTTTTCTGTCTTGGTAGGAGTGTAGTGATCACTTTAACATCATGTAAATGCATGGCTTATTTAGCGAGAGTAGATAAATTAGACTTGCTTTTGAATGATCCGCATAGAATGTGTTATATCTTTGGAGGATATAATGGTGCCACTCACCAATTTATAATATTTTTAGAGATGGTCGTTACTTCAACTTGCTTCAACTGAACTTTTCATCGGACGGAAGTTATAGAGAATAGACAAAGGAACATAGATACGATTGCACAGACTATACACGACACTATGGTCCAGATTATAAGAAAAACCGCCACAGACTAAATAACCGCGTAACAGATAAACAAATAAAACATAGTTCAGGTCCATTCACATTTGCGCGGAAACAGAATGGAATACTATTACAGAGCTTACGCCGTCCATTTCTATGAGTGTGTCTGAACTATTATACATCTATGTAATACATATTTATTGTGGATAGCTAATCTAGCTCACGATGGTATGCCATATTGGCATATGCATATGCCTTAAAAAAATAGCGTGGGAAACATGATTCAGTGCATGCGATTGGATTTTGATTTATATGTACAATAGTGTAGTAAAACTAGTCCATGAAGCAAAAAAAAATGAATCTATCTCTAATATGCTATTAGTCTTGACATCTACCACAGACAACCACACAACACATAGGTACTAAAATACTTCAACCATGTACCTAGTGCAATATACAATTATTTTTCGAAAGTGAATAACTGTAGGTATACTTAAAACTTAAATGCATTTGTTGACAAATAAATTAACAATTAGTTAGCCACCACATGTTGAATGAAAAGTATTTAATACAAGGCTCGTCAATGTTCTACATCGTTCGAATTCAATGTAAACAAACAATACGTGGCTAAAAATATACCTAATTGCGCCCACGCAGTTTGCGAAACCGTGGTTCATAGTCTGAGGTTACTATCAATGCTCCATTGTAGGTAACACGAATTATAATATTGCTTAATAATATTAGGTATGTCAGCAGTTCTGTGCATGTAAGTATTCATTAATGTTCGTTGCTGTGAATGTACGCCTCTTTTAGGAAGAATTTTTAATAATATAGGAGTAACAGAGGAGCATGCAGTCCACCTTTTGAAGGTGGTAGAACCCTTTGTGGTTCGACTCCGGCGGCACCACCGTCACACCTATTTCTACCTAATAACAGTAGTGTTAGGCGCTGCTGTGTTCCGTTTTGAAGGGTGTGGTAAGGGAGACTGACTTTTCCGAGGCGTTCCAGCTTAGTCCTCAGAGGTAGCGGCGCATCTGTGGCCGACCTCAAGTAGGAATATCTAACCCTATCTGGGGTTAATTACAGATGTCCATGGGCGGCAGTAGCCACTTACCATCAGGTGGACTGTAATACTGTATGCTCGTCTGCTACTCATATATTATAAAAAAAAACCTGATGGTAAGTATCCACCCATGGTCATCTGTAATCAATCCCGGGATTAAATGTTCCCATCTGAGGTCGGCTAAAGATGTGCCGCTACCTCTGAGGACTAAGCTCGAACGCTTCGGAGAAGTATGTCTCCTTCCAAGTATAGTTATAAGAGTACCGAGAAAGATGCGACTGCTAATAAGCACGAGATATCTTGTCTCAATGTAACCTCTTAGACATTTTCTACTTGATAAAGACAAGAGGAAACTACCTGGATTCTACAGTCATGTATATAAATTATTAATAAAATGTTTTTTTCATAATTAGACAAATGTTATTTTCTAACTTTATTTGTTTGAAAGACATCAAAACCTATTTATGTCTGTTTTAATTTTTGAAAATACTGGATAATGATTGACGGAATTTACGTAATGGTCTAAGATCCGAAGCTAAATCGAACTGGACCGAGCTGATAATAGAATGAAACTCATTTTATAATGAAATTAGTACATTGGGTAATACATTAAAAATGGGTTTGCTAAAAAAATCCTGGACAGGATAATTTTAATTATTTTTTGAAAAATTAAAATTTAATTGAAAATTAAATTTTGCAACATCAAGATAATAAGAAAATTCTATTCTGAGTGAATGTTAAAAACATACAGAATGTACAGGCTTTGGGTTGCCTATTATTTACGTGGACGAACTACTGGGTTGTCAGGTATAAACAGGTATTTCGTTGGCAACTACTTTCACTCATGATGATAATAGATAAAATTTTATATCAGTAGAAGCGCTGTTTTATTGTGAACACGTTAATGTAGGGTTGTCTGCAAAATGAAAATTAATTTTTCAAAAAATAATTAAAATTATCCTGTCCAGGATTTTTTTAGCAAACCCATTTTTAATGTATTACCCAATGTACTAATTTCGTTATAAAATGAGTTTCATTCTATTATCAGCTCGGTCCAGTTCGATTTAGCTTCGGATCTTCTACTATAAATAACATATTACTCACTAAAGGTAAAATCGGTAAAATAAATTTAGTTATTTCACACAGTAGATAAGTAGGTTTTTTATTGAATATATTGAGGAAAAACATTTTTCCTTTGGATTATGAGCACGAGATAAGGTCGGAAGGAAGTTATTCAAAAACCCAGACAATTATTTTATGTTTTTTCCTAAGCAATTTACATAAAAATATGTCCTACGTATGGAATACGAGTACGTATTACGAGTATTATAATATACACGTAAAAGAATCACGACCAAGCTAATTTTACCGCATTTTTAATGATGTCATAAATATTTAATTGGCAATATAACTCTGGTTTTAGAGGAACGACATTTTTATCTGAACATGGTCTACGACAGTAATTGCGTTGAATAACGTCAAAAAACCGGTAATATAGTTTCCTTAAGCCTATTTCTGGCTTACTACAGGAGTTTTTACGACTCACCATGAGTTTTTACGTTTTGACAAATATGACTGTTTTATTTGGCCATACAACACCCAATCAGCGCCCCTAGCGGATTGTATCAAAACTATAGTGCCAGTGACGTAACAATAAATGTCTAAGTAAACAAAATGGCGCTTTATGTTTTGTCTCTTTTTTTTGCGAACATGTGAGGGAGACAAAAAGCCTCTGATTGCTGAGTTCTGTCTGTCAAAAAGAAGGATTTTTGTTTCAAGATTTTTGTGGCATATGCCATAGGGGGTGGACGATCCGGACACCTATACAGGGTGAATTTTTCAAACGGGCTTTCAGGCCCAAATCCGGTGTATTTTTTTCAAAATGAACTCGTTCGATTCCCGGCTAAGGAAAAAGATATTTTAAAAAACTAATGATGCAATTTTAGTTTTTATCAAAATCGGCCTTGTAACTCCTTTCAGCATTTTTCGCTAATCCTTATAGTTTCGGATTTGGCCCTGAACGCCTATTTGAAAAATTCACCCTGTATATGCGACCATCGTTCTCTCTACACTACGAATTATCAAAATGTTAACATATTCACCTATTTTACCATATTACTGGCGCCAGACGATTTCGCAAGAGATCTGTTTATCGACAGTCTAAGATAGCTGTATTCTTACACAACAATTATAGCCATTAATACTGGTTGTTAAACGCTATAATAGCTCTCACAGTTATTTTCTTGAAGTTGGAATTGCGTGCACGCAACTCTAAGATCTTATGCAGATGAATATGAACGGCAAAGAGTAAAGACATATACGGCCGTGCCGCTTTTTTTGGCTCGACTTGGCGGAGGCACTGCCGTGCCTCCTGATTCACAGAAACTTATTTGTGTATTAGCAATTATTATAGTTTAAAAACTAAAAACCACGCTAAAATCGTACAAGGAAAATCGTTAATCCTGACGATCCTGAAGAGACATAATTAGAATTGGATAAAATTATTAAAATCATGTATTTTCATTGGTTCTTAATAAGTATTCAAAATTTGAACTTAATCGGACGGTTCAAATTTGTGCAAAGTGGGTAATAATCGAGTTCAAAAAATCCGTACAGGAAAAATGTACGTATATTTACGGAATTCTATGTTTGTGCTTTTCAAATTCCTAATTTTTGAACAGTATACGCTTATGTACAAAGCAAGACAAAAATACTTTTAAAATTTTTCCTGTACTGATTGTAGAACATGACGTTTGAAACTACTGAATTTATTTATTTAAAGGTTTATAGGCAAAAATACATTTCACAGTGAGCTACGACAAAAGTAAAAATAACTTTGGCGTTATAGATTTCGGGTTTTCGGGCATAAAAGTAGCATTTTATCACTTCGATATTCGACTTCAAATATATAGAGTGTAGCATTAAAAGAGATTCCCAGTACCTTTAAAGTAAGTACATACGAATATGTACAAATACTATCTAAAAATCACGAATCTACAAAATATAATTCATAATTTTGGCGCATATTCTTAGTTAAATAGTTTAAAAACTTTTTGCATCTGTTATGAAATTTACAATAGTCTTAAGATTATTTATTTTTATTTTATTTTATTTACAAATTTGTGTACACAGAAACAAAACAAAGAAATAGAGCATTAAAAAGAAATGTAGTACAAAGGACTACTTATTCCAACAGAAAGTCAGAAAATTAATATGATAGGCAAATATAGTGTGAACAAAATAGATAGATAAGATAGATATCATATACATATATTTTGTCTAGATTAATAAATATTTTGTCTTCAAGTCTCAACAAGTATGTACCTACAGGCGATTGCCGTTAGGATTTTTGCCTATGCCTATATTGTGTCGTATGTTTACTGCCTTTTTTTTTTTTTTTTTTTTTTTTTTTTTTTTTTTGTTTACGAGGGGGAAACCTTCAAAAGGTACCCGACGACGTGGGAGCGACGCCGGGTTATGTGGGATTTTTACCGCACTAAAACCCCCCCGGTGGTCGTCCTCAACGCTTGTTGGAGAACTCCGGGATCTCCGAGGGAACACAACCGGAGTCCTCCAAGCGCAATGCCCCGATCGGGCTCTACCCTGGGGGAGCACTTTTGACTCCTCCCACACCATCTGGTGTTTACGACGGTATGCGACCACACATACCGTCGTCCTTCCCGGGGTTGCTTGCTGGACGGTCCGAGCTCCCACTCTTGCCACCCGCAACCCCGGAAGCCCCCTTTTAGTCGCCTCTTACGACAGGCAGGGGATACCGTAGCCCTATTCTACTCCCGAGACTACAGGGACACCGCGCCGGGGGGCGCTATCTACGCCTTCGGCGTCTCCTTCTCCGCGCGGGATCAGCGCGCTCCCTGGCCCGTTCGGCGTCCTCTTTTGCGAGCATAACGCGGTCGCAGAACGCGACCACGCTATCCCACGCTTCGCCAGAACGGACCATTGCCGCAACAACAGTCTCCGGGGAGAGGTCCGGCCCTATATTCTGCACCAGGATCTGCCGCTCGGGTTGCCACGCTGGGCAGTCCTCGAGGGTGTGCTGCGCAGAATCCTGGGCATGGCCGCAATGATGGCACTGCGCTGAGGCCTCCCTGCCTATCCTGTGCAGGTACTCACCGAAGCAGCCATGTCCGGTGAGCACCTGTGTCAGCCGGTAGGTGACGCGTTTCTTCCTTTCTAGCCAAGCTCGGAAGCTGGGCAGGATCGCACGGACCACGCGTTGGCGTGCGCCCCGTGGCTCCTGGAGCCTATCACGCCAGCGTCTTAGGGCGTGCCAGCTAGCTCTCGTCCGGAGCACTTCGACCGTCTCAGCGTTAGGAGGATGGCCACTCTGGCGGAGACTGCGGATCTTAAAAAAGATCTCAGCAGTCATATCCGCCAGAATGTCCAGGGGCGGAAACCGCGCCAGGACTGTGGCCGCCTCATACGAAATAGTCCGGTATCCTCGTGCGACTCTGATCGCGATCATACGCTGCGCGGCATTCAATTTGGCCGCGCGGCGCCGGCAGCCCGACAGTCTATTAGACCATACGGGCGCACCGTAGAGCGCGACAGAGCGCACGACACCTGCGTAGAGGCGGCGGACTTCCTCCCTTGGTCCCCCTAGATTTGGAAGCAGTTTGTGCAAAGCACCCGCTACCTTGTGAATCCGGGGGACCAGACGGTCGAAATGCTCGTCGAAACGCCAGCGGCTGTCCAACACGAGCCCCAAGTACCTCATGCACCTGCCCACTTCGATAACCGCGTCACCCACCCGCACTGACATGCAGGGTGGTTCCACGCCCCTCCGCAAGCCGTGGAACCATAGCGCCTCGGTCTTATTCTCCGCAACGCTAAGGCCTATTCCGCGTATTTTTGCGACAACGCGTGCCACCCCTAATTCGGCCAGCCTCGTCGTGCCCTCAAAAGTCTCACCCTCGGCGAGTACGAGAGTGTCGTCGGCGTAGCAGATAACGCTTACACCTCGAGGGAGCTCCGTCCGCAGTACGACATCATATGCGAGATTCCACAGGAGTGGCCCCAAGACCGACCCCTGCGGAACCCCGCACACGACACGCTTCTCCCCGACACTCCCGTATCGGCCCGGATAGCTTACACTCCGGTTCGACAGATAGACCGTCAACACGTCACGCAAATAGGGAGGCACCTGATGATATACGAGGGCCTCCCTTATCGCTTTCCAGGGCAGAGTGTTAAAAGCATTCACAATGTCTAGGCTTATAGCCAGAACGACTCTGCCACTGGATACGGCCTGCTCTGTGACTGCGCGAACACGGAGTATAGCATCGACAGTCGAGCGTTCCTTTCGGAAGCCGTACTGACTGTCGGATAGATCCGGACCGCTGCACGCCAAATGTCCGCTGATACGAGCGGAAACAATCCGCTCGAAAAGCTTTCCCACTTCGTTCAGCAGACATATCGGCCTGTAGGCCGAGGGTGAGTCTGAGGGTCTGCCCGGTTTGTGGAGGAGCACCACCTTCGCCTGCCTCCATTCCGCTGGGAAGCGACCGGCACGGAGGCAGTCAGTGAACAGAGACCGCAACCTCTCCCCGAGAACGGTCAGCGCCAACACCCAGGCCCGACCCGGGATTCCGTCAGGGCCTGGTGCGGTGTTTCGCGCGGCCAACCGTTTCACGGCCCATTCTAATTCTGTTTCACTGACATGTTTACTGCCTATACCGCCTATATTGCCTATACTGCCTATGTTTATTGCCTATTACTCTTACTCTACTGCGGTAATGACGGCCGCGGTCCTCCATAATTCTATTTCTGTAATTTCTTTATGATTGCGGAGTAAAAATGTTATTTGCATATGTAAACATACGACGGGAGTCTGTGGCTAATGAGTGCATTAATGACTTGCATGTTTAAATGAAGATTATTCGAGGGAATACAATTAAACTTGGAGTACGGTTACAGTTGCATGTGCAATACACAGTTACATTTCCATAACTATTATAGTTCAGGTTAATTATTTCACTAAACGACGTTATAACTGTACTTTAGATACGAATCTTCAGGTAGTATGTTACTTATAAGTTTTTAAGGTTCCTGATGGCTCTAGAAGTAGGCGTGACAATAAAGATTTTATTTGTATGAATTTTGTAGTAAATTATGAAATTTAGAGGTTTATGCTTCAAAAAGAAACGCATTATAATGATTTTAGAATTTTGTTGTAACGTCAAAGGCGACCTGAGAGTTCTCCAAAATGCCCTTACAGTGATGTGTGATTCAGTCAATCATATGCCCAGGTCGTGGGCTGAAACAAAAACCATTCTGCAGTTGCAGTATTCATCTTTGTGTCCATGTTACACATATGGGATTATGAATGTAGAAAACCTTATTTACAAAATGAACAATCATTACAGGTCCGACAAGCCGCGGTGGTCGCAAACTTGACGAGACCCGCGACAAGTACGGCAAAGCGTGCCGGCGGCTACACCGCGCGCACAATGAGTATGTGCTGCTGTTGGCTGAGGCAACGGAGTGCGAGCGAGCGCTGCGCACCGCCGCCCTGCCGGCCTTACTCGACCAGCAACGACGCCAGGGAGAGGCTACGGCGACATCGTGGTCAGTACACGTGATTCCTTCTAGCCGCGGAGATCGCAAGCTGGACGTGACGCGTGACAAGTAAACCAAGGCGTCCGCAGTTGCGTTGCGCATACCGAGTACGTGCTGTTGCTCGCCAGGGCTACATGGTGTGAGCTGGCGCTGCATTCCGCCCCGCTGCCGACTTTACTCGACCAGCAAAGACACGAAGGGGACGCCACGCAGACATCGAGGTTAGTATACACATGTTTTAACACGCTGGAAACAGCTTGCACGGTTAACCATCGACATGTACCACACGGCGTTCACAGCGTCATGCACACGAGTATGTGCTAAGACGATTGAATGCGAAAATATTAGAGCCCATATCATTCTGAGACTTGCACTATAGTATTGATAATGATATAGAAGCAGTAAAAGAACATACGCAAATAAAATATTGGTTATTATTCAAAGTTCCATGTGGCGAAACTTGGCGTAGGTAAAGGACAACAAAGACCGGTTACTTATCATGTTTTCGTTACTTTCATAATTGTTTCTTGATTTTAAATTATTTCATTAAAATCCACTAGATTTACTCAAAAAAAATTTGATGATCACCTCCTGAATTATAAAATCTGGGTTTATTACATAAAATTACATGACAAAAGTCATGTAACTGTAACAAAATCATTAGTTTATGACCCGAGATATGCCGTTATGCAAAATTATGCAAATTGCATTTTGCACAAACGGTCATGTAAGTGTTTGTTGTCATATCGAAATATGGATCGGTTACATGTGTGATTTTGCATATATTAGCATTAATGATGTTTATGCATATCCTGTTCGTGGACATAAAGATATCCTGATTAACAGGTTTGTTAGTTATTATATAATGTTAATTATATTTTATATATTAATATTAAAAGTGGCAATGCCAAAGGGCATACAGTACACTTAATTGAAAGCGGCCACTGTAAGGTAGAATCGCAAGTAGAACTTTTTTCAAATTGGCTCAAAGTGGCTCGACTCCGGCGGAAGTTTATTTGATAAACTGTTAACTGTCAAGGCACGCTTGAGACGTACACCTAATACAAAAGGGTTATCACCTTATCAGTTAATGTTCGGCAGAGAGGTAAGAACCTATATGCAGGCCTTATTTAAGAAATCCGCCCCACTATCCAGATTACATTACAATGCACCGCCAACGAAGGAGTTCGGACAAGGTGATAAGGTACAAGTCCGCAGTTACACCAACCCAAGAGTTAAATGGGAGTTCGGAGTCGTCATCCGAAGATTAGGTAGACTCCATTATGAAGTCAGAACTGAAAATGGCATACTGGTGCGTCGTCACCTTGACCAAATGCTGCCGGCGCCCCGTGGTGTAAGTGAAAATAGCGGTGGAGGACTGTTGCATATCAAGTCTCCAGGTAACCGAGTTGTTGACTGTTAATAGAAAGATATGGATATAATTGAATAAAGTATTATTTTACATTCCTTATTATTTTATTTGATAACCTTAATTCGTCAACTTGAACACAGATGTAGAGGTGAGTAACTCAGATCTGACCCGATTCAAAGATTCAGCTCACTTATTATATGAGTTTGATCTGCAGATCAAACCCAAACAGATCAGATCAATTCAGGTCGCGGCTCACGGCGTTTCGTGAATCGTGAATGTTAGTTATTCTTTGATTCATGTTATGCAATTTTAACTTTTAACTCCTAGGATATAGAGTTTAATATAAAAAAGTAAGTGGTGCGACATCTGTTAAGGTTTTGTGAATATCGCTTTAGATCAGTTAGATCATAGATGGCGCTTATTTTATATGTAACTCAATGAGAATTCTATGTAGTTCTAGCTTTCACCATAAGATGGCGTTTTACTTAAATTTATTCTTACTGTGAAATATCGATTGATCAATTTATTTACTTAGCAAAATAAATAAATCAGATTTATAATCGTCACAATATTATCTATATATCAATAACTTTCTAACTGCCTTTATTAACTAATAATAAAAAAACATATTTTAATTCAACAATACTACAACATCGATAAAATAATAATAATTACAGACATTGCTGCTTTTACTTGACATTATTCAAAATATATAAGTCTCAAACTAATAAACTTGATTAACAATCCCGCGCCATGCTAATATCGGTGAGCCTACGAGCCATGACTACCGTGAATCGTTTGACCCGTTTGAGCTGTTTGAATCGTTTGAGTCATTTGAGTCGCGTGAGTCACCAGAACCAACGACTCGCACAGTTCGCAACGCGGGTCGCGAGTCATTCAGCTCGTTCAGATCAAACAGATCAATTGAGTTAATTTGATCTGATCTGTGAGCCGATTCATGACTCCGGCTCAGTCTTATGACTCGCGATCTGATCTGCAGCTCGCGTGATTTGTTTGAGTTACCCATGTCTACACAGATGGCAGTAATACACATTTTTTTATAATCCGTGCGGAAATCTTAAAATTGCGTGAAGTATATTTTATATTCCCATTATAAAATTCAAAATTATATTACCACATTATCCAAATAATATATTTTATCAACATAAGCTATGTTGAATTCTGGATTAATAAAATAACGTAAAAGAGTGTTTGTAATTTTTAAACGTACAATTACAACTGACAGACTTGACAGTACAAAATCAAAACGCCATTATGATTTATGGTACAAATAATTTGTGTACAAAGTATTTTAAATATGAACAACCAGCAATATAAATGGATCAATGCGATGATGCATTGATCCATTTATATTGCTGTTTGTTAATACTTTACGTCTCTTATTAAATACTTTTCTATTTTATATTTTAGAATGTTCAGTCTTGATTGGAGTTATGAAATGTCAGCTGATATTTGCAATGTCTTATATAATGGAGATATGATAAAATAGTGGATAAAGATGTATTAATGTTGATGATTATGGAAGAATATATTGTATTTCTGGAATTCCTTCTGAGCGTTTTCATAGCATAAAAAATGCTATGCAGCTTTACCGCGGCAGTCTCCGAGTGCCACACGTATTTTTTATTATCTTTATAAAAATGGTATCGCTTATATAACCAAAGAGTTGTTACACTATGTTTTATGTAGAGTCAAAATTTCATAATTACTTGGCCCAAAATCAATTCTTCGTGCTGTCAGCTGTCACACAAATAAAATAATGTTGCATAGCATCTTGCTCACAGTGTGTATTAATACTGAATTGGATGTATGAGTAAAGTATGTATATTGTAATACGTAGTGAATGTGCAGCTAGCCTAACAACTGACCTTCATTCTTTCAAGAATAGTGTCTTTGATACAACAGGTAATTAAGGTTTGTTTTTACAAATACATAAATATGTACGGTAATAATAACTTTTAATTTTGATAGAACTTTTTGTGGTCTTATAAGGTGATATCATCACCATTTAATTTCCGGTTCAATCAACTACCTAACTATATTCGTGGTGTGTTTGGAGAATTTAGCACTGCAAAAAATTTTGAAAGAGTTTAAACTAAGGACAACAAAACATCTGATCAACTTTTGGAACTTTGTTTCAGTTACATTTATATATTTTGAGTTGTGTTAGGTGGCACATAATATGATTATTTATATTATTTGCAATAACTATAATAATATAAAAGATCGTAGAACTCTTCGTGTTTCCCTTCGTATGGACCACCGAAATACAATTTTTTGTGTAATAAAACGGAGTCAAGCACTGCTATGTTCTAATTTGAATGGCATGCTAAGGAAGATACCTATACGAGACATCTCAACTGAATTAGCAGTTACACATACCTACTTCAGCTAGTAAATCTTATATATAAAATTCTCGTGTCACAATGTTAGTTACCGTACTCTTCCGAATCGGCTTTACCGATTTTCACCAAATTTTATATGCATATCCAGTAGCGCTGAGAATCGGCTACTATCTATTTTTCATACCCCTTAGTGATAATGGTTGTTCACCCTTAACATTTTTTTATTTATATTGCAACACGACGATTACCAGGTCAGCTGGTACATACTATAAACCTTTCTAGGGTTGATTATAACTATAAATGCTTATAGGCGGCAATCGCCACTTATCATGTGGACTGCGTGATCATTTGCTACTTCTATGATATTAATAAAAAATAGATTAACATAACAGACTATACAAAGTATATAACCAGAGCGTATAAACTGGTTTTTCGTCCTCCAGTACATGCATCACGTTGTCTTTGTGCTGTGATCCGTGACTCGCCTTGCACTTGCCTTTGAACTAGATCTTTATGCAAGATTTACTAGAAATATTTGTAGACTTATGGCTCCCTCAAATGGACTGAATGTTTGCATTTGATATGGTTAATTGTGTGCGGATGGCAGGGCCGGATTTAGAGGTGTAGAGGCCTTGGGGCAACAAAGAAGTGGAGGCCCGCTGGCACCAAATTATTTTCCGAATAAAATGATCAATTTTTTCAGTTGAGTTTTTCAATAAATATTTTATTGTGAAACGCAGGTAGATTCTTCTAGTATTCATGTTTGTACAAAGTGCTGTAGATAAAGGTAAAACAGCGAAAAAAATATCAAAGGAAAAGATATTATTTTTTACTAGTGCTTACTAGTCGGAATTAACAAAAAAATCCGACGTCTCTATTGTGGGGCCCCTCTATTGTGGAGGCCCCGGGGCTGCCGCCCCGGTTGCCCTCCCTTAAATCCGGCCCTGGTGGATGGACTGAACGCACCCGCTGCTGTCAATGGTAAACTGCGCGCGGTTTATATGCAGTTAACCTTAGCGAGGAGTTTCTGATGTTGATATAATAATTACGGATTTCGATACTCGTTTCTTTTTTATTCACCAAAAGTAACAACTGGCATTCGAGAGCATTCTAAAGCAGCTCATACTTTTGTGTAGTGTCGAAATTTGGCAACAATAGATTCATCTACGTACATCGAACGTTCTTATATTTGTCAGTCCGTTTGGAGAAGCCTTAATGTGTTATGATAAGTTATGGCAACTTTGGAACTGCAATGTGCTGTGCATAAATTCTCATAAGGCAGAGATTTGTGATCGATGTTTCCTTCCTCCTTCCTTCCCACGATCGGGTAACCCGTAAATAATAAATAATAAATAACAGTTGCTTCGTATTTATGGGCCATCAATTAAAATACACAAACGATATTTAAAGCTCTATATTATGCTGACACTGGAATTCACTGTGTCATAGTTATAAATCCCAAACACCGAGACCCAAGAACGAAAATTATTGTTCATAATAAAAAAGTAGCAGACGAGCATGCAGTCCACTTGATAGTAAGTGGATACTGCCGTCCATGGACATCTGTAATCAACATCAGATAGGATTAAATTTCTACCTGAAGCCGTCTACAGATGCGCCAGCCCTTAAGGCTTCACTGGAACGCTCGGAAAAGTATGTCCCTTACCACACCCATCTAACCAGAACGTGGCAGCGTTTTACACTGCTGTTATTAGGTACAAATAGGAGTTGGGGTTCTGCTGGAGTTGAACCACAAAGTAGAACCCTTTGTGGTTAAACTCCAGCAGCCCACCTTCAATCCGTCAAGTATAGTGTATGTATACATGTAGAATGCGGGTAGTATAATTTATTAGATAAATATTTTGTTCACAGGAAGGGGATTCTGCTGGAGGTGGTTCAGCGATCGGACTTCAGCACGGACAAGTTCAAAGAGATCCAGTCAAAGATTGAGTTAACAGTCCAAAACCTGAGGCCGCACGAAGAGTACAAAGAATTCATAGATAAGTACAAGTAAGTATTAGCTCATGGTAGTTTTCTTTTGATCTTTTGATCTTATACCTATGATAATGTATTCTTTTACAAAAATACTGGTACCCTATGTTCTCCTCTGTAAATCTGTCTTTTATTTTTCCACCAAAATCCTGTCCGGATCGCTTTTGTATTTCCGAAAATTTGTGTCTCTATGGAGCAAAAAAGTTATATTTCGTTATTTCCAATCTGATTAAAACAGTTGTCCTATAAGTGTACTTAATTCTGCTTCATTATGTATGGAAAGTTTGCAAAATATTAAAAATAGAGATGGCAGCATTACTATGTAAGATTGATAGATGTGCGAGGAGCACACTACAAAATATAAACAAGTAGAAATTTAAATACGTCTTCTTTACAGGATATACGCATAGATCTGACAGTAATATTTATGTTTCAGATCACCTCCCTCCACACCAGTCCCATTCACATTCGACGAGAGTCTAGTGGAAGACACCAGTGGCAAGCTCCAACCCAACCAGCTAACGGTGGACAACCTCACCGTGGAGTGGCTGAAGGAGAAGCTAACAGAACTGGAGAGCACGTTGCAGGACAATAGGGAGAAACAGACAGCGTTACAAGGCCCAGAGATCATCGGCAATGGTGTCTGCAAGAATAACAACACCGGGATTACGAATGGAGTCAATGGTATTGACAGGTTAGGTGACTTTCTTTTTGTTAGTGCAAAAATGATCTGATGCAATACAATACATAACACTTTTAACATAGATGTTAAATGTCATTGGCTTTTAATTAATAATTTCAAGACGGTCTGCGTCGATCGATAATTGTAACGATCAGGGTCTGTTAAAATTTTTCACGTAACTAAAAAGATATGATCGCGGTCGTTATGGTAATTTGCGATAATGTCCCCATAAAACTTCAAAGCTTTTGATCTCCTTACACATACTTATTGTTTTGGATCACTTACTGTTTTTTAATGTTTAATTATATGTAGCAGGTTTTTTTTTCTCAATTATGCTAAAACGTTTGACCCAACTAATATGTTGTTCAGACTTGGCACATATGAACTGTTCCACTCGAGTCTGATCGGCTGAAGCTTTAATTGTCTGTGACTACATAGGCAATTGACACTGTCTGGACTTAAATTAGTCCTGGTTATACTAGTTTGATCTGCTGTGTTATTGAAATAAACTGCTTTTGTTCGGCTTTTATTGCACATAAATATGATTTATCGCAAGGTCTTATTTAATAATTGACATCTTTTTCGATGATAACATGGTAATATTCTAATATGCTACTCTGAATTTCTTTACCCTGATGTAACCTTAACAGTATTAATCCGTGGGGAGCAGTGGGAGTAATAATGGGAGTAAAAGTAAGCTTTCGTCCACTCCTGTTCTTGGCAGAGAATTTGGGGGGATGGGAGTTAAATTTTGCAACTTTTATCATACTTAAGATATAATGATTTAAAAGCACAGCACGGATTTTCGATTTTCAAAAAATACAAATACATATTGTATATTTCTATTCCAGGCATTCTCCACCACCGATCCCAATGACGACTTCAGAGCCAGTAAAATTGATGGAGCTGCGAGTGGCAGAGAGGAAATGTGCGAAAC
The DNA here is from genome assembly GCF_041222505.1 of Epargyreus clarus. NCBI lineage: Eukaryota > Metazoa > Arthropoda > Insecta > Lepidoptera > Hesperiidae > Epargyreus > Epargyreus clarus. The sequence goes on from NW_027332213.1 coordinate 12,277,377, forward strand.
AGGCCGAGATGATCCGCTCGGCGCTAGCTGAGCTCGGCTGCGAAGAAGCGCCCAGCGGATGCCCTGATCTGTCTGCGGAGACCGTCGGTGTCGACAGTCTCGACGGCAGTTCACCTGATCATCAGGTAAAACATGTTGGATTGATTTATTTGTTTGTCTGTATACAATAGAATTGGCAAGGTATACCGCAGGTACTTGACCAGCTCGGTGGCCTATAGCTTAAATCTTTCACTCTGTGAAAGGACCCGTACTCAACAGTGGGACTGTAATGACCTGACGTCATTATAGAATAAAAATATTGTCTTACGACTTTTAATCTCAGGGGCAAATTTGGAAGTAAGTAAATGACTTGGTATCTGTGATAAACACTACTTGACGTGATGGTAAATGCGACATACATTTATTTGCCCCTTAGTCCTTGTTGTTCTCTATAGGATTTTTCATATATACCTACTTGCAAAGTAGAAATACTATTTCTTATTTGTGTCGAAAAGAAAGTTTCAAACACTAAGTCGATTAAATTATCAGGAGCAAGCGTCAATGACCTCGAAGGCATCGGTGGACGCGTTGCGGTTGCACCTCCACTCGATAATACCTCCGAGGCCGTTCTTCAAACTATTCACGCGTCCCTTCAGACGCAAATCGGTCCCTTCGAGCCCTGCCTTGCCTCCAAAAACGTACAGAAGCAGCAGCGAAGGTCCCGCAGACTCGGTAAAACTCATACGGACTCTTCGCAAAAAGCGGATGGTCTTGAAGAGGCGTTTGTGTAAGCGTGTGGATGTCTATGTGCATTGTCGAGTAGAGAATAGTCTGTTGAAGAGACGGCGAAGGAATCGCAGTATTGTTACGTGTCCTAACAGTGTGGTGAGTGCCGCTAACCACGTGGCAAACACGTGCATGATATGGATTTATGATGCATGAAGCTTTTTTACAAAATTAGCACTGGAGAAATAAACGGCATAATCCAAATCACGACTCATCCGCCCCCTACCGTACAGAAACGAGTCAGTGCTATTTATACCCACCGTGCATCCTACGAGCACCGCACGAACTTCGCACCGGAATAAGCTTTCAAATAAAATTAAAATAGCACCAGTTCGCTCTAAAACTCAATTTCAAAATCAAGGTGACGCCGCTTGAGACGTTCCAGAAATGCTCCGCTGTTTACGCGAAGTCTGTGCACGTTTCGGTCAGAGGCTTACGTCAAGTTCATTCTATTTTTTCTTAATATTTCCTTTGACCGAACTCATGAAAACTTGACGATTTAATATCCAAGTTTTATGGGAATATTGAACGGTATTTAACGAGTTATGGATCCGTTTGCGATGTATATTACAAATGCAGATATATTGCCGCCGGTTGCCTTTCCCCGCAGGAAGAAACGATTGAAACAATTACAACTAGAACTTGAAAACGACGTACGTCACATAATTTTTTTTGTGTGTGGGTGTGTATTTGTGTTGTGTATTGTCAAATAGCTATTAGCCGCATGTACATTAGCGTGGTTTGTGTTCAATGCAGATATTAACTCGTTTGATGTGTCTTAAGTGTTAATAAATTCTAACTAATGTGTTAATGAGGATTATATTAGCTTAATGAACGTTGTAGACATCTTAAAATAAGATTTTAATAGATTTTTATTTTAGATTTCGGTCTTCCCACAGTTTAATTAGTCGTGGAACACACGTTAATGACTTTTGACGTAGTTTAATATATCAATTATACATGAGGTATTATTTTATGTTTATTAAATTCTATTATCGTACATTAAGATTCGTACTATTCGTTAAAATTATATTCAAGCTTTTATAACTTTTTTATAAAGAACTAAAATAATCTCTCATAAGGTATGCGAGATTACTTTAGTGTTAGTAGAGACGTTTAAATTAGTTTAAATTTCGCCAAGAAAGTGTTAATAAATAACAGTGTTACCAAAATTCAAGATATGAATTATCTTATTACGTATATTCTTATAATGAGTATCCAAGCATTCACCTCAGTTGAACATGTACAAACAACTTTGATGACGGTATCAATTTGCAGAAGTGTGTCAATATAAACGTGCACTTTTGGCGATGAAGCCTGTTATGTTGATATTATTTCGATCGTATTGATTCTTCTTATTACCATTAAATTGTTCGTGTCAAGAAACGTACTCACTTAGTATATAATTCATAATAACTTATAATAAGCTACGAAGCAAACTTTAGTCTTCCGGTGTTTCATATTGTTCGAAGCTATACGTACGGCAATATCTACGCCTTAACGCTTTTCCTATTAGGGAAATTGGTCTCCAGCTGTAGAACATACTGTTATAAAGCGGATTGGTCCAGATATATTGTAGAATACTAGACTGTTTGTCCTTTAACGACTTTAAAATTAGCTGAAGTTTAACGGACGTTATAATAATAAAAAGACTGCTTAAAAGTACTCCAGAGTAAGGAGCCACGATGTCACTTTACTATTTTTAAATAATTCTAATTAAGTCAATAAGTAAGAAAATAACATAAGATTACCTATTTGTAACGTATTTCTCGGTACCAGAAAAATTTTTATTAAATTGGTTTTTCGATAAATAAATGAATTGATTATATTAGCATGGTTCATTTGTTTCACCACACATTCTCACGAATTTGCTTACATTGAATGGAAATGCAAAACGAATTAGATTATTAAATGAAAAACGATTATTTTAAGTATTCTTGTAAGAATCTCAATTATTTGACAATTTGAATGGAATAGAGAATTGCAGATTTCAAGATTTCAGCTCAATATTTGTATAACATTTACCTATTTTCGACCAGATCTGGACTGGTCATTTAATATAATAACTATGTTTCATATCTTACGTATAAAACTTTAAAATACGGCTTTTGGGTTTCAAAGTAATTTTGACTCTGCAATATTTCTAAGTCATATCTATATTTGCAGGTGAGTGTGAGCGAGACAGAACGCTCGCTGGTAGAGCAGGAATGGTTCCACGGAGTACTTCCTCGGGAGGAAGTGGTTCGGCTGCTCAGGAGTGACGGGGACTACCTCGTGCGAGAGACCACGAGGAACCACGCGAGGCAGCTAGTGCTGTCTGTGTGTTGGGGACAGCACAAGCATTTTATTGTGCAAACTACCCCAGAGGTTAGTAAAAGTAACTTGACTTTTTAGTGGAAAATGATTTAGAATGCATTGTAAGTTGATTTTTTCCGTAACATGCCCTTTGAATTGTAACAGCAGAGCAAACACTGCTGCTATCAATTTTATTTATCAGCCACACATTCACATAAAGCCATAGAGACTGAGTCTCTATATATTCTTGGGCATTGGACTTCCAAAAATAAAGTCTGCAGCATATTTAACTTCCACATTTAACTAGTCGCAATGTTTCGTTGCTATTAAAATTTTATACTTTATTAAAAATGATTATGTTAAAGGATTTCCTGGGTATAAAACGAGTTCTAAAAATTTGTTTTTCGGCAGTTCTTCATGTCCGCCTTCTATTTCTGAAAAAGTTTATCCCTTCCTATCCTATCTAAGTATGTTGTATTAAATATAAATACTCCATATTCCCCAGGGTCACTACAGGTTCGAAGGCGCAGCGTTCCCGTCAGTGGCGGAGCTGATAGCGTGGCAGCGCGCGAGCGGCGTGCCCGTCACCGCGCGGTCCGGCGCGCTGCTGCGACGAGCCGTCCCGAGGGAGACATGGGAGCTGAATAACGATCATGTGCAGCTGTTGGATAAGATTGGCAGGGTGAGTTACGCTAAGCTTTACCGTTAGTTAGGGTTTTTTTATGTCTTATTACTGACGATCGGTGCTATTCCGGAAATATGTGATCTCTATAATTTACTACGGTGCTCCAGACTTATGAAAAGCGTGTTTGTGGTGAGCCTCTGTTAGATATTCGACAAGATTTAACGTGTAATCCAGTGATAACAATCGGTATCGACGCCTTAACTTTCCCACCGAAGGACTTAAATTTGATAATATGTTAATAAAAAGTATATTTAATATACTTAATTGCCAGCCAGCCATCAGCCTTTACTGGTCCACTGCTGGACATAGGCCTCCCCTAGTCTGCGCCACTCCGACCGGTCTTAGGCCGTCTGCATCCAGCGGTTACCCGCCGTCCGCTTCAGGTCGTCAGTCCACCTGGTCGGGGGGCGTCCTGTACTCCTTTTGCCGAGACGTGGTCTCCATTCGAGGACCTTCCGACCCCACCGGTTATCGGTCCTACGAACTATGTGGCCAGCCCATTGCCACTTCAGCTTGCTTATTTTGAGAGCTATGTCGGTAACTTTCGTTCGCCTACGGATTTCCTCGTTGCGAATTCTGTCGCGTAGGGAAATACCGAGCATAGCTCTCTCCATAGCTCGCTGAGCGACTTTGAGTCTTCGTATAAGGCTCACAGTGAAAGACCACGTCTCTTAATACTTAATTGCAAGATACTTATTTTTGTTCTATTTTTAAATCCCTTTCCTTAATAAGGATATATGGTATAATTTGACAAATGCCTCAAGGTATTTTACTTAATAAAGAGTTTGTCAAAGAGCTTCTCCTATAAACATTATTAACATTTTCTAGGGTAACTTCGGCGACGTGTACAAGGCGCGGCTGAAGACAACGGGGCAAGAGGTAGCGGTGAAGACGTGTCGTGTAGCGCTACCTGATGAGCAGAAGCGAACCTTCCTGCAAGAGGGCCGCATCCTCAAGCAGTACCAGCATCCCAACATTGTGCGGCTCATCGGCATCGCCGTGCAGAAGCAGCCAATTATGATCGTTATGGAGCTGGTGTCCGGTAAGCAAGATTGAGCAATATATCGCGTGCTTAAAGGTAAAAGGGCCTAAATGTAAAAATTTTTTACGTTTCAGATAATTTCAAACCGAACTAAAAAATTTTTACGTTTCAGATAATTTCAAACCGAATGGCAAAAAAAAAAAAAATTATGTGCCCTTTCAGCATAAATCCCTATTAACCCTAAGCTATAGGCCCTTTTACCTTTAAGCACGCGATATATCAATCAATCAGTATGTATCTTAAAACAGCATTGTTCCTTCTATTTATTAGTCCTTAAAATGGCCAGCAAGGCTTACCTTGACAAGGGAAAAATAGTAGTCTGCCTGCGTAGATGAGTGATTTCGTAAGAAGATGTAGCTGCGCAAAGTATTTTGGCGCTGTTGCTAAATTAATATATTAGACCAATACTTACTTCAGCTAGAATTGAAAAAATATGCGGTCTAACCGTCCTATATAGCCTATGGGTATTCAATACCTGACCAATCATCAAATATACTTACCACCGAATTTGACGAAATATTTTTAGTCAAACATTTAATTTTATTTTCAGGTGGTTCTTTACTAACATTCTTACGAACGCGTTCTTCCACACTGAGTTCCCGGTCTCTCCTGGCCATGTGCCGGGACGCGGCCGCCGGGATGAGGTACTTAGAATCCAAGAACTGCATCCATCGGGATCTTGCAGCCAGAAACTGCTTAGTAGGGGATGACAACAGCGTCAAGATATCCGACTTCGGGATGTCGAGGGAAGAAGAGGAGTATATCGTCTCGGGGGGCATGAAGCAGATTCCGATTAAGTGGACCGCACCAGAAGCGCTCAACTTTGGTAAGTTTTATTAGTTGATTATTAAAGCGGTTATTTCCTTGGCTTCTAATAGCGAATGTAGTATATGCTCCGCTCAGTATAATGGTGAAATTTTAGCACAAGTACAAATATTGCTTTAATGCAGTTCTATGGGGCTTTATCTTTTCTTCTGGTCTTCGAACCTAACCCACGTAATTGAGGTCTGGTACATGGTGTATCGGAATATGATTAATGTAAATATTTGTTATCAGGTAAGTACACATCCCTATGTGATGTGTGGAGCTACGGTGTGCTGACGTGGGAGATCTTCTCGAAAGGCGACACGCCCTATGCTGGGATGAGCAACTCGCGCGCGCGGGAGAAGATTGATACCGGTTAGTAATACTATTTTAACAGTTTCAAGATATGCAAATAACATCAATTAGTTACTAGGCTTCAAAAATGGTTTTATTTAATTATGTTACATTGGATCCTGTTGTTAATATTGATTTTTATTTCAATTAATAAAATTAATAGCATGCACCTGGCTATCAAAATATAAAATATAATAATATGACCTTCAATTTTCATTATGAGTATAATAAAATATGCTTTGTGGCAAGCTTTATTAGTGGGAAGATGCCACAAAAGTGGAGAAATGGTCAGAATAAGACTTATGTTCGCACAAAAAGTACCACGTACCACCATGTACGATGTGGTAGCTCGTACAGTTATCTTTGCCTTGTTTATAACTTGACAACTGACAGACTCACTCACTCATTCGCTCGATTTTTAATAAATATATCTTGTGTTGTGAACACTTCGGTAAACAACTTAGTTACTGAAAAAATATTTTGTTTGACCCAGGTTACCGCATGCCGGCACCCGAGGGCTGCCCCGAGGATGTGTACGCGCTGATGCTGCGCTGCTGGGAGTACGAGCCTGAGAAACGTCCACACTTCCACCAGATATACACCACCATCGACTCTATCTACAACAGGTAGCCGTGGCGTCACCCGCTGCCCACGTGGATATATTCTCGTCACCCGTCACCCGTAAGCCGTCACCCGTCGCCCGTAAGTCGTCACCCATCTCGCGTCGTCACCCACAGATACTCGTCACCCTTCCGTCGGTATATGTCATCTGTTAGCCGACGATAAAGCAGTACACCTAATATATTATGACCTACATTCCGCAAATAACGGCTTAATTATTAAATAACATGGTTCTATGTTTGTGGCCATGCTTATCCACATAAGCGCCGTGCGTGTATCTAATATATAAGCGAGACTACACATAGGCGGCGAGGTAATCATTGAAGTAATTCATCAAAATTTTCTGCAATTTTTTGGCGTGTTTCCGAATTCGGGTGTCCATCTAAACACATTTTTAGGTATACAACGAAACTGATGAAATAATATTTTAACAATAGCTGGTATTATGATCACGATTTAATAAATTTAATAGATTACATTAAAGTACAATAATCTGTTGTGTATTATTCTGAACGACAAGTATTTGAATAATCTGACCTCCATTAGCTTTACAGGTTATAGTATGTTTTTTTATTATTAAAAAGTAGTTTATTTACAAGTATAGTAATATCCGTTGTATCTATAACATTTTGATATGTGCATGCTTCTGAAATATAAAGATTAATAGTTTCTTAATTATGTATTTTAAGGTGTATAAACATAATTTGTTAATTATATCAGTATTGTTCTTACTTATAAGTCGAATGCTGTTTAACGAAAATTGTTGTTTTAATGTACTCAAATATTTGTTTTAGGCATATAATTGTATGAAACTGAGTTTTATGAATTTAATGTACCTATTGTGATATTCGGTAGAGACCATAGACTAAATAAAAAGCCCAAGTCTATGGTTGAAGCACAATATTTTGGTAGCTTTTTGTTCAAATTATGGAGGATTGACTCATTTTCAATTTTAGATATTAAGTAATTAGGTTTGTATAGCATTTCCAACTATATAGTGTTTTTGTGCAAAAAGTGTCATCATCACCAAACGCGACGTTGTTGTTTTTTTTTAATATAAATGCCACTGCTACGTGTCATGTCAAAGTTAGTGCAGCAGAATTGCCATAATGTCAATATGAATATTCATAGACTCGCTAAATATTAGTTCAGTTGACACAACACCTACGGCGTTAGCGCCATCTATTAGGCCATTGGCGTCAATAGGTATTGTTAATTTGAAGCAGTGTATTTTGTATGTAATGTATGTATGTATACTTAGATAGATATTTTATTTCCTTCTGTGCAGTAATTTTGGAATATGTTTTAGAATTACTCCGACATATTTTTTAAATGAATTATTGAATTTTTTGTTAGCCTATGTGTATTGTAGGAATGCAATGAATATATTTTTATTTTCGAATTTGCCATTTGAATTAAATCTTGCTATTTGGGTATTTAATGTCATAGACACATTTCAATATAATATCTTACTTCCAAATTAACTTCGACCAAATGTTGTTACTGATGAGAAATAATTGTTTTGTAACGTGCAATTAGTATTTTAGAGATAATTATTAATTATGTGCTTCCACATATTTTTATAAACAATTTTACAAACAATGTGATTTGATTAGAAAACGATAATTTTGTATAGAAATATAGAAACTTTGTGCTTCCAATACGGTATTTTGTTTGAATCTTGTCGAAAATAAATATATTTCTACTTTCCAGTCTATAATTTTGAAAATGTGTTCTTTTATTAAATAACGATACACATTGTGAGATAATAACCGTAGTTGTCAACTTTAGTGTTTATTAATGTTTATACATATACAAAACGATTGTAAATATTTTTCTTATTTGGTTATTTGATATTAATAAAAGTGCCAGACTATATGGATTTTAATATTCAATTGTTTTCTTTACACACATCCTTTATTGTAACATTTGTACTGTGTATTTATTTGAAGTGTATGGGGTACAGTGGCCTTACTACCCATCTCTTAAAACAATATTATTTTAATCATACATTGAAATTTCGTACCACAACCTCGTTAAAGTAGGTTTGTTTTTATAATATTACAATAAGCAGTTTTGTATGATGTCAGACGAAATTATTCATTCTTTTTTTTGCAGGAAATTTTTAAGCAAAATATGTCAATTTCTGTTGGTTGCAATGTTTCGTTTCTTCTTGGATAAGGAATACACAAATTACTTTTACATCACTCGGCACGAACAAAACAAAACAAATTTAAGGAGGTCGTGGTACGAAACAAAATAATGTTGATGCAATATTGAGATAAAACTTTCCTGAACACTGATGGTTTTCAAAAGTGGTGGGCCTCCAGGAAAATGGTTTTCGTTGAATTACTATTTTCTAATCTATGTATCCTAAACGGTATTCATTTAATTTAAATTTAAGTGTTTTGTGACCTATTTTTAAATACCGATATCGTAACTTTTCACCGCACAAGGATTTAATTAATGAAATAAAACAGGACAATATTTTTATGCAAGTATATTATATATTGTGGTAACTATAATTACAAGTACAATTTTATTAGCTCGTCACTAACAGCTGAGGGTGTGAGAATGCCTAAGTCCGTAAACAGTAGAGTTATGTATGACGGCGGGGTGTAATCTACGAGGGGATGCTGTTTCGACAGATCTGCTGACTTGAGGACACTTGAGAGGTATTTGAACTCGTTAGGCAGGTCTTGTTGGTTGAGGGGGTATATTCTGGAGAATTTGAAGCTCTCTGTGAGGACGTATACCGGCTTCTTTAGCTGCAGCGCCGACATAGCTAGACTGTAGGTGCCAATCTGTAATCAAATGCTATTTTTAGTAGGGATTATCACATGCTAACATCAATTTGTCAACATATTTTCCAATGAAGAGAAATATAAAAAGAAGAGGAGTATAAAATATTGAGATTTAATATTGACTTAATTTTTTATTTTACATTATAACATAAAAATGAATGACAACTAAAATAAGGGGCAACTTTGTCCGTTAATAATACTATAGAGTACAGTCGAAAAACCAGTGATAGCCCAGCCCGCACCTCTGATTTTTCAAAGTTATGTGCATATTAGAAATTAATTATCACTTGCTTTAAACGGTGAAGGGAAACATCGTGAGGAAACCTGCATATCTGAGAGATTTATATAAGAAAAAATCTCAAAGGGCTGTGAAGTCTAACAATACGCACTTGGCCAGCGCGGTTGACTATGGCGTAATGCTTCTCATTGTGAGAGGAGACCCGTGCCCAGCAGTGGGACAATAACGGGTTGATGACGACGACAAAAAGTTCAAACCTTGTTGATGATGCCCCCACTCTCCGTAACTCCTTCAGCACCAATCATGACGATGTCCACCAGCTCCAGGATGTAGCCGACCGCGGAGTCCAGCACCAGGGTAGCGTCCACGCCCGCTGCCTCCAGCTGCTTGTGCATCGCTTCCCTGGGAACATCACCACTCATTATCACTTAGAAATTCAATGATGAACATAGGCATATCTTTAATGTCCCTGTTGTTCCGGGACTAGAATAGGGCTACGTTATCCCCTGCTTGTCGTAAGAGGCGACTAAAAGCTTTAGTGCGGTAAAAATCCCACATAACGGCGTAGCACCGACGTAGTCGGGTACCTTTTGAAGGTTTCCCTCTCGAAAACAAAATAAAGGCTTATCTTTAAAGAATGTAACAGAATAATTGTTGGTGTATGCAGCATGCACACAAGGATATAACATCACATAGCGATACTGTTTATCTCGTGATTTTTTTGATCAGATTTCTCATATGATTTCTATTGATAACAAATCCAAAACACGGCAATAATGTGGCAACATCCTACTTCTATAAAAAATAATGATAAAATAAAAATAATATTGTAAGTCTACTGCTACTGCAAACTATGAGGTAGGCAAAAAAATGCCTATCTCATAGTTAGCTTTAAGGTTAATACATGAGGTCCTTAGATAAAACGAAATATCTATCATCCTGAATATCTCTTGGAAAAAGGAACATTATAGCATCAATTCCCACAAAAATGCAAATAAACCAACTATACTGTCAACGTTGAACAATGGCCAATTAATATTTTTTACAGAATATTAAAAGTCGTACCATAAAATTGTTTTTTATTTCTTAATAAACTCACCCACTATTGTCAGGACATGACATTGTGACATATACTTGAAACCGTGTATTGGTTTTGGCTGCCTCCAACATAGCTTGCAGCACAGCTCTCGATCTGGAGTGTGTTAAGATTTTCTGCAGAAATACAAATATGATTTTTAATATCTTTATTCAGATAAAAATTTAACTATGAACAATATAACTAAGCTTACAACAATAAAATCCACTTTACATCATACTGAAATCAATCCTACAAAAATGTTAACAAAAAAAATATATTGTACCAAAAATACAATTGATAGTTTCAGTTACAGTCAATTAATGTATCAAAAGTAGGTTTTAAATAGGTTGACTGAAGCAACAATGGAAGAGAAATAACTAAGTAAATAAAAATATAGACAAATAACTTACACATCCATCTGTAATGAAGGGCAGTGCTTGCTTGGCTACTTTCCCTCGCGCCTCCAGCAGAGTGTCCAGGAATATCCTCCCTCGCTGCAGCATAATTTGCTCACATTCATCAAATGACTGCAAGAAAATATAAAACATTAAATATGACCAAACTCAATCCCACCAACATGGGTTTAAAAATAGATGATTTTTTTCCTTTAGGAAGTCGGTTAAGTAGTCAAAGGGGATTAATTATTTTGGCACAATGTTTTTTTTAATTGTTAAATATCATAATTAATTTGTAATAACCAGGTAATATAAAATAATTATGATCCACTTTCTGGATATTACTATAATATCTTCGCACATATTTTTTCAATATAGTTGTATATAGTATAGTTGAAATAGATGAATACCTTTACAGTTTACAGGGATATTATGGTTGAATATAAATGTCCAAATGAATATTTAAACTGTAAATTAACTGATAAATTCCTTCTGAAGTTACAAGGCACTGTTAAGACATTCACAGAAAAGGGAATGGCACTATCATATGCCGATACCATAGTGCTATTTGAAGTATAGATAAGAGGTTAAATATCAAAACAAAATGTACTCACCTTAACATCAATTTTGGGAATGGCACTAACATATGCTGACACCATAGTGCTATTTGAAGTATAGATAAGAGGTTAAATATCTAAACAAAATGTACTCACCTTAACATCAATTTTGGGAATGGTACTATCAGAAGCCGACATCATAGTGTGAAGTATAAATAAGAGGTTGAATATCTAAACAAAATGTACTCACCTTAACATCAATTTTGGGAATGGTACTATCAGATGCCGACATCATAGTGTGAAGTATAAATAAGAGGTTGAATATCTAAACAAAATGTACTCACCTTAACATCAAGTTTGGCAAATGTGATGAACCTCTTAAAGAGCTCGCATCCTGAGGATATGGCAGCGACGGGCTGGTCGCAGTGTCGCATAGCATCCACAGCTAGCTGGAGATTCTGATCTAACTCTTGAACTGTGGTCACTATGTAATATAAGTAACATGTGAAACGTTTATTTAGTGCATATTTACAATGTGATTTTTTAAGAGTTATAGATATTAGTATCTGTTAGGCTTCTAAAATCTACACCATTTTTTAGCTACTGCAGCTAATGGACACCAAAATTCTAGTAATTCAAGTATAAGTGATAGTTCTACAGACTTTATAGCTGTTTAATCATAGGCGAATAATATGATTTTCGTAACGATTTTAAAATTTCATAAGGTTCATGAGAACTTGCATAAGCATTCTGAAAATTGATTAAAACAAACCTTTATAGTTTTCTATGACAGTCAACAACGTTTTGATGGCAGCAACTCCCGCGGATACATCCTCTTCTTCCCGTAGGATTTTTAAAAATATATCTTGTACTTCTGAAAGTGGAAAACAACTGTTTCGAAAAAAATCTTCAAAACGATATATATAAAATAAATTAGACTTACATACCTTCTTTCCTCATTTTGTCTTTAATATTATATTGTATTTTTATAATACTCCTAGTTTGTTTATTCTATAAATATGTTTTTATCATATTGAAAGTGTTTACGTACGAATACTAAACTTATAACCTCCAAATCCTTGTTCATTCAATTCATTGTGACATATTAGCGAGAGCGACAGTAATAAATGACAGTGACATTATTTATACATTTTTTTAAGGTGAAGTAAATTATTAGGACTGTACAGGATAATAAGATATAATTTTATATTACTTTTTTAAAGAAACGATTATTAAATATACCTGAGCATAAATATAGTTTCGTATTAATAATTTATTTAACGGAATTTTACAATGTGTCTATATTTAAAGATCAAGAATTTGTTGTCTTTCATATCTTCAGCATTGCAGAAAATTATTAGCTACAGCAGCAAAGATATTTTTTTGAGAAAATACGGACAATGGCTTTACTTTATTCAATTATGTAGTATACATAATTATTATAACATCTCCAGGTACAAGAGGATAAGGACTTCCTCCTGTACCTTGCCCATGTATTGTACCTATCAGTACAGTAAGCATTGGATGCAACTGTGAATATGAACCTACCTACTATCTTAAAGATTTATTATTCATGATTTCTGGTCAATATTCATATAACAACAAACTGTACGTTGCGTACGCCGAGATGCGACATCTACCTTCGGGTAGCGGAAATGAAGTAATTACTTTAATTTTCGTGAAACATTCAAATCTAACGAAGTCACGAAAATGCGGTCAGAATTTTTCGCAACGTCGAATAATTGGTGGAAATGTTGCAAAGATCATGCTGAGCGGTGAGGGAAAGTCACGGTCAGAGATTTACCTCGGTGGCTTAATGGGTATGCGGTATGCCCCACGGGTAGTCGAATGGCAAACTCGCGCCAGTGCACCGGTTGTACGTACGCTGAATATCGTTAAAATATTATAAGGAAGTGCTTTGATCCGCCGTCGATATCAGCGTCTACAATAAACATGGGGAATTCCGCGTCGTTAAAGTTAAACGACAAAAAGAAATGGCAGTAAGTTTTTGCATTAACTTGTATGATAATTTATTAAAATAACTAGATCATAACGTTTAGAATAAATAATTCAACTTTGTTCTATGTTTTACGATTGACAAGTACAATATAACACTCCTATCTGCATACATAGTAGGTACCTATACATTATCATTAAAGTCGTATAAATGTGCTACATAGATAGATTGTTTAATAGTTGTTAAGTAGTAATAAGGATATGTATTTCTATGTAACAAATGCTTATTGCGAGTTTATTTTTAAATTTTGAGACCCACAATTACTTATTTAAATAAATTATAAACACTAATAAGCGAAATGTTGGTGCTAGGAATATGTTAATTACATATGTATTAATATATAGATATTCACTATTATTGTGTAAGGAGAATTTCCGGCCTAAATATGAATATTAATATTATAGGTAGGTATTCTCTTTTGAGATCTAAAGGATTATATTTATAAACTTTTTGTAACAACGTAAGTTTACATTATCATTTAAAAATATGTGTTAAGTTATGTTAAGTTGTAACATAATTATGTTAGTCCCATTGTTATATTTGTTATTTGCTACTCGCTATTTGATAAGGTAGAAAGAGTGAGTATAGAACGATGTTAGAATGTAAAAGGTAAAACCCTCTGTGGTTCGACTTTAGAGGTGCTACTACTAGACGTTGTTCTGCCTAATAACACCAGTGTTGGTTGCAGCTGTATTCCGGTTCGTAGGGTGTGGGGTAAGGGAGATATACTTATCGGATTCGTTCCAACTCAGGGGTAGCAGCGCATGTGTGGCTGACCTAAGTTAGAAATCTAATCTTATCTGAGGTAGATTACTTACAGATATCCAGGGTGGTTTTGGAAAGGACATGAGTTGTGTTAAGATGCGTAACGAAAATGTATTACATACAATACACATACATAAATATAATAATAATTTGTAAAAAAAATATAAACATGTTACAATACATACATTTTGGGCTTAGTCACGAAAAATGTAATGAAAAACCCTATAAAAAACGGTCAATGTCAAACATAGTATGAGTCGACGTTTGTTAATAGTTATCTATTAAGAACCAGACAAGCAACAAAAACATTAGGTTTAGACCACTACTTCTGAATAGTTTTGACGTAATTAAGCTAAGGACGAGCAGTTTTTTCTTGAACAATTGTCAGAGTACAGATTTAGATAAACCTTTGTTGAAATCCTTTTATGTCCAGATTAGTACTATTGTTGCATTTTTAGGCATGAAGTATGAGTTTATCATGGTTCTTAAAATTCTTAGCCGATTCACACGTACCACAACTACACTACATGGCAGCGACAAAATGTCGGCAAGCTGTGGTTAGGTACTCGTGAAGTTGTGTAGTGATAACTGCTTCATTATAAAGTTAGAAAATGCCTCATCATTTCAATGTAATCCTCGGCGGCAATGTTATATATATCTGCTCATATCTCACACCTTAGGCAAGACATTTAAGATCTTTTTTATATATATTTAACTTAACGATAAGGCAGACGGGCTACCTGGTGGAAAGCAGTCACCGTCGCCTATGGACATGTGCAACACCAGAGAAGTCGCCAATGCATCGCCGGATTTGAAGGAGAGCTCTTTTTACGCCCCTCTTGAATACCTCAGGAGGAAGTTTATTTCACATTTTAAACGTACGCGGCAAAAAGGACCAAGCAAATCGAACCCTGGAGGGTCATCACAGGTCTATTTGATGTGGACGGAACCCCATCCTTCGGCGAGTGGCGCGATGAAGGAAGGTTGATGTAGGCACCAGATCGAACAGTTCTTCAGAACACTCACCATTGTAAAGCCTATTTGATCTATATGAGATCGATTATATTTTGTACATGCCTATGGGGAGAGTGACCACTTAACATGATGAGGCAATTTAACTGAATGACACCTCTCACCGCTACTGGGTACCGTGACGAAATGATCGTACTTCCTGAGCCTAATCGCATCCAGCATAGAAAGTGCATAATGCGAAATATATGACCAGGGTGTCGAGAAAGTGCACTTGTCAATGATCTCAACTTGAAAGGCGCTATTTGCCTATTTTGCGCATGTGTGATATGACACATACGACAATTTATTTCTCTTTTATGTACAAATAATGTCTTTCTGTGAGTTCGAATGTCTTAAGGCACGAGTTTCTAGCTATATATAGTTTCAAGCTACCAGACACAATCATCTGCCTCTAAGGCGTTTTTCCTATCACGCGTGTATTACGGGTGCATTACGCATTCCAACCACATGCGTGCAATTTGCATTGCATCGTTTCATCGTCCAGGTCGCAAGGAGAATACATCAAGTTAATTCATGTGTGTGTGGCACGCGTGTGCGGGTGTAAACGCGTGACAGGAAAGGTGCCCTCTGGATAAAATAAACTGTAGATCCTGTAGATTCCCTTGGAAAGGGTAGTTTTACCGTAGTATAATGCTTAGCTGTGTGAATTGAAAAACTTGAAGAATATAGTCGTTATGTCGTTTCACTGTACAAATAATAAAGATTAAATATATGATAGAATTTGATCATAAATCTATTACATTGTGTTGAATAGTTACAGTGATTAATGCTCGTGACAATCTGAGTTTTTCAGGGTACTTTCTTTTATAATACCTTATCTTATACTACGTAGCGTACACGCGATATTTGAATTGTGTTATATTATTGCATTCATTCCAAATTTTTATTGCCTTTATGGTGTTATGTATAATTGCGTGTTGTTTGAATACATATGGCGGTTCCGTGTACATTAAAATGTGTAATAAAACAACTTCCCTTGTAAAATTATCTTATGAAGTGAGTACCTAGTGTACCATAGCATAAATATTTTTGTGTAACGCATAAGTACCGTAGAGATATTTATCAATGTATTTAATAATCTATGTATCTATATCTATCTATTCAATCATTTTTGTATACAACAGTTCGCAATTTAATTGAGCAAAAATTGTCTTTTATTTTATTCATGCTAGCCATAGAAATGTAGCAAATAAAAAGATTTTTCGTTTTTCAGTTTATACAAGTAAGAATAGTTGCGATTTTATGATACAAAAATCTTAACGAAATCTCTGTGTAAAAATAAAAATTGTACTAAAGCTGACATATAAATAAGCTGACTTATGAGACTAATATGATAACATGGTTGTGTCAACATGTTCCACGTAGCAATTTGTTATAGAGCTTAATTCAGGGTCGTGGCTCTCAGGATTAAGGTCTTGCTTCATACAGTATGTGTTTCTATGCATACGTTTGTGCGCTCTGGTTTAAATTACTTTGTTACGTTAATTGCATTACCTGCTTAATTAGAATATCTACTTGTTGTAGTAGAATTAATCATCATCAAAAATATTAAGGTACCTACAGTATAACTGGTGGATGCGAATCTCCTCTCAGATTAAGAAGATTTAGGCCATTGTCTAGTTTAGTAGACTTCACACACTATTAAGAACTCGTTCATTTACTTTTCTGTTAAATCCAGGAAGATTAGTTTAAAAAATCTACTTACCTACATACGATCAGTTTTGATGTGCGTGCAATTGCGAATTTTATACTACTAAGTTAATAATAACATTTCTTCCTCAATCTACAATGGGGCAGTGTGATGGTGTATGGACCAGGCTTTTCCCAGTTATAAGGAGAGATCTTGCCCAGCTGTGGGCTATAAAACGCATTTCAATCATACTCTTTGTTATTAAGGAATATTGTCCTATGTTAAGAAAACGAAATCGCTCAAAGCTTGCTCCCTTTTAGCAATTAATATTTAATTATATCTTTCTTGTGCCTTTCAGCCACAGAGTTTTAAACTTCATTTTGTTTGTGAAATCAGAGATTCATAATCATAATTATAGAATCATATTTTCATTTAGATAAGTACTAAGATTTTTAGGTAACAAATCTTATCTTATACCTACTAGGTAGCAAATAGGTATACCTAAAGAACGAAATGTGTTCGTTTTCATTTGAAATAAATTATTGTCTTCCACATATTTTCTCTATTCTAAGCCCAATGACTGAAATTCAATAAAGAACATTTGTTTATTGAACTGAAGAAATAAATAAATTCTTTGTAAAACAAAGCAATTCGTCAAACGTATAAACGGCCTTTGAAGTGTATTCATGCAAAACGTTCCAATGTGATTTACTTTTATTATGTTTTTCCATTATTTACTTCACTGAACGCCCATTTCATTCGGGGAAATATCATTTTGCGGTGACTATATTATTATTCTTTATAATACAATGTACCTATGAGTACATTTGATTATCGTAGGGATCAACTATACAGGTTTTACCTACTCTATATAAAATATATTTACTTCAAAAGAGTTTTGTTCTTTAGTTTTTCGTTTAGCATTACTTCTCAGGATTTGTTCCTTGTAAGCGACACTATCCGATGGTGGATTAAAACTGATGTGTTTTCTTCTGAACTCGTCCGATTTGCAGCTTTTTAGTTTTTATCAAAATCATTATTCAATTAAAATAAATAAATGTACACAGAATATATAATTATTACGCTTGTAGCAGTATATATATAAACTACTTACAACGCTTCTATTATGTCTGTAATTTTCTCGGATGGTTATCTCAATAGATTAAAAGTAAAACGTACCGACGAATACAATAATCGTTATATTTAATAACTGTTATAAAATCGTTGGTATTTCTCTGTGTGTCTCTCTGTGTATTCAAGGTTTCGTCCGTAGCAAAACTAAATCAATCAATGTAAAATTACATTACGATTACGTTACCGACATTATTATTGAAGTTTTGTTTTCCACTGTTAATTTTGACTATCAAATTTAGATTTGCACGATGCGACTGAGATTTATTTTTGTTTTTGAATTGTGTAGTGTTATTAACACCAGCCATCTTTACAGTTATCATCGAAATTAATAATAGCTTAGCAAAACTAAGGCAAAAAAGATAGCTTCAGAAATTCAAACCCTTCTAAATTGGAATGTCAACTGACTCAAGGATACTTGTTAGGTTCGAACCGCGGTTTAGGATAATTATTGCAATGAAAAGAGTTACTCTACTTATAGATACATCGTTATCAATTTAATCAATTTTTGTTGGCGCTTTTAACGACTGTTCTCGTATAATAATAACATTATCGGGAAATAAGACTAATAGAAAAGTTTAAAAAGACCAATTTTGACAACCCGCGTGGCGGAACGGTCATCATACCCGTCTGACGCACAGAGGGTCTCGGGTTCGATCCCGGGCCAGACAAAATAATGAATTTAGGTTTCTGTTTCTTGGGGTGTTTATTTTTGTTTCTGTGTGTTTCCATAGCACCCACGATACAGTACCCACGATACAGGGTAGAAAGCGTTTTTGTTGCACTTAAGTTTTTGTCGGATTATTAAAGTAGAAAATGAGTTTATGGATGGATGAAACATGTCGGTGGATTATAGGATAAAAATCTGACGAGATATAAGTTAAACTGTAGCTTATAGATCGAAGTTAAGATCAAAGTGCGCGCGCCCTTGGCCTGATCTTGGTCGTGCGACCCGCGTGAAGGCGTCATGATTGCATTTATCATTCCACTCCTAACGTTTATATTTTATATCGAACATTGGTTCAAGATAAATATGTTTTTATTTTTATATTACATTGGACACATGACTGTATTAGACTTTTAAATGTATGTACGAGTAAACATGACCCATAAGCTTATTTTCTTTCAGCAATTTAAATAAATGCAATTAGGCAGAAATTCATACAAAATTGAACTTAAAAATGACATGGAGTTACTTTAATGATATTTTAATCGAAGTTACAACAAGGCAAGCCATGCTCCTAAATATTTCAACACTGAAAACTAAAGACAGACAAATAGTAAACACACATTATGGAGGTTTAGCGTTTAGTTTTATGAGATATTCATTATATTAAGTTAAAAGACTGAAAAAAAATACAAACATAATTTTGGTGATGTTTATTTTTTTTATTATTTTAAATTGCATGCATCTGAAACCGGCTTCACGTAAGACTCTATGGAGTTGGTAACAGTACCCTTACCATGAGTTTTTACGTTTTGAGAAATGTGATTGTTTTGGTATTTGTTTACGTATTTGCCCATACAATTTCCAATCAGCGCCCCTCGCGGATTATAACAGAACTTGGAAATTGTCTTGGATTGTCTTGGACTTGCCAATACGTAAACAAATACCAAAACAGTCATATTTGTCAAAACGTAAAAACTCATGGTAAGGGTATGACTCAGATGACGATGGGCGGAAATTACCACTTACCATCAGGTTAACAGCACGTTCGTTGTTTCAATCTTATAAAATACACTTTGCCTGATTTCATGGTGATATAATGGCGAAAGCAATGCCGGATATACATCAAGGAATTTCCCATTACATTAATATTTACGTACACGTTATCAATAGCTGCAAATTGTTACCTAAAGTGACCCGACAGATTAATTAACTCTGATTTGTAATGACTTGATAAGTGCAAGTGGTGTGACTCGTATTTAAACAGATCACCATCTCTCGACCTTCAGTCGTCATTAAGAGTTTGCAAGAGCTGTATAGCTCTATATAGCTTAATCGACTCTAACAAGTTTTATTAAAATATTTTATTCGAAAAAAATATGAATTGTTTCTAAATTCTAAATCTGCGATATTGTAACAAAAGTATACATATTTTTAAACTGTGATATATTGATCTCTGTATTTGAAAATGGAATTTATCTCCCGGAAAGCTAAGTCAAACAGTAATATTGACGCACGTCAGATGAATGGCGCGGTTGACGTTCACAGCCTCAAGCATAAGCGGTAAGTTTACTACATTATTTTCAATATTTTAAGATAATTTAAATAATTTCTAAAGCCGCTGAGTCTAACCAAAATTTCGAAAAATTGCATTGAGTTATCATTTTTTTCCTTACGAAGTAAACCATCTCTTTATATTGTGCTGTCATTCACTTTCTGCCATTCACTTGGAATATAAAAATGTGTAGATCATAGATTAGTAAAGATTACTCACTCCTAACTAGAAAATGTACCCAGTTTTGAGAATTGAAATAGTTACGTAAAAAAGTTTTGCCACGTCTACGTGATAAAATATCCCTAAAATATTTGAAATAATTATTTATTTACTATGTACATTCATGTAAATTATTATTATGTATTATGTATTAGTTATTATTATGTATTAGTTATTTATTCGTAAATTTTCTCTAAAAATGTTTTTATTTGTCAAGAATTCAAAAAAAGAACTTACGATAATAAGCCATTTGTGGCTTCATTCAATTTCAAGGCGGCAAAGTATCTTTACTAATCTATGGTGTAGATATAGCTTTCAATTCAAAGTGTGAACAGACTATTATTAATAAGTATCCGTCGCTCGATTGAAAACTGTTTTATTTCCCACTTACGAGATAGCTAGTAAAAATGTATATATATTTTTTTAAACCCGTAGCATATTTTTTTCTGAAAGTTTATTAACTAAGTAAAAATGGTATGTCAGGTACATACTTTTTAATGCGATCTCTTAAATAAATCTCTGATTTTATAGGCTTCCTGGAAGCAGTCGCTACTGCTGTCTTTAACACCAAGATTAAGTGGTATTTTTCCTTATACCTATTTATATCACGAATTTCATGTAGTAGTTTAGATTATGTGTCAATAGACTTTATTTATTATTTTCAGTCATCTAGTGCTAGGTGGGTAGATTTTCGAGGGAGTTAAATTTATATTTGCAACAAATTATTGCGTAAGTAGTAATGTACCTACTAAAGTAAGTTTTGTGTGCGCAGTTGTCTTCTTATTTAAAGTCCAGCCTAGTCTTTACATTATGTTTGTCAATACCATTTTTTTAAACTACACATTTATATCGATTCCAGGAAAATATTCTCTAAACTACTCCGTATCTCGTGTGATCTCAAGCGGAGAACTCGTACTATATAAGTGTTGTTAACATATATAGCCGTTGGAGAGTCGATTGTCCGCTTGAACTATATCATAAATGCGTTGTGATCCTTAACGATTTAACACTAACGTCTCATGCCATAGCCTATTAAATCAGAAAACAGAAGCGCTTCCCTGTTGTCATAAAGCCGGAAATATTTGGCGATAGTGTTCATATTTTCGAACGACGAGTTCCATATAATCAAAAGCTGAATGTCCAATCTCTGTTTCCAGAGATAAGTATGGATTGTAGCTGCGAACCAAGTGGCCGGTGTCCCGTGCGCGCTCTGCTCTCGCGTAGGTATGCCGTATTGCCGTAGACCGCCGTAGCCCGTAGTCATCGTAGCGCGTAGGTTGTACCCAAAATGTAGCAAAAATGTTGTACAAACTCTCGGGAACGTTCCAGAACAATCCATACTTATTTTATATTTTTTAAGTGTTTAATGGCAATCCTGTTTTAATATTAATCGCGGTCAAAATTTGGTACTAAAGTACGTAATAAGTTTTTTAAGACGATATTGTTATTTGTTATAATTCAATAAAATCTTTAGATAATTTAGAATCATGGTAGTTAAATAATTATTGTACGTTTTTTTAAATAATATATCTAATATTTTTATAATATTGCACCTTCGATCACTTATAAGAACTAGATACACAATCAGCGACAACAAAATGCCGCGACGAAAAGGGCACCCAAATAGACATTTGGGTGCGCTTTTAGGTTAGGTCAAAATGTATAAACCATTTAAATTGTAAAGTCTGTTACTAAACGTACAATTCTTACTATTGCATGCCCACTTGACTTGTTCGGGTAACATGTTGACTCTGTTCTAACTTGAATGGAGACGCTATTGTTTTATATTTTTTTATTTAATTTAATTATTTTTTTTCTTTTTTTTGTTATATAAAAACATTTGTTTTGTATAATAATTAAACATATGCCCGTATTACCTAAAAGGTTAGGCAATGAGTAAATAGTAAATGAGTGAAATTAAATTATTAAGTAAATTATTATTTAATATATTTTATGAGGTCTTTTCATCCAACTGCCGCGGCAATAGTCATAGAATTATTATAATAAAGTCTATTGACTAACGATACACTAAAATAAGATTGCTTAACATAGCCAAAAAAGATACGGAAAAAAAATAAAAATCCATCGAAAGGACTGTTTTCCAATAAACTCACTTTATTCAAGGGAATTAATGGCACCCTGTTGATTCCGTACTTTTATTTTTACTCGACTGCCAAGGAAGGGTTATGTTTTTTGCACGTATCTTGTATGTATCTTTATAAGAAGACTTTAGCTGCACTGCATTTTATTCCCTCGGATCTAACATACGGCTGGGTGAATTTCGACAGTTAAGGTGTCATTATATTCGTCTCAAATATCCAAATGTCCTTAGATAGGTGTTGGAAAAAAATCTAAATTTAAGAA
Source organism: Epargyreus clarus (assembly GCF_041222505.1). Lineage (NCBI taxonomy): Eukaryota > Metazoa > Arthropoda > Insecta > Lepidoptera > Hesperiidae > Epargyreus > Epargyreus clarus. Next base: position 12,300,395 of record NW_027332213.1, read on the forward strand.
AAAATATACAACGGATTTCTGTCACTACAAAGTAAGCAAGTAATTTAATTAAAAAATCAAAATCCCGACTGGCTAAAACTACTACTACTACTACTATAAAGACTGAAGTAGAATTTTCAAAAACAGTGAAATAGGCGTTTCATTATTTTTATCAAGAAAGCCAAATAAAAGTTTCATAATACTCGTAGGTATCTGCTTCAAAAACAAAATGTTCAAACAATATTATCCTATTTTATTCTCGTAGTGCTCATTCACGCTATATAAAGAACCTATGTGTAAAATTCCAGCACGCTAAAGATCCGCGGTTTCCCTTTACGTTGGTGTCTGGCGCAGCAACTTACGCATTTAGTCAGACAGTCACCTCGATGTGTTATATACAGGGTGAATTTTTAAAACGGGCCTTCAGGGCCAAATCCGAAACTATAAGGATTAGCGAAAAATGCTGAAAGGAGTTACGAGGCCGATTTTGATAAAAACTAAAACTACATCATTAGTTTTTTAAAATATCTTTTTCCCTAGCCGGGAATCGAACGAGTTCATTTTGAAAAAAAATACACCCTCTATATTATTCCACTATCTGTTAGTGTCGCTTATAAGGATCAAATTCTGGGAAGTAATGTTATGTGACAAATCAAAGGAAAAGGAAAATTTTGAAGAAAATACATATTTTTCCATACATTGCTATACTAATCCTTAAGGATTATACATAACAAATGATTTATGTGTAATTCTTTAGAAACATACGTAAGTCATACCATTGAAGAATTTGTTGGTTAATCAACTAATTATTCGATGTTATAACCGTGACATACGGCTTAGTATGAGAAAGTAATAGTTTGGCAAGTAAATTACCGCCGTTTTTAGGATTTATTTTTTTAATAAAAATAGATAAGTGATTAAATAGTAAATTGTTATTGTTTGTTGTTTATAACTACGTTTCAACAGTAAGTATAATTTTCTATATCTCTTTGTTTAGTTATCACTCGGATTTGACTCGAAAAAGACATTCTCGCAAATTGTCAATTTTACATCTGTATTAAACGAAACTCCGCCCATAGCAAGTTAAATCTATTATAATGGTCCTAAAAGTAACCTTAACTAAGTCGGACATAAAAATATAAATTGTTGAAGAACAAAACGTCCATTTCGAATGATTTGAAACATTGAGCCAAAAAATTGTTAATACCCGAAATGTTTAATTTGATGAATGGGGGAAACTTAACTGCCAAATTAATATAAAAAATATGTATTTTTTTAAAATTGAGGCTTTTCCTTAAGTTTGTCATTTATCATTACTTCCCAGATTTTGATCCTTATAAGCAACACTATCAGATAGTGGAATAATATAGACGGTGTAATTTTTTTCAAAATGAACTCGTTCGATTCCCGCCTAGGGAAAAAGTTATTTTAAAAAAGTAATAATGCAGTTTTTGTTTTTATCAAAATCGGCCTCGTAACTCCTTTCAGCATTTTTCGCTAATCCTTATAGTTTCGGATTTGGCCCTGAAGGCCCGTTTTAAAAATTCACCCTGTATATATATGTATACATCATATAATATGTGTGTAATCTCCTTTTAATTTCCTTTATTATGATACCCCACTCCATAGGTTTGGTTAACTTTTTTTGAAATATTACTATTTCGCGCCAAAAATCCGCCATTTTGATTTTTTTCTAACACCTATCTAAGGACACTCGGGTCATTGAGACGAATATAATGACACCTTACTTGTCGACATTCATCCAGCCGATCAAATAAATAAAGACAAACATACAAGATACGCGCGAAAAACATAACCCTTCCTTGGCAGTCGCGTAAAAATAATTGAAATAAATGTTGGTTTACTACATATTTCTTTAGTCGGCGGCAATATATTTCGTTGGGTAACGGCGTAAACAGCTTGTTGATTATTTAATTAAATTACTTGTATTTGGTTATATTTTAATTTTAAACTTATATTTGCATTATAATAAATTGTGTCTTCACATTACTTTCATTGATAAATTATTATTATGTTCATTAAAATTAATTACTTCGACCTAATAAATATTTATAATAGCCGTATAAAGTAATAACAGTTCGTCTCCACTAATTCCTTGTCCAAGTGACACCAAGTGACAAACCTGTCAAAGTGATAGCTTATGACAGCTAGCTTATGTCGTAAAAATTTTTTGCTTTTGGTAAGCAGTTTTTGAAAAACACCATTAAATAATAGTGATAAGGTTGATTTTGCATTAATTTTAGATTATGTCGCTTAGAATTTTATAAACACGTTTGACGCCACTTTTTAAGTTCATTTTTGTATGGGATTGTGTATCTAGTTCTTATTAGTGATCGAAGTATTGCACTAATTGTGGTGCGGCCTACGCACTTGATTATTGACCCCTTCCTATTACGTTCCTACATAAATGCGGTTATTCGTATTTTATCAACAGGAAAGTACATGAACTGATATGCAATAATAGTAAATTAATTAAATAAATGATACGATGAAATGGAATCAGTTCACCGCAAGCTTTTTGGATTTTTATTTATTAGACTGTAAGATGGGGTCAACGCCATCTGTTATCGAGCGGCCGTAACCGCGCTCTGTGGTTCGTATCTGTGTTATCGCTGAAAAATTTTCCTGTTTTCCCAGGAGCGAGACCGCGATGAGCCCAGCGCCCCCCTCGCAGCGCGACATAAGTAGCGCACCGTACGCCGTCGCTAAACAGTCGCTCGCCGCCAGTGGAGGAAACAGTGCGCCCGACAACATGGAACGTGATCGTATCGGAATGTGGGGCTCCGGGGACGGAACCTCCAACAGCCGTCTCTCGGGACTCGACCGCCTGAAACACCCCGGACTCAACAAGGTTAGTGGGACGATCGACGCAATATGCACCGTCTCAGATCGATGACCGCACGTAATTCGGTTAGGTCATGGTTTCACGACTTGCCGAGCGGAAGTGCTCGTTGTTACCACAAATCGTGTCACCTGGACGCACTACGAATTACTCTCACTTATGACTGTCATTTCTACAGTGATGACTTTACAATTTTATGCAGATCGTGAATGACAATGCTAATGTTTTGAACTTTATGCGCCGCGACAAAGTTCACGCGTTGGGGGATTTGAACCGATGTCAACAAACTTTTTGTTCCTCGTATTTTTGACACTGATTTGTTTGTGACGTTGTTCAAGGCCGCCTCGTGCATACAATAACTGAATAACGGCTACCTTTCACGCAAACCTAACTATTTTTTCCGGTATAGTTTAAAGTAACTGGATTATATTGTTTTATTTTCGTAACGAGTTAATTTACACAAATTTAATGAATGTTCAAGTATGCGAACAATGTAATCGAACCGGCGATATCTTGTAGTGTATGTAGTACTTACTTGTAGGTATATAGAAATACTAAGAAATAAACCTGACTCGGTAAATCGATAAGCCTGTGGTTATGTTTACGCTCCCTTTGACGAGTCTCCATGGAAATGTGTATTGTCTCGTACATGGCAGGGGTCCAAAGAGGGTTGTACTCGCTTCTCGAACAAAAAGTCAGCAGGAGTGCCACTCCCTTCCGAACAACTCGCAAACAATAATTTCGATTCAACGAAATGGATAAAATAAGAAATACTTTTAATATAATTCTACGTATTAACGAATTCTTTATATACTTAATATATTAATAATTGACTGTTTACCTTGATTATTTTTTTAATACGGATATTTTTTAAAACAAAATTATTGTCATTGTCGCGGTAAAAGGAAAAATTATGTAATTACATTGCGGAAATATACAAATTAAACATACCATATATTACCAATTTGCTTAAGCTGGTTTGAATTGTATCTTATTTATTACATAAGAGCATGACAGTCTTAGTAGCCCCGATCCTGATACGTATGAGTATTATAGTATTTTTTTTTTTTTTTATAATATAGGAGTAGCAGACGAGCATGCAGTCCACCTGATGGTAAGTGGCTACTGCCGCCCATGGACATTTGTAATCAACCCCAGATAGGATTAGATATTCCTACCTGAGGTCGGCCACAGATGCGCCGCTACCCTTGAGGACTAAGCTGGAACGCCTCCGAAAAGTCTGTCTCCCTTACCACACCCTTCAAACTGGAACACAGCAGCGCCTAACACTGCTGTTATTAGGTAGAAATAGGTGTGGCGGTGGTGCCGCCGGAGTCGAACCGCAAAGGGTTCTACCACCTTTATAAGTATATAATAAATAATAGTTTTATTATGGCCTGATGGTTACAATATTAATCAACTATGATCATCCATATTATATTGATATCATTACCAACCTATTACGGCGTCAATACAAGGATTACGTTATTTTTCAAAATTAGTTAAAAGTGTAAGAACACGATTAATCACATTAACCAAGAGGGTAGATTTTACATTTTATTGAGAACTTTACGGTAAACTCTTAGGCATATACAGAATTCTCACAGTTCAAACACTTATTCATTACCTTCTAGCGGTTGTAACTTTGAAAATGTGTAGACTTGGGGGAAAAGAACCTTCAGTGAGGTGTCGAATCATAAAATGGAGCTCTCAAGTGTATGTGTAAAAGAATATAAAATTTAAACACTTAACATGTAATTATTACTATACATTTTTATATTAAAAGTGATAAATCATTATACTAGCTTTTACCAGTCACGTCTAATTATAAAATCGATACTGTTGATAAAACACTTAGCACTACACAATACACATGTTGTTATAAATGTGTATTGCCCTTTGCCTTTGCCCTTGAAATAAAAATACTAATTTCTTTATATGCATTTTATAAAGATAATACATGGTTTTATTAACATGACGTTTTTACTCTCAGTAGGTATAACGTTTTTGTAAAGAACATATTGATTATGTGGACTCGGACTTGAAGACATCTTGCAAAAAAATAATAAAAGAAAATTTATTTACAATTTCGAGCTATTTTTTATCGATAACTTTGTTATTTTCGGTGCTTCTTCTTAGTAACTTTTTGTCGTAAAGTTATAGAAGTTTTAAGTAATTCAATGTATTACGATGGTTATTTTTTCAAATTTTCTGTGCGATGAACAGTTCGTCTGTTCGAACATTTTCATTAAAACTCTGGAATAAAAAATACGAAATATAAATTTCCATTGTCTCAAGGCTGCATTAGCAATTTATTAGCTACTAGCTTTCTGTAAGATATAACGGGCCATCTTTCATAATAATGATCAAAATCATAAATCCTGAAATTCCTTTTGAAGATAGAACACAAAGGGTTTCTTGCTAAATTAATTATTAATTGTTACATTAAGCGTTCGCTTCTTCCTTAGGATCTTTAATATTTCCAATTGTGTTAAAAGTTATGAAAGATATGAATCGAGCTCCTCTAATATTTCAAGTTTAGAATTTAAACTTTGAAATTTTAAACTTTTTCTGAAGGTGGTAGAACCCTTTACGGTTCGACTCCGGCGGCACCACTGCCACTTCTATTTCTACCTAATAACAGCCGTGTTAGGCGCTGCTGTGTTCCATTTTGAAAGATGTGGTAAGGGAGACAGACTCTTCCGAGGCGTTCCAGCTTAGTCCTTAGGGGTAGCAACGCATCTGTGCCCGACCTCAGGTAGGAATATCTAAGCCTATCTGGGGTTAATTACAGATGTCGACGGGCGGCAGTAGCCACTTACCATCGGGTGGACTGTATGCTCGTCTGCTACTTCTGTATTATAAAAAAAAACGACATAAAAAATGGCACATAAACCTAGAGACTTGAATGTTCTGGAATAAGTGACATGACTCGAGGAATATTTAAGAAATAAGGAGAATTATTTTTGTTACATAAATGAAGTATTTTCCCGAGCTTTTTCATACAATATGAATATTAATGTTTACCGACTGTTACGTTCAAGGTATAGTTCTTAATTATAACTTATTTGTCCTTATAGACTTGTCCTACATTACGTATTTATGACATAATTATATAATAATAATAGCGGTAAGGCGTTATAATTGACATGGTGGACGTCATTCCTTGTGGGAAAGAACGCACGTTTTTATTCACATGTGCTATTAGTTGACTAGACATAATACTTGACAGTCTTTAAGATTGCTAGCTCTACATTATCTTTTATAGAACCTCATTACACTATATTTAAAAGGTGACAGAGCTAGCAGGTGTAGCCCTGAAAGTACAACTGGCACACAAATTTGTAGTGGAAAAACTCTTGCGTCTGTATATGACGGCTGATTTACATATCAGGCGACCATATTAATCCTAGGGAGAACCAACGCATCTGTGATCAACTCGAGATAGAACTTACTCTATATGGAATACTACCATCTCACTATACCGATATTAACTAACTATATGTGTGGTAGAACCCTTTGTTCGACTCCGGCGGCACCACGGCCACACCTATTTCTATCTAATAACAGCAGTGTTAGGCGCTGCTGTGTTCCAGTTTGAAGGGTGTGGTAAGGGAGACAGACTTTTCCGAGGCGTTCCAGCTTAGTCCTTAGGGGTAGCGGCGCATCTGTGGCCGACCTCAGGTGGGTCGATATCTGGTCGTATCTGGGGTTGATTACAGATGTCCATGGGCGGCAGTAGCCACTTACCATCAGGTGGACTGTATGCTCGTCTGCTACTTCTATATTATAAAATAAAAAAAAAAACTAATTTACTCCCTTTAATTCAATCTTAACATATTTTTGCCTATGCTAATGCCTAAAATTAGAGCAGTTGCAGACGAACTGAGAAGAACAATATTCAATCGAAGCATTATTCATCTATTTCTAAGTGCGGTAGGGATTGCGACTGGTTGAAGAGTACTAATGGCGTCATTAGTCACACTTCAGACTAGCACGTAGACATTGTAGAAGGCTTTGGGGAGATAAATTACTACTCGCGTGGAAGTTGTCAGGACGGCTTAACATCGATCGTCGCATAAGCTCGTCGATGTAGTTCGAAAGGATTATTACTAACTTTAGTTTGTTACGAGGACAAGTTATTGGAGTATCAGCCATATGATAGACATAAGTGAAATTAATCATTGAGAACGTAGCCATAGATTAAAACTTTGAAAGGATTATTACTAGCTTTAGTTTGCAAATATGGTGCGTACTCATTCATGTGTGTGAGCCATTTACCTTAGACTTATAAGAGAATTAAAATCTGAATGGTGTCTCATATATAGCATTTAATGTTCGTAGTTGGTGCATTAGATTTGTAGAGTAAGTTGTCGCATATATGTTTGTATTTGTATATTGTTTTGTTTGTATGTTTTTTTTTATATTTTTTGTACTAACATAGGATAAGTTACTCTGTACTAACACTATTTTATGGATCACGTGTGGTCTGAAATAATAATAATTATTATTATTATTATTATATATTATTAATTTAAAACCTAGTTTTATGCCAACCACTCATTTATCTTATAATCATTCAGTCATTACAATACTCTCTGTTTTTTTCTATCTTACCATTCTACTAGTAATGGTAATTAATTGTCCTAGTTCTATAAGAACCATCTAGACAGTTGAGTCATTCCAATACTCAGTTTTTTTTCTATTTTGCCCATTTTAGTAGTAATTGTAATAAATTATGTAGGTACTCCATCACGAGCCATATATCCAGTTGACAACGTGTTATCATCGTTATTAGGAAGCTTGAATATTAACGATATCGCATTTTTATATTAGTACTTTAAAATAATAAGTCACTCATTTGATTACTACAGTTCAAACATAGATGCAGTGGGGATGTCAAGTGGGGATGATATCATGGCGACGCTCGAGTTAACAGAGAGCGACATTCTGGTCGGATACTTCAGCAAGAACAGTTTAATAACGGGAATAGTTATAATACCTCTAATCACTAGTGTGTACCTACTTACGTGTAATTGTAATATCGTTACTCTGTACCGTATATGTGACAATATTTATACATGACTAGTAATGACTACCTTCAACAAGGCTTCGATCACAAACGTAAACCAATAAACTGCGGTAAACATATTGATTAGTCGCCCATGTTGGTATTGGTATAGCCGATGAAATCCGATACAGACTACAGGCTTGCTACATGTTACTTTGATTTATGATTATTAGCGAATGATGTAAGTTTAGTCAGTACATCACACACGGCCATAATTCATTGTACGAGTACATTTGAATAGTAATCAGTGCGAGTAGTGATTGCTTGTATGCAACTATTATGTAGATAGTGTAGTGTTAAGAATTTAGCTTATACACTGTTGGGTTTACATTCTGATTTGTCGCATTACAATTAATTATCACTTGCTACTATCAACCAAAATCCTCGTGGAAAAGCCAACATGCCTCAAAGTTCTGTTCTTTAACGATTTTTCTAACAGTTTGGTAGGGATTATGAAATAGACTATGGTCTATTAGTGGTCACTTACAGACATTGAGCGTGTCAGACTCGCGCCGTGTATTCTCCTTTCCAAAGTTTATATACGTAGATACTTTAAGGTTTTTCTCCATGGCAGGGAGAAAACCTAGTAGCTAAAAATGTTTTCTAAAAAAAGTCTAGTAACTAAAAAAGTCTTTAGTCACACACACACATATTTTGCGTCAGTTTAATAACCAAAACTTACCTATAAACTTGACATACATATTCTTAACACGGCACTGAAACAGAATAAATCTTATGTGTACATTTTCGGTACACCAGTACATTATACGAGTACCATTTTCAGTCTATTTCACGTGTCACGCGGTTTAGTGGCTCTGAGGGAAATGTGGATTAAGCTGAGAACGTGACGGGAATACTATACTGTACTGCTCAGCACTTACGACCACCTACGTTCATGTACTGCGAAGATTCGCGAATTGTGGGACATTTTGTTTGTGAGAGGATGTGATTTTTTCTCTGAATATAAAGATGTTCAAAGGTTGAATGGAACAATAGATTCAATAATAATAAAGTAACTATTTTTATATTATTATAGAGTATAGTCATATTATAACGTAAATCCACTACAAGACTGATAACAAATCGAAGCACTTTAATTCTGAATAATCTTAAAAATCTCGAAAAAAATCAAAGCGTAAGTAACTAAATAAAAAGGTCAGAATATCGCGCTAATTTGAATTCACAATTCCATATAAGCCGCAGAACAAACAGATTATGACATAATTGAAAAGGGCTGATACTCTAGGTCAAATCTACATAATACCTTCATATCCCTTGTCACCGAAATAGGATAATCGCGTGATATCACCCACTCGCTGGAGCAAAGCCGCCGTAACGTCTCTAGTGGCAATATTGCCGGCAATATAGAACAGAATGTCGCCCGTAACGGTTTGGGTTTAAAATTAGGGTATTTACACAGTAGCGATTTTAGTAATCGAAGTTAATATAAAAATATAAACAGTTATACTTCGATCCATTGTTTTTCCATAACATTTTTCGTTCACTGATTAAACGAATTGAATGGAGGGAACGAATGATGTTAAAGAAACACCTTCGTATTTAGTTTAAAAATATTATTGTACCTAACCCATGTTTTATAAATTGGCTGGCAAGCTCCTATCTCTTGGTGGTTTAAATGTGTTAGAACCTAGAGCAATGATGTTTTGTTTCTTTAGTTCGTTGGAGAATTGTTCATCTACACTAATATTATAAAGAGGAAAACTTTGTTTGTTTGTTTGATTGTAATGAATAGGCTCAAAAACTACTGGACCGATTTTAAAAATTCTTTCACCATTCGAAAGCTACATTACACGAGTAACATAGGCTATATTTTATATGAAATATATTTGATAAATAGATTGTGAGGCGGTACAATGTTTGCCGGGTCAGGTAGTTCGTAATAAAATAGCCCATGGACACAATACATAGTATTATTCCTAAGCGTAACGAAAAAATGGTTCACTACTTTATGTCCTTAATTAATAAATTATATTTGAGCCTATTCCTTTTTGAATGCGTTGATTTTAATGCTTTTTGAATGTTTGTTGAGTACACTTATCTAGACTAGTCTAGTTACTGCCAATGTTAGCCTAACTTATCTCATCGAGGTATACGTATTTATCGTGACGTATATTGTGTTATGATATAGTTTTGGATAAAGTCTATTGATATACAAGATAGGTAGAAACCTTTTTCTCTTGTGGTTGTCAACCGACTTTCTCTTTTCGTTTGATAGCTTCTTGACGTGTTTAGTGTTATCGATAAACAATTTTTATAAAATAATGATTATGGCCCAATTTCGAGCACTAGACGAACAATAGATTAACATATCTATGAGGTATCGTTGGATTCATCTAAATTGTGAGACTGTGACTAATGTACTTTCCTTTTCACTTAATTATTTTTAAGAAGTTGTTTACGAGTGTTATTATCAATTAAATTATTATGAAACTTGTAATTTAACATGGTCTCACGTTTTGCAATATTCACATGCCAAAATAACCCATGTGAAAGAAGGCTTACACAATCTGTTGCCATGGGAACCACATAAACAGAGTCGGTATTAAATTGGCGGTTTATCGTGATAGCATTAGTTCGATATATCCTCCGCACGTCGTCGTGTGTTCGCGTTAAACACATAAAAGTGATTACATCTCGGAATTGTGAATATTTGTATTAATATTTTAGAATTATTCGTTGATGGTAGTAATTCCCTTAGTGGTTTGAATTCGGCGGCTCCACCGCCACACCTACTTTTGCTTCGTAACAATGTTAAACGCTGCTGTGTTCTGGTTTGAAGGGTGTGGTAAGGGAGACACACTTTTCAGAGGTGTTTCAGCTTAGTGCTAAGGCGTAGCGGCGCATCTGTGGCCAACCTTAGGTAGGAAAATCTAATCCTACCTGGGGTTGTTTACAGATGTCCATGGGCGGCGTGACCACTTACCATCAGGTGGACTGCATGCTCGTCTGCTACTCTATATTATAGAAAAAATACCTATAAATATAAAACGTATTTTAAATGTGAACAAGAATGTAATGCATAAATATTTGTAGAAGACAAAGAGAATAACTGATACGCGAATACTAAAATCTCACGTTTCTTTTTAGCGGAAACAAATGTCTTTTTATATTATCTGTTGTATTTTTACCCGACTGCTAAGGAATGGTTAGAATATAAAGACTTTGTGTAGGTACCCTTACATAATGTTCTACATTTACAATAACTTAGCATAATTTATATAAAGCACATGGCTAAGTAAATACTTAAGTTATTATTGAAATATTACGTTAATATGACTTTTAATATATCATCATTCTCAGGGAGTACGTATGAAAATCGGAATCCACGTTTCTAGGGATCTTAACGTGTGTACTTAAGTAACTATGTACTCTAACACTTTTTGAGTCACAAAAGTACTCCGCGTAGACTGAAACAATAAATACTCAACTTTTCCCGAACTTGGTAACATGTTGTCGTGTATTTAGATGCAAACAAAAAGCAATAAGTGATGGTAGCTATATCTTTTAAATAAAATTCTCGTGTCGCAATGTTAGTTACCGTACTCCTCCGAAACTTTACCGATTTTCACCAAATTTTATATGCATATTCAGTAGGCCTGAGAATCGGCTACTATCTTTTTTCATATCCCTAAGTGATAAGGATTGTTCACCCTTAACATTTTTTTATTTATATGGAACACAACGATTTCTGGGTCAGCTAGTTTTAAAATAAGTAAATGGCCCAAGACCAAAAGACCAAATCGATTTACATATTATATGCGAGTTTTAAATAATCACCGGAAAAGCGGTTTAAATGTTCTCATACATTTTTTATTAAAATAATAGGATGAAGAGGTTGATTTAAAAAAATACTAAAATAAATACAATAATCATTCAAAGTCCTCGTACAATATAATAAGCTGAAGACTATTGTAGGTACAGGCCTGTATGAATAGTAGGAAGGTTACTTCTGTATAAAATATTATGTCAATCATGCGAATCACCTTGTCAGTATGTAGGTCTGTTTGGTGTCCTTTTCAATACCTCACAAACAGTAGGTAGGTACTTAATCGCATTATTAAAAGCTTTTATCTAACTTGATATGTTAGTATGTGGTATGTTTAGGTCGAATCTTATGAGTCCAAGTTGAACTAGTTAACGATATCTGATGGAGCTTCATAGTGTATGTTAAAATTGTCTCTGGTTGTGTCATAGATTAGTAAAGATTACTCACTCCTAACAAGAAAATGAACCCAGTTTTGAGAATTGAAATAGTTGCGTAAAAAAATTTTGCCACGTCTCCGTGCTAAAATGTCCCTAAAAATATTTGAAATAATTATTTATTTGTTATGTAAATTACGCAGTATTAGTTATTAATTCGTAAATTTTCTCTAAAAATGTTTTATTTGTCAAGAATTAAAAAAAGAACTTACTAATAAGCCGTTTGCGGCTTCATTCAATTTCAAGGCGGCGAAGTATCTTTACTAATCTATGGGTTGTGTTTAAAGTTTCTTTTTATAGACTATGAATAACTAATATAGTAATTTACCTAATTAAAATTATGTGAGAATTATTTTAGCATGTTAAGCTTTTTATTTTTTGAAGCGGGCTCTATAACAGTCAGACCCCTGTGTGTTCCAAGTTCGAGCCCCGAATAGACCTGAAAGATAGACACAGCTTCTTTTACTTCTTAATGTATTTACCAATGTATGAATGTGGAACCAAAGTAAGATGATGTATTGATGATTGATGTATTGATTTCTCTATCTGATGGACTAAATTTCGTCACTTGCTTAACGATTTGACTAATCTTATTATAGGAACCTTGGTACGACAGTTATAATATATGTATAATACGACCAAATAAGGAGAGATAAAAAATAGTGATACACGTACGGTGACAGCATGACATCACGTATAATCCGCCTATTCAGCTATTTCTAGGCATGTTGAACGTCGACATATCTATCGATTACGCTACTGCTTTCAAAGTAATTGCGAATAAAATTTTATGCCTCTATATGTATATTATCTTTTATTTAGCAGCATTATGTGATTATGCTATAGCTATTTAATAAACTAGCCACAAACATTTTCATAAAAAAATTAGTCATGTAATTTCCACAATGTAGACGAATCTAACGAAATATTTTATGTTAAGATCAATCATACAGCTTCAGTTGTAGGGCATGCTTAAGAATTAGATATGTATACATATTAAATACATACGCTTGAAAAAACAATTATCTTCCATTAAATTTCGAATAGTTAATTATAGTTATTTTTTTGGGCATTGTTTCAATATTTTCAGTTGACTTTTATTGAACGTTAATCTTGTTCTTTGTATGTTAATTTTCATTTTATATTTTTGCCCATCAACATCGGCGTATGAAAAAAGAAGAAAACACTCTACTTATATTGACATAAGTATAAAAATAGTATCATGTCAGTGTTGCATAATGTTTTCGTACAGTTACGTGTAACACATTACACAGTTGACAGAGCAGTACGAGGAAACGAGACGACTTAAAAGTGGTCGATGATTCATTAGAACTGCCGTAACAATTGATGTTGTGACCATTCATAATTCCGCACAATCATCCTATCGGGTTTTCTCCAAACATCAGTTAATATCAAGATACCAGGAAAGAAAGGAAAATCAAGTGTATTAATTTAAACTGTTAACGTTTAGGTTTTTCCAAAATAGAACAAGGTCAAATAGAAGACAGGCATTTAATATCGAATTCAAACTCCTAAAACGAGACATTCGCACGTTCCTACTTCTTACCTATACCTATATGGTAGTATTAAACTTATATGTGTATATCATTATATCGGGGTTTCTCTAAACACCAGTGAATAAAATGATACCAGGAAAGAAATAGCAGATATCAAATTGTTTGCCTTAGGGATTTCAAAATGTTAGTGTTAAAAATTTTACTCAAATATAACGATTGTTTACTTAGGTATACAGGGTGAATTTTTCAAATAGGCCTTCAGGGCCAAATCCGAAACTATAAGGATTAGCGAAAAATGCTGAAAGGAGTTACGAGGCTGATCTTGATAAAAACTAAAACTCCATCATTACTTTTCTAAAATATCTTTTTCCCTAGCCGGAATCGAACGAGTTCATTTTCCACTATCTGATAGTGTAGCTTATAAGTTTTGGATTTGGCCCTGAAGGCCTATTTAGAAAATTCACCCTGTGTATAAAACTTTATATATATCCCCCTCCCTTACCACCAGGAGAATTCTGTCCAAATTTTAAGAGAATCGGTATTATGGTAGATGCCAATTTCAGTTCAAGACGTTACGCTCAATGTCAAGAAATAATGATCTTGACTTATTTTATGACGTAATGCATTTCGCTTCCGGTCAATGCCAAAGCAATTAGATTGCACGGTGAATGATCGTAGTACAATCTGGTGGTGTTAATCATTGCAATATTTGGATCTTTTTTAGTGAGTTTAGTAGATTTATTCTTATTATTATTTAAAGGCGGTAGAACCCTTTGTGGTTCGACTCCGGCGGCACCATCGCCACACCTATTGTTCCTCATAACCGCAGCGTTAAGCGCTGCTGTATTCTGGTTTGAAGAGATTGGTAAGGGAGACATAATTTACCGAGCCGTTCCAGCTTAGTCCTCAGGGGTAGCGGCGCATCTGTGGCCGACCTCATGCAGGAATATCTAATCCTATCTGGGTCGATTACAGATGTCCATGGGCGGCAGTAGCCAATTACCATCAGACGGGCTGCATGCTCGTCTGCTACTCCTATATTATAAAAAATATCTAGCACCATACTTAAAAATGTCTGTTTAATTTGAAATAACTTCTTCTATAGTATATAGTATAGTCTGTATAGTATATATAGTATAGTCGTTCAAGCAGTAATGTTTTTATTTTTATATGATTGGCCTTAACGCTTAAATAATCGTGTGCTATTGTGCAATGGTACATGTTATCGTTGAAAAAAACAATTTCAATGCTAATCCTCAATGGTCCTCAATTCCTCATATATGTTAGCATATGTACCTAGATAGGTTTAGGTTTAAAATTTTGAAATATCCTATAGATACACAATTTGTTTTCAAACAAACATCGCCATCTTAATAATTCAGAAGTTGAAGAGTCACTTTGTGAATTTTAAATGAGTTATCTATCCTCCTTAATGAAACACGTCTTTTAATTTTTAAAACAAGTTTTATCTAAACTATTTAAGGTACATAGTAGCAAGCGTTTGAGCTATAACGCATGCCAAATAATGAGACACACATATATGCATAAAGTCAAAAAACGTAACCTTCCCGAGTCGGGTAAAAATAAGTATGAAATTTCGCAGTCAAACTAACTGTCCTAACCAATGATAACTCTTATGACATTTTGAACAAGTTTTATCCTTCTAGAGGTATACATTTCTCTACTAACGCTTTAAGCGACTGTCGGCTAAATTCGGATGACGGCTCCGACAGCTAATGTCATTAGAGAAGATTGGAATGTATCCTATCTGTATTAGCAACCGATACAATTCGCCGGTTAAGCGATCTGTCGCTTAAGGCAAGGTGAAGTAATTAATTGCTGGAACAGAGCAGATAGATTATTGCTATCGAGTAGTATCAAGTGCTTTGATTACTTTTAATTTGCACACGACATTAATAGCGAGGCCAGCCTTTATTTCGAGGTATGATATCATGATAAATATAACATCAGTTACATTCATCATTAACTCCACACTTTAACTTATGTGTCTACTCGTATATCTATGTACCTATTCCAAAAGTATGAGATCTCTGTATGTAACGTAAATAAAAATAAAACTGCTAAAAATAGTAGCGATATCATGTAAAAACGTATGTAGTTAGATACCTGTAAAATTTTCGTTCTAACGTAAATTACTTTTTTTCAATATATCTTGTAGCGTAATGCATAAATTTGCAGAAATATCATAAATTTGCATTTAAAATACAGTCGTTGAATTTGTTCCCTAAAATAGTAATAAAATAGCTTTACTTTTTTGCACACTTTACATTATCTCCATCTGTAATAACATACATTAGGTATGTATCCATACATTCTGGGTCACGTTAACGTATCGATCGAAGGACAACCAACGATGCAATGCATCTTCATAAATTTATAATACTAACATAACTTTACAGAGCTGCTTTCAGTAACTCGCCGACCGGAAAACTGTAACGGCACATAAAACACCAAGTTACTCCTTTAAGGATCTTTTAACGCTATAAAGAGCGTTATAAAAACTTTTCCGTTATAAAGTGAAGTGAAGAGTAAGTTACGATCATTAAAAGTGACGACAAAAGACTTAAGACATTATCAGTGTTTTAATTTTCCGTCACTGAAGCATAATATTGTCAGGAATTGATAACCTTTTCTTTACGTTCGAGTATAGCGCGGGAGTTATACGGTAATAACTTTTACGTTTGAAATTGGTTTACGGTGTGTGATAAAACTGAAGTGTTTGGAGCACGATGGAGCGAGATTGGTGGCAACTGACGCCACGGCGGGAGATGTACTCCGTGCCGGATTGCTTGGCAGCGCCCGACTCGCGGGTTTGTTTATATTTTAAACTATTTTTAGATGTGCACGTTTGATTAATGTATAAATAGGTTGGTATTGTATTTAATGTTATTATTCTGTTGCGTCGTTTTTGTTGTTATGCAACGATGTGATTATGAAACTGATGAGATTTTAAAGATTTTCCTACATAAATAGGGTTATTGTTTCTTATATCATATCTACCATTTTCCTCATTTTTTGATTACCTACTTTGAGATGTTTATCATCACAATTATTTTTAAAACATGTCAAACAACAAAATCCTAATTAAGAAATCCAACAGTGGAAGAGCGAGGCGTTCCTATCACAAGTGTCTCTGACTACTTACCAGGAAGCCCCGACTACTAGTTTTAAGGATTTTTCTTAGATAAATGCATTTTTATTTTATTTTATTTATGTAAATCTATGAGCTATTACTGGCACTTATTGAAGGCATTTATTTCTTTAATGGGTTTGGATTATTTTCTTCATATAAAATTGTTTTTATATTATTTTATTATAAAGACACATTTCATAGCCAATTGCATAAAATGACATAATGAATAATTCAGTACGTATTTATATGTTATTATTATGTCCATTATAAAAGTATAGTCCGCGTAAAACTGCTAGTCCGCTCTGAATATAGAAATAAAACGCATCTCCATAGCAAATTGTATGACTACACCTGCTCCCAACAACTTCAGAGCGGGCTAGCTAGCAGTTTGGCGCGAACTATTAGTACCTATATGTATTATGGTACTGCCAGTATATCAGAAGTTCCGCATTCTATTTCCGTTAGTTCCGCTGCACGTCAGTTGCAACTGACAGCTTTTACTTCGAACTAGTTCGCTCCCGTGGGAGTTGGGTAGTTTTCAATAATTACCCGCTGTTACTGCACTGTATGGTAGGTAGGAAATTAGTATTTCAAACACTTACAAAATTTTGGATAATCATGATATAACACAATAACAAGATAGTAGTAAATCTTCTTTAATGAGAAATCTGATATTTAACAGCAGTAAATACATATTACAAATATTTGAGCTATGGACAAATGTATTATTATTCTAAATTAATGATAAAGTCCATCCGGAGATTGAAGCTGGGAACGTCCAATAGCTATAGTAATATTATTAATACAATAAATAAAATAGGTATAAGCTACCTTTACCGGTTCTCCTAACTAAAAAACAGCAGATTAAATAGACTCCTGCGCGGCAAACTTGAATATGTATTTCTAATTCATCAACAAGCATTTATACGACAAATTAAAAACAAAACCGGGCATTATCATAAAATAACTGGGCCGAAACTCAATATACTCGTACAATGGCCGAGGTGACGTGCTCGGTATACGAATGGCGTTGATTTGCATAACATTGCGTCACAGACGAGCCTCCATTACCTTGCCTTATATTTTATTAACGTTAAACTTTACAGACTGACTTACCTTCACTTACTCTTATATATAAAATTATCGTGTCACAATGTTAGTTACCGTACTCCTCCGAAATGGCTTTACTGATTTTAACAAAATTTTATATGCATATTCATTAGGTCTGAGAATCGGCTACTATCTATTTTTTATACGCCTGAGTGAAAAGAGTTGTTCACCCTTAACATTTTTTTTTATTTATATGGCAACACAACGTTTGCCGAGTCAGCTAGTATTTAATAAAGTTATGAGATTTTTAAGGTGAGTTAGGCAGTAATAGGAGTAGATATAGGTCAGTAGTATTCATTTAAGAATCCCACATAACCCCGTGTAGCTCCCACGGCACTGGATACTTTAAAGACTTTCCCCTCGTAAACCAAATTAAAAAAATACTTCACTAGTAAGAATTTTATCTTTTCACTATAATGTTAATCTACTTGTAGTCCGCTTTCCGAACCTGTAATTTCTTTTAAGGCCATGTGCGAAGTGTTCCAGAGTAATTTTACTACCTTAAATTTACAAAAACCGACAATATACATAGATATGGTGTGTAAAGTCTACTAAACCGTATTTGGAACCTTTTGATTCTGACAAGAGACCCGTAGGCTAACGAACGTTAAATGTTTGTTTACGAATCAGCGCAAATTTTAGGCTTAGGTAAATTCATTACAGCACCTAACTCATCCTAATTCTGCGTAAACATTTTCACAATTTTCCCGAACGTTGAAAGCTTAATAAATACGTTTTACGTAACGAACCGAACGAGGCGAGGATTAAACGGGAATCAGATTTAACTTTACGTTAAAGCCGAGCGCTTGAGGCAATTTGCTCGCTGCTTGCTTGCTGAGGCAAAGCCGAATTCGAGAGTGCTCGAGAGTAGTTACTACCTACTTTATATGCTAAACGGTTCCGAGTTGCCGTCAGAGAGTCTTATCGAAACTCAATTGAATTATCTTTAGATTCGTTTTATTATTTTTCTTATATGTTATGTTTATATTAGGTTAAGGTTATATGGTAATTCGACTCATATTTCCGTTTCGAAAAGCCATCTTTGCGTAAAGGACAGTCAAATATGTTGCAGTAATTTTGGATATTATCTGGTTTAATTATTCGGTATCATAGTGGGCTTAGAAAATAAAAGTTATTTTGAAGGTGGTATAACCTTTGTGGTTCAACTCCGGCGGCACCACCGCAACACCTATCTGTCCTATTTCTGATTAATAACCACAAATACGATATATTTTTATTTAACATGAATTGCACATTTTACGCTTATAAAATTGTAGGCCAATAGGAAATAAATTATGAGTGATTAATTATCAGTACAGCGTTTAATATTGATCGAGAGAATGACGTAAACCAAGTCCCTTACCATGCGTTCGAGTCGCTCTTGTCTCGTAAAACTAATTACTCACTTGTTAGCAATGAGGCGTAACATAGTTTTTATTTCGTGTGCATTTCGTTCCTCACGACACGATTCAGAATAATCAATATGTTTCTATACACCTGGACGATCGAATCCTATACCGGGAAAATTATTTTTGAAAGTTTTTACATGACTATGATTGCGTAATTACTTTTTAAGTATATAAAATAATTGAAATAAGTAAATTACTATTTTCGATCTTCGAAAGAGCAACGAATGGGTTGGTTACGATGTTCGAGTCCAGTTAACTCGAACATCGTAGCTGGGCCAACGATGTCTAATATCATCCGATCCAAATCGTGTCGTAGTCGTGATCGTAAGCATGAAAGATTCCCGCTTAGTAAAAGGTCGTTTGGGAGCGGCCGCCTTCGCCGTGTCACGCAGCTGACTGTCAGCTGTTTTTGCTTCCGGAAGACTTCGCTCTCATTCTCACTATGACGTCACGTTGCACGATTATAATGTACTAAACCTTAGTAACTAAAGAGCTAGGACCTAGATGTTAGATATGTCTGCTGTATTAATATCTATATTATTATTATTGTTTTAATTATAAAGTACTACTAATAACTATCACAAATTTTAATTGCATTCTACAAAAAAATAACTTTTTAAAACACCTTATTTCGAAGTACGTATCTTCAGGTTAAACGGGTTTTAGTTGTCCTTTGTCAGTTGTAAATTATCTTTGCCTTGTAACATAAAATAATAGTATGTATACGAGGCTATTGTAATAAATATAAGAAAGGAATTTAAGACAAAAATAAGTTATCGTTATACAGAATTTATCATCTTTCCTTTTAATTTGCCAATAAATTCATCATAATTACTTATGTTCCGATTCAGTACCAGTGCTTGAAATTAGAATGAACTTGGTTGACTACACAGCTCAAACGCGGGTAGGCAGAGATTATATACTTATTTGGAATATTGTGAATATTTTTATCTTTTACCTTTTTACAAATGAAGAGATTAGATTTATTCTTATGTTGCTATTTCTCTAAACTTTAATAATTTTGAAATATCTGAGAAGCGACGTGTTCGCAAATTTTATTTTAGTTGAATTTTAATTTCTCGATCTTTATACTTCGGTATTGGACCCAATACCTATTAAATGTTAATAATATTCCCATTTCTTTGTCCTCAGGGCATGGCTTTCTCAATCGAGGAGCGTCAGGCGTTGGGCATCCACGGCCTGCTGCCCGCCAGGGTCAAGAGCCAGGAGGAGCAGGTCCAGCTGTGCAAGCTCTCCATCGACCGCTACGAGAACCCTCTCAACAAATACATCTATCTGATGGGACTGCTCGTGAGTACAACTCATTGATATGCTATCATCATTGTTAACTGTAATATTACTGTTCCGTAAGTACAATTAAAATGCTAACGTACGTCAACTTCAATTGTTCCCGTAGTTTCAACAGCATGAAGTACCTATTATAAACACAATTTATTTTATTAAGAAATAATAGTTAAATATTTATCATTCATTTAATATTTTTCTAGTTAACATGAGTTACATTTAGTTTAAAATATCTATGTTAAACAGAACTTATTAATATTTCTACTTTTATTTGTCTTAGCTTGTTGTGCGCGTTGGCTTTGCTATTAGCAATTCAAGCAACTATTTTGAATAAATAAATATTGGTAGACATTGTTGTCCTGTTATAATTATGTTATTCAAATAGACACATTTTATTGTCCCTATTACTTATACTATACTTAATAACAAGGAAGGAAAATTGCCCACAGTCCAATTAATATTAACATCTTAAATGTTAACTTAATGCGTTTCATAAATCACTGAATCACACTGGATATGGACCGATCATTTTTTTGCCAAATTTTAATTAATTACCACTTAGTATTAAACATCATGAGTCGAGATTATTTTTAACTATTGAGGAGCTCAAAATTAGAATCTTGCCTGTCATGCCGGATGATATCAACATAATATTATTATAACCTCCTAATTATACCTACCTTCGTGATATAATCACTTATTTGGTATCTTATTGATAATATCTACTTAAATTAAAATACTTTTTTGATTTATTTTGTTTATGATTATGACAATTTTTATTACGAATAAATATTATTTTTTATTTCTGTAATTCAAAATGAGCATAGCTTTTATATTGTAGTGTAATTTCAATATAAACATACATATCACAGATCCGTATATTCTCTACTTTTGTAGGTATTGTACCTAATAATAGAACCCACCTACCACACCTATATTCATTTTAAATCAGAGTATGTAGTTATGTCATGATCAACAATCTGTTATTGCATTTCTCGTATCATAAGTACAATAAATATTGCACATTATTTATTTTTAAATATTAAAGATAAGGTCGCGTATACATTTTTATTACTACTGTTATCAATCATGCGAGTATGAGTAATCGTAAAACATTGTCGGGTTTCGTTGTTTGTCAATATAATAATTTAATTGTCATACAATAATATGTAACGAGTCGGTATGATTATGTAAATTTATAATGAATTGTACAAGACTATTTATGTTACAAGATATGCAAATAATAATGTATCTAAGCGTTATTAACATATAAATAATAACATATTAATAATCATATTTTTAATTTTATAATATCTAGTCATATAGGGTAATATAGTAGCAGTCCAACTACAGTGAAATAACTATTACTTTTATATAACGAATTGGCGTTGGCGTGCTCACCCATGAACTTGTAATTAAATGTTACCTAAGAATATGAAATAACCTATATTTCTTTGTACAATCTACTCTACAGCGAGCTTCACTATTCATAACATTTTTTTTTCATAATAATTTGCCTCAACATTTTACATAACTAGGTAATCATTAAGAAAGTAATATAGACAGACACTTTTATACAATACCTAAGTTTTGGTGTCACGAATAAGTATAAATCAAGAAAAAGTGCAATTATTTCGACATCATATACCAACAATACCCACAGTTTTGCCATATGTCATAATACATGAAATTATCTCTATATGCCAGGACCGAAACGAGCATCTGTTCTACCGTTTCATCGGTGAGAACGTGGCCGAGATGATGCCGATTGTGTACACGCCGACCGTGGGGCTGGCGTGCCAGAAGTACGGGCTGGTGTACCGCCGCCCGCGCGGTCTCTTCATCACCATCCATGACAAGGGACACGTGTATGACATCCTGAAGAACTGGTGAGTAGCTTAAGATATGCTTTGAGGTTCTTTGATTACTGTAAAACAATTTGAAGATAGTAGAATACTATGTTGTATGGTTAGATTCTAATGGCACCCCTGCAAAACCTACTCGTATTTCGGTTCTACAAAAGGAGTGTGAAACTATTTAGTATCATACATTGAAGGGTGAGCGAAAGACACTTACACGAGTCTTTCTCACTTAGTTTTCTGGGCTAGTAACATATATATAGTCAACGATAAGTAGGATTCTTATTTGTTGTCAACTACATAAGACAATAGGCGGAAGAGATAACTTGCCATTACGTGTACCTACCTACTACGTATTCGATTTAACTTCTATTTCATAATAAGATCAGATCAATAAATATAATCTTCGTACCAATATCTACTCTTTATCTATAACAATGTAATATAATGAACAATAAAGATAAGAAATGTATACAAAAATCCATCTTATCGCTACGAAACGATTCCTTCGAGACAGCGATAAAATACAAAGATGGAAATCCCATAAAAATAAAATCGTGTACACATTAAACAATATTTTACTTTTTCTGTCAAAACGTGAAAAATAAAGTAAAATAACGTGGAATATAAAACAAAATGTAAGAGACAGCTTTGTAATGTTAACTATGGCAACTAAGAACATAGAGAGGTGTAATTATTTCAAAATTGATCGTTAGGCGTTCCTTCCACCCTTACATTTTATTATAGAGGCACTTATTTTTGCTCTCTTTTTAGTACTTTACTTTCCATCGAGAATAATTAGTAATTCTAGGTAGACCTGACTTTTTTATGCAGCATAATGATAACCAGCGACTTTGTAGAGCTTACTACCTAACAGCGGTGAAGTGTTACATTGTTCAGCGAAGAAAACATTTTACAAGATATTTCAACTTAATAAATGTAGACTTCGAACTTCGAATCATGAAACTGAGATATAGACTAGAGTTAGGACTACCTAATGATTTATTTACGGTCTGTGATATAAAAACGTCAGCTACACCCTACAGTGAGTACTTAAGTCTGTTACTTCAATTACATAATATAATGTATCTTGGCGGAGATTTTATTAAGCAGATTTTGGTTTTATAACTCAACTTTTATAAGCTTTTTATGCTCCTAAAACGTTTAAACACTAACAATATCTTGTCAATTATTGTTCGTTTGAAGATATACTAAAGTACCTAATACTGAATATGAAAATTATTAGTAACGTTTCATTCATCTAAAATAGTCAAGTCATTGAGTGACGTAGTCTCAACATACTATGAGTCTCCAGATGTTTTCCTTTCAACATTTTGTAATGACTCAATCTTTGCATTTAAAACTGACTAGCAAATTTCCTGATGAAAATGACCTTCATGTTATAATACCATACGTCGTCACGCGGATAAAATATTTAAAGAAAATATGTATGTACCTATGAGTTTTATTCGTTTTAGGATTTTTAAAAGATAATCGGGTTTTAATTTGTACGTACCTATAATTATTTCGAAAAATAATAAGAAAAAAAAGAAGTTTGCGATCTAGTTTGTTTATATACACATGCATGCAACTTATAAATTGATTTTTAAAACATATTCGGGTTTTAATATGTACGTATCTATTGCGAAAATAATAAGAAAAAATAAGTTTGTGATCTATTTTTGTTTCTAATATTGTAAGCAAATAGTAGTACCAGAATGTTTATATTTAAATACTTATGCAATTTATAAGTCACTTTACAATATTATAAATACTCATAGCTTACATCATTTGTGATGCAGTATTACTCGTATATCTATAACAACCACTGACTGACACATGATATTTTTCTATATCAACGCACTTGATGACCATATCGTGATTGCAACGATAATAATGTTACGTAAATGGGTATTCCACTTTACTTATCCAGATTATCAATATAAATCGTATTTGTAGTTAAATTTAAATAGTTTCTAGCTACTCGTAAGTACTTATCTTTTTTACAAGTGATGTTAGTAGCTGATATGTAGCTTAAGGATAGGCTCCACAGAATACCAGCGTTACAGGAGAACACGGTTACCTGAAACATTAAACATTTTGGTTTAAAATAGTTATTAAATTGTTTTGTTATTTTTTATACTTTGTGTTTTATTATTGTATTGTTATTTATTTTAATTTAAGTATCATTTACTCTTATAAGATAAATAACCGAATCATTACAAATTTATATAATAACAGAATAATAAAGTAGGTGTAAATTAATTTCATCTAATTTTAGTCGTCACAACTCAAACTTCCGTAGTCGTGAATGAAATGAGCTTGTAGTAGGTACTAAGAACATATATAGTGGCATTATTATAGTATTATCGTATATATTGATATTTTATATTTATTCATTGAGTATTAGAACGCTTAGGATTTTCAAAAATATTATAAAATAATATGATATTCATACACACAATAATTAATTCTTACCATAATAAAATGTAACCATTAATTTATCGCGCTATTTATAAAAAGACGGGATTTGCAAAAATCTGACGTACCTAACTCAAAGCAAGACTGACTATTGTAAAAATACAAAAATAGAAAAAAAGGTGACATAAATTATTATCAATAAGCAGCAAATATGTGATATGTACCTACTTTGATTGTAACATGAGTATATTTGTATTGTATATATTGAACTTGTTGCAATCAACCATTATCTGCCCAGGCCGGAGACGGACGTGCGCGCGATTGTGGTGACCGACGGCGAGCGTATCCTGGGTCTCGGGGATCTGGGTGCTTGCGGTATGGGCATCCCCGTGGGCAAGCTGGCCCTCTACACCGCACTCGCCGGCATCAAGCCGCACCAGTGTCTGCCCATCACACTGGGTAATGTATAACTATTGAATATTTCATACCTGACCCATCGGTTCTAATCGATCGTCGTATGTTGATTGGTGGTGCGTGATTTTAGTGTCATCTTACTTTAAATGTAATTGACTACGAGTATGCCATTTTCTCTAAGAAAAAAGTTTAAATAACTTATCTATTACTATTACCTACAAAGATAAACTCTATCATTAATTAGCACTTAAGAGAGCACTATTGGACACACTTCCCTTTCTCCTCTTTCTCAAGTTATTTAATATTTTGCCTACAGAAGTTCAACATTTTCCAATTTTTGCCAACTTCAAGTTACCTTCGATATTTGGCAAATATTTGACAGATTGATTATTAATAACATCCGTTAGTCGCGTCGTATGATAACTCTATGAGATGGAATGGATTCTATTTGAAGCCGTGAAACACGACTTAAAAGCATAACTGAATGAGACAATTTAATAATTCATCAGTATTTTTAAATGCTACGCTGAATGATCTTAACAATTTATATTTTTCACAGACGTCGGTACCAACACCCAGACGATGCTCGAGGACCCGCTGTACATCGGTCTGCGGCAGAAGCGCGTCCGCGGCGCCGAGTACGACGAGTTCGTCGACGAGTTCATGTGCGCGGTCGTGCGCCGCTTCGGACAGAACTGCCTCATACAGTTCGAGGACTTTGGCAACGCGAACGCCTTCCGTCTGCTCGAGAAGTACCGTGGCAGGTCAGTTGAGGATCTTACTCATTCTTAAATTATTTTCGAAATAGATTCATCCTAACTTTTAAGGATGAAATGCAGCGATGTAACGCCTGATATTTATGAAGATGATTACCTCTTCCCTTTACTAAAAGTAGGTATACGATCGGTTCTGTGCTTTATTAGTTTTTTTATCTTCTATTAAAATGTTTGTTTCTTATATTTTAATCTCCATTTTATTATTCCTGTTATAAACGTCAAGATTACGTAAAGTAGTTTGTCCATATCCAAGTTTATAACGTTGTATTAAAAAATATCTAATGAAATCATCACTTATCGCTTGTGAAACATTTGACCGTTTCGACTTAAAAACCAAGACCAATATCTTTTTTATTTCAGGTACTGCACATTTAACGATGACATTCAAGGAACAGCATCAGTTGCCGTGGCTGGCTTGCT
Organism: Epargyreus clarus; assembly: GCF_041222505.1. Lineage (NCBI taxonomy): Eukaryota > Metazoa > Arthropoda > Insecta > Lepidoptera > Hesperiidae > Epargyreus > Epargyreus clarus. Next base: position 12,326,914 of record NW_027332213.1, read on the forward strand.
TGCAAGTCTTCGCATTACCGGCAAGAAACTCTCCGAGAACGTCATCGTGTTCCAGGGAGCTGGTGAGGTAAGATATGTTTATAAATAAGATGGATTTATTATTAGCATCTTTTGTCATTTTTATAGAGCCATAAGAAGCCCATCTAAGTCGAAGAGTATTATGGGAGAGGCGCCTATGCTCAATAGTTGATACTAAACAGATGTTCTTAAGTAGGTAATCAAATAATTGTTTTCACGACACTAGTTATTCATTACTACACATATATGTGTTTTACCGGCCGATTGTGGTCCACGAAGTTATCTATTTACCTGCTACTGCCAAAGAATACGACGGAATAATACGAACGGTCTGTGTTTTTATCCAAAAATGTTATTAGATCTAGGTAAGGCAACAAAAACTTTAACATTATATTAAACTTTTTTTAACTCTCTAGGCCTCACTGGGTATCGCACAGCTGTGCGTGATGGCCATGAAGGCGGAAGGCACGTCGGACGCGGACGCGCGCTCTCGCATCTGGATGGTGGACTCCAAGGGGCTCATCGTGAAGAACCGCCCCGAGGGAGGCCTCAACGAGCACAAGGAGAAATTTGCGAAGGATTGCCCACCCATCCGCACCCTCACTGAAGTTGTCAGGACTGCTAAGCCTTCTGTGCTTATTGGTAAATAGTTTAAGTGTTTACTGAGACATCAAACAAATTTAGTTTAACATATTATATAACGTCAATGAATATCAACAACGTTTAATAGTTTTGCAGTTTGTTAGTTAATCTAATTATTATGCGAGAAGATTAGATGATAATGGCATTATACTGATAATTTCTATTAAGTTAACAGTAAGAGTGATAAGTTATAAATAGATAACTAACTTCTCCTACCTTATAGGTATGTTTATGGGGTTTGGTAGCATCTTATTATACCCTATTATTACCCATACCCTATTGCTCTTAAGACATTCCAATAAAAAACTTAATCCTCAGACATAATTAAGTTAGTTGGTGCTCCTGTTATAGTGGGATGTCAAATACTCAACGTATAGGACATAGGTGAATAACTGGTGTCATCAACCCATTACTGGCCAAGAGCGAATTGGCAGACTTTATATCCCGTTGACAACTTCTTTGAGAACTTTCTTTAATGCGTACAGGTTTCTTTGCAATGTATTGCTCTACCACATATGCTAGTGATAATAAATTTCTAACCCTTGAAATCTGCCATTTCCCAGGTGCGGCGGCGATCGGTGGTGCGTTCACATCCGAGATCCTGCAAATGATGGGCGAGTTCAACGCGCGGCCCGTCATCTTCGCGCTCTCCAACCCCACCAGCAAGGCCGAGTGCACCGCCGAGGAGGCCTACTCCAACACTGACGTATGTTATGACATATGATTATCCTATGTGCTTTGATTTCAAGCTCTCTTGACCCCCCCCCAAGCGCCCCCCCCCCTCTTAGCATATCTTTCCAGAAAAATTGTGCGAAGTAGCTAAGCCGTTTACGAGTTACGAGTTAATTGAAAGATATTTCGTTGAATGAAAATTAAACAATCTAATTGATGGATTTCCCTTTGAAGGTGCCCTTGTACTTTCTTCGTATTCAGTTTACACAGCGTACAATTACGCTATGTTTTAATAAATACCTAATTATAGAATATCAAACTATTTCGATGTGTTTAAAGCAAAATTGGATAGATAGACTATAATTAATGGACGTTTAAGAAGTTTGCAAGATTAAATTCGAAAAGTAGAAATATTATTTCCCATGATCTACTCTCCTATAAGTACCGTCATCTTCAACAATTCTCCATTAAGGAAGGAAATTTTGTTTACCTGTTTACTATTTATTATTTTTGTTAGTTATGTTTGTTTATAGTTATGATTCACAAGGATGTTTTGTTTGTCAGGAAAGAGCTGTATTCGCGTCAGGATCTCCGTTCCCGGATTACCGCACGAAGGACGGCAGGATCCTGAAGCCGGGACAGGGGAATAACGCTTACATCTTCCCTGGTCTCGCTCTGGGCATCATTTGCGCCGGTATCATCGATATCACTGAAGACTTCATGCTGTTGGCTGCTGAGGTTCGTATGCTTTTTAAATACAATGCCCTTAGATTGAAATGAATTTAATTTAATTTGAATTGAATTTATTCCGTCTAGCAGAAGAAAACAATCCTTATGCGATGATTTTATGCCATACTCAGACCTACTGTAAATGTAAAATAGGTATATTGGATTCAAAATTAGGTATACAATAGGTAGATAATATCTTTCATTTCAATTCAAATTCAATCAACAAAGTACATTTGTGGAGTATACACAACTTAAGCTAACTTAATTTTATTGCTCGACTACTTTGATAAATTTTATTATTGTATGAAGTTTTTTTGAATGTATTACTAATTTTTGTATTTTTTGTTATTATCAGGCTCTGGCGGAGATCGTGTCACAGGAAAATTTGGACCATGGCAGTTTGTACCCACCTCTTGAGGACATCCAGTACTGTTCGGTTAAGATTGCGAAGAAGGTCGTCGAGCATGCGTACAAGACAGGTATTTATCAGTTATATTCACAGTTTGACGACTCTTATTGTTTAATAAATTATTGAAATAAATGTAGGTACTTTATACTTATTTACCTATACCTACATACAATATTAAATGTAAATATTTGAATACTGGTTGTATCTAGTCTCTACAAGGTACGAGTACTTAAATGTTGCAATTTTGTACAAATCATATGTACCAGGAATTTATTGAGGTCATCACCTTAGAACACTTGGGTAAATGTGATTCGTTTTTAATAAATGCCATTCTATTATCCAAGCAACACATTATTTGTCATAAGTGGTACTGTAATTGCTAATTATTGACCATGAAACGTATTACCATTTACTATTCGCGTATAGCTGACACTCAACCGAGTTTAATTTAGTTTTTTTTTTTGCGTTCGGATTTTTGTTTGAATGTGTGATTTGTGTGTGTTGAAAACGTCACAGAAGGTAGAAATGAATCTAGTTTAGGGTTTGTGGGTGAAAAAAGCGCTATTTATTTATCTATGACTGGTTATTATCTACTTATTCATAATCTAGACTTGTTTGATATGATGAATCCTTCTTTCCAGGCAAGGCGTCGGTCCAGCCGCAGCCGCTGGACACGGAGGCGTTCATCCGCGCGCAGATGTACGACGTGTGCTACGGCGCCGCGCTGCCGCCGCGCTACGCCTGGCCGCGCGCCGCGCCGCCCGCCGGCCCGCGCGTCGACGTCATGTAGCCGACACGACGCGCTAGGACTCCGTGGATAACGTAACGCTCGTCCAGTATCCTTAGTATGAGGTTTACGTTTGACACCGTTTAGGCTTCGATCAACAATACCAACAATGGGCATGATGAGAAATTTTGAACTCCCCTTCTGTAATGTAGGTACATGTCTGCTAATTCCAAAAATCGTATTATTTCGGAAATAAATTCAGTATTAACGGAAATATTACCATTTTTAAAACAAATTTTGAATTAAGCGCGAAAACGCTCACGGGTGTCATGGCGTCCGCGAGTGACATCACGCTTCAATATCCCATAGAAAAGTTCAAGCAATACGGTGACACTCCAAAATATGATTTTCGCCCCAATTAGCGTTTTAGACAAAATGGCCGACTGCATTATTTTATACTTTGATTTTATTGAAAATATAATGAATCTTAAAGTTTTTATTAAAACTGGGCTATTTTTAGAAATGCTTTCAACATATTGTTTTTAAGTAAATCATTTATTCTTCGATTTTTTAATACTGTCATCATGCCCATTGGTATTGTTGATCGAAGCGTTTAGGTTTTCGCTCGTATAGCGCACCCGTGGATGATTACGGAACTAATATTACGCAGTATGAGTTTCGAAAATGGAACAAATAACGCTGTCACTGCGTAAATACATTTGTAAATGCATTGTATTATAATATTAAATGACGTTACAGTAGAATGTTGCCTTTTTTGTAACTCATACTGTGATATTTTAGTTCCGATAACATCGACGGAGGCGCTGAGCGAAAATGTAAACGATTTTTAAGCAAACGTAAAAACTCATACTAAGGGCACGGATGTACACTGCGCCTGCTGAGTCGTGGTCGGAATGTAACCGCCCTAATCCGCTATTTGATTTGTAAATTGTTAGTTTTCACGAAAATTAGGTCTGCCCAAACTCAGCAGGAATGCACAAAAGTGTAAACTGACCGACTATGACTTTGCGGATTAGCATTCTTTTTCGAATAAATATACCGTTAAATATGATATACTCGATAAATTATGTAATCGTGAAGACCGCAAACAATATACCTATCCCCCAAATTGCCTCAAAATCGTAGTCGATCAGTTCGTCCACTTTTTCCTTAATTTCCCACTTGCATTGCTTACATTCTGTGACAAAAAGGTGTTAAAGTGATTCAAAATTTTCAACTGAGCACAAAAGTGCACGAAATGATGTGTCCATTTATTTAAATTGTACTGTATTGTATGGCATAGAAATAAGTCGTTCATAATGGAAGCTTGCTTTTAGGACTTAATTTTAATAACATCGTATACACTTTTATAACCCTGCATGTAGGTGTATTTATGAGAAATAGAAACATAAAATATGGTTATTGCCCCTCGTAACCGAGGATGCATTGCACTAATGGTCTCAGTGACTGTGGTATAGGTGAGGCAAGGATAGACCCTTTGCTAATGATCGTCTAATGTCATACAGACAAGATTTATTTAGAACGAAGTAAAATATAAAAGAAAAATGAGAAAAACTATGGTCATTTAAATTGTTCAGTGGAATACCACGGTCGTTAAGATTGTTAAGTGGAATGCGGTAATAATCTAAGCTTATGTGATCACAAATGAATGTAATTTCTAATCAATGAGTAATCTCGTTAGATTTAATGTGTACTTAATTATACATATACTTGTCCATTTCGAGTCTTAGCGTTGTATTCGTGGATATTTAAAGTAAGGGCTATCGTTAAGTTGACTTGAGACCGAGGGACCGTTTACTGTTAAGTGACACTGGTACTGACTTTCCTATTTATTGAGGCTTGAGATGTGTTTTAATTGGACATTTTTTAACATAATAATATGTATCGCTTGCATTTGACATCTTAATATATGTAGTTGATTCCAGTTAAAAATCTATTCGTAAAAATAATTTCGTTTGTACTGAAAGTATTGTTCAAGTTGTTTTATCTTACCACGCAGTTATATACATACACATGTATGTTACACATTCCAAAAAATGAACAGAATAATATATACGTCTTAACCTAGTTTTATGTAAAATACCATCAAGAGTTCGATGTATTCTCTTAAAACGTGATATAAAACGTAGGTTTTAGTATATTTTCGCATTAAATGTATTCAAATATTATTATTATGGACCCAATTGTGATATGTCGGAATAATTCTAAATTATTTAACATCTTTAAGTGGCTGTTAAGTATGTACTTTTGTTACAATTTTGTTTTTACAATTCCTTATTTTTGTTTGTTTTTTATTTGAAGTCTATATTTTGTTAATGTTTTTTGTTTGACTAAATTTGCAGTTTTCTAATTTTCTTAATATTGATAAGTATGCAATATTTATGGAATTCAATAAATGTCTGAATGTGAGTCATCATTGTTTTTATTTATTCCAACTTTTTTTAATCAATATAACAAAAATCCAAAATGGTTTTAAATAAAAATTATGATATACAAAAATGAATTTGCAGTCCAGTGTCGCCATCTATTCCAACATCCATTTAAATGCTAACAACGCCATCTATTAATGGGTCACTGACATCGTAGTGTGACAATTTACTAGCCAACTTCGTGTGCTTTTCAATACGATATTACACAAGCTCAGGTACAAGGGTAACATAACTATAGACGAGGTCATTCTTCCAAAGATTCATATTAATATGCATCTCTCTCGCTCGTCCTAAGTGTGAGTGAGACGCCAATACAGAACTCAGTTGCTTCTATAGATATTTTGTATCTCACTCACACTCTAGCGTCTGAGTGAGACAAAATATTACGCAAATATGGAACGAAGTGCTATCTATTGACGAACGGAAGTAGTTTCAATATAATACGTTTCCTTTGGCAGAAAATTGAATTAGTACGCAGATAGCGCCATCTATTAGCGGGTCGCTGAAATAGTAGTGTGACAATTTACTTACTAGCCAACTTCATGCATTTCAATACGATATTACACAAGTTCAGGTACCAGGGTAACATAACTGTAGAGGAGGTTATTTTTCCAAAGAGATTCACATTATTATCTATTTCTCTCACACTAAACGTGTGCACTAAAGTGGGAGTGAGACGCAAATACAGATCACAGTTCCTTCTATTGATATTTTGTGTCTCACTCAGACGCTAACGTGTGTTAAAAATATTACGCAAATATAGAAAGAACTGCCATCTATTGATAAACGGAAGTAGTCTCAAAATATATACGTTTCCTCTGGCGGGAAATTCCATTAGATTTTTTTTCTGTAAACTACCATAAAAATGCATTTTTATACTCATTTAATTTATATGCCAGTTTATGAGGGTTACCAAGAATAAGCAGAAAATCTCTAGACTCCTTAAAATAAAAGGCAGTATTCAGACTGACAGTCTTTATTTCGAGTAGTAATTATTTATAAATACAAATTGAGAAGTACCGATTCACAACAAAATATTACCTAGATTACAATGTTCGACAAAATAATTATATCACTTATCACTTCACACACGTCGCGGCTCGTCGGAGCGGGCCCGGCCCTCAGCCGGGTCCGGCCGCGACGGGAGAGGCGCGCGGAGCAGGTCCGGGCGGGCACGGCTGGCCCTCGGGCAGGGCCGGCCCTCAGCCGGGTCCGGACGCGACAGGAGAGGCGCGCGGGCCAGGTCCGGCCCGAGGGCCAAGGCAGGACCGGCCCTCACTCGGGCCCGGGCGCGGCTGGCCCTCAGGCATGTCCGGCCCTCACCGAGGCCCGGCCGCGGCGGGAGAGGCGCGCGGGGCGGGGCACGGGCCTCACCTGCTGAGCGAGTGCGACCGCTCGCGGGACCCCGAACTCTCACCATTGCACCGGGCGCGGTCATTGCCTGCAATGCACGAAACAAATGAACTACGATGTTTTGAGTATTTAAAAATAGAACCGGTATAGTTTAACCGAGGTGGTACACGGCCGTATCTATTTGTAGAGTGAAGCAGTTCTTGCGTTGCAGTGGAAGGGTGCGAATGCCAGCTGACATTTTTACATAGGAGGCGGCTCAGTAGTCTTCAGGACTGACAATATGTTTCAGATAGAATTCCTGCTCTGTATGGAGTTTGTTACAGATGTCCATGTAAAGCAATGACCACCTACTTACTTTAAGTCTCATATAAAAGATGCCTATGTTTATCACATGATGAAATAAATTAATATAGTAGTATTTGAGTATATAATAATACACAATGTTACCTACAATTAATGGATTTGAAAGGATACAATTTTAATAACCACAATACGCTAAAGTCATTAAATGTGAATAGTTAAGATTATTACTTAATACATTTCTACGATAGAAGCAGGCAACATAATAGAGAACAAAGAAAATAATAGTTTCAAAATAATAAGCAAAAACTAATAGAAATTCAGCTGATTAAGTGGTCTTTGACAAATGAAAATTGCAAAAGAACCCCCTATATGTTGACACTCAAATAACATTAAAAAAATATACACATAATGTTAAAAACAACTGTGCTCAAAAATACTAAAGCCGAAATCAACATAAAAAAACGGTTAATGGACAAATCATAGAATCGAAAGCGCAACAATTATTGCACACTGACAACACAATTGAAATTATAACATCGTATATCATGTCATATACTATGTGTTCATAAACTTTACAAGAGAAATTAAACAAAACAAAGCAGTCATGAAGCGTCTAAACAACGACAAAAAGGCCTGACCTAAGAAACGACGGCCTTGTGAACTGGTGTCCTATAACAAAGAATTAGTATATCACATCACTGTAGCAACACACTGCTCAGGTATACAAATGGGTTGCTTAGCCCTTTTCCTGATACACGTATTTACAATGTAAGGATTGCAGGTTTAACCAAATGCAACTAGAAAACAATATGGAAAGTTGATATTAGAATATTTTGTGCCTTTATATTTCCAGTACTATTTTTATTCCGTCTGTTAGTGTTACGCTTAAATAAAAGACGGGTATTTATCATAAAAATTACTAAGATGACATAAAATTATGTAAGAGAACACGAGTAATATAACGTTACATATGAGTAACATAATAATGCAACAAATTATGTTTATAAAATTGTCCGTAATTTTTCACTGAGCTATCTATGACTATGTACGATAAGAGGTCGCGTTCCGATCCGGTAGTAGTTTAAGAAAATATTGTGACTGACAATTTGTAAGTGCCGCCGTTGGCCTATACAAAATAAATATATTTCATTTCATAAATATTTGGAACTTTCAACCCTGTGTTTTACTATGATAATTTATATAATATGCGAGCATGGTGATGGAGAAGGTTTGCCTAAAGTGAGTAGTCTCAGGTGTAGTTAATATCGCCGCTTCAATTAAAAACTACCACAAATCAAAATAACATTTTATACCGGAGAGCTAATAAAAAAAGTACTTATATAAAATTAATGTATAACACTTTAGTTTTTGAGATGTGGCGCTTTTGTACAAAAGAGACGTGCTTTCAGCTCGTTTGTCGACGCGCAACAAACAATATGACGGTTTAGATTATACTTCAAAAGTAACAGTTGCGTCGATTTTGTATCTCAGAATGCAAAATCAATGGAAGTCTGTTTCAAATACAAAAATATAAAGGCCTACGATTGCATTTTTGCCATAACAACATTTTTGATATTTTTTTTATATTTGTGGTACTTTTAAATTAACGCAGCGATGTGAATATGTAACGTTTCATTTCACTAAGTTAAACTGCACACATGGTACGCAGGTGTATGGTATGTAGGGAAAGTTTGCTTCACGTATCTATTCTCTAGTCCGGTGAGTACGTATATATATATCCTACGTCTGTTTCACTAAAACAATATTCGCGGGAGGGTTTTTATCCGTATCAGTTAGTCCTAAGTCTGTCTCACTAGGATAATGTTTGAGGTGTTGTTATCATTACCTAGTCTCTGGTGCGGCGCCAACTTGGTGAAGAAGGGGTGTTTGAGCGCGTCGCGCAGCGTGATGCGCTGCGACGGCTCGTACTCCAGCATGCGCGCGATCAGGTCGAACAGCTGCCGGTGCTCCTCGCTGTTGCTCTGGAGGTACTTCTGTTGGGGGGAACAACCATCATTGATTAGGTTTTGGATTTATTACAAACACAGAAATACATTTCAATTTGCTTAACATACTTTACAAAATAATATAACAGTGTAATAATAGAAATAGTAAACTTTATTTTTTAACGAAATTACAATTTTGTAAAAACGAGTTTATATAGACTATCTGTTGCAGAAAAATAGAAAACAAAAATACATTGAGAACAGAAATCAAAATCCATCTTTTGAATATCTGGCTGGCCACGGATTGGAGCCCGGAACATTCAACATGTCAAACCAGATTGTCGATCATACAATTATTAATATAAAGTTGATTAACCCTACCAGTTATTTTATATTAAAATAACGTTGATTCATCTTATCAGTTATTGAAAAAAACAGCAAGAAGATCAAATTATTACCATAAAGATAATTAAAGTGAAACTTACTAATAATGGTTTGCAGTTTTCTCTGACGTATCTGCCCGCTGACGATTTGTCATCCCAATCTAATTTGCCATGATAAAAATATTTTGTCCTTGTTTTTCTCGCCATTCTGCAATTGAAATATTACCAAATAAATTTACATACTATAGTTATAGTATTATATACTTAAGTTTAAGTATATAATATGTAAATAATAATATAAAACACATAAATTACATAATTATGACATTGATCTCCATATATTGTGACACATATAAATAATTTATGTAAAGTCTATTAATGGTTTTGAGAATATACTTTTAGATCATTCTAAATTACTATTATACATATTTTTCATTCTATTCAATTTATTCATTCATTAAATTTACTTTCTGCCAGTATTTATGACATTATCTCCGTTTCGCACCTTTCATTTATATCGTAGAAAAAAATCATACAACCCTTGTTCATACGAAGGAACATTTTTAGGGTATTTTACCTGTAAGGGATGGGTCCGAGGATCCTCTCCATCATGGCGAGGTGTTCACGGTTGTCGTGCGTCTGGAAGAGCGTGATGCCGAGGTGCAGCTCGAACATGATGCAGCCTATCGACCACACGTCGCACGGCTGAGACCAGCCCAGTTCTGAACAATGACAATTTTATACAAATTAGTATAAATAAGTATTAAAGGTGGTAGAACCCTTTGTGGTTCGACTCCGGCGGCACCACCGCCACACCTATTTCTACCTAATAACAGCAGTGTTAAGCGCTGCTGTGTTCCGGTTTGAAGGGTGTGGTAAGGGAGACAGACTTTTCCGAGGCGTTCCAGCTTAGTCCTCAGGGGTAGCGGCGCATCTGTGGCCGACCTCAGATAGGAATATCTAATCCTATCTGGGGTTGATTATAGATGTCCATGGGCGGCAGTGGCCGCTTACCATCGGGTGGACTGCATGCTCGTCTGCTACTCTTATATTATAAAAAAAAAAAAATAATAATAATAATTTGAACATGGAGTATCATTTGATGAGAATTGGTCACTGCCAATCATTGACATTGTAACCAACTCCATTAAAACTATAGTTTCTCCCATAATATAGGAGACATTGAGGATTAAGATGATTGCATCATATGTCAGTTGTCGTTAGCCGATTTCAGTTCTGACCAATGTCAAGTTTTAAAAATAATGTAATTAAAATATAATTTTATCACACCTTAAGAACATTATTTTGTCACGTCTATTGTGCCGATATGGAAATAGTGACCATATTCTGCAGTCAACTGAATATTTATGTAAATTTTACAATATTTATAATCAATACGGTCTATAATTTAAAAAAATGTGACCTTAATATATCTTCTAAATGCTTGCCGTAAATAAACAGTTTTAAATTATACTATAGATCTATGGACAAAATCAAAAATTAAAATTCAAAACGCCTTTAGAAATCCAATCTCACGCCTTTTGAAAGACAATGATAAATGACTTCTAATGACTAAAACCGTATTCTACTAAAAATACGCTTACTATAATTACCCAATTACTTAATTAATGAATAGTTTCTTCATAACACTATTAACACAATAAGAGTAATTTGAATGTGTAAACAAATTACCTAATATAACTTCAGGTGCCCTGTAATGCCTCGTGGAAACGATAGTGCTGTGGTGTTCGTGGTCAAACGTGGCGCTGCCGAAGTCGATTAGTCTCACGTCGCTGCGCTTCACACGCCTCAGGTCATGTTTCTGTTGAACAGTAAATTGTTTTAATTACGACATATTGCGAAAAATTAATAAACACTACGTGGTGTATATTGCAATTGTGTGATGAAAAACATATAAAATAGGAGGCCGTTACACAAACGACGGTTTTGCGCGTCCGTCGATTTAAGCAATTAACGTTTAATTGTTAGTTGATTGTAATAAATAATTCTTGAACAGCAGTGATAGCCAAGTGGTTAAAAAACAAGACCTATCGATCGAGTGGTCAGAGGTTCAAATTTCAGGCACGCACCTCTGATTTTTCAAAACTATGTCCGTATTAGAGATTAATTATCGCTTACTTATACGGTGATGCAAAACATCGTGAGAAAACCTGCATACCTGAGATTTATAGAAAAAAATCTCAAAAGGTATGTGAAGTCTACCAAAACGCACTTGACCATCGCGGTGGACTATGGCCTAATCCTTCACATTCTGAGAGGGGACCGGTGCCCAGCAGTGGGACATTAATGCTTGATGATAAATATTTAAGTCCGCTATCAGGCAACTACTTAAAAGCGGAATATAGAGAGTAATATAAGAGATTAGAAAACGTGAGATTAATTGGTTTAAATTGTCGGAATGCTTCCGTCCGCTGACAACAGACGCGTGTACGTCAAAGTGATATAGCACGATAAAAATACCACGCGAGTTGCGCTCCCAATTAAAATAGCACACGAGACTAACAAACTGGTACTAGTTTGAAAGTGATTAAAATTGTTATCTGTTGTTTTTAGAAATCGTTTCAATTTGTTAAAAAAAAAGAAATGCCGCCAGAATTACAAGTAAACTCAACTGAGATAGTCATTGCACAACCATTAGTGTCAAACATTAATGTCAGTATGTTTCTATATTTTACCAGGCGGTGACAGTTATAAGTTTGGAATGGAAACTGCGTCATTATATTATATTGCACACCCTAAATTATTTCAATTGAACAAATGTGAAATCAGATAGGTCGATTGAGCAAACCGTTTTAGGGTCAGTATGGACTCCCTTGAGTAGGAACGCTGGCATGAGGGATTGTAAAACTCTGCCAGGTTCGTTTTGGAGTTCATTTTGCTGACTGACCATATAAGAAAGACAACTTTAATGTAATATGTAAAAAGACGACGGTAAAATGAGCTGATATTAGGATTACTTTGTACCATTTATCTTGTAACTCAGGGTCCAAAAATCAAACTTTCCCAAATGCTAATGACCCTACCTACGGCGCTGTCCGGCAATAACCACTTACCATCAGCTTAATTTACCCAAAAAAAAACACATAGAGACACACTGACCATTCAAAGATTGTTAAAACCTGCCAATAGCCATACCTTTTTGGAACTGTTGTACACACTGACGACCTCGTAGTCGCTGTCGACGAACAGTATGTTCTCCGGCTTGAGGTCGGTGTGTGTCAGTTTGTTGTCGTGTAAGAACAGCACGCTGTATATCAGCTGGTACGAGATGTGCCGCACCTGCTCCAGCGGGTAAGGCTGGTAGTTGTTGTCTTTCTGTGAATGTAAAAAAACAAATGATGAGAAATATGTAATAATGAAAGAAAAATGAAGAAGAAAGAGTATTTATATTTTGTACACGTAATAAGTTTTACTTCTTTGGCGTATTTAAAAGAAAAGAGTACTCCTATCAATGCACATATGTGCACGCGCAAGACGTGAAACTATTTCAAAACAAAAAAACATTACATGATCGGTACAAAATAAAGATATGACACCACAAGTAACGTGACATATCGAATTGTATCATCATATCTAGTATTTTTTTCTTTAAAACCGGCCAATGAGGTTTTAAACTTTAATTTTATTTTAAAATTATAACTTTAAAAACTTTACAGGTTAATTTTGATTGAATGGTATATTATTGTTTAAATTCTTAAATAGTTTAATAACTTTTGGCTAAAATGATGACTACCTCTAACATTCATTATAAAATATGGTGTACACTACATTATTGACTATTTCTTGCGTATCAAAAAAAAAAATAACGTTTATATTGATACTTTAATTACATATGTCCTTATAATTAACATGTACCAAGTATATTAATAAGTTGGGATCTGTCACATATCTAAACACCAGATAAATACCAGTGAAAATGCACGTTTATGTTTTATGAGAGATACATTCATTATTAGGAAGTGTGATTTTAATTCCTAAATATGTATTACTGCCATTTTCTAAACTAATGTGTAAGTAGTAGAAAATCGTAGTAAATAAAAAATGGTAGTGCACTAATTTATCAAAGCATTGTAATGTGTAAACAATACAGGTTAATTGTTTTATTCTGACAGGAAGAAACATCTCGATGTTTGTTGTTATTACATTTAAGAGCGCGCATTGCACCGTATTTGCGCGCTGGCGCTTAAAATACAAACAGACGAAAGTATTTTTTACGAGTACATCGTCACAAATAAATATTATCAATAAAATTTCACTCACCAGGAAGTCAAACACGCTTTGTCCGAGCATTTCGAAAGCTATACACATGTGTCCGTGGTATTCGAACCAGTCCAACATCTTCACGCATAAGCTGAAAAAATAGCAAAAAAATGTTTTTTAAATCCATCCAAGCATAATCCTGGAACGTTCCAGAACAATGTGTGTGTTAAGTCAAGGTCGGGACACATCAAAGAATCTAAAGCGATTTTCTGTTTGGAGATTGAGACGCGAGCAGCAGTAGACGGTATTTTTGTGTTTTGGTTGACATCAACTGGTCGCTGGCGCGGCGCCAGCGGCGGCATAACGTCGCGTATAAACACGCAAGGTCAAATATTGCTACTTTTCGCGTCACTCGATAATGCTTCGCCGTATAATATAATCAAGAGTCACGGCTGACACGAGCGATATTACCTCAAGGTGTGACAACTTACTTTTTACAGTCCGGGTCGACGTCAGCTAATTTTTCTAGTACGTTAATTTCTAATTTTGCAGCCTCTCTGTACTTCTCAACATTCTTAATAATCTTCAGAGCCATCCTGTGCTCCCTGAAATTCACAAGAGCACACGTCTCAGTAAACATTCGTCATACCTTCATTCTTAATTATGAAAATAACTTTGGCATTCGCCGGCAGACTATCTAAAGAAAACGTTTCTACTATAAACAAATGGAAATAGAGCTGAATAATCCAAGTGAGTGTTCTCTTGCCAAACAATACGTGTGTGCATGTGTGTCATCTGTGAACGTAAATTATGATACACCGATATGCAGCTAATAGCACTTGCTAACGTCCGTAATGATTATACATTGGAATGAGGTTTCAAATTAATATTAAAATTAACCAGGACATATTTTGAAATCTTTCCATAAATATACTATTACACATAACATACCGTATCTACTTAGCTACAAAATATACAATTTAACTTTATTTTTAAATAAAGATTATTTCAAAATAAGGTTAAATTGTATATTTTATTGCTTAAGGCACAAACCCACTTTAAAAGATAAAAAACATTTTTTTTTATTAAAACGAAACCTTTTATAATTTTATATAACAATAAATTATCACATAATAATAAATATTGCAGGCTCGAGAAATATAGATCCATTGAATATCAAGCCAGTAAATAATAATATATGTATATTTGTGCCTGCACCACTGTTACAAATGACGATCTGCTGTATTTTGGTTTGAAAGTTGACTACAACTCAACTTAACTAAAAATTGAGTTATCAATATGAGGTCTCCCATTCTAATCAAGTAACAAGTACTAAAGCATCTGTAATGGACCACAAATAAGCATAGGAAACAATTTACAATCGGTAAAAGATGTCGCATACTCGTTTGCTGTATCGTTTAAATAAAAAGAAGAAAAGGTAAACGGTTGCATGAGCCACGCGTCAAGCTGACGAGTCGCAAGCCTCTGCTGCAATACGACAGTTGCAAGCAAGGTCGGTTTTAGTAGAACGCATCCTACATACGGTTGTAGTTCTTGTAATCCACATACATAATATTTAATAAACATATCTACTTCAATTATAGCGAAATTTATATAAATTAACATAAAATCTATAACTACTCATCTATTTTCTGGTTAATCTTTTCTAATAAAGTTCATAATTATAAGTTTTATAAACGAAAAATAAAGAGAAGGTATACATTTTTCCCAAAAACATATCCTTTGATAACTTGTAAATAATTGGCTTTCTATAAGCTATTCTTCAACTAATAATTTATGTTCCAGTACTGCCTACTAGCAGTTTCTTATGAAACTAAAAGTATTTCTAATAAAGAATTCATAAAGGTATTCAGTTAGCAATTACACACTCGCACAAGCATAGCTATGTTACATTAATACCTACTTAATATGAATAGTAGATATTTCTCATACTTACATTTCTAAATCCTTCACTTCCACCACCTTGCCGAAGGTGCCCTCACCAAGCGTGTCGATGATTTTGTCTGAAATGAAACCAAGCCATTATAGTTAATTAACTGTGCGTAAGACAAAGTCATGGTGGAATAAACATTGGTTTTTCACCTTCAACGACCTCAATCCGATCAGTTGACAGATTAAAATGTTCTACAGTATCTAAACGAAATCACCAATGGTTATGAGTTCCAACATGACTTTATTCGAAGATAGAAAATGGTCGGCGCTGTTATTTAAAACTTGGAAAAAAAATTAGAAGCAAAACTTTGAATGACTGAAATCCACAAATTGCAAATCACTGATCTGCAAGAGATTGAGACAAGGCAATCTATTCTGTTTGATATTGTGTCGATTGTAGTGTGGAGTAAATTTACATGTTATCTGCGTTCGTAAAATTAATCATGTGAGTTAAAACAAAATGAGTGACATGTTTATGTGGTGTACCTGTAGTCACCGCCGTGTACAGTGTGTAGTGTATTGCGTGTGTGTAAGTGTGTGTCTGTGTCGGTGTGCATAAAATACATTGGTTAAGTTATGTTGTTGAAACGAACATCTCGCTCCCATGACATATCCGGGCCAGTACACCAGGTGTCCGTCCTTGTCGTCCTTCACGGAAGAGCGTGCCCGGGAGCTCTGCACCGCCGCCGCCGCCGTCCGCCGCCGCACGCCACGCGCCCGCGCCGCACGCGCCATCCACACGCACCACGCCACATGCCACGGAGAGCGCCACGCGATCGCCACGACCCGAGTAGTGTTGTACCCAACAATCAGACAATGGAACGGTTGCCCGTCAGACAAGCGACAATTGGTATGGTGTCGTACATGCTGTTAAAGGGCGGACGGGTGGGCTCTGCGGCGCGGCGCACCGGCGCGGCGGGCGCCCGAGTCGCGCCGCGCTCGGGGGCCCGCCGGCGTTGCGCGCCGCTCACGAGGAACCGGCTCAGAGGGATTCACCGGGATTGGGAAACCGATACAATCATTCACATCACTTTCGAAATCTTCTCACACACCGGTTTATCGGGAAAAAGTGTCCACCCGAGCCTCAGTAGAAACATTTCTAATACTAACATTTCTTTTCCAATGTAGACTAGAGCGTTGTTTACGTTTAGTATTTGAAAATATTTTAACGCAAAATAAGGACATGTTAACTTTAAGAACACGCACAAAAAGGCTTAGCACATGCACTATCATTTCACTGTTTTTAATATTACTTCGCACGTAATAATATTTAAATAGTAACTTGAATTTACTATACGAAAATAAGACACAGAAAGTGACATTCTGAATCTGCCTACCGCAATGACTTTAACTGTTACAAGTATTTCAATTTACCTTCGCGTACTTTTATTTTTAGCCATCTACCTTCCTGATCTTGTTTATCAGCGTAAAAAAATACATGCATTTAGCTAATAGTATTTACAAGTAAATAGTTCCAAACTACAAGCCTAGAGGTCGTTGACGTCAAAATATTAATAGTTATTTTTCTATTTTTGTAGTCAAAACTACGCGGTCGCATATTTTCCATAGCGAATATTAAAAATGACGGACCCGATTTAGGTTAGCAGCACACAGAGCGCAGGCAGGCGGTTAGCTTGTGCTTACAGGCGGCGTGGCCGCGCGCCGCATCAGGTGCCGCGGCCGCTGCGGGCGGTGGCGGCTGCGCAGCTCGGGCGGCAGCATCACCACGTCGCCGACGCCCAACGGCTCAGTTTTCTTTATCGCGACCGCATCGGTCACCACACCGTTTGGTTCCTTCTCTGTTATACGCCCATACACTTCATCCAAATGAGCATACTTCATTATCAGGCTTTGAATCTCCTTCCGCCTCGTCTCCCTTTCGGTAAGTATTCGATCACCGACCGGGGTTTTGTCTTCGTCTTCGTCGCTGGACGGAAAATAAATTTGTTTTTGCCTCCCGGAGTCTTTTGCTGGGGATGATGCAGGTGTCTTTGTTATCTTTGACTTTTGATCGATTTGATCTTGTTGTGGCGGGGAGACTAGGTCGCGGGCGCCCGATTGTAAATTAATGTCGATGGGCCGCAATGATAATTTACCTCTTCTGTCGCTGTTATCACTTTTTTCAGCTCTGAGCGACCTTCTTTGATGTTTGCGATATATACTGTCTCTGTCTTTACCGATGTGTGGCCTATCTCTCAAAGAGACGTCAAATCCATTTTTGTATTCATTCCTATCACTTTGTTTATGACTAGACGATAAACGACGATCAGTTGTATTTCTAAACGGAGTTTTATCTCTTGTTTTCTCACGTAAGTAATTGCTACTTTTGAACGAATGTTCACCGAATACAGCGGTTGTCAAGCTTCGCATTAACCCTCTAGACAACGACTGCTCAGGCTCCAACGTTTTATCACGATCTTCCTTATCTTTTCTAGCTCTTTCCTTCTTCTCAACGGCTATCCTGTCTAACACTGACGAATATTTATCTTCTAAACGACTGCGTGTGCTACCCAACGAAATCGTGTTGTCTATATTGTTGTTATTGGTTTCCTTGAGAGGATATCGTTTTGTAAACGGCGAAGATTTATTATCTTTCATGTGAGCTCTGCGGAATGAGTCACTACGCGCGACAGCGCTTATGCCAGAGGTAGAATGTAAAGGTGAAGTATCGATTCGAGATTTAGTTGAGCCCAGATAGCTGTAAGTCCGATCGTCGTTTAATTTCCTGACCATCGGTGTAGGTAAGCCGGAAGTATAGCTTGTATACGGCGAAATGTTTCTATTGTTCTCGTAACGCCTCACATTAGCAAGTACAGAATTCTTGTTCGATTGTAACTTATCATCATAACGAGATCTTGCAGCAGACAACTTTGCTTCTACGATAGGGTCATTTTTTTCAGAGGGTCCTCGACGTGTCAAGCGGTTAATGATACTGGAATATCCATCTGACAACAACTGAGTCACACTTGTAGTAGATGCGCGGGCGTATCGTTGACGTCGTGGACTTGTAGTCCCGTTTCCGCTGGTGCTGACGGTGGCCATGTTCGTTCTGTTCGACAAATCCAATATTGCACGTGCACTGATTAACCAGGATAAATCACATAACAAGTGTCAAGCAACATAACTACGTTCGAAAACTTCACATGATATGCAGTATTTCAATTGAGATCTCTCGCCACCGCTTAGTATGTAAAGAGCGGCGGATGGTTTGATATCGCACATAAGACTGGGTCCACTTCAGATTGAGAGCGTACCTAAGCGAGGAGGGATTTCAGAAAGATCACTAGCGCAGCCGAGTGCGGCCGTCGGTGCCAAGTAATGGTCGCGGACTAAAAATATCGGCAACCCGTGGGAGCGCCCTCCCGCGCAGGCCGAGGTGCCGCCGCTCGCGCATTTTCGTCACATTACACCCGGTATACCTACGTACACAACTTTTTAGCATTTAATTATAGTGAGATTATTCTCCCAAGCACGTCCCTATACCGAATTAAATGAAACTAAATTTATTATTGCTTATATTCGACCTGTGCCATTTGGCTCCGGCGCGTTGACCGCTATTTTGTACTTGCTAACAATTAAACACGGAAAATACTTCACATTTTTAGAGAAGAAAATAGACATTTTAACCTCAATAGCGCCTACGTCGTTATGGATCATGAAACAAACAAGTGCTGTCTTATCACTTTGTAATATTAAGGATAATGTCCTTTGCACAGTAGATGCAAATTAATTTTATTACTAATTAGTTTTATCTATATTATACTGTTTAGAACCATCACTCGGTTTTAACGATCATCTGCTGCAATGAGTCATAGTGTTTGTTGACATCTTCATGTAACAGGAGTCTGAGTGAGTGATTAAGCCTTTTTTGATCGTTGAGGCGTTGGAGCCAAGACAGTTCTGTCAATAAGCGCCCGGTAATTGGGTTAGTGGAGCGCGTGCGAGCACTGAACAATGCTGGTGGTTAGCGTGCGCAGGCGTTCGCCCGACCACGCTGCACTGCCGTGTCTAAAAATCGCACAACACGACTAATCTATAGGTCAACATTCTTAAACTCGCGTCTCCAAGATGTCTGCGAGTAAGTTCCTTAAGTTCCACTATACACAATATTTAGTAGTCTTAATCTTCCCATAATGTCTTTTAAAATCCAAATGTCTTCATTAAATACATCTTAAACTTCTATTAATCGACATGTCAACGTCCACTAGAAACGAGACTGTTAGGAAACGAATGCAGGTCAAGCATGGTCAATGATAACCATAATCTATAACGATTGTGTTGTTTACGAGTTTGTTTCCGTCCCTTGCTATCAGCTCTACAGAGACCAATCACGTATAAAGATGTCCCACAGACGAATGCGCGCGTATAAAAGTTGCGCGTGCGATTAATGATGCGATGTAACACGTATAACATACTCGAGTAGCGACCACTTATCTTATTATAAACAAGCCACATGATTTGAAGTTCAGCAGCTTCATTGCTTGATAAGATTTTACTGATTAATTTTATTACTCTACAAGATAAAGAAGACATAATTGTACTTGGGGATATCGTGCAGATATTGAGGAAATATTAATGTTAAATATAAGAAATGTCATTTTTACAAAGAATGCTACCGGAACAGTATATTCGTGCAATTGGTTTGGCGCAACGGACGTATGGTAATATCGAACATTCTTAGCGTTCATCTACACTTTCTCTTGGCAAACAAATTACACCGCTTTTCAGCGTCCGATTTCAGCTAAATGCCGACCTTACTTGTAATTGCTGATCAATATCTCTGGCCTAATACTGAAATAGCTCGGGCCACTTCGCAAGGTAACAATGCACCGCTAATTAAACAAAAAATGCATGTATTTTAACAATTAATAAAACTGTCACTAATTCGGTTGTCACTGCACCTACCTCAGGTAATAAATCTTCGTCTATAAGATAGAGGATGGATGTATGAAAGAAGTTTCCAACATCTTTAAACACTCTGATTATGTCGTATGACTTCATCGTGTGGAAAATTATGCACAAGATTAAAAACAACACGGATGCCAAAATTTCGTCAATACAATTGCTAGCGTAACACTGATGTATCGTCACTCTCATTGTAATGCAACTCGCTCGTTATAAGTCAGTCTTGCCAGCTGTTCGCGACGTTTTGAGGTACACAACGGTAAACAGGGTGCAGGTAAAGGACCCTTGCACGATTGGCGCTCGCCTCGCCCTTTTTTATATATGGGACTAGTATAAATTAAAAAGAGATAGGCGGATATTTCTACAAACACGTTCCGTTTGCTTGAGCCGGTTCCTTTAAGGGATGGTGGACTTTTTATATTTATAAGTAAAAAAAATATTTTTGAAAAAAAAAAGAGAAATTAAACACTTTTAATTGAAGATGTATCTTTGTAACAAATTATTATTATTCATATTTTAATAGTTAACAATTAAGTTACTGGACAAACTATGTATATTGATGGAGTTGATTATACATAAATATATTATGTTACCCGATGCCATTTGCAACGTAAACATCCTAAAATACAACGGATGAGACTGACCTTGCCCGCGATTTTACTGCACGCATCGTCCACATCGAAAAGGATATCTGCAACCACCGCGAGCAGTTTCGCAACATCGTGCCACTTGCAACCGTGATCCTTGAGAAAACGTCTGTACAGTTCGTAAAACGATCCGAACCTGAGCGACTTTCGGATGCGCTCAGGTTTTGTCAGAACGTCAGTCATTATCACAATCACAAACACAAACACGAGTAATGGGACGATAAGTGTCAAGAGGCGGGCGGGTGTTCCGCCGGTCGTTCCACTACTGTAACGTGTAGTCGTGAACACGCGCTAGACTCCGATACACCCGGTACGGTTAAATCGGCGTCACACGAAACAATACTGCCTACAAAACGTTAACAAACGAAAGTATCTGAATGAATTACGACTATGCGTTGTTATCTCATGGAGCGCACTTCGCGCCGTACGACGACTAAAAGTAAACTGAGAGGACTGCGGCATGGCACTTCAATTAAAAGATGGGAACGAATGGTACAACCAATTGTCTCGGAAGCTTTCGGTTGAAACAGGATTTATCCGCAAATTGGTGATGCGTGAATTGTAATTGTTTCCTGTTAATGAGTAATGTTACTGCTTGGAAAAAAACTTCTTTAAAATTACGCAGAAAATGATAATTAAACGGCGAGTTATAATCATCGTATTTACATTTTTTATGTTGATAAAGTAATTAAGTTAATGATTTTAAATAATAAATAAACAAAACACCTACGTTAAGTCACCTTGTAATTTTCACATAGAATTGGATAAAATGAAAACATAAGAAAATCTTGTAGGGATACCTACACTCTTCGCACGGAATCTTTTTGGAAAATAAATAGCTTGAAGTTAGAGGACCATGAACAAGAATAAGTTTTTATATAAGGAAATTTTAACTTAAAATACCCCAATGGGATATACCTAACACGCTAGAGGAAACTCGTATATAATAAAATTCTATTATTATCGTTCTAAAACTATATCCGGAGCGAGTATGTTCTGATACTACAGCTCTAACAAACTATTTTGGTATACCTAACTATATAGATTCGTTTTTCCTTCATTGCTTCGTTACGTTTTAATTATACATATGTTTTAATACATAATTATATTATTATAGAACTATAATAGTATTATAATGGAATAAATACTTAACTAAGTTCGAAAACATGTAAATTTGGTGAAAGTAGAAACTATAAAACCAGGTAGTGCTGTGAATGTGGACTTTCGTAAGAAGGTAGATACTTCTAGTTACTTTATATAGGTCAGTGAATATTTTGAGAAAACCAATATTAATGTGTCACTCGTTATGTAACGAAACGTGACACTATACATGACATCTAATTATATCGATAGGTAATTAACGGAACAACCGGTTAGGTACCGGCATCGTAGCTCTAGGATAATAAAAGCCAATGGCAAAATTTGAAAATTGCGCCCCGAGACTTATTCTAGGAAGAAAATGATCATAATCAATAAAATTTGAAAATATCGACATGTCTTTATTTGGGTCGACAAAATGAGCTCCCCTGAAATTTGCTTAAGATAGCCATTAGCTACGACGCTGTAGGTACCGCCATTAGTAAGGGCATTACATGGATGCAATCATTTACACCCCATTGCTAAGCACGTGTCTCTCCAATTTTCAAGAGGTTTGGAGCTTACTCCCCTACGCTGTTCAAATGCGGATATGGACACCATATTGCAATCTTAAATCTTGTATAAAAAACTTCCTTATCTTTATTGTATCATTTTGTACCTATTTGTTTATATACCAATCAGTGTTTTATCCTAATATGTGTTTACTTACTATTTTGTTGATTGAAAAATTCTACTATTCTATTCTACCAATTTACTCGATTGTCTTTTATTAGTTATTTATAAGTAGATACGCCTACAAAAATAAATGAATTCGAATACATTACTTAAGCACCGACTGGATACTTCAGTAATAACAAAGTACAATTCCGACAGGTAAGGTGACCGGAGCGGCGCATTGCGATTGGTATAGGCAAGGTCGGCCGGAAGGAACAGGGCTTTACCAAATAGACAGCCATTGTTTAGGGTTGTCGCATTGACTGAAAAGACAGAAGATTATTAGGCTAAGATTCAGCAGGACTTTGTTTTTCGAAATTTGTTCTGGTTCGGAGATATGTAAGCCTTGTGACTTGTACTTATGTCCCTTTCGGGGTTTTAATAGATATTTTTTTGAATATTTCCTGAATTATGAAAATTGGTTTAGCCACCGACATGACAAAATATTTAAATAGTCTTGAATAAATGTATTCTTGAGTCGAGTTCAAAGCCAAACAAATCTGCGATTTTATAAACGAAGGAAGGGCTTTGAAACTTTTAAATATCAACCGTTTTAAAGTTATTCTATAATTTAACTATTTATTTACTAATAATGCTCTACGCACATCTACTTCAGAAAACAATAATTTCCCTATATATTTTAATTTTCACTGTCAATACTTTGCTATTTTTATTGTTATAACGACAGCCCTAATTTATCAGTTTCGTAATCTTGCCGACCGCCACTTTCCTATATAAATGGATGTGCGATAGGGCTCGAACCCCCAACAAACTTGACCTTCGCTGCACATAGCGTAGTCGAAGTCAATAAATCTTTTAACGCAACCTTATAAGACAAGGAACACCGTTACATAAAATTGTGCGAATTCCAAAACGCTCACTTTCAAAATTAAAAGACAATATCAATATCAAATAAATTCCGCAGGGTATGTTGCTTTTTTTGGCATTTGACTCCGTTATTATTGATCCCAAATTAACTGCGTAATAATAACTAAGTCTGGATATTATATATCTTTACCAGATATAACTTCATTAGTTATAAGGAATTTGAGTAGGTACATAATTTTGTAATTAATAAATTTGTTTTAATTAATTGGAATTTCTCACGATATCTTACTCGAACAATTTTGCTAGCTTTATAGAGAGTTATTAAGGGCAAAACGTTCGGTAATCTCATCGTAATTTTCTAACTTAACAGCGTGGCAAGATTGCTTCATGTAATGCCGATACACAATTGCAACTATGTTTTGACAATAAACTGATCTTTGCAGCCAATAAACATCAACAGTATACATTTCGAATAGCATCTGCCCGGCTGTGTATGAGCCAAGATTAATCGATGCAAGTTGTTTAAAAGCTTTTCAGCAGTTAACACTTTTAATCCAGATTAAAGTTTTTTTTTTAATTAAACGAACTTTAGGGAATGTTCGTTAATACATTTTGGGTATATTAAGGGGCCCTACATTGAATCACGGTATTCAAGCCAAGGGCGGTTTAGTTATTTAAATCTTACAGATTTACAATATAAACTTTGATTCAGTAAGCAAGTCAGTATGATTAAACTTTTTTAAGTATTTACAAGAATTTATGATATATTATATTCTAAATTACCTATAATATTATGTATATCCTGGCACTGGGCGTATCTAGAACGTGAACGTTTATGGCATGGGTACCAAAATACATGGACATTAATGTACCAATTTCCTGTTTACATGAAATAAGGCTCAATTTTTTGACATTTGAACGTGCACCATTAAAAATGATAAAAATATCTAATTACATATGTGTAACTTATATAACACGCAATTTAATTTTAAACTTCTTAAAGAAGTTTCTTTAGTAGTAAAAATAACGATACGATATGCTTTAGGCACTAGAAAAATGTCATCAATAAAAATTTTAATCATTGTTGACGTGTCACGAACAGTAGGCAAGTAAAAAAAATATTCCCGCCTATCATTACTGAATCATTTGAGAGTCGGCCGTAGCTGGCTACAACAGGTTTCAATCTAAGAATTTTGTTTTACAACTCATAACAATTGAAGAGTACGCTTGATGAGTCTCGATTAGGCATACGCGCAGCAGTTGGTTGTACTACTACATTAATAATACTATTCTATTATTCTAGCTACACCACACATGGATTTTAGTGTCAACATGCATAGCGAACTATATTAGTCCACATTGAAATTAATTAGGAAGAATTCACATGTAACCTATTAAAATACATTTTATAAAACGTGACTCCGTTTTAATACTTATGTTGCTTCAATTCAATCGTCTGTTGACAACAAGATGTATCTATACTGGCTTAAATATCACATATTAAAAAGACGTTATGTCAAACTTTTTACCCAATCATAGTTGTTTCGTTATTGGCAGATGTTATGGCGAGAATTCGCGGCATAGATATAATATTGTTATCGAGTTGGCGAGATCAAGTGGGCGGCGCGTGCGCCGCTCTGGCAACGCTAGTTATCATAACGGCGTGCATGTCGACTGTTTCGCCTAGGTGAAGGTGATTGACGCTATTTCTGCGCGCATGCGTGCTCTCCACCAGCGGACCACGTGGCGCCATCTAGCGGCCACCGTTGATATCGCATAGTTATTACTAGCGGCTGATACTATTTCGGTCGGTTTATACACCAAATATTATGTTTCCTATCATAAAATCGCGTTTCCTCTGTCTAGGTAGAATTTACGCAAATAAAAGTATTTGATAAACAAAATTAGACTTAAAAGGGTTGGCAAACTTACTACTTTAAATTAATTCAATGTACACTAACCACTAAAACTATACGATTAATAATTATCTCCTCTAAAATATGGAAAAGTTTAAAAAGCACTAAAAGATTGTTATGAATATTATCCTTGACCTAATAATATATTAGTTAAAATAGATGCGCATTGCTCTCATTGCGCGCACGCTGGCATCGTATTGCGTATATTCTATTGGTACACGATCATTTATATTGTAACGTTATTTATTGATTAGCGTTAACAGGTATTAATCACTTGATATGTTATAATTTTTTGGAAATATTTATAGGCAAGCAAAATATGCAGTCGGCTGACCTCTACTTCTTTGGGTTTGAGCTGTGTAGATTGCTGGACTGGCTGGGGCGGGGGTTGAGGCTGAGCTGGCGTATACGAGCACGACGGTTGAGGATCTGCTGTTGTCGTCTGTTCACTTTTGTTAGGCGGCGAAGGCTTTGAACTCTTCTGTTCAACATTCGTCGTGAGACCATCAGCACTCTGAATGCAAATTTGAGGCACTTTGTGTTGTTTTACACTAGCACTAGCTTGATGGTGTAAATTGTTTGGTAGCTCTCCCACTTGTGTTTTATACAACCAGGACGGTGGAACTGCTGGCGGTTGTGGATGTACTTCTACTTTCTTCACTGCGTTCGCATTCGATATGTTATTTGGTGCAGCGTAAGATATTGCAACTTGATTGTTAGTAGCACTGGGTACTGGTGTTTTACTCAAATTTACTTTTGAATCTAACGAGTTTGAAGCTTGAGTTTGTGTTTCTGTCGTTGAGGCATTTGTGCTCACAATTTCTTTATATGGCAGATTGTTTGGTATAGGAGGTAGTTTAGTTGGCAATTGATCGTGCAGTGGAATGGTATGTAATTGGCTCTGAGGTAGATTTACCACTGATTTATCCGAAGCTAAAACGAATGGTCCATTACAATCGTTTTTTTCATCACATACATCACTTGTCACAGGTTTACTGCTATCATGTACATCCGCTAAAACTGGAGAGGAATCATCCCCATCCCTACTTTGTGAAAAACTATCTGTACTATCACCAGACGAAAGTTCGTCTAGACTTTGAGCAAGGTCAAGCGCTGAAGCTTCGTGGTAATCGGTTGAACAAGGTGATGTGTCGTCACTTGTATCATCGTTGCCATGAGGTATTTGAGAACTTTTACTGCTAGGCACAAATGCCAAACTCGATGTAACGTCATTAGAAATGTCCGCATTAAATGATTCTTCACTTTGAGTTGAGGATTCTCTATTGGTATTTGAATCTCTTGTCGTTTTGTCATCTTCATTTAATACAGTACTTGAAACAACTACATTAGAAGTTGCTGAAGGAACTGACTGTATTTGAGAACTAGTTGCAACTTCTTCAATATTATTATCAGGTACTTCAACTATTTTTAATTCTTCATTATTATTTTCTTCTAATACTTTAATTTTATCTTGTTCTAGTACAGGTAGTCCCATGTATTGTGGGATGGCATATTCTAAATCGGTTAAACGCATATAATTAATATTATCTTCGAGGGGTATATCATACTGAGGCGTATAGTAATCATAATTAGGGTTGTCATTACTATAAACCGACCAGGGATCATTCGATGGTAATAATGGTAACCCATCATAATATAAGCCAGTGTTAATATCTCTATCGACAACTAGTTCAGGTTTATATTCCCATGTTGGTACAAAGGAATCTTCAAAGGCTAGATAATTTTCAGGCAATAACACCATACCCTGATTTAGCTGGGATGGATCAAAAGCATAAGAACCATCGTAAAAAGGGTTATTAAGCACAAGTGGTGGAGGTTGTAAAGGTTCACTTTCCAAGGTAACTTCAGCTTCAACATAAAGTCCGTACTTTGATAAATCAGGCTCAGATCTTCTAGATTGGAATGCGCAGGCGTCTATATCATTGTCACAGTTGCTAGAATAAATGTCCGAAATATCAAAACTTTGAGTTCTACGTAATAAACTAACTGCTGGAAAATGCTGTCCAATGGTATTTTCTCCTTCAAACACATGGTTATTTCCTAGATCACTACATAATCCTTCATATGTTGGCACACCCACGTTGTTTATTTCGTTTAAGCCATTCGCATCGTTTGTTTGGCCAAGGAGAGTATCAGATGCAGCGCCTACAGCTGTGATGTCACGAGGGGCATCTTTCGGTAATAGCACCACACGCGGTAAGGAAGGTGGAGGTCCACAAAACAGCACGTTGTTTGGGGGTGGACGCGGCGGCTGGGCAGCCATGGCTCGCGCTTGGCCGCCCGTAGCCGATTAGAATACCGGGCGCGAGCAGAAACGCGCTGGGCGGCCGGCTGAGCTTTGCGACTGACTGAAGGCGTACCGAGTGACGAAGGCGAACACAAATAGAACGGGCGCAAGCGCGAGGAGGTCGCCGTCTCTCGCGCACATCTTCACGGGCGAAGGCGCATGCGCACGCGCACTCATATGCCAAACCCGTCCCGCATGTTCTCCCAAACAGGCACAGTGACGTTTACGCATTATTCTGGTTCCGGACTTTGATTACGACTGTTACATTCAGACTCACACAAGCGAGTGAAGAGACAGGTTTTCGGGTGGACACTTAGGATGGCGGGTAGTGATGGCGAGCGTCGGATTTCAAAAATCTCACAAATTCATTCTTACATCATCTTATATAAAATAATTGGAAACGGTAAGACTCACCTGTTCAGGGGGTGAACGCGGCGAAGACTCGTCGCGATGATGTCTCCTTCGCCTGTGTGACGTGGGTGAACGCCGATGATGAGATCGCTTGGATCGCTCATTTCTCCGCCTCCACGAGTGCTCCGAGCTGTGAAATCAGCGATCGAGAGGCTGTAGGGTTAGTGAATAGGGGGCATCGATTTTATACGGTAGGTACATGAGAAATGTTTAAGGTGAGGTTGGAGTGTGTGTAAGGAGCATTACAATGTTTCGACATTACTAACGTTGGCGAGCGTCGTCCGTACCCGGAATGTGGGTCTACAAGACTTTCGAGGCTGTCGGGCGGCGGCAGACAACAAGCACGCAGCAGCGCCCTGGCCGCCGCCCAGTGCCGTCGCCCCGTGCCTGTGTCTTGATATATACCCTATTCTAAAACCGCTAACCTAACGTCCGTTTGCTAGGAATTTACATATTTTATCATTTTTCTGACGATAAATCAAACTTCGATGATAACAACTCCGAGAATAATGTTAGTTTTAAATAAGTTCTAACTTTTTATCAGTAGCATAGCATACCACTATTCCATGTGATACTACTCATTTAAACTAATAGAACGATAAGATATCGATGATGAAGCATAAAAATGATTCTACAAAGCCGTGGTGGTTATATCACCGACTGCGAGAACCTGGCGCGTACTGCGGTCGCGGACAAACTGCCACCGTCGCGCCGCCCGCGGACGAGATACTGCTGAATTGATGCTACGTTCAATCAGTGCGCGGTCCAACACAGCCGCCGGCACAGCGGAACAATCAGAACCTCCACGTCACTTGCCACAATGTCGCTATTTATGAGAAATCGTTGACGTTTGTATTTCACGATATGAATCAAGGAGAATTACAGCAATTACTTCTGCTTAGTCATACTTTGTTGTCGTGAACGCGTATTTTGTATGCGCTTTTTGCATAAGTTGCTGACCCGATTCTACTAACAAATCACTTACCAAATCAATCGTGGCACTACTGAATTCGATAGAATGTAATCGATAGTTATGACACTTTCACCTTTATTTTCTATCCGGATTACGGAATATATTAAAGTGTAAGATTGTTTCGGTGGTTTTAAGAGAATATTATCCATTTTGTTAAAAGGTAAGTAACAGTAAAGTTGTGTCACGCGAATGAACGTGTAACTGACTGCAGCCTTAGGGGAGCCCTAATCACCACTAACAGAATTAAGTACTTGACGTAACTATGCAACATATATTAGCAATACTGAGATCGGATCCAATTTAGTTAAATTACGTATGTAAAGTGAGCGTTTACATGTGAAAGTATTGTTTATAATTCTACAAATCATTACGTATAAAAAAACATTATGAAAACTTCGTTTGGTCTGACGAATCATGAAAATTCGTGAATGGTGCTAAATTAACGGAATGTCACATTTCAATGTGCTAAGTTAAGATTACTTAAATTTGGTGCACAACTTTAAAATTCTTGCTGTTTGCTGCAAATTTAAATGTCCTATGTGAATAAAAGGACAATGCCAACCTAAACCAGCCGAGAAGAATATTGTTAAGTTGAATTAACGTACTGACGGCTTGTGACTGATATCACGAGAGCTAGCTTAATTTTTCAGTGAGACGTAAAGTATTACTACGATTCTTCCCGACTAGTAGTTAGCTAGTGAATAGATGCATGTAAAAAAATCCTTAGCCAGAAACGTCATTAAACTTTATGGTAGGTTAATGAGTATATTTCAGCGGATTGATATGTACATACATTAATCGTTTCAGAGAATTTGTGTCACGTCTGTCGCCTGTGCGCTCATCAATAAAGATAAATGTTGATATATCTGTTTTGTTCATATAATAATAAAATAATAATGATAAATAACGCTGTCTACTCTCTAATGAGTGCCGATGAAATATGCTTGTGAGTGGCTATCCACACACATGCAATGGACAAAAACGAGAACACAAGCACAAAGACCCAGAACAAATCTAAATTCAACATTTTTTATATATCTGTCTGACCGGAGATCGAACCAGGAACTCATTGCGTGTCAGACGGTATGACGACCAGTGACAAATAAATGAAAATAACTATTTCTTGATTTGTTGCACTACTTAATTTCTCTTATTAACAGTTGCTACTTAACGCTGAAACTACTTTAAATTTTAGTAGATGGATAGTAGTATCATTAGAAATATTTAGTAGCTTTAATACTTATTATTCGGTAAATGAAAATGAAAAAAACAAATAGGGAACTGTTAATTAAGTTACCGAAGAAAAATAACTCCTAACAGCAAAAAACCCCTGAACCGTAGGTATTTACGTTCATACAGGGAAAACTGGTAGTGATATAACATGGACATTTACATTTAACGTTCATATACGTTAAATATAAATGTTGGAAATACGTTATCAAAAAATGACTCAGGTGGAATAAAAACCAAACGTGTGTATGATGACGCAATTGTTAATCAAAAAGAATTATCATCATCATCGACTTCCATGACTGTCTGTTTCCCTTAAGAGACGAATATAATGTAGGCGATACGGATGATAACAAGTACGGGATGATAGGTGACGTCTACCTTTAAGAATATTACCAAAAAAACCCAGACCCTTTTCCAAAACCTATAATATAGTAAATACAGTAAATTTCTACAAAATCAAGTATTCGTATTGTATAATTTACCTCATGGGTGTTTAATTTACATCATACTAGTTTTCCGCCCGCATGTTACATTAGGTGAACGCATTGTAAATAGCCGATTATGGTGAAAACGTAAACATTATTCTGAGTGTCTCTCTGAAAATCTTACATTGAATTGGATTATTTTTGTGGTATTTTAAAATACAAACAGACTCCTCCTAATCAAATAGAGTTTGAAGCTTTTATATATTAGTTTTTACAGCAGCGCAGAGTCGCGCGATTCTTATACGGAAAGCTCTTTATTTTTTTTTAATTGTTTTTCATTGTCAGGATTCTCGCTCTCGCTCTATTTTTATAAATACGTTTAGTACCAGTCGGACGAATACAGCAGGTTTAGTAATAGGTTTCATTTTTTTTAAAAGTTATCAAAATAACCAGGAAAGTTTAACAGACTTGTGTTATTATATCGCGTGAAAATAGTCGTAACCAACTGAAAATGACCTCTATCGGGTATAAACTCAAACATAATAAAAACTACTTATAGTATGACAAAAAACTTAAATAGAGATTAATTTTATTGATTGACGCGTGCATTATGTAATCGTTGTAGCAAAACTTA
Organism: Epargyreus clarus; assembly: GCF_041222505.1. Lineage (NCBI taxonomy): Eukaryota > Metazoa > Arthropoda > Insecta > Lepidoptera > Hesperiidae > Epargyreus > Epargyreus clarus. The sequence continues at coordinate 12,358,812 of NW_027332213.1, forward strand.
ATTACAAGTCTGTATTACGGAAGGAAAATTGCTTATATTGAGCTTTCTAAAACGTTTTTCTATTGAGCTTATACATATAAACGTAGTATAATCTTAGTATTGCCCAGAATGCATTGGTAACTTTTATAATATCATATAACTTGCACAATAAAGATACGAATTAATTCTTTCCTTACAGGGAGTAAGGATTAATTGTGAAAGTTTGTATATGTACATACGAGGGTGCGTTTTTAAGTCCGCGGAATGGCAGGGTTGGAGGGGGGATAGCGGGCTCGTTAAGGGCGGTACGTGTTAAGTGACTCATAAATAGTATAAATATAAAGTTTTATCACAATTGCATCATTAGTTTTAAAACTATCGACAATTAAACAACTCAATCCGGAAGAAAATTGGAAGTATGGAGAAAATCGAGCATCGCGCCGTTATAAAGTTCCTTACCAAGCAAGGAAAGTCTGTGCAAATCATAATGGAAGAGATGTCATCGGTTTACGGGGACTCTTGCCCTGGAAAAACGATGGTTTACAAGTGGAACAACCTTTTTAAGCAAGGCAGGGATTCACTTGAAGACGACCCACGACCAGGACGGTCTGTTGAGGTGACCATTCCGGAAACGATAGCGGAAGTCGAAAAATTAGTACTGGAAGATGCTCGGCTAAAGAAGAAACAGCTTGCAGAAATGGTTGGAGTATCGGATACAACCATTTTTAAAATTCTGCATGGCCATCTTGGCATGACTAAGGTCAGCGCGCGGTGGGTGCCGAGAATGCTCACGCCGCCTCAGAAACAACAGCGCGTTGAATGTTCCCGTGCGTTTTTGAACCTCTGTGGAGAAGATAAGGTTATTGTACTGAATCGAATTGTTACTGGAGATGAAACTTGGGTTCACCATTATGAACCTGAGTCTAAACAAGACTCCATGCAGTGTCATAAATCGGGTACAGCACCTCCTAAAAAGTTTAAGGTGTCACAATCGGCCGGCAAATTCATGGCGACAGTCTTTTGGGATGCAGAAGGAATTTTGTTAATAGATTACAAAGATAAAGGTGTCTCTATAACCGGAGAATATTACGCAACAATCTTGGAGCGGTTAAAAGAAGCCATCAAAGAAAAAAGACGAGGAAAATTATCCAGAGGTGTCCTGCTGTTGCACGACAATGCGCCCGTACACAAGAGCCATATTGCACTGGCTGCCCTGCATAAGGTGGGCTTTGATATTTTAAATCACCCACCCTATAATCCAGACCTGGCTCCCAGCGATTATTATCTCTTTCCAAAAATGAAAAAAGAGCTTCGTGGAAAGAAATTTTCTACAGACGAAGAAGTAAATTTTTCGAAATTTCGAAGTCGTATTTTTCCGACAAGGACAAAACATTTTTTTATGAGGGTTTAAATAAGTTAATACAAAGATCTGAAAAATGCATTCGTCTTGCAGGAGAATATGTAGAAAAAGAAAAATAATTTTGACATTTTATTTTCGCTCCTTGTCCCTCATTCCGCGAACTTAAAAACGTACCCTCGTATGTAACTCAATCACGCAAAAACTGCATGCATTTGGATGTAGTATGGACCACAAATAGATAATGACCTGGATCAGAACACAAATATAAGAATTTTTATACAGATTGTAAAATGTACCTGTGGGTTTATTTACGATGTTCTTTTATTCACATTTTCATTACTGTGACGAACGTCTAAAGCTATTTATACAAAGTATTTATAAGCTATGATTTAGGTCGATTAATACTTCCCTTAGGATAAGAAGCGTTACAATACTGTTAATGACGTTATCATTCCGTGGTCTATAGACATTTAGCGCAATAATTTCACCTTCGTTGTGCCTCGTTTTTTAGCGCTGTAACCTACATAACAAATGTACCGTAATTATCGTAAGTACTGCGTACTGCCTTTTGGTTATGAGTTATTACCACTTAATAGATAATCAAGTCCACGCGAAGGAGGTTACGGGCGCAAGCTAGCTAGTGTTTCGTATGAAAATCAACAAATTCGAATTCAACTTTTTTATAATTTCGATTACACAAAATATTTTTCCCAAAACTTAATTAGGATTTAGGTATTATCTATTTAAATCAATTAGCACATAATATCAATAAATATAATCAGGAGCCATGGCCCAGGTATTCTGACTCTGATTGATCTAATTTTCAGACTTCTCCTTCACTTACTATTGATATTTGCTATGGAATTACGATTCTGAACTCAAGTTAGATTGCTTGGCCCACTCTTTTTTAGGATATTTCTGCGGTGAATTGCACTTTACTGGACTTTAGGTAAAAAATATAATTTTGATTACTATTGATAGTCCGTTGGTGGAATCTGCATACCATAGTCGTATGATGTAATAAATGCCGTTGTTTTGAAGATAAATCTCAACTCGTTTATATCACTGCAATAAAGAATATTTATCAAGATTTTATCTTCTGATATATTTGTAAGACATGTATTATCTTCATAATAGTAGTAGGAGTAAAATCGCATAATTTACAATTTTTAACATACAAATTATTAGCAAAGTATTAGAAAGTCTGATATAAATTTGACAAAAAACCATTGTTTTTCAAAAGCGTAAGAAGCTGTTTTAAAATCGAGGCTTAATATCAAATCATTTTTCACAGCAAAGTTGTAAGTTCAACTCAAAAGGTTGCCGAGCCTTCATTACAATGACTATATGAATATTTTAAATTGTTTATATTAACGCTAAGCTTTAATATTCTCAGAATATCGTTAAGGTAGACTAATCAACAGTACCCTGACACGAGTGATGCCATTTTTCGCGAACCGTAATGTCATATTGTTTATCATATGTTTGAACTTGAACACGTATGAATTGTTAGACCTTCGTCGCTTCGGAATAGCTCTTGAAACACCCAAATGTCAAGAATGTTAATTGGTTTTAAAGGCAACTGGTATTAGCTACACAATCAAAATTATCTTCTTGACGAATATTCTGAGCTATTCATCAATTTTAATCTGATCATTAGCTCCTTATTTACAGGGTTCAACCTTTGTTGACGCATGTTGCAATGTTTTCACAATAATAATCAAAGCTTTACACAGAAGCTAAGCTTTTGTATGTTTCTATTCGTTAAATTTAATTATTATATTATTTAATCAAACATAACTTTTATCAAACTAGAATTTAAAAAACTACAGTTTAGGGTATAAAATGTAGTAAGTTTTTAATTAAGTAGTAGAATTATTCTTTTGTAGTATAAGTTGAATAAAGAAATAAAATCGGCCCGTTTCCTAACAAAATATTAGTCCTGAAAATATTAGTCTAACCATAAATGTGCTGAGCGACATTACTTCGTAACAAAAAGCCGATTTTAAAACTGCAATACTTTTGAAACAATTTTCTGTCCAAGCCTGAAAAGGCACGGCATAGTAACTTGCGCTTACGTGATATTTGTAACAGAAAGTGAAGGCTTTGTTTATTGCATAAAATGTGCACGGAAGCCCGTCAAGTCGCATTAATAGGATACAGTTTTTGCGCCGTGAACTATAAATAAATAAATTACAAGAACACATAAGGAAATAACGAAATACAACAAAAGCCGATGTTTGTTGTAATTCCATCTCTATGTTCTAATAATTTAATTGAGTAAAATAATTACAATTGGGTATTGTACTCATTAAATAAACTCTTTGTTATGTTCGGACTTTGGAGTTATAGTCACGCACAAAATGGGTACGACTTTTAAAACATCTCAGTTTAAAATTATGTGACCAGTGGAAGTGATAATGAATTTGTAGAAGTAATGAGTAATGTCTCTCAATGGTATGTGGTTTAATATTTTTATGAAAATAAAAAATAATGTGCCAATTGATAATAGTTAAGGAAGTGTTCAACCAAGTGTTCAATTCATTAATTTAAGCATTTTAATACTGGAAGAATTTATTTTTGGTATTAACACAAAGTGAGTATTAAAACCAGGATCCTTCCTGTGTACTGCAATCAGTACATTGAAGTTTTGCGTCGGTAACAATATAAACAACACATTATATAAGGAAATAACAGAATTTGTGTAACACTGATTAACTGGAAACCTACATAACCTTTTATGACACTCAGAATATTCCATTTATTTCACATAGTAAATATAATATAATTTGAAGAATCTGTAGAGATTGCGATACTAAATTGATGAAAAGTTGATTATCATTGTAAGCGTTAAGTAATGCTGTCGAGGGACCAGGATTCTATTAAGCTCCGCCCACGCTTTAGATCAACTTTAAGTATGTTTTAGTTCGTTTTTTATTTAACTTAGTCAAGGATTGCTGCATCTCATTTACCTTTGCCGAGCGCCACCGTTTTCCCGACAACTAAAGAGACTCCAGGGAAAAATAATCCTTTTCGCCACGTTTCTATAAAATCGCGGTAAAATCGCCCGACTTACAGATATTTTTAATGATTTTTAAAATTTTATAGCAAACATTTTAAAATTTTGTAACGAAATTTGCTAGAAGCAATTTAAAGACCGGCAGCGCTTAATGTTGCCAGAAAATGTTATTGACATTACTTAGAACAAGTCACTTTTATGAATTACGTACATATTTCGGTATTACAAATTTACATTGTATCGATTGTGTAAATGTTAAGACTTATTTCGTCGCTCGAAGAATCGTCGTGAGATTGTCACCGGAAATATCTCTATGGTGTACGCGGAGCCTTATTCAAATTGCACATGGCGTCATGTCCAGTGGAGCCAAGCGCGTCACAGCGGCCGTGCACCCGTCGCGAATAACAAACATCGGAACGTTCACCAAGTTCACTTTCGACGAACACATTATAATTCGACGCCTCCTTCGGTTACGTGTACCTATACCTTATTGTCGATATACGCTACGGTAGCGACACGATGGCTTTTCTATCACATAAAAATAGTCAACGGACACACAGAAAGCAAAACTGATGGTACGTAATCACTACAGCTTATGGACATCTCTAATCAATGCCAAATAGGCTAAGAGTCCTATCTGAGGTCGGCTGTAGAGAAGTTGTTATGTCTAAGAACCAATTTGGTATGCCTCGTGTATTCTCTTTCAGGACACTCTACAAACGAGAACAAAGTAGAACACCGCTGCTATTGAGCAAATTTAGGTGAGGCGGTGGTGTCTCTGGATTCGCTACGTGGTCCTCCTCTGCGAACCTCGCAGGGTTCTACCAACCACTTTTGAATCTTTGCGTGCTAAACGTCACAAAATGCTTTTTCAAAGTGAATTTACCCGGAGTGTATGCCTATGCATATATGTCGAAGTTTTCACTTTTATCTCTTTACATATGAAAGTAGAAATTATTTAGATTTTTACATTGACACAAACAATGATACTTGTAATATAATGAGTTTATTATGATTGATTTATCGATAACGTATCTCGACCATGATTAATAATGTTTCCACTATTCTTTATTTATTTACCAACTTAATTGATACAATGGGAAAATATCTTATATTACGTGACATTAAAATGTATATTAAAGTAAATTAAATTCTCAATTCGTGAGCTTTAGTCTTCAAGACCATTTTATTTCGAATTTTATCAACTCACAGAGGTCAAGGTCTTAGATTTTGAAAGCATTAATCTATGTCAAAGAGCTATTTACAATCGTTGTTTGAAATCACGAGGAAACTTTCTGTTCCGCTCACTAATGGCAAAAACATCGTGTGATAAAGGCGCAAGTCAATATTTGTAGAAAAGTTTTGAGAAAGTGTTTTACACATTTACATGTAGGAGGTATTGATATGCGCATATTCAAACGCAAGTAAAAAGTTAAGGCTTGGTAAAAACAAATATTGCCTTAGCATTTGAAGGGTAATAAACGATAAATTTTTAATAATATATAAAACTGGGCAAATTCCAGCGAGTCCTTTTTGTTCACGAGGCAGTGACACTAATCGCCTGTGACGTATTACCGCCTGAACGCGCACCACCATTAAGGAAATTGCGCAAATACGACCAACTGAAAACGCGATGGAGGTAAAACGTTAATTTGCAATGCGGTCAACGTTCAAGCGAAGACGGTATTCATACAACGGTACTTTATATTTAGAAACATTCAACACGTGTATGCGATTGAATCATCTCGATGCCGTTTACAATGCTACTGGTATTTCCTTGTGTCGTAACATTTCACATTTTTACTTTCTGTGAACTTTTACTGACGGTTTTCCATGATAAGGGATTTCCGAGTTGTAATGTCAGGAGTCGCAGTTTCGCTCACGACCTAATATTACGGCTATTACGAGTGACACTGTGACAGGTAAGAAAATTGGCACGAAGAACAAGGCAATCAAAGGTCAGCAAGACTTCGCATCGAGAGTACAGCGCGTGGAACCGTGACCATAAATCGATTTGTCGACCGGTGCAGTGCAGGCGAGTTACGAAATCGATCGAAAGCGTCAGTCCTTAAGGTGACACGAACTGTGATGGGTCAAGGATTCATCTGCAATGCGTGAGTGACTTCGTTGATTATTTTAAAATTGTACCAATCTCTTAGTCAGAATCGGAGATGTTTGTTATTATCTATAATGTAGTACGCGTGCAATACGAAAGCGATCCCTGCAGTTTTGTTCCGCGGCCTAAACCGAACGTAGCGCGGCAGACAAGGCCGCGCCGGATGAGCGATTACTGTGAACCATGTCAACGGTGCCGCCGCGACTAATCGCCCGCCCGCGCCACGCTCGCGACAGGTCAATGACAAGCGTGGCTCTCGCTAACAACCACATGATCGACTTAATGAGCCCAACCGTACGGCTCCCATATCACTTTTAACGAACACTGAGACCTTCTTGATGGTTATGATAAACTACATTTCAACATTCACTTAAAATGCCCTGATCATTGTCCATTATAATGCAACTGCAAATCGATAATAAACCACGACGCGGACATTATTCAAAGTCTTAAATTAACTTCCTTGTGAGGTAAACTTAGATCTCAATCTTAGATATCGGGCAAGCGAGCTTTCTATACCACAGAGACAACCTATGAACTGTAATAAGCATATTAATGACTGCAGCGATGCTCGATATCATTACATCAGCGGTAAGAAACCACGGGGCGGTAATCGAGCACAGTACGAGACGGTGTAACGCACACGTGCGCACGCGCCGGGCGGGACCAGTCGCGCAGTGAAAGTTGAACTGCGTAACTACACTCCGCTTTTGACATTTGTCAGATGTACGTGAACTGGCCACAAAGTCGCGTTACCGATATGACACGTACAGAACTATATCACGATATGTTTACTCGTAGGTGACAAGCAAAAATTAAATAAAGTGCTGTCGCTCAATTTGTGAAAGTATATCTATTCAAATTCAAACGTTATTATGACTTTCGGCGTTAAATTACTGAATGCTAGAATCTGTTTACACCAGAAGCTCTTCATCATTAGCATTTTATTTTTTGCTTGGCGCTTGACAATACCGGTTATGTGATCATACAAACAAAGCAAAAAATAATCAGTCCGGATGAAACCGAAGGAAACCCCAATCCCCAGGAACTTTTGAACAATTTAAGTATACTCGTAATAAAGCCACGATTAAAGATATAAAGGAAATTCGTGAATGTCTCTGAAACGTGAGATAAAATACTGTTATCCCCGTTTATAACAATAGTGCATTTAGCTTTAAATCGTGCAAGCTAAAATGGTTCAATGGATGAGGAAAAGCCACAGCTTCTACCACGAACTCTCGAGCGCTTTCTCTCTCCATAATTCGCTTTTAATATTTAATTTAAAACTTTACAGCGTGTATAATGTTTTGATTATATTTAACTTTAGTGAATGGAAGAAAAACATTGTTTATTATTGTTTAGGAAAGACGTTTATAGGAAGAAATAATAAAGAGACAATATAAAGTAATTACGTCATGTAGCTAAAACCAGGTTGACAAATCCTTTGCGAGCGTATAAACCAGGACGGGACCTTGAAACATTCACTAAATGCTATCGAGACGAATCTTTTAAGTTATACACAGAGTGAGCGCCCACGGATCTGCGGAATATTTGTGTGCTTAGTTTTTATGTGAACATACAATAAGAATGTAACTTTGAAGTGTTCATGGCGCCTATTCGGTTGTGAATCAATCAGTTATCTGGTCTTTAAATAAATTATCGAAAAAAGCGCACTCTGCGCGCGACGTGAAAGCGTTAATCCTTGCAGTATGTTATGAAAGTAGAGGTCTTTGTTTATCAGAATAAGATAATACGATAACAGTCGTAAATAATGATATGTCGGCACTTAAAACGGGAATATAAATAAGCTTTCAAACCAATGTATTATTACAAACGTAATAAGTAAGCGAAATCTCTAGCTTTTTCGACTTGTGTTATGTGTAAATTAGTTAGTGGCACGTTTGTTTAAATCAAGAGGCGATAATGAAGTACGAAATGAGGCAATCGTCAGCGGGATGGATAATAGAGCCCGGCTGGTGAGTCACCGCTTGTGCAACGGCTTTAGCTTTGCACAACCAGTCCCCAGACCCTCGCCGATACCGGCGCACTGCATAATGCCTCGAGTAAATAGATTCGGTCGCGATAACAATACACCTATGAAAATCTATTACGTGTCAGGGGCATCGTTAAGCAACTTCGAAATGTGTTTCTTAGCTGGAGCACGGTAACGAATGCAACAATCTTCAGATTAATCGCTTTTAAACGATTAAGAAACACGCGAATTGTTATACGTAGACTATGTCTACATTAAGTTTTCGAAATGTGTTTGCTTTAAGTTTGTACAATTTTACTCGTTTTAATAATATTTGTCTTTGTTGTGTAAATAGTACGCTAAGCTAAGCTGAATATTTTAAATCGGAGTTGTTATTTGTTCGGCTTTGTTCGATAAAATAAAAACAACAAAACGAGAATACATTAACTATAGAAGCGGATATCAAAAACCCATATTGGGAATATTAACTAAAGGCGAAAACGACCGAGCCATCAGGTTTGAATTTATTTATAGCGATATAAAACTGCATTTGAATAAATCTCTGCTATCAAGAATAAATAGCTAGGATAACCAAGCCTAATGGCTTGCGAAACACGATTGTAAAAGCGCGCTCGCGCTGCACTGCGAACCAGTAGCGAAGTCGATGCACTCCACCTCCCGGCAATGTGCTCGCCTGCCTTTGGAGTTCTTTTTTTCTATTTATATGCGCACAGACACGCTCAGAGTCGAATCTATTTTGTAGTCTCGACATTATAAACTGATACGAAGCTCCTGGACAACACACACCCGTATTAAGCGACGGACGTAGAATTAGGGACGTGTTTGCTGAGGGATAATGTTAGGAATGGATTTGTTAGAAGCGATCGGAGGTGAATTTGCGCAAGTGCGCTAGGTACATACGATACGCTCCACTCGTGTTCACGCATGCTCTTCTGGAAAGCGGCAGACTTGGGCGTCCAGGAGTCGACGCCTAGGTACAGAGCCGGGAGCTCCGCCACCTTCACCTCTAGCCTCTCGGCGAGCCTCTGTTCCACGACGGACTTGGGGCCGCTCGTCAGCAATCTCTGTTGCTGGTCCTTCGCGCTCCGTCGCTCCGCGCCCGCGTAACCATTGAGTTTCTCGCCGTTGCAAGACGTCACGCTTTTTGGACCATCTGTGCTGAGTAATTTACTCTTAACGGTGTCCGTTTTACCGTAACTTTTATATTGCACTGATTCTGTTCCGTTCGCTAATCGCGAATACTTCAAAGAATCATACGTGTCGCCGTTCAGGCTGCTGTATTCGATGTTGTTTAGGTTAATGTCTCTGTCGCCGCGCTTGGACGTGACGTACCCGTTTCGTTTGCTACAACGCTCCTCGTGGCTTTGTTTGAGGAAGTTATTTTCGAAACTAGTTTTACATTTAGGAACATTGTTTAAATAGTCGCTATAGCTTAAATCTTTATTGTGTAACCCTTTATCACAGCTCTTCTTTAGTGTTTCCTGTATATCAATACCGTTACCGTTGAACCGTCCGTAAGTAAAACTGGCAGGTTGGCCGCTCTCCACATTGTTTTCAATTTTTTCTGTTCGTTCTGCATCCTTGCTTTCAAATTCGTGTTTAACGAGTGCAACACGCGATACCTCTTCGCCGTTTACGCCGTTCTTATAATGCGACTTAACGGCGAAATCTGTAGTTATGATGCCAGCCCTGCTCTGTTCGTTGGGAGCGGTCCATGTGTCGTGTTTCTTCTTATCACTACTTTTAGACGACCACGCTTTAGCGAGAGCGGCTTTAAGTGCCTCCCGCCTCTCATGCACGCTGACCCTCGGGTATTCGTGGATGGGCACTATGGCGGGTGCATACAGTGTAGACCGCGGTGTTGCTCGCGTTATCCGGAAACTTCTGAACTCCCTGTTGAACTCCGAATTGAGAGAATAAGCCGGTATTCTCGAAGTCACCATTTTGAGATCAAAATTTCCACTACTAATAAAATAACTTATCTTTTCACACTTAGACTCGTATTGGTAAAGAGCACACTGAACACATATCGACTCTACCTGCAACGAGATTGTTAGTCGTGGAAATATGTCGAACTTAATACAAACATGATTGAAACAAAAATGACGAGAGCCAGGGATGCGTGACGCTTACGAGGATGATGTCGGTCAAGTGTATTATTTCGCGTATAGTGCAAGTATGGGAATATGTAGGCTGTGGGCCGCGACCTTCGCGGTGGGCGGTGGCGTGGCGGGACAACGCACTGGTCAACGAACCGCCCCGTCCGCTCCCACTCGCGGCTTGCATAACGCACTCGCGAACCGCTGCCTACCTTATCTCCGATGCAGTTATCCTACCGATCGCGTCAGCACTGCATCATCGGAGACGTTCAATATGAACGCTCGCAACAAATTTAACTCAACATTTATAAGTAACTCGCAATGGTAGATAAATATATTAGGTTGCGGATAAATGATAAGACGTCACTCATGCATTAGGCTGTAATGTGGAGCAGTTATACCGTATAAGTGCAACAAGTGTCGCCTTGATGGCGTCCCTAATATGGGTAGTGGCGGGGCTGCCATATGGCCCGCGACCGACACATCCTCGCCTGTCTCTACTCCAGCTGCTGTGCGATCGCTATCGCTATATAAACATCTATTCTAGGACAGTGCTTAGAAACTTGTTGCTCTATTTGCTACGTATGACAGATTGAACAAACTCATAGAGCGCCTACGGCTACTGTATCGTGAATTTTTTTCACTGGACTGACATTGAATAAACATTACATTCGTCGATCAGTAAGGCCAAGTCGCATTATTAATGTGCATACATATTTATGAACGCTTTGAGTCTGTCATATTGAACACATCATTTAGATAACAACAAGTCCCTGTTTGTAAACGCATTAAGTAATTGTTCTGATAATATCTTCGGCAATAAGAACACTGATAATTGTATTGTTCGAACATTTAGTTCAACAGATTTCCACGATTAACGATGGCTGCACTTTGGGCCTGCCGATCACTCCACCGAAACAATAACACCGATCAACACACGAACCTCTTCGGTGGTTGCTACACAAATGGCACTTATCACCGGAGAAGACAACGAAGGAGACTACTTAGTCGTAACATTTAAACGAGGTAGCCGATAACGCGACAATATCCATAGCCGATGGAGAGCAACCACCGGAAGCGAGTGCATGCGTCGAACGGCGGCGGTGCGGTGGTCGGTACGTGCATACCTTCTCGTTGCGCGCGCGAGAACTGCGTGCGGTGTGCGTGCACCGCTGCGACTCAACTGACTGAAGGGAGGCAACGCACGCTCGCCTGCGAGGACCCCACCGCCGCCGCCTCTCTCCTGCGGTCCGCCACTTGTGACTCTATCGCGGAGCACTACGGCCGGAATCACAGGAGCACTGACCTTCACTACCGCGCCGAGCCAGTTTGAGTGCCGCCTGCATTGCTTGTGGCTCCGTGTGCTCTACTAGCGACCATAACGTTAGCCCAACACACAACCACGTCCGAGTTCACCGAGATACAGTTTATACAGATACTATAATTTAACCGACCAAATACCTAACAAAATGTTTCTAGGGGTACACCTCTACATATAGTATTCGTTCGCATGATACTACTGTTTATATTTTGCTTTTTATTTTGACGTGAAGAGCGTAAATTGTGAGAGATTTCGCATGTACCGCTACCGACGAAATTTTCTCTCGGAGAACGTCTCGCGAGCGCTACAATTTTTTTATCGTCTGCATTTTGTAGAGCGCTCTCAATCAGCTCGTTAACGGCATAAAACACGAATTTATTAATTAAAGCGGCAAAGTACGACGCCAACCGTAAATAATGTTTATTTTATTCGAGAAATCTATTTCAGTTATTTAAGAAAGATTAGGAGGCCTCACCTTAAACACTTCTTTGTATATTTATGTAGAAGAGATATTTTAATATGTACCTGAAACAAAATAAAATTCAATTAATTCATGTATCAATTTTACCAACGGTGACACAAAACAACATTAGTGTGCATATTTTGAACAAAAAATGGGAACATTACGCGCACAGAGATACAGAAGGTCGACAATATTTCGAAAGAGTAGGTAGGTACTTGCTTATACATATTAAGATTATAATATATGCATTTGGGCCACCGACAAAAATTATAATGACGACGTGAACACATACTTCAATTTATGTAACTATATTAAATATAAGTAAAAAATATTTATCATTCCTTATTTATATACTTTACACGTAGCTCTGCAAAATTAATTGTGCCTAATGGTTTTCGACACACCTTTATTATTTTGAATAATCATTTAATCAAGCTAAACACCGCTAATAAACACACATGAGGTCACCAAATGTAGGTGAAAGTGTGGAAAACAAATTAAATTAATGACCAGCCGAAAGGTATATCATAAATTACAGCTGCCTACGGTTTGTTACCGAGAAATAAAAGTTTAAATTAATTCGGACACTGTTTCAACGTGTTCATCGATCAGTCATTGGTTTAATTGCGCTCAATATTTGTAAATATTTGAAGTAAAGAGATGCTATTAAGTTGGCACCTTAATCATACGAATTTTATAAATATAAAGTTCTTAGATTCGGTGCAGTAAATGTTTCTATATTCCTAAATTAAAATTTCATGATCGACAAAAACAACCAATCCCCAGCATAAGTAAAGCCAATACACCTATATATGCCTTGAAAAAAATATTGTATCTATGCAGTAATTTTGATAGCATTAAGTGAATGTTAACTATATTAACTCTCTCTCAGATAAGTTTTAATAAGGTTCTCAATTTATTTAATTCACTCCCCAGAGTTAGCGAGTTCCTCAGTGGAATCAATCTCAAGTAGGCTGTATCTGCAGATGGACTGCAGGGAACTTAACATAATGTGGACAGCACGAGCTATTGTTCCTTCTATTACATAAAACAAAACATTCATTCCTACGTGGTACAATAAAACAACGCTAATTTACTCAGCTGTGATTGTGTACTCTTTTTGTTGTCTTAACCCAAAGCACTGAATACTAGTGGAGTTCTGTGTTAACATGCATGGTTAATATTTATTTATGTGAGAAATAAATTTAAACATGGCCTACACTGACACATTATTGCCTATTCAATGGGGATGTGTGTCACTGCCAGCTATTATGCGCTTCTATGATTTTATTACCTCTAGACCTGATCTACGCTACATTAGGTTCGCTTATGTTACTATATATAGCTTTCCCTACGTCTTTTACACGGTAACGTCGTGAACAACTTGTTTCTGTCCCACCGCTGGGCGTGGTTTTTGTTAACCTTTTCAAAATGTTCAAAGTGCGGTTTGGGATTTCACTCACAACTGAAAACGTTTAGAAACAATTCTTAGGCATGTACATTTTTAAGTTCACGTTCACCGTTATAGTAAGTGTTCATTAATTTACAATTGAGCAAAAAACCCCTCGAGGTACGTGTCCTGAATTCAGACCCGGATCTCTAGCGTGGGTGGTATGGACGAAATTCGTATCACATATTATGACAGTAAGCGAACATTTGTTAAAAGTGACAAAAATCGAAAACGATTCCGCTTTAGAAAATTATTGTGAAGCAGTCTACCGAATTCAATAGAAGAATCAAAATAAGAAATGTAAAAGCAAGTTAAATATAACTAACGAAGAGCTAAGCAGTAAAGTATACAAAAAGATGGAACAAAAAATGTTTGCAGTGCAAACGGAACGAACACAAAAAGGTGTTAATAAATTCTCAAAAGTGGGATCCGCAAATATTATTGCGCAACTAAACGGAAATTCATCACACTTGAATCACACACAAACATCCCTAAGGTACCGTTAGATGTTCCTCTCGCGTCCCACACACCGGGTTCTTTGTGGAAACCTACAATCAAATATTGTCCGTTATATGACAACCGAGTGAAACAAAGTATCGATAGCCCAGTACGTTCGTATTCTCGACCTAACCGACAGTAGGCGACCGCGTTAGTCTATTCAATTGGTGGCACGTAAATGACGGCAAAAAATAATAGCACCGGAGGCGGCGCGTCGTCGACAAACGGCGAGGTCCAATGACCCAAATGGTTTACTGGGCCGCTGAGACTAACGAAAGAAAAATCGGTCACTGTTCTCAACAACTACAACGCCATTGGATGTTTTATTACTGGCTGACATCGGCATAGAACAACGTCGGCCTCGGAAGATTTGTCGCGGCCACTGAAAAGGCGTTTCACTTCATATCGATTTGTCTTATTAGACTGCTGAGTTGGAGTTGTAGTGATAGCCTAGTGATTGAAACTCAGTCTCTCATTTGGGGAGACCGAGGTTCAAAAACCAGGCAGGCACCTCTAATTTAACCTTATGTAGAGATAAATCACTTGTTATAAGGACAAAGAAAAGCATCACGAAGAAAGCAAAACACTAGAGTTCTGAAGAAAAAAATTACAAGTGTGTGTAATCTACCACTTGGAACTTCGTCAGCGGAGTGGACTATGGCCTAAACCTCTCTTGCTCCTCTAAGATCGGTTCCCAGCAATCGGACAGTAATAGGTTGACGGTGAGAAACGAAAATGTACTACGGATTCAACGGCATTAGATGGTATGCCGACAAATATCTGTACGGTACACCATTGGCAGATTTATAGTGTACTGGCCAGTGAAAATAGCCTCATGCCTCTGTTGCCACACCGTTGTAGGCCAGAGTGAAACGCCAATTGCATTAACATTCTTTGCCTATATAAAAACCGTTTGAAATCATAATTTAAGTTACTGTACACGGTGAATGGTCATAAAGATTATTGTTACGTAAACACATAAAAGCATTGATTGAATAATTAATAAATTATGTTTATCTGGTATTAATTCATATATTGATTATATTGACATATGTGAAAGTTGCTTTCTGGCGCTTATTTGTATAGGCGATTCGACTACCAATTACGTATCTCATCAAATAACTTTTAAGTGAATAAAGTTATTTGATTAAATTTAACACCAATTTCATGTTTGTTTAGTAATAGTACTTATTTTAACGGCTTGTATGCAACTTTTTATATCCGATTACTGAACAAGTGTCTCATTAATTTATTGCAGGGAAGCCTGTAAGTTCTGATTAGCAGCCAACCCCTATCCATGTCTACTAAGATGTTGCTTAATTTTATAGATCAGTTATGATTTACACCAGCCGTGTGTTATTATATACAATTCCGGCATTATTCAGAATATATGTATAATATGACCATTTCAACTAATTTAATTACCATATAATAATATTGTTGCGGAAATCAAAAGTAAGATCAATATCAATGTTAACACGTTCCAGGAAGCGTGAATCTGCCAACAACAATCAAGCAACGCAAGAAGCAAGTACGCACAAGTCACGCAGCGACGTAACTGCTAGAAAAACCATACGCCCACTGCCCATAGAAGGAAAGAATCAGGCCTATAGCCAAACACCTAACATCGATCGAAAACATAAAAAAACGAAGAAGCAAAGAAGCCAGATAATATAACTCAAACGTTTTGAGCCATATTCACGACTAGCAACGGCCGCAGCGAATTAATCTTACGCCGTAAATGGTACTCTCACAGAAACCTGATCCGGCGCAAGTCCAACACAATCTAAACAATTTATCAAAATAGCACCTATAAATAGACTTCCTGGAGTCCAGGGATTCCTAGTTGCTTTGTAATTTGCCTGTTGGTGAACGCTGGAGAGATAAAGATTAAGATATATTATCAGTAACTTAAACAGGCAGACGCAAGCATGGACTTTAGCGAAATACAATGCATGTGAGCATTGCGGTATTTGTGATTGATGTACACTTGTTTCTGGGTAATTATGTTACATTAGCGGAAGGTGGAGATGTTCCGTATTTTAAAAGGTAACGCAATAATAACTGAGTTAAGAGTAACGGTCCTCATTAATCATCGAGGTCAGGATCGGTCATACGCTAAACCGCGTATGAGCACGTTTACCGATACTTATTCGTCATCTTTCTATTTCACAGATTTTTAATGACGTCAAGAATTTCACAATACAATTGTTGTCTTTTACATTTTTATGACGTTATATAGTAGCTATAGTTATGACGTTATATAGTAATATATTGCAAGCTAATCCCGAATCACCGCAAACAATCACGAGAATCTACTTATTAATCTTACACGAGAAATACTATAAAACAAAACAAGTAATACGAATATCATCGTGCTAATGAAATAGTAAACACAAAAATAAATGGAATAAAAAATAACTTTACTGATAGTAGATTTTGGTAACAATGAATATAAACTTGAAGCCAGTCAAGCTATTAAGCGATTCATACTAAAAGTGAAATCCTTAACAATTGAACAATTATTTACGATGCCTTTATCTCGATGGTAAAACGGGTTCGCACGCATCTCATGCATCGTCACGAGGCTGCCACGGAGATTAATCCACATAATTTAAATTAGTTTTGAGAAGTCCTGTGGATCATGCATGATATATTATTTTAGCTAATTGAAGCAGACATTTAATTATATTAAAGCCTTAGCGTCGCAAGAAGGACAGGAGAAATCAGTCCGTCGACCTGCATTAAAATACCTTTCCCACAAAGACGTGCCCGTTGTGCTTCCAAGAAGCACAACAAAGATCCTGTACATGTTTGTGACTCACGCCTTTTGGTAGAGCCTCCGATCCAGACAAAAAAAAGAGATCATATTTTAAATAGAACTACTGTGACCAATAGAATTGCCGGTTACAGAATTCGATAAAGTGATTATTATTATCGGCTGTTTTTGTTGTGAATCATTGAAAAGATTAAGTCGTGAAAGGAAGGAGGTAGTCAGTCATATTAAGTGTAATAAAGAGAGTGTTTTGTCTGTGTGGTGGCGCTACCCGTCATCACCAACAATTGGTATATCCCGGTTCCGATGCCGTTAACGAGATAATTGTAATTGGGGCAGAAAGCTGTCAGTACGCCGGGGTACTGTTTGATTCTTCGAAGTGGCGCGTAGGTGTCTCGCCACATTACGCGCTCGTCATCCTTCATACACCAAATTGCTTGTTCCCATAATTTATATTCTGGGTCGGCGTCACACTTATGATGGCCGATTAGAAAGGAGATTGCAATTGTATTGATATGTAAAACGATTCACACGTGGGTGGCCATGCGAAATTAATTGCGGAAAAATAATACTTTTGACATTTACAAGCGCTTAGTAATGTGAAAGCATTATAATTAATAATAAAAAAATTGACCACCCGCCGCTCCATAACTCAGATAACGTGTCTCGATTAAGCCTCGATATCGTATTTCCGAGTTTCCAAGTTAAAAGTGTTCTGGAGATAGGACCGTGACTCATAGACATTAATGCTGCGTCAATAATAATATAATACTCTTGTGTGTTAATGTGGAGTGAATAAAGAGAATGGTATGTAGTATGAACGCTTAATTGATACAATTTCCCTAAGAATTCCTACCGGCCCTTAAACGTATCTGTTGTACAATTATAAACGTGTGTACAATGTATAGCTAATTATGTTTTTATTGTCCCTGTCATCATTAACACCTGGGTTGAATGTTGACGCGGTAGGCTTGCTATATAATTATAGAAATGAGTAGTGGGGGCATGAGGAAGAAAGTGAAGGATTTTGTTTTATTACCTATTTTATACTTTTCCGCGCCACGGCCCCGCCGTCTTTAGTAGTTTTACTTTTGTTAAACTTTTAATGTTACACGGTAGTAATAAATATTCGTTATCTGTTTCTGGAAATCTAAGGTAATTGGTGAAAGGGTTTGACAATAAAATGATACCTTTTTGTCCGCCACGTAAGTAACCATGAATTGAGATTTCTGCAAACTTAACTACCTCAGTAAGTAAATAACACTAAGTCATAGTGTTATTTACTTACGGTATTTTAGTTTATATTATATTAAACAAATCTACTTTCCCAGGACATGTCAAGGTCACGTCTCCTTTATGATGATAAACGGAAACGTTTTAACGGAGAGAGAGGTCTATGCTTATTATTGATGGTATTTCCTTATATGCCGCACAATGATAATAGAATTACAGATAGTCGTACTCGGCGAGTTCCTGTGCTGACTTTCGCTTATTAATATTTCTTTTGATAAAAGGGAAATCATGTCGCGCCAGATGACAAATGACTGCAGACAATGTGCATTGGCGCGGGTGGAGGTGGATAATAATCAAGGTTACGGTCCGCGCTAAACACCGAAACCAACGTTTGAAATCAAAAGTGATCACGGTTAACCGGTGTGAATATGTCGGGATTGCGTAAACGGAAAGTTTTAGATAGTTATGCATGTGTGTTCGAAGGAGAAATTAAATAAAGCGACAAACCAAACAGGTTGATAACAAACGAGAACTTGTCATATTACGTGCAGATTCAAAACTGGATAACATAATAATATTATGCTGATTTATTATTATAACAAACTTTTTTTGGTAGTCTGTTAGGTAACTGCCTAGTAGGAAGTGAAATAAGTATCGCAAAGTTTAGTAATCGTTCATGGTCTTTGAGGCGTGTATTTTGAAGGGAGTGTGAAGGCCATAGATTCTCGGCCACAAGGAAGAATCGAAAACATGAAAGACCTAGTCATAAAATACATAAGATAAAAAAACACGACAGAATTATCGCAACAAGTTAGTTCTATGTATTTACGAGCGTATTCTGATTCGATAGCGATTATATTCCCACATGAGTTATGACTTAAATCGTTCAACAGGTTATGTACCGAGCCTGTACCAGATAAATACTTCCGTGAACGAACGAATTACCGAAAGATCGTTTGCAGTGTTTTAGTGCGACGCCTCCATCGATTTCTGAACAATACGTGGGCGGCCGATGCATTGCCGGCCCATAAACGGAAACCTTGTTTACCTACTTGTCTTCCCTTTAGGATAACTGATATCGATGCTCGACAAGGTCTCTTATTAAATTGGCTCTTGATAAGTTCAGAATGCTATCTCGTTTACCGTGTTCGCGATAGTAAAGATGCAACCTAATCATTGTTTTTATATTGGCATTTATTGCAATCGATTTGAACACAATAGATTTAAATAACTAAACCTCTTCCGCAAACGTGATGCGGGCCGTTTGAACCGCTGCCGATGGTGTAAACATTACGGTTGCATATGTAAGACACCAACATTCAGTATTTTTATTTTTGTCGAAAAGGGCATCAAATGGCTCGATTTGCATAATCGACTACGATGAGCCGTCACGGTTTGTCTTTATTTAGTAAGTTAAACGTATAAACCTACAGTGTGTAATTGTTACTGCATAGCGTTGAATATATTATCGATAAAATGTCATATTAAAATGCTAATATGTATGGTAGTTAAAAGCGTTACGGCGTTAGTAATTTCTTTAAGTGTATGCTAAGTACGACAGTGTGCGATGGTCAATGTCATTGCTACTATACTACACAATATGTAGACAAATCGCGGCTACGGCGAGCCAAACAAAGAACTAATCTACCTATGACTCAAAAACGTAACCAAGTTTTGCTGTGTTGTCTGACTATGCCGTGCCTCGATAACACATGCAATTACGTGTAACTAATCAAACAAAACAAAAAATGTACATGATTATTAGCCATAATATTAAAGCCACACACGAGAACACGGCAAGCATCAAATTATTCCTATTTCGGACATGCAACCCGCAGACTATAAATTCAATCGGCTTAGAAACATAGAAAAAGGTCAAGATTACAACAGACGCTGAAGGATATGTGATACCCACTTGGTACATATGCTTGGCCTTATTTGAAAAATCGCAACAAAATAAAAGTGACAGCGGCCGTGTTACATTCAATGTCTCGCTAACAAGTTGGAACAGTTTAGCTCAACCGAAAAACGAATGACAAAATAATGAGTTCATTTCACTTGGGAAATAAAAGGCTGTAGGTACATTCATACAAACATCATCAAGACAAAAAAACTTAAGTGCGTCTTCGGCAATTGAGGTTAACACAATCATTTGCGAATGATGAGTCAAGCAGGAGTCAGGCTAACTGTATCGGTCTAGGTACGAGCCCGCTCCAATTACCTACTTTTGCGGATCACATTACCTGCACTCAAAACCTCTGTACGATTCATTGCCATCCACCGTACCATCTTTGTACAAATCATAACTCGATGCCGACCAGTATCATTTGTACACATGTGTATGTGACACATTTACACATAATAAACTACGTATACATTTTGTATTGTTATTTGCACGTAACAAATGTGTACATAAATGTAATGTTTTAAGATTAAACTGTTTTATTACACCATGAACGATTTTAATGTACTGCTTGTTCCGGTGTAATTTATTATCTCTGAAGTGGACTCCTCGTGAATATAGAAATCGTTTTTGTAACGAAAAGTCATATGCTCTGTGATATATTGTGCTCGAATTTTGTAGTGAACAGAAACAATATGAAAACAGACGAAAATGCGTATGCGCAATAATCATCGCGTTGTACGGGCTTCCATGTCATTTTATTTTATTTCAGATTTAATATTTTTTGATTAAAAAAAATAGTAAATGAACATGCTCTCCACCTGGTGGTAAACAGACGTAACGTGAGCATACTAGCCCTTATGGTCGTACTATACAGCTTGTATAGTACGACCAATGTCTACTATTTTATGTTTTCATTGTGTTTTTATGTCTGCATTATATATTTCACATTTTATATCGTATTCATTTACATACCTTATTATTAATAAAAAATTTTCTTATTTCTCTCAACTGTATATTAATTACAATATACTTCCTTGTTATTTTATTATTTAACCATTTATCTTATTAATAACAAGTTAGAAATTGAGTATTTTTAAACCAATTTATAACTACTTAACCACAGTGGGTCTTCTGCAAACCTAGTTCTAGATATCGATAGATAAATCTTAGTTAACAATTTATCATTCCATATTAGATCAGTGGAACACGCCTCACTCGCCGTCCGCGCAACAACTGGTTTCTCAATAATAAATATAGAGATACTCCAATATGGTATAAACAATACCACAAATTAATTATCGAAGTAATGTCAGTCAGTATGACCCACTTGTACGAGATACAGATACGTGGTCGACCCACGCAACCCGGCTAGAATAATACAATACGATATTGTGTGCGAGTCGATTCCATGAAGCTTTATGCATAAACATTGCTCCGAACGAGGGATGTTATGGAGTTCCTTAACCGTAATCGACTATCGGATATCCGAAATAAATATATGTTCGAAACCATAACCAAGTCCAATTTTAAGTTTCGAATTATTTCGGAGGGGTGGTGTATGGAAGAGACGCTATGAAAAGTTTTCGCCCGGTCGATACAGCACAGCCGCTCGCGTTCTTTTACAAATAAAGTCAAATAATTATATCTTTGTATTTTGTTTTTACATTTTTTATAAAAATCAAACATTGGTAACTAAAATTATCCGAAATCCTTCCCTATCTCTAACTGCATCTGAAGTAGATATAATATTTTTCATAATATATTGCCTATCCATATATAGATCCGAATTTTATATCTGTAGTAGTATACCGTCCCATCCCATAGTCTGACCATCCCTAGGGCCGAAGCTCAGTGCGATAACGATCTGATTCGATTATAATCTCGAAAAGAACGAGACTCATTTTTATTTTATTTTTCATTTCGTACCGCATGGCATCTCTTAATTAAGAGTGTCGTCGACAGGCCATAAAATTAATCAATTCGTGAAAAATAAATCCAATTAAAGGCGACGCCCGTTCGTCTAGTGAGAGGTGCACCCACCTTACTCCACGGAGCGTACGATTTCATTTTAAACTATTATAACTAAAACTTCTAACTGGTTATAATTCAGAATGCATGTTGCTTGAATAGTCCTAATATAGAAATACGTGTCTTATATTTTAAAAAGCAACATTGAGGTATCGAATGTGAGTAACACATGTGCTTACATTTATAATTCGGCACAACCGATTATCTCTCATCTGAATACAATGAAGATCTGTTGCCCGATTGACTTAGAGGCATCGTGTAACATATTTTGAAACCATTAGCCCGACCGTTACATACATTACAAGCGAGTAAGCGGAAACAAGAAAAAACAACAAGAAATATTGATTGTATGCATGAAACTGTGACTTTAACGTATTTATGTGGGCATATTATGTGATTTAATGGCAATAACAACAGTTTATTGCCTATTAATTCCGTGAAACAGGATTTAATCAATATTCGTTAATAAAATGGTAGCTTTCATACATCTTATATACCACCCATTTTACAACACAGGTTTGATTGTCCATCTTAACCATACAGATAAATGAAATTGAACTTTCTTCTTTTAGAAATTTTGGAGTGGCAATATATTTCTCGTTTGTGTATTTCTTTTTTTTCAAAAATAGTGCGCAGGTACTGTATAAATTGATTAAAGCTTAGAAGGTTGTAAATTATGATAACATTGGTATTACGTAAAACATGTTTTATACTTTTTCGCAATGTAAAAAATGCAAAAACGCTTGCGAACGTAAATTGGACGAGCTAATTCTTTATTTTTCAAAAATAACTTTCACCTGCACTACCCCTACTACTCACAGTCGAGCCGGTTTTAGTGAGTATTTCCTATATTTTTTAAAGTATACACGATATACGAAAGCCTAAACACCTAATTTAATGCGAGAAGTTTCAATTTAAACTAATTAGTCTCCGCTAATTATGAATTTCTTTTCCAAATTTGATTGACATTGTAATAGCGAAAGTGAAAATTATGACACGCTTTATAATTCCAACGGAGAAAGGCATTTACAAAACTTTTTGAGTGTTTTAAGAAAGAATGTTTTATGTTTGAAGCCAAATAAAATTGATGACTTTCATAATTAAATTTGTTGTAATCTATCACATTATCCATCTAAAAAAATTATTGCCGAGGGGATCGTGTCAAAAATATCTTTGTTCCGGAAGCGTCTGTGTAATCAATCATATGGCGAAGGTTAAGTTGCTAGAAGTTAACAATAACATTATGTTAATTATGTATTGATGAATACAAAGGGCATATCATCCACCTTATGTTAAGTGGACCCTGAATTCCAAGAACTATAATCTGCACCAAGTAGGATAGTCCTTGCTGAATTAGTCACAGACGCTACAACCGAGGGCTATTTACAGATGCATCGTGTGTTACCAGAGGGCCAGTAAACAATACATGCTGTAAGGGAGCATTTCCACTGGAGATGTGCGAGGAAGCTAAGCTATGTAGGTGTGTCAAATCGACCAAGAGGATTGCTTGAATTTCATTAGCAAAGCGTTGCTACAAATGGATAAAACAAAATTCTTGATGGATGTATGGGAGCAAAGGATTGGACTTACGGATGCTAGCTAAGGATCCGCGACTGGTGTAGCTATAGTATCTTCATGCCACATCCTATTCGCTTATCTTTTGTAGAAAATATCAAATAGCTTAGCTTCGATCTCGCCTACCGTTCACCTACATCTCACATGTCTGGTGGAAAAGCACCCTAAGGCGAGATTGATGTGGTGATACTTTCGCAATAAAATCATGTTAAGTTAAACCTGTTTTATTTCTTCGTTAAAAATATATATTTAAAACGAAACACGTCAAGATTGAGATAAGCGTTTTATTTATTGATGACAGAGTATATTATATTTCTAGTATTAATAACTTTGTTAATGGTAATTTATCAAAGGATGATTCTGCTTTCTGTATTTTAAAGTTTCACACATATCACAACAGCAATTGTAATTGATCATGATGAATTCTACATATTTCGAGGCTTCATTGAATATCTTGAGTTGAGCGACAGAATAGTGAAGTTTAGTACATGAATAGCCAACAGTACGATAACGTTATCACATTATGGGCACGACAGTGCGGGACGTGAAGCGATTGTTTTCAATAAACATCCGACTGTCATGAATGTCACGGCAGAACAATACAGATGCAGTAATTACCGTTCTTGCACGCGGCTGAGGTACTTTCTACGACGGTACACGTTCCACAATGAACAATCACATTATTATACTTTTTGTGTATATTAGTAAAAGTAAACATAGACGTCTTCGAGCAGTTTCTTTACAAGGCACATCTGTTTTCATTGGAGTTACCGCGTACACAGAACCAAATGTTTGTTAATCTAAACGCGTGACGTGAAATGACACAGGCTTTACAATTTGAATGTGGGACATTTTGTACATGACATACATACATGTATCTAGACTTTAATTCTGGTATCTGTACATTTGAATAACTAAAGTAAATCATAGGTAATATGTTTAGATCATTTTTAGATTTATCTGTGTTCGAACATTTATCACCAAGTCTACACCATTAACGGGCCAAAAACATTACTGTTATTTTATCAAAATCACCTTCTCCATTAGTGAGACTTTAGAGAACGAATTGTCCAACTTCACATGAAATTGGATTCTTAAACAGACCGTTCATTTACCTATATCATTTTTCCTTGATGTTGATTATTTCATTCCTGAAACCAAAATGTTTACAAACATTTCGGATTCGAGATATTGTTTATGCAACATTTAACATAAAAATACTTCAAATTAGCTAGCGGTTTATTTGTCTCATCCAATTACAAAGATTTAGGCGCAGGCGCATCCGCGAGAAGATACCTAGTAGGTACTATAAAATTATGAAAAATAAAGTCTGCCATTTTATATTTTAAATTAAATATTGATGATATTTAAATACACTGACCGTTGTAGGGTCCAGTACGCTCAAATAAGCGCTCACCGAGCGTGAAACGATGTACGGCGACGACAAAGGTCACTCATGTGTGCTCACCAACCATGCGTTCGATAGGATAAAAAAATATCAAACCGTTGCTATTATAAGCAAAGTTGTTGTCCATATTAATATACATGTTCTTGTTACACGTAGGTATTATGTATTTTAATGCAGATGAGTTGCGAATAACTATTATAGGAAATAATGGGAAAGCATTAGAAATTATCATTTATTTACAGCTACTTTATGGTTTTTCCATAATTATATGACACAACAAAAAAATCGTCAGATAACATTGTGATTCATCTGCTATCTCTAATTCCGGTCAAATTGAGGAAAACCCACAACAAAAATTGTATAACTGAATTGAATCATAAAACCGCCGATATGCATATGAAATTAAAAATGGTGGACAGCGGACAGGAAAGTGCGTAATAAACGCTTATAGGGAGACTGTAAACAATTTCACTTTTATTTAATGTTAATAACAATTAAACGGGTAATCTGGGCTTCACATAAATAAGCCTACACTCGCTTTCGTCTCCCAAAAATGGCAATAGCAATAACGATGAGTAATGAATAGAGAGCTGCTTTAATTCGCGCCGCTGCCTGCGCCCACGCACCGCCGCTGCGCCGCCGCGCCGGCCATCCACTCGGAACAATGCTTACTGGTTTACTTTCTCGATTGACTCACTGATTCATTGTACGCGTCTAGCTTAGAATTAGATTAATAAAGCCGCTCTCAATTATTCTCAGAAGATCCCAATTCATAGGTCAACACAACTTTCGATAGCTACGCCCGACGACACGTGGGGATAACGTTCGTGGCCTGTCAATTTGTCAACCGCCCACGGGTCACGTAGGAGTCGGCAAGGCTAGTGAGTGTGAGATCTAACAAAATATAGGGGAAGCTAACTTAACACCGATCCGATCATGACGTCGTGTTATGGAATTCATTGCAAGTACTATAATCGATTGTTATGATTTAAAGTAAAGACGATCATTTCAAAACAAAAAGAGATGTTATTTAATTTTTTCAAACATAACAAACGATAACGATGTCGCCGCAATTTTTTTTTATTGTCCATGCGCATACGCACTTGTAATTCTTTAAAATTATTACTCAGGAGAAAAGACGCCTCTCACTTCAGTTAAGACGTCGAGTCGCTATATTATTTGTTTGTAGTACGAATGTAAGTAGACAGTCCGACAACAAAATATTTGCGGTTATGCAGAAAATACAAAGCCACAAACAGACCTCCGTGTCGACCCTGAACAGTGCGATGTGCTCGCAAATCTGCATCAACAATAGCCACCTTCTCCGGCAACAAATGATGAATTATTAACTGGTAAGTCGGAGAAATCCGTGTAATAAAAACAAAAATAAACTTATCGGAGGACATTTTATGCAAACAATTGACGGCGCACCGTATTTAATATTAACACGAGTTTGGACAGTGCGGAAAACAAAAATTTACGGCTTCCGCGATGAGGCCTTCCAACATTCAACCGGACGGCCTTCAGGTACACGGTGGGTATTGTCTAACAAAGGAGTATGTTTTGAAAAATACGAAAGGCCCGGACTATGTTTGTGCGTATGTTGTTTTGGCTGCAAAATGCGCACGCGACACAGATCCGTCTTTGTCTTCAATTTGTAGTATAAATATAGTGCATGCAACTATTATGTGCATGCATTTGAAATGTTGCCAAGTATAAGAAAATTTTCTATTACGTTTGAAGGGTTTGGTGTTGTAATGTTATAATAAATAAGAACGTGAACATTATCTGTGACTGATATTTGAAAGCAAGAAGCTGGTTTCTACTGATTCATTATTAAGATGTCTTTTTTATTGTATAACTGCTGTAGCAATAACGGTTCATAATCTTTACGTTTAGTAGTCATCAACTTATCGTTATTAAGGTACCCGTATAATTTTGTTACGGTATTTCTGATATCACTACATCACTGTCCTTAACGACATCAGTGAGAAGGAGGAAATGAAAATATTATTTACGGTACATTTATTCGGCTAGTAGTTTGTCAGCCTTTGGTTTTTTTAATTAATCAGTATTAAGAGCATATTAAAATAAAAAGAACTATCTGGGATTCAGTGGAATATACGCAAATAATGATCTACAACGTTGACGAACTTATGGAATACTTAATGGATTTGGAAGTTTAATCAATTCTTTGTTAATCTCAGTTATGTATTTTTTTACCAGCTTCGAAAATTGAGGGGGTACTCCTCGGCTGTATATATTTTTAGTGGTTGTCGATATTAGACACAATTTCAGTCAGAATAAGATATAATAAGCCAACTGATATTCTACTTCCTTACATAACCGATCCTGATATTTATGTATTTACAATAGATACAATAGGTTCGGTTATATTCTATGCGCGAGCGCGCATCGGCGCGGGCGCACGTACGCGTGTCTGGTGACCCCCGACCCACGCCGGGTTCGACGCCCGCGCCGCCCTCCGCCCTGAGCCCTCGCCTCCGGGACCTCGCCAGACAACGTTATCGCAGCCTATCGACTCTAGTCCTTAACGATGTTTATTATTCAAGCCTTTAGGGACAGACGAGGAAGCTTTTGAAACTATAGGCACATAGTAAGGAGTGTTTAGAAAGTCGAAACGTTATATTTAAACGTTTTTTTTTATATCTTCTGTACATAATAATATGTGAAAAAAGAAATTATAATATTGCATAGATAGTATGTTTGGATGGAAATTTTAAAACAGGTAGCTACGATACTAAAGAAACAGCTGTAAGTTTTCCTATAATTGTGAGTGACGAGCTGCGCGGGCGCACCTGCTGGCAATTACACACAAGCGGACATGTGTAGTTAAAATAACGAGCTACCTGTGGAACCTGTCAGTCGCAAGTGAAACTAGACGTGGCTTACTGTACTTTTATGTACCTCACTTAAACGGCCTGAACCTTCGTTTACTCGACTACTGCAAGTTAGAACTGCCTGCTTCATGGGTCATAGACATAGAACGATACTAGAACTAATTTTCCTGTCTTCCGGTACTTTCATCATGATCGTACGGTATTTTAATATCATGGCATCAAATAAACTTTATATTATTATGCTCTATCTAGCTGACTGCTTTTTGATTCCAATTTATCGATCATTAGAATGGTTAGATTTTATAGAACATTAGAATCGTTGGATCGAATAACGGATTCCGCGTGACGTGTGTTGCATCGAACACGTTGGTCTATATAGGAAGATTAGTTTGAATTATGTATACGTGTAGTCATGAGCCTCGCTAGGGTTCTCGTGTCTGTGATAGGACTGATAGGTATACAAGGCGATCATGTCCGCGAGCAGGTCGAGGGGGTGAGCGGAGGGGGGAATGTGCAACGGCGAGAGGTGCACAATTCGCGTTCGTAGGCGCAGGCGGCTGTCGGGAGTCAACGTACTGGGACCGGTTCGTTAATCGATCCCGCGCCGACCCGCGCTCCTGGCCACTCCTAAACGCAACTAGGTATAACGGCTCCTCCGCAACCAGCTCCATCTTGTCCTGTGCTCGGTCTGCGTTGCACTCATTTAACTCATTTCATGAGCGCTGAACACCGTTACGAAACTTTCAATTAAAACATATCTTTTTCCATTACTTCCGTCCTTTATTAATAGATTGGTTATTGATACGTGTTTAGTTTGTAATATAATTTCACGTAACGAAAGATGAAAAACGTCGCGTCTTGATTTCGGTTACGTAAGATTTGCGATACGATGACGTATCCGATCTCTCGGCAGCAATTGTCCGCACTTAGCAAATTACGCCAGTCAATGTACTGAAAGTTTGTCAACGAACGGGGCGATTGTCCGTTTTCTACAAAATGATCAAATTGGGCGTTGAATGAATGTGGCGGTGACACTTTGCTCGATTTCCTTTGACGCGACAGTGACTTCATTGATTGCAATTCACTTGCCTGGCCGCTACGATTATAAAAGGCGTCGATTGAATATACAAAGTTCCTAGTTTTAAACATTTTTTTTATGATCTTCATGAACATGTTTGTCAAGATGACATGTATTATCATTTTGTCATCATTTTTCCACCACAGTAATCATAATTATCTTTGATTGAATTTAGATTTGAGGCCTACGAGACCTACGAAAGACTAAAATTGAGACGAGAATGTTTACCACATTCGTGCAAATAGGTATGCAATATTGGCAGATATGTAAAGAATACCCATTAATTACATTGGACTATCTCAGCACATGACAAGCTCTCGGCACAGCACAATCATATTAATTTGATTCATTACCGTTATTGAGGACAGTGAAATGACAGAATTATAAGAAATTGTATGCACCTACTGGTATTTTTATACTTACAGATAAAGACAATACTCGTAGTTGTAATGGACCTGAAATAGTTTCTTAATAACTAGTGTATGCCTTGTGGTCGAATTTAGACCATAATGACTGACGTAATTACTGATTATTATGAGGCCATTTTTATTGATTAAAGTAAAGCTCGTCAATTGATAAAAAGAAAATCGGTTGACAAAAACTACAGATTTTTTTGTCTGCTTATTTAGCCGTTGACAACCCATTACTGTCCATAATCTATCGCGCTGGCCAAGTACAAATTAGTGGAATTCACAAACGCTTCAGAATTCTAATTTTGGAACTCTCAGGCGTGCAAGGTTTTGGTCACTTTGATGATGATGACTACAGATCATTATGATTTACCTTCACCGTTCAAAAGCAACTTATCCCTAATTAATCTCTAATACTCATCTTATTTTGAAAAACCCGTGGTGCGTGCCTGGGATTTGAACCCCGGACCCACGAATGAGATGCCAAGTTTCAAACCACTAGGCTAATTAATATATAGAGATGTTTCTGATCGACAAAATCTTTCTGATATCGTCGATAATTTTATAAAGTTGTTATTGGACCACCCAATCAACGAAAATATACTAACAAAAAAAATCCCCTACACTTTATTACGTACGAATATATTCAAGTCTCTCTATCAACATACAATTTGGCACCGAATAATAATCTAATATTAGAAAAGTATGTACCAAGTGACAAGATTTATTTATGCCCGAGATAGAACTCCCAGTCTTTGTCTCGGTCATTAACTAGCCGACAATGAAACACTAAGAATTTACATCACGAATATACCGTAGCAACTGATTAAAACTACTACAGGATTGAGGGATGCATATAGGTCCTTTGTCTATTTCGCACCAATCTGCCCTATGAATAAGGGTGTGATATAAGATATAGATACGTGCTATGATGTTATAATACGGCGAAGTAAAATCTCATAAATACGGTCTTTTGAAAAGAATGAAAGTCGTTCTTCCATTTTACTAACACTATGCCTAATACGATTAACACCAGTATGATTTATTATAATTATTGACGGTAGTGGGTCATTACGCTCATCTATTCTTGCTTATGCTAGAAACGACAAGAGTGACCAACTTCTTATGGAATAGGTTCTACCTTAATCTGATCATAGGTGCGTTGCGGTATGCATCTAGTCCTCAGAAATAGCCTGAGATTGTTATAATTCGTTGAGAAATAACTTTATTTCTATTCAGGATTGTTCGCTACCTCTATTATATAAGTTTTCTATTTATATTTGAACCTGACGATAAAGCAGACGTGCTACCTGATGGAAAGTAGTCAACGTCGCCTATGGACATTTGCAACACCAGAGGAGTCGCCAATGCATCGCCGGCTTTGAAGGAGAGCTCTTTTTGCACTTTTTTTGAAGAGCCCCATGTCATAGCGCTCCGGGAACACAATAAAGTTCTTAAAATGCATGTATTATCAACATTTTTTTACAATATTCTTGACATATCACTCACCTCGTTAAGAAATTAATGTTTCCGTGTAAACTGACACACAGTTATATCTTTATAAACTGTACTTCCTTACATGCAGTGGTTACCCAATTTAAGACCGTGCTCATTTGTTAAAATTACCATATTTTTTGTCAGGCACTTAATCAGACGATGACGAGAAACGTGCGCTGTACTTCATTGCGACATACGCACTTTTGACAACGCATTAAAATCAATAATAGAGTACCTACTCAACAAGTAAATTAGTTGTATTCCTAATGTACGAAGGCACTCAGAACACGAAATCTTTTGTAGCGAGTAGAAAGCGTTAAAATGACAGGCAATCTTAGTAGTTTCCATTGTCTAAAATCTTGATACATTAGTAGGCAGATGCGTGAGTTGTAATGAATGCGAAGTATAATCCTAATGAGACACGCAAGACGGCGCATCAGACGAACGGCGGCGACGTGTCTGAGGAGACCCTGATGATACCCTCGCAACACGACGAGGCCGATCCGATGGGCCATTGTCGAAACAGCAGGATATGAAGAACGACCTCGCTGCCGTAATCCAATACATTAGGACGGGAGTAGGAAACCATTTTCTTTAATGAATGTCGCCTTGTGCTCTGTCAAAATACACTGACAAAAAATATCATATATAATCTTTTGTTTGGCCTCTTCCAACCACTTATAGCCAAATCATGACTTCCTAAACGATAAATTAGTCTCATCATCATTACTACAACTAAAATGTATCATCATTCAAATTTATCCATCAGTCCCCCTTGTTACGCACGATTGTATCACAACAACAAGGTTTTTGGAAATGGTATAGAGCTGAAAGTAATAATTAAAAATAAATATTATATACCATTTCTACGACTGTTTCAGAGCTAAATGACAGTATCAGCAAAACGACTTTGCAAAGAGTACTGGCCGCCCTCTAAGTAGGTAGACTGACACGTCAAGGCAGGTAACAGTGTTGCCAGCTGTGGACTGTAAAAGGCTGATAGATAAACGGATAAATAACTGACTTATAGCATCGACAGTCAAACAGTTCGTTGACTGGCAGTGCGGTTGTGCAGTGCCGATACGACAACAAAGCGTCGCGTGTCGCAATCTAAAGTTTAAAGCCCAGATGCCTGGTCGCGGATAGTCATGTTTGTAATTCGCAAAAAGCTCGGCGTGGGTCGCGGCTGCACCTACTGCACTTCTAGTTTTACTGTGTCAAGAACAACGCCTCTCGCCCCCACCCCGCGCGCCCCGCCCGCCACATTTTGTCACCTGGACGCAAAAACTACCATAATACTGCTTTAAACCAACTTTGCCTAAAGCACTTTGCGCAGAAATCTATCGTACCTTCATTCGATCTTGTTTGGTCAAACATTTGATAAACGTTTGTCACATATTCGAATGATTCTTGATCTTAGTAAATAAGTAATAAATTATTAACATACATAATACCTACTTTAGATACTCCATGTATAGTCCATTAATTTACAGACGACATTGTAACATAAGACATATACGAGTCCAAATTGTATTGAACCATCTTATCTACCATTTAAATCTTCTCATCCCGTTCTCACAGCAAGAGTCTAAGTCATAGTAAACTAAGATTGCCAAGAACGAATTGATAGGCTAAACACATCTTTAAGAACTCTCAGGCGTGTAGGTTTCTTTGCGATGTTTACTCCCATTATAGCAAGTGATCATTAACTTTGACACACTTTATTTAGCACATCAATGGTGCTGTACTAAAACCCCCCCGGTGGCCGTCCTCGGCGCTGCGTAGGGGACTCCGGGATCTCCAAAGGAACGCAACCGGAGTCCTCTTAGCGCGTTGCCCCGTCGGGCTCCGCCCAGGCGAGAGTGGTGCTCGCCACTCCGTCTGATGTGCACGACGACGGTATGCGACCACACATACCGCCGTCCTTCCCGGGTTCGCTGGCCGGGCGGTTCGAGCTCCCACTCTCGCCACCCGCAACCCCGAAGCCCCTTTTAGTCACCTCTTACGACAGGCAGGGGATACCGTAGCCCTATTCTGGTCCCGGAACTACAGGGACACCGCGCCGGTGGGAGTTATGTACGCCCGCGGCGAACATCAATGGTGCTAGAATTCGAAACTAGGACCACAAACAACTAGGGTACTATTGTAAGGTATAAATTGTGTAAAATATGGCCAGTAATCGTAGCAATTCTAAAAGCTCTTTGATTCAGTAATTGATCTCAATCTATCACGGACACCTACGCATGTAATCTTATAATACTTTTGCCAAGTTATCAAGCACCACTTGAAAGTCACACGTACTCGTTCCATTCTCCATACAGCTTGCACATTAGGCACATCAAAGTTCCATATGTGAATGAAAAGATGACGTGTTTCAGTTAACAAAAAACCAAAATGATACAGAACGCGTTCGCAGATAACATAAAGATTACTGTTTTAGTGTCTGACCTTCCGCAGGTCCTTGACACACAATCATTGCAAAAGACAAGAGAATTAAAACATATCGGCACGTATGTTTAATGGTACCGAACAAGAAAAATGTGCATGTCTCGGCCGAAAGATATGTACGTGATTATCTGTTGAATTATATATTTAGGTTCCACCGTTGATTGTTGTAATTTACAGTTAGGCTTTGCCCGTATCCTTGAGTCACACTCGAGACATGCGATTAAAGAAAACATTTTCATGACACGTACGCAATTTGCAGACAACCTGCAATTTACCGTCGTCGGCCCTTTGTGTGAACATCAATTTACAATGCGGTGCCTTGAATATATTAAATCCGTACTAATATTATAAATGAGACTATAACATCTGTCAGTACGTTACGATTTATGGCCAAAACATGAACCAATTTCCGAAACGGACAGCTATTATGATCGTATGTGGTTTTCGTTATTCCACAGCGTAATTCTAGAGTTAGATTTTATACTTAAACAAAACATTTTATTATTATGTAATGCATTTAATGCAGCCAATGCTTTCAATTTAGTCGTACTAAAAAAATAAAAGAAAAATAAAATAAGTCATAATTTCTTATGCTCGTGCGACTGAAAACATTGCCAACAGCATTCAATTTGGGGTACCTCCGTGGCCACATATCACACTGACAGACGTTCGACAAGGAATAATGAAGTACGTACAATTTCCATACAAAATTAGTGGACGGCGAATGCGATTGCGACGCGGACACTGGCACGCCAGTGATGAAATACAAGAGGTCCGTCATGTTCCGAACAAAGGCCACTCCATAATAAAGTGTTCTATACAAAGGAAAAAAGGTTAAAAACGGGGAATGCGCAACAAAACTCGCTTCTGACGCGTCCAACCATACAAGCCCGACTTGCTTCTAGGCTCGAATGGAGCCATTTTGTTTCTTTTTTTGCAATCTTTTTCAAGCATAGCTGATATGCCATGGACACACACATAAACAAATACACGAACACCCAGACCCAGAAATCTAAATTCATCATTTAGATATCTGTCTGGCCGGGGATCGAACCCGGGATCATTTATTAATAAGATGAATATTTTATGATTGAAATGGTAAATGAGTATGCACTCCACCTAATATTAAATACATAGGGAGATTCATGGAGATTCAACTCATGAGATTCTATCTGAAGGTGATGCTCTGCAACTCTTGAGGACTAAGATTGTCACCTCATATGTAGGTCAATGATATATAAGTAATTGTTAAATTAACTTGAATATTCAATCACAAAAAAAACAGCAAGAACAAATCAACATAAGGTTCGAACGTAAGGTTACGTAGCACTTTTAATTTTAAACGTTTTAACGCCTTTTTAAAAGTAATGAGAAGCATAAAAAATCAGACAAGTGATAATTGCCTTAACTGTTTGATCTGGGCGCCACTGTCATTAATATCTTTTAAAGTTGCCCTAAGGGCGAACTCTTCGAAAGGTCGCCTGATAAATGTCTTTTAAAACAAAAAAATATATCATTTGAAACCAAATTCTATAACACATAAAGTAAAATAAATTTAATTAAAACGGTTAGTTTAGTAAATAGTTTAAAAGTCGTATAGGAGCAAAGACGTATATAGTATAAATTCAGCTGGATTACAGTATAAACTGCGTCCAATATACGCTTAATCCCATTTTAAAAATAAATTAAAAAAAATATCACTACACGAACCGCCTAAACAGAATCCTAATATAGTTTAATCATCAATGTGTTCTTACAAAGCCTTCAAATAAAATATAAATCTGCATAATCTGTAACCTTTCAATATAACATGACAAAGTTGTTACGAAAAACATATTCGATCTAAACCCATTAGCGATATGACAAAACGTTAATCGGACATCTATTGACATGTGTTAAGTAAGTATTCCTTTTTACAAGATTGTAGTCAGAAGATATGAATACATTGCAACAAGAAATAAAAGTCTAAGAATTTTCAAAATAATCCCTTTTTAAAATTTACATTATCTTTGTCTTTGCCAATTTTTATCTAATCCTATTGTTATTGCAGTGTTTGTGTAAACAAGTAGCTCAGGTGCTAATTTGTCCATAAAAACACTTGCAAATTGACACCTCTTGACGAGCCAAAATAATGCAGTGAAGTTGTATGTGGCAACTGCACAATATTGCTCAGTTTTCCCGCATCAGATGCAATATGGCTTCTTGCGTCGGTTGCGAATCCTTGACGTAAGCAGAAAATACCGAAAGCCGCTTAACTGATTCTAATTTTATATTCTTATATACTCACTATATTGATTTAAAGCCATTTACGTAATAATGTATTGTAAGTAGGTATATTGATCTACATTACGAAATGTGTTGTATAACGTTACCTATGCTTATTGTATTCAAAACACAATTACCTATGACTGTATTGCCATTATAATATAAATTAAAGTCGCGCCATGTCTAACCCTGATCGCAATTTTTTGCCTGTTTACATTTGCTCGGCTAAACGAGCAAAAAATGGTTCGATTGATTTGACACAGGCTTATAATCAGGCACAAGTAACAAATAGGACATACTTACATCATTTTACTGATCGTTAAGGAGATCTGACTAAAAAAAATAATCCGCGAACGCTGTGGTTAAATAAAGAATATTTGTCTAAGTTTGAAGTATGAAAATTACTACAAAAACTGTCAGTTCTACATTATGACTTATAAAACTTTCCCGACGCTGGACCGAAACGAAACTTATATCTTCTTTTTAAGTCTAAACCTCAATAGATGCTAAAATACCATTTATCTAAATTCGTCACGTAGTTTTTACTGATGACAGTGCGCAAGCAAACAGAATTACAAATAAACGAGTAATGTTATTCAACAACAAAAGATTTAAAAAATGAACCACAAACACACGAATATAAAAAGATATTATATTTCAGAGATCGCAAGAATGGAGCCAACGTCACCACGACTGACAATGGGTACATTAGCGTGTACAAACAGTACCAACACAACTCCCTTGATTTACCTTTTATTACTCAATTCACTGGAATCGAGCAGTGCCAATTGCAAGAACCAGCTGTAAAGAAATTCACACGAATCTTGTTTTTCCCGGTCCAATTATTAAAGATCTACTACATATCTTCGAGGTAAAATTGGTAAACCATGTATTTTCTCTGAAAAAGTCATGGTTAGGTAAACTGAACAACCACATAAGGTATTCCAAAATAATCCTTAGGAATGGCAACGGATCTGTTACCGACCTGGGATTGATTTCTATTCCCATTTGGTTCCGATAAATAATCAAAGATGTCCAAAGGACAATCTTATGTCAGTGTCAAGTTTATCCATGCCCTTTGTAATTTGAAATAAAATTATAATCGAGGGGAATTGTTTGTGAATCTCGCCACCAAAATTTTTATTCAAACCAAATTTTCAAAGATTTGCAAATTTCAAAGAAAGGAAGGTGGGATATTCTTCCAAAATTAATAATATAAATAAGTCTAAACGTCTGAAAGCGATAAAATGAATGAAACAAATTTCTTATTAAATAAATTAATATTATAATGTATTCAACTATGTTTAGCGGTAAAGTCTTGGCTACAGCAGCGAGCCTTTTGACCTCAGCGGACCGTAATTCGCGTATACCGTAATCTACACCTCCGTAATATTACTTGTTTAATATCGCAGTAATCAAACAAAAGGCATATAAGGTTGGAAATTTATGAACGTGCTAACGTTATTTCGTGAACTTCCACTCCATAACTGTCTTATAACGGGAAACTTATTACCAGAGGAGTGAAGAAAAATCATTGCCAAGTCACGAATATTTACTAGAATATTATTTTTTTTATAACGACGGATATTTTTTGCTTTTACATTTTTTTAAGTTAAGATTTAAATAAGTTGTATATTCATACGTCTGAGTAAGAAATTAATTGTTTATGGCGCCATCTATCGACGACAAGCGGCACTACTACGGCTTACACACACAGTCATGAGAAACTCACACTTGATGGCAAACGAAGCAGTTTAGTAACACGCCGCTAGATGTCGCTCTTTTCGGTTCCATGTGTAATAAGTATATGCTTGACCTCATGGGAGTAGAAAGCTCGCGCATGTGCTATTTGTCGAAGTCACACTTGCAACTGAGGGTCGTCTCCTAATCATCAGACAACATACGACCACAACAACCTCGCTATAAATAAAAGCTACATAGTGGATGGTTTACAAACTGTACAGAATTGTTCATGTAAGTAGATTGTCCTGGCCGGTATTCCTTAGGTAACACCTTAAAGCTACAGAGGTAAGCTTATATAATATTTTTACATAGGCAATTATTTAAAACATTAGCTGGATAACTACAAATGACCTTGATCCCAAAAAAAACTTATATCAGGCACAGATACAAATTACCTTGAAATAGGTTCAATGTCTATGGGTTTTCAACGCAAATTTTTACATGCTAATTGGCCACTACAGTTTCTTGATAAAAATTGAGTTTAATTCAATTGTATCGAGTTACAACAAAGAATCATTTTCTAAAACTTACTGAATATTATTTTATTAAATATTTACCAATACTGAATTTAACAACTTGTTGAGAACTTTGAAATAAACCTTTATTAAAGAAGAAGCTAAAATCACGACGTAATAAAAATAATTAATTGAAAATCGAAAAACAAACTTTCTAATCTTTAGAATTTTGTTTGAGCAATGTCGAATGGAATGACTATTTTATTTCGTTATTTTCAATAAATAAAATGTATTGTGATTTCACTGTGTGATTTTACAACAAAATAAATTTGTTGTAAAATTTAAAATAAATATTCATTTTAAAACCATTACCTATTATTTCAATCAAGAATTATTCTCAACTCTGATTTTATATGGAAATACATCTGGAAATCATCTTTTCGTGAACAAAATTAATGGAACATTTTCGATAACTCCTGAAATGCTATCTTAGGCTATTTCCTTATAACTATAGAAAATCATAATGTCTTACTAATGCGGTTATGACTATTCGTTTGGGTAATAGTGTACATATTGCATAAGCAAACTAGTGTTAAACCCAACCCATATTATCAATAACATTTAGTGGTATGTATCATTAATTAAAGAACCTTAGCTATCTTACAAAAATGAAATAAAGAAAATTTGTTGACAAACAAAGAATAGAAAGCCCAGAACCTGTTTTCTTACTTATTTCTATCTAGGATTTTTATGTATTAAGCACTAAATGTAATAAGGTACTTTATATTAATTACAATCTAGCCTATTCTAGGACCAATGATTAATTCTTTCATAACTTAAATTGCTAAATAATTGAAGAAAGCATCCTCTCACACTGCACTTCCTTTTTCTAACATTTAAAGGAGTAGATCCATTATTCTTGTGTTCTATCTAGGTAAATGTTATGAATAATATATCTTACCTGTCACGGTCCCGAGTCCTGCTCCTTTTCCTGTACGACCCCTCCCTGGAGCCGTCGTCCACACGTCGCCGCTTCGCCTCGTAGGACCGCGAGCGCGACCTCGAGTGCGACGAGTAGTGCTTCCTACGTGTGCGAGGCATCTGGAATCATGCACCACTGTGTTCACAACATACTCCTACAGATCAAGGTTATTTTAATGATGTACCATCACAATATGGCATTATTGTTAGCCAGTTGTGCAAATAATTGTCAATTCACAAAGAATAAACAATTGCGCACACTCGGCGATGAGGTTTTAATATAATGTTAAAAGCATCCAATGTTAACTTGTTATAGAATGAACATAAAACTTAATTTCTAGAAATCTAGAGACACATCATAACACCATTGCCAATAACAAGAGGAAATATCAACTCTCAAAATGTGGTAGGTATGACCTTCAATGACCAGTATGCTTGTGATGTAAATAATATAATGATAAAGCTATATTTTAATATGTGGCAATGAAAAACATTGAATGATATTTATAACCACTGATATATGTATTGAGAATTAATATTGGTTCTTAAAAATAGTTGTAAACAAAACAGCAATGATATAAGTTTTAAGTGATTTTAGTAGCTAAGTATTTGTACAGGAAGTATATTAATTTTATTATCATGTAGAAATAAATTGAATGTAAACCTATGGAACAACAAAATATTTCCTATTTGTCCATATTGTATCATTAATTCAGTATTGCTTTATTGCTGATAATGAATACCGATAGAATTTTATATATATTCATTTGGAACAAATTCAGAAAACCTTTAAATAAATTTCATAGGAATTATATTGACAATAAATTATAGATATTTCATTTTAATAATTCTAAAGAGATTTTTATCTTATTATTGTTGTGTTTAATATTGTATATAATATGTTTAATACTTTATACAATACAATATCAGCGCAAGGCACTGAAATTAGTTTCATCACAGTCAAAGTTATTGTAGAATATAAAAAGTTTAGTGAAGTTATATATAGAAGCTATTTACAAAAAGAGAAAAATAAGTGAGGGCACATAACATTTTTGTCACACCATTCAAAAAAAAAAAATTTCTTTACTAAAATATGACAAAATTTATTACCAATGCATAATGTCAATTTATGTGAATTGCAATTACATGAAATAGTAATTAACAGTTAATATGCAGTACTATGTAATTACATGTATCGTTTGTGTTATGCTCAGTGAAAGTGTTTTAATTGTTTCTGGGTGCTATGAAGAAATGCATTTATTTACAATAATTACACTATACTTCCAGAAAACAAGAATTATAGAATACGTATAGATGTTTGATCGAAACTTTCAAATACAAAGTAAACATGTTCTGATTGCATAACACGGGTTATTTTGATGAATACATGTGACATTGAGACTGTGACATTGTATTACCATACCAAATGTTTATCTGTAAACTGGGCAGAAGCTTGGTTATAGAAGCCATTCCACTGTACAACCACATGCAACAGCTCATGAAGTCTGCTGGTGTATCAACCATTCTTGGCAAGAATAGATAATCAAGTAGGAAAGTACTTCGCGTACTTCCACTTACCATAAAACGGATACCAAATCTCGTATCCAAGCAGTTAAGGCTGAAAAACATTAAACTTTTTAGACCGCTTGTACGCCAGGTCAGGGGGTTGAAGCTAGTTTATAAGTATAAACCTCATGCATTCAGATTATTGACAGTAAAGGTGTTACAGCCACTTCATACCGTGGGAAGTAGATATTTTACCAATATATCACTTCAATTAGTCACATACAACCATAGTTCTGTTCTTATTTACTCATAACATAATATCAAACTAAAGATAACGGCGTAGATCAAAATAGTGCTGTCAAATAAAACTAACCGTGAGAGTATATACTAGTCAGCTGTATATGAATGCATAAATCGACTAGTTTTCGACTAATAACTACAAAATGCTACTTATTAACACTATTAATCAAATCAAGGACATCACAAAATAAAGTAACAAGTATTTCTACTATTTTCCATAATGCCAAAACGATAGATGTCACTAAGTTATTTACATGCTGACGCCATATTCATTCTACTTCTCAATGGAGCCCTAGGTACGCCACTCATTACTAAGATTTTGCAATATAAAGCTGACACTTACCCTCAATTCACGTAAATATTTCAATTTACACCAAAGTAGTTGAGTAAAATTTGTTAGGCAATTCCAAGTTCGTGATGCAGAACCCTGAAGAATGCTTCTTCGCAATAAAGGCCCGAACATCGATCCGAACGCAAGACAGTCAGACAAGACAGTCTCGTTGGTTGGTTGCACTGCTATAGCGTAAGTTTCTTTCAAGTTTCATACAGCAACTTATAAAACTTTTGATATTTACCTGGCAAAACAATAGAAAAAAATAGGTCTAATATATTTTTTTTGAGATTTTATAATACCTTTAACATTTTTTGTAATATATTCTGAACTATTCTAAAACAATATTTATTTAATAAGTATGTCAATTACCGGATATCATGGCGCCATCTTGTATGTCCTTCATAACACCAACATAAGAAAATATGGATGCGTTCACGATTTCGGATAATGTTGTAATAAAAATAGTGTAAAACAAAAACCAGTTAAAAGTATTATGTAACTGTTAAATAAAGCAAATCACATTTATTATGTATAATTGAAATCTGTAAGTATTAATGTTAAGCTGGTAACGTAATTAATATCTATAACTTTTGCGAAGTTTTGGCGCCAAAAGTTAATAAATAAATAATTTGTTATGGACTGTATATTATTTGTCCTCTGAGATGTTAATTCAGTTTTTTCTTTATGTTTCTATATTCCATTAATCTAATATTATATACAGCCTTCCTCAGAGCCTATATTTACTATTAAATTTTTTGTTATAAAATTATCATGTCGCAAGTGCAAATATAGTGGTGCCATCTATGTTCCTAATTTAAAAACTAAGTTTCGTAAAACATTTACAGATGTCACTGTAATACATT
The DNA here is from genome assembly GCF_041222505.1 of Epargyreus clarus. Classification (NCBI taxonomy): domain Eukaryota; kingdom Metazoa; phylum Arthropoda; class Insecta; order Lepidoptera; family Hesperiidae; genus Epargyreus; species Epargyreus clarus. The sequence goes on from NW_027332213.1 coordinate 12,400,777, forward strand.
TCTCTTAAAAAATGTTTAAAATAAGAATGTAACACAAATATCGTAAATATCTATAATAAATTAGGTTAATGATTATTGTAATAATTAAATAATTGACTCCCAGATGGCGTCCGAAATCCTGCTATCTTTCTCGCTCAATATTATTTGCATTTTCGTTCCAATCATTACAGTAAGTTCAGAAGTTCTTTGAAATAATCAGGTAGTGGTAGATAGAATTAATTATTGTAAAAAACATTATTTTTATACTACAAACTTAATACAGGATGCTAATTTCATGACCCGTAAATTAAAACATTCTATCTTGGATTGATAGTCTCTCTAAACTCTGTAACTTATATTGTTTTTAGAAAAGTGTTGAAGTTGATCGCATAATTTCTGTATCAATCTATATTGTAATCAAAATACAACATTTGTCGCTGGTCATTCATTAATTGTAGGAACTTGGTAATCGTAGTTAGGTAAGGCTTCAATGTTGCGGGCGGCAAGAGTGGGAGCTCGAACCGTCCAGTAAGCGACCCCGGGAAGGACAGCGGTATGTGTGGTCGCATACCGTCGTAAAAACCAGATGGTTTGGGAGGGGCGAAAACTGCTCTCCCAGGGCAGAGCCCGATCGGAGCATCGCGCTTGGAGGACTCCGGTTGTGTTCCGTCGGAGATGCCGGACTTCTCCAACAAGCGATGAGGACGGCCACCGGGGGAGTTTTAGTGCGGTAAAAATCCTACATAACTCGACGTCGTTCCCACGTCGTCGGGTATCTTTTGAAGGTTTCCCCCTCGTTAAAAAAAAAGGTAAAGCTTCAATACTAATTGGAGCTGATGGACCTAGATGTTTGTAATACTTGCTATTAGTAATTAGATGTACTTACCTTAAACCTTGAACAATAATTCTAATTCTAATACCTACTTTATAACACGCAGATATGAAGACACGCAGAACTCTGCATGATACATAATATCATGCAGAGTTTGAAGTCAGAGGAATATAAAAGTATACTTACATTTATAAGAGTTTACGTAAATATAGTAGTGGAAGTTGAATTAATTTAATCTTATCATTTACATTGCTTATTGGATATCACTAAAATGCCACTTCCTAGTTGTCCGTGCGATAATCCCTTCTCACACAACGGTTAATAGACAGATATAAGTATATAATTTTATCCGTAATTTTTGTCACAGCACATTTGAATAATGGTTTACATTGAGTCGCACTCGCCAACTTAACTCATTAATACAGTGTGTAGTTTTCAGTTTTGTAAGATAAATAAAACTACAGAGAGATAATAATTATCTTATTATCTTAAACTCTGCTATCAGTGATAAGGAATTACTTACTAAAATAGCTAGTTTTAAGATTAATTTTATCTCGGTACCTTTAAAATGTAGTATTTATTTGTAGATATTATAAACAATGAGTCTTATATCAATTCCAAAAAAAAATATTAATTTTATTATTAAAAAATACCAATTAGCATAGCATACACGGAACACACACAAGTACACACGATACAAATCATACCGAATTTGAAGTCGGTACAACAAAAATCTCGGAAGTCCTTGTATTATTGTACGATATTAAATGCCTGCAAAAATTGTGCTATGTGATTTGATACAATTAAATCGATATAACATACAAAGTTCAGATTCGCTCCATTAACGAAATTTAGTAACGGAGCTCAAAGTCACCCTCAATTGTAAATTGGGTTTCAATGTAATGCCTCGAAAACGGTGTTATACCTTTTTTACGGAATCTCAGATGCTTATAAAAGTTATTTAAGAAATAATTGGTAAGTTAGTCCTCAAAGCTTTTTGGTTGAATTACGCGCAAGGATCATAAAAGTGAATGGCAGCGTCTTGGCGTACCACACATGAAAGTGAACAACGGTTACAACGCTGAGATCGAAAGTGTGGTTACACAAACGGTAGGGTCGACGATTGTCAAAACGGGAGGGAGCCGTCCTGGCGGGAATCAGCTGATCGGGATTGCGCAGTGCGCAAATCTACGGGGCGAGGGGCGGCCGGGGCGCCGAGCCGGGGTGTGCGGCGCGCCCGGCCAGTCGCGCGCCTCCGCGGCCCGCCCCTAGCCCGAGCCCGACCGCGCCGACCGTACCGAGGCGCGGGCCGCGCGGTCGCACCGACCTCGCAACTCTAAAAACCACCGTGCTGAAAGAAAACTCTCTCGCATCCTCCTCCACGCGCCACCACGCGCCCGGTCAATGCTGTAACTGTGATATTTGTACAAACCGACCGGAAGATCCCGGGCCATGCGGTTGCGGATTAGTTCGCCCCTCGATTCGCAGACTCCCGCTCTTCCGTGTCCCGAACATATCGCCGGCGTGCTGTTATGAGAGCCGCCGAGAGCGTACCTGATACGTGTACAAAAATGTTCGACATGTCAATTCAGGAAGTGAACGGCAAGGGGCCCAAGAAGAGGAAAAAGTCGTTGGAGCGCGTCTGTGATAATGAGGGGTCGCTTGCCGAGTCGAATACTAGTGAGACAGAAGAGCGGGAAGGTAAGAATGGGGTCGGGCCGGATTCCCCGAGGAGCGAGAGCGGCGCGAGGGTCGTGGAGCTGCTCCACTGGCGGGACATGCCGCAGCATCTGCAGTTCAACCCCTACGTGCTGACGGGCTACCGGCCGCTTCAGGACTGGGTGGGCTGTGTTGGCAGCCTGTTCTACTTCCACAATGAGACAATTAATATTCTGACACATGGTAAGTCATATAAATATGTAACATTCATTAATAAAGCTCCAGATATTATGTGGCATATTCCTATAAATATTCTTAAAATTGAAATCCAAGTATCTTACAGAGATTACACATTAATTGAAGTTAAATTATTTAATTTAGTCAGTTTAGTTAAAATATTCAAATAATAAAACCGCTAATTGTTGTAAACTTACTTATAAGTTTTCTTTGTGTTACCTAACTGTACTGTTACGAAATTTTTACATCAAAATACGTAAAACCAAAAAGATACTTATACAACAAAGGAACTTATTTATCCTAATGCGTAACTTTTGCAGTACATTTCATGAAACAAAGCTGGCAGATAAGTACGAGTACTATGTGACTGATTTATTTTTAATGTAACTTTAATATTTAATCAGACGATAAAGTAAATAAAGACCACGCATAAAGTCATTCTTTTTGTTGGAGAAATTGAAGAAATCTGCAAAATTATTGCTACGCTCGTAGCAATAAATTCGTAAAATTCTGAATACAGAACAGCGCACAATACTCGTAGCGCTACGAGAACGTAGCCCAGTCGCTACGGCAGTCACAAGTATTCATCTACATTTCACTTTGCATATAGTTAGAGTGGTAACCATGGCGGTTCGTTTTCAGGGCGTCCTCGATACGATTCCCCGTCGGGAAACATTTGTCTATCTGTAGACATGCCACATTAACAATAATTTTCAAATTAACTATAGAAAAATCAATTTATTGTTAATGTCTCCATCCTATTTAACTAATACAAGTTGTATAGAAAAAGTTCAATGAAAAAATATTTCAAAAGGTAAAGTGAAAAGTACCAATTTTCATTTGTTCATTGTTTTCATTTGTTTCATTTGTACTTAATTTTAATTTATTCATACTAATTTCATTGTCAGTACAAATGTTTAATGTAATGTCAAGAATCTATAAAATATCGTATCTAGGACCACTTTTTATTGATCAAAACTAATTTGGGCCGATAACTTTGACAAGTCTACAAATTAACCTTAAATTAGTCAGAGTCAGTTCAATGTTAGACTTTTTATTATATTCCATAAAAATATTTATTAACTACATATTTATTTACGAATATAATCCAATAAATAAATAATCTTTTATCCATCCAATAAAATAGAAAAGACAACGCATACCTAAACTAAATGAATGAATATTTGTTGTTACGAAAGAAATGTAAGTATGTTTTTCTTGTAAGGTTGCTAAGTTGCACCTAATCTGTTTTACCATCTTGTCATTCTCGTAAAGTAGAACTGTTATTTCTTATGACAGACAGACATGCAGTATGATAATTGTTGATTCCACATCGCTTCCATTAAGTGTCACCCTTCCAATACCAGAAACCAACAACGCGAACATAATTGGGACAAATAAGTGTTCCTTTTGTTATTTTATAGCCTAACTTTGCACATAAAGTTCAACTACCGTTTCTAACCATTTCAAAACTCGATAGTCTCTCGACAACTTATTCAGAATGCTATCAAAGTAGGTACCGATAAGTCCGTAATAAGCGGCTTTTATATTTGTTGAGTAAACCATAAATCACGCAACAAATTTGTCGTGATTATCATCAAGTACACTGCCCTAGTTCGTGCTATTTAATAATGTAACAAAAGTGAAAGGTCATAAATAAGTTTAAAATAAATATTGTTTACTGGTAATCCAATATTTTGTGATATCAAACTTGTTTGAAATAAGAGGTCTTGATTTTTTAAATAATATAGATGTAGCAGGGAGCATCCAGTCCTGATATTTGATGGTAAGTGGCGATTGCCGCCCACAGACGTCTATAATCAATCCGAGATATGATTAATGTTGACTTGAGGACTACTCGTATCAGTGTATTTCCCTTACCATATTTTAAACAGGAAATAGTAGTGCTTACCTTACCACTATCACTATTTGGCATTAATATGTGTAACGGCGTTGCTTCCTAAGTCAAACCACAAAAGACCACCTTAAAATCTGTGAGTGAATTTCAATTTTCAGTTACTTTGATATAATGTGTTTGCACGTGTGTCTTCTTGTTCGATAGTTCTGTGTAAGTATGCAATATGCCCCGAAGCATTAAATCATGCGCTGGTCAATTGTAAAGTGTGATTAATTGTGTGAAAATCCCACTCCAATCTTCGTTTAAAAGGACGATTTTATCTGCAGCAGATTTTACCACGTCGCCAAAATAGTATACCTCGATGAAGCCCGATTTCTGTGTGGTACGTCTGACGGGAGAGCTATTCAGATGCAACGTACGCGATGAAGCGCGAAGGAGCACACGACATTTTCTAGAATGCATGTCCTTTTATCTTTCAAACTGTGTTTCATCGTTGGATTCACGTGGAAATATAGGGCAAATAAAATGGGTATGTTTTTTTTGTTTACGAGGGGGAAATCTTCAAAAGGTACCCTATGCCGTGGGAGCGACACGGGGTTATGTGGGATTCTTACCACACTAAACCCCCCCCCCCCCCCCGCTGATAGATATACATACTTAGAAGACTTTTTAATGATGGACCATGTGCGTGGTTCGTCTAGGTCGCCGTAACCGTAGCTTTAAATGAGGGTGAAATTCCACTGCTTTCTATGAAAAAAAAAACCCTTTAACATCTACGGTATATCTGCCACTGAATACCGTAACTAACTTAATGACTGTCATAAAGAAATGAATGAAATTATTCTTTAAAAAGAATCTCAATTTCATCTCTATAAATGTGAGAGTTGGTTTAATCTTGTAAATCTCCGTAGGAATCGAGATGATTGCGAAGTGGACGACTAGATCGGTTGTCATTTAATAACTAACGAATAGAGTCGATATTCATACAGTTACAGAACCTCAAATAAAAATAAATTGCGAATAGCCATGTGCGAATTGATTTGACACACCTTTTTTAGAACATACTTACCTGTACACCTATTTCTGCCTCGTAACAGCAGTGTTAAGCGCTGGTGTATTCTGGTTTGAAGGGCCTGGTAAGGGATACATACTTTTCCAAGGCGTTTCAGCTTAGTCCTCAGGGATAACGGGATCTCAGGTACAAATATCTAATCCTATCTGGGGTTAATTGCAGATGTCTATGGGCGGCAGTAATCACTTGCCATTAGGTGGACTGCATGCTCGTCTGCTTTTTTTTTAAAAAAATATGCGTCTAGGTTTCCTCACATTTTTCCTTCAACGTCAATACGTCAACGTCATAGCATATCATAATTAATTTCTGACACGCATTTGAAAATCAGAGATTTTGGGAATTCGAACAGTCGGACCCTCGAACCTCGATTGAGAAGCCAAGTTAAAAACTCTAGGCTCTCACTGCCTCTTTGAAGTCATTACAAGTTATCAATACCTTAAACAAAAAAATACGTGTGGCACTCGGAGACTGCCGCGGTAAAGCTATTGCATAGCATTTTTTATGCTATGAAAACGCTCAGAAGGAATTCCAGAAATACAATATATTCTTCCATAATCATCAACATTTACATTAATACAATATCTTTATCCACTATTTTATCATATCTCCATTATATAAGACATTGCAAATATCAGCTGACATTTCATAACTCCAAGCAAGACTGAACATTCTAAAATATAAAATAGAAAAGTATTTAATAAGTGACATAAAGTATTAACAACCAGCAATATAAATGGATCAATGCGATGTGCCTGTGACATTTGGCCGAATGTTACAGGTACATCGCATTTTTCATTAATAAATGCACTTTGTTTATTCATATTTAAAACACTTTGTACACAAATTATTTGTACCATAAATCATAATGGCGTTTTGATTTTGTGCTGTCAAGTCTGTCAGTTGTAATTGTACGTTTAAAAATAACAAACACTCTTTTACGTTATTTTATCAATCTAGAATTCAACATAGCTTATGTTGATAAAACATATTATTTGGATAATATGGTAATATAATTTTGAATTTTATAATGGGAATATAAAATATACTTCACGCAATTTTAAGATTTCTGCTCAAGTTGTTCAAGTTGACGAATTAAGGTTATCAAATAAAATAATAAGGAATGTAAAATAATACTTTATTCAATTATATCCATATTTTTCTATTGACAGTCAACAACTCGGTTGCCTGGAGACTTGATATCCAACAGTCCTCCACCGCTATTTTCACTTACACCACCAGGGGCGCCGGCAGCATTTGGTCAAGGTGACGGCGCACCAGTATGCCATTTTCAGTTCTGACTTCATAATGGAGTCTACCTAATCTTCGGATGACGACTCCGAACTCCGAAATCACCTTGTCCGAACTCCTGCGTTGGCGGTGCATTGTAATGTAATCTGGATAGTGGGGCGGATTTCTTAAATAAGGCATGCATATAGGTTCTTACCTCTCTGCCGAACATTAACTGATAAGGTGATAACTCTTTTGTATTAGGTGTATGTCTCAAGCGTGCCTTGACAGTTAACAGTTTATCAAATAAACTTCCGCTCTTGTTGATATAAAAGAACATTCAGGTATTAGCCGATTATTTTCTTTTTGTACATTCAAAAATTTAAATTTTAGCTTTGTATATATTTCTTCAAATTCGTACCTGTATTTTATTTCCTCTTCTAAATTTTCTTCTTCTGTAAGCCATTCAATTTTTTCTTGAATCGCGTAGAATTTGTTCAAATTTTCTTGTAAAGAATTCAGTCGTATATTTATTTCTTCAATGTCAATTTTTTCTATTCCCGAAATGTAATTTTCGGTTCGTTTCATTAACCCACGTAATGTGGCTCGTATTTCCTTATTGTTTTTTAGTTCATTCGACATCTCGTCGCCAATATCAAATAAAATAATAAGGAATGTAAAATAATACTTTATTCAATTATATCCATATTTTTCTATTGACAGTCAACAACTCGGTTGCCTGGAGACTTGATAGTTGGATATCAAGTCTCCAGGCAACCGAGTTGTTGAAAGGTGTTACTTATTTTCGTTACGGAATTTCTCGATTCGGTCGCCGCGCTCAAAGCCCGCGATAAAAGCTATGCAATAGCTTAAAAATACGCTCATTTTTCAAAGCTTGAGTACATCAAGATATTTCAAAATCATCTTGGTTTAAGTTATCGAATACCCTGGCATCAGACTAACGCTTATCCTTTAGAAACTTTGTGCGAATAATCCTAGCAAAAACAACTACCCTTACCTTCGAACTTAAAACTTGTTGAATAGCTCCGACGACCCTTAATCTTCTGAGTCTCGATCCAGATGATCTTAAAATAAACATACGATAGTAACTGGCTCCCATTTTGAACACCGTTTGCATAAAGCAGGGTACTGACTGAGCACTTTCGTGTAACTAAATTATTCAGCATTCGTAATGCGTAACACTAGCAAGGTGCTGATCGGAGTGACATTTAGTTGTACCACAACTACGTAGACCCTGTCACTTACACTTGCGACGTAACAATGGCTATTTGCGGACATTTCTACCAGGCCGCATATAGAACAGGACTATTTCTTGACACGTTTCTACTATTAAGGTTTAGGATATAATGCTAAGAAAGCATGGCCTTCACTTTAGAGAAAATATGTAATAGTTGCTATAAGGCATATCTATGACGGTGGTTCCATCATCACCTCTAAATAAGTATCTATATCCTATTGGTCTTTCAATGTGCATTGTTTGTTTTTATATTATAAATGTTGTTATTTGGTGTTATATTATAAATGATGCGTACTACTTACTCCCTTCATTATTCCTCCTACTGCTTTGAACACCTACAGCGAGACGAGTTCAGGCTATAGTCCACCGCACTGGCCAAGTCCAAATTGGCAGACTTCACACACCTTTGAGAACTTGTTTAACAAATGTCATTGGAGTAGGCGTGTAATCTCACAGTTACATGTTCTACTCAGTTCGATATAGTAATACTCTTTTAAGAGCTATTATAAAGCGAACATGCAGTCTGTATTCACCTTAACATTCGATGGCTACCTAAAGTTTCCGATTTCAATTCGAGAGTCGATTAAGCAAATCTAGTTCCATCCAGTTTGGGTAGAATATAGTTCAGCTCTCGATAAATTAAACGTACACTGAAACTTGTTGATTCTGAAAAACGTATTCAATGCTTTCGAGATTGTCTTTTATGGGTAACTTGATTTTTAAATATAAATTTCTGTGAATTTCTTTGCCTATATACTGATATAGAAAATTCTATACTGAGGAAATGATATAGGCAAACTGCAGTATGTAAGGTACTTACAAAAAAAAATGTAATAATTATGGTGGCCATTGACACTCACATGACTGAATGAAAATAGGAAAGGAATTTGCTCAAAATTTCCCACACATTCATTGCTACTTCTGAAGACTAAGATAAACCGATTCAAGAATATGTTTACTACTTTACAAAAGTAATGTACCCAATTTAAGCAATCAATACACAACAAATCAAATCATTTATTTGCAAGAACATAGTATATTTTACAAGGATCTTAAATTTATAACAATCATCTTATGTTCTACCACATTGGGCGTGCAAAATTTATGTATCTTGTTCATTATTACATGGCAAAGTCAAATATATATGTCATACAGGAATCCTCAAAATTATAATTACATAATTAATTACCATCAGCTTTTCTGCACCCGAAATAGTCAGACTGTCAGAGGCTAACGTAGTAAAAGTAAAAACATTACGTTTTAGTTTTATCCATTAAATACCTGATGAATATCAAAACCAAATTAATGCCAAAAGACCAAAGGTTTCTGCTTAAAATACACATAAGTACATAAGCATTATAATTCCCACAACAAACCCGGCAAATAAGTAGTAGTAAACTGGGAGCAGGGGATGGAGATAACAAAGGATTGCAATAAGGGCGCTGAACAAACAGTATCCAGTGTCTACTTTAGGGTTTTTGGCGTAGGGTTGCCACGTCAACATTGTTTTATTACAATACGTAATGTTTAGAATTTCAAGTTTAAGTATTTCTGTAGTCATAAGCTAAGGCTTCAAAAAGGGAGAGTGCTTTCAACCGTTTATCAAATTTATAAATATGTTATTAGAGAGTAAACTAATAGGTAATTATATTGTGAATATTACAAATATTCACAATATAGGAGTGAATAATCATTCAATATAGGAGTGAAGTTTGTCATCAATGAAAATATTTTAAAATAAAACACATGCCTAAATATTATTTCTTATAATCCCTTTCAATTAATAATTTATTATTTTACTAATTTATGGAAACCTTTATGTGTTTTACATACATACTTCTAATTAAATACCTATTTACTCTTATTAAAATACAAAACCCTGCTTAATATAAAGAGCTGGAAAAGGAAATACTTAATGTAACTAAGTCACAATTTAGATGAATCTAACGACACCTTAAATGTTACAATCCGTCCAGCCATTATTTTTTTTATAATATAGAAGTAGCTGAGTAGCAGACGAGCATGCAGTCCACCTGATGGTAAGTGGCTACTGCCACCCATAGACATCTGTAATCAACCCCAGATAGAATTAGATATTTCTACCCGAGGTCGGCCACAGATGCGCCGCTACCCCTGAGAAAAGTGTCTCCCTTACCACACCCTTCAAACCAGAACACAGCAGCGCCTAACGCTGCTGTTATTAGGCAGAAATAGGTATGGCGGTGGTGCCGCCGGAGTCGAACTACAAAGGGTTCCACCACCTTCAGACATTTGGACTAGGATGTGCCAAAGAATGAGAATACATACGCTCGAAAAACATTACCTTTGCAGTTGGTTAAAAATAAATCAAAATAATTCTATTTACGCCAGATAATCAAAATAAATTAATTTAGGGCAACCCTAGATAGATTGGGTAGGCACGGCCCACGGCCGGCTCCGTGAGCGATGGTGTTTACCGTTTACTTCCATTTTCATCTAACTAAACACCGTAGAGAGGAAATAAATGTGTAGTCTACTTAATACCTACTCGATCTTATAAAAGGCAAACAAAATTTAATTAAAGTTATAATTAAATCAAATAATTTCTAATTTAAAGTGGCGATGAAGATATTTTATGAACTTGCTTATTACGAAAAAGGGCAGTATACTATGTTCGGATTTTTTGTATTTAATTTTCTCACAATATTTTATGTTATAACTAGCTGACCCGGCAAATGTTGTGTTGCCATATAAATAAAAAAAAAATAAAGGTGAACAACCCTTATCAGTTAGGGGTATGAAAAATAGATAGTAGCCGATTCTCAGACCTACTGAATGTGCATATTAAATTTGGTGAAAATTGTTAAAGCCGTTTCGGAGGAGTACGGTAACTAACATTGGGACACGAGAATTTTATGTATAAGATGTAATGAAAACAACATGGAAGCCACATATCTATTTAATTTTGAAATTATATCATGAAGAAAATGATTTAGGAATAGACTGGACTGGCTTAAAAATAGAAATACATAGATCTAGAATCTGTGTTCTACTAATACTTTAAAGGTTTTTTAAGTAGGAGCATAGATTAGTAAAGATTACTCACTCCTAACATGTAAATGAAAATGAAACCAGTTTTGACAATAATTTGAAATTGTCACTGTCATCTATTTTCGTGTTTGAAAAATGTTAAAAAAATTTAGTTTTTAGATCATTTACGAATGAAACGATATTTCTCCGCACTTTTTCTTGGATTTCTTTATTTTGCACCACATAACTGCGCATATCGGCATTGTTCCGCATAAATTACACCATGACAGCCATTAAATGGCTGACAGAATTGTTAGCCGTTTAAGCCATTTAATGGCTTCAATTACAAGGCGGTGAGATATCTATACTTATCTATGAGTAGAAGTTTGTACAATGTTACACACCAACTCAATGCCTACTAAATTCTAGAATTTCGAACCGCGTCAAGAATCAGGATTGTTAAAGGACAAACTTAATTCATTTTTATCTTACACGTAAGTAAAGAAAAAAGTGTCTATCTGGGACTTTTAAATAACCGTCATAACGTAAGCCTTTAAAAATGTGCTTATTTCTTCTAAATATACGCAGTTACTTTTTATGCTCTTTGTGCGCGCTAATCTTGAAAACGGTTGGACCTTTCGCAAAGGTAAAAGGTAAAACTTCAAAGGAGGTGTTATAGCGCCAAAAGCTATTTTTATCCTGATAATATAATTATACAGTACGAGTGAATATGTTTTAGAGGACTTCATACGATTTGGAGAAATATGAAGAATTCTCAAGTGGTTGTAATGTAATGTAATTTCTTCATAATGCTTTCTTCGCCATTAATGGCGACAAATTATTTCTCTTACTTATAAAATTTAGAATATGACGGTACGCACCTCGTATGGTATTGTAAACGACAAGTCATTTATATCTGCAGACATTATACGTGACAGACACGGACCGTGGCAGACAAAATCATATTTTTCTATACAAACCATCAGGCACGGTCTGCGCGGCAGAGTTATGGTAAATAGAAATACAGATTACATCATTTTGTCTGCCGCGACACGTGTCTGCTACGCTCTATGTCTGTAGTGTTAATAAACCCTTAAAGGTTATCTTAACTCATGTTATTTTAATTATAATTATTATTATCTCAATTATCTTAAGAAAGCATAAGATTAAGTTTAGATAGGAGTCTCCTTAGGCCGATCACCCTTAACTAATTAAAACTTGAACCACTTATCAACTTGATAAATTACTGAAAACAATTCAAAGGAACAACGTGTAATGATGATGGATCTTGGGAAGTAATTTTAAAATTTAATTAAATCATAGGGCCTCGGGCACGCTTCCCGGAACCCTTCGTAGGACAAGGAATGCGTATTGATATTAATAATGGAATAGTAAGGTCAGCAGAATGTGGTTCGAATAAAACGTACTTTCAATATACTTCGTATTTCTTTTTCAAAGGACGTTAGTTATAAACAACCTACAATCCTAGAACAATGGTAGAATAGTGGTAAAACCAGTGCGGTTCTACCACCTCCCTACCATGTACTGGAGAGGTACCTCCGCCACGCTTATTACTATTATGAAGCAGTTTCGGTAGAAGATTTTATTTTCCAGCTGATTTACATATAAGACGACCACCTTAGTCCTAAAGAAAATCAACGCGTACAGATCAGAGGACCATCTTCAGGTAGAAACTGACACAAAGCATCGGATAGACTGCAAGCGCGTTTGCTACTGACTCGTTATAAAAATGACAATTTATAACTCATAAAAAGTTAATACGACAGAGAAAAAAATAAGCCAACACGATAACATGAACAAGGCCTTTGAGAATTTGTTATTCTATTTTATTGAATACGTAACAAAATAACGGCTTTACAACGTTGACCTAGTTCGGGGAACACTGCAGATTCACGCTACACGTCTTTTTCCGCCCATCCGTTGTCGCTGGGATAAGAGATAGCCCTAAAATATATCATCTCGTGTCATGTGCTTCACTTCACACGTTCTGATATTCATTGCTATGGCTTGGCTTATTGAATAACACGATGGTTTTACGGCTAAAAGGTATTAAGTAAGGTTGTTTTACATTTACATTTTAAGCCATTTCTATTTCATTGCAAAGGGCTAACCTGTCATTAAACTGTACTCAAAATAAGGCCCCGATTATATTTACGTGTCACACATGGGCCGTGACAGGGAAATCTTATTTTGCCATACAATAACGTAACCGCCACGATGTGTGTCTGGTCATTCCTGTCACGAGAACACGATTATTTCGTGTATAAAGAATTACTGTCTGCTACGGCATGCGTCTGACGCGCTCTATGCCTGTAGATGTAAATTAACTGGTCCACCACGCTGGTCAAGTGCAGATTGATAGACAGGTTTTAACATTATTACAAAAGATTTACTTTTTTACAGATATAAAGTATCATGTTCTTTATCTCCTTCTTATAGCTTAATATAAGTGATAAGTCTTATTTTTAATTTTCAGTGGCACTTTAAATCTATGAAAACAATACGTTTGCAGTTATGTAGCCTCCGGTTATCATTCTTTAAAAATTCACAGTTTTCTACTTGGCCAAGACAAAAGATAAGTCCAAAATATACTATCTTGACACGTTCTTTTGAAACTGTTGTTCTACTTTTGAAGAAGCATTGTTTGAACAAAGATCTATACAAGTGTATACAAAATTCTGAAGACTGATTGATTGAGTGCCTACTGTTAGAGAATTTTGAAAAAATAAGCGATTTTATATTCCATTATTGTATAAACAATGTTACATTTGACAGGGGGATAAATATCTTTAGAAAATATGAAAGTTTAATTAAATAAAAAAAAATGTTGCCATAATTCACACATTGGTTCGAATGGTGGTGATGAATGGAATAAATATCCATGGAAATTCTATTATTTAATTTTGTCCAAATCAGGATCAAATTAATCAATAAATCAATTAAGATTTTCATCATTAGTTATTTTTTATTATTATTAATATATTTTCTAATATCAATATTAATTCTATCATTATTACTAATAATAAGTAATTGTTTTCATCAGTAATTATACGAAATTGTATTTTTATTAGGTAACAAAAATTGACGAAATATTTGAATATAAAAGTGTTGCCCTATTCTAGATATTTGTATTCTAGACTTTCGCAGCTCACCGACTCTTTTTAATAAAAGTTACACGTGAGAAATATTCAACATACGTCGCCTCCATTTATACTTGATACCTGCTTTCTTTTGACTTTATTTTAGTTTATATTTAGGTATAATATTCATTTCATATTTAAAATATGTATTTTATCTATACAATCGATAAATTGTATACACTGGCTATTTAAGTAGTACATAGGTAACAGTTTACTATGTTTAAATTTATGTTCAATTTAAGAGTCTGCTGATAAATATTTCAATATATAATAGTTACAAACTGTAAAATAAATCATCTTTCTGATGACACAAATTTAAAATCGATAGAATATACTTATTGTAGCTTTTTATGTAATCCAAAACTGAAGGAGCATGAAATCGCTCTAACGCTTATCAAGACGCATAAGGTTATTAATATTTAACCTATCCAAATGTTGACTACCAAAGACTGAAATTTGATCATTTCTAGTATTAAATAATTGTCAAATATTTTTGGTAGCAAAACGTTGGATAGATTTATTAATAACGCGCCTAAGTGATCAATGAACTGTGCGGCCTACAACCTCGAACCGGGTAGAGGTAGAGATCCTACCGGAGGTCAATAGACGCATTCCTATTCCTAAAAAGTAGAAATTACAATTTATCGAAATTACAATTTATCGTATCTCTACCGTACCACATTCCCAGAACATATGAACTTTATATGTAGTGTCAATGGGTGTAAAGGGACGAGTGGCTGTTATAAACTGAAATAGGTGTAGGCGGTGGTACCACATCATCAGAAGCCTTTTTTAATACGCTTTTATTAGCTTGAGTTGTATGTATGTATGTACGTAACAGAGTAACGGAATCTTTGAACCCGATTTCTATCCACTTTGAACGTTCAGGTTAATTCAAAATTTTGAAACATTATCAAAAACCAATGACAATATACGATTTTAATAATTTTGTACCATTGTCCTTATCAACATCCTCAGGATTAACGATTTTCGAGGCGAGAGAAAGCGCCTTAGAGAAAGTTCACGCAAAGTTACTAGATTGATTTTTAGTTTTTAAAAATAATAATGTTATTTCCCTATAACTCAAATGTACTGACACATATCTATAATGCCATCTTGTAGAATGTTTTTTAGGATTCCGTACTCAAAGGGTAAAACGAAAACCTCCGCTGTCTGTTCGTGAGTCACAGGGCTTTATATCTTAAACCGTAATAGATAGACACTTGATTTTTTTACAGACGATGCATAATGATGGACGCTATAACAACAAATACTAAATATTGATAAAATAAATATAGTTCAAAAAACTAAAAAACACGCTTTTATGATAAAATCATCTAAAAAGTACCACTTATCAGTTTTCGAAAAGCACCCCACACTTTTCCACAATTATACTATTTACTGCTCCTTAATTGATTCCTACATTGAAAATTATTTTCTACTTTTTAGTTGATTTTTATCATAAAAGCGTGTTTTTTAGTTTTTTAACTATATTTATTATATTAAAGAAGTAATAGTAACAGATTGCATTCTGCAATCTTATCTGTTCTACGGAGTCCTACCGTAGGTCGACCACAGACGCGATGATACCACTGAGATTTAAGTTAGAACACCTCGCATAAGTATTAGTACCATATCGCACATGTACCGCAACACAGCACCGTTTAAAACTAAAATTATAAAGCACAAATGATCCTGGAAAATATGCTAAAACGCTAGAAACCTCAGTTTTCGTTAGAACAAAGAGTCTTTGCATAACAAAATACGCAGCCAATTTCATTGGCTTACCCCCGTCGCTGTAAGATGAGCCCAAAATATAACAGCACATCACATATGTCAAGGGTTTATCTTGAAGCGAGGATCACGAGGTATTCATTGTTTCTCTTGAAGGTCTATTGTTTTGAGGACGATCATTTTACGACATTAATGCCTCACAGCTTTTGTCGGAGAGAAGGTTATTTATCACACGTTTATGTGGAGGCTTGCACGTGTGTTATTAATATCTTTTTTTATTGTTTGTAAGATTGAAGTAGGAAAATAAGTGGTCACTGCCGCCCATTGAGATTTGCTTTCTAAAGGCATTCCATCGTAGTCTAGCCTACCAGCAACTTATCGACTTCAAATTTGATTAGTCAGATTGTAATAGTCAAAGTCTACTTTGATTTGACTATTCCAAAGTTACTGATGTCTATCGCCTGTTACATGATTTGTTACAGATGTCTAGCGTTATTAATAATCGATCCATACAATTGATGAGTACCAAAGATTGAAATTTGACAATTTCTACCAACTAGAATTTTTAAATGGATCTTTGGTAAGTAGACTTAAAAGTACATAGATTGATTTTATTACTAACAGCCGATGCGAAATAGCTACTAAAGTAATACCAGATATACGTTTTCATTATTATTATAACATTACATTAAAACGTATTGTAAATCAAAAACAACTCGTAAGCTTTATGAGAAAATTCGAAACATTATTACACTGGAAAGCCCTCAGAAAAGTTATACGTAGCGTCGGAACGCCAGCGACAGTAACAAAGTTGGAATGGTTTCTACTAATGCCCTACTTCTAATTTACAAACATGTACGGGGATAGGGTTGTCACCCTTCAATGCAATTAATTTACAATCAAATATGGGACAGTGCTGATAACTGCTATAATAGATTTTTTCGTTTCCTGCCTATGGTTCAATTCATAAGTCAGGGCATAGATAAATAAAATGAATGTTGCCAGTTAAGTAAATAAAATAAAGAAAAAATAAATTTACTTTGTTTCATATTTCCTATAATGACCTGAAACTAGTTAAAATATTTAAAGATTTATAATCAGTCTATTCAATCGAATCTAAAGTTCCGTCTTAATTTTTGTCCCAAAAGTTAGTAAGCACGTTTAACAACTGTATCACAAAACGGGACAAGAAGCATTCACTTCGCGCGGACGCTTCCCCGAAATCCTAAAGGATTCTTTTCCTTCTTAGGAACGTTGGCAGCCCTATCTATAAGTGTGCGACAAGGAGCCACTCTCGTGCACATTGACATGTTCAGTTCAAGTGAAGATAATGTTAAATGGGATAAAAGAGATCTATATGTTAACAAATGTTTCTCTTAAAATTATTTTTAATTCGTATATTTCAAAGAATCACCTGATTTCAATAGAATAATTTACTTAAGTAATATATTAGTATTACAATCTTACTTAGATGATTTTAAACCGACCTCAACAGGACGGTAATCCCACCTTATCAATCATTGTTATAAGTTAAAAATAAGAGAAGTAAAAAGTATAATAATATATGATAAATAGCACACTCCCTACCCTCCCCTTTACATAGTAGGGGTAGTACAAGGCGATTAGAATTAAATCTAAGCGTTGAATGCAAGTGTCTCAAGAACTATAAATAGGACAAAATCTATTCATAGTAGACACTATGAATAGATTATAGTAGACACTATGAACAAGCAGACGCTTGCGACACTAAATCTAATTATAGTACTTGCGGAAGACTTATTTATTCACGTTTAATCAAGCACCTTTCTTGATTTAACCCAATTTAGTCTTAAGAAGTTAGTTAGGCAAAAATTATAGCTCAAGAACTAAAACCTACATTTTTATAGATAATTAAACTAGAAACTAATAATAATTGATGTAATCTAGTAACTTTGCTATGCCTTTATCCCAATAATTAATGCCGTCTAAAGATTCGGTGGTGAATTTTGTAGATCGATAGCATCAGTTGACTAATTAGTTATAATTTAGTCCGCATCACATTGCTGGGACTATTGCCGCTTCGAAAATCGTTAATCGTAACGATCCTGATAAGGAAAATGGGACAAAATTATTAAAATCATGTATTGTCATCGGTTCTTGATAATTGTTCAAAATTTTGAATTAATCCGACAGTTCAAAGTGAATAAAAATCGAGTTCAAAGATTCCGTTACATGCATACATACATACGTTAGATACATGTAAGTCAAGCTAATAAAAG
The DNA here is from genome assembly GCF_041222505.1 of Epargyreus clarus. Classification (NCBI taxonomy): domain Eukaryota; kingdom Metazoa; phylum Arthropoda; class Insecta; order Lepidoptera; family Hesperiidae; genus Epargyreus; species Epargyreus clarus. The sequence goes on from NW_027332213.1 coordinate 12,419,061, forward strand.
CGTAGTAAAAAATCGCTTATAAAAACTTTGTTAAAAAAATGCTATAACATTTTCAGCACCAAGTAACATTTTCGGGTGCGTTCAATAGGCATTTGCTTGCCATAAAAGTCCACTAGTTGTCAGTTTGGTACGCTCGTGTAATCGAGTATGTGGCCGTTAGGGTCCTGTTACACTGGAGATGTACGATGTAGCTAAGCTATGTGCGAGAGCGAAGCTAAACTACATGTAAGCTAAGCTAAGTGGAGTAAGATGTGTTAGGAAAATTCGTACAAACACTGATCGCGCATATGTAGCTGCAACCTTAGCTCATATCCCTCTATATCTATACTAATATTATAAAGAGGAAAACTTTGTTTGTTTGGTTGTAATGAATAGGCTCAAAAACTAATGGACCGATTTTAAAAATTCTTTCACCATTCGAAAGCTACATTATACACGAGTAACATAGGCTATAATTTATATGAAATATATTTGATAAATAGATTTTGAGGCGGTACAAAGTTTGCCGGGTCAGCTAGTAAAAAATATAGCTTAGGTACCAAAGTTAAGCGAGTAAGATGTGCAATGAAATAATTATAATGATTATCGAAATAAAAAGACAAACCCGCAAATTTTCTTACCAGATCTTCTCGGTTGAGGTCGCTCTCCAATCCGATAGTATTATAAGAAAAAGAGACAATATTATGAATTATGAATGCCGCCGTTTATGAAAATTTTTAGTAAGACCAGTGGCGATCCTGAGTTCCGTTGGTAGTTTTCTGAGCTTAAATACCTACGCTAAATAAATGAAAATAAAGCAGTCCTATTCGTGAATTTGACACGAATAGGACTATTTTTATCTACCTCGCACATCTCTAGTGGAAAGTCACCCTAAGGAGAGTACAGCCTTCTAAAACTGTTATATACAATGCTGGCTTCACGCCAAACGTTACACTACCCTGTTTGCCAAGTTACGCGTTTCGATTGCCGTGTTTGAAGTGAAAGTTTAAGCTCAAATTCAACCATCTTTCTGAATTATTTTCAGTATTTATTTTTAGACGAAACGTCTACCCAATAATCTGTCACGTAGATGGTAGAGCAATCTCCGGGCGAGAAGATATTGATTTTTTTAGGTCTAGATATTTGTGCGTGCCAGTGTTTCCAAAACAGTGAGAATACAAAAAATCCTACTTAATGGATATGAGTAAAGAAAACGTTATTAATAAACTCAAATAAATTTCACATATCTGATAATAAATTACTTACGGCCTTAGGTAGCCATCATTTGTAGAAATCTTGAATACGATAATTACGAAAATTGAATACCATAAAGTGCGATAAAGTACGGCATGCTACAGTAAGTATCACATCTCATATTATATCATACATCATACCTAAAAAGAAAGCATTTAAAATTACGTTACTGGTTGCTCTATCTGCTAAACTTGTGACATTTACTAGCCAACTTTATGGTTTGGATTTTTAATGTCGATTATTTTTTCCAAAAAAGTCTCATAATTTTTCCTAAACGCGACGTATCCTTAACTTCAAAAAAACAATTCCTTAAAAATCCCCAAATAACCTCGAAAAGCCAACAAACAATTTAATACCGTACTGTTCTCGTAGCGAAGTCAAATAACAAAATGGAAATGGATAACGTAAATTATACCGAAGAAATAGTTGTCCGGAGCAGTGCGCCCATGTAATCGAATGTTTGTTATATAAGGTTTGGCAAATCGCCAAGCGTTACAGCCGCCTAGCGTTACATTGCCCTGCTTGCCAATTAATAACTTATGGTTACCTTCTTCATCGCTTTAACTTTCGTAAAGGCCTAGTTTTTTGTAATAGGAGTATATATATAGATACATAGCTCATAGATGTTAAGTGGTAAATGTAACTGTAATGTTCTAACAAATCCCAAATTAGACAGTATTGCGGTCTTATCGATCACTGATATGTTGCCTTACCTCACATCTAAAAAGATTTTTTATTACGTTGCCGGCTGTCGTATATAACTACAATAATTTGCGACATTTACTAGCTAGCATTACGGAGTCGATTTTTGATGTCGATGATTAAAAAAAATCACTCATTACATTTCTTAAACGCGCCAGAAGTAGTATATGTTTGAACAAAAATAATTCTTAAAAACACACCCAAATAACCTCGAAAAGCCAACAAACAATTTAATACCGTACTGTTCTCGTAGCGAAGTCAAATAACAAAATGGAAATGGATAACATAAATTCTACCGAAGAAATAGTTGTCCGGAGCAGTGCGCCCATGTAATCGAATGTTTGTTATATAAGGTTTGGCAAATCGCCAAGCGTTACAGCCGCCTAGCGTTACATTGCCCTGCTTGCCAATTAATAACTTATGGTTACCTTTTTATCGCGTTAACTTTCGTAAAGTGCTAGTTTTTATGGAATAGGAGGATTTAACATGTAGCTTATAGATGTTAAGTGGTAATATAAATTATGATGTACATTTGTAACAATCCTCAAAGTGGCCAATAGTCTCATCTTATCACTGATACGTCATTGCCCCTGATATTCAGAACACAAGGGCTTACTATTATAACAAGTCAAAAATAAATATATTACCTACCGTTTAACTTATAAGTCGAATTACGTATGACGGACTCACCAGGCGTACCCCCAAGGGTAAAGAAATACCGACCGTACCTACTGCCAACAATACGGTGTGTATTTCTTATTTAACAGTATCTCTTTATTGAAACGGTACCACCAACTATTGTGTTGTCAATATCTACTCTCTATTAATTAATTAACTTATGAATTATTTTCTTATTTTCCTTTACACTACATTTTATATTTATAAATGGTTCTTAACTTTGCCTTAAGAGCTAGCAACACAGATTTTTTTATTAAAATGTATGAAATCAAAGTCATCTTGAAGGTCTTGAAGTCATGTAATAATATAGTCACATAAACGGTACAGAGTAACGATATAACAATTATACGTAAGTAAGTTCACATTAGTGATTAGAAGTATTATAACTACACAAGTATCTCCGTTATTCGACTGCTCTTGCTGAAGTCTCCGACCAGAATGTCGCTCTCTGTTAATTCGAGCGCCGCCATGGTGTCGTCCCCACTTCACCTACCCGCATCTGTTTTTAAACTGTAGTATTAAATGAGTCACTTATTACTTTAATGTAACGTTATAAAAATGTGATATCGTTAATATCCAAGCTTCTTATTAACGACGATAACATGTAGCAACATAATAACACACAAATCACTTGGTTATCAGTCGTTAATGGAGATCTGTTATCAATCTGAAATAGCTTAAACAATTTGAGCCTTTTGACCCTCTTAAAATCAGGACAGAGAACAGCTCTAATTCGCTACTATAAAACTAAAGTCTGCTCCGAAAAAAGAGGAAAAGTAGAATCTTGGTAATCTATTTTGTGTTACATAATGGTTGGCTAGCGGCCAAACTTTACTGCCCCTATTTGCCAATTTATGTGTAAGGTAGTATAGTGACCTGGCTTTACGGCTCGGTTCGTTGTAATTAATCTGTAATTCCCGCATAATCTACTGTAACGATTGCACAACAAATGCCTTTTGAATAATATTCTTTATTGAACCAGTTATACAAATAAGTATCACTTTAAACGTTATTATTAATGTACTTACACTGAGGAGATACTAACGCTCGCAGTCTCGCACCCTGTGGTGCTACTTTTCGTAAGTCGTCAACAGATGGCGTCAGTAGTATTTCTAAAACACGCTGTCGAAGTTTTCTCAAGATTTGACATAGGTATGTAAGCTCCAAACTAAGATTAACTACCCCGACGGAAGATCTTTGTAAGCCAAAATATAATAGTAATACTTATAAACTTGGTGTGTTAATGGTTATAAGGTATTTAAGGTGTTAAGGGTTATAATGTAATTTTCAGAAGTACAAATGCATAGTTATAAATAGAAATAATGTTTTATAACTCGACAATATATTAACAGACATCGTACACAAAGAGGTATCGTGCCATAAATCCATTGAATCAACATTTCATGACAGCCGTAAAATATCCATGCATTAGTTATATTGAATCGATCGACACAGCAATGAACCCGGAACTCGTGCACGCAACCCTCGTGGTGATATTACTAGGTACCTACCTACCTACTGAACAATAAATAAGGTATGAGAACCACAAATCTATGTAGTTCGACAGTAATAATATCATATTATAGTTGATAGCCTAGTTTATGAATCTCGGCCTCTCGATCGAGAGGTCCGAGGTTCACAATCCCAGGCACCTCTGATTTTTCAAGTTATGTGCGCATAAGAAATTAATTAAGTATCACTAGCTAAACGGTGAAGGAAAACATCGTGAGGAAACCTGCATATCTGAGAGATTTATAAAAAAAAAATCTCAAAGGTATGTGAAGTCTACCAATACGCACTTGGCCAGCGCGGTGGACTATGTCTTTATCCTTCTCATTATGAGAGGAGACCCGTGCCCAGAAGTGCACAGTAATGGGTTGATGATGATGATAGTTGACTGTTTTTGTTTTGGTTTTTAAGGTAAATTTCTTACATACTCCCAAATTGAAACTCGTATTTCAAACTATTTCAGATGCGTAGCTACCCTTCAGAACTTAGTTGGAATACCTTTTGTACAATAGGTATCTTCACTTGACTGCTTCACAAATCACGTCTATTATAAACGCTTTCTACACTCACAGCCCCACACTAGGATTCCCTGTATCGTAGGTGCCATGGACACACACATAGACAAATACACAAACACCCAGACCCAGAAACAGACACCTAAATTCATGATTTAGATAACTGTCTGACTGGGGATCGAACCCGGGACCCACTGCGCGTCAGACCGGTATGGTAACCGCTCCGCCACGCGGGTCGTCAAGCCTAATACTCACCAGTGAAAGGCTTTGAAACATAACATATGCCATGACGATCCGCACAGCGAAATAGTTAATAAATCCTGCAGAGTCAGGCTAGGGCTAGACTAGATTTCGAACTTAGGTCGGCCACAGATAAGTACTTCTGAGGACTAAGCAAGAATGCCTCGGATAAGTATGTTACCCTTATCACCCCCTTTAAAATGGAACACAGCACTCTACACTGCTTTTATTATGCAGAAATATGTGTCCCTAGCGTCAAATCGGTTTCTCCCACCTTCAAAAAACAACGTACAATCATACTTACAATCAGCTTATCTACTGTCAATTTGAAATTCAGTATACATGTACATTGTACAGTGGTAACATAATTATGTGTTGTCCAATCAATTGCATCACGAACAACCTGTCACGGCCGGCCTAATTTAATTGCTATCGACAGCTCTGAAACACATTACATTTAGTCCAATACGAATTTAGGGTGCAGCTAAAATTGTGTGAAACAATTTTTAAATGTAAATGTATTTGAAAATAGCTAAAATTGTTAACAGGCTGGAATTTGCTGAAACTATGCCATTAACACCATACTCCACATTTAATTACTTTACAAAAACGCAGGCTTAGTAGCCTTTTTTAGCCTTTGGTTACAGAACCCTAAAAATAACAGGTTTTCTAGTCTAAATAAGATAATTTACCTGTAATTTATGTTACATAAAAATTATGTATTTTAATGTAGACTTACAGTTTTTATGATAAGTTTGTTTTTTCCCCCGAAGTAATTTTACGATTATTTCGCGTTTTTATTCTGACACCGGTCCCTGCATCATAGATACGGTTGATACGCGGGCAGCGACGCCTTAATCAATCATGAAAATGAACAGGACAAAAATATTATTCTTTAAAATGAAAAAGACATTAACATGTCCCAGTATCTCTGTTAGAGCAAACAATGAATGGAAAGTCAATAGCGCTGTTTCGAGCCTGCACTGTACGTACATACAGAAATGTTGACAATTGTTTACTAGACCAATTGTTTGCATGACATTTAACCTGGAGGGCAAACTGTGTTAGAACATAAATATATAGAACTAATAGAACACGTGTAAGGTTAGGAGACGCCTGTCATGGACGAAGTTCCTAGAAATACTCGTAGGTAGGATAGATAGCCCTTTGCGATTTGATTCCGGCGGCACCACCGCTGCAACTATATTGAAGGTGGTAGAACCCTTTGTGGTTCGACTCCGGCGGCACCACCGCCACACCTATTTCTACCTAATAACAGCAGTGTTAGGCGCTGCTGTGTTCCGGTTTGAAGGGTCTGGTAAGGGCGACAGACTTTTTCGAGGCGTTCCAGCTTAGTCCTCAGGGGTAGGGCGCATTTGTGGCCGACCTCACGTGGGAATATCTAATCCTATCTGGGGTTGATTACAGATGTCCATGGGCGGCAGTAGCCACTTACCATCAGGTGGACTGTATGCTCGTCTGCTACACCTACATGTATATTTAAAAAAAAAGAAATAATACCAGCAGTGTTAAGCACTGTTGTGTTCTGATTTAAGGGGTGTGGTAAGGAAGACATACTTTTCCGATGCGTTCCAGCTTAGTCCTCCGGGTAGTGGCGCATCTGAGTCCGACTTCAGGTAGGAATCTAACCTTATCTTATCGTTAAATTTTAACTTTGCGTTAAAAAAATTAACTTGCCTGCCATGGTAAAAAAAAATCATATATAAAATTATTTTCTCTAACATATTTTCTTCATCGCCTCGCCTGTCGTCTTGGTGTATTTTCGAAGTAAAGTAGCGCGCTGCATAAAAAGTGATACTTGATACGATGTATCATGTCAGCCCATTTTCAGTCAAGTATACATATATCGTCCTATAATAAACACTCTTACGTTTCCAAGAGAAAGAATGTAGGTATAGTCTGAAAAGAAATAAGCAGAAAATTACCTACAGAATATACTTAGTATGAAATACTCACAGTTGTGTGGCGTTAAAATATATAGGTAGGATGTTGTGAACGCGGTCAAACAGTTATTTAACTGACCATACTGCTAGCGTTAGTTAGCGTCAAATTCATCATGAGAAAAGACGATGGCTTTTTTTAAATATTTTTAGACCAATTCCGTTTCACATAGCAACGCATCTCTGAATAATTCTGCTAGGGACATGTCTCTTTCCGAAAACAATATTTCTTTTATGCTCATGTAAGGTAATACTTATACAAAAAGGCATTTAATAGAAAAGGGAAAAACAATAAATATAATATATCTTATGTAAGTAGTATATTGCGAATTTAATTTCAGAGATTCCCCGAAAATACGCAACCTCGTATTGAGTCACACAAATTTTAGAATAGTACTGAATCATGTGCATTGATTTTTAATTAATTTTTTTTTTAATTGTCAATTTACCCCATGCATGAAACATGCACCGTTTTACATAATTATTACGACGAATTATGACATTTCATTATTTTCAATGAATCACTAACCGCAGTTTTACAACCTATCTTCAATTTTTTTAATGATTTCCTTATTGGATCCAGATTCGAACCAGGTTTTGGATGCGAAAGAGACCTACGGTATCTAATGCCTGTAATAAGTAGCGACTTAAAGGAGGTTTCCAAGGTTGCAGGCGGGAACAGCGGGCACATTGGGAACTTGGGCCGCCCAGCCAGCGGCCCCAGTAGGAACAACGGTGTGACTGGCCATATATCGTCATATATACCCGAAGACTAAACCTGGAGTATCACCGCTCAAATAATTCCGGTTGTATTCCTTTAGAAATCGCGGAGTCTTTCACATATTTTAAGGATCATCGTGGTCAAAAATCCCTCATACCGGCGCCCAAGCCCCCGAGTAGCTTTTTGAGGTTTCCATTCCATCGATAAATAGGGACCGATTATGATAAGTTAAATAACAATTGATCTTGTCTTATGTTATGGTGACGACACATCTTTGCTCGGCATTAAGTAAAACCCCTGAAGTATAAACTTGATTATACGTGCCATTGGGCGGCACTGATCTACCATCAGTACCCTTACCATAAGTTTTTAAAACATCCCACAATTTTACGTTACGTTTACTGAATCCATTATTCTGTTCTGTTTGCTTCAGTAGACTGAGTAAACGTAACAATAAGTAAGTGCTCAAGTCTTTCTGTCTGTCTCACATGATCGCAAAAAAGAGAGACAAAACATAAAGCGCCATTTTGTCAATTTAAACATTTAATGTTACGTTACTGACACTATAGTTCTGATACAATCCGGTAGGGGTGCTGAATGGAATTTGTATGGGCAAATACGTAAACAAATACCAAAACAGTCATATTTGTCGACACGTAAAAACTCATGGTAAGGGTATAGGTGCATTGCATTCTCATTTACTATTTCAATCTCATAAAAAATGGATGAGACCCGTGTCGATAATGAGACATAATAGGTTATTATTACATAATCTATAATAGTTATTAACCTCGACAATTCTTATCTATTTCCCAGTCATTTTACATAATTGCAATACTAAAATGGGCAAGAAATTTCCCATGACAATGTCCTGACGAACGTAATAGTTAACTGCAATTTTGTAGTTAACTACTGCAATTTAAATGTGTAGATGTTTAACGTAGTTTACACAAGAATAACTTGTTTGATATGTACGGTAACTACGTTTGTTGTATTTGAGTGTTGTAGTTACACTAAATTTGAGCAAAACTGTGAAATGTATTTACGTGAAAGTGTTGTTATGTTGTTCTTACATCTATTTTGAGTTTTAAAGGGTCATAATAAATCTAAGTACACAGTCAGTAACACAGTCTTTGGAGACGTCAAAAAGCAAGGATTTGTAAAACAAAACGTGATAAAAGTTTAAAAATCTTACGACAAGCGGAAGGGTGCCTGCCAGACTCATAACGGAAAACATACGAAAGATTTATTTGGTAGGTTTCCAAAACAGATCCAGATCAGTATTTGTTTTTGGGTGTGATTTCCAAATATTTCCTAGGTGAAATGTTACTCATTGTATTTACATAATTAACGTGTGATTTAAAATGCAACTGGTTCGACGAGTAACATATAACCAGACAGACACACAGACGGATAAGCAGACAGACACAAAATCACACAGACAAATAGATAAGCAATTTTAAAAATATGTTTTTTCCTTCTATTATTCAGCAAGTACTTGCAGATACAAATTTAATTTATTCTTATAACTTATGATGTAGATTGAAATTATACAATTACACTTATGACACGCAACTCTTTCAGGCAGGGTGCGGACCCTACAATGTTGACACATCTAACTGCAGGGCGGTAATTACGTGTGTGATCGATATAATTTCACATGCTGCCTGCCCACACTATACTGTATTTAATTTTAAATGAGTTGGCTGACGCAAGTTTACGTACGTTTACATAAATGGCTTATTTTCTTTATTATTTTATCGTTTGACTTATTCACATGTATTTATTGCGACTGCCGTGTTACTATTCGAAATTAAAATGTGCTTTCACAATGCGTATAAGTTAAAAAATATTCCAATTACGGTAGGCGTGATTACCGTCAAGTTTTTTTAATTTTTATAAAAGTTTATCGCAATTTATTTTATTCGTTACGGCAATAAAGTTTTCTAATGGTTAGACAAAGATGACATTCATAATTAAATATTAAAGTATGATTGTAATATCAAAACAAATGCTATAGAAGTGGATGTTTCCAGTATGCGTGCAGATGGCGAAATTTGTCACTGCCAGTATAAGAAATTGACAAAAATATCAGAGAATTCACTAGGACAATTTTCATAAGAACGAAAACTACACAATTCTCATATTTAATACTTCAATTCCATTTATTTCTTTACTACAAGCGCGCAAGACCACAATAATGAACTAATCGGCGTTATTTTGTTTTTCCAAAATTCCTACAGTGAACGTCGTTGATTTTCCCTAAAATCGAAAGGCAACAATAGCGAAGCGAAAGTGATTTATCGTGGGCCCCGAGTGCCGGGGTAAGGTCGTTACCGTGGCGGTCCCTTGCGTGCATACCGTCAGGCGATTTGATAATAATTCGCGCAAAAATATATAACAGCCGGCGAGGTCTTTATATACAATATTAGGTAGGTATAGTTGAAACATATACCTACTTCCTAGTGAGCATTATCACGCAGTCTGTCAGTGGGGGCGAGGATAAGAATATCTTTGCTCCAATGTGACAATTGGAAAAAAATACGTACTTACATTATTACAATAGAATAAAATTGGAGAAGCAAATATGCTTGCACTTTATTTGATGATAAGTATCAGCCGTCCAAGGACATTTGTGACCAACTCTATATAAAACAGATTCTACGTGAAGTCGAGAACAGATGCCACTCCTGAAGTCGGTCGATACATATGTACGAGTACGTCGGTCAGCAGCTAGATCCTTTTTTAGTAGGTCTGTAATACTTCCAATTAGCCTAGAAGTATAAGCAATTATAATGCATACATCATAATTGGCCGTACTATTAGCAATCGCGATAATAACATTTCCAAGAAATGATTATGTGTGTAGTAGTGGACTGATGAAGATTTTTTTATAATATAGGAGTAGCAGACGAGCATGCAGTACACCTGATGGTAAGTGGTTACTACCGCCCATGGACATGTGTAATCAACCCCAGCTAGGATTAGATATTCCTACCTGAGGTCGGCCACCGATGCGCCACTAACCTAGAGGATGAAGCTGGAACGCCTCTGAAAGGTATGTCTCCCTTACCACACCCTTAAAACCAGAACACAGCAACGCCTAACGCCGCTATTATGAGCCAGAAATAGGTGTGGCGGTAGAGCCGCCGGAGTGGAACCACAAAGAATTCTACCACCATCTATTATTACTATAGAGAAAATCTCATGTAGTTATGGCAAGGAAAAGGGACTTTAAGTATAATACATAATTTACGGAAAAAAATCTCGTATACACTCAAATAAACTCAACAAAATAAAAAATGAAAATCAAAAATACTGAAAAGCAAAAGTGTTCCTGCAAAGTTTGTTAGCGTAACGATCAAACGTGCTCCCTTTATTCGAAACAATTCATATATTTAACCCTCGCCCCGATATTTCGCACCCTCTTTTTAAATGAACGTCGTTAGCATTCTAATATTTTTACCATTTCGGTATTCTAAAATTGAAAAATAATCCTTTAAAATCATTTTTCTGCTTTTTAAGCACATTTAGGTGTCCCGAGTCGTAGGTGCTTCGAAGATACACACAAACATACACACAAACACACACACACGCACATAAAAACAATCAGACCCTGAATAGAAATATTCATTGTTTCGATGCCTGTTCTGGATCGAAATCAGAAGGTGGTTGAACTCTTTGTGGTTGATTTCGGAGACACCACCGTTATCCCTTTTTCTGCCTAATAGCAGTGTTAAGCGTTGCTGTTCTGGTTTGTAGGGTGTGATGAGCCTTACTTATCAGGGGCGTTCCAACTTAATCCTCAGGGGTAGCAACGCATCTATGGCTGATCTTAGGTAGGACTTTAATCCTATCTGGAGTTTACTCATGTCCATAGGAGGCAGTGACTACTAGTCACCAGTCGGATTTGCTCGTTTGCTAGTTCTTTACTATAAACAACCCGAAACCCTCTGTGTGTCTCCGAATGACATTACTATATCACCATGACGAATTCAGATGTATTCAGTCCGTTCTTACATTCGCATTAGAATATTATGATTATGAGGAAATTAAAGATATTTTGTTTCCTTTAAAGCTAAAGAGGTAACAATAACAATGACTTGTAAGTGAGTCACCTGTCACCCTTTCTTTTTACACACGCTACGTGTAAATGTAAAATTAAATAACAAAAAATCAATTTCAGTTTCGAGAAAACTGCTTTTTTTGAAATGTCGAGAGTAGAGCACAAAAAAGGTCTTTGATACGGTTCACGGAATACTTAACGTGTATGACTTCAACTAATCAATCTATACAAAGTATGCCTTTTTTTGTTGACGAGGGGCAAACCTTCAAAAGGTACCCAGTGTCGTGGGAGCGACACGGGGTTATGTGGGATTTTTACCACTTACCCCCGGTGGACATGCTCACCGCTGCGAAGAGGACCCCGGGATCTCCAACGGAACGCAACGGAGTCCTCTGAACGTGTTGCCCCATCAGGCTTCGCCCAGGTGAGCCCAGGCGCTCTCCGGACGGTTCGAGCTCCCACTCTTGCCGCCCGCAACCCCGGAAGCTCCCTTTTAGTCGCCTCCTACGACAGGCAGGGGATACCGTAGCCCTATTCTGATCCCGGTACTACAGGGTCAATACAAAGTATGCCTACTAGAAATTGACAAATTTCTATATTTAATACGGATTGGATACCGAGGATATGACTTTTACAAGTTTGTAATGAACCTAATGATAAAACCACTTTAAGTTGACCACAATTGCAAGTTTACTACGAAAGGCAAAGTCATACTTGTAATAATGTAATAATAATAATACCGTAGTGCCTATTACCGTGGTAGTGCTTTTACAAGTCAGAAATAGGTAGGTATAACTAAGATACAGTATAACCACCACCTTCTATTAAGCTTAAATAAACCATAAGTTCAGAAAGGCTATCGTAATTCTCTATTTACATATAAATGGTACAACATATTTTCTTAAAAAATCCGAGACATAATTTCAGCTTCACAAAAATATTTTTTTATTTTATCTTATGAGAATCTAGGTTTTTTCTGTTTTTGTTGTTTTCTTTTGTGGGTTGATGACTTATAACCTTAATTATTGCCTGGCATGTCTGAAGAAAGGCAAAGTTCAATAAACTTAGTCTGCTGTAGCTAAACATCTTCGCTGTATCATTTTCTATTCTTTCGTTTCTTAAATGATCTTGAAATGATTAGTTTTCTTAAATGATCTTCAAACATTAATCATTTTATCAAAGTCTTCATTAATCTTAAAAGCGATTAATTTTAATGAGTGGCTGCTAACGAAGACTGATTTTGTAAAATAACTGTCTCTTATGTTGCTTGTATCTAAGCTACTTACTTATTAGCTTACGTAAAACACTCCTAAAGAACTCCTACATCCACTCCCACTTTTACCCCCACTCATACGCTCGCACACTTACATGTACACGCACACAAACATATGCCCTACTACACACACGTCTACTTGCATTCACACAAATGTTTATTGTTTAGTCTTCCGCGGGAGGGCACTGGTGACCTGTAATTCAGGTATTTTTATCTACAATAGGCACCAGTCTCACTACGAAAGGTTTAAGATATTCATATGTTGTAATCATGCAATTTAACATAAGACCTTTTTGTGAGAGGAATAAACTATTTTCATTTCATTTCATTTTTTCAAAGTTTTCGAATATTAAAAACATTTAAATGAGTGATAAGAGCGGTCTCTTATTTCTGCTTAAGGGAAGGACCCTTCTGCTTTTGTTGAAACCCCTATAAGGTTACGATTATGATGCGATAATATGAAAAAAATGCTAAAACCTTACCAAAGATCCGTATACATTATCACTAATTTTATCGATAACGGACATAGTGAAGAAACCCACTTTAGAATAATCCACATAAAACACCCAGATAAGTATGAATTTAACTAATTCGCATTCAACTGTATTAATGAAACATGTTCTGAATCTCTCTAATTCTACAGGGAAACCAGTTTCCAGAGTGAAATGCAATGGCTTGATGATTGGCTTAAAGATGATCAATTGAACAATAATCATATATCACACGTTCGCCAATCGTTAAAATGATATCGGGAAACGATAAATCAACACAATATCGCCATTGTCTGTAGGATTCCATAAGCGCACATGATCGCCGTCCAGCCGTTAATTAATCAAGCTGACAAATTAATCTTCATATTGCGAGTTCTAGACAAAAGCAACACAGAAGGGTAGCTACTATGATAGCTAATGGATGACTTTGTGATACAAGGCAATATATGTGAAAGCTTTTAAAAGCAGAATCAACTTTTTAAGAACTAAATATAATATTTTTAAATGAAATCAGGTTTTTAAAATATGTTGATCAGGTCAAGAGATTTCGTTGAAAACTGAAAAGCTTTTGTCTTTAATAGAATTTCCATTAAGAACTTATATGTTTGTAATTAGGTTGGGCCATTATGCTTATTATGATATTGTAAAACTTTTAAATTGTAAATGAGATATACTAAAGAAGTAAGAAAGGTCCTTGAGTGGCTACCACGTTTAGGCATAATAAGCTTAGGTGGTTTGAAGACCTGAAGAAGACGGCGGGAAACCGCTTGATTCAAAGGGACCGGACAGGACCGGTAGGAGTGGCGCCAATTGGGGAGGCCTATGTCTTGCAGTGGACCTTAAAAGGCGGATGGGGTGCATCCACACTTCCACCGAAACGTAAGAACTGCTTAATGCTAGGAATAAGTGTGTCAGCTAAACCTCCCCCGTCGAACTATATTGGCACCTTTAACGCTTTCTACACTCACAGCCCCACACTAGGATTCCCTGTATCGTGGGTGCCATGGACATACATAAAGACGAATACACAAACATCCAGACTGTATAGTCAACTGGCCGGGGATCGAACCTTTGCGCGTCAGACCGGTATGGCGACCGCTCCGTCACGTGAAACCTTTGGGTCTCAAGTAATCAATAGTTTCCTTCATCATGTCCAAACTTTTTTGACCAATTGATTTTTATGTTGTTCCAGGTGTGTCCTTAGTGTACATACTAGCTGTCCTCCCGGGCTTGTTGCCGTGGGGCAGCGGCGGCGGCGGCGCGTGGTTCCTGTCGCTGTGCCACCTGCTGGGCGCGCTGGCGCCCTGGTGCGGCTCCTTCCTCTACCACCTCTTCATGAACCATCTCCATGGAGCCAGCCTGTATCACAGACTGCTGCAGCTGGATATGCTCGGCATATGGGTCAGCCAGAGTATAGGTAAGTGGTAAACAACGATTTTTTACGGTCAAAAGCGGGTAATTGCAGTAACAGTATTGCGAATAGTTTGTATATGAAAGCTACAACCAGACTTTTTCATAGACAATTTTGTTGTCTGAGAGTTTATATTTTTACATTTTCTTTATGACGAATATTAACGTATTCTTATGCCAATTAAATTAAGGCTGAGTCTATTAATACAGGTACTGTACGAACAATTTATAATTATTAATACGGTTACCGTACGAATAATTTATAATTATTAATACGGGTACTGGACAAACAATTTATTATTATCCGATTCGAACTGGTAGATTTTGAGAAATCTCAAAAAAAAAACAAAAAAAATTTTTTTTAAATGTTTTTTTTTTAATAACTTTTAAACGGCTCTACCGATCGATTTTAGAAACTAAGCTCTTAACATCAAAAAATGACGTCGATCGCCATCAGCCCGTTCGAAATCCATTTTAAAAAAAAAAAAAAACCTAACCTAACCAATTGAATAAATGTACGAATAAATATATTTAAAAAAAATTGAATTTGTCACATTGTTTAAAGGAAAAAAAAAATGAATAAATGTACGAATAAATATAATTTATTAGTCCAGTACCTGTACAAATAGTCACATTGTTAAATTAACATATAAACTGATACATTCAATCATAAGATTACAATAAAATTTTGCGTCGCCCACAAATGACTTTGCAACATGCTTTGCAAATATTGGTCTATGACGGGTAACGTCATGCCAAAGTCCAATTAACTAACATCGTTATAACTTTGAACTTAATAACTCAAAACTAACTCACTACTCAACTTTGAAGGTGGTAGAACCCTTTGTGGTTCGACTCCGGCGGCACCACCGCCACACCTATTTCTACCTAATAACAGCAGTGTTAGGCGCAGCTGTGTTCCGGTTTGAAGGGTGTGGTAAGGGAGATAGACTTTTCCGAGGCGTTCCAGCTTAGTCCTCAGGGGTAGCGGCGCATCTGTGGCCGACCTCAGGTAGGAATATCTAATCCTATCTGGGGTTGATTACAGATGTCCATGGGCGGCAGTAGTCACTTACCATCAGGTGGACTGCATGCTCGTCTGCTACTCTCATATTATAAAAAAAAAAAAAAAAAAAAAAAA